>NC_135145.1:18750000-20000000 GCF_051014445.1 Colletes latitarsis
ATTTATGAATCACTGCACTCAGTAATTGTATGACGATAGTTTGAATTTCGATTCACTCGATTATCATCCCTCCAAGCCATGACGTACTTTTGAAGTGGGTGGTAATTCAATAATTATGACGTCATTAAGGGTGGGTAGTTCTTGCAACTAAGAACAAAGCACCAAGTATGCAATTGTTCCTCAAAATTAGTGATTTTTTATTTTTTTTGGGAGATCTTGCTTTGTCATAAGTTGATTAAGACACCAAGAACCAAGAATACAATTGTTCCTCAAAATTAGTGATATTTTATTTTTTTTGAGAGATCTTGCTTTGTCATAAGTTGATTAAGGCACCAAGAACCAAGAATACAATTGTTCCTCAAAATTAGTGATTTTTTATTTTTTTTGGGAGGTCTTGCTTTATCATAAGTTGATTAAAGCATGTTTAAAAAAAAAAAATTGCAATTACACACGTTAGTTTATATTGTAAAATTTTTTGAATCACCCCAGGAATTTTATAAAAGGGGTTGCAACAAGTAAATTTAATCAATTGACCATAAGTAACGATTGTTAGAGTTTATATTAATTTAATTAAGACTGTAAAATTTTTTGGACCAACCCAATAGTTTTATAAGAGGGGTTGTGTAAATAAATGTTAAAATTATGTATGTTTATCTATATTAGTAATTTTCTTTCGCTACTTTCAAGATTCTGCATCCCCTAATGCTTGAAATTACGATTTTGTTACAATTTTGACTAAATAAACCAAGAGGGCAAATTTTTTTAGTAATTTTATAAAAGGGGTTGCAACAAGTAAATTCATTCTTTCGACCTTAAGTAACGATTGTTAGAGTTTATATTAATTTAATTAAGATTGTAAAGTTTTTTGGACTACCCCAATAATTTTGTAAATGGGGTTGTTAGAAAAAATGTTAAAATTATACATGTTTATCTATATTAGTCATTTTCTTTCGCTACTTTCAAGATTCTGCATCCTCTAATAATTAGAATTGAATTTTGTTAAAATTTAGACCAAATAAATCAAGATTTAAATTTTTTGAATTACCCCAGGAATTTTATAAAAGGGGTTGCAACAAGTAAATTCAATTAATCGACCATAAGTAACGATTGTTAGAGTTTAGATTAATTTAATTAAGATTGTAAAATTTTTTGGACCACTCCAATAGTTTTATAAGTGGGGTTGTTAGAAAAAATGTTAAAATTAAGCAAGTTTACCAATATTAATAATTTATGTTCGCTAGTTTCAAGATTCTGCATTCTCTAATAATTAGAATTCTATTTTGTTAAAATTTAGACCAAATAAATCAAGATTTAAATTCTTTGAATCACCCCAGTAATTTTATAAAAGGGGTTGCAACAAGTAAATTTAATCAATTGACCATAAGTAACGATTGTTAGAGTTTATATTAATTTAATTAAGACTGTAAAATTTTTTGGACCAACCCAATAGTTTTATAAGAGGGGTTGTGTAAATAAATGTTAAAATTATGTATGTTTATCTATATTAGTAATTTTCTTTCACTACTTTCAAGATTCTGTATTCTATAATTCCTGAAATTATGATTTTGTTAAAATTTAGACCAAATAAATCAAGATTAAAATTTTTTGAATCACCCCAGGAATGTTATAAAAGGGGTTGTAAGAAAGAATTTCAATTTATCGACCATCAGTAACGATTGTTAGAGTTTAGATTAATAGAGTTAGAGTTAAGATTAATTTAAGATTGAAAAATTTGTTGGACATCCTCAATAATTTTGTAAATGGGGTTGTTACAAAAAATGTTAAAATTATACATGTTTATCTATATTAGTCATTTTCTTTCGCTACTTTCAAGATTCTGCATCCTCTAATAATTAGAATTCTATTTTGTTAAAATTTAGACCAAATAAATCGAGACTGTTAAATTTTTTGAATCACCCCAATGATTTTTATAAAAGGGGTTGCAACAAGTAAATTCAATCAAGTGACCATAAGTAATGATTGTTAGAGTTTAGATTAATTTAATTAAGATTGTAAAATTTTTTGGACCACCCCAATAGTTTTATAAGAGGGGTTGTGTAAATAAATGTTAAAATTAAGCATGTTTACCAATATTAATAATTTATGTTCGCTAGTTTCAAGATTCCGCATCCTCTAATAATTAGAATTCTATTTTGTTAAAATTTAGACCAAATAAATCAAGATTTAAATTCTTTGAATCACCCCAATAATTTTATAAAAGGGTTTGCAACAAGTAAATTTAATCAATTGACCATAAGTAACGATTGTTAGAGTTTAGATTTATTTAATTAAGATTGTAAAATTTTTTGGACCACCCCAATAGTTTTATAAGTGGGGTTGTTAGAAAAAATGTTAAAATTAAGCATGTTTACCAATATTAATAATTTATGTTCGCTAGTTTCAAGATTCTGCATTCTCTAATAATTAGAATTGAATTTTGTTAAAATTTAGACCAAATAAATCGAGATTTAAATTTTTTGAATTACCCCAGGAATTTTATAAAAAGGGTTGCAACAAGTAAATTCAATCAATCGACCATAAGTAACGATTGTTAGAGTTTAGAGTAATTTAATTAAGATTGTAAAATTTTTTGGACCACTCCAATAGTTTTATAAGTGGGGTTGTTAGAAAAAATGTTAAAATTAAGCATGTTTACCAATATTAATAATTTATGTTCGCTAGTTTCAAGATTCCGCATTCTCTAATAATTAGAATTCTATTTTGTTAAAATTTAGACCAAATAAATCAAGATTTAAATTCTTTGAATCACCCCAATAATTTTATAAAAAGGGTTGCAAGAAATAAATTCTATCAATCGACCATAAGTAACGATTGTTAGAGTTTAGATTAATTTAATTAAGATTGTAAAATTTTTTGGACTACCCCAATAGTTTTATAAGTGGGGTTGTTAGAAAAAATGTTAAAATTAAGAATGTTTACCAATATTAATAATTTATGTTCGCTAGTTTCAAGATTCTGCATTCTCCAATAATTAGAATTCTATTTTGTTAAAATTTAAACCAAATAAATCAAGACTTAAATTTTTGGAATCACGCCGGTAATTTTTTAAAAGAGGTTGCAACAAGTAAATTCAATCAATCGACCATAAGTAATGATTATTAGAGTTTAGATTATTTTAATTAAGATTATAAAATTATTGGGGTAGTCCAAAACAATTTACAAGTGGGTTTGTTAGAAAAAATGTTAAAATTATGTATGTTTACCAATATTAATAATTTTCTTTCGCTAGTTTCAAGATTCTGCATTTTCTAATAATTAGTATTGAATTTTGATAAAATTTAGACCAAATAAATCAAAACTGTTAAATTTTTTGAATCACCCCAATAATTTTTAAAAAGGGGTTGTAAGTAGTAAATTTATTCTTTCGACCAAAAGTAACGATTGTTACAGTTTAGATTAATTTAATTAAAATTGTAAAATTTTTTGGACCACCCCAATAGTTTTATAAGTGGGGTTTGTTCCAAAAAATGTTAAAATTATACACGTTTATCTATATTATTAATTTTTTTTCGCTAGTTTTAAGATTCTGCATTCTCCAATAATTAGAATTCTATTTTGTTAAAATTTACACCAAATAAATCGAGACTGTTAAATTTTTTGAATCACCCCAATAATTGTGTAAATGAGGTTGCAAGGCAAAATTTCAATTTATCGATCATAAGTAACGATTGTTACAGTTTAAACTAAATAAATCAAGATTGTAAAATTTTTTGGACCACCCCAATAATTTTATAAGTGGGTTTGTTCCAAGAAATGTTTAAATTATGTATGTTTACCTATATTACTAATTTTCTTTTGCTACTTTCAAGATTCTGCATCCTATAAGTCTTGAAATTACGATTTTTTTTAAAATTCAGACCAAATAAATGAAAACTAAAATTTCCTGCTACACCCCAATGATTTTAAAAGAAGGGTAGTAAAAAAATAATTTAAATTTATCGCCGATAATTAACGATTGTTACAGTTTAGACTAAATAAATCAAGACTCTAAAATTTTTTGGACCACCCCAATAATTTTATAAGAAGGGTTGTAAAAAAAAATATGTCAAAATTATGCACGTTTACCTGCCTCAGAATTATTGAAATTACATTCAAAAGAATGCAAAATTTTCTGGACAGCCCTAATAATTTTACAAATGGGGTTGTTAAATAACTTGTCAAAATTACACACGTTTACCTATATTACAAATTTTCTTTCACCACTTCTAACAATTAGAATTACATTTTGTTAAAATTTAAATCGAATTAATCAAGATTGTCAAACTGTCTATAAAACTGATTTTATAAGAGGGGTTGTAAAAACAAATATTAAATACACGTTTTTCCCATATTATATATTTTCTTTTACTTCTTTTAAAATACTCCAACCTCTAATAATTGAAATTACATTTTGTTAAAATTTGTTGCAAATAAATCAAGATTCTTAAATTGTCTGCACCACTAATTTTATAAGAGGGTTTACAAGAAATAAATTCAATCCATCCACTATAAGTAACGATTGTCTGCAAAAGAATCTCTTTCTTGAGATTCAAATTGCATCAATAAAAAAAAAAAAGTAACGATTGTTACCTCATATTACAAATTTTCTTCCACTTCTTTTAAAATACTGCATCCTCCAATAATTAGAATTCCATTTTGTTGAAATTTGTTGCAAATAAATCAAGATTATTAAATTGTCTGCACCACTAATTTTATAAGAGGGTTTACAAGAAATAAATTCAATCCATCCACTATAAATAACGATTGTTACCCCATATTACAAATTTTCTTTCACTCCTTTTAAAATACTGCATCCTCCAATAATTAGAATTCCATTTTGTTGAAATTTGTTGCAAATAAATCAAGATTATTAAATTGTCTGCACCACTAATTTTATAAGAGGGTTTACAAGAAATAAATTCAATCCATCCACTATAAATAACGATTATTACCCCATATTACAAATTTTCTTTCCCTTCTTTTAAAATACTGCATCCTCCAATAATTAGAATTCCATTTTGTTAAAATTTGTTGCAAATAAATCAAGATTATTAAATTGTCTGCACCACTAATTTTATAAGAGGGTTTACAAGAAATAAATTCAATCCATCCACTATAAATAACGATTGTTACCCCATATTACAAATTTTCTTTCACTCCTTTTAAAATACTGCATCCTCCAATAATTAGAATTCCATTTTGTTAAAATTTGTTGCAAATAAATCAAGATTATTAAATTGTCTGCACCACTAATTTTATAAGAGGGTTTACAAGAAATAAATTCAATCCATCCACTATAAATAACGATTGTTACCCCATATTACAAATTTTCTTTCACTCCTTTTAAAATACTGCATCCTCCAATAATTAGAATTCCATTTTGTTGAAATTTGTTGCAAATAAATCAAGATTATTAAATTGTCTGCACCACTAATTTTATAAGAGGGTTTACAAGAAATAAATTCAATCCATCCACTATAAATAACGATTGTTACCCCATATTACAAATATTCTTCCACTTTTTTTAAAATACTGCATAATTAGAATTCTATTTTGTTAAAATTTAGACTAAATAAATCAAGACTTAAATTTTTTGAATCACCCCACTAATTTTATAAGAGGGTTTACAAGAAATAAATTCAATCCATCCACTATAAGTAACGATTTCTACCCCATATTACAAATTTTCTTTCACTCCTTTTAAAATACTGCATCCTCCAATAATTAGAATTCCATTTTGTTGAAATTTGTTGCAAATAAATCAAGATTATTAAATTGTCTGCACCACTAATTTTATAAGAGGGGTTTACAAGAAATAAATTCAATCCACCCACTATAAGTAACAATTATTACAGTTTACACTAAATAAATCGAGCTTATATTCTGCCCCAGCCAAATAAGTTTACAATAAATTCCTTCAACCATATGTAACAATTCCCATCCCCCGTAATCAAAAACCGTTCCATTTCCCCAATTACATCCAAGATGTCCTCCACCACCGTCAAACGAGACCAGAAGTCGATATAATCCCGCGCGATCAATTCCAGGACGTTCGATCTTATCAATGGCGAGATCGGTGCGCGAAGGGCGTTCATTCAGAGCGAGCGAGTGGTTCGATTCCGACGCATCGGGTTGAATGAAGAGGAACGCCGACGCCCGAAAAATTTTAGTGACAATTTAGTATAACTTTTGAACCATTGAAGATATCAAAGTATGGTTTCCACAGAAAAATATTAAAAAATTCTCCCGTTTTAATAACGTACAGAATATTTTGTAATTATTACTACTATGTCTAATTAATTTTATATTTATGTTTATTCAATTGGTCTCTGCGATGTTTTAAATGTAATTGTTTCCAACAAATGTGGCGAAATGAATCAGAAGTGTATTCCTTATTTTATATATATTATTTTCTTAGACAATTTGTATTGAAAAATGAGAAGTGTATTCCTTATTTTAGATATATTATTTCCTTTGACAATTTATATTGGAAAACATTTAATTTTTTGATTATATAGAAATATATAATCCAATATTATTTCAGATAATATTGTTAAACACTAACAAAATGTTACAGTAAATAAATATGAAAATTAAAAAATTTCAAATCGTTCTAAAAAAATTGTTTTTGATTGCGGGGACCAATTATAATAATTTTTGGTCAATAGACATACCCTCGAAATCGTAACCATTTTCGAGAAAAAAATTCCTTACCAAAAATATAATTTCAGGCCAGAAATGTCACCCCAAAATTTCATGCTAATCTTTAAAACACCATAACTTCTGAACGGATTGGACGATTTTAATGTTCAAACAGCCAAACGCCGCGTATTTTAGTGTAGAATATGTAGAAATTCTAAAAATATTCGAAAAGTTGTTCCTTGAACCCGCAAAATGAGAAAAACTCCATAAAAAGTGGTCCAATTTTCAAATAGCCATAACTCCTATAATAGTGAATATATTTCAATGAAACTTTTTTATGAAGTAGAGCCCATAGGTACCTACAAAAAAGTATTAAACAACTTCTCTGTAGGACGTCAAGCGGAATTATTAAAAATCAAAAACGAATGTTTAAGGAAAATCGACAAGGGGTAGGTGCAGACATTTTTTGACAAAATTAAAAAATTTCAAATCGTTCTGGAAAAATTATTTTTAGTTGCGGGGCTCAATTACAACCATTTTTGGTGAACAGACATATCTTCGAAATCCTACACACTTTCGAGAAAAAAATTCAGAAAAGAGCCTAAATTTTTCGACGGAAAAAAAAATTTCGAATCGTCCTGAAAAAAAATATTTGCAGTTGCAAGGGTCAATTATAATCATTTTTGGTGAATAGACATACCCCCGAAATCCTACGCATTTTTGAGAAAAAAATTCTTTACTGAAAATATAATGCATGACCATAATAAATGTCACTTCGAAAATGTTTAAAAAATCATAACTCCTGAACGGATTGGACGATTTTAAAGTTTCGAAATGCAAACAACGCGTATTTTGCCAAAGAATATTTAGAAATTCCAAAAATATTCGAAAAATTATTCCTTAACCCCATAAAGCAAGAAAACTCCCATAAAAATGGTCCAATTTTCAAACGACCATAACTCCTACAATAGTGAATATATTTCAATGAAACTTTTTTCTGAAGCAGAGCTCATGGGTACCTACAGAAAATTATTAGACAACTTCTCTGTAGGACGTCAAGCGAAATTATTAAAAATCATAAACGAATGTTTAAGGAAAATCGACAGGGGGTAGGTGCAGACATTTTTTGACAAAATTAAAAAATTTCAAATCGTTCTGGAAAAATTATTTTTAGTTGCAGGGGTCAATTGCAAGCATTTTTGATTGATAGATATATTCCCGAAATCCTACTCAGTTTCGAGAAAAAAATTCGAGAAGGTGTGAAATTTTTCAAGAAAATTAAAAAATTTCAAATCGTTCTAAAAAAATTGTTTTTGATTGCGGGGACCAATTATAATAATTTTTGGTGAATAGACATACCCCCGAAATCCTACGCATTTTTGAGAAAAAAATTCTTTACTGAAAATATAATACATGACCATAATAAATGTCACTTCGAAAATGTTTAAAAAATCATAACTCCTGAACGGATTGGACGATTTTAAAGTTTCGAAATGCAAACAACGCGTATTTTGCCAAAGAATATTTAGAAATTCCAAAAATATTCGAAAAATTATTCCTTAACCCCATAAAGCAAGAAAACTCCCATAAAAATGGCCCAATTTTCAAACGACCATAACTCTTATAATAGTGAATATATTTCAATGAAACTTTTTTCTGAAGTAGAGACCATAGGTACCTACAAAAAAGTATTAAACAATATTTCCGTACAGCGTTAAACGAAATTACTAAAAATCAAAAACGGATGTTTAAGGAAAATCGACAGGGGGTAGGTGCAGACATTTTTTGACAAAATTAAAAAATTTCAAATCGTTCTGGAAAAATTATTTTTAGTTGCAGGGGTCAATTGCAAGCATTTTTGATTGATAGATATATTCCCGAAATCCTACTCAGTTTCGAGAAAAAAATTCGAGAAGTGGTAAAATTTTTCGACAAAATTAAAAAATTTCAAATCGTTCTGGAAAAATTATTTTCAGTTGCAGGGACCAATTACAATAATTTTTGGTGAACAGACATACCCCCAAAATCCTACTCATTTTCGAGAAAAAAATTCAAATAGATGGACAAATTGTCGTTCTA
Source organism: Colletes latitarsis (assembly GCF_051014445.1). Lineage (NCBI taxonomy): Eukaryota > Metazoa > Arthropoda > Insecta > Hymenoptera > Colletidae > Colletes > Colletes latitarsis. The sequence goes on from NC_135145.1 coordinate 18,758,722, forward strand.
CAGCCGCAACTTTGAACGTTAATAACTTTTTAACGAAGCCTCCATCAACAAATTGGTATTCTTGATTTTCGTCTTATTTTGGCCTCTAGAATCCCCCATTAAAATTTTTCCCAGGTGTGGCCGAACACTGTGTATAATAGAGGCTTATACTATCATTCTCATAAACGTACCATTTCCATACATATTTTTATAAATGCACAATTTTTTAAATTAACCCTACTTTAATACTTAACCTGAACTATTCCTATACATGTTTCTATAATCTGAACAGTTCTTTTGAAAAATCTATCATTATCATTATATTACATCATTATATTATATTACATGACACCAACAACTTTGAACATTAATAATTCAGAAAGATGGACGAAGATGGTTACGATTTTTATATATCATCTAAAAGAAAGTATCCCGAAAACATTGAGATATGTTCGAGTGTGGGACAATTTGGGACTCAAAAGATATTCCTTGCCAATTATAAAAATATTGACAATTTTCTGTAGTACATTCAACGTTACATTCCTGGTACAATAAATAAAATAACTTGAGTCGTAATCAATATTTTTTAATAGACAACAATGCTGTTTATTGTAGAAAAGAAACGAAGAGAAAACATTAAACGAGATCGTCAAAATACCGTGAAAAAGAAAGTACATTTGAAAACATTAAACTTCAACAGTTCGATACAGCCATAATTTACAGTTAATTTCACCAAATTCTTTAATTCAAGGTCAGTAGATATTTGAGAGGCAATACCAATTGATTAAAAATTTTTTATTTGATGAAAAGTTCATTTTTTGGCAAAACGTCACCAAAGTCTTCGATCCAGCCCGCTGCGCGACGTCACCGGCAGCGCCACCGCGCGGCGAACCGCGCAACCAGCCAATGGAAAGCCCCCTAACCGTGCTTCCCCGCGCATATATAGAAAGGCACCGCAGCGCATGCTGAAAGCTTCTATCGATCCGTCTGCGCCCCGAGCTTTCTCGCTCCTCTCACAAGCTTCGCGAACGCCGCCTGGGCAGAGTCGTCTCGCGGCCAGGCGTATCTTTCCTTTCACCCCATCAACCTTCGTCCGTGAATTTCCGAGCCAGACGACGGACCAGCGATGGCGCGGCGCGTGGACCACACCAAGGCCGTCTTCGTACTGTGTGAGTTCCTCGAATCCTCGACTCTGTGTTGATAATCGCTCTGCGACAGAACGGACAGTGCTTTCGTTGGAGGGTTGCAGGGGGTTACCCTTGGGTTTAGACTGTGGATCGTGTCGAACGAGGAAAAATTTCACGACTTTTCATAATCTAGATGGTATTCAGAGGCCCTGACCCTAACTCTGGCGGACACACGATGTCGCAACGCGTTTTAACGATCGAGCAGGTCATCGCGTTCCTCGAGCTCGATCTCATAAATTCGAAAAATTAAAGTATACGCTGTCTTCGTCGGAATAAAAAATATAGTCGTTGTTTCCCATTCGAAAAATTGAAGAACACACTGTCTTCATCGGAATAAAAAATATATCACAATTTTTGTCTTTTAATAATGTCTCTAGTCGCTGTTTCCGTTTGAGAAGAATTTCGTGGCCCGGGGCTCTGGCGTAGACAGTTGTCTTTGATATTGTCGCGCGATAGCGTGGGGCACAGCGACATTTCGAAGGAGTCAACCACCTCGCGAACACTTTCGGTTCGGAGGACCGAATATTTGCATAGAATTGCGTGTTATTAGGAGAGTCGTTTAAGGGATGATTTATTTTCTCGTAGGGTGTGTCTTGAGCACGGCGTTCAGCGTCCCCAGCCCCTCGACGGCGCCGCAAAAGGTGGACGAGCATCTCTACACGACACGCAGAACGCCTAGGGTCATCTTCGATTTGCCTGTTCCCAATTCCAAGCTACCCCTGGTAAGAGGAATGCTCCCCACCGCCCCTCTGGGAACGTAAACAGAGTGTCTCGAGGAAACGAATTACGCGAGGGATGACGGGGATGTAGTTTCGCGAGGAAGTTGAATATTTAATGGTCGCTGGGTGGTTTTTTTCGCGATCGATACACGCACCGGAAGTAGTGAACGCGTTGTAACGTATGTGGGGAACAATTATGTAAATGGAGATTCGTAGGATGTGACCTTTCCGGTTGTCGAGGGAGGGGGCGCGGCGTGTCGGTGTTATCGGTGGGTGGTAACTGTGACAGAGCCGGTTCGAGTCTCGGCGATCGAAATTTTACTGTGGAACGAGACGTTTTACGATTGTCTTTTGGAATTTTGTTGCACGTGTTTTTTGTAATTATTTAATGACTTGTAAAATTGTCTGAAAATTTTATTGAATTTTTATTTTTTGTCTGTAGGGTAGAGTATAGGAATTAAATTTTTTTAGATTGTTTTTGATTTTTTTTTAGTTTCTAGAATAATTATTAATCTGTCTGAATTAACTATAGAATAACTATAGAATGGTATGTAAAATTGTTTAAAAATTGTATCAAATGTTTTTGATTTTTTAATTTAATTTCTGATTTTTTTTTTAGTTTCTAGAATAATTATTAATCTGTCTGAATGAACTATAGAATAACTACAGAATGATTCGTCAAATTGTTTAAAAATTCTATTTAATTTCTATTTTTTATTTGGATGATAAAATATAGGACATTAAATTTTTGTAAACTGTCTTTGATTTTTAAATATTGAATTTCGACAATAATTCTTAATTTGTCTGAATTAACTATAGAATGACTATAGAATGGCTCATAAAATTGTTTAAAAATTGTATCAAATGTCTTTGATTTTTTATTTTAATCTTTGATTTTTTAATTTTGAGTTTGAACAATAATTCTTAATTTGTCTGAATTAACTATAGAATAACTATAGAATGACTCGTAAAATTGTTTAAAAATTGTATCTAATTTCTATCTTTTATTTGTTGAATAAAGTATAGGAAATTAAATTTTTGTAAACTGTCTTTGATTTTTTAATTTTGAGTTTGAACAATAATTCTTAATTTGTCTGAATGAACTATAGAATAACTATAAAATGGCTCATAAAATTGTTTAAAAATACTATCAAATATCTTTGATTTTTTAATTTAATCTTTGATTTTTTTTTGAATTTCTAGAATAATTCTTAATTTGTCTGAATGAACTATAGGATAACTATAGAATGGCTCGTAAAATTATTTAAAAATTGCATCGAATTTTTATTTTTTATTTGGATGATGAAATATAGGAAATTAAATTCTTTTAGACTGTCTTTGATTTTCTAATTTTGAGTTTTAACAATAATTCTTAATTTGTCTGAATTAACTATAAAATAACTATAAAATGGCTCGTAAAATTGTTTAAAAATTGTACCAAGTATCTTTAATTTTTTAATTTAATCTTTGATTTTTTTTTGAATTTCTACAACAATTCTTAATTTGTCTGAATTAACTATAGAATAACTATAGAATGGTTCGTAAAATTGTTTAAAAATTTATAGAATTTTTATTTTTTATTTGCATGGTAAAATATAGGAAATTAAATTTTTGTAAACTGTCTTTGATTTTTTAATTTTGAGTTTGAACAATAATTCTTAATTTGTCTGAATGAACTATAGAATAACTATAAAATGGCTCATAAAATTGTTTAAAAATTGTATAAAATATCTTTGATTTTATAATTTAATCTTTGATTTTTTTTTGAATTTCTACAACAATTCTTAATTTGTCTGAATTAACTATAGAATAACTATAGAATGGTTCGTAAAATTGTTTAAAAATTGTATCGAATTTTTATTTTTTATTTGGTGAATAAAATATAGGAAATTAAATTTATTTAGACTGTCTTTGATTTTTGAATTTTGAGTTTCTACAATAATTCTTAATTTGTCTGAATTAACTATAGAATAACTATAAAATGGCTCATAAAATTGTTTAAAAATTGTATCAATTGTCTTTGATTTTTTAATTTAATCTTTGATTTTTTTTTTCATTTCTACAATAATTCTTAATTTGTTCAAATTAAATATAGAATAACTATAGAATGGTTCGTAAAATTGTTTAAAAATTGCATCGAATTTTTATTTTTTATTTGGTGAATAAAATATAGGAAATTAAATTTATTTAGACTGTCTTTGATTTTTGAATTTTGAGTTTCTACAATAATTCTTAATTTGTCTGAATTAACTATAGAATAACTATAAAATGGCTCATAAAATTGTTTAAAAATTGTATCAATTGTCTTTGATTTTTTAATTTAATCTTTGATTTTTTTTTTCATTTCTACAATAATTCTTAATTTGTTCAAATTAAATATAGAATAACTATAGAATGGTTCGTAAAATTGTTTAAAAATTGCATCGAATTTTTATTTTCTATTTGGATGATAAAATATAGGAAATTAAATTTTTGTAAACTGTCTTTGATTTTTAAATATTGAATTTCGACAATAATTCTTAATTTATCTGAATTAACTATAGAATAACTATAGAAAGCCTCGTAAAATTCTTTAAAAATTGCATCAAATTTTTATTTCTTATTTGGTGAATAAAATATAGGAAATTAAATTTATTTAGACTGTCTTTGATTTTTGAATTTTGAGTTTCTACAATAATTCTTAATTTGTCTGAATTAACTACAGAATAACTATAAAATGGCTCATAAAATTGTTTAAAAATTGTATCAAATATCTTTGATTTTTTAATTTAATCTTTGATTTTTTTTTTAATTTCTAGAATAATTCTTAATTTGTCTGAATGGACTATAGAATAACTATAGAAAGACTCGTAAAATTGTTTAAAAATTGTATGCAATTTTTATTTTTTATTTGGATGATGAAATATAGGAAATTAAATTTTTTTAGACTGTCTTTGATTTTTGAATTTTGAGTTTTAATAATAATTCTTAATTTGTCTGAATGAACTATAGAATAACTATAGAATGGCTCGTAAAATTGTTTAAAAATTGTATCAAATGTCTTTGATTTTTTAATTTAATCTTTGATTCTTTAATTTTGAATTTCTAGAATAATTTTTAATTTATCTGAATGAACTATAGAATAACTATAGAATGATTCGTCAAATTGTTTAAAAATTGTATCTAATATCTATTTTTTATTTGGATGATAAAATATAGGAAATTAAATTTTTGTAAACTGTCTTTGATTTTTGAATTTTGAGTTTCTACAATAATTCTTAATTTGTCTGAATTAACTATAGAATAACTATAAAATGGTTCATAAAATTGTTTAAAGATGGTATCAAATATCTTTGATTTTTTAATTTAATGTTTGATTTTTTTTTGAATTTCTAGAATAATTCTTAATTTGTCTGAATGGACTATAGAATAACTATAGAAAGACTCGTAAAATTGTTTAAAAATTGTATGCAATTTTTATTTTTTATTTGGATGATGAAATATAGGAAATTAAATTTTTTTAGACTGTCTTTGATTTTTGAATTTTGAGTTTTAATAATAATTCTTAATTTGTCTGAATGAACTATAGAATAACTATAGAATGGCTCGTAAAATTGTTTAAAAATTGTATCAAATGTCTTTGATTTTTTAATTTAATCTTTGATTCTTTAATTTTGAATTTCTAGAATAATTTTTAATTTGTCTGAATGAACTATAGAATAACTATAGAATGATTCGTCAAATTGTTTAAAAATTGTATCCAATTTCTATTTTTTATTTTGATGATAAAATATAGGACATGAAATTTTTGTAAACTGTCTTTGATTTTTAAATATTGAATTTCGACAATAATTCTTAATTTGTCTGAATTAACTATAGAATAACTATAAAATGGCTCATAAAATTGTTTAAAAATGGTATCGAATTTTTCTTTTTTATTTGGATAATAAAATATAGGAAATTAAATTTTTTTAGACTGTCTTTGATTTTTAAATTTTTAGTTTCAACAATAATTATTAATCTGTCTGAATTAACTATAGAATAACTATAGAATGGCTCGTAAAATTGTTTAAAAATTGCATCAAATTTTTATTTTTTATTTGGATGATGAAATATAGGAAATTAAATTTTTGTAAACTGTCTTTGATTTTTAAATATTGAATTTCGACAATAATTCTTAATTTGTCTGAGTTAACTATAGAATAACTATAGAATGGCTCACAAAATTGTTTAAAAATTGCATCGAATTTTTATTTTTTATTTGTTGAATAAAGTATAGGAAATTAAATTTTTTTAGACTTTCTTTGACTTTTTAATTTTGAATTTCTAGAATAATTATTAATCTGTCTGAATGAACTATAGAATAACTATAGAATGACTCGTAAAATTGTTTAAAAATTGTATGCAATTTTTATTTTTTATTTGGATGATGTAATATAGGAAATTAAATTCTTTTAGACTGTCTTTGATTTCTTAATATTGAGTTTGAAATAGTCTGCTAAATATAGAGACGAAAACGATGCAGTTTGAGTCCGATAAGATCGTGACTTGATACACGATCCCGGTCGATAAGTATTTTAGAGCATGCGTTAAGTGCAGCCTGTTGCTCGTCGAGCATTTCCATACGTTATCTCAATTGCATAGAGCAAATGCAACCTCGATACTTGCACGCGAACCTCGTTTCTAGCTTCCTATTGACAGATGGAATGTTCACTTAACAGAGTGTGAATACTATACCAAACTTGCAAATGCAAACTTTGAAGCCTAAGCAAACACAGTTTTGCAAATTAACTTTTCGTTATTACAGGTATTAAAATTATAATCAAGCATGTTATATAGGGTGTCCATAATGGTTTGGACTAAACTCACAAAAGCAAGTTTTAAAACCTAAAAAAACACAGTTTTGTCAATTAACTTTTCGTTATTAAAAATTTTAAAATGATAGTCGAGGAAGTTATATAGGGTGTCCAAAGAAATTGGGACCAAACTTCGAAACTAAACTCACAAAAATCAACTTTATAACCTAAAGAAACACAGTTTTGTAAATTAACTTTTCGTTATTAAAAATTTTAAAATGATAGTCGAAGAAGTTATATAGGGTGTTCATATTGGTTTGGACTAAACTCACAAAAGCAAGCTTTAAAACCTAAAAACACACAGTTTTGCAAATTAACTTTTCGTTATTAAAAATATTAAAATGATAGTCGAGGAAGTTATATAGGGTGTTCATATTGGTTGGGACTAAACTCTCAAAAGCAAGTTTTAAAACCTAAAGAAACACTGTTTTGTAAATTAATTTTTCGTTATTAAAGATATTAAAATTATAATCGAGGACGTTATATAGGGTGTCCAAAAAGATTGAGACCAAACTTCGAAACTAAACTCACAAGAGCCAACTTTAAAACCTAAAGAAACACAGTTCTGTAAATTAACTTTTCGTTATTAACAATATTATAATTGTAGTCGAGGGCTTTACATAGGGTGTCCATAATGATTTGGACTAAACTCACAAAAGCAAGCTTTAAAACCTAAAGAAACACAGTTCTGCAAATTAACTTTTCGTTATTAAAGATATTCAAATTGTAACATAGTCGAGGACGTTATATAGGGTGTTCAAAAAGGTTGAGACCAAACTTCGAAACTAAACTCACAAAAGCAAGCTTTAAAACCTAAAGAAACACAGTTCTGTAAATTAACTTTTCGTCATTAAAGATATTAAAATTATAATTGAGGACGTTATACAGGGTGTCCAAAAAATTTGGGACCAAACTTATACTACAAGTTACTGAAGTCAAATAGATGAAGAAAGTTCCTATAAACTTACGTCCGAAAATGCTTTATTGAAAAGATATAAGAGTTCCAAAATTTACGGGAAAAATTCGTTTTTATTTATGGGATCACGCAAAACAGTTGATTCAGAAAACTACGATAGAAAAAGATCAGTTTTGGGAATGTATCCAAAATGCATTACCTAACCTAAACCTAACCGAACCTTTTTGGATACCCGGTATATAAGTAATCAGTGTACCTATATATAGAAAGAAAAATTTGTCGATTAATTTATACAAATTAACCCAAACCTAACTCAACCTTTTTGGACACCCGGTATATATATTGTATAAGAATAGACGTAACCCAACCTTCATGGACACCCTGTATATAAGTAATTAGTGTACCTATATATAGAAAGAAAAACTTGTCGATTAATTTATACAAATTAACCCAAACCTAACTCAACCTTTTTGGACACCCGGTATATATATTGTATAAGAATAGACCTAACCCAACCTTTATGGACACCCTGTATATAAGTAATTAGTGTACATATATATAGAAAGAAAAACTTGTCGATTAATTTGTAAAAATTAACCCAAACCTAACTCAACCTTTTTGGACACCCTATATAATTCGTCAGTGTTTTTCGTTAATAATTTAAAAACGAAGCCGCATCCGACATTTTTGCAAAGGGAATTGTTGTTCAGAATCGTCTCAGCTACCCCACATTTTCGGTTCGTACACTATTTACGGGACACCCTGTATATTTCTATATTGTATAAGAACTGACCATCTTTGTTGTTTGGACAGTCGTGTTTTTAACGTGAATGATATTTCGAAGCAAGCAGTGAACTTCGAAGTATGGAGCACAACAACGATACCTGCACAGTCGACGGCGACGGCGACGACAACGACGACGACGACGACGACGACGACGACGACGTCCACGTCGACGCACAGATCCTTCTCCACGGAGCAACCCTTGTACCGATTGGACGGCAGCAACGGCCAAGCGTGCATTCTCCTGCAGGTGGACGCTCTGATCACGGTGAAATATCGAACGAAACTCGGTGAAGATCAGGTAACAATGCTCATTGATGAATCAAACATGGCCGAACCAAAGACTCTCAAGTGACGAACTACGGTTGCTCGAAAAATCTTTTAACGCTAGAACTACTCGACAATTATAGTGTATTTATTTGCACCGAAGACATTAACACGATAGATACGCGGAAAAATATATAATGCAATAGAAATGTTTGTTTATAATATTATAGAAAATTAAAATTTTAAAATTTCAGAGGAGTAAATTTTTTACTAATTTTATTGGAAATTACGAATGGGTTATTTTTACTGCCTTGGAGAAATGTATAGTGGAATGAAAGTAAAGTGTTTATTTATATTTTTATAGAAAATTGAATTTTCAAAAATTCAGATGTATAAATTTTTTACTAATTTTATTAGAAATTTCGAATGAGTCACTTTGACTGTTTTGAAGAAATGTATAATACAATGAAAAAAAGTGTTTAATTATACTCTTATACAAAGTTAAATTTTCAAAAATTCAGATTTGTAAATTTTTTAGAAATTTTTTTACAAATTTTGAATGGCCCATTTGGCTACTTTGAAGAAATGTATAATGCAATGAAAGTAAAGTGCTTATTTATGCTTTTATACAAATTAATTTTTCAAAAATTCAGATAAGTAAATTTTCAAAAATTCGGATAAGTAAATTTTTTACAAATTTTATTAGAAATTTCGAATGAGTCAATTTGACTGTTTTGAAGAAATGCATAATGCAATTAAAATAATTATTCATTCTTTTATAGAAAATTAAATTTTCAAAAATTCAGGCGAGTAAATTTTTTACAAAGTTTTTTAGAAATTACGAATGAATCATTTTGACTGTTTTGAAGAAATGTATAATGCAATGAAAGTAAAGTGTTTATTTATATTTTTATAGAAAATTGAATTTTCAAAAAATTGTTCGAGTAAAGTTTTTACAAATTTTATTAGAAATTTTGAATAGTCCATTTGGCTGCTTTGAAAAAATGTATAATGCAATGAAAATCAAGTGTTTATTTATATTCTTATAGAAAATTAATTTTTCAAAAATTCAGATTTGTAAATTTTTTACAAATTTTATTAGAAATTTCGAATGAGTCATTTTGACTGTTTTGAAGAAATGTATAATCCAATGAAAATAAATTGTTTAATTATATTTTTATAGAAAATTGAATTTTCAAAAAATTGTTCAAGTGAATTTTTTACAAATTTTATTAGAAATTTCGAATGAGTCACATTGACTGTTTTGAAGAAAGACATAATGCAATGAAAATAAAGAGTTTATTTATACTCTTATACAAAATAAAATTTCAAAAATTCTGTCGAGTAAATTTTTTACAAATTTTATTAGAAATTTCAAATGAGTCAGTTTGACTGATTTGAAGAAATCTATGATGCAATGAAAATGTTTATTTATATTTTTATAGAAAATCGAATTTTCAAAAATTCAGTTGAGTAAATTTTGTACAAAGTTTTTTAGAAATTTCGAATTAATCACTTTGACTGTTTTGAAGAAATGTATAATACAATGAAAATAAAGCGTTTATTTATATTTTTATAAAAAATTAAATTTTCAAAAAATTCAGAGGAGTAAATTTTTTACAAATTTTATTAGAAATTTCGAATTAATCACTTTGACTGTTTTGAAGAAATGTATAATACAATGAAAATAAAGCGTTTATTTATATTCTTATAAAAAATTAAATTTTCAAAAATTCAGGAGTAAATTTTTTACAAATTTTATTAGAAATTTTGAATAGTCCATTTGGCTGCTTTGAAAAAATGTATAATGCAATGAAAATCAAGTGTTTATTTATATTCTTATAGAAAATTAATTTTTCAAAAATTCAGATTTGTAAATTTTTTACAAATTTTATTAGAAATTTCGAATGAGTCATTTTGACTGTTTTGAAGAAATGTATAATCCAATGAAAATAAATTGTTTAATTATATTTTTATAGAAAATTGAATTTTCAAAAAATTGTTCAAGTGAATTTTTTACAAATTTTATTAGAAATTTCGAATGAGTCACATTGACTGTTTTGAAGAAAGACATAATGCAATGAAAATAAAGAGTTTATTTATACTCTTATACAAAATAAAATTTCAAAAATTCTGTCGAGTAAATTTTTTACAAATTTTATTAGAAATTTCAAATGAGTCAGTTTGACTGATTTAAAGAAATGTATAATCCAATGAAAATAAATTGTTTAATTATATTTTTATAGAAAATTGAATTTTCAAAAAATTGTTCAAGTGAATTTTTTACAAATTTTATTAGAAATTTCGAATGAGTCACTTTGACTGCTTTAAAGAAAGTCATAATGCAATGAAAATAAAGAGTTTATTTATACTCTTATACAAAATTGAATTTTCAAAAATTCAGAAGAGTAAATTTTTTACAAATTTTTTTAGAAATTTCGAATTAATCACTTTGACTGTTTTGAAGAAATGTATAATACAATGAAAATAAAGTGTTTAATTATACTCTTATAGAAAATTAAATTTTCAAAAAATTGTTCGACTAAATTTTTTACAAATTTTATTAGAAATTTCGAATTAGTCACTTTGACAGCTTTGAAGAAATTTATGATGCAATGAAAATAAAGAGTTTATTTATATTCTTATAAAAAATTAAATTTTCAAAAATTCAGATCTGTAAATTTTTTACAAATTTTATTAGAAATTTCGAATAAGTCATTTTGACTGTTTTGAAGAAACGTATAATGCAATGAAAATAAATTGTTTAATTATATTTTTATAGAAAATTGAATTTTCAAAAATTCAGATCAGTAAATTTTTTACAAATTTTATTAGAAATTTCGAATGAGTAACTTTGACTGATTTAAAGAAATGTATAATCCAATAAAAATCAAGCGTTTATTTATACTCTTATACAAAATCAAATTTTCAAAAATTCAGTCGACTAAACTTTTTACAAATTTCATCAAAATCAATAAATGGTTCATTTCGACTGTTTCGATAGTTCTAGTGTTAATTATGTCGTTCCTAAATGACCAAAAATACATTTAAACATTCGAGAGCCAGCAACCACCCCTAATGACGAGTCTTAATTCGAGCCTGATTCAAAACGAAACAGTTCGTGCAGAGTCTGAATAAACGTTTATTGCAGGAATCGAACATTTACGTTCCCAACGATGCCAAGGTGACCGGAAACTGCGACAACGAGAACACGGTATCGATGTCTCTCAAGTGGAATGCGTTCGTACTGTTGTGGAGCTTCGCCAAGGTACTATACGATTAATGGAGAACCGAGAAAACGTGATTTCCCTACGTTTCGAACGGTTCTCGTCTCCGCGAACGCGATCGGGGTCACGAAAGCTGCGTTCAACTCGCACACGAAATGCTCGTTTCGAACAGAAATCGATACAGCCGGCCCTTTTCTAGACGATTCACGTTTAATTCTACGTACAGTTAGATTTTCTATTCAGACGTTCGCGTGACGGGGGATCCTTGCGACAATTTGCTCGTTCGACCTACGCGTCGAACTGTTTTATTCGCGATTAACACGAGCACTGGAATTATTGTTCGTTTGATGGTTGCAAAGCGCGATTACATCTTCGCGAACAAGAGTTTATAGAGCTTGGATGTTGGAAAACAAACATTTTAATTCTGGGTGGTTATTGCGGTGGTTATGAGGGGGTTGTTTTAAATGTTTGAGGGGGAAAGAAAGATGGAGGGTTGTTTGCAGTAAATTCAAAAAGATTTCGATTTTTTAATGGCTTTGAAAATGTGGATTTAATGAAATTTTGGAAAATAATCGATGACATGGAAAATTTTTTTACAGAGAGATAATTTTTGATGGGGGTTGTTTGACAAATTTGGTAAAAAAGCAAGATGGAGGGGTGTTTGCAGTAAATTCAAAAAGATTTCAATTTTTTAATGGCTTTGAAAATGTGGGTTTAATTAAATTTTGAAAAATAATCGATTATATGGAAAATTTTTTCACAGCAAGATAATTTTCGTTGGGGGTTGTTTGACAAATTTGGTAAAATGCAAGATGGAGGGTTATGACCTGGATTCAAAAGGTTTTCAATTTTTTAAAATCATGAAAACAAATACTTTAATTTTGGGTGATGATTGTGATAATTGTAGGGGGTTGTTCTAAATGTTTGGGGGGGGGGGAAAGAAAGATGGAGGGTTATGTGCAATTGATTTAAAAAATTTTCGGTTTTTTAATGGCTTTGCAAATGTGGGTTTAATAAAATTTTGGAAAATGATCGATGATATGGAGAATTTTTTCACAGGGAGATAAATTTTGATGGGGGTTGTTTGACAAATTTGGTAAAAAAGTAAAGTGGAGGGTTGTGTTATTGGATTCAAAAGGTATTGAATTTTTAAAAATTATGAAATAAACACTTTAATTCTGGGTGATTATTGTGGTGATTATGAAGGGGTTGTTTTAAATGTTTGAGGGGGAAAGAAAGATGGAGGGTTATGTGCAATTGATTTAAAAAATTTTCGATTTTTTAATGGCTTTGCAAATGTGGGTTTAATGAAATTTTGGAAAATAATCGATGATATGGAGAATTTTTTTACAGAGAGATAATTTTTGATGGGGGTTGTTTGACAAATTTGGTAAAAAAGTAAGGTGGAGGGTTGTGTTATTGGATTCAAAAGTTTTTCAATTTTTTAAAATCATGAAATAAACACTTTAATTCTGTGTGATCATTGTGGTGATTATAAGGGGGTTGTTTTAAATATTTGAGGGGGAAAGAAAGATGGAGAGTTATGTGCAATTGATTCAAACAATTTTCGATTTTTTAATGGCTTTAAAAATGTGGGTTTAATGAAATTTTGGAAAATGATCGATGATATGGAGAATTTTTTCACAGGGAGATAATTTTTGATGGGGGTTGTTTGACAAATTTGGTAAAAAAACAAGATGGAGGGGTGTTTGCAGTAAATTCAAAAAATTTTCAATTTTTTAATGGCTTTGAAAATGTAGATTTAATGAAATTTTGGAAAGTAATCGATGATATGGAATATTTTTACACAGCAAGATAATTTTCGTTGGGGGTTGTTTGACAAATTTGGTGAAATGCAAGATTGAGGGTTGTGACCTGGATTCAGAGATTTTCAATTTTTTAAAATCATGAAATAAACACTTTAATTCTGTGTGATTATTGTGGTGATTATAAGGGGGTTGTTTTAAATATTTGAGGGGGAAAGAAAGATGGAGGGTTGTTTGCAGTAAATTCAAAAAAATTTCGATTTTTTAATGGCTTTAAAAATGTAGATTTAATGAAATTTTGAAAAATAATCGATGATATGGAAAATTTTTTCACAGTGAGATAAATTTCGATGGGGGTTGTTTGATAAATTTGGTAAAAAAGCAAGATAAAGGGTTGTTTACAGTAAATTCAAAAAGATTTCGATTTTTTAATTGCTTTGAAAATGTGGATTTAATGAAATTTTGGAAAATAATCGACGATATGGAAAATTTTTTCACAGGGAGATAATTTTCGTTGGGGGTTGTTTGACAAATTTGGTAAAATGCAAGATGGAGGGTTATGACCTGGATTCAAAAGGTTTTCAATTTTTTAAAATCATGAAAACAAATACTTTAATTTTGGGTGATGATTGTGATAATTGTAGGGGGTTGTTCTAAATGTTTGGGGGGGGGGAAAGAAAGATGGAGGGTTATGTGCAATTGATTTAAAAAATTTTCGGTTTTTTAATGGCTTTGCAAATGTGGGTTTAATAAAATTTTGGAAAATGATCGATGATATGGAGAATTTTTTCACAGGGAGATAAATTTTGATGGGGGTTGTTTGACAAATTTGGTAAAAAAGTAAAGTGGAGGGTTGTGTTATTGGATTCAAAAGGTATTGAATTTTTAAAAATTATGAAATAAACACTTTAATTCTGGGTGATTATTGTGGTGATTATGAAGGGGTTGTTTTAAATGTTTGAGGGGGAAAGAAAGATGGAGGGTTATGTGCAATTGATTTAAAAAATTTTCGATTTTTTAATGGCTTTGCAAATGTGGGTTTAATGAAATTTTGGAAAATAATCGATGATATGGAGAATTTTTTTACAGAGAGATAATTTTTGATGGGGGTTGTTTGACAAATTTGGTAAAAAAGTAAGGTGGAGGGTTGTGTTATTGGATTCAAAAGTTTTTCAATTTTTTAAAATCATGAAATAAACACTTTAATTCTGTGTGATCATTGTGGTGATTATAAGGGGGTTGTTTTAAATATTTGAGGGGGAAAGAAAGATGGAGAGTTATGTGCAATTGATTCAAACAATTTTCGATTTTTTAATGGCTTTAAAAATGTGGGTTTAATGAAATTTTGGAAAATGATCGATGATATGGAGAATTTTTTCACAGGGAGATAATTTTTGATGGGGGTTGTTTGACAAATTTGGTAAAAAAACAAGATGGAGGGGTGTTTGCAGTAAATTCAAAAAATTTTCAATTTTTTAATGGCTTTGAAAATGTAGATTTAATGAAATTTTGGAAAGTAATCGATGATATGGAATATTTTTACACAGCAAGATAATTTTCGTTGGGGGTTGTTTGACAAATTTGGTGAAATGCAAGATTGAGGGTTGTGACCTGGATTCAGAAAGATTTTCAATTTTTTAAAATCATGAAATAAACACTTTAATTCTGTGTGATTATTGTGGTGATTATAAGGGGGTTGTTTTAAATATTTGAGGGGGAAAGAAAGATGGAGGGTTGTTTGCAGTAAATTCAAAAAAATTTCGATTTTTTAATGGCTTTAAAAATGTAGATTTAATGAAATTTTGAAAAATAATCGATGATATGGAAAATTTTTTCACAGTGAGATAAATTTCGATGGGGGTTGTTTGATAAATTTGGTAAAAAAGCAAGATAAAGGGTTGTTTACAGTAAATTCAAAAAGATTTCGATTTTTTAATTGCTTTGAAAATGTGGATTTAATGAAATTTTGGAAAATAATCGACGATATGGAAAATTTTTTCACAGGGAGATAATTTTTGATAGGGATTGTTTGACAAATTTGGTAAAAAAAACAAGATGAAGGGTTGTGTTAATTCATTCAAAAGTTTTTCAATTTTTTAAAATCATAGAAAATGTAGATTTAGTACAATTTTGAAAAATGATTATTGATGGCATCGAAAATTTCTTCTCAGTCAGCTAAATTTTTAAGGGATTGTTTGAAAAGTTTGATAAAAAAGCAAGATGTAGGGTGGTTTGCAGTAAATTCAATAAAATTTCCATTTTTTAATTGCTTTGAAAATGTGAATTTAATGAAATTTTGGAAAATAATCGATGATATGGGAAATTTTTTCACATGGAGATAATTTTTGATGGGTGTTGTTTGACAAATTTGATAAAAAAACAAGATGAAGGGTGGTTTGCAGTAAATTTAAAAAATTCTCGATTTTTGAATGGCTTTGAAAATGTGGATTTAATGAAATTTTGAAAAATAATCGATGATATGAAAAATTTTTTCACAGGGAGATAATTTTCGATGGTGTTGATTGAAAAGTTTGGTAAAAATGCAAAAGATGGAGGTTTGCTTACCAGATTCAAAAAGATTTCGATTTTTTAATGGCATCGAAAATTTCTTCCCAACGAGTTAAATTTTTATGAGGGTTGTTTGAAAAATTTAGTGAAAAAGAAACATGGAGGCTCAGGTTTGGAATCAAAAAGTTTTCAATTTTTTAAAACCATAGAAAATGTAGGTTCAGTACATTTTTGGAAAATGATTATTGTGGGCATTGAAAATTTCTTTCCAGTGTGTTGAATTTTTAAAGGGGGTTGTTTGAAAAGTTTGGTAAAAAAGTTCAAATAAATAAATAAAACTTCCAGACTCCATTCGTGGAAATTTACCACACTTTTCAAAAACAACCCTCCTACTAAAATATTTCACCAGTATCAACATACACAATATATTCAATTTATAATTAATGTAAATTTTAATATTACTATTTCTATATTATTTAATTTTTACATATTAAATTTAATATGAATATAATTTTCAAATAAATAAAACTTCCAGATACCATTCGTGGAAATTTACCACACTTTTCAAAAACAACCCTCCTACTAAAATATTTCACCAGTATCAATATACACAGTATATTCAATTTATAACTAATGCAAATTTTAATATTAGTATTTCTATATTATTCAATTTTTACATATTAAATTTAATATGAATATAATTTTCAAATAAATAAAACTTCCAGACACCATTCGTGGAAATTTACCACACTTTTAAAAAACAACCCTCCTACTAAAATATTTCACCAGTATCAACATACACAGTATATTCAATTTATAACTAATGCAAATTTTAATATTAGTATTTCTATATTATTCAATTTTTACATATTAAATTTAATACGAATATAATTTTCAAATAAATAAAACTTCCAGACACCATTCGTGGAAATTTACCACACTTTTCAAAAACAACCCTCCTACTAAAATATTTCACCAATATCAACATACACAGTATATAAATTTTAATATCAGTATTTCTATATTATTCAATTTTTACATATTAAATTTAATATGAATATAATTTTCAAATAAATAAAACTTCCAGACACCATTCGTGGAAATTTACCACACTTTTAAAAAACAACCCTCCTACTAAAATATTTCACAAGTATCAACATACACAGAATATTCAATTTATAACTAATGCAAATTTTAATATTAGTATTTTTATATTATTTAATTGTTACATATTAAATTTAATACGAATATAATTTTCAAATAAATAAAACTTCCAGACACCATTCGTGGAAATTTACCACACTTTTCAAAAACAACCCTCCTACTAAAATATTTCACCAGTATCAACATACACAGTATATAAATTTTAATATTAGTATTTCTATATTATTCAATTTTTACATAGTAAATTTAATACGAATATAATTTTCAAATAAATAAATAAAACTTCCAGACACCATTCGTGGAAATTTACCACACTTTTAAAAAACAACCCCCCTACTAAAATATTTCACAAGTATCAACATACACAGTATACTTAATTTATTACTAATGCAAATTTTAATATTAGTATTTTAAAAATACTATTTTTATATTATTTAATTGTTACATATTAAATTTAATACGAATATAATTTTCAAATAAATAAAACTTCCAGACACCAGGTGGGGAGCGATGGTACGTCGAGAAGATCGAGCTGACCTACAATTCGAGTGATCGACACTTCGAGCACATCGACGAGCCCAGTAAGTACAGTCGAGTGTCCCTCGCGAAATTTTCACGTTCGTGCAATAATTTTGGATCGATTCCAATTCTGTTTCTATTAAAGACAAGACGATCAGGCTGAGCACCGGGCAAAAGCACGCTTCCATGCTGTTCCCGACGCCTGTTGGAAAGTCGTACTCTTGTAGTGGGGAGACGGAGATCAATCTGACCGATGGCAAACATTTCGCCAGCGTTTTACTCAGGTATTTTAATCGAAATCTCAATTTCTTTAAATTTTTTTGAAATTTGATCTTTATATATTTACTGAAATTCGACAAAATTTGACGTACGATTTAATTACAAATGATTCCTTTAAAATCAGAATATTTAGTTTTTTTTTAAATTTTTGAAAAAAATTTTCGAAATTTTTCAAAAAATATATTGAAAACTGGGATTTATATATGGTAATACAAACTTAAAAAATTTCTATTTAACTTCCTGACTTACGATACAATTACAAATAATTCTTTTAAAGCATACTATTTAGTTTTGTTGAAATTTCTTTATCTGATTTCAAAATTTTTCACTCGAAATCTCAATTTCTTTAAATTTTTTTGAAATTTGATCTTTATATATTTACTGAAATTCGACAAAATTTGATGTACGATTTAATTACAAATAATTCCTTTAAAATCAGAGTATTTAGTATTTTTTTTTAATTTTTGAAAAAAATTTTCGAAATTTTTCGAAAAATATATTCAAAACTGGGATTTATATATGGTAATACAAACTTAAAAAGTCTCTATTTAAGTTCCTGACTTACGATTCAATTACAAATAATTGTTTAAAAACGTACTATAATATTTAATTTTGTTTAAATTTCTTATCTGATTTTAAAATTTTTCACTTGAAATCTCAATTTCTTAAATCTTTTTTTAAATTTGATCTTCATACATTTTCACAAATTCAACAAAACTTGACGTACGATTTAATTACAAATGATTCCTTTAAAAGCAGAGTATTTAGTTATTTCAAAATATTTTCGAATTTTTCGAAAAATATATTGAAAACTGGGATTTATATATGGTAATACAAACTTAAAAAATTTCTATTTAACTTCCTGACTTACGATTCAATTACAAATAATTCTTTTAAGGCATACTATTTAGTTTTGTTGAAATTTCTTTATCTGACTCCAAAATTTTTCACTCGAAATCTCAATTTCTTAAAATTTTTTTGAAATTTGATCTTGATACATTTATTCAAATTCGACAAAACTTGACGTACGATTTAATTACAAATGATTCCTTTAAAATCAGAGTATTTAGTTTTTTTTTTTAATTCTTGAAAAAAATTTTCGAAATTTTTCAAAAAATATATTCAAAACTGGGATTGATATATGGTAATACAAACTTAAAAAGTCTCTATTTAACTTCCACTTACGATTCAATTACAAATAATTCTTTTAAAGCATACTATTTAGTTTTGTTGAAATTTCTTTATCTGATTTCAAAATTTTTCACTTGAAATTTCAATTTCCTCACATTTTTGAAATTTGATCTTTATACATTTTCTCAAATTCGACAAAATTTGGCGTACGATTTAATTACAAATAATTCCTTTAAAAGCAGAGTATTTAGTTTTTTCAAAAAATTTTTCGAAAAATATATTGAAAACTGGGATTTATATATGGTAATACAAACTTATAAAATCTCTATTTAACTTCCTGACTTACGATTCAATTACAAATAATTCTTTTAAAGCATACTATTTAGTTTTGTTAAAATTTCTTTATCTAATTTCAAAATTTTTTACTCGAAATCTCAATTTCTTTAAATTTTTTTGAAATTTGATCTTGATACATTTATTCAAATACGACAAAACTTGACGTACGATTTAATTACAAATCGTTCCTTTAAAAGCATAGTCCTTAGTTTCTTTTTTAAATTTTTGAAAAAAATTTTCGAAATTTTTCAAAAAATATATTCAAAACTGGGATTTATATATGGTAATACAAACTTAAAAAGTCTCTATTTAACTTCCACTTACGATTCAATTACAAATAATTTTTTAAAAACGTACTATAATATTTAATTTTGTTTAAATTTCTTTATCTGATTTTAAAATTTTTCACTCGAAATCTCAATTTCTTTAAATTTTTTTGAAATTTGATCTTGATACATTTATTCAAATTCGACAAAACTTGACGAACGATTCAATTACAAATAATTTTTTAAAAGCGTACTATTTAGTTTTGTTTAAATTTCTTTATCTGACTTCAAAAATTTTCAAAAAATATATTCAAAACTGGGATTTATATATGATAATACAAACTTATAAAATCTCTATTTAACTTCCTGACTTACGTTTCAATTACAAATAATTTTTTAAAAACATACTATAATATTTAATTTTGTTCAAATTTATTTATCTGATTTCAAAATTTTTCTAAAAATATATTCAAAAATGGCTTGTATTTGATGATACAAAATTAAAAAAGCTCTACTTAACCTCTTGGCGTACGATTTAATTCCAAATAATTTTTAAAACTCATACTATTTAATTTTATTTAAATTTTATCGTACAATCTTAAATCACAGCCATTGACTATTTGCAATAGGTTTCTTTTTTTTGTTAATAAATTGTTTACCGCACTGAATCCACGCTCCACTAAATATTCAACGCTCCCAAATGCGCCTGTGGCCATCTTCGCCCACCAGATGGCGACAGCGTCCACCAGATGGCGCTAGCACCCACCAGATGGCGCTAAAACGCCCACCAGAGGGCGCTAGCGCCCACTTTGGGAATCACTGGTCTAGATTGTTCAAGAATCCCTCTAAAATTTCAGAGACATGAAGCTCCAGCCGTTCAAATTCAAGAACAACGAGTTCGCCGTGGAGTTTTCTTGCACGTCGTTGAGCGCGCGCGGATTCCGGGACGAAACAGCCCCGGTTGCAGTGGGCTCGACGCTAGCAGCAGCCGTGTTGCTAACCATCACCGGCTACGCGGCCTATCGCTACTTCAAAGTGAAGAAAGTCAAGTACGACACCATGGAATAAATCGTCCTCGAACAAAATCCAAAAAAAAAAAAAACCAGCTCCTAGGACGAACCCTTTCCTACGACATTTCTCCGTCGTCGCGTCGACTTTCTTCCTCGACCTACGATTTAATAATCACGATTAGATCGCGAACGAACCTCGTCCTAGGATTTTGAAAAAAAAAAATAAAAAAAAAAAAATCGCAAAATACGCGAAGTTTGTAATTCGCCCGACGAGCAGGGAGAGACTACGCCCATTTTTCATCGACCCGTAGGATAACCTTGATTATCGAGTTCCAACGTTCCGTTTGTCGCGAATATCGCGCGTCGTCCATCTTTCAAATTTCTATAGATCGCGCGGAGACTTTGCATTCTGGATTCGTGTATTTGAGAGGATCGAACGAACTTGGATTCAACCCTTTTGGTAATTTTGGAGGTTTGAATAAGTGGACGCCTATGGTTGGTCTACGAACACCAAAATTTGGCAATTTTGACACCAATTTATAGCGATTTTTCAAATTTTTGATTCATCGAATTTTGGAATTTTGATTGAAAATTTTATTGAAACGATACATAAATTATAAATCTGACGAATGTTCGATCGAAGAATTATATTTCCACTCGATCAAAAATATTCTATAATTCGAATTCTAAAATTTGAGTTTGAAATTTTTTTCGAAAATTAAATTAATAAATATTTATTAATCTAAAAAATTTTGGTGTACGCCTATGGTTGGTGTACGCCTATGGTTGGTCTACGAACAATCGAATAAAATCGAAATTTGGCAATTTTGAGACCAATATATAGCGATTTTCCAAATTTTGATCCATCGAATTTTGGAATTTTGATTGAAAATTTTTTTTGAATCGATACTTAAATTATAAATTCATCTGTGACGTATATTCGATAGAAGAATTATATTTCCACTTGTTCAAAAATATTCTACAATTCGAATTCTAAATTTTGAGTTTGAAAGTTTTTTCGAAAATCAAATTAATAAATTAATTTATTAATGATTAATTTTAATGATTAATTAAATTTAATGTAAATTAATTAGGGTCATATATTTCTATGCAAAAAATTGTGGTAGACGCCTATGGTTGGTCTACGAACACCAAAATTTGACAATTTTAAGACCAATTTATAGCGATTTTTCAAATTTTGATTGAAAATTTTATTGAATCGATACATAAATTATAAATTATAAATCTGACGTATGTTCGATCGAAGAATTATATTTCCACTCGATCAAAAATATTCTACAATTCGAATTCTAAAATTTGAGTTTGGAACTTTTTTCGAAAATCAAATTAATAAATATTTAATGTATATTAATTGGGGTCATATATTTCTATGCAAAAAATTGTGGTGGACGCCTATGGTTGGTCTACGAACACTAAAATTTGACAATTTTGAGATCAATGTATAGCGATTTTTCAAATTTTTGATTCATCGAATTTTGGAATTTTGATTGAAAATTTTATTGAATCGATACATAAATAATAAATTTATCTGTGACGTATGTTCGATCGAAGAATTACATTTCCAATCGTTCAAAAATATTCTAAAATTTGAGTTTGAAACTTTTTTCGAAAATCAAATTAATAAATATTTTATGTATATTAATTGCGGTCATATATTTATATGAAAAAAATTTTGGTGTACGCCTATGATTGGTCTACGAACAATCGAATAAAACCGAAATTTAGCAATTTTGAGACCAATATACAGCGATTTTTCAAATTTTGATTCATCGAATTTTGAAATTTCGATTGAAAATTTGATTGAAACAATACACAAATAATAAATTTATCTGTGACGTATATTCGATCGAAGAATTATATTTCCACTCGTTCAAAAATATTCTATACTTCAAATTCTAAAATTTGAGTTTGAAATTTTTTTCGAAAATCAAATTAATAAATATTTATTAATCTACTATATCTATTAATCTAAAAAATTTTGGTATACGCCTATGGTTGGTCTACTAAAAGTCGAGTAAAATCAAAATTTGGCAATTTCGAGACCAATATATAGCGATTTTTCAAATTTTGATTTATCGAATTTTGGAATTTTGATTGAAAACTTTATTAAAACGATATACAAATAATAAATTTATCTGTGACGTATGTTCGATCGAACAATTATATTTCCACTCGTTCAAAAATATTCTACAATTCAAATTCTAAAATTTGAGTTTGAAACTTTTTTCGAAAATCAAATTAATAAATATTTTATGTATATTAATTGCGGTCATATATTTATATGAAAAAAATTTAGGTGTACGCCTATGATTGGGCTATGAACAGTCGAGTAAAATCAAAATTTGGCAATTTCGAGACCAATCTATAGCAATTTTTCAAATTTTAATTGAAAATTTGATTGAAATTTGGATTGAAACAATACACAAATAATAAATTTATCTGTGACGTATATTCGATCGAACAATTATATTTCCACTCGTTCAAAAATATTCTACAATTCGAATTCTAAAATTTGAGTTTGAAACTTTTTTCGAAAATCAAATTAATAAATATTTAATGTATATTAATTGGGGTCATATATCTATATGAAAAAAATTGAGATAGACGCCAATGGTTGGTCTAGGAACAATCGAGTAAAATCAAAATTTGGCAATTTCGAAACAAATCTATAGCGATTTTTCAAATTTTGATTCATCAAATTTTGGAATTTTGATTGAAAATTTTATTGAATCGATATATAAATTACAAATTTATCTGTGACGTATATTCGATCGAACAATTATATTTCCACTCGATCAAAAATATTCTAAAATTCAAATTCTAAAATTTGAGTTTGAAACTTTTTTCGAAAATCAAATTAATAAATATTTAATGTATTGTAATTGAGGTCATATATTTATATGCAAAAAATTGAGATAGACGCCAATGGTTGGTCTAGAAACAATCGAGTAAAATCAAAATTTGGCAATTTTGAGAGCAACCTATAACGATTTTTCAAATTTTGATCCATCAAATTTTCAAATTTTGTTCAAAAATTTTATTGAAACGATGCACAACCAATAAATTTGTATTCTATTGTAAATATTTCCACTCGTTCACCAGTATTCTAAAATTCGAATTTGAAACATTTTGCAAAAACCAAATTAATAAATATTTATTAATCTACAGATAATAAGTCTAATATATTGGTGTCATATATTTACATACAAATTATTGATTTGACGAATCAAAGGGGTGAAATCCATCGTTCGAAATCCAACAACAATGGCGTAAGCGTCACAGTAGTCGCAAGCTCTGATGGTTGTATCGATAGCTTTTTGATTCGTGGGCGTCGATCCACGTACTTCTAACACGATCTAGGGAAATCGTTAGTCCCATATAAAACACTATACACGGACAGCCAAGCGTAAAAAAAAAAAATTTTACATTCTTTTCCACGCTGTTAAATTTGAATTTCCCGCCTTTTGCATATTTCTTCCATCGGGGGTTACGAAACGCCGCGGTTTGCTTAAAGTTTTCGCGAAGCATATCTTTTATCACTGATCGTGTGTCAAGAATTGTATTTCACTATGCATCGTAACGTTTTTTTTTTCGTGTGCTTCCTTTTCGCTGGTTTAAAAGAATCACCCGTTGGACGCTTCCGTGACCCCGGAAACGAGAAGCCCTGTCAGGCAGCTGAGAATTTTAGAACGAAATCCTAATCTTATGCTTCGAATAGTTCCCGCCCTTAAGGGGGGATTCTCGTGTAACAGGGTTAAAATTAAAGTTTCCTTTTTTATTTTTTTCCAAAAGAATTAAACGTTCTATTGTATTAGACTTTTAAAAATTTGAAGAGAAACCCTTAAACTGTACGAAAATATTTTTTTATTTCATTTTTTATTGTATTTTATCAAATACTAATTAATCCTACCCAGTAAGAATTAAATATCACCTAATAAAGGACGTTAATTGGGAAACAATAATATAATATTATCTCTAAACTTATTCATTTTTAAAATTAATTTACACGATCGAATTGACTCGAAATGTGGCGAGAGTATCATCAGTGTATTGGCAAGATTTTCCCGATTAAAATGAGTCCAAACACGACATGGTTTGGACTACTTTTAATTTCGACATACTCAAACTCATTTTTGAAAAATTCTCAATTTTGAATAATCAAAAATTGTCCGAATGGTGTCGTGTTTGGACTCGTTTTCATCGGGAGAATCCTGCTAATACATTGGTAATAGTGACATGAAGATAAAAGAGTCAAGTGTGTCATCTAGTAATGAAATTTGAAATGTTTATACTTGTATCCTCGTGAGAGTATCATCAATATATTGGTGAGATTCTTCCCATAAAAACGAGTCCAAACACGACATAGTTTGGACTACTTTTAATTTCGACTTACTCAGACTCATTTTTGAAAAATTCTCAATTTTGAATAATCAAAAATTGTCCGAATGGTGTCGTGTTTGGACTCGTTTTCATCGGGAGAATCCTGCTAATACATTGGTAATAGTGACATGAAGATAAAAGAGTCAAGTGTGTCATCCAGTAATGAAATTTGAAATGTTTATACTTGTATCCTCGTGAGAGTATCATCAATATATTGGTGAGATTCTTCCCATAAAAATGAGTCCAAACACGACATGGTTTGGACTACTTTTAATTTCGACTTACTCAAACTCATTTTTGAAAAATTCTCAATTTTGAATAATCAAAAATTGTCCGAATGGTGTCGTGTTTGGACTCGTTTTCATCGGGAGAATCCTGCTAATACATTGGTAATAGTGACATGAAGATAAAAGAGTCAAGTGTGACATCCAGTAATGAAATTTGAAATGTTTATACTTGTATCCTCGTGAGAGTATCATCAGTGTATTGGCGAGATTTTCCCGATTAAAATGAGTCCAAACACGACCTAGTTTGGACTACTTTTAATTTCGACTTACTCAAACTCAATTTTGAAAAATTCTCAATTTTGAATAATCAAAAATTGTCCGAATGGTGTCGTGTTTGGACTCGTTTTCATCGGGAGAATCCTGCTAATACATTGGTAATAGTGACATGAAGATAAAAGAGTCAAGTGTGTCATCCAGTAATGAAATTTGAAATTTTTAGACTTGTATCCTCGTGAGAGTATCATCAATATATTGGTGAGATTCTTGCCATAAAAATGAGTCCAAACACGACATGGTTTGGACTACTTTTAATTTCGACATACACAAACTCATTTTTGAATAATTCTCAATTTTGAATAATCAAAAATTGTCCGAATGGTGTCGTGTTTGGACTCGTTTTCATCGGGAGAATCCTGCTAATACATTGGTAATAGTGACATGAAGATAAAAGAGTCAAGTGTATCATCCAGTAATGAAATTTGAAATGTTTATACTTGTATCCTCGTGAGAGTATCATCAATATATTGGTGAGATTCTTCCCATAAAAATGAGTCCAAACACGACATGGTTTGGACTACTTTTAATTTCGACATACTCAAACTCATTTTTGAAAAATTCTCAATTTTGAATAATCAAAAATTGTGCGAATGGTGTCGTGTTTGGACTCGTTTTCATCGGGAGAATCCTGCTAATACATTGGTAATAGTGACATGAAGATAAAAGAGTCAAGTGTGACATCCAGTAATGAAATTTGAAATGTTTATACTTGTATCCTCGTGAGAGTATCATCAATATATTGGTGAGATTCTTCTCATAAAAATGAGTCCAAACACGACCTAATTTGGACTACTTTTAATTTCGACATACTCAAACTCATTTTTGAAAAATTCTCAATTTTGAATAATCAAAAATTGTCCGAATGGTGTCGTGTTTGGACTCGTTTTCATCGGGAGAATCCTGCTAATACATTGGTAATAGTGACATGAAGATAAAAGGGTCAAGTGTGTCATCCAGTAATGAAATTTGAAATGTTTATACTTGTATCCTCGTGAGAGTATCATCAGTGTATTGGCGAGATTTTCCCGATTAAAATGAGTCCAAACACGACCTAGTTTGGACTACTTTTAATTTCGACTTACTCAAACTCAATTTTGAAAAATTCTCAATTTTGAATAATCAAAAATTGTCCGAATGGTGTCGTGTTTGGACTCGTTTTCATCGGAAGAGTCTCGCCAATCTCATTTTACAACATATAACAGGATTAAAATTCTTAATTACAATTTAATAAAAGATAATAAAAAATGGACCAAAAAAAATATTTTCGTATAGTTTAAGAGTCTCTCATCATGTTTATAAAAGTTAAATATGATAGAACGTTTAATTCTCCACGAAAAAAATTAAAAAGGAAACTTTAATTTTGACGCTGTTACACGATAATCCCCCCTTAAACGTGTAAATAATGTATTCAGCGATCGTTGTCGAGTCTATCAATTT
The DNA here is from genome assembly GCF_051014445.1 of Colletes latitarsis. Lineage (NCBI taxonomy): Eukaryota > Metazoa > Arthropoda > Insecta > Hymenoptera > Colletidae > Colletes > Colletes latitarsis. The sequence continues at coordinate 18,786,015 of NC_135145.1, forward strand.
TTCCGTTTCACAAACCGACGAACAATGTACAAGAACGCCTCTGACTACATATAAATATCGAATCGACCAACGTGCGCGTGATCAAAGCTGAAACATAGTGCCCTGTCGATCGTTAAATTGTTTTGAAATGAGAATTGTATAATTTTTAGATCGTCGTTTGGGTCCTGTGTCCGCGTAACGATCGCTAGATTAGATCGTTTCGTTTTTATCCTCTGATTCTCGATGTAACATATCGTGTAAATATGTTAAGAGGGCGATCGACGAAGCTGGCGAACTGGGATCAGTCGATATTTTTTACGATCGGAACCACCTCCTCGCCACGAAGTGGACATTCGACGCGTCGCATAAAAGAATATTTGGGTTCTCGTCCGTCGGCCATTTTCTAACATCCGTCAGAGATTCGCGAGCTTCGACGATCGCGCGAAACTTTTCGACGATTCTTTAATATGTCGCGTGCATTCATTATTAGTCGATGGATAGTTCCATTTCAACGATATATTAGCGTGTAAAGTCGTTTTTGGGGGAGATCGAGCCGAATGGAGGCTCGTTGTCCGCACCAGGACATTGGAAAATCGTCGCTGTCGATCTTTAATTACTCTTATATCGAGATTACGTGGATTCCAAGTCGAGAAATTTGTCTCTGACGAGGGACCCCTCAGGTTTCCCCAAATTTTTTATTCACGAGTTAATATACAAAATATACGTTCATCGTGTCTTCAAATAAAAATTGTTAAAGTTGGGGTCTACGAAACAATTTTTGATGGTAAACATATTTCACAAAAGTCACAATTTTTGCATAAAATGAAACCTCTAAAATACGAGAAAGGGTAGACAAAACCAAGAGTCGAACCGTTTAAATTTAATTAAACCTCGTGAGCAATTACCACTTTACCGACTGATAGTGGTTACCGACCAGTAGTGATTACCGACCGGTATCAATCTACTCTTACCGACAAACAGCCGATAAACAGTCTGTCAGTCGGTAAGAGTAGATTGATACCGGTCTGTTTATCGGCTGTTTGTCGGTAAGAGTAGATTGATACCGGTCGGTAAAGTGTCAAAGAAGACCGTGACAAAAAATTCAGGGGTCAAAACCTAGGTTTCCCTCGCGGAGTGTAATGTTGACAAAAAAAAAAATCAGCCAATCCACGCTGGATATACATATTGTAGTTATAGTTAAGGAGCAATGGCGTACCTAAGTGTTACCCGTACGCGCGTGCACGCATTACGCGACGCGCATAAAATTTATAAAATTATCGATATGTGCGTAACATATGACCTCTGTCTTCCAAGTGCATATTAAAGTTGAAACTTCGTGTGTAAATATATAAATACATACATGCATAAATGCATATATATAATATATATATATATATACGTATTATGGGTATATCGTGTATCGTGTTTCTGTGACGATGATCGGGGCGTGTCTGCGTCGGCAGAAAACCGGCGTGGAATGTGTTTCCCTTTTCGCGCGATTCGAGGAATTCGAGAGGCGTGCGCCGCGACGTACGCAAACGTACCGACGAGAAACGAAACAGATTAATTTAACGCTACGCCGCTATTATATCAAACGGAGATGGTCTATAGATGTAATTTACGAAGATGTATTTTTGTGCTAAAGGCAATCTTATCATAGACATTATCGACGGCTGGGGGGGGGGGGGGGGGGGTTGTTGGGCCGTTGTTTGTCCTAAGCGATCGAAAACGAAATCGCTACGACGATTCTAGCGTCCGACTCACGTTGGCTGTCCGGTGACCCATATGTGGGTCACCGCTTGGAATGGTTGTAGAGTGATCCCTTTTGGTGTACGTAAAATATTGGGTGCGTATAATTAACACTTTTTAAGATATTAGTAATTAAAGTGCGACCGTAAAGCGACTATTCTCAAGATGTCTCGTGAAATTTAATATTCATTGAGTTTGCAAGCTTTTGTGATACATATGTTCAATAGAAAAATAAACAAAAATTTATAAACAGAATTGATATTAAATTTTACAAGACATTCTGTAAATAGTCAGTGAAATTATACAGAGCTGACATATAATTATTTTAATTATTTATATCTTAAAAACTATTGAATATATTGAATATCGTGTCCCCTGTTTGGAACTTGAAGAAATTAATCCTGCAAATAGTGTGTTAAAAAAATAGATTTTTTAGAATGGTACGTAAAAGAGAATTTTTAATTCTTAATTTTTAGTTCTGAGACAAAATTAATTTTGGGTAGCCAACGTGTGATCGACGCGAAAGGGGACCGTAAGTTTGCAGCGTTCCAAACGAAGTCGACGAGGGTGAATTTTTACAGGAGAGAAAGCTGGTAGAAGGGCGAGTCCAAAGTGTCGTGAATTTTTATGGAACAGAGTCGAATTAACGAATCATATCGCTTGACCTATCTCTGCAAACGTTAAGTCTCGTAGTAATTATTGTAACGCGTCACGCGTGAGACACCACGGAAGAACAAGACGGATCATGGATTCAGCGCGATACAGCGACACGGTGAGTAACGGGCGGCTAATAAAAAATTGTATCGTATCGATAAAATAAAGGCTGTTATACAAGTTCGTTCGTTGCTGTAATCTCGTTCATCCCCACCATATAAATTAATTTTACGAAGAGTCTATTCTAAATGTTCGTGTTCGATTATTTTTAAAATGTTTCAATTTTATTATACAGGATGTTCGGCCACAACTGGGAAAAATTTTAATGGGAGGTTCTAGAGGCCAAAATAGAACGAAAATCAAGAATACTAATTTTTTTATTGAGGCTTCGTTTAAAAGTTATTAACATTTGCGTCTGTAGATAGGCAACTACAGTTGTTCTGCAGGCGCAAATGTTAATAACTTTTTAACGAAGCCCCAATCTACAAATTGGTATTCTTGATTTTCGTCTTATTTTGGTCTCTAGAATCGTCCATTTAAATCTTTTTTTAAAATTCAAATTTCGAATTATTAATAAAATTTGTCCACCTCTACGAATTTTTTTCACGAAAACGCGTAGGATTTCAGGGGTATGTGTAATGACCAAAAATGATTGTAATCGACCTCTGCAACTGAAAATATTTTTTCCAGAACGATTCGAAATTTTTTTTTTCCGGTAAAAAATTCAGGCTCTTTTCTGAATTTTTTTCTCGAAAGTGCGTAGTATTTCGGGGATATGTCTATTCACCAAAAATGATTGTAATTGACTCCTGCAACTGAAAATATTTTTTCCAGAACGATTCGAAATTTTTTTTTTCCGGTGAAAAATTCAGGCTCTTTTCTGAATTTTTTTCTCGAAAACGCGTAGGATTTCGGGAGTATGTGTAATGACCAAAAATTATTGTAATCGACCTCTGCAATTGAAAATATTTTTTCCAGAACGATTTGAAATTTTTTTTTGTCGCCGAAAAATTTAGGCTCTTTTCTGAATTTTTTTCTCAAAAACGCGTAGGATTTTGGGGGTATGTGTAATGACCAAAAATGATTGTAATCGACACCTGAAATCGAAAATAATTTTTTCAGAACGATTCGAAATTTTTTTTTTCCGTCGAAAAATTTAGGCTCCTTTCTGAATTTTTGTCTCAAAAACGCGTAGGATTTTGGGGGTATGTGTAATGACCAAAAATTATTGTAATCGACACCTGAAATCGAAAATAATTTTTTTAGAACGATTCGAAATTTTTTTTTTCCGTCGAAAAATTTAGGCATTTTTCTGAATTTTTTTCTCAAAAACACGTAGGATTTCGGGGGTATGTTTGTTCACCAAAAATGATTGTAATTGACACCTGCAACTGAAAATATTTTTTCCAGAACGATTTGAAATTTTTTTTTGTCGCCGAAAAATTTAGGCATTTTTCTGAATTTTTTTCTCAAAAACGCGTAGGATTTCGGGGGTATGTTTGTTCACCAAAAATGATTGTAATTGACACCTGCAACTGAAAATATTTTTTCCAGAACGATTTGAAATTTTTTTTGTCGCCGAAAAATTTAGGCACCTACCCCCTGTCGATTTTCCTTAAAAATTCGTTTTTCATTTTTAGTAATTTTATTTGACGCCCTACAGAAAAGTTGTCTAATACTTTTTTGTAGGTACCCATGAGCTCTACTTAAGAAAAAAGTTTCATTGAAATATATCCTCAATTGTAGGAGTTATGACTGTTTGAAAATTGGACCATTTTTATGGGGTTTTTCTCATTTTGCGTGGTCAGGGACCAACTTTTCGAGTATTTTTATAATTGCTACATATTCTACACTAAAATACGCGGCGTTTGGCTTTTTAAACATTAAAATCGTCCAATCCGTTCAGAAGTTATGACGTTTTAAAGATTCGAAGGAAATTTTCGAGTGACATTTCTGGTTTGAAATTATATTTTTGGTAAGGAATTTTTTTCTCGAAAATGCGTAGGATTTCGGGGGTACGTGTAATGACCAAAAATGATTGTAATCGTCCCCTGAAACCAAAAATAATTTTTTCGGGAGGATTTGAAATTTTTTAATTTAATTTTTTAATAACTTTTTAATAAAGTCTCAGTCAAGAAATTGATATTCTTGATTTTTGTTTTATTTTGGCCTCTAGAATCTCCCATTATAATTTTTCCCACGGGTGGCCCAACAACCTGCATAAATGCCATTTATGAATATATCTTTTGAAAAATTTTGACCTTATATAAACAAATGTAAACAAAAATAATAAATTACACTTTTAAAAAATTGTTTGTAATTAAATCGTATGTCAAGTGGTTAAGTTCAGTCTTTTTATGATTGTATCATCAAACACAAGCCATTTTTCAATATGTCTTCTGAAAAATTTTGAAATCAGATAAACAAATTTAAAGAAAATTAAATAGTATGCGTTAAAAAAATTATTCATAATTAAATTGTACATCAAATAGTTACGTAGAGCTTTTTTAAGTTTGTATTATCATACATAAATGCCATTTTTGAAAATATCTTCTGAAAAATTTTGAAGTAATTTAAACAAATTTAAACAAAACCAAATAATACATTTTTAAAAAATAATTTCTAAATAAATCGTACGTCAAGATGTCAAGTTGAGTCTTTTTTACGATGTGTATCATCAAACACAAGCCATTTTGTAATATATTTTACGAAAATTTTTAAAGTAATATAAACAAATTTAAACAAAACCAAATAATACATTTTTAAAAAATAATTTCTAAATAAATCGTACGTCGAGAGGTCAGGTTATCCTTTTTAAAGATGTGTATCATCAAACACAAGCCATTTTGTAATATATTTTACGAAAATTTTTAAAGTAATATAAACAAATTTAAACAAAACCAAATAATACATTTTTAAAAAATAATTTCTAAATAAATCGTACGTCAAGATGTCAAGTTGAGTCTTTTTTAAGATGTGTATCATCAAACACAAGCCATTTTGTAATATATTATACGAAAATTTTAAAGTAATATAAACAAATTTCAACAAAACCAAATAATACATTTTTAAAAAATAATTTCTAAATAAATCGTACGTCAAGATGTCAAGTTGAGTCTTTTTAAAGATTGTATCATTAAACACAAGCCATTTTGTAATATATCTTGCGAAAAATTTTCACATAATATAAACAAATTTGATCAAAACAGAACAATACACTTGAAAAAAATTATTTAAAATAATATCGTAGATCAAGACGTCAATATCGACGCGTTCAACCTAATTGACCACCATTTCTACGCAATTAGGCGAACTCATATCGATGCAAGTGACGATCCGTAAAATTTTCACATAATATAAACAAATTTAACCAAAACAGTACACTTGAAAAAAATTATTTAAAATTAAATCGTAGATCAAGACACTAATATCGACACGTTCAACCTAATTGACCGCCATCTCTACGCAATTAGGCGAACCCATGCAAGTGACGATCCGTAAAATTTTCACATAATATAAACAAATTTGACAAAAACAAAACAATACACTTCAAAAAAATTATTTAAAATAAAATCGTAGATCAGGACATCAATATCGACGCGTTCAACCTAATTGACCGCCATCTCTACGCAATTAGGCGAATCCATAATATAAACAAATTTAACCAAAACAAAACAGTAGACTTGAAAAAAATTACTTAAAATTAAATCGTAGATCAAGACATTATTATCGACGCGTTCAACCTAATTGACCACCATCTCTACGCAATTAGGCGAACCCATATCGATGCAAGTGACGATCCGTAAAATTTTCACATAATATAAACAAATTTCAACATAACAGTACACTTTAAAAAAATTATTTAAAATAAAATCGTAGATCAAGACGCTAATATCGACGCGTTCAACTTAATTGTCCACCATTTCGACGCAATTAGGCGAACCCATATCGATGCAAGTGACGATCCATAAAATTTTCACATAATATAAACAAATTTCAACAAAACAGTACACTTGAAAAAAATTATTTAAAATTAAATCGTAGATCAAGACGTCAATATCGACGCGTTCAACCTAATTGACCGCCATCTCTACGCAATTAGGCGAACCCATAATATAAACAAATTTAACCAAAACAAAATAGTATACTTGAAAAAAATTATTTAAAATAAAATCGTAGATCAAGACGTCAATATCGATGCGTTCAAACTAATTGACCACCATCTCTACGCAATTAGGCGAACCCATATCGATGCAAGTGACGATCCGTAAAATTTTCACATAACATAAACAAATTTGACAAAAACAAAACAGTACACTTGAAAAAAATTATTTAAAATAAAATCGTAGATCAAGACACTAATATCGACACGTTCAACCTAATTGACCGCCATCTCTACGCAATTAGGCGAACCCATAATATAAACAAATTTAACCAAAACAAAACAGTACACTTGAAAAAAATTATTTAAAATAAAATCGTAGATCAAGACGTCAATATCGACGTGTTCAACCTAATTGACCACCATTTCGACGCAATTAGGCGAACCCATGCAAGTGACGATCCGTAAAAGTTTCACATAATATAAACAAATTTGACCAAAACAGTACACTTGAAAAAAATTATTTAAAATAAAATCGTAGATCAAGACGCTAATATCGACGCGTTCAACCTAATTGACCGCCATCTCTACGCAATTAGGCGAATCCATAATATAAACAAATTTAACCAAAACAAAACAGTAGACTTGAAAAAAATTACTTAAAATTAAATCGTAGATCAAGACATTATTATCGACGCGTTCAACCTAATTGACCACCATCTCTACGCAATTAGGCGAACCCATATCGATGCAAGTGACGATCCGTAAAATTTTCACATAATATAAACAAATTTCAACATAACAGTACACTTTAAAAAAATTATTTAAAATAAAATCGTAGATCAAGACGCTAATATCGACGCGTTCAACTTAATTGTCCACCATTTCGACGCAATTAGGCGAACCCATATCGATGCAAGTGACGATCCATAAAATTTTCACATAATATAAACAAATTTCAACAAAACAGTACACTTGAAAAAAATTATTTAAAATTAAATCGTAGATCAAGACGTCAATATCGACGCGTTCAACCTAATTGACCGCCATCTCTACGCAATTAGGCGAACCCATAATATAAACAAATTTAACCAAAACAAAATAGTATACTTGAAAAAAATTATTTAAAATAAAATCGTAGATCAAGACGTCAATATCGATGCGTTCAAACTAATTGACCACCATCTCTACGCAATTAGGCGAACCCATATCGATGCAAGTGACGATCCGTAAAATTTTCACATAACATAAACAAATTTGACAAAAACAAAACAGTACACTTGAAAAAAATTATTTAAAATAAAATCGTAGATCAAGACACTAATATCGACACGTTCAACCTAATTGACCGCCATCTCTACGCAATTAGGCGAACCCATAATATAAACAAATTTAACCAAAACAAAACAGTACACTTGAAAAAAATTATTTAAAATAAAATCGTAGATCAAGACGTCAATATCGACGTGTTCAACCTAATTGACCACCATTTCGACGCAATTAGGCGAACCCATGCAAGTGACGATCCGTAAAAGTTTCACATAATATAAACAAATTTGACCAAAACAGTACACTTGAAAAAAATTATTTAAAATAAAATCGTAGATCAAGACGCTAATATCGACGCGTTCAACCTAATTGACCGCCATCTCTACGCAATTAGGCGAACCCATAATATAAACAAATTTAACCAAAACAAAACAGTATACTTGAAAAAAATTATTTGAAATAAAATCGTAGATCAAGACGTCAATATCGACGCGTTCAACCTAATTGACCGCCATCTCTACGCAATTAGGCGAACCCATATCGATGCAAGTGACGATCCGTAAAATTTTCAAATAATATAAACAAATTTCAACAAAACAGTACACTTGAAAAAAATTATTTAAAATTAAATCGTAGATCAAGACTTTAATATCGACGCGTTCAACCTAATTGACCGCCATCTCGACGCAATTAGGCGAACCCATAATATAAACAAATTTAACCAAAACAAAACAGTACACTTGAAAAAAATTATTTAAAATAAAATCGTAGATCAAGACGCTAATATCGACGCGTTCAACCTAATTGACCACCATCTCGACGCAATTAGGCGAACCCATATCGATGCAAGTGACGATCCGTAAAATTTTCACGTATATTATTAATAGCAGATGTCTGTTTACGGAGCACGAAGGGTCACGGGACATAATAATTTGGTGGACGAGCGTGGAAAAAGGGCGTGAAAAGTACAGTCAAGCAGGCTTATGGCCGTCGATCTGGGGACCCTTCGGGCCCTTTACGCAACGCGACGCACAGTTGTCAATAGTTTATTGTCGCAATGTCCATTGAAATCCGCGCGACAATGGGCCGATCGTATTGTCGTCGGCGTGCATCTCGACCCTCCTGGCTGCGGGTAGTACGAGCAGTCGACAAAATCGCCTCTAACCAAGGATTACATCTCTTAATCTCGGATCTTACGTAGCCTGCTTCTATGCTTCTGCTCCTAATCGCCCGAAATCACGCGGATTACTTCTCGCCAACAGCGCCAACGACGCTGGTCCATTAACGCAAGAATGCGATTTCGCGAAATAATGCGCTTGGAACACTGAAGGATGATTAATAGACTGATGTTTATGTAAATTCATGTTTTTATTAATAGAATTGATGAGGTAGAAGCTTCTTAGAGACAGGATTTGTGGTTTCTTTAATTCTTTGAGGTTAGGTTAAAAACTGCTCCACCTGAGATTTTTGATTAGCTTTCTTTGCTGGGTTATTTTTTAAATCGAAAAGATGAAATTACTAGTGTTAATGACAGAAATGAACGTTTATTTCTACTTTATTATATTCCTAAAATATTCTGTTCATTTTGAGTGGTTTTTTGTTTAAAATCGTGGGGCTCGAAGAGTTAATGGAGGGACGCCATTTGCAAAATGGTCTTAATAGAATCGATGAAATGGAAGATTTGTAGAAGTTCTATTGTTTGAGAATGATTGGTGAGTTATTTAACTCTTTGAGGTTAGGTTGAAAACTGTTCCACCTGAGATCTTTGATTAGCTTTCTTTGCTGGGTTATTTTTTAAATCGAAAAGTTAAAATTACTAGTGTTAATGACAGAAATGAACGTTTATTTCTACTTTATTATATTCCTAAAATATTCTGTTCTTTTTGAGTGGTTTTTTGTTTAAAATTGTGGGGCTCGAAGAGTTAATGGAGGGACGCCATTTGTAAAATGGTTTTAATAGAATTGATGAAGTGGAAGCTTTTCAGAGGGAAGATTTGTAGAAGTTCTATTGTTTGAGAATGATTTGTGAGTCATTTAACACTTTGAGATTAGGTTGAAACCTGTTCCACCTGAGACTTTTGATTAGCTTTCTTTTCTGGGTTATTTTTCAAATCAAAAAATTGAAATACTCGTGTTTTATAACTATAATGAACGTTTACTTCTACTTTCTTTTATTTAAAAAATATTCTGTAAATTTTGAGTGGTTTTTTGTTTAAAATTATGGGGCTCGAAGAGTTAATGGAGGGACGCCATTTGCAAAATGGTTTTAATAGAATTGACGAAGTGGAAGCTTTTCAGAGGGAAGATTTGTAGAAGTTCTATTGTTTGAGAATGATTGGTGAGTTATTTAAATCCTTGAGGTTAGGTTGAAAACTGTTCCACCTGAGACTTTTGCTTAGTTTTTTTTTCTGGGTTATTTTTCAAATAAAAAAATTGAAATACTCGTGTTTTATAACTATAATGAACGTTTATTTCTACTATCTTATATTCAAAAAATATTCTCCGCATTTTGGGTGTTTTTTTGTTCAAAATCGTGTGTTTCGAAGAGTTAATGGATGGAAGTCATTTGAGTTCCAAAAGAACTAACTAAATGGAATACCATATTTATATTTGCCTATAGAACTAGTGACATAATAAGTTTAGTTCAAGATTTAGGGTTGTTTATAATTAAATCGTGGATTTTTATACAAATTCATATTTTTATTAATAGAATTAATGAAATGGAAATTTTTTAGAGGGAAGATTTGTAGGAGTTCTATTATTTGCGAATGAATTGAGGCTTCTTTAACCCTTTGAGGTTAGATTGAAACCTGTTCCACCTAAGACTTTTGCTTAGCTTTCTTTTCTGGGTTATTTTTCAAATTAAAAAATTGAAATACTCGTGTTTTATAACTAAAATGAATGTTTACTTCTACTTTCTTTTATTTAGAAAATATTCTGTGCATTTTGAGTGGTTTTTTGTTCAAAATTGTGTGCTTCAAAGAGGTAATGGATGGACGCTATTTGCAAAATGGTGTTAGCATGAGGAGATTTAACAAAATGGAATACCATATTTATATTTGTGCAGAGAAATAATGATATAATAAGCTTAGTTCAAGATATAGGGTTGTTTATAACTAGATTGTGAATTTTTATGTAAAGTCATATTTTTATTAATAGAATTAATTAAATGGGTGGTTTGTAGAGGGTTGTCTCAACCCCTATATATAATAATTCGTATCTTACGTATTTCTTATATTTTTATATATTAAATGTATTCTATAATAATTCGTATCTTACGTATTTCTTATATTTTTGAATATTAAATATATTCTACTGTTTTTTGAAAATTAAAATTTCCCTTAAATACATAAAACCAGCAGTCTTTCCCCAAACAATTTCATATTAATTTATATTATACTAATCGAGCTTCTCATTTATTGAATAAATAAAAAAAAAAATAAAAATCTTGATTTTCAATGGACTTTTAATACCACTAAAATTTCTCTTAAATGCATAAAACCAGCAGTCTTTCCCCAAACAATTTCGTATCAATTTATTATACTAATCAAGCTTCTCATTTATTGAATAAATAAAAAAAAAAAAAAAATATTAATTTTCAATGGACTTTTAATGCCATTAAAAATTTCCCTCAAATGCATAAAACTAGCAGTCTTTCCCCAAACAATTTCGTATCAATTTATATTAATTTAATCAAGCTTTCCATTTATTGAATAAATAAATAAAAAAAAATAAAAATCTTGATTGACAATGGACTTTTAATGCCATTAAAAATTTCCCTCAAATGCATAAAACTAGCAGTCTTTCCCCAAACAATTTCGTATCAATTTATATTATACTAATCGAGCTTCCCATTTATTGAATAAATAAAAAAAAAAAATAAAAATCTTGATTGACAATGGACTTTTAATACCATTAAATTTTCCCTCAAATGCATAAAACCAGCAGTCTTTCCCCAAACAATTTCGTATCAATTTATATTGATTTAATCAAGCTTCTCATTTATTGAATTAATAAAAAAAAAATAATATTGATTTACAATGGACTTTTAATACCATTAAATTTTCCCTCAAATGCATAAAACTAGCAGTCTTTCCCCAAACAATTTCGTATCAATTTATATTAATTTAATCAAGCTTCTCATTTATTGAATTAATAAAAAAAAATAATATTGATTTACAATGGACTTTTAATACCATTAAATGTTCCCTCAAATGTATAAAACCAGCAGTCTTTCCCCAATCAATTTCGTATCAATTTATATTATACTAATTGAACTTTCCATTTATTGAATAAATGAAAAAAAAATATAGTAAAATAAAAATCTTAATTTTCAATGGACTTTTAATACCACTAAAATTTCCCTCAAATGCATAAAACTAGCAGTCTTTCCCCAAACAATTTCGTATCAATTTATATTATACTAATCAAGCTTCCCATTTCTTGAATAAATAAATAAAAAAATGAAAATCTTGATTGATAATGGACTTTTAATACCACTAAAATTTCCCTTAAACGCATAAAACCAGCAGTCTCATCCCAAACAATTTCGTATCAACTTATATTAATTTAATCAATCTTCTCATTTATTGAATAAATAAAAACAAAAAATATTAATTTACAATGGACTTTTAACACTAGATTTACGGGCATTGATCGTCCATATATTTATTGATACCTTTCATATTAACGATTACCTTAAAATACGATTTTTCTATTAACTAAAACATATATTCACGCCATTGCATCAATCAAATTCAACGTAAGTTGTTAAAAAATAATATTTACGCGTTCTGCAATTTTTAATATGGAATCTGACATCCGTCAAATTGACAGCCTCCGTAAATCTAGTGTTAAGAAAAGCAATGGCCCCCATTTTCGTTGGCAAATAAACGTATAAAGAAGTCGTGCACAAGCGAGGTTGGACGCTATCGTGAATAAAGAGTCCAATTTTGCGTTCCGAAAACGGAGGTGCGGACGTCGCGCGAGACCGGAAACCGCGATTTATTAGGGAAACCCTCGCGGCGATGTCACGCGCGACGTAACTTATGGCTGGCCAGCGATGCAGAGGAGCGATACAGAGAATAGCCGTATATAACGAAGGTTATGGTGTTACCGGTGGATGGTGGAGTGGCACGGTGTCCAGTGACTCCCATGTCGGCTTGTTATCCGGACCGCCCCATCGTTATCTGCAATTACCCGAAAACAGCCCCTAGTTTATAAATTATAGACCATCCCCATACCTCCCATCCGCCCCTTCTTCCTTCCCTCTTGCGCCCCCGGCTTCTGCCTCCAGCCTTCGCCCGGGATTACATCTGTCATCAAACGCACCCAATTACGCTCAATTATCTTGCCAACAACCCCTTCCAAACGTGATCGTCAGTATCTCGCGGATGTCGTATCGCCTCCACTGCAAGAAAATTAATCACCACGAGTAACGGGCAAATGAAGCGTGCGATCCTTCTGGCTGGCGAAACACCGGGCAAAATTAGGTATTGTTGCTGGTGGGAGAATTGCTCACTTTGTTGTTATTATTGATTTATTAAGGGAGGTAAAGTTCTTTAGTAAATGTATTTGGAAGGAATTAAAAAGTTTCAGATCATTTTGGAAAAATTGTTTTTGGGTACGAGGGTCAATGGCAATCATTGTTGGTAAATACATAAACCACCGAAATACTATGCACTTTCGGGAAAATAATTCTTTACGGAAAATATAATGTGTGGCCAGAAATGGTGCCCCAAAATTCTATACATATGTTTAAAAAATCATAACTTCTGAAAGGATTGGTGGATTTTAATATTTCAAAATGGAAATAACGCGTATTTTGATGAAGAATATTTAGAAATTCTGAGAATATTCGAAAAGTTGTTTCTTAACCCCGTACAATGAGAAACCCCCCATAAAAATGATACAATTTTCAAACGACCATAATTCCTATAATAGTGAATGTATTTCATTGAAATTTTTTTCTGAAGCAGAGCCCATGGGTACCTACAAAAAAGTGCTAGACAACTTTTTTGTAGGGCGTCAAACAAATTTATTAAAAATGAAAAACAATCGACAGGGAGTAGATGTAGAAATTTTTCGATGAAATTAAAAAATTGCAAATCATTTTGGAAAAATTGTTTTTGAGTACGAGGGTCAATGGCAATCATTGTTGGTAAATACACAAACCACTGAAATATTATGCATTTTCGAGAAAATAATTGTTTACGGAAAATATAATGTGTGGCCAGAAATGGCGCCCCAAAATTTCATACGTACGTTTAAAAAATGATAACTTCTGAAAGGATTGGTGGATTTTAATATTTTAGAATGTAAATAACGTGTATTTTGGTGAAAAATATTTAGAAATTCTGAGAATATTCGAAAAGTTGTTTCTTAACCCCGTACAATGAGAAACCCCCCATAAAAATGATACAATTTTCAAACGACCATAATTCCTATAATAGTGAATGTATTTCATTGAAATTTTTTTCTGAAGCAGAGCCCATGGGTACCTACAAAAAAGTGCTAGACAACTTTTTTGTAGGGCGTCAAACAAATTTATTAAAAATGAAAAACAATCGACAGGGAGTAGATGTAGAAATTTTTCGATGAAATTAAAAAATTGCAAATCATTTTGGAAAAATTGTTTTTGAGTACGAGGGTCAATGGCAATCATTGTTGGTAAATACACAAACCACTGAAATATTATGCATTTTCGAGAAAATAATTGTTTACGGAAAATATAATGTGTGGCCAGAAATGGCGCCCCAAAATTTCATACGTACGTTTAAAAAATGATAACTTCTGAAAGGATTGGTGGATTTTAATATTTTAGAATGTAAATAACGTGTATTTTGGTGAAAAATATTTAGAAATTCTGAGAATATTCGAAAAGTTGTTTCTTAATTACATAAACTGAGAAAAAAACCATTAAAAATAGTTCAATTTTCAAACGACCATAATTCCTATAATAGTGAATGTATTTCATTTAAATTTTTTTCTGAAGCAGAGCCCATGGGTACCTACAAAAAAGTGTTAGACAATATTTCCATGCAGTGTCAAAGAAATTTATTAAAAATTGAAAACGAATTTAAAAAAACAATCGACAGGGGGTAGATGTAGAAATTTTTCGGTGAAAATAAAAAATTGTAAATCATTTTGAAAAAATTGTTTTTGGGTACGAGGGTTAATTACAATCATTGTTGGTAAATACACAAACCACTGAAATACTATGCACTTTCGAGAAAATAATTCTTTAGTGAAAATATAATGTGAGGCCAGAAATGGTGCCCCAAAATTTCATACGTACGTTTAAAAAATCATAACTTCTGAAAGGATTGGTGGATTTTAATATTTCAAAATGGAAATAACGCGTATTTTGATGAAGAATATTTAGAAATTCTGAGAATGTTGGAAAAGTTGTTCCCTAACCCCGTACAATGAGAAACCCCTCATAAAAATGATACAATTTTCAAACGACCATAATTCCTATAATAGTGAATGTATTTCATTGAAATTTTTTTCTGAAGCAGAGCCCATGAGTACCTACAAAAAAGTGCTAGACAACTTTTTTGTAGGGCGTCAAACAAATTTATTAAAAATGAAAAACAATCGACAGGGGGTAGATGTAGAAATTTTTCGGCGAAATTAAAAAATTTCAAATCATTTTGAAAAAATTATTTTTGGGTACGAGGGTAAATTACAATCATTCTTGGTTAATACACAAACCACTGAAATACTATGCACTTTCGAGACAATAATTCTTTAGTGTAAATATAATGTGTGGCCAGAAATGGTGCCCCAAAATTTCATGCGTACGTTTAAAAAATCATAACTTCTGAAAGGATTGGTGGATTTTAATATTTTAGAATGGAAATAACGCGTATTTTGGTGAAGAATATTTAGAAATTCTGAGAATATTCGAAAAGTTGTTTCTTAACCCCGTACAATGAGAAACCCCCATAAAAATGATACAATTTTCAAACGACCATAATTCCTATAATAGTGAATGTATTTCATTGAAATTTTTTTCTGAAGCAGAGCCCATGGGTACCTACAAAAAAGTGTTAGACAACTTTTTTGTAGGGCGTCAAACAAATTTATTAAAAATGAAAAACTATCGACAGGGGGTAGATGTAGAAATTTTTCGGCGAAATTAAGAAATTTCAAATCATTTTGAAAAAATTGTTTTTGGGTACGAGGGTCAATGGCAATCATTGTTGGTAAATACACAAACCACTGAAATACTATGCACTTTCGAGAAAATAATTCTTTACGGAAAATATAATGTGTGGCCAGAAATGGTGCCCCAAAATTCTATACATATGTTTAAAAAATCATAACTTCTGAAAGGATTGATGGATTTTAATATTTCAAAATGGAAATAACGCGTATTTTGATGAAGAATATTTAGAAATTCTGAGAATGTTGGAAAAGTTGTTCCTTAACCCCGTACAATGAGAAAACCCCCATACAAAATGATACAATTTTCAAACGACCATAATTCCTATAATAGTGAATGTATTTCATTGAAATTTTTTTCTGCAGCAGAGCTCATGGGTACCTACAAAAAAGTGTTAGACAACTTTTTTGTAGGGCGTCAAACAAATTTATTAAAAATGAAAAACGAATTTAAAAAAACAATCGACAGGGGGTAGATGTAGAAATTTTTCGGCGAAATTAAAAAATTGCAAATCTTTTTGGAAAAATTGTTTTTGGGTACGAGGGTCAATGGCAATCATTGTTGGTAAATACACAAACCACTGAAATACTATGCACTTTCGAGACAATAATTCTTTAGTGTAAATATAATGTGTGGCCAGAAATGGTGCCCCAAAATTTCATGCGTACGTTTAAAAAATCATAACTTCTGAAAGGATTGATGGATTTTAATATTTTAGAATGGAAATAACGCGTATTTTGGTGAAGAATATTTAGAAATTCTGAGAATATTCGAAAAGTTGTTTCTTAACCCCGTACAATGAGAAACCCCCATAAAAATGATACAATTTTCAAACGACCATAATTCCTATAATAGTGAATGCATTTCATTGATATTTTTTTCTGAAGCAGAGCCCATGGGTACCTACAAAAAAGTGCTAGACAACTTATTTGTAGGGCGTCAAACAAATTTATTAAAAATGAAAAACAATCGACAGGGGGTAGATGTAGAAATTTTTCGATGAAATTAAAAAATTGCAAATCATTTTGGAAAAATTGTTTTTGGGTACAGGGGTCAATGGCAATCATTGTTGGTGGATATGTAAATCCCCGAAATCCTACGCACATTCGAGAAAAAAATTCTTTAGTAAAAGTATAATGTGTTTGAAATGTTACGTCGAAGTTTCCAGGCGCATGTTTAAAAAATCATAACTTTTGAAAGGATTGGTGGATTTTAATATTTCGACATGGAAATAACGCGTATTTTGGTGAAGAATATTTAGAAATTCTGAGAATATTCGAAAAGTTGTTTCGTAACTACGTAAATTGAGAAAAAAGCCATTAAAAATGGTCCAATTTTCAAACGGCCATAATTCCTATAATAGTGAACATATTTCATTGAAACTTTTTTCTGAAGTAGAACCCATAGGTACCTTCAAAAAAGTGTTAGACAACTTTTCTGTACGGCGCCAACCAAATTTACTAAAAATAAAAAACGAATTTTTAAGGAAAATCGACAGGGGGTGGGTGCCTAAATTTTTCAGAGACAAAAAAAAATTTCAAATCGTCCTGAAAAAATTATTTTCGGTTGCAGGGATTAATTGCAATCATTTCTGGTCAATAGACATACCCTTGAAATCCTAACCATTTTCGAGAAAAAAAATTCTGTACCGAAAATATAACGTTTGGTCAGTAACGTCTCTGTAATTTCAATTTTTGTCTCTTTTCCCTTTGTGTTCATTCCTGTAATCTGTTGGTAATGTTGCGAGTGACACGAAAATGGTAATGGGGCTCTAGAGTCCCAGAAAAGTGGGCCGAAAAAATACATTTGATGTAAAATCTACTCACATATATACCTAATCTGCAATTATAATCCTCGTTTTTATCACTTCATATGTAGTAAAAAATAATAACAACAATCATAATAACAGTAGATTTCTATGATTTGAGAGACATTCGACGATCCCTCAATTTGGGATCGAAACCAAAGAGAATATAAATACAATATAAATTCTTAATAGTAACTAATATTTTTATTTTTATTTTAATAATAGTAGATTTCTATGATTTCCAGGACACTCGATAATCCCTCAATTTGGGATCGAAACCAAAGAAAATATAAATTCAATATAAATTCTTAATAGTACCTAAGATTTTTAGTTTTATTTTAATAATAGTAGATTTCTATGATTTCTAAGACACTCGATAATCGCTCAATTTGGGATCGAAACCAAAGAGAATATAAATACAATATAAATTCTTATTAGTACCTAATATTTTTATTTTTATTTTAATAATAGTAGATTTCCATGATTTTCAGTACTCTCGACGATCCCTCGATACGGGATCGAAACCAAAGAGAATATAAATACAATATAAATTCTTAATAGTACCTAATATTTTTATTTTTATTTTAATAATAGCAGATTTCTATGATTTCCAGGACACTCGATAATCCCTCGATTTGGGATCGAAACCAAAGAGAATATAAATACAATATAAATCCTTAATACTACCTAATATTTTTATTTTTATTTTAATAATAGCAGATTTCTATGATTTCCAGGACACTCCTGGGATCGAAACCAAAGAATATGAATGTAATATAAATTCTTAATTTTAATTTTTATTTTTCTAAGCTGTAATTTGCGAAAGATTGCGTTTAGTCGATGGGAAGAGACGGTTCGAAAAAAGACGATTGTGCATTTCCGTGGCGCGTAACGTGCCTTTAATGGTCGGATAGGCTTCGAGTTTCCTCTTTAAAGCATGCTTCGCACCTTGTCGAGCGAGAATAAGCAGACTGGCAGTCGCTCGCCGGGAATCCATTTAGCTCGGACAAAAGGCGCCTTCTCAACTACCTGGATTCTACACCTTCCACGGTTCCTGGGTAATGAATTGCAGCTATATTTTGACAAGCTGGCGGTTTCCCAGTGTTTGCGGTCGAGTGGACGCCGTAAACGCGGAAGACAAATATTATGGTAACCGATTTTAGGTGTCGATTACACCACAAGTTCTACGATCGCCTTTTCTGACCTTTGATTGGAGGAATTTTGCGAACTGTTTGCGGACGCAAAAAATTCTAATTATGGAAATTAGGGTTGTTAGAGACTCCGTGAGCTTGGGAAGCAATTTTCTGAATTTTTCGAACCCTCAAAATTGAGTTTTCTATTCGAGGAATTCTATGAGTTGTTTTGTTATGAAAGAATTTTCAATTATAGAATAGAAAGTGTTTAGAGAGTTCGTAATATAGAAATGCAATTTTTCAAATTTTTCTAAGCCTCAAAATTGAGTTTTCCATTCGAGGAATTCTATGAGTTGTTTTGTTACGAAAGAATTTTCAATTATAGAATGGAAAGTGTTCAGGGAGCTCGTAAAATAGAAATGCGATTTTTTTGAATTTTTGCAAGCCTCAAAAATTGAATCACATTTCGATTCGAGGAATTCTATGAGTTGTTTTGTTATGAAAGAATTTTCAATTATAGAATGGAAAGTGTTTAGAGAGTTCGTAATATAGAAATGCAATTTTTCAAATTTTTCTAAGCCTCAAAATTGAGTTTTCCATTCGAGGAATTCTATGAGTTGTTTTGTTATGAAAGAATTTTCAATTATAGAATGGAAAGTGTTTAGGGAGCTCGTAAAATAGAAATGCGATTTTTTTGAATTTTTGCAAGCCTCAAAAATTGAATCACATTTCGATTCGAGGAATTCTATGAGTTGTTTCGTTACGAAAGAATTTTCAATTATAGAATAGAAAGTGTTTAGAGAGTTCGTAATATAAAAATGCAATTTTTCAAATTTTTCTAAGCCTCAAAGTTGAGTTTTCCATTCGAGGAATTCTATGACTTGTTTTGTTACGAAAGAATTTTCAATTATAGAATGGAAAGTGTTCAGGGAGCTCGTAAAATAGAAATGCGATTTTTTCAAATTTTTCTAAGCCTCAAAATTGAGTTTTCCATTCGAGGAATTCTATGAGTTGTTTTGTTATGAAAGAATTTTCAATTATAGAATGGAAAGTGTTTAGGGAGCTCGTAAAATAGAAATGCGATTTTTTTGACTTTTTGCAAGCCTCAAAAATTGAATCACATTTCGATTCGAGGAATTCTATGAGTTGCTTTGTTACGAAAGAATTTTCAATTATAGAATAGAAAGTGTTTAGAGAGTTCGTAATATAGAAATGCAATTTTTCAAATTTTTCTAAGCCTCAAAATTGAGTTTTCCATTCGAGGAATTCTATGAGTTGTTTTGTTACGAAAGAATTTTCAATTATAGAATGGAAAGTGTTCAGGGAGCTCGTAAAATAGAAATGCAATTTTTTTGAATTTTTGCAAGCCTCAAAAATTGAATCACATTTCGATTCGAGGAATTCTATGTGTTGTTTTGTTATGAAAGAATTTTCAATTATAGAATGGAAAGTGTTTAGAGAGTTCGTAATATAGAAATGCAATTTTTCAAATTTTTCTAAGCTTCAAAATTGAGTTTTCCATTCGAGGAATTCTATGAGTTGTTTTGTTATGAAAGAATTTTCAATCAGAAACTTTTCGACGAAATTAAAAAATTTTTAATCTATCTGAAAAAATTATTTTTGACTGAGGGAGTCAATTACAATTATTTTTTGTGAAAACACACACCCCCGAATTCCTACGCAATTTCGAGAAAAAAATTCTTTACTGAAAATATCGTCTCCTCGAAACTTCATACGTACGTTTAAAAAATCATAACTTCTGAAAGAATTAGTGGATTTTAATATTTCAAAGTGGAAATAACGCGTATTTTGGTAAAGAATACTTAGAAATTCTAGGAATGTTAGAAAAGTTGTTCCCTAACCCCATACAATGAGAAACCCCCCATTAAAAATGGTCCAATTTTCAAACGGCCATAATTCCTATAATAGTGAATGTATTTCATTGAAATTTTTTTCTGATGCAGAGCCCATGGGTATCTACAAAAAAGTATTAAACAATATTTCCATGCAGTGTCAAAGAAATTTATTAAAAATGAAAAACGAATTTTTAAGAAAAATCGATGGGGGGTAGGTGGAGAAACTTTTCGACGAAATGAAAAAATTTTTAATCTATCTGAAATAATTATTTTTGACTGAGGGAGTCAATTACAATTATTTTTTGTGAAAACACATACCCCCAAATTCCTACGCAATTTCGAGAAAAAAATTCTTTACTGAAAATATCATGTGTGACTAAAAATGTCTCTTCGAAACTTCATGCGTATGTTTAAAAAATCATAACTTCTGAACGGATTGGAGAATTTTAATATTTCAAACGGCAAACCACGCGTATTTTAGTGAAGAATATGTAAAAATTCCAACAATATTTGAAAAATTGATCCTTGACCCCGTAAACTGAGAAAATCCCCATAAAAATGGTCCAATTTTGAAATAGCCATAACTCCTGCAATAGTGAATATATTTCAATGAAACTTTTTTCTGATGCAGAGCCCATGGGTACCTACAAAAAAGTATTAAACAATATTTCCATGCAGTGTCAATGAAATTTATTAAAAATGAAGAACGAATTTTTAAGAAAAATTGACAGGAGGTAGGTGGAGAAACTTTTCAACGAAATTAAAAAATTTTTAATCTATCTGAAAAAATTATTTTTGACTGGGGGAGTCAATTACAATTATTTTTTGTGAAAACTCACACCCCCGAATTCCTACGCAATTTCGAGAAAAAAATTCTTTACTGCAAATATCATGTGTGACTAAAAATGTCTCTTCAAAACTTCATGCGTATGTTTAAAAAATCATAACTTCTGAACGGATTGGAGAATTTTAATATTTCAAACGGCAAACCACGCGTATTTTAGTGAAGAATATGTAGAAATTCCAACAATATTTGAAAAATTGATCCTTGACCCCGTAAACTGAGAAAACCCCCCATTAAAAATGGCCCAATTTTCAAACGGCCATAATTCCTATAATAGTGACTGTATTTCATTGAAATTTTTTTCTGATGCAGAGCCCATGGGTACCTACAAAAAAGTATTAAACAATATTTCCATGCAGTGTCAAAGAAATTTATTAAAAATGAAAAACGAATTTAAAAAAACAATCGACAGGGGGTAGATGTAGAAATTTTTCGGCGAAATTAAAAAATTGCAAATCATTTTGAAAAAATTGTTTTTGGGTACAGGGATCAATGGCAATCATTATTGGTGGATATGTAAATTCCCGAAATTCTACGCACTTTCGAGAAAAAAATTCTTTAGTGAAAGTATAATGTGTCGGAAATGTTACGTCGAAGTTTCCAGGCGCATGTTTAAAAAATCATAACTTTTGAAAGGATTGGTGGATTTTAATGTTTCGAAATGGAAATAACGCGTATTTTGGTGAAGAATATTTAGAAATTCTGAGAATATTCGAAAAGTTGTTTCGTAACTACGTAAATTGAGAAAAAAGCCATTAAAAATGGTCCAATTTTCAAACGGCCATAATTCCTATAATAATGAATGTATTTCATTGAAATTTTTTTCTGATGCAGAGCCCATGGGTACCTACAAAAAAGTATTAAACAATATTTCCATGCAGTGTCAAAGAAATTTATTAAAAATGAAAAACAAATTTTTAAGAAAAATCGACGGGGGGTAGGTGGAGAAACTTTTCGACGAAATTAAAAAATTTTTAATCTATCTGAAAAAATTATTTTTGACTGAGGGAGTCAATTACAATTATTTTTTGTGAAAACACACCCCCCTGCATTCCTACGCAATTTCGAGAAAAAAATTCTTTACTGAAAATATCATGTGTGACTAAAAATGTCTCTTCGAAACTTCATGCGTATGTTTAAAAAATCATAACTTCTGAACGGATTGGAGAATTTTAATATTTCAAACGGCAAACCACGCGTATTTTAGTGAAGAATATGTAGAAATTCCAACAATATTTGAAAAATTGATCCTTGACCCCGTAAACTGAGAAAACCCCCCATTAAAAATGGTCCAATTTCCAAACGGCAATAATTCCTATAATAGTGAATGTATTTCATTGAAATTTTTTTCTGATGCAGAGCCCATGGGTTCCTACAAAAAAGTATTAAACAATATTTCCATGCAGTGTCAAAGAAATTTATTAAAAATGAAAAACGAATTTTTAAGAAAAATCGACGGGGGGTAGGTGGAGAAACTTTCCGACGAAATTAAAAAATTTTTAATCTATCTGAAAAAATTATTTTTGACTGAGGGAGTCAATTACAATTATTTTTTGTGAAAACACACACCCCCGAATTCCTACGCAATTTCGAGAAAAAAATTCTTTACTGAAAATATCGTCTCCTCGAAACTTCATACGTACGTTTAAAAAATCATAACTTCTGAACGGATTGGAGAATTTTAATATTTCAAACGGCAAACCACGCGTATTTTAGTGAAGAATACGTAGAAATTCCAAAAATATTTGAAAAATTGATCCTTGACCCCGTAAACTGCGAAAACCCCCATAAAAATGGTCCAATTTTGAAATAGCCATAACTCCTGCAATAGTGAATATATTTCAATGAAATTTAGTATGGAAGTAGTGTTCGTGGATACCTACAGAAAACTACTAAACGAAATTTCTGTAGGACGTCAAACAAAATTATTAAAAATCAAAAACGAATTTTTAAGAAAAATCGACAGGTGATATGTTTCACTGAATTTTCATGCGAATCTTTAAAACGTCATAACTTCTGAATGGAGTGGACGATTTTAATGTTTAAAAAAGCAAACGACGCGTATTTTGGTGGAGAATATGTACAAATCGTAAAAATATTCGAAAAGTTGGTCCTTGACAACGTAAAATGTGAAAAACCTCATAAAAATGGTCCAATTTTCAAACAGCCATAACTCCTACAATTGTGAATATATTTCAAAGAAACTTTTTTCTGAAGTAGAGCCCATGAGCACCTACAAAAAAGTATTAAACAACTTTTCTGTACGGTGCCAACCAAATTTATTAAAAATAAAAAACGAATTTTTAAGGAAAATCGACAGGGGTTGGTGTCGACACTGAAAAGTCGTTCTATTAATTGCGAATGATTTGTGATTTCTTTAACTCTTTGAGGTTAGGTTATGCATAGTAGGATGGTCAGTTGGTGCGATAAGAGCCGAGTTATAATCAGCCCTACACGTGGATGCGTCGAGACGCTTTCCTAGAGGCGCTATAAATACAATTCCCGGAGGTGTGACGCGATAATTACTCAATTCCCACAGCGTGGTAAGTATGTAGTCTGTGCTAAGTTGGTCGTGATAAGCCCCGATAGAGGAACGACGACGCGGCCTTGGCCGTTCTGCGCGGTCAGCGGGAGGAATCGTCGTAACAGCGTTTCGTTTTCGTCCCGAATACGTCATCTTCTTGCTCGCAGACGGCCAACCGAGTCGAGAAAGTCGCGTGAGTTTTCCGTCGGCGAGCACCATTTGCGGACAAAACAGATCGAATTTATTTCTTCGCATATCCCGTTACGGATGTACGAGTTTGCAAGCGTTTTCTGGTTTTCGTTAGTCACGATCAGCATATCTGGGAAGAAAATGATGCTAGGAAGCGATTGCAACCTCTGTCCCTCAAATGTTTTTAACGAAATTTCTTCAATTTTAATGTGAGATTGAAACTTAAGCGAGAAACGATATACTGGGTTTATATTATGGATTCTTTTCTATTTGGAAAATATTTGTACAATTTTAATACGAGATTGAAACTTAGGGGAGAAATTATGGATTTTTTTTCTATTTGGAAAATATTTGTACAATTTTAATATGAAATTGAAACTTAGGGGAGAAATTATGGATTTTTTTCTATTTGGAAAATATTGTCTAATAAAGGAGGTTGAATGGAGAGTAATATAATGTCATCTCTCGAGTTTTTCATTTTTAAGATTGACTTTCATGATCAAATCGAGTTTGAAATATGGCGATAATGATTGTAAATGCGAGAATTAAATTTTTATTGGAAATCGGGTTGCTGGTTACATTGAATAATAGAATGAAAAAATTATAACTCTATTAAATAAATTAATGTAAGTTTTGTTTTGCCAAATTTCTGTGAGTTCGATTTTGATTTATTCTTCAAAGCAAGCTTTGTTCAAGATTTGTGTTTTTTTCCTGTCTCCATTTTGTTACCACTTGATTCTCTTGCGAGAAATCAAAGCAATTCCAAATGGTTTGATTTTGATACAAAATTTATTAAATAATAGAATAAATAAATAAAAATTCAACGAAATAAATTAATATAAATCTGCCAAATTTCTATGAATTTCTGTGAATTTTTCCTGTCTCCATTTTGAAATCTCTCGATTCTCTTGCAAGAAATCAAAGCAATTCAAAATGGTTTGATTTTCACAAAAAATATTACTAAATAATAGAAAGAAAAAATTAAAATTCAATGAAATAAATTAATGTAAATCTGCCAAATTTTGATTTATCCTTCAAAAACAAGCTTCGTTCAAGATATGTGTTTTTTTTCCAGTCTCAATTTGGTAACCTCTCCATTTTCTTGCAAAAAATCAAAGTAATTTCAAATGGTTTGATTTTCACAAAAAATATTACTAAATAATAGAATGAAAAAATTAAAATTCAATGAAATAAATTAATGTAAATTTTAATTGAATTCGATTTTGATTTATTCTTCAAAAACAAGCGTTTTTCAAGGTTTATTCAATTTTTCCTGTCTCCATTTTGTAATCTCTCGATTCTCTTGCAAGAAATCAAAGCAATTCAAAATGGTTTGATTTTCACAAAAAATATTACTAAATAATAGAAAGAAAAAATTAAAATTCAATGAAATAAATTAATGTAAATTTGCCAAATTTTGATTTATCCTTCAAAAACAAGCTTTATTCAAGATTTGTGTTTTTTTCCTGTCTCAATTTGGTAACCTCTCCATTTTCTTGCAAAAAATCAAAGCAAATCCAAATGGTTTGATTTTCACAAAAAATATTACTAAATAATAGAATGAAAAAATTAAAATTCAATGAAATAAATTAATGGAAATTTTAATTGAATTCGATTTTGATTTATTCTTCAAAGACAAGCTTTTTTCAAGGTTTATTCAATTTTTCCTGTCTCCATTTTGTAATTTCTCGATTCTCTTGCAAGAAATCAAAACAATTCCAAATGGTTTAATTTTCACAAAAAAATTACTAAATAATAGAAAGAAAAAATTAAAATTTAACGAAATAAATTAATGTAAATCTGCCAAATTTTGATTTATCCTTCAAAAACAAGCTTTGTTCAAGATTTGTGTTTTTTTCCTGTCTCAATTTGGTAACCTTTCGATTTTCTTGCAAGAAATCAAAGCAATTCCAAGTGGTTTGATTTTCACAAAAAATATTACTAAATAATAGAATGAAAAAATTAAAATTCAATGAAATAAATTAATGGAAATTTTAATTGAATTCGATTTTGATTTATTCTTCAAAGACAAGCTTTTTTCAAGGTTTATTCAATTTTTCCTGTCTCCATTTTGTAATTTCTCGATTTTCTTGCAAGAAATCAAAGCAATTCCAAGTGGTTTGATTTTCACAAAAAATATTACTAAATAATAGAAAGAAAAAATTAAAATTCAATGAAATAAATTAATGTAAATCTGCCAAATTACTATAAATCTGCCAAATTTCTGTGAATTTCTGCGAAATTTTCCTGTCTGCATTTTCTTGCAAGAAATCAAACCAATTCCAAATGGTTCAAAATAATTTCAAATGCTTTGATTTTCACAAAAAAATTACTAAATAATAGAATGAAAAAATTAAAATTCAATGAAATAAATTAATGTAAATTTTAATTGAATTCGATTTTGATTTATCTTTCAAAAACAAGCTTTTTTCAAGGTTTATTCAATTTTTCCTGTCTCCATTTTCTTGCAAGAAATCAAACCAATTCCAAACGGTTCAATTTTCACAAAAGAAAAATTCCTAAATAATAAAATAAAAAAATAAAAATTCAACGAAATAAATTAATGGAAATCTACCAAATTCCTATGAATTCGATTTTGATTTATCCTTTAAAAACAAGCTTAGTTCAAGGTTCATTCAATTTTTCCTGTTTCCATTTTCTTGCAAGAAATCAAACCAATTCCAAATGGTTCAATTTTCACAAAAGAAAAATTCCTAAATAATAGAATAAAAAAATTAAAATTCAATAAAATAAATTAATGTAAATTTTAATCTTTCAAATTCCTATGATTTCAATTTTGATTTATCCTTCAAACACAAGCTTTGTTCAAGATTTGTTCAATTCTTCCTGTCTCCATTTTGTTACCTCTCGATTCTCTTGCAAGAAATCAAACCAATTCCAAATGGTTCAATTTTTACAAAAGAAAAATTCCTAAATAATAGAATGAAAAAATAAAAATTCAACGAAATAAATTACTATAAATCTGCCAAATTTCTATGAATTCGATTTTGATTTAGCAACAAACAAGCATTTCCAAAAAAGCATCACCAAAACCAACCATTTCCAACCGAAATATTTGACTGTTTGTCTGCATTTAATAACCTCTCGATTTTCTACCAAGAAACCAAAACAGATACGTTCCAAATTTCCCAACAAATTTTCCACCCCGTCCAGAGAAAATTCCATCGACGCGTTGAAATTTTCCGAGGCTCCGGACTGGTTCCGTTTCCTGCGCTCGCGCTCGCGCGCTGAAACGACAATAAAGGCTTGACGCCATAGACGTATTGCCACTGTTATGCCGACAATATGTTCCGGATCCTTAATAACGACGACAGCGAGCGGTATTAAGAGGTATTACAAAGCGGGGACACTTGAATGCTCTGTCGAGGAGGGTTCTCACTCTTGAAAAGAGCATCTGAACACAGAGAACCCTGTTGCCCCCTCGATGTTATTATGAACTCCCTCCCCATTCACGCCACGTTCCTCTCCCCTCTTTCTCGCTCCGCGTGCTTTCTCTCGATCTACCATCTCCGTTGCACTCGTGTGCCACAACCACATGGCCACCCCGTACGTACGCGCGTATCCGCGATTTCCCGGGACCCTAAGCCGACAACGTGCGAATTTTAAGGGGCGATATCTCGAGATTATCGCCTCGAGGTATCGTCTTTCGTCTTTCGAGGAAATCGCCAAATTCCAATCTGCGACGTCTTTCGTTGAAATCTGTTTTTGGCTGATAATTCCCGTACGCGAACGACGGCGCCGCGACGACGGGGGTAAAAAAAAACGCGAAACGAGGGGGACGTTTCGCAGGTGTCGCGTTACATCATTGTATCCCGTCGGCTACAAGCACCCCAATAGGGGCAGAAACACGCGTTCGCGACCAACGTGGCGTCGCCCTTTGAACTATTTTCTCGCCCCTCGCGTATCGTCGTCCCCCCCTCCGGCCCCCTGGGGATGGTTTTCAAACGATGAAATCGTCCATACCGCAACCAAGATTTATTTAATTAGAGGTTGCACCCTCGTAACGCGTACCCGGGGTTTATCTTGCGCTTTGGATCGACAACGTCTTCCGGGGCGCCATTTTGTTTTGAGATATGTGGCGCGGGTTCTGGATTAACGCTAGAATTATCGATAGTTTATTTGCACCGAGAAAATTGAAACGATACGTGAAAAAATATACAGGGTGTTCGGCCACACCTGGGAAAAATTTTAATGGGGGATTCTAGAGGCCAAAATAAGATGAAAATCAAGAATAACAATTTGTTGATGGAGGCTTCGTTAAAAAGTTATTAACGTTCGAAGTTGCGGCTGTAGAACGGCAATTTGTCCATCTATTTGAATTTTTTTCTCGAAAATGCGCAGGATTTCGGGGGTACGTCTATTCACCAAAAATTATTGTAATTGATCCCTGCAACTGGAAATAATTTTTCCAGAACGATTTGAAATTTTTTAATTTTGTCGAAAAATTTCACATCTTCTCGAATTTTTTTCTCGAAACTGAGTAGGATTTCGGGGATATATCTATTAATCCAAAATGATTATAATTGACCCCCGCAACCGGAACTAATTTTTACAGAACGATTTGATATTTTTTAATTTCGCCGAAAAATTTAGGCACCTACCCCCTGTCGATTTTTCTTAAAAATTGGTTTTTGATTTTTAGTAATTTTATTTGACGCCCTACAGAAAAGTTGTCTAATAATTTTCTGTAGGTACCCATGAGCTCTGCTTCAGAAAAAAGTTTCATTGAAATACATTCAGTATTCTAGGAGTTATGGTCGTTTGAAAATTGGACCATTTTTATGGGAGTTTTCTTACTTTATGGGGTTAAGGAATAATTTTTCGAATATTTTTGGAATTTCTAAATATTCTTTGGCAAAATACGCGTTGTTTGCATTTTGAAACTTTAAAATCGTCCAATCCGTTCAGGAGTTATAATTTTTTAAACATTTTCGAAGTGACATTTATTATGGTCATGCATTATATTTTCAGTAAAGAATTTTTTTCTCAAAAATGCGTAGGATTTCGGGGGTATGTCTATTCACCAAAAATGATTATAATTGACCCTTGCAACTGGAAATATTTTTTTTCAGGACAATTCGAAATTTTTTTTTTCCGTCGAAAAATTTAGGCTCTTTTCTGAATTTTTTTCTCGAAAGTGTGTAGAATTTCGAGGGTATGTCTAATGACCAAAAATGATTGTAATTGAGCCTCGCAACCGAAAATAATTTTTCCAGAACGATTTGAAATTTTTTTTTTTCGCTGAAAGCTAACCTAATTAGATTTTCGGTAAAGAATTTTTTTTATCGAAAGTACGTACGATTTCGAGGGTATATGTAATGACCAAAAATGATTGTAATTGACCCCTCCAACGGAAAATAATTTTTCCAGAGCCATTTGAAATTTTTGAATTTCGTCTAAAAATTTCAGTACCTTCTCGAATTTTTTTCTCGAAAGTAGGTAGGATTTCAGGGGTATGTGTATTCACCAAAAATGATTGCAATTGAGCCCCGCAATCAAAAATAATTTTTCCAGAACGATTTGAAATTTTTGAATTTAATTGTTAATAACTTTTTAACGAACTTTTTAACATCCATCAACAAATTGGTATTCTTGATTTTCGTCTTATTTTGATCTCTAGAATCCCCCATTAAAATTTTTCCCAGGGGTGGCTGAATACACTGTATAATGGAAATAAGTGTACATATATTATGTATATAATATAATTATAAATTATGGTAAATTTTCAGAAATTCAGTCGAGTAAATTTTGTACAAATTTTATTAGGAATTTCGAATGGGTTATTTTGATTGCTTTGAGGAAATGTACAATGCAATGGAAATAAATGTTTATTTATTTCCTTATAGAAAATTAAATTTTCAAAAATTCAGTCGAATAAATTTTTTATAAATTTTATGGAAAGTTTGGAATGGGTCATTTTGACTGCTTTAGTAGTTCTAGTATTAAAGAGACGATGCAATTGTTAATTGCACATGCATTGTTAAAAAAAAATCTAAGAGTCGACAGTATAGTAAAAGTATAGTAAATTTAAAATTCTGTCTAGTATTTTTTTTGCAATTTTTATTAAAAATTAGAAAAATTTTAAAAGTGCTTGAAACTGTAATATACTCTATAGAGATTGACCGTTCGAAAAATTCAATTTTAGTAAAAATTGTCAAAATGCTAGATATTTGCATTTAAAAAGTCGAATTTGGTTCTTTTATCTTCACGACACTATTATCAATGTATTGACAAGATTCTCCCGATGAAAACGAGTCCAAACACGACACCGTTCGGACAATTTTTAATTATTCAAAATTGAGAATTTTTCAAAAATAATTTGAGTAAGTCAAAATTAAAAGTAGTCCAAAACAGGTCGTGTTTGGACTCGTTTTAATCGGGAGAATCTTACCAATACATTGACAATAGTCTCACCACATTTTAATAATTTTATTTATGACAATGAAACCATTTAAAATTGCTTCGATTTCATGGAAAAAATATCGAGGGGTTACCAAATGTAGCCAGGAAAAATAGAATAAATCCCATTCAAATATTTTGGCTGAAAATGCACCTTAAAGTTAATCTCAAAATCTATATAAATACTTTCAAAAACAGAAAGCAGTAGAGTAGTCCCTCGCTTAATGACTGAAAATTGGGTCTGTGCCTTAGAATTAATCTCAAAACCCTTGCAAATATTTTAAGAAATAATAGCAGTACAGTAGTCCCTCGCTTAATGATTGAAAATTGGGTCCCTTAACACTTTCTCGTCCCATAAAAATTTTAACGAGCTCCAAAACTGAACAAATGATTTATTCTTTAACCCTCACATTGAAGTGCATAATAATTCAACGAAAAAAAAATTGTTATATAAAATTAGCTGCACTTTTGCATCGCAATGAAAATGAATGCTACATGTTACATCGAAAAATTGTTGAAGTAAACCCAACTCCGTGTCCATTTTAATTTGACGAACGCTTTTCAGTCGAAACACGAAATCGAGTGTGAGAACTCGAGCATAGGGCTCGACGCGTATTGTGCCACGATGCAAGAGTCTTTACCTGCAGATAAATCGTGCGACTCAGCGTAAGACGATTCTAGCCGGAGACCTGCGTCCACCTTTTTTCCCACAAAACTCACCTGACACAGACCCGCGCAGATAAGAGGACGTCGAATGCGCGTGGTTGCATTTATATTAAAAACGATTTCTCGGCGGCGACACGTGCTAAGCACGGAAAACAAAATATTGAGGAAAAAAGAGAATCGACGTTTCTTGCTTGCGTTTTAAAAAATGCTGTCACCAAACACGTCGACCTATTCACAGACACACAGAAAAGAATATTTAGAAATTCTGAGAAAATTCGAAAAGTTATTCCTCAACCCCGTAAACTGAGAAAAACCCCATAAAAATGGTTCAATTTTCAAACGACCATAACTCCTACAATAGTGATAGTATTTCATTGAAATTTATTTGTGAAGTAGAGCACATGGATACTTACAAAAAAGTATTAAACAACATTTCTGTAGAGGATCGTACGAATTTGTTAGAAATCAAAAACTAATTTTTAAGAAAAATCGACGGGGGGGTGGGTGAACTAATTTTTCATTGAAATTAAAAATTTTCAAATCATTCTGAATAAATTATTTTTGGCTACGGAGGTCAATTTCAATTATTTTTTGTAAAAACACATATCCCAGAAATTTTATGCATTTTCGAGAAAAAAATTCTTTACTGACAATATAATGCATGGCCATAATAAATGTCTCCTCGAAATTTCAAATATCAATTTAAAAAATCATAACTCCTGAACGGATTGGACGATTTTAAAGTTTCAAAATGCAAACAACGCGTATTTTGCCAAAGAATATTTAGAAATTCCAAAGATATTCGAAAAGTTATTCCTTAACCCCGTAAACTGAGAAAACCCCCATAAGAATGGTTCAATTTCCAAACGACCATAACTCCTACAATAGTGATTGTATTTCATTGAAATTTATTTGTGAAGTAGAGCTCATGGATACCAACAAAAAAGTATTAAACAACATTTCTGTAGAGGGTCGTACGAATTTGTTAAAAATCAAAATCTAATTTTTAAGAAAAATCGACGGGGGGTGGGTGAACTAATTTTTCATTGAAATTAAAAATTTTCAAATCATTCTGGATAAATTATTTTTGGCTATGGAGGTCAATTCCAATTATTTTTTGTGAAAACACATATCCCGGAAATTCTATGCATTTTCGAGAAAAAAATTCGTTACTGACAATATAATGCATGGCCATAATAAATGACTCCTCGAAATTTCAAATATCAATTTAAAAAATCATAACTCCTGAACGGATTGGACGATTTTAAAGTTTCAAAATGCAAACAACGCGTATTTTGCCAAAGAATATTTAGAAATTCCAAAAATATTCGAAAAGTTATTCCTCAACCCCGTAAACTGAGAAAACTCTATAAGAATGGTTCAATTTTCAAACGACCATAACTCCTAGAATAGTGATTGTATTTCATTGAAATTTATTTGTGAAGTAGAGCTCATGGATACTTACAAAAAAGTATTAAACAACATTTCTGTAGAGGGTCGTACGAATTTGTTAAAAATTAAAAACTAATTTTTAAGAAAAATCGATGGGGGGTGGGTGAACTAATTAGTCATTGAAATTAAAAATTTTCAAATCATTCTGAATAAATTATTTTTGGCTACGGAGGTCAATTCCAATTATTTTTTGTGAAAACACATATCCCGGAAATTCTATCCATTTTCGAGAAAAAAATTCTTTACTGACAATATAATGCATGGCCATAAAAAATGACTCATCGAAATTTCAAATATCAATTTAAAAAATCATAACTCCTGAACGGGTTGGACGATTTTAAAGTTTCAAAATGCAAACAACGCGTATTTTGCCAAAGAATATTTAGAAATTCCAAAGATATTCGAAAAGTTATTCGTTAACCCCGTAAACTGAGAAAAACCCCATAAGAATGGTTCAATTTTCAAACGACCATAACTCCTACAATAATGATAGTATTTCATTGAAATTTATTTGTGAAGTAGAGCTCATGGAAACCTACAAAAAAGTATTAAACAACATTTCTGTAGAAGGTCGTACGAATTTGTTAAAAATCAAAAACTAATTTTTAAGAAAAATCGACAGGGGGTGGGTGAACTAATTTTTCATTGAAATTAAAATTTTTCAAATCATTCTGAATAAATTATTTTTGGCTACGGAGGTCAATTTCAATTATTTTTTGTGAAAACACATATCCCGGAAATTCTATGCATTTTCAAGCAAAAAATTCAAGAATGTTTTCGACAAAATTAAAAAATTTCAAATCATTCCGAAAAAATTATTTTTGGTTGTGGGGATCAATTACAATCATTTTTGGTGATTACACACACCCCTGAAATCCTACGCTTTTTCGAGAAAAAAATTCTTTAACAAAAATGTAATGGGTGGCCACAAATGTCTCGTCGAAATTTCATACATATGTTTAAAAATTCATACTTCTGGGCGGATTGAAGGATTTTAAAGTTTCGAAATGCAAACAACGCGTATTTTGCCAAAGAATATTTAGAAATTCCAGAAATATTCAAAAAGTTATTCCTCAACCCCGTAATCTGAGAAAACTCTATAAAAATGGTTCAATTTTCAAACGACCATAACTCCTACAATAGTGATTGTATTTCATTGAAATTTATTTGTGAAGTATAGCTCATGGGTACCTACAAAAAAGTATTAAACAATATTTCCATGCAGTGTCAAAGGAATCTATTAAAAATCGAAAACGAATTTTTAAGAAAAATCAACAGGGGGATGTAGAAAATCGGCGAAATTGAAAAATTTCAAAAAACGAGTCGACGTTTCTGTTTGCATTTTAAAAATGCTGTCATCAAACACGTCGACCCATTCATAGACACACAAATAATTACAAATTAGCTGGTAAATAACAAATTTGTAGAACCTCTCGTCTTGGTGCAACCAACGTTTGAGACTTAAAAATTTGAAGTAATTATTATTTTTATTGAGTTATACATTTTAGTGAACAATGCAATTTTTTACAAACTAATACTGCTAAAATAGAGTACACAATACTAAAATAGTATGTGAGCTTCAAACAGTACACTCAGATCGTTGTTATTATTATTATTATTATTTGACGCTTTTGACAATTTCAGAGTTTTCTAAAAATTGTTGAAAGTCCCCACTAGGAATAGAATATATTATTGTTGAATATTACATTGCAATGGTCAATGCAATTTTTTACAAATTTACACAGCCAAAATAGAATAAAAAATACTAAAATAATTCAAAAATATAGCAACAGACATCTAAATACAAACACACCTCCCCCACTCGCAACAATGCAATCTTTTACAAACTAATACTGCTAAAATAGAATACACAATACTAAAATAGCATATGAGCTTCAAACAGTACACTCAGATTGTTACTATTATTATTATTTGACCCTTTTGACAATTTCAGAGTTTTCTAAAAATTGTTGAAAGTCCGTACTAGGAATAGAATATATTATTGTTGAATATTACATTGCAATGGTCAATGCAATTTTTTACAAACTTACACAGCCAAAATAGAATAAAAAATACTAAAATAATTCAAAAATATAGCAACAGACATCTAAATACAAACACACCTCCCCCACTCGCAACAATGCAATTTTTTACAAACTAATACTGCTAAAATAGAATACACAATACTAAAATAGTACGTGAGCTTCAAACAGTACACTCAGATTGTTACTATTATTATTATTTGACCCTTTTGACAATTTCAGAGTTTTCTAAAAATTGTTGAAAGTCCCTACTAGGAATAGAATATATTATTGTTGAATATTACATTGTAATGGTCAATGCAAGTTTTTACAAACTTACACAGCCAAAATAGAATAAAAAATACTAAAATAATTCAAAAATATAGCAACAGACATCTAAATACAAACACACCTCTCCCACTCGCAACAATGCAATTTTTTACAAACTAATACTGCTAAAATAGAATACACAATACTAAAATAGCACGAGAGCTTCAAACAGTACACTCAGATCGTTACTATTATTATTATTTGACCCTTTTGACAATTTCAGAGTTTTCTAAAAATTGTTAAAAGTCCCAACTAGGAATAGAATATATTATTGTTGAATATTACATTGTAATGGTCAATGCAATATTTTACAAACTTACACAGCCAAAATAGAATAAAAAATAGTAAAATAATTCAAAAATATAGCAACAGACATCTAAATACAAACACACCTCCCCCACTCGCAACAATGCAATTTTTTACAAACTAATACTGCTAAATAGAATACACAATACTAAAATAGTACGTGAGCTTCAAACAGTACACTCAGATTGTTACTATTATTATTATTTGACGCTTTTGACAATTTCAGAGTTTTCTAAAAATTGTTGAAAGTCCCTACTAGGAATAGAATATATTATTGTTGAATATTACATTGCAATGGTCAATGCAATTTTTTACAAACTTACACAGCCAAAATAGAATAAAAAATACTAAAATAATTCAAAAATATAGCAACAGACATCTAAATACAAACACACCTCCCCCACTCGCAACAATGCAATTTTTTACAAACTAATACTGCTAAAATAGAATACACAATACTAAAATAGCACGTGAGCTTCAAACAGTACACTCAGATCGTTACTATTATTATTATTTGACCCTTTTGACAATTTCAGAGTTTTCTAAAAATTGTTGAAAGTCCCTACTAGGAATAGAATATATTATTGTTGAATATTACATTGCAATGATCAATGCAATTTTTTACAAACTTACACAGCCAAAATAGAATAAAAAATACTAAAATAATTCAAAAATATAGCAACAGACATCTAAATACAAACACACCTCCCCCACTCGCAACAATGCAATTTTTTACAAACTAATACTGCTAAAATAGAATACACAATACTAAAATAGCACGTGAGCTTCAAACAGTACACTCAGATCGTTACTATTATTATTATTTGACCCTTTTGACAATTTCAGAGTTTTCTAAAAATTGTTGAAAGTCCCTACTAGGAGTAGAATATATTATTGTTGAATATTACATTGCAATGGTCAATGCAATTTTTTACAAACTTACACAGCCAAAATAGAATAAAAAATACTAAAATAATTCAAAAATATAGCAACAGACATCTAAATACAAACACACCTCCCCCACTCGCAACAATGCAATTTTTTACAAACTAATACTGCTAAAATAGAATACACAATACTAAAATAGCACGTGAGCTTCAAACAGTACACTCAGATCGTTACTATTATTATTATTTGACCCTTTTGACAATTTCAGAGTTTTCTAAAAATTGTTGAAAGTCCCTACTAGGAATAAAATATATTATTGTTGAATATTACATTGTAATGGTCAATGCAATTTTTTACAAACTTACACAGCCAAAATAGAATAAAAAATACTAAAATAATTCAAAAATATAGCAACAGACATCTAAATACAAACACACCTCCCCCACTCGTAAGACTCGTTGGATATACTAGGGGGTGGCTATCGATCAAAAAACCAAACTCCAATTCTAAATCCAAAAAATCTACTTAAATACAAATAAAAAAAAAATCGTAAATCACCGTTAAAACTAAATTACTGTTCCAAGCTGGGTACCAAAACGATTACAAAAATCCTACTTCCCGTCTCACCCACGCCGAGATTATAATTCCAAGCGCGAAAATGCGCCAGGTGGGTCAGTGGCGTAATCGACGAACGCAAAAGTTTAACCCTAATAAGGGCGACGAGCGTCCGATTGCGTCCACGGTGAATCGACATAATTGACGACGCATTCGCGTTACCGCGATCTCCGCCACCCCCTCAGGACCGGATAAGGGTCGTCGTTGCGGCATACGCTCCTCCACCCCCTCCCTCTTCGGTCCCATAATAATTAGCCGTCGCCATAAATCTCGTCGCGCGATTAAACGACGGACCTCCTCGTTTTACGGGCGCGGAAAATCGGCGTTATTCGTTATCTGGCGAGCGCGGGAATCGTGTTTCCGGGACGACGAGCATCGTCGAAAGAAAAAGAGCGTAATCTCTCGCGCGACCCGCCGTGCGACGTCTCCAGCGACGAGACCCTTTTGTATCCCGGCCGGATACTTATTGTTAGACGCGTTTCCCGCGCGACATGTTTAGCCGCCGCGCTCTGGAACGGGGGATGATGACAGTCCCGCCGTTCCAGCTACCCTCAAATCACCGTGCGCGCCTAACTAACCGTGTAATCGACGATTCCGACCTATTACGACGACATCCTACGCGCTACGATTTCTCCCCCCGCGGGCAAAGTACAGGCGGCCCGTCTATTGCGCCGAGCGATAGTAATAATTAACGGACCTTATTGTTTCCCGGGCGCACGCGCGGCACCCTGAAATCACGAAAATATACAGGGTGTCCGGCCAACCCATGGGGAACGATTTTAATGGGAGATTCCGGGGGGGGCAAAATAAGACGAAAGTTGAGCATTCGTTGATCGAGGCTTCGTTACAAAGTTGTGGAAATATTTTCGGTAAACTATTTTCCTCTCGAAAGTACGGGGGATTTAGGGGCTTTGGGATTGTGATTGACCTCTGATCGAAAATAATTTTTACAGAATGATTTGAACATTTTTGATTTTGTCGACTTTGTGCACATTCCTGAATTTTTTGCGCAAAAGTGCGTAGGAATTCGAGGGTATGTCAGATGACCGAAAATTGTTGTAATGAACACATGCAACTGATAATAATTTTTTTAGAACGATTTGAGATTTTTTAATTTCGTCGAGAAATTTGTCCACATTCCTGAATTTTTTTTGCAAAAGTGCGTAGAAATTCGGGAGTATGTCTATTGACCAGAAATGATTGTAATTGACCCCTGCAACTGATAATAATTTTTTTAGAACGATTTGAAATTTTTTAGTTTCGCTGAAAAATTTAAGCACCTACCCCCCGTCGATTTTTCTTACAAATT
The DNA here is from genome assembly GCF_051014445.1 of Colletes latitarsis. Taxonomy (NCBI): domain Eukaryota; kingdom Metazoa; phylum Arthropoda; class Insecta; order Hymenoptera; family Colletidae; genus Colletes; species Colletes latitarsis. Next base: position 18,824,298 of record NC_135145.1, read on the forward strand.
TGTTTCTGATTTTTAATAAATTTGTTTGACGCCCTATTGAAAAGTTGTCTAATACTTTTCTGTAGGTATCCATGAGCTCTACTTCAGAAATAAATTTCATTGAAATATATTCAGTATTGTAGGAGTTATGGTGTTTTGAAAATTGAACCATTTTTATGACTGTTTTCTTGCTTTTGGGATTAAAGAATAATTTTTCGAATATTTTTGGAATTTCTAAATATTCTTTGATCAAATTCGCGTTGTTTGTATTTTCAAACATTAAAATCGTCCAATCCGTTCAGGAGTTATGATTTTTTAAACATATGCATGAAATTTCGACGAGACATTTATGACCACGTGTTATATTTTCGGTAAAGAATTTTTTTCTCGAAAAAGCGTAGGATTTCAGGGGTACGTGTGCTCACCAAAAATAATTGCAATTGATCCCCACAATCAAAAATAATTTTTCCGGAATGATTCGAAATTTTTTAATTTCGTCCAAAAATTTGTCCACCTTCCTGAATTTTTTTCTCGAAAGTGGATACATTTTCGATAGTATATCTATAGACCAAATATGATTGCAATTTACCCCTGCAACCAAAAATAATTTTTCCAGCATGATCTGAAATTTTTTAATTTTGTCAAAAAATGTCCCTGTGGATTTTTCTTAAAAATTCGTTTTTGATTTTTAATAAATTTGTTTGACGATTTTGGTCAATAGACATACCCTCGAAATCCTAACCATTTTCGAGAAAAAAATTCATTTCTGAAAATCTAATGTGGGGCCAGAAATGGTTCCCCAAAATTTCATGCGAATCTTCAAAGCACCATAACTTCTGAACGGATTGGACGATTTTAATGTTCAAAAAGCCAAACGCCGCGTATTTTAGTGTAGAATATGTAACAATTATAAAAATATTGTAAAGGTTGTTCCTTGGCCCCGTAATATTAGAAAAACTCCATAAAAATGGTCCAATTTTCAAACAGCCATAACTCCTATAATAGTGAATATATTTCAATGAAACTTTTTTCTGAAATAGAGCCCATAGGTACCTACAAAAAAGTATTAAACAACTTTTCTGTAGGACGTCAAGCGAAGTTATTAAAAATCAAGAACGAATTGTTAAGGAAAATCAACAGGGGGTAGGTGCCTAAATTTTCCGGCGAAATGGAAAAGTTTCAAATCGTTCTGGAAAAATTATTTTCGATTTTGGGGGTCAATTACAATCATTTTTAGTCATTACACATACCCTCGAAATCGCACCCACTTTCGAGAAAAAAATTCGACTAGGTATTGAAATTTTTCGAAAAAATTAAAATATTTCAAATCGTTCTGAAAAAATATTGTTAGCTGTGGGGGTCAATTGCAATAATTTTTGGTGAACAGACATACCCCCGAAATCTTGCGCATTTTCGAGAAAAAAATTCAAATAGATGGGCAAATTGCCGTTCTACAGCCGCAACTTCGAACGTTAATAACTTTTTAACGAAGCCTCAATCAACAAATTAGTATCCTCGATTCTCGTCTCATTTTGGCCTCCAGAATCTTCTATAAAATTTCTTTCTGAGGTATAATCAATAATATAATCCTGTTGTTTCCATCATCGAGATATCAGTGACAACTCAAAGTGAATTTATTATTATTAAAAAATCCTTAACAACGATTCGATGGACGAAGTTGCGCGTGTAAAACCTGCACGGGAGTCGGACCAATCGCATTGTGGGATCAACGCGCGGGACCAGTGACACGGAATCGTGGCATAAAGTGGCCAGTGACACATAAAGAGCATATTTTCGGGCATTAGGAGGGTCCCCTCCGTGGAGAGTGGGGCCCCCGGGAGCTGGGGCTACCTGTGTTCACGCCTGTTCGCGCTTTCCAGCCTAAAGAATCTTCTGCACCGATCTCTCGGGCCCGTTAATGGGGAAATAACCGACGGATTACGTCGCCTAATCCTCCCGCCAACGCGATCTCATTGTCGCGAGGGGATCGAGCGAATCTTGCGTTTTGTCCTCTCTGCGCCGTCGAGATCGTCCATTGTCGTGAACGACCTTATTCGACCGCTCTATCGAATCTCAGTCGCCTCGATAACGATCACGGGTGCGAGAAATTTCAAAATCGAGGGCAGGTTTTAATAATAGTAATTTCAACTGCACCCCACGTGCTTTAGAAAAAGAATTTTCTGAGAACTTTCTTTTCGAAGAGACTTGCAAAATCATTTGTGGGGGTTTGTAACCGATACTGGGAAAGGAAACAATTAGCACACTATAGAGTACACATAGTTTATGAAAATTAGAAACACACTGTGTGACAATTTAGTCTACCAGTTTTTATATAAATAATATTTTGGGAAATATATAGAGCAATATTTAAGTGTACATTTGTTTAGTGAATCCACATCTTTACAGTAGACATGGTTTATGAAAATAGAAACATTGTAACGGTCCCTCAGTCTGTTCAGTAATCCTTGAGAAAAATTTTAATGGGAGATTCTAGAGGCCAAAATTTGAAATTTTTTAATTTCATCGAAAAATTTGTCAACCTTCCGGAATTTTTTTCTCGAAAGTGTGTAGAATTCTGGGGATATGTCTATTCACCAAAAATGATCGTAAGTGACCTCCACAACTAAAAATAATTTTTTCGGAGTGATTTGAAATTTTTTCATTTCATCGAAGAATTTGTCCACGTTTCTGAATTTTTTTCTCGAAAGTGGATACGATTTCGGGGAGATGTCTATTCACCAAAGATGATTGTAATTAACCCTCGCAACTAAAAATAATTTTTTCGGAATGATTTGAAATTTTTCTTTTCGTCGAAAAATTTCTACCCTGTCGATTTTTCTTTAAAATTCGTTTTTGATTTTTCATAAATTTGTTTGACGTTGTATGGAAATGTTGTTTAATACTTTTTTGAAGGTATCCACGAGCTCTACCTCACAAATAAATTTCAATGAAATACATTCGATATTGTAGGAGTTATGGTCGTTTGAAAATTGAATCATTTTTATGGGGGGTTTCTCAGTTTACGAGAATTTTTACAAAAAATTTGTTTCTGATTTTTAATAAATTTGTTTGACCCTGTATGAAAATGTTGTGTAATACTTTTTTGTAGGTATACGTGAGCTCTAGTTAAGAGATAAATTTCATTGAAATATATTCAGTATTGTAGGAGTTATGGTCTTTTGAAAATTGGACCATTTTTATGACTGTTTTCTTGCTTTTGGGATTAAAGAATAACTTTTTGAATATTCTCAGAATTTCTAAATATTCTTTGACAAAATACGCGTTGTTTGCATTTCGAAACATTAAAATCCTTCAATCCGTTCAGGAGTTATGATTTTTTATACATATATTAGGTCGTCCCATATAAATACGATCACTGAAATCTACTATTATTATTATTATTGTTTGTTTAATTCTTGTCTAGTAAGCTTAGGATTATTTCTATTAGATCGTTCCATATTTCCGTGCCGAGTTTCGATATATTTGTTGATACACCGTCGCGTATGATTCAGTATAACGATTCCTACTTTAAATTGGTACCAAAATGGCGTCACAAATTCCCAGATTCTCGGAGAACGTTGCCATTATGCTCTTATTAAGAATTTATATTACTTGTTTGATGTAAAAAAGAAATGGATATAGAAATTTATTAAATTTTTATTTTTATAAATTCCTACAATATCAGAATTATTAATACTTCGAGTAGAAAGGGTTCAAATTTTATAATTCATATGAATCTAATAATTTTATAATTTGAATTATATTTGACTGTTGTGGAAATTTATCATAATATAAACTGGAAGGTAAATTACAATAAATATCAGTAATGGTAGAACTCTTTTCGAGAGTCAATTAATATAATTGCATATCTAATTTTCTCTTTCGTTACCAAAATGGCGTCTCAAATTCCCAGTGAAAAAATGATAATATAAACTGGAAGGTAAATTTCAATAAATATCAGTAATGGTAGAACTCTTTTCAAGAGTCAATTAATATAATTGCGTATCTAATTTTCTCATTCGTTACCAAAATGGCTTCTCAAATTCTCAGTGAAAAAATGATAATATAAACTGGAAGGTAAATTTCAATAAACCATGATAGAACTCTTTTCAAGAGTCAATTAATATAATTGCATATTTAATTCTCTCATTCGTTACCAAAATGGCTTCTCAAATTCTCAGTGAAAAATTGATAATATAAACTGGAAGGTAAATTTCAATAAACCATGATAGAACTCTTTTCAAGAGTCAGTTTATATAATTGCACATCTAATTTTCTCATTCGTTACCAAAATGGCTTCTCAAATTCCCAGTGAAAAAATGATAATATAAACTGGAAGGTGAATTTCAATAAACCATGATAGAACTCTTTTCGAGAGTCAATTAATATAATTGCAAATCTAATTCTCTCATTCGTTACCAAAATGGCGTCTCAAATTCCCAGTGAAAAAATGATAATATAAACTGGAAGGTGAATTTCAATAAACCATGATAAAACCCTCTTCAGAAGTCAGTTTATATAATTGCACATCTAATTCTCTCATTTGTTACCGAAATGGCGTCTCAAATTCCCAGTGAAAAAATGATAATATAAACTGGAAGGTAAATTTCAATAAACCATGATAGAACTCTTTTCGAGAGTCAGTTTATATAATGGCACATTTAATTCTCTCATTCGTTACCAAAATGGCGTCTCAAATTCCCAGTGAAAAAATGATAATATAAACTGGAAGGTAAATTTCAATAAATATCAGTAATGGTAGAACTCTTTTCAAGAGTCAATTAATATAATTGCATATCTAATTCTCTCATTCGTTACCAAAATGGCGTCTCAAATTCTCAGTGAAAAAATGATAATATAAACTTTAAGGTAAATTTCAATAAACCATGATAGAACTCTTTTCGAGAGTCAATTTATATAATTGCACATCTAATTTTCTCATTCGTCACCAAAATGGCGTCTCAAATTCCCAGTGAAGAAATGATAATATAAACTGGAAGGTGAATTTCAATAAATATCAGTAATGGTAGAACTCTTTTCAAGAGTCAATTAATATAATTGCATATCTAATTTTCTCATTCGTTACCAAAATGGCGTCTCAAATTCCCAGTGAGAAAAATTGAAAAAAAAACACGAGAACGTGGCTGCGTGGGTCGAAACGGATTTCCGTTGGGTTGGCGGGACCGATATATCGCGGGCAATCGAATCGAGCGTCGGGAACGGTCAGGTGCATCTCGTATTTCCGTGTAAACGGTGTCGGTATGCTCGCGCGTACATGGGTACACGCTTATATCTATAAAATTCATATCGGGGAACAATAAGGGAGGCGCGTTCCGCTCGCGGGGATCGCAAGGACTGTCGTGTTGGTGGCCTGGTCATCTGACACCGCCTCGTCGAGATAGCGGCTATCTTCGTCCGCGCGTATATAACTCATTCGTCGACAATCGGTTCGGTTTATTTTTAGAAGCTGACATTCTTGGTGTACACAGGTGACGTCCACCATCTCGGGTTACTCGTGCCTTTGCAACCTCGCCCCTTCAACCCTTCCGACTCCCAAATGCGTGATTTACAAGAAAGGACACTGTCGTGCACAGTGTAACGCGTTCAACGCCAGATGGAAACTGTACAATTTTTTGTGAGACCAACATTCGATTTAAGACCATTCTAAACTACGTAAAATTTCTTTCAGTATTTATTTTTTGAATGTTGATGAAATTCAGAAATTCCATCCAGATTTATTTCCCTCGACGTTTTGCTTGAGAATTAATTTTTCTAGTATCATAATGGTAAATCTTGTTTATTTAGAACAAAATAATGTGAAAGAAAGTTGATTTTTAAATTCATATTTAGGGGATGAAATTGGCCTTCGAGATCGAGGTCTATTTAGGAAAATATGATGTTGAAGAAAGTTGATTTTTAGATTCATATTTAAGGGATGAAATTAACCTTCATAACTGGGGTCTATTTAGGAAAAGATTCCAACCGATCGGTGGGGAAAAAACGTCTTCTGGAGACACTCGAAAAAATGACGCCAATCTCGTGATTAACACGTTCACTGCCAGATGAGAACTGTATAATATTCTGCAAGATTACAATTTTGATTTTCTACCATTGTAAGCTACATAACCTAAAATTTATTTCAGTATTTATTTTTTGAATCTTGATGGAATTCAGAAATTCCATCCAGATTTATTTCCCTCGACGTCTTACTTGAGAATTAATTTTTCTAGTATCATAATGGTAAATCTTGTTTATTTAGAACAAAATAATGTGGAAGAAAGTTGATTTTTAAATTCATATTTAAGGGATGGAATTAACCTTCAAAACTGGGGTCTATTTAGAAAAATATGTTGTTGAAGAAAGCTGATTTTTAGATTCATATTTAAGGGGTAAAATTAACCTTCATAACTGGGGTCTATTTAGAAAAAGATTCCAACCGATCGGTGGGGGGAAAACGTCTTCTGAAGACACTCAAAGCAACGACGCCAATCTCATGATTAATTTCATCGATAACTCAGTAGAGAAGGAAACAGATCGACGCTAGAATTACCAATTGTGGTGTACTTCACGATCAATAACCCTCAACGAACAAAGTACGCAAATGTGGCAGATTTGTTCCTATTTTTCCAGCTCTCTGAAAAACAAAATTGAATTTTCTGAATGTCAGATATTATTAAATGTTGAATGAAATAAATTAATATAATTTTCGTCGTTATAAATCGAAAATTTGAAATTCATGCCTGAGGGGGTTAAACGATAGTTGATGATGGAAATTTTTTGTTCGTTTTCTCGTAGAACACTATGGCAAGCAAGAATCCAGTAAATTTTTTACAATTTGTGATTAGAAGTTTTGACCATTTTGGTAATTTTAGTTTGAAGAAAAAAAAATTTTGATAGAAAAGTTGTGGAATTACTGAATAAATATACACTGAAAAATTGCTTAATATATTACTCGTATTTATATTTATACAGAGTATTCAGTTATTCAGTATTCAGGGTATTAAATTATTTTTGATTACGGGGACTAATTACAATTATTGTTTGTGGAAACACATGCCCCCGAAATCCTACGCATTTTCGAGAAAAAAACTCCTGTAGGTGGACAAATTTTATTAATAATTTTTGAATTTTTTTTAAATTTTGATGGGGGATTCTAGAGGCCAAAATAAGACGAAAATCAAGAATACCAATTTGTCGATGGAGGCTCCGTTAAAAAGTTATTAACATTTGCGCCTGTAAACAGACAACCTGCGCACGCAGCTGTTCCCAAGTCGTCGTTCTACAGATGCAACTGTTAATAACTTTTTAACGAAGCCTCAATCAACAAATTGTTATTCTTGATTTTCGTCTTATTTTGGTCTCCAGAATCCCCCATTAAAATTTTTCCCAGATCTGGCCGAACACCCTGTATAGTCTATATTATAATCTACGAATTATCACTTTTGTATTATCGTTTGTACTACATTTTTATGACTTTACCAGTTCGTTCAAACCAAAATCATATTTTCCCCTTTTGACTCACTTCAGAAGTGTCCAACGCAAAGCAAATGCAAAAACCGATCCGAGAATATTTCTTTCCGCCGCCACGTTCGTCGCGCCTTCGCGAGAGCTTCGTGACGACTCTCTGGCGGCCTTTGTGCCCCGGTTGAAACCGTAGCTACTTGAAGAAGCGCCGACAGAGAGACGCGACGCGTTGAAATCGTCGGAGAGAGGCGGACCGGGTTTAATTCGTCTGGATCCGCGCGTCGAGTGAAGATGCCCGTTTGTCGTTGCCCGGAGGTTCAAGGGGCTGAACGAGGACGGTCGGCGGGATCGTCGGGTCGATTTTGCACAGAGCCATTTTGGAATGCAATTAAACGCAGTACAGCGAAATACGACGCCCGTCCCGGTGCCGGTGTGCTCTCCGCTCCGCTCTGTTCCGCTTTGCTTCGCTCTGTCGCGTCCCTCCGCCTGGTCCCCGCCGCCTAATGCGCGTCGAGTTTGGAATGCCTTCGCGCGTCCAGGTACAAACGGACGAGTCCTGACCGACGATGAGCTTTTGTCGATCCACCCCGAACAGTTTCGTCTCGAGCGACTTCTTTCGGCGAATTACGAGCTCTGGCTCGCGACTGCTGAAGCTGGTGGCTTGGCTCGGGGAAGATTGGTGCATCTTGTATTCTTGAAACAGCTTCGGTTGGCGCTGGGGTCCATTTTGCGCGGAAGTGAGCGAGCATTTGTTGCGATTGAACCGAAATAGTGGACTGAGGAGACTGTGCCAGAGTCATTTGTGACTCGTATGCATAGGTCGAATTTAACACGTTGATTGTTAGTTTAAAATCCTGAAATTGTTTACAAGACCAAAACTTTGATTTTAGGCAATTGTAAACTAACTTAAAAGTTGTAGTTACTTTTGTAACTACATTAAAATTTACGAAGCTTATTAAAATTTATTTTCCTTAATATTTCAACTTGAGAATTAATTGTTTTAGTTTCACTGTTTAAAGTCCTGTCATATATGGGTGACGTGGTAGTCGAAGTGTTAAGGTAGGTTTGCTTGGACCAAAATGGCGATAGGGTTAATTTTATTACGTATATTTCGAATTTAAAGTAGGTTTGCTTGGGTCATGTCTGTGGGGTTAATTTTGTCTAGAAGTGTGCAAGTATTTGTTACTCGTATGCATCATTCGAAAGAATTATGACATTATTAGAATTTAAGGTGGATTTGCTTGGACCAAAATGGCGCTAGGGTTAATTATATTATGTATATTTCGAATTTAAAGTAGGTTTGCTTGGGTCATGTCTGTGGGGTTAATTTTGTCTAGAAGTGTGCAAGTATTTGTTACTCGTATGCATCATTGGAAAGAATTATGAAATTATTAGAATTTAAGGGGGGTTTGCTTGGACCAAAATGGCGCTAGGGTTAATTATACTACGTATACTTCGAATTTAAAGTAGGTTTGCTTGTTCAGTTTCAATTTTAGAGCAATTTAAAATTACCAGAAGGCAATATAAAACTTGTCATGAACATATGGTAACAAACAAATATTCAAAAGTAAAATTGGGCCTACTCTCAATTTTTAGACTGATTTAAAATAACCAGGAGGCAATGAATTTCAAATGGATAAAATTTTCTAGCATTATATGATTGAAATGTTGTTTTAAGTCAGTAGAATTGGGCCCAGTGTCCACGAATGTCACGAATAAATATGAACAAACTAACATTCTAAAGTAAAGGGCCCAGTTTCAATTTTTAGAGCGATTTAAAATAACCAACAGGCCATGAATTCCAAATGCATAATATTTTCTAGCATTATATGCTAAAATATTGTTCTAAATAAGTAAAATTGGGCCCAGTGTCCACGAATATTACGAACATATGGTAACAAACAAATATTCTAAAGCAAAATTGGGCCCAATTTCATTTTTAGAGCGATTTAAAATTACCCGGAATCAATACAAAACTTGTCACGCACATATGGTAACAAATTAATATTCTAAAGTAAAATTGGGCCCAGTTTCAATTTTTGGAGCAATTTAAAGAAACCAACAGGTAATGAGTTTCGAATGCATAATATTTTCTAGCATTATATGCTAAAATATTGTTCTAAATAAGTAAAATTGGGCCCAGTGTCTACGAATGTCACGAATAAATAGGAACAAATTAATATTCTAAAGTGAAATTAGGACCAGTTTCATTTTTAGATCGATTTTAAAATTACTAGGAGGCAATACAAAACTTGTCACAAACATATGGTAACAAACAAATATTCAAAGGTAAAATTGGGCCCAGTTTCAATTTTAGAGCGATTTAAAATAAGGAATAAGGAAGCAGTAAGCAATGAATTTTAAATACATAATATTTTCTCGCATTACATGACTAAAATATTGTTCTAAATAAGTAAAATTGGGCCCAGTGTCCACGAATGTCACGAACATATGGTAACAACCAAATATTCAAAGGTAAAATTGGACCCAGTTTCAATTTTTAGAGCAATTTAAAGAAACCAACAGTCAATGAGTTTCGAATGCATATTTTCTAGCATTATATGACTAAAATATTGTTCTAAATCAATAAAATTGGGCCTAATGACCACTAATATCACGAAAAAATATGAACAAACTACCATTCCAAAGTAAAACTGGGCCCAGATTCATTTTTAGAGCGACTTAAAATAACCACGAACCAAAGAGTTTGAAATGCATAATATTTTCTAGCATTATATGCTGAAATATTGTTCTAAATAAGTAAAATTGGGCCCAGTGTCCACGAATGTCACGAACATATGGTAACAACCAAATATTCAAAGGTAAAATTGGGCCCAGTTTCAATTTTTAGAGCAATTTAAAGAAACCAACAGGCAATGAGTTTCGAATGCATATTTTCTAGCATTATATGACTAAAATATTGTTCTAAATCAATAAAATTGGGCCTAATGACCACTAATATCACGAAAAAATATGAACAAACTACCATTCCAAAGTAAAACTGGGCCCAGATTCATTTTTAGAGCGACTTAAACTAACCACGAACCAAAGAGTTTGAAATGCATAATATTTTCCAGGCCACTACAATATTCACCTTCACGTATACATTCAAAACATTGCTTTTATAGTACAAAACTTGACACGAACACATGGCATTCCAACAATTCTAACATGCATTTTCCGACAGTCTTCGATATTTGTGGCGAGAAAATCTGAGAATAATTGCGAGCGAAGTAGAGCATGCCAGGTGGAAGTAAACGACTTTTAATGGGCACCGATTTTCCCGGTAATCCGTTAAAGAAAGGGTGTCTGAAGAAGGGGTAGAAGAAGAGGGGAAGGAGGAGGAAGAAAGTGGTCGACATCGGGAGTCCCCGAGATCGTTTTGATAAGTAAACGCGTCCCTATCCTACGGGAGTCGCGCGAGAGGGTACGAAGGGGTGGGTGTAGGTGGAAGAGGGAGAGGAGAGAGACAGATAGGAAGCGGGGAAAATGGCGGCTCGCTGGAAATCCGACACCAAATCGAAGGAGACGCCATCGCAAAGCGCGGCGCCGCCCCTCTATCATCGGGTCTTGCTTCTGCCGGTGTCATCGTTCTGTCTAGAAGCCCCCGCGAAATTAGAACAATTTTCACCCCCGTTCACGCCAAGCACACCCTTCGACCCCTTATCGAAGTCCCTGATCGCGTGGAATTTTAAAGGTTCTGCAATTCATTTGGTGTCGAATCTAAATTGTATGGAGTTACTTCTATTGACATTTTTGGTTTGAGTATTGTTGTTTATTTAAGCTGTGTTATTTCTTGGTGAGTGCATGCATTTTGTTATGAATGTTTACGTGCATAAAATCGAAGACGAGTGTACTCGTGGTTTGGCAGTGAACGGGGTTGAAGTTAGGCTCAAATGCTTTAGAAGTATTTGGAAGTATAGTAGTCCCTCGATTGATGACTGAAAATTGGGTCTGTACGCGTGGAATTTTAAAGGTTCTGCAATTCATTTGGTGTCGAATCTAAATTGTACGGAGTGACTTCTATTGACATTTTTGGTTTGGGTATTGTTGTTTATTTAAGCTGTGTTATTTCTTGGTGAGTGCATGCATTTTGTTATGAATGTTTACGTGCATAAAATCGAAGACGAGTGTACTCGTGGTTTGGCAGTGAATGGGATTGAAGTTAGGCTCAAATGCTTTAGAAGTATTTGGAAGTATAGTAGTCCCTCGATTGATGACTGAAAATTGGGTCTGTACGCGTGGAATTTTAAAGGTTCTGCAATTCATTTGGTGTCGAATCTAAATTGTATGGAGTGACTCCTATTGACATTTCTGTTTTGAGTATCGTTGTTTATTTAAGCTGTGTTGTTTCTTGGTGAGTGCGTGCATTTTGTTATGAATGTTTACGTGCATAAAATCGAAGACGAGTGTACTCGTGGTTTGGCAGTGAATGGGGTTGAAGTTAGGCTCAAATGCTTTAGAAGTATTTGGAAGTATAGTAGTCCCTCGATTGATGACTGAAAATTGGGTCTGTACCTTGAATGTTTAATCTCAGAATCTATATAGTTTCAAAAACAGAAAGTTGTACAATAGTCCCTCATTTAATGACTGAAAACTGGGTCTACACCTTAAAATTAATTTCAAAATCCTTGAAAATATTTTAAGGAATGATAGTAGTACAGTAATCCCTCGATTAATGACTGAAAACTGGGTCCACATATTAAAATTAATCCCAAACCCTATACAAATATTTTTAAACCAGAAAGCAGTAAAATAGTCCCTCACTTAATGGCTGAAAATTGGGTCTGTGCCTTAAAATTAATTTCAAAATCCTTGAAAATATTTTAAGAAATGATAGTAGTACAGTAATCCCCCGATTAATGACCGAAAACTGGGTCCACATCTTAAAATTAATCCCAAACCCTTTACAAATATTTTTAAACAAGAAAACAATACAATAGTCCCTCACTTAATGACTGAAAATTGGGTCTGTGCCTTAAAATTAATGTCAAAATCCTTGAAAATATTTTAAGGAATGATAGTAGTACAGTAGTCCCTCGTTTAATGACTGAAAATTGGGTCTACACCTTAATATTAATGTTAAAATCCTTGAAAATATTTTTAAACAAAAAAACAGTACAATAGTCCCTCGCTTAATGACTGAAAATTGGGTCTACACCTTAATATTAATTTCAAAATCCTTGAAAATATTTTAAAGAATGATAGTAGTACAGTAGTCCCTCGTTTAATGACTGAAAACTGGATCTATACCTTAATATTAACTTCAAAATCCTTGAAAATATTTTTAAACAAGAAAACAGTACAATAGTCCCTCGCTTAATGACTGAAAATTGGGTCTGTGTCTTAAAATTAATGTCAAAATCCTTGAAAATATTTTAAGAAATGATAGTAGTACAGTAATCCCCCGATTAATGACCGAAAACTGGGTCCACATCTTAAAATTAATCCCAAATCCTTTACAAATATTTTTAAACAAGAAAACAGTACAATAGTCCCTCACTTAATGACTGAAAATTGGGTCTACACCTTAAAATTAATTTCAAAATCCTTGAAAATATTTTTAAAAATAATAGTAGTACAGTAGTCCCTCGTTTAATGACTGAAAATTGCATCTGCACTTTAAAATTAATCTCAAACCCTTTAAAAATATTTTTTAAAAACAGCAGTACAGTATTCCCTCGCTTAATGACTGAAAATTGGGTCCCTTAACACTTTCTCGCCCCATAAAAATTTTAACGAGCTCCAAAACTGAACAGACGATTTATTCTTTAGGCTTTACAGTATGTAAAGTACATAATAATTTAACAAAAAATATAAATTTTATATAAAATTGACTGCACAATAATATGGCTTATAAATTTGAATGTTATGGCATTAAAGTGAATAATAATATTTACCTGAAAGTCATTGTTTAACCCATTCCCTACCAAGCCTAAATTATATTTTGTCATTTTTGTTTTGAGTGTTATTGTTTATCCAAATTCTGTTATTCCTCGATAAGTACACATATTTTGTCATAAATTTTGAACACTTTTATATTTTTATCAATAGAATTACCGAAATGGGATCTTTATAGAGGGTTGTTTCAACCCCTAAATATAATAATTCGTATCTTATATTAAATATTTTTTATATTTTTGCACATTAAGTACAATTCTGTAGTTTTTTTAGAATTAAAATTTCCCATAAATACATAAATATTCGCAACCTAGTTATAACATATTTAACAAATCTCAAACATTTAACAAAAATTGAACATTCACGAGATTTCAAAAATTCCATCTACGCAGTTCTAATAGAATGATTGGCCTGACAGACCTTCGAACCGGAAGTGGGAGGGTCTTAGAGCCCCAAAAAGACATAACTTCGACCCAAAACCTTTCGAATGATACCTAACTTGCGTGTTTTGGGACACGTGCTCGAGGAAACTATAATTAAATATACAGAATACTAATTTTAACAATTTTATACTCGAAAACAATTTACTCGAGTTTTGCAGCGTGAAATATTCTCAGATTATGGTCGATAAAACTCTATCTCGCGCTACAATGTTTTTTTTCTAGCGAACGTTCACGACACGCGCAATTCTGTTTTTTTTCGTGATTTTTTTCTTCTCGGTTTCAATCCAACACGGTCGAAAACAAAACCGATTCTGTTTTTGCGAACGACTTTTTCCACTCTAACCGAAAATTGTACGTATCGATTCGAATAAATTAAATAAAAACAATAAACTTCGTAACTTTTAATATTAAAAAAACTTGATTTAGCGCAGAACAGACGTTGTAATATTTATTTATGGGATTGCAAGCCAATGGGATAATATGATATCAAAAATATATAAATAAACAATTTTTTAGAATTTTATAAATGAAATTTCGATTTTGTGGAGCTCAATGCAACGAAGATTAACATAGGGGTCCCTGTAGACCCCCCATTGGGACAGATTACGAGCTACTGGTTGAAATAAACTGGCTATTTTAAATTAAATACATTGTTTACACAACAACGATAAGGAAAAATGACATTTATTTAAAATGGTATTTTTATTGCTCTAAAAATCATTTCATTTTGCCTCTGAACAGTCGAAATATTAGTTCCAAATGATGTAAGAATTCTTTAACTCTTTGAGGTTAGGTTGGAAACTATTTCACCTCAGACTTTTGCTTAGCTTTTTTTTCGGGGTTATTTTTCAAATCAAAAAATTGAAATACTCGCGTTTTATAACTAAAATGAACGTTTACTTCTGCTTTCTTTTATTATTTGAGATTCCTCAAATCCTTTAAAAGTTAGGTTAAAAATTATTCCACCTGAGACTTTTGCTTAGCTTTTTCTTCTGGGTTATTTTTCAAATCAAAAAATTGAAATTACTAGCGTTAATAACTAAAATGAACGTTTATTTCTACTATCTTATATTCAAAAAATATTCTCTACATTTTGGGTGTTTTTTTGTTTAAAATGCCATTTGTAAAATAGTCTTAATAGAATTTATAAATTGGAAGATTTCTAGAGGGAAGATTTGTAGAAGTTCTATTGTTTGAGAATGATTTGTGATTTTTTTAACTCTTTGAGGTTAGGTTAAAACCTGTTCCACCTGAGACTTTTGCTTAGCTTTTTCTTCTGGGTTATTTTTCAAATCAAAAAATTGAAATTACTAGTGTTAATAACTGAAATGAACGTTTATTTCTACTATCTTATATTCCAAAAATATCCTGTCCATTTTGGATATTTTTTTGTTCGAAATGCCATTTGCAAAATAGTCTTAATAGAATTTATGAATTGGAAGCTTTCTAGAGGGAAGATTTTTAGAAGTTCTATTAATTGCAAATGATTTGAGGCTTCCTTAACTTATTGAGGTTAGGTTAAAACCTGTTCCACCTGAGACTTTTGCTTAGCTTTTTCTTCTGGGTTATTTTTCAAATCAAAAAATTGAAATTACTAGCGTTAATAACTGAAATGAACGTTTATTTCTACTATCTTATATTCAAAAAATATCCTGTCCATTTTGGATATTTTTTTGTTCAAAATTCCATTTGCAAAATGGTCTTAATAGAATTTATGAATTGGAAGATTTCTAGAGGGAAGATTTTTAGAAGTTCTATTAATTGCAAATGATTAGAGGCTTCTTTAACTTATTGAGGTTAGGTTAAAACCTGTTCCACCTGAGACTTTTGCTCAGCTTTTTCTTCTGGGTTATTTTTCAAATCAAAAAATTGAAATTACCAGTGTTAATAACTGAAATGAACGTTTATTTCTACTATCTTATATTCAAAAAATATTCTCTGCATTTTGGGTGTTTTTTTGTTTAAAATCGTGTGTCTCAAAGAGTTAATGAATGGACGCCATTTGCAAAATTTCAGTGTAAAGAGAACTAGCTAAATGGAATACTATATTTATATTTCTATACAGAATTACTCATCTATTTTCCAATATTTTATCTGAATTCATTCAAAAAATCTCTACTTTAAATCGTATCATCCTAGTAATATTTCTATAAACTATCTCATAATTATATTTGCTATTAGAGCAAAATAAGATAAGAAATAAATTAATAAGAATTAAATTTTTATAGATATTAGAAATCAATTAAATACATGGTCTAAGAGGTATAAAAAAATTTAATTCGTCCCCTAATAGCAAATATAAAATATAATTTTATAGATTATATATAAAATTATATTTTATATTTGCTATTAGGGGACGAATTAAATTTTTATAGATATTAAAAGTCAATTAAACACATGGTCTAAGAGGTATAAAAAAATAATAATTTTATATATAATCTATAAGATTCTATTTTATATTTGCTATTAGAGGACGAATTAAATTTTTATAGATATTAGAAATCAATCAAATACATGGTCTAAGAGGCACAAAAAGAATAATAATTTTATATATAGAATTTATTAGATTATATTTTATATTTGCTATTAGAGGACGAATTAAATTTTTATAGATATTAGAAATCAATCAAATACATGGTCTAAGAGGCACAAAAAGAATAATAATTTTATATATAGAATTTATTAGATTATATTTTATATTTGCTATTAGAGGACGAATTAAATTTTTATAGATATTAGAAATCAATTAAATACATGGTCTAAGAGGTACAAAAAAATTTAATTCGTGCCCTAATAGCAAATATAAAATATAATTTTATAGATTATATATAAAATTATATTTTATATTTGCTATTAGAGGTCAAATTAAATTTTTATAGATATTAGAAATCAATCAAATACATGGTCTAAGAGGCACAAAAAGAATAATAATTTTATATATAGAATTTATTAGATTATATTTTATATTTGCTATTAGAGGACGAATTAAATTTTTATAGATATTAGAAATCAATCAAATACATGGTTTAAGAAGTATAAAAAAATAATAATTTTATATATGGAATTTATTAGATAATATTTATATTTGCTATTAGAGGACGAATTAAATTTTTGTAGATATTAAAAATCAATCAAATACATGGTCTAAGAGGCACAAGAAGAATAATAATTTTATATATAATCTATTAGATTATATTTTATATTTGCTATTAGAGGACGAATTAAATTTTTATAGATATTAGAAATCAATCAAATACATGGTTTAAGAAGTATAAAAAAATAATAATTTTATATATAGAATTTATTAGATAATATTTATATTTGCTATTAGAGGACGAATTAAATTTTTATAGATATTAAAACTCAATTAAATACATGGTCTAAGAGGCACAAGAAGAATAATAGTTTTATATATAATCTATTAGATTATATTTTATATTTGTTATTAGAGAACGAATTAAATTTTTATAGATATTAAAAGTCACTTAAATACATAATCTACGAGGTATAAAAAAATAATAATTTTATATATAATCTATTAAATTATATTTTATATTTTATATTTTATTTTTTATATTTGCTATTAGAGGATGAATTAAATTTTTATAGATATTAAAACTCAATCAAATACATGGTTTAAGAGGTATAAAAACATAATAATTTTATATATAGAATTTATTAGATTCTATTTTATATTTGCTATTAGAGGACGAATTAAATTTTTATAGATATTAAAAATCAATCAAATACATGGTTTAAGAGGTATAAAAAAATAATAATTTTATATATAGAATTCATTAGATTCTATTTTATATTTGCTATTAGAGGACGAATTAAATTTTTATAAATATTAGAAATCAATCAAATACATGGTCTAAGAGGCACAAAAAGAATAATAATTTTATATATAATCTATTAAATTATATTTTATATTTGCTATTAGAGGACGAATTAAATTTTTATAGATATTAAAAGTCACTTAAATACATAATCTACGAGGTATAAAAAAATAATAATTTTATATATAATATATTAGATTATATTTTATATTTTATATTTTATTTTTTATATTTGCTATTAGAGGATGAATTAAATTTTTATAGATATTAAAAATCAATCAAATACATGGTTTAAGAGGTATAAAAAAATAATAATTTTATATATAGAATTTATTAGATTCTATTTTATATTTGCTATTAGAGGACGAATTAAATTTTTATAGATATTAAAAATCAATCAAATACATGGTTTAAGAGGTATAAAAAAATAATAATTTTATATATAGAATTTATTAGATTCTATTTTATATTTGCTATTAGAGGACGAATTAAATTTTTATAAATATTAGAAATCAATCAAATACATGGTCTAAGAGGCACAAAAAGAATAATAATTTTATATATAATCTATGAAATTATATTTTATATTTGCTATTAGAAGACGAATTAAATTTTTATAGATATTAGAAATCAACTAAATACATGATCTACGAGGTGTAAAAAAAGTAATAATTTCCTAAATCTAATTCTACATCTAACATAACAATAGCCACAATTATATCTCAATTTTAACTCGTCTATTTCGTTTCCATCTGCTTCCAACTCGAATAGGAGTCGTTGATCGTAGTTTCGTGGATCTTTCGTGCGACACATCGTTTGAACGCGACTCTCGAGTGGGGTGAAATTCGTCAAAGTCCAGCGTCGCGACGCTTCCCGTCACGGCGTAGGATCGTCGAGCGACGCGCGGAAGGCAATTAGTCGGAAAAGGCGGAGCGGATTCAAAGGATTGGCGAGGCGTGGCGGGCATCGAGATTTTCCGTGCCCGTTAAAAGACATCTCCGTTCGTCTGTCGGAGTATCGGCGCTCATTGATCTATGAAACGCCACGGTGGTCTCTGGGACATCGCGCTATTTTCATCGACGAGCCTCGACTTCCTGCCGACGGGCACCGACGTCCTCGCCACAGCCTGCGTGACGCTTCTTCGCGCTCTTAACGAGGCTCTGTCGACCGTAGTTCTCGCCCTGACTCAGCGGGATCGATACACGGAAATCGATTGTTCTCGATCATCGATTTTAATGGAAGACACTGTGATATCGAGCGTCGATATGTCATCGATGTTTCAATGATGTTTAACGATATTGTCTGATTTGTATTGTGACGCTTTGAAATACTGTGTTTATTGAAAATACGATTTCACGACAAAATTAGTTTGGAAAATTGAAGGATAATTAATGGATGGATGTTTATGCAAATTTTAGTATTTTTAGTAGTAGAATTGATGAATTGGAAGCTTTTTGGGGGAAGATTTGTGGAAATTCTGTTATTTGAGAATGATTTGAGGCTTTTTTAATTCTTTGAGGTTAGGTTAAAATCTGTCCCACCTGAGACTTTTGATTAGCTTTCTTTGCTGGGATATTTTTCAAATTAAAAAGTTAAAATTACTAGTGTTAATAATTGAAGTGAACGTTTATTTCTACTATCTTATATTCAAAAAATATCCTGTCCATTTTGCATATTTTTTTGTTCAAAACGCCATTTGTAAAATGGTCTTAATAGAATTTATGAAATGGAAGCTTTATAGAGAGAAGATTTGTGGAAGTTCTATTCTTTGCAAATGATTTGAGGCTTCTTTAAATTATTGAGGTTAGGTTAAAAACTGTTCCACCTGAGACTTTTGATTAGCTTTTGTTGCTGGGATATTTTTCAAATCAAAAAGTTAATGTTACTAGTGTTAATAATTGAAGTGAACGTTTACTTCTACTTTATTAGATTCAAAAAATATTCTGTCCATTTTGGATATTTTTTTGTTCAAAACGCCATTTGTAAAATGGTCTTAATAGAATTTATGAAATGGAAGCTTTATAGAGAGAAGATTTGTGGAAATTCTATTATTTATAAATGATTTGAGGCTTCTTTAACTCTTTGAGGTTAGGTTAATATCTGTACCACCTGAGACTTTTGATTAGCTTTTTTTGCTGGGATATTTTTCAAATTAAAAAGTTAAAATTACCTGTGTTAATAATTGAAGTGAACGTTTATTTCTACTTTATTAGATTCAAAAAATATTCTGTCCATTTTGGATATTTTTTTGTTCAAAATGCCATTTGTAAAATGGTCTTAATAGAATTTATGAAATGGAAGATTTTTAGAGGGAAGATTTGTGGAAGTTCTATTATTTGCGAATGATTTGAGGCTTCTTTAAATTATTGAGGTTAGGTCAAAAACTGTCCCACCTGAGACTTTTGATTAGCTTTTTTTGCTGGGATATTTTTCAAATCAAAAAGTTAAAATTACTAGTGTTAATAATTGAAATGAATGTTTATTTCTACTATCTTATATTCAAAAAATATTCTCTGCATTTTGGGTTTTTTTTTTGTTTAAAATCGTGTGTCTCATAGAGTTAATGGATGAACGCCATTTGCAAAATGGTCTTAATAGAATTTATGAAATGGAAGCTTTATAAAGGGAAGATTTATGGAAGTTCTATTATTTGAGAATGATTTGAGGCTTCTTTAATTCTTTGAGGTTAGGTTAATATCTGTTCCACCTGAGACTTTTGATTAGCTTTTTTTGCTGGGATATTTTTCAAATCAAAAAGTTAAAATTACTAGTGTTAATAACAGAAATGAACTTTTATTTCGACTTTCTTATATTCATAAAATATTCTATCCATTTTGGATGTTTTTTTACTCAAAATCGTATGCCTCAAAAAGTTAATGGAAGGACGCCATTTGCAAAATGGTCTTAGTGTGTAGAGATCTAATAAAATAGAATAGCATATTAGAGTTTTTTTAAATCAAAAAGTTGAAATACTCATATTTATTAACTGAAATGAACGTTTATTTCTACTGTCTCATATTGAAAAAATATCCTGTGCATTGTGATTGTTTTTTTGTTTAAAATCGTGTGTCTCGAAGAGACAATGGTTGAACGCCATTTGCAAAATTATTTTAGTGTAAAGAGAACAAGCTAAACTCGAATACCATATTTATATTCCTCCATAAAAGTAATAATATAATAATTTCAATGCATGATTTGGGGTTGTTTATGCAAATTCATATTTTTATTAATAGAATTGACGAAATGGAAGCTTTTTAGAGTAAAGATTTGTAGAAGTTCTGTTTTTTGCGAATGATTAGTGATTTCTTTAACTCCGAGGTTAGGTTAGAAATCGTTCCACCTCAGACTTTTGCTTAACTTTTTTTGCTAGAGTTTTTTTTAAATCAAAAAGTTGAAATACTCATATTTATTAACTGAAATGAACGTTTATTTCTACTTTCTCATATTGAAAAAATATTCTGTGCATTTTGGGTGTTTTTTTACTTAAAATTGTGTGCTTTGAAGAGTCAATGGATGGTCGCCATTTGCAAAATTGTTTTAGTGCGAAGAGAACAAGTTAAATAGAATATCATATTTATATTTCTCTATAGAAGTAATAATATAATGAGCTCAGTGCAAAATGTAGGATTGTTTATGCAAATTCATATTTTTATTAATAAAATTAATGAAATGGGAACTTTATAGAGGTTATCTAAATATAATAATTCGTGTCTTACTTTAAGCATTTCTTATATTTTTGCATGTTAGGTGCATTTTATAGTTTTTTGAGAATTGAAATTTCCCATAAATTTATAAATATCCGCAGTCTAATTATAAAGATACAGATAACGATTTCTAAAACTAGTTAAAAATACATTATCTGTTAAACTAGTTCGTTATTGATGATAAAATTATTTTAACAATAAGAAACTGCATCTTTTCGTTGTAATAAGTATTGTTAAAAAAAAGTTACAATAAACTTAATAGTAGATTGAACAAACATATGCTCAATACAAGATTGACATTACACAAATTATAGCTATTTAAAACGCCTCAATTTATCAAATATAAATATCACATTCTTCTAGAAATTTGCTAACTTTAAGACCTTTTAGGTTAGGTTTAGACAAAAAGTAGTCAATTATTAAGGTCTTGTAATTTAAAAAAAATATTTTACACAGGACAAGTAGCATATTTTCAAGAATTTTTGAATTTCTCCCAGTTACTATTCTATATTACTGATATCGATAATATTATCAATAATATTGTCGAAATATCGTTAATATAAATATAGAACGATCAAAAGTATTTATTCGAACTAAAAAAACAATCAACAACAGACAAATAGAGAAACTTGGAGAGTAACAAATTTACCAAAATAAATTCCACATTCTAACCTTAAAAATTCTTGAAAATATACTATTTGTCCCCTGTAAAATATTTACAAAAAATCAATCTTAAAAAGATCTTGATATTATAGAACGTCGTAATATAAATCAGATGAGAAACCAAGAAACGATTAAACTTTTCTCGACTAATCTACGAGTGAATTTCGTCGTAGTTTTATTTGCGCAAAACCGAGACTGTCGTTTCCGGCGAAACGCGAAAGAAGCGTCGCGAACAAAAACTCGAGATAAAAAGCAGCGCGCAAGGCGGGGAATTGTTGTCGGTTGTTATGAAATTAGTCGAACGCGAGGCGTGATAGCACCGCTTAGAATCACAACACGGTATAGGGTAACGTTGACGCGTTCCGTTTCCGGTGTTTATTGGTCACCTCCTATATTCTCGAACGCCGGTGAACTCGCGGCCTGAATTCGTTCGACCACACGCATTCGCGGCCGATAATTCACGATTTTGACGATGGAAACTGTCGACGGAAACCGAAAATACGATTTCCATTATCGTGGGACAGGTATTCGAGCTTTAGAGGTCCCAAAAATCAACTCTCTTTGCCTCTAAACAGTCGAAATATTGTTGTCGAATGATTTGTGAGTCCTTTGAGTTTTTGAGGTTAGGTTAAAAATTGATTCAATTGAGAGGGTTTTGGTTAGATTTTTGTGCTGAGATATTTCTATTCTCCCACAAATTATTTCACTTTAACTCTAAAAACAGTCGAATGATATGCGAGTTCTTTAACTATTTGAGGTTAGGTTAAAAATTGACTGAGCTGAGAGGATTTTGTTTAACTTTTTATGCTGAGATACTTCTATTCCCCCGAAAATCATTTCACTTTAATTCTAAAAACAGTCAAAATATTAATAAACCTCGCTAAAATTCATAAATCCAATCCAATTTCCTTTAACATTTCAACTTGAAAATTAATTTTTAAAAATTCCATATATGGATAACGTAGTAGTTAAAATGTTAAAGCATTTAAAAAATAATGAACTAACGGAGGATTGTATACATTTTCAAATAACTACATTGGCATATGTTAACAACACATTCACTGTCCGTGGCCCGTATACGGGTCACAGCCCCATGCTTTTGGATACACCGCTAAAAAATCAGACAGTGAACGTGTCAACCAGTTATTAGTTTAAACTTGCGGAGGGCCACAGCGCCCTCGAAAATCCACTTAAGGGTTAACATAGTTGTAAACACAACAAATTTGAATAAAAATGCATCCAACAAACGTCCATAAATCCAGTGTTAAGATATTGAAAAAGGGATGACACCACTGTCGATCGAAAATAAACGAATAACTAAATTTCATCCCCCGATTCCCCGACGACGAAAATAATTCTTTCCAATTTCCCCCAGAGACGGGGGGGGGGGGGGGGGGTATAGAAAGTCGCGAAATAATCGATAATACAAACATATGTAACAAACGTCCAAATCTTATCCAAATTTAATTTCCTCGACATCTCAACTTGAGAATTAACCCATATATGGATAACGTAGTAGTCAAAGTGTTAAAGCATTTAAAAAATAATGAACTAATGGGGGATTGCATACATTTTCAAATAACTACATTGAAAAATATACTAACACATTCACTGTCCGTGACCCGTATACGGGCCACAGCCCTATGCTTTTGGATACACCGCTAAAAAATCAGACAGTGAACGTGTTAACCAGTTATTACTTTAAACTTGCGGAGGGCTCAAAAATCCACTTAAGGGTTAACATAGTTGTAAACACAACAAATTTGAATAAAAATGCATCCAACAAACGTCCATAAATCCAGTGTTAAGATTTCCAAAAAGGGACGACACCACTGTCGATCGAAAATAAACGAATAACTAAATTTCATCCCCCGATTCCCCGACGACGAAAATAATTCTTTCCAATTTCCCCCAGAGAAGGGTGGGGGGATGTAAAGTCACGAAATAATCGATAAAGAATACAAATATATGTAACAAACGCCCAAATTTTATCCAAATTTATTTCCCTCGATATCTCAACTGGAGAATTAACCCATATATGGATAACGTAGTAGTCAAAGTGTTAAAGCATTTCAAAAATAAGGAACTAATGGGGGATTGTATATATTTTCAAATAACTACTTTGAAATATATACTAACACATTCACTGTCCGTGACCCGTATACGGGCCACAGCCCTATGCTTTTGGATACACCGCTAAAAAATCAGACAGTGAACGTGTTAACCAGTTGTTACTTTAAATTTGCGAAGGGTCACGGCGCCCTCGAAAATCCACATAAGGGTTAACATAACTACCAATATAACAAATTTGAATAAAAATGGCATCCAACAAACGTCCATAAATCCAGTGTTAAGATATCCAAAAAAGGGATGATTCCACTCTTGATCAAAGATAAACAAATTTTCATCCCTGATTCCCTGACAACGAAAATAATTCTTTCCAATTTCCCCCAGAGAAGGAGGGGGGATATAAAGTCGCGAAATAATCGATAAGGAATACAAACATATGTAACAAACGTCTAAATTTTATCCAAATTTAATTCCCTCGACATCTCAACTTGAGAAGTAACCCATATATAAATATATATACTAACAGAGGATTGCATACATTTTCAAATAACTACATTGAAATATATACTAACACGTTCACTGTCTGTGACCTGTATACGGGTCACAGCCCCATGCTTTTGGATACACCGCTAAAAAATCAGACAGTGAACGTGTTAACCAGTTATTACTTTAAACTTGCGGAGGGCTCAAAAATCCACTTAAGGGTTAACATAGTTGTAAACACAACAAATTTGAATAAAAATGCATCCAACAAACGTCCATAAATCCAGTGTTAAGATATTGAAAAAGGGATGAATCCACTGTCGATCGAAAATAAACGAATAACTAAATTTCATCCCCCAATTCCCCGACGACGAAAATAATTCTTTCCAATTTCCCCCAGAGAAGGGGGGGGGGGGTGAAGTCGCGAAATAATCGATAAAGAATACAAATATATGTATCAAACGTCCAAATTTTATCCAAATTTATTTCCCTCGATATCTCAACTGGAGAATTAACCCATATATGGATAACGTAGTAGTCAAAGTGTTAATGCATTTAAAAAATAAGGAACTAATGGGGGATTGTATATATTTTCAAATAACTACTTTGAAATATATACTAACACATTCACTGTCCGTGACCTGTCTACGGGTCACAGCCCCATGCTTTTGGATACACCGCTAATAAATCAGACAGTGAACGTGTTAACCAGTTGTTACTTTAATCGTCACAGCGGTCACAGCGCCCTCGAAAATCCACATAAGGGTTAACATAGTTGCAAACACAACAAATTTGAATAAAAATGCATCCAACAAACGTCCATAAATCCAGTGTTAAGATATCCAAAAAAGGGATGATTCCACTCTTGATCAAAGATAAACAAATTTTCATCCCTGATTCCCTGGCAACGAAAATAATTCTTTCCAATTTCCCCAAGAGAAGGAGGGGGGAAATAAAGTCGCGAAATAATCGATAAAGAATACAAACATATGTAACAAACGTCTAAATTTTATCCAAATTTAATTCCCTCGACATCTCAACTTGAGAAGTAACCCATATATATGTACTAACGGAGGATTGCATACATTTTCAAATAACTACATTGAAATATATACTAACACGTTCACTGTCCGTGACCCGTATACGGGCCACAGCCCTATGCTTTTGGATACACCGCTAAAAAATCAGACAGTGAACGTGTTAACCAGTTATTACTTTAAACTTGCGGAGGGCTCAAAAATCCACTTAAGGGTTAACATAGTTGTAAACACAACAAATTTGAATAAAAATACATGTAACAAACGTCCATAAATCCAGTGTTAAGATATTGAAAAAGGGATGAATCCACTGTCGATCGAAAATAAACAAATAACTAAGTTTCATCCCCTGATTCCCTGACGACGAAAATAATTCTTTCCAATTTCCCCCAGAGAAGGGAGTGGGGGGGGGGGGGGGGGTATATAAAGTCGCGAAATAATCGATAAAGAATACAAATATATGTATCAAACGTCCAAATTTTATCCAAATTTAATTCCCTCGACATCTCAACTTGAGAATTAACCCATATATGGCTGACATGACAGCCAAAGTGTTAAAGCATTTAAAAAATAATGAACTAACTGAGGATTGCATATATTTTCAAATAACTACATTGACATATGTTAACAACACATTCACTGTCCGTGACCCGTATACGGGCCACAGCCCTATGCTTTTGGATACACCGCTAAAAAATCAGACAGTGAACGTGTTAACCAGTTATTACTTTAAACTTGCGGAGGGCTCAAAAATCCACTTAAGGGTTAACATAACTGCCAATATAACAAATTTGAATAAAAATGGCATCCAACAAACGTCCATAAATCCAGTGTCAAGATTTCCAAAAAGGGACGACACCACTGTCGATCGAAAATAAACGAATAACTAAATTTCATCCCCCGATTCCCCGACGACGAAAATAATTCTTTCCAATTTCCCCCAGAGAAGGGAGGGGGGGTATATAAAGTCGCGAAATAATCGACCGTGCGACCGTGAGAGGCGTGGGGCACAGAGAGATTCGAGTAATCGTCTCTCGAATTCGTCGAGTACGTCGGGCAGGTGAGGATCCACCGGCGAGAGGAAGCCGGGAGCCGCGTACGCCGAATGGGGTGGGTTCCGACGGGGGTAGAAGCTCGCACCGCCCCCGTGCTCGGCCAATGGCACGAGCTCGCGCGCTCCCCGGCCGACCAATCGCGTCGCCGCTGCGCCGCGGCGCGCTCCACTCCTCCGCCGGCCGCTGAAAAAAAGAGGGCGCTGAGAAGAGGAAGAGAGAAACACCACCGCCACTGTCGACCCCGTCCTCCAGCGACGACATCGGTGCGAAATAATCGGCAGTGGCACCACCACCATCGCCCCTGGACCCACCAGTAGCTGCACGACCGCGACGTACCACGTTGCAAACGCGATTTTTTCGCCAGAAAACACGCCGGGTGGCTCTCTCTGTTCCGAATCGTTCCCAGTGTACCCGCGGAGTGTTGTTCGACGACAGTGTGCACAAGTGATGAGGTGAATCGCGGAAACGTTTCCCAGGAGTACCACGAGGATTTATGAATGGAAATCGACGGGGGGACATGAATGAATCGATCGAACGTCCATCGTGTGGCGGATGCTTACTTTCGTCGCGAGACGTTCGTCCGTAAACACGCGCGTCGCGCTTTGGGAATCGTTCTCGTTCCGCGATCGATAACGCGACGGCTTCGATAGCTCGCGGAGACTTTCGATTCGGGGAAATCGACGAGATGCGCGTGGATTGATTCGTGGGCGCCGTCTCGCGAGAAACGGCAAGAATCGATCGAGAATGTCAGACTGTTCGGACCAATTGTCATCGCCGAACAGCGACTGCAACAGCCAAATGGGCGCCGTGCACCGAAATGCGGCCGCCGGACAGTACAACGGCTCCTCGATGCCCGGATTATCGTTGAGCCATCATTCTCATCCGCAGAATCTGACGCCAACGTCGAACGGCAGTCCGCAGTATCCGCAGGAGCTGACCACTTGCAGCTCGAGCAACGCGTCCGGGAACATTGGGAACATCGGGGCCCTGTCTCTGGGCAGCGCGAGCAGTAACTTTACGCCCGAGCAGATATCTTGCATGTGCGAGGCGTTATCGCAGAGCCAGGATATCGAGAAGCTCACGAGGTAAGCCCCTTTGTTTCTCCGTCGTTGCGGTTTCAACGATCGCGAACATCCGTGGCGATTCTGAGACTTTCGGCGGACGTGTATTCGAGGGGTACGAGGATTTTGGGACTTTTTCGTTGTGGGTACGCGAGAGGTGGACGAAGTTTTAGGAAGAGTTACGTAATAATAGTGGATAATAGTTATAGAAGTGTGGGATTTGGTGAGATAGAATTTTTGGGACGAATTTGTATAGTAGTGTAAAATTTTACTACTTTTGTATTTAGTAGGATAATACTGAAAAATATTGGGCCTGACAAATATCTAATAAAATTAGTTAAACAAAAATTCTAAAAATGTGCAGTTTGGCAAGGTAGAATTTTTGGAATGAATTTATAGAATAGTGTACAATTTTACTACCTTTATATTTAAGAGGATAATAAGGAAAAATATTGGGCCTGACAAATACGTAATAAAATTAGTTAAATAAAAATTCTAAAACTATGGAATTTGGTAAGGTAGAATTTTTAGGTCGAATTTATATCATAGTACACAATTTCACTACCATTATATTTACTAAGACAATAATGAAAAATATTGGGTCTGACAATATAATAAAATTAGTTATACAGAAATTCTAAAACTATGCAATTTGGAAAGGTAGAATTTTTAGGTCGAATTTATATCATAGTACACAATTTTACTGTCCCTATATTTACTAAGCCAATAATGAAAAATATTGGGCCTGACAAATACGTAATAAAATTAATTACATAAAAATTCTAAAAGTGTTTAATTTAATAAGCTAGAATCTTTCGGACGAATTTATAGAATAGTGCAAAATTTTACTACCTTTATATTTAATAAGATAATAATGAAAAATATTGGGCCTGACAAATATGTAATAAAATTAGTTAAATAAAAAATCTAAAACTATGCAATTTGGAAAGGTAGAATCTTTCGGACGAATTTATAGAATAGTGCAAAATTTTACTAATGCAAAATATTGGGCCTGATAAATACGTAATAAAATTATTTGGACAAAAATTCTAAAACTATGCAATAATTCAAGCTAGAATTTTTAGGTCGAATTTATAAAATAGTGCAAAATTTTACTACCTTTATATTTACTAAGATAATAATGAAAAATATTGGGCCTGAAAAATACGTAATAAAATTAGTTAATCAAAAATTCTAAAACTATGCAATTTGGAAAGGTAGAATCTTTGGAACGAATTTATAGAATAGTGCAAAATTTAATTACCCTTATATTTATTAAGATAATAATGCAAAATATTGGGCCTGATAAATACGTAATAAAATTATTTGGACAAAAATTCTAAAACTATGCAATAGTTCAAGCTAGAATTTTGAGGTCGAATTTATATCATAGTACACAATTTTACTATCCTTATACTTATTACGATAATAATGAAAAATATTGGGCCTGACAAATACGTAATAAAATTAGTTAATCAAAAATTCTAAAACTATGCAATTTGGAAAGGTAAAATCTTTGGAACGAATTTATAGAATAATGCAAAATTTCACTACCCTTATATTTATCAAGATAATAATGAAAAATATTGGGCCTGACAAATACGTAATAAAATTAGTTAAACAAAAATTCTAAAAATATGCAATAATTCAAGCTTGAATTTTTAGGTCGAATTTATATCATAGTACACAATTTTCCTAACCTTATATTCATTACGATAATAATGAAAAATATTGGGCCTGATAAATATGTAATAAAATTAGTTGGACAAAAATTTTAAAACTATGCAATAATTCAAGCTAGAATTGATAGGTCGAATTTGTATCATAGTACCCAATTTTCGACCCTTACATTTACTAAGACAATAATGAAAAATATTGGGCCTCACAACGTAATAAATTTAGTTAATCGAAATTTCTAAAACTATACAATTTGGTAAGGTAGAATCATTGGAACGAATTTATAAAATAGTGCAAAATTTGACTACCCGTATATTTATCAAGATAATAATGAAAAATATTGGGCCTGACAAATACGAAATAAAATTAGTTGGACAAAAATTCTAAAACTATGCAATAATTCAAGCTAGAATTTTGAGGTCGAATTTATATCATAGTACACAATTTTACTAACCTTATATTTATTACGATAATAATGAAAAATATTGGGCCTGACAAATACATAATAAAATTAATTAATCAAAAATTCTAAAACTATGCAATTTGGAAAGGTAAAATCTTTGGAACGAATTTATAGAATAGTGCAAAATTTTACTACTCTTATATTTATTACGATAATAATGAAAAATATTGGGCCTGACAAATACGAAATAAAATTAGTTTGACAAAAATTCTAAAACTATGCAATAATTCAAGCTAGAATTTTGAGGTCGAATTTATATCATAGTTCACAATTTTACTGCCCCTATATTTATTAAGATAATAAAGAAAAATATTGGGCCTGACAAATACGTAATAAAATTAGTTAATCGAAAATTCTAAAAATGTGAAATGAATCAAGCTTCAATGTTTAGATCCAATTTATATCATAGTACACAATTTTACTATTCTTATATTTACTAAGATAATAATGAAAAATATTGGGCCTGACAAATACGTAATAAAATTAGTTAATCAAAAATTCCAAAACTATACAATTTGGTAAGGTAGAATCTTTGGAACGAATTTATAAAATAGTGTAAAATTTCACTACCCTTATATTTATTAAGATAATAATGAAAAATATTGGGCCTGACAAATACGTAATAAAATTATTTAAACAAAAGTTCTAAAACTATGCAATAATTCAAGCTAAAATTTTTAGGTCGAATTTATGTCATAGTACGCAATTTTACTACCTCTATATTTACTAAGATATTAATATAATATATAATACATATAATAGAATTATAAATTATGGTAAATTTTTAAAAATTCAGTCGAGCAGATTTTTCACAAATTTTACTAGAAACTATGAATGGGTAATTTTGACTGTTTTTGATAGTTCTAGTGTTAAATCACCGGGGGAAAGTAATTTCAAGCGCGGGAAAAAGCTAGTTTTAGAAAACAAATCTAACAGTTTTGTTTCTGATTAGAGAATTTAATTTTTGATTAAGTTTGGTATTAGGGTAATTATTAGCGAATGGAATGTATATTAATGCTAATAAATTGTAGAATTGCATGAGATTGAAGACTTGGAGGAAATGTTTTCGATCGATTTGTTGACTAAAAACACTTATCTTGATTATAGCTGCTCGATCGCTTTATTATTTTAACCTGTTATAAGAGACGTTCTATACGTGGTCCTTAGTAAGCAATAAATAAAAGCGTATAACGCGCCATCAGTCTTTCTCAAATTGCGATCCACAGTCTGCAATAATGAACAGTCTGAACGTCTTGATTGCGTATCGCGTTGGTGTGAATTAACTGGGCAATATTATGGTTGGCTTTTTTTAAAAATATAGTAATATTAGTTTCGATGATGAGATGAAATAAAATAAGCATAGTTTCATAATTGAATATCAGAGATGGGCAATATTTAATTCGAATAATAGACGATCAATATAACCAACGTTTAGAAATTTATTCGTGGCATTTATTCGAATTGACTGGGCAGTACTGTGTTTGACTTTTTTTAAAAATATAGTAATATTAGTTTCGATGATGAGATGAAATAAAATAAGCATCGTTTCATAATTGAATATCAGAGATGGACAATATTTAATTCGAATAATAGATAATCAATAGAACCAATGTGTAGGAATTTATTCGTGGCATTTATTCGAATTGACTGAGCAATATTATGATTGACTTTTTTGAAAAATATAACAATGGTAGCTTTGATGTTGAGACGAAATAAATTGAGCATAGTTTCGTAAATGAGTATCAGAGATGGGCAATATTTAATTCGAATAATAAATGATCAATAGAACCAATGTGTAGCAATTTATTCGTGTCATTTATTCGAATTGACTGGGCAATAGTGTGTTTGGCTTTTTTCAAAAATATAGTAATATTGAGATGGGCAATATTTAATTCGAATAATAGATGATCAATAGAACCAATGTGTAGCAATTTATTCGAATTGATTGGGCAATATTATGTTTGGATTTTTTGAAAAATATAACAATGGTAGCTTCGATGTTGAGACGAAATAAAATAAGCATAGTTTCGTAACTAAATATCAGAGATGGGTAATATTTAATTCGAATAATAGATGATCAATAGAACCAATGTGTAGCAATTTATTCGAATTGATTGGGCAATATTATGTTTGGATTTTTTGAAAAATATAACAATGGTAGCTTTGATGTCGAGACGAAATAAAATAAGCATAGTATCATAACTGAATATCAAAGACGGGCAATATTTAATTCGAATAATAGATGATCAATATAATCAACGTGAACCAATTTATTCGTAACATTTATTCAATGGAACACTCACAGTTTTATTTATCCATCATAAGATATATTCTAACTTATTTTTCATTCATTATTCAAAATTATGTAGATAAGAATTTTGTGTTTGTTCCTGATAGTGCAATTTAGCGTATCAACAAAAGACCTTTGAAATCCAAAATAGTTATTTGGTCTTAAATAATAGACAAACGTTGACTAATCAGTTTGTATTTTTAAACTTTCTTTCCACTTAAGATATTTGATGAACTCAGCATTTCTACTTAATACGAATATAAATATTAGAGTCTAAAGTCAAAAATGTGTTCTCAAAAAAAATTTTAAAAAGCGTCCAATTGAGACATCAATTTAAAACAAACGTGTTTCGATCAAGTATGTTTGATTTAATCTTATTAATTCCAAAAATATAAGGACGGTCCCAAATATAGAAATGTCTGACCCAAATAAATTAGAACTACACTTGTACATCTTTCTGTTATTTATCAATTGTTTTAAAAGATGTCCAATTGAGACTTAAATCAAACGAATTTCGATCAAGTATGTTTGATTCAATTGTATTCATTCCAAAAATATAAAGACGGTCCCAAAGCTAAAAATGTCTTCTCAAAAAAAATTTTAAAAGGCAATTGAGACATCAATTTAAATCAAATGTGTTTCCATAAAGCCATAAATTCCAATTTTCTTAATTTCAAAAATATAAAGACGGTCCCAAAAATAGAATCGCTGGACCCAAATAAATTAGAGCTATGATTGTACATCTCTTCACGTTATTTATCAATTTTTATTCGAATAAAAGGTACCCAATTGAGATTTCGATCAAATATGTTTGATTCAATCTTATTAATTCCAAAAATATAAAGACGGTCCCAAAGTTAAAAGTGGTTGATTCAAAAAAAATTCCAAAAATCGTCAAATTGAGACATCGATTTAAATCAAATGTGTTTCCATAAATTCCAATTTTCTTAATTCCAAAAATATAAAGACGGTCCCAAAAATAGAATCGTTGGACCCAAATAAATTAGAGCTATGCTTGTACATCTCTCCACGTTATTTATCAATTTTTATTCGAATAAAATATACCCAATTGAGACTTCGATCAAATATGTTTAATTCAGTCTTATTAATTCCAAAAATATAAAGACGGTCCCAAAGTTAAAAGTGGTTGACTCAAAAAAAATTCCAAAAATCGTCAAATTGAGACATCGATTTAAATCAAATGTGTTTCCATAAATTCCAATTTTCTTAATTCCAAAAATATAAAGACGGTCCCAAAAATAGAATCGCTGGACCCAAATAAATTAGAGCTATGATTGTACATCTCTTCACGTTATTTATCAATTTTTATTCGAATAAAAGGTACCCAATTGAGATTTCGATCAAATATGTTTGATTCAATCTTATTAATTCCAAAAATATAAAGACGGTCCCAAAGTTAAAAGTGGTTGACTCAAAAAAAATTCCAAAAGTCGTCAAATTGAGATATCGATTTAAAACAAACGTGTTTCGATCAACTAGGTTTGATTAAATCTTCCCAATTACAAAAATATAAAGGTCAGTGGTCCCAAACCTAGAAAAATTTGACGCAAATAAATTATAATCATGCTTGTAGATCTCTCCACGTTATTTATCAATTTTTATTCGAATAAAAGGCGCCCAATTGAGACATCGATTTAAATCAAGCATGTTTGATTCATTCTTATTAATTCCAAAAATATAACGATGGTCCCAAAAATAGAATCGTTGGACCCAAATAAATTAAAACTATGCTTGCACATCTCTCCACGTTATTTATCAACTTTTTTTCAAATAAAAGACTCCCAATTGAGATTTCGATCAAATATGTTTCATTCAATCTTTCCAATTTTAAAAATCTAGAGGTGTTCTCGAAAATGGTCCCAAAACTACAAACGTTTGACTCAAAAACAATTCCAAAAGACGTCAAATTGAGACATCGATTTAAAGCAGGCGTGTTTCGATCGTGTATTTTTTATTCAATGTTACCAACTCCAAAAATACAAAAGTCAGTGTTCTCAAAAACGGTCCCAAAGCTAAAAATATTTGACTCAAAAAAAATTCCAAAAGACGTCCAATTGGGACATCGATTTAAATCAAATGTGCTTCCATAAAGCCATAAATTTCAATTTTCTTAATTCCAAAAATATAAAGACGGTCCCAAAAATAGAATCGTTGGACCCAAATAAATTAGAGCTATGCTTGCACATCTCTCCACGTTATTTATCAATTTTTATTGGAATAAATGGCACCCAATTGAGACTTCGATCAAATATGTTTCTCTCAATCTTTCCAATTTTAAAAATATAGAGGTGTTTTCGAAAATGGTCCCAAAATTACAAACGTTTGACTCAAAAACAATTCCAAAAGACGTCCAATTGGGACATTGATTTAAATCAAATGTGCTTTCATAAAACCATAAATTCCAATTTTCTTAATTCTAAAAATATAAAGACGGTCCCAAAAATAGAATCGTTGGACCCAAATAAATTAGAGCTATGCTTGTACATCTCACCACGTTATTTATCAATTTTTATTCGAATAAAAGATACCCAATTGAGATTTCGATCAAACATGTTCGATTCAGTCTTATTAATTCCAAAAATATAAAGGTCAGTGGTCCCAAAACCTAGAAAAATTTGACGCAAATAAATTATAATCATGCTTGTACATCTCTCCACGTTATTTATCAATTTTTATTGGAATAAAAGGCACCCAATTGAGACTTCGATCAAATATGTTTCTCTCAATCTTTCCAATTTTAAAAATATAGAGGTGTTTTCGAAAATGGTCCCAAAATTACAAACGTTTGACTCAAAAAGTATTCCAAAAGACGTCCAATTGGGACATTGATTTAAATCAAATGTGCTTTCATAAAACCATAAATTCCAATTTTCTTAATTCTAAAAATATAAAGACGGTCCCAAATAAATTAGAGCTATGCTTGTACATCTCACCACGTTATTTATCAATTTTTATTCGAATAAAAGGTACCCAATTGAGATTTCGATCAAACATGTTCGATTCAGTCTTATTAATTCCAAAAATATAAAGGTCAGTGGTCCCAAAACCTAGAAAAATTTGACGCAAATAAATTATAATCATGCTTGTACATCTCTCCACGTTATTTATCAATTTTTATTCGAATAAAAGCCCCCCAATTGAGACTTCGATCAAATATGTTTCTCTCAATCTTTCCAATTTTAAAAATATAGAGGTGTTTTCGAAAATGGTCCCAAAATTACAAACGTTTGACTCAAAAAGTATTCCAAAAGACGTCCAATTGGGACATTGATTTAAATCAAATGTGCTTTCATAAAACCATAAATTCCAATTTTCTTAATTCTAAAAATATAAAGACGGTCCCAAAAATAGAATCGTTGGACCCAAATAAATTAGAGCTATGCTTGTACATCTCACCACGTTATTTATCAATTTTTATTCGAATAAAAGGTACCCAATTGAGATTTCGATCAAATATATTTGATTCAATCTTATTAACTCCAAAAATATAAAGGTCAGTGGTCCCAAAACCTAGAAAAATTTGACGCAAATAAATTATAATCATGCTTGTACATCTCTCCACGTTATTTATCAATTTTTATTCGAATAAAAGCCCCCCAATTGAGACTTCGATCAAATATCTTTGATTCAACCTTCCCAAATTGCAAAAATCTAGAGGTATTCTCGAAAATGGTCCCAAAAAAAACTAGAAACGTTTGAAAATTTTAAACTATGCTGATATCTGAATTTACGCTTGCGCAGTTGCGTTATTTACCAATAATTATTCGAACAAAACACTTCCAGTTGAGACTTGAATTTAAAAATCAACCGTTTCGATCAGGTTTCTCTGGTCCCTTCCACCGGGGGAGCTGCTTCGCGGCGGCGAGAGCGTGATGATGGCTAGAGCCGCGGTAGCTTTCCATCGTGGCGCATACCACGAGCTCTATTCGATCCTGGAGAGTCACCCTTTCTCGCCGCGACGGCACACGGAGCTCCAGCAGATGTGGTTCAAGTCGCACTATCGCGAGGCGGAGAAAATTCGCGGCCGTCCACTGGGCGCTGTGGAGAAGTATCGTTTGAGGAAGAAGTACCCTCTGCCAAAAACGATCTGGGACGGCGAGGAGACGGTCTACTGCTTCAAGGAACGATCGAGGAAAGCTTTAAAGGAGTGCTACATGAGGAACAGGTACCCGACGCCCGACGACAAGAAGAACCTCGCCAAGAAGACCGGGCTGACGCTCACCCAGGTGTCCAATTGGTTCAAGAATAGACGCCAGAGAGACAGGACTCCACAGACGAGAACGTGAGTCGATTTGTATTCTTTTGTCACTTGTCAGTTTCGATCGACGTTGATCCCTTGACGTAAGAATTTTTGAAGTTCGTTTTTGATTTTTAATAAATTTGTTTGACGCTGCACGAAAATGTTTTGTAATACTTTTTTATAGGTATACGTGAGCTCTAGTTAAGAGATAAATTTCATTGAAATATATTCAGTATTGTAGGAGTTATGGTCGTTTGAAAATTGGACCATTTTTATGGGGGTTTTTCTCACTTTATGGGGTTGAGGAATAATTTTTCGAATATTTTTGGAATTTTTAAAAATTCTTTGCTAAAATACGCGTTGTTTGCATTTTGAAACATTAAAATCGTCCAATCCGTTCAGGAATTATGATTTTTTAAACATTTTTGAGGAGACATTTATTATGGCCATGCATTATATTTTTAGTAAAGAATTTTTTTCTCGAAAGTGCGTGGAATTTCCGGGGCATGTGTATTTACTAAAAATGATCGTAATTGACCTTTTTAGCCAAAAATAATTTTTTGAGAATGATTTGACAATTTTTTATTTCGACGAAAAATTTATCCAGCTAACCCCTGTCGATTTTTCTTGAAGTTCGTTTTTGATTTTTAATAAATTTGTTTCACGCTGTACGAAAATGTTTTGTAATACTTTTTTATAGGTATACGTGAGCTCTAGTTAAGAGATAAATTTCATTGAAATATATTCAGTATTGTAGGAGTTATGGTCGTTTGAAAATTTGACCATTTTTATGGGGAATTTTCTCACTTTATGGTGTTAAGGAATAATTTTTCGAATATTTTTGGAATTTTTTAAAATTCTTTGCCAAAATACGCGTTGTTTGCATTTTGAAACATTAAAATCGTCGAATTCGTTCAGGAGTTATGATTTTTTAAACATTTTCGAGAAGACATTTATTATGGTCACGCATTATATTTTCAGTAAAGAATTTTTTTCTCAAAAAAGCGTAGGAATTCGGGGATGTCTATCCACCAAAAGTGATTATAATTGACCCCTGCAACCAAAAATAATTTCTTTAAAACGATTTGAAAATTTTTAATTTCGACGAAAAATTTATCTGTCGATTTTTTTAAAAAATAAAAAATAAAAAAAGAATATTCAAATTTGCTATAAATTAGTTAAAATGTATGTAGAAATTCAAAACGTGCTGGTATCTTCAAAAGAGATTAAGGGTGGATTTTCATGGAATTACAATGAAAAGGATTTCAACTATATTTTGAGAAAATCTAATGAAATTATGTTAACAAAAACTTTACCAAAGAATATTCAAAATTTGGTGTACATTGAAATATAGAAATTTAAAATATTCTGGTATCTTTGATAGGATGATTAAGGGTGGATTTCCTTAAAATTGCAATAAAAAGGATTTCAACTATATTTTGAGAAAATCTAATGAAATTATATTAACAAAAACTTCACCAAATAATATTCAAAATTTGGTGTATATTAAAATATAGAAATTTAAAATATTCTGGTATCTTTGATGGAAGATTATGGGTGGATTTCCTTAAAATTGCAATAAAAAGGATTTCAACTATATTTTGAGAAAATCTAATGAAATTATATTAACAAAAACTTTACCAAACAATATTCCAAAATTGGTGTATATTAAAATACAGAAATTTAAAATATGCTGGTGTCTTTGATGGAAATTAAGGGTGAATTTCCATAGAATTGCAATAAAAAAGATTTCAACTATATTTTGAGAAAATCTAATGAAATTATATTAACAAAAACTTTATCAAAGAATATTCAAAATTTGGTGTATATTAAAATATAGAAATTTAAAATATACTGGCATCTTCGATGGAAGATTAAGGGTGGATTTCCTTAAAATTGCAATAAAAAAGATTTCAACTATATTTTGAGAAAATCTAATGAAATTATATTAACAAAAACTTCACCAAACAATATTCAAAATTTGGTGTATATTAAAATATAAAAATTTAAAATATTCTGGTATCTTCGACGTAAATTAAGGGGGGGATTCCTAAAGAATTGCAATAAAAAGGATTTCAACTATATTTTGACAAAATCTATCAAAGTTACATTAACGAAAACTTTAACAAACAATATTCAAAATTTGGTGTACCTTAAAGTATAGAAATTAAAAATGTCCTGGTATCTTCGACGTAAATTAAGAGGGGGATTTCCAAGGAATTGCAATAGAAAAGATTTCAACTATATTGTGAGAAAATCTAATGAAATTATATTAACAAAAACTTCACCAAACAATATTCAAAATTTGGTGTATATTAAAATATAAAAATTTAAAATATTCTGGTATCTTCGACGTAAATTAAGGGGGGGATTCCTAAAGAATTGCAATAAAAAGGATTTCAACTATATTTTGACAAAATCTATCAAAGTTACATTAACGAAAACTTTAACAAACAATATTCAAAATTTGGTGTACCTTAAAGTATAGAAATTAAAAATGTCCTGGTATCTTCGACGTAAATTAAGAGGGGGATTTCCAAGGAATTGCAATAGAAAAGATTTCAACTATATTGTGAGAAAATCTAATGAAATTATATTAACAAAAACTTCACCAAACAATATTCAAAATTTGGTGTATATTAAAATACAGAAATTAAAAATATGCTGGTATGTTTGATGAAAGCTTAAGGGTGGATTCTCAAAGAATTGCAATAAAAAGAATTTCAACTATATTTTGACAAAATCTATCAAAGTTACATTAACAAAAACTTTACCAAACTTCGTGTACCTTAAAATATAGAAATTAAAAATGTCCTACTATCTTCGACGTAAATTAAGGGGGGGATTCCTAAAGAATTGCAATAAAAAGGATTTCAACTATATTTCGACAAAATCTATCAAAGTTACATTAACGAAAACTTTAACAAACAATATTCAAAATTTGGTGTACCTTAGAGTATAGAAATTAAAAATGTCCTGGTATCTTCGACGTAAATTAAGAGGGGGGGGGGGATTCCAAAAAAAATTGCAATAAAAAAGATTTCAACTATATTTTGAAAAAATCTATCAAAGTTACATTAACGAAAACTTTACCAAACTTGGTGTATCTTAAAATATAGAAATTAAAAATGTCCTAGTATCTTCAACGCAGATTAAGTGGGGGGGGGGGGGGGGGATTCCAAAAAAAATTGCAGTAAAAAAGATTTCAACTATATTTTGACAAAATCTATCAAAGTTACATCAACGAAAACTTTACCAAACCTCGTGTACCTTAAAATATAGAAATTAAAAATGTCCTACTATCTTCGACGCAGATTAAGGGGGGGATTCCCAAAGAATTGCAATAAAAAAGAATTTTTGGGCCACTTTGACCAAAACCAGTAAAAACGATTCTTCTAATGGTCCCCAACGGCGATGCCCCTTTGAGCAGACGTTTGTTGCGTGAAAAGTATGGCCTTCAGGAGTGTCAACGCGCAGAAAATTCCCCGAGGAATCCTCGACGGGGGCACCAAGCGTCCCGCGGCGGAACATGCGTGCATGGAGGGCACGTGTACCAACGGGGGGTCACGACTTTTCCACCATGCAACAAGTGTTTCGACATGTGTATCGGTCCGTGCGTCCTTTTACGAGTGGCACAGCGGCCACTTCGGAGACGGTAAATCATTCTCTACGAGCCACAACGACCGACATCATCGGGGACGATTGTTTTTCGGGGGAAACGCCGCTCGAAAAATCGGTTCTCGACCGCCTCGAACGGAGTCGAATTTCTCTCGAGAAGATGCAACGAAATTTGGGGCATCTACGAGGTTTCCAACTACGACGTTGTTATAAATTGTATAATTTCTATTTGAAAGTCACGTTTACACCTCCAGAATATTTTAATTACTTTACTTTGCCTCTAAATAGCCGGAATATTATTTGCGAATGATTTGGGAGTTATTTAACACTTTGAGGTTAGGTTACAAATTGTTCCACCTGAGACTTTTGATTAATTTTTTTTGCTGGGTTATTTTTCAAATCGAAAAGTTAAAATTACCTGTGTTAATAATTGAAATGAACGTTTATTTCTAGTTTATTATATTTCTAAAATATTCTGTTCTTTTTGAGTGGTTTTTTGTTTAAAATCGTGGGGCTCGAAGAGTTAATGGAGAGACGCCATTTGCATAATGGTCTTAATAGAATCGATGAAATGGAAGCTTTTCAGAGGGAAGATTTGTAGAAGTTCTATTTGAGAATGATTTGTGGTTTCTTTAATTCTTTGAGGTTAGGTTGAAAACTGCTCCACCTGAGACTATTGATTAACTTTCTTTGCTGAGTTATTTTTTAAATTGAAAAGTTGAAATACTCGTGTTTTATAACTAAAATGAACGTTTACTCCTACTTTCTTTTATTTGAAAAATACTCTGTGAATTTTGAGTGTTTTTTTATTTAAAATCGTGAGACTCGAAGAGTTAATGGAGAGATGCCATTTGCAAAGTGGTTTTAATAGAATTGATGAAGTGGAAGCTTTTTAGAGGGAAGATTTGTAAAAGTTGTATTTGAGAATGATTTGTGAGTTATTTAACTCTTTGAGGTTAGGTTACAAATTGTTCCACCTGAGACTTTTGATTAATTTTTTTTGCTGGGTTATTTTTCAAATCGAAAAGTTAAAATTACCTGTGTTAATAATTGAAATGAACGTTTATTTCTAGTTTATTATATTTCTAAAATATTTTGTTCATTTTGAGTGGTTTTTTGTTTAAAATTGTGTGCTTCGAAGAGTTAATGAATGGACGCCATTTGCAAAATGGTCTTAGTAGAATCGATGAAATGGAAGATTTGTAGAAGTTCTATTATTGAGCAAATGATTTGTGAGTTATTTAGCACTTTGAGGTTAGATTAAAATCTGTCCCACCTCAGATTTTTGTTTAATTTTTTTTGCTGAGTTGTTTTTCAAATCAAAAAATTGAAATACTGGTTTTCAATAACTAAAATGAACGTTTACTCCTGCTTCTTTTTACTTAAAAAATATTCCGTGCATTTTGAGTGTTTTTTTGTTTAAAATCATTCGAAATTAATAGTAGTCCGAACTAGGTCGTGTTTGGACTCTTTTTCATCGGGAGAATTTCGCCATTACATTAATAATATTCTCACCACGTTTTAATGCATGGACGCCATTTGCAAAATGGTCTTAACAGAATCGATGAAATGGAAGCTTTTTAGAGGGAAGATTTGTAGAAGTTCTATTATTGAGCAAATGATTTGTGAGTTATTTAACACTTTGAGGTTAGGTTAAAATATGTCCCATCTCAGACTTTTGCTTAGCTTTTTTTGCTGGGTTATTTTTCAAATCAAAAAATTGAAATACTAGTTTTCAATAACTAAAATGAACGTTTACTCCTGCTTGTTTTTACTTAAAAAATATTCCGTGCATTTTGAGTGTTTTTTTGTTTAAAATCATTCGAAATTAATAGTAGTCCGAACTAGATCGTGTTTGGACTCTTTTTCATCGAGAGAATTTCGCTAATACATTAATAACATTCTCACCACGTTTTAATGGATGGACGCCATTTGCAAAATGGTCTTAACAGAATCGATGAAATGGAAGCTTTTTAGAGGGAAGATTTGTAGAAGTTCTATTATTTGCAAATGATTTGTGAGTTATTTAACACTTTGAGGTTAGGTTAAAATATGTTCCACCTCAGACTTTTGCTTAGCTTTTTTTGCTGAGTTATTTTTCAAATCAAAAAATTGAAATACTGGTTTTCAGTAACTAAAATGAACGTTTACTCCTACTTTCTTTTATTTAAAAAATATTCCGTGCATTTTGAATGAAAATTGTCCCTTGATCTGGGGTTTCAAAACACGAAACAGATTTTCAACATGAATTTTCGAGACGTAATCGTGTTTCTAATACAAATTACACAAAGAAAATATAAATTTTCTTGCCCTGTAAATTTTGATTTATAAACACATGCCAGACCAATAGCCATGAAATTTTCTACGAAGCAAAAATGTTTTCCAAAAAAAAATTGGAAACTCCAAAACCAATAATATGTCATAGTACTTATTTTCGTAACATTCTGCACGAATTTTCTTAACTTAACTTCACAACACCTTAATTTAAAAATTGTCGTGAAACGTTTCGTTCTAATTTTTATATAACGGGTAAACTATTAATTCTCGATACATTTATTTAGACAAGTTCGTCTCAATCGTATTTAAACTATTCTGCGTGCATTTAGGAACGTTTTAACGAGCTTATCAGAATTCCAGCGAGCCTTAAACGTCCTCCGCGATGCTCGAAATCAAGAAGCGCCTAATTTCTTGTGATTGTGTAATCCTAGAACTTGCTACGTATTCGCGATCGCTCCACCGTTATTTGTAAACCCTTTGCAGATATCTTCCGAACCGTAGAAGAGTGTCAATTACGTAACGGAAGAACGAACAGTTGTCCTTAGATAATGCTGAGCACGTGTTTAACCGTTTATTGATACAACACGGCCCGTGAATTAAGATAAGATTACAACAACCTCGTCACCTCGACTGTGTCCTAATTGGGGGATGGAAAAACAAAATTCTTATCTGGATCTTCTAATAACAAACAAAAAATTCGAATCAATATTTCCATAATAAAATGAAATATTTCTTAACAAATACAAATTTTCGAATAAACGTCAAAATCAATCGAATAAAATTTTCTCCATTTTTGGAATATTAAATCTACACAGATAAAATTGGGGGATGAAAACTAATCCTCATAAGAAAAACAAAATTCTTATCTGGATTTTCTAATAACAAACGAAAAATTCGAATCAATATTTCCATAATAAAATTAAATATTTCTTAACAAATACAAATTTTCGAATAAACGTCAGAAACCATCGAATAAAATTTTACCCACTTTTGGAATATTAAATCTACACAGATAAAATTGGGGGATGGAAACTAATCCTCATAAGAAAAACAAAATTCTTATCTGAATCTTCTAATAACAAACGAAAAATTCGAATCAATATTTCCATAATAAAATTAAATATTTCTTAACAAATACAAATTTTCGAATAAACGTCAGAAACCATCGAATAAAATTTTACCCACTTTTGGAACATTAAATCTACACAGATAAAATTGGGGGATGGAAACTAATCCTCATAAGAAAAGCAAAATTCTTATCTGGATTTTCTAATAACAAACGAAAAATTCGAATCAATATTTCCATCATAAAATGAAATGTTTTTTAGCAAATACAAATTTTTGAATAAATTGCAAAATTAATCGAATACAATTTTACCCATTTTTGGAATATTAAATCTACGGAGATAATTTTGACTTCTGGTGGTTATTTATGGTTTACGAAATATTTTCAAGCGTGCATGCATTCGCATAAATCTTCTTCGTCGGTGTAGGTGGAGCATACGTGTGCAGAAAGAATGAGCGGAGAGCGAGCGTTGTTATGGCTACGTCGTGCCTCGTTTACGGTTAGCTTTGGACCGCCAACGCGACGAACTATTTAATCGTTCGAATCGTGATACATATTTTCGATCGACGGACTATCGACAGTTCGTGGCTGGAACGGAAAACATTTGCATATTTTTCCACTTTACTCACTTTTATTCGTCTGAGTGAGGTAGAAAAAAAAAGAATCACAGATTCAACTAGATGAATAGAGATTGTGAATATTGTATACAGGGTGTCCCGTAAATGGTGTAATATCCGGAAATGTGGGGTAGTTGAGACGATTCTGAACAACAATTTCCTTTGCAAAAATGTCAGATGGAGCTTCGTTTTTCGTTAATAATTCAAAAACAAAGCTCCATCCGACATTTTTGCAAAGGAAATTGTTGTTCAGAATCGTCTCAGCTACCCCACATTTCCGGTTTTTACACCATTTACGGGACACCCTGTATATTTCCATACGCTATCTCAATTGTATAGAGCCTGA
The DNA here is from genome assembly GCF_051014445.1 of Colletes latitarsis. Lineage (NCBI taxonomy): Eukaryota > Metazoa > Arthropoda > Insecta > Hymenoptera > Colletidae > Colletes > Colletes latitarsis. The sequence continues at coordinate 18,868,612 of NC_135145.1, forward strand.
GCAAATGAAACCTCGATACTTGCACGCGAACCTCGTTTCTAGCTCGTATTGACAAATAGAATGTTTACTTAACAGAATGTGTATACTAAACTCGCAAAAGTAAGCTTTAAAACGTAAAGAAACAGAGTTTTGCAAATTAACTTTTCGTTATTAAAGATATTAAAATTCTACCATAGTCGAGGACGTTATATAGGGTGTCTAAAATGGTTTGGACCAAATTTCGAAACTAAACTCACAAAAGCAAACTTTCAAGCCTAAGCAAACATAGTTTTGTAAATTAACTTTTCGTTATTAAAGATATTAAAATTTTGACGTAGTCGAGGATGTTATACAGGGTGTTCAAAATGGTTGGGACCAAATTTCGAAACTAAACTCACAAAAGCAAATTTTAAAACGTAAAGAAACACAGTTTTTCAAATTACCCTTTCGTTATTAAAGATATTAAAATTGTAGTCGAGGACGTTATATAGGGTGTTCAAAGTGATTGGGACCAAAACTAAATTCACAAAAGCAAACTTTCAAGACTAAGCAAACACAGTTTTGCAATTTATCCTTTCGTTATTAAAGATATCAAAATTGTAGTCGAGGACATTACATAGGGTGTCCAAAGTGGTTTGGACCAAATTTCGAAACTAAACTCACAAACGCAAGCTTTAAAACCTAAAGAAACACAGTTTTGCAAATTACCCTTTCGTTATTAAAGATATTAAAATTGTAGTCGAGGACGTTACATAGGGTGTCCAAAGTGGTTTGGATCAAACTTCGAAATTAAACTCACAAAAGCAAACTTTAAAACGTAAAGAAACATAGTTTTGCAAATTAATTTTTCCTGACTAAAGATATTAAAATTGTAGTCGAGGACTTTACATAGGGTGTCCATAATGGTTGGGACTAAACTCACAAAAGCAAGTTTTAAAACCTAAAGAAACAGTGTTGCAAATTAACTTTTCGTTATTAAAGATATTAAAATTCTACCATAGTCGAGGACGTTATATAGGGTGTCTAAAATGGTTTGGACCAAATTTCGAAACTAAACTCACAAAAGCAAACTTTCAAGACTAAGCAAACATAGTTTTGTAAATTAACTTTTCGTTATTAAAGATATTAAAATTCTAATATAGTCGAGGACGTTATATAGGGTGTCTAAAATGGTTTGGATCGAATTTCGAAACTAAACTCACAAACGCAAGCTTTAAAACCTAAAGAAACACAGTTTTGAAAATTACCCTTTCGTTATTAAAGATATTAAAATTGCAGTCGAGGACGTTACATAGGGTGTCCAAAGTGGTTTGGATCAAACTTCGAAATTAAACTCACAAAAGCAAACTTTAAAACGTAAAGAAACATAGTTTTGCAAATTAATTTTTCCTGACTAAAGATATTAAAATTGTAGTCGAGGACTTTACATAGGGTGTCCATAATGGTTGGGACTAAACTCACAAAAGCAAGTTTTAAAACCTAAAGAAACAGTGTTGCAAATTAACTTTTCGTTATTAAAGATATTAAAATTGTAACATAGTCGAGGACATTATATAGGGTGTCCAAAATGGTTTGGACTAAACTTCGAAACTAAACTCGCAAAACTAAGCTTTAAAACTTAAACAAACAGAGTTTTGTAAATACCCTTTCGTTATTAAAGATATTAAAATTGTAACATAGTCGAGAACGTTATATAGGGTGTCCAAAATGGTTAAGACTAAACTTCGAAACTAAACTCACAAACGCAAGCTTTAAAACCTAAAGAAACACAGTGTTGCAAATTAACTTTTCGTTATTAAAGATATTAAAATTGTGACGTAACCAAGAACATTATATAGGGTGTTGAAATATGTCAGGATCAAACTTCGAAACTATACTAAACTCACAAAAACAAACACAGTTTTGCAAATTAACTCCTCGTTATCAAAGACAATAAAATTGTGGTCGAGGATTCTTGTATTATACAGGGTGTCCAATATGAACACTATGTAATGCATTTGTCTTTTTTATAAAAGAAGGCGTTTCAGATATTTGAGTGTAAATTTTGTTTTTCTTTAATGAAATACTATACTTTTTATACTGTATAATCTCTAATTAATAATTTAAAAAATTCTTTAATCTAAAGTTTAATTAATATCTAATCAATAATTATCTTCCCTAATATGGAAGAATATCAAATTCTGAGTAGAAAAATGTTGACTTGTATTAACCCTAAACCAAAAAATTAACGAGTAATTTCACTTTATTTCTTGAAAATTTTCTTCACTCGTTATTAAAATTATTCATTACTTATTAGACTTAGAGCTAATACAAATCAACACTTTTCTCCTCAGAATTTGATATTCTTCCATACTTTGGTACAAAAGACATATTATTCCATATAAAAAAAAAACAAAATTAACTCCTTAAATCTTCAAAATACCTTCATCCATAAAAAATACAAATGCACTGCATAGTGTACCCCTTCAAACCCTGCAACCTTTCCATACAAAATTTTTTTGAGCATACTTTGGAAGTCACAGAAGCACACAAGTTGCACAGACCACCCTATATATTTCTTTAAAGTTTCATCGAAAGTGTTGTGTATCGGTTTTTTGGGGGGGTTGCAGACGCGAGCAAACATTTCGTCGCTACAGCTCTTGATAGAGGCGTCGAGACGCCGAATCGCGGCCCTCGAAAGTTTCCAAGTGCTTTACACCTCGGCAGAACGCCCACGAAACGAAAAATTCTCCAGCTTCCTCCCTCTTTCCGCCCTTAACGTCCTCCCCCCCCTGACAGAGGCCCTAGGAAAAGGAAACGCGACGCCCCATTACCGTTTTATGACGCAGCTTTGGTTACGTCTCGCGTTTCACCATTGAGCTGTTCGCACTACCAATAGTTTACTACATAAAGGCCACGACCGGCCCTCCGACGCTGCGTCGATTTATCTCGACGCGCGTCCCGCCGCACGGAAGCGCGCCGTCTACCTACAAAAATTACCCGCACATGCGCTGAACATCGACTATGCACAATACGAAGCATAACTATAGCACCATTGACATTTTCAACACGTTCACTGTCCGTGACCCGCATATGGGTCACGTCACCGTGCTATTAGATACGACGCTGAGAAACCGGACAGTGAACGTGTTACGATTTTTGTAATTTGAAAGAAGAATTCAAAGAAAGTAATTGTATAGCATGAAGAAGTAAATAATGAACTTGAAACTCGAAGCATACTGTAATGGTTTGTGTATGTGTCAAAATACTATTTTTATTACACTTCTGTTTGTTATAAGATTTTAACGAGATTGGTGAGATTCTCCCGATGAAAACGAGTCCAAACACGACATTATTCGGACAATTTTTAATTTCACGTAATTTAGAATTTTTCAAAAATAGTTCGAGTAAGTCAAAATTAAAAGTAGTCCAAACTAGGTCGTGTTTGGACTCATTTTCATCGGGAGAATCTCGTCAATACTTTGATAATACTCTCACCACATTTTAATCTGACCAGCAATGTGACTTTCAGTAAAACTTTAATTCTCATATTTAAAATTATGACCCTTGGCTCGTCCAGGGAGTATTCTATAACTTCAGAATACGGTAACAATCTCTTGCAAAATGAGATTGGTGAGATTCTCCCGATGAAAACGAGTCCAAACACGACACCATTCGGACAATTTTTAATTTCACGTAATTTAGAATTTTTCAAAAATAGTTCGAGTAAGTCAAAATTAAAAGTAGTCCAAACTAGGTCGTGTTTGGACTCATTTTCATCGGGAGAATCTCGTCAATACATTGATAATACTCTCAGCACATTTTAATCTGATCGTCAGTATGAAATTTCTGTCGAAGTAGGATATTATTCCTAGCAGACGCTGGTGAGAAGTTAATATGGTATCGTTCTGTGAAAACATCAAATTACTAGTGTTAACGCGTTTGACTTCCCATTGACCCACATACGGGGATCAAATCGGTTCGAACTCGGGACAAGTATCGCGTATCCTGGCAATTTGAAAGATTTTTTAATTAATTATTTTTAATTAATTAGTCATTACTTTGAATTACACAGCGTGAACGTTAATCTGTGCCATTGAAATTGCCCCGACATAAACGCGAGAGTAATTACTCGACGAACTGTAATATACCAGATAAATGGCGATTCTCTGGTTGCAAAGCAAAATGGTGGATTTGCAGATGAAAGAGAAAAACGATACAAACGCGACTTCGATGAAACAGATTGATTCTCATTATACGTAATACAAGTGTCATCATGTGTAACTTATTTATATGTTCCATAAGTCTATACAGTTCGATATTCTGAAATTGACGATAAAATTTCTAATTTAATAGAAAACTAACCAAAATTTATCAGATCAGCGACAATAATTCAATAATTCACAGATATTGTATCAAAGCTTGAAGTTTAGAATCCACACTGATTTATGGATCGAAATTTTCTTGATCGTACTCGAGCCTAATTGCATGAATATTTTCATTAGCATATAATAAAATTTTATAAGAAATAAAATACAACAATCGCCAGGCTTATTAGTGGGTAAACAATTTGAATATATGTTTTAACGAGAAGCTTTGAATTACATTTTAATACAAATTTCAAAGTTTTGTAGAATCAATGGCTCCGTCAAAGAAAGGGGAGGGGGTTCACTGATTTTCATAAAATTCCATTATGTGTTTAAAATATTATTGTGTAGTTCAAAACTCTAACACGAACATATGAAACTACCTAATGTTATCATTTTTCACCACCAACCAAATATAAATAAAGTATCATTAATTTTAATACTATATAAATTTATAAAAATTGAAATTTAATAAAGTGACGTTATTCTATGTTTAAAATATTATTGTTTAGTTCAAAACTCCAGCACGAACATATGGGACGACCCAATATTATCATTTTTCACCACCAACCAAATATAAATAATGTATGGTTAATTCTGACACTATAAAAATTTACAAAAATTAAAATTCAATAAATTAACACGTTTCATTTTCAAACCTACCAAGTAATACAAATTCTCAATAAGAGCGTTAGGGACAATCTGCAATGGGAAACACCTAATATTTATACTATATTGAAAATGGTTTGGATCAAGATGGCGGTCGACGCTTGAACTCGAATGAGCAAAACTAATGGATAAACAATTTGAATATATGTTTTAACGAAAAGCTTTGAACTACATTTTAATAAAAATATCAAAGAAATTTTGTAGATATAATGGCTCTACCAAAGAAAGGGGAGGGGGTTTACTGATTTTTATAAAATTCCATTATGTGTTTAAAATATTATTGTGTAATACAAAACTCCAGCACGAACATATGAAAGAACCTAATATTACCATTTTTCACCACCAACCAAATATAAATAAAGTACCATTAATTTTAATGGTATAGAAATTTATAAAAATTGAAATTTAATAACTTTACATTATTATATGTTTAAAATATTATTGTGTAGTACAAAACTTCAGCACGAACAATTGAGACGACCTAATATTATTCTTTTTCACCACCAACGAAATACAAATAAAGTATCATTAATTCTGACACCATAAAAATTTATAAAAATTCAATAAACTAACACGTTTCATTTTCAAACCTACCAAGTAATACAAATTCTCAAAAAGAACATTAGGGGCTATCTGCAATGGGAAGACCTAATATTTATACTATATTTAAAATTGTTTGGATCAAGATGGCGGGCGACGCGTGAACTCAAACGAGAAAAACTAGTGTTTTGAATATATCAATGTTCTAACGAAAAGCTTTGAACTACATTTTAATAAAAATATCAAAGAAATTTTGTAGATACAATGGCTCTGCCAAAGAAAGGGGAGGGGGTTTACTGATTTTCATAAAATTCCATTATATGTTTAAATTAAAACACATTATTGTGTAATATAAAACTCCAGCACGAACATATGAAACAACCTAATATTACCATTTTTCACTAGCAGCCAAATATAAATAAAGTACCATTAATTTTAATGGTATAGAAATTTATAAAAATTGAAATTTAATAACTTTACATTATTATATGTTTAAAATATTATTGTGTAGTACAAAACTTCAGCACGAACATATGGGACGATCTAATATTATCCTTTTTCACCACCAACGAAATACAAATAAAGTATCATTAATTCTGACACCATAAAAATTTATAAAAATTCAATAAACTAACACGTTTCATTTTCAAACCTACCAAGTAATACAAATTCTCAATAAGAACATTAGTGGCAACTGCAATAATCCTACTATTTATACTATATTGAAAATGCTTTGGACCAAGATGGCGGTCGACGCGTGAGCTCTGCCAAAGGAAGGGGAGGGGGTTTACTGATTTTCATAAAATTCCATTATATGTTTAAAATATTATTGTCCAGTACAAAATTCCAGCACCAACATATGGGACGATCTAATATTATCCTTTTTCACCAGTAGCCAAATATAAATAAAGTATCATTAATTCTGACACTATAAAAATTTATAAAAATTAAAATTCAATATACTAACACGTTCCCTTTCCCCCCTACCAAGTAATACAAATTCTCAATAAGAACATTAGTGGCAATCTGCAATAATCCTACTATTTATACTATATTGAAAATGCTTTGGGCCAAGATGGCGTGAACTCGATCGTCGGTGGCCGTGCGTCTCGAGATCCAGACCTTGAAGCACAACCATAAAAAAATGCACGGTTGCGAAAGGGGGTCGGAGGGGAGGCTCAGAGCCGCGTGGACAAACTACGGTCATGGGCGGAGCCCTGCACATGGGCCACCATGCGTGTGTGTTCAACGGTGACACAGGGGAGGCCATGGGGAGGGACAGGGACGGAGGAGCCGCGCGTGCAAACGACCGAAGCGGTTGTTTCCACCGTGGACGACGAGGAACAATGCGTGGAATAAAGTGGCCTTCCTCGTCGACCTTTTTTGCCCTACGTCGGCCTCCTTAACGTCTCCGACTGAAGTTTCTCGGAACGAGCATGTGTGTGCACGCGCGCGGGGGTGACTCCTCGATTGGTCCCGGGGCCAAGGGTCACTGGATTTTTTGTCCAGGCGAGCCTCTAAGACAATGGAGGAGGCCTCGAATGTGCTTCACGGTCGGAAACGCTTCGACGACTTTTCCCTTCGAAACGGATGGAGATTTACGACGGGTCTGCGACGATTTTTCTTCGCGACACGTGCAGCTCTCGGGGGAAACGCACGATTTTCGCGACGGGTTTCGACTGAACTCGTTCGAAACGTTTTTTCTTTTCTTTTTTAAATTTTCGTCCGTGAAATCTGAATTCCAAGGACGCACTCTCTTAGCTCTCAAGTTTAGCAATTTCTCGTATGATTTTACGATTAAAAATTCTTTGGTGACTTCATTATTGCATGAAAATCTTTTTTGCAAGTGAAAATATAGCGATTGAAATTGGAAACTGTTTGCCTCGAATGAAAGTTTAGACAATTAGTGGATAAAATATTGTGATAGATGAGGGGGAATTGTCGTGTAACAGAGTTAAAATTAAAATTTAGTTTTTGATTTTTTAAAAGTATGATATTTAGGAGAATACATTTTTATACCAAATGTTTTCTTAAAGCTAATTGGTTTTCACTGGTAGTGAACCCGTTTTAAACAAAAAATATGGACAATTTTGAAAGCTGTAGCATTTTGAAGAAAACATTTGGTTCAAAATGCTATATTTTTAAGGATTTTCCATATTTTCATACAAAAAGAAAAATTTCTTCATCAAAATGCTATAGTTTATAATATTTTTCATATTTTTATATCAAAAAAAAAAAAAGAAATTAGTTCATCAAAATGCTATATCATTTTTAATTTTCCCTATTTTTATACTAAAAGAAAAATTTAATATTCAAAATGCTATAGTTTTAAAAATTTTCTATATTTCTATATTAGAAAAAGAAATTGTTCATCAGAATGCTATATTTTTTTAAATTTTTCATATTTTTACACCAAAAAAAAAAGAAATTTGTTCATTCAGATGCTAAAGTATTGAAAATTCTCCATATTTTATACCAAAAAAAAAGAAATTTGTACATCAAAATGCTATATTTTTAAAATTTTCCCTATTTTTATACGAAAAGAAAAATTTGTTTTTCAAAATGCTATAGTTTTTAAAATTTTCCATATTTGCATAAAAAAAAAAGAAATTTGTTCATCAAAATACTATAGTATTTAAAATTGTCCATATTTTTATACCAAACAAAAGAAATTTGTTCATCAAAATGCTATATTTTTAAAATTTTTCCCTATTTTTATACTAAAAGAAAAATTTGTTCTTCAAAATGCTATAGTTTTTAAAATTTTCTATATTTCTATATTAGAAAAAGAAATTGTTCATTCAGATGTTATAGTATTTAAAATTTTCCATATTTTCATGGCAAAAAAAAGAAATTTGTACATCAAAATGCTATATTTTTTAAATTTTCCATATTTTGTTACAAAAAGAAGAATTTGTTCGTCAAAATGCTATAGTTTTTAAAAGTCCCCATATTTCAATATTAAAAAAAGAAATTGTTTACCAGAATGCTACATTTTTTTAAATTTTCCATACTTTTATACTAAAAAGAAAAGAATTTTGTACATCAAAATGCTATATTTAAAAAATTTTTCCTATTTTTATACGAAAGAAAAATTTGTTTTTCAAAATGCTATAGTTTTTAAAATATCCAATATTTCTATATTAAAAAAAGAAATTGTTCACCAGAATGCTGTATTTTTTTTAATTTTCCATATTTTTATACCAAAAAAAAGAAATTTGTTCTTCAAAATACTATAGTTTTTAAAGTTTTCCACATTTTTATACCAATCAAAGAATGTATTTCTTCACAATGTAATAGTGTTTTAAATTTTCCATATTTCAATACCAAAAAAAGAAATTTGTTCTCCAAAATGCTATAGTTTACAAAATTTCATTTTAACAAAATTAAAAAGCAGCAATTTTAACGCAGTTACACGAGAATCCCCCCTTAACTGTTTCGATCCAATTTAAATAATCATCGAAGTGTCTACAAATTACATTGGCGGGATTTTGAATCGCTGAGGCGTTGAAAAAAAGTTGGTCCCAAGCCTAGTTCCAACAAGAATCCTATATTTTTCGTTCCAGGGACATGTTACCGTTAAACTGCCAGGGCGGTGCAGCCAACGCGATGAGCAATTCCGTGAGCAACGGGGGTAGCATACAGTCGTTGCAGAGCATCGACTCGGACAGCCCAAATCTCGCGATGTCGCCGCTGTCGACGATGGGCATGTCACCGGTGGGCATGAACCCGTGCAGCCCGATAGGCATGAGCCCCATGGGCCCGCATCATCACGGATACGCGGCGCCCGTCACCCCGTCCTCCGTCCACCCCCACAACGGAGGCCTTAGCCCCATGAACGACGTCAAGGCCCTCTGCTACGGTCGCGGCGTTTACGAGACTGGTAAGTCAACCACGGAACGATACACACAACGATCTACGAAAAATTTTATTCAGGAACGACGAACAACTATTTTGGATTCGTTCCTGAAGTAACTTTTGTTCGAGGCTTCGTTTGATTAACTATAAATATTAAAATACAGTTGAAACTTAACACGTTCACTGTCCATGAACCGTATATGGGTCATATCACCACGTTATTGGATACGCCGCTGGGAGACCGGACAGTGAACGCGTTAATATTCAAATTGGGTCAAATTAGACCGTTGAAAATCTTGATTAATAATTTTTTAAAAATAGAATGATATTACTGGAATGAAAAATATTATTGTAATAAAAAATCTTGAACTGAGGAAACAGCTACAATAAACTTTATTCACGAATAACGAATGAAAATTTTAGACTCGTTCTTGAACCAACTTTTGTTCGAGGCTTCGTTTGGTTAACTATAAATATTAAAATACAGTTGAGTTTTGAAAAATTGGGTCAAATTTCTTTTCCCGTCAAAAATTTCAATTAACAATTTTTAAAAAATGGAATGATATTACAGATTGAAATGAAAAAATTTGATTCGAATAATATTTTGCTCGTGTCTACCCTGCTTGAGTTGAGGAAATAACGTTGGGGATGGTTCCTTATCACTTATCCGGGGTGAAATGTTTTTACTTAACTGAACATCACTACTGCGTGAAGCTCGAGAAAATGCCCCTAGATGGAATTCAGATTTATTTTATCTTCTATCAGGATTTCGTGTCCCATAAAACGACTAGCAGCACTACCAACATGAAAACGCAATATCTAGACGAGAATACGGATTTTTCCATATAATAAACAATTGTTGTATCATACTTTATTGTATTTGTATACATTATTTCTATTATTATATAATACTTCATGCAATATAATTGCATAATATTTTCGTGACCCACATATGGGTCATTGGACAATAATACTTTATTGTATTTGCATATATTATTTTTATTATTATATAATACCTCATGCAATGTAATTGCATAATATTTTAATGTATTTAGTACAATAGTGTGCACTTTTTTTGTACATAATTCAAATAATTTACTTTTTTATTATGTAATTATGTAAAGTATTATATAAAATACATTAAAATATTATGCAATTATATTGTATGAAGTATTATATGATAATAGAAATAATATATACAATTATAATAAAGTATTATACAATAATACTGTCGAGCCTTCAAACGTTCACTGCCCGTGACCCACATATGGGTCATTATACAATAATACTGTCGAGTCTTAAAACGTTCACTGCCCGTGCCCCACATGTGGGTCATTGTACAATAATACTGTCGAGTCTTAAAACGTTCACTACCCGTGACCCACATGTGGGTCATTATACAAGAATACTGTCGAGTCTTAAAACGTTCACTGTCCGTGACCTACATATGGCTCATCGTACAATAATACTGTCGAGTCTTAAAACGTTCGCTGCCCGTGACCCACATATGGGTCATTGTACAATAACACTGTCGAGTCTTAAAACGTTCACTGCCCGTGACCCACATGTGGGTCATTGTACAATAATACTGTCGAGTCTTAAAACGTTCACTGCCCATGACCCATATGTGGGTCATTATACAAGAATACTGTCGAGTCTTAAAACGTTCACTGCCCGTGACCTACATATGGGTCATCGTACAATAATACTGTCGAGTCTTAAAACGTTCGCTGCCCGTGACCCACATATGGGTCATTGTACAATAATATTTTATTGCATTTGCATATATTATTTCTATTATTATATAACACTTCATGCAATATAATTGCATAATATTTTAGTGCATTCAGTATAACACTTTATATAATTACATAATACTAAAATAAATTATTATCATACTAACTATGTGAATTTTTCCAGGTAAAGACGCAGAACAGAGCTCCGTCTACTACTCCACACACTCGCCCATGCACCACCAATACTACCAACAAACCCACCATCAGATGATGACCAGCGCCCACCACCATCACCACCATCACCAGCAAACCATGCCAGCCGGTTACGAGATCATGCTGCCGCCTCCGCAGCACTCGATGTGACCAACGGACTACGAGACCGATCGCAACGACGATCAGCACGGCCAAAGCGACGACATATTCGCGCGAGTCCACGCGTTCGCCTGACTCGTCCACGTGGCCCCCATCAAGTACTGCAACCTCGACGACCGATCGACGAGCGAACTAAGCATTTCCTAGATCATCGTACGTTCCCATCCACTGGGAACCCAAGGAACATCGTGGAATTTGTCGTTTGCCTCGAGGAAGACGATGAACGTTGGCGAAAGCGACTCGCGGAGGGCATTGCGCGATCATGGTGGTTCCGCGAGAACCACCGCTGTGATTCGTCGCCAATGGAAGGGCGAGAACGTCCGTAAAACAGCTGGGAGGAGCTCTGAATAACTGGTTTCGCGCACCCTTCGAGCGATGGCGCGTTCGAGTTCAGCTGCTCCCCGGTTCTATGCTCGCGTAATGATCGCACAAAGGAGAGGAGCTCGTAAAAGATGTAAATCGATATGGCGGCACGGAGAGGAGACCTCCTTCAGCAACGAATAGAAATATTTCGAAGCTTTCGAGAGATCATCGTGCCCAAATTTGTAAACAAAGTATCTCGAACATTGCTTCATCTATGAATCGTGTATTCGAGTGGAGTGTCGAGAAGGGTGAGAATTAATGAAAGCAGTCTCGCGAAGGTGTACAAAATAGAAGCTCGTTTCGAAGTGTAAAATATATTTTTGATCGGAGAATCGCGTGCCCCGTGCATTTTGGACGATTCTAGCGTCTCGAGAAGGAAACGAGGGATATATCCGCTTCGACAAGACATTAATTGTAAAATTATGTGACGCGCGTTGGATGTATAGGAAATAAAACATGGATGCGTGAATTGTGTTACGTCTTTCCTTGCAACTCTATCTGCTGTGTTTTTGAGAGAATTTATTTTTTAATTGTACATATATGATGGTTCTTTTTTTGGAAGAGATTTAGTTTGTAAGGAAGAATTATAACGATTCGATTGAACTGTATTGCCGGAAGAGGAAGTAATTTTCATTGGGGAAACCAAAGTAGAAAAGAGGTTGTTAAATCAGTGGTTAGACAATTGAATTGGAAATGACGTTATAAAAATATAGTAAAATTCGTTAAGTATAATGACACTAGTTTTGAATTATAATTAGTATGAAACATCTAAAATTATATAAAGACAATAAATGTTTGAAGAGACACTCCAGAATTAGTCCAAGGAGCTTGTTAAACCATTCAGAGTATTATCAAAATGTAAATGAAAGAATTAAAATAGGGATCGAAGAGAACAGTTAATTCTTATTTTGTTTGATTCTATTTATGGAGAAAAACTTTTTTATTGTGACCATAGGAATGTAATTAATTATTATCCTGCAAATATGTGTTACCATAAACGAGGTACACGAGTAGATCTTATGAACTTTCGTGGCCCAATCCGACTGCCATACCGACTTGAAAATGGCGGTCAGTTCAGAAACTATTCACTTAATTGATATTGATGGGCAGACTGCTGTAGATATATGAGAGTTGACAATGAAAGGAATGAGAAACGCAATTTTTAAACGACCATAATTCCTCCAATAGTGAATATATTTAAATGACACTTTTTTCTGAAGTAGAGCTCATGGATACCTACAGAAAAGTATTAGGCAAAATTTCCGTAACGCGTCAAACAAATTTATTAAAAATCAAAAACGAATTTTTAAGAAAAATCGACAAGGAATAGGTGGTTAAATTTTATGAGGAAAACAAAATTCCAAATCGTTCTGAAAAAATTATTTTTAGTTTAGAGGGTGAATTGCAATCATTTTTGGTTAATAGACATACTCCTGAAATCCTACCCACTTTCGAGAAAAAAATTCGAGTAGGTACTGAAATTTTTAGGCGAAATTAAAAAATTTCAAATCATACTGAAAAAATTATATTTAGTTACAGTGAGCAATTACAGTCATTTTTGGTCATTATACATACCCCCGAAATCCTAACCATTTTCGAGAAAAAAATTCTTTACTGAAAATATAATATTTCTGTAATTTCAATTTTTCTCTCATTTTCTCTTGTGTTTATTTGTTTAACCCGTTGGTAATATTGCGAGTGACAAATGGTAATGGGCTCTAGAGCCTCAGAAAAATGGACAGAAAAAATACATTGGATGTAAGGTCTACTCGTATATCTCGTCTGTGCTAAAAGGCTAAATTATCAACAGTAGATAATACTTCACCCTCTTCAGGGAACAGCAAAAAAATTATTTTCCATTGCCCCCTCTTCCAACTAGTTCCAAAATTATGCCCTAAAGAAATTTCAGGATATGTAATAAATTTTTAATACATATGAATATTTATTTAATTTTAAGAATCAGAAATTTTCGAAACTATTGGTCTGGCAGCCCACATGTTCAATACAAAAGTAAAATCAGAGTAGTCAATCAGAGATTATTTGAATCTCATATACTTACACATATCAAAAAATGAGCCAATCCAGCCAGCCCAGAATCACAGCTCAGTTCATTCAGCAGCTTCATGGATTAGCAAAGACCTAAGGGATAAATTGAGTGATCCATAGGTCACAACACTAAATGAAAAACAACGCGTTTAGTCATTAACGCGACACTAATTCAATACTACAACTCAAATTCAAAATATAAAATATCTATAAAATCACATGCGTTCAATATTCATAATTAATGATCCTAAAAACAATCGCGATCAATGCTTACTAAGCGTAATAGTATTCTCAACAAAGAAAACGAAATTAATATTGGATAAATTATAAACGTGAAATTAATTATAATGAATGTTTATTACTCGAAACACTAAAAGCAATAGCGTCAAGTCTTCACGAAGCGCGACTCTATCTTAAAAACAAACGCGAATGACGTTCAAAATCCGCAACACTAATTCAAATCGCGATTTGCCCAATCTATACTGGATCAGGGTTCAGCATGTGTGGTATCTGTAAATGTGCATGCAACAAAAACAAACTAACTACTACTACTACTGGCAAATGCAGTGACAAAGAAGTAACGTGAATGATTCCCCATCCGAAGATGGAGGACCATTTGTTGCAGCCCACTCTTGCGACAGTTTGTCAGGGCCTCTTCAGCTATTAGCTTCTTCTCTCTTCGGACGATATTGTCCAACCTGAAACTTAATACTAGGCTCGAAATTCAGTGCAGCACACGGACGTCCAACGACTCCAGGAATCGTTGTCGGCGCACGTGTGAAGAATCTCGAGCGCGACGAGCGTTTCGGGGCCTATCACCGCGACCGCGATCGCGAATAGCGATTTTAAGATCGCTAGACTTGGAGGATCGAAGACGAAGCCAGGAACGAACGACATGATTCGTTTGGACCAGCTTTGCATCGACTTTCCAAATCCAAAAATCAGGTGCAGGTCTAGCACGCGAAGATACGCCTACCCGAACACAGACCGTGACGACCTGCCCTGGTCCTGCCTACTTACGTCTACCACATACACACCAGAAGGTAAGTTACCTGCCTACCTAGCTCTAGATTTAAAAAAGCAAAACACATTCTCGCCAACACACGCACTCCACGGTCCTCACACATGACGCCCGGGTGCAATGAGCCTAATCTAGAGAGGATGTCCCGGGACACCTCCGACACCCGAGCGCAACACGCAACTTTCACACTCTCTAGGGTACGTACCAATGTCCTGAAATCGATCGACAAAGGCTAGCGACCATTGCGTATACGTATCGTGAACAAAAATATTTGTAGGCAGAGTTCTGCACAATTTAGTTATGCATAAAGTACCGTAGATACAGTAATTATCAATTTTATATTACATGTTCTATTATACATGGTGTTCGACCACCCCTGGGAAACCTTTTAATGGGGGATTCTAGAGGTCAAAATAAGACGAAAATCAAGAATACCAATTTGTTGATGCAGGCTTCGTTAAAAAGTTATTAACGTTTAAAGTTCCGCCCGTACTGAATTTTTTTCTAGAAAGGGAGTAGAATTTCGGGGGTAGGTCTATTCACCAAAATGTGTAAAGGAATGTATAAGTAATAACGTGAAAAATTGTTATATATTTCGTGGTAAATAAAAGTTCAATATATCTATTTTTACCGATAATTATAAACATATGATATTACGAAATATAACTAAGTTTCTGGATTATAAAGATTTCTAAACCGACGCACCTCCACACCCTAGCCACACACACTCATACATGTGTGGAAAGTACGCCGTGCACGATTCGCTAACACGATGTCGATCGCTCACACAGATTATTATTATTAATTTAACAATATATGGCATCGTGCCCATTGCTTCCGCCTACTCAAGTAGCACCTGGGCACGTGAATAACTTTAGGCAATGAACACGGAAAAATTATCCTGAAAATCCTCAACTAAAAACAGTTATTAGTAGAAACACTAACGAACTAGCATTCTTTCGTTTTTTGTCACTTTATTTTCAGTTTTATGAAACCATTATCTTATTTATAAAATAACAAAAGTATTTTGTTTATAAATTTACATTTTATTTATAAAATTACAAAAGCAAACATTCAGAAATATAATTATTAAGCAATATGTCTATAAAGAAAATTGAATTCTATGGAGAAAAAGATTTTAAATGAGATTTTTCAAATAAGAAATTTATTCAAAAAAGCTAACAGAAATATTGGTGGAACCTCAAGCGGTTCCATTGTCAAAGTAATTTTTCAGAGGTCAAAATGAATGTTCAAATGATACTACTTTGACTCAGAAACCTACCCATCGCGAAATGTCTTTTTGTACATAAACTTTAACTACAAAATCTTCAAGGCAAATATGTATTGTTTAAAAATTGAGAATTGAATTCATTACACATATTATATTTGCAAATACAACTTGAAAAACATGGAAAGTAATAAAACCATTAAATATTATATATTCAATGATATATTATATATTTAATCTAAATTCAATATTATAATAATTGACTTTATCAGAATCTCGAATTCGGAGGGTATCCGAATTCTTCACTACATGATCAAGCATTTATCGCTATTTAATTGATATCATAAATATTATTATAAAATTTTTATAAACGTTTTCAAGCATACATGCCAATGTATATCACGATTTCATGAATATCCACAAAAATGTATTAAAGTATGTTAATAATTGACGCGAAGTACAAGAAGACCCTAGCCTGAACTAAGAAATGAAATAGAATACGCTACTTCTCACGAGTTAAATGAATACCCGCGGTCACTGTATTTGCCAAAACAACAATAATTCAACCAGTCACCGTGCCGATTCGAACCTTTCGTCCTACGGCATGATTGGCGACTGGAGGTAATAATATTGCATGCGACTCACCGATCGTAGACTGCGAAGAAGCAGGAATTTCATGCTGAATCGATGGCGATGTTGTTGTCCAGTGCAAAATGCTGTGGGAATCGTCCGTGGAGTCGTTGATGAAGTTCTACTGGCCCCATGATTATTCTGGTGAAACGTGAAAAGTCTGTACAAAAAGGAAAGGAACAAATAAAAGAATGCACAATCTATTACAGTCTGTTTAAAACAATATACAAATTATAGTTTCAATAGAGACGATCAACATTCTGATAAGATTGAAAATTGTCACTAACATAGCAAAACTTGAAAGTTAGATTATTTTTCTAGGCAAAGATAGAAATAATTGCGAAGATACTTACATTATTGGCAATTGCTGCATCGCCCAATATTTGTTTCCAATTATGCACTGACTCTAATACCGATTATAAGTAAATTTTCAAGTTGAAAGAAAGAATATTATGTTATACTACTGTGACTGAAACAGCTTGGAGAGCCACGACGCTCTGAAAAGAGTTTAAGATACGCAGTAAATCCTGACCCTGAGGCGAAAACGTAAACAAGAATTTACTCGGTTCTATTATGTACCAAAACAAACTGTACGCAAAAGAACTGACTCTACCGACCGCCTTGCGCGCGGTCGCCAAATCGTCTGAAAAGTAAAGTGAAATGGATAAGGGACATAAACATTCAAGCAAGCACAGATGTGCTTTTCTATTATATATTTTGATTTCTTCATTGAAATGTTTGCCATGGAAATAGTACTGTTTCTCCCGAAAGTACGATGTTCTCAACGTTCTCAGCAGATAGAAATATCTGAAAGTTTCAAAACTAAAGTATTATTAAAATATAATAAATACAGTGCTGTCGTTGAATAAAAAATATATAATATATAGAATTTTCGTCTTAGAGTTGTGAATATCTTTTCATATTTGTCGAAAGGTATTTTAATATGATGCAATTGTTATAAATATTAAGAATGGTAATGCAAAAAGCAAAGATTGTTAGTTACTTGAACAACATGGTCATATATAGATAGTTTCTTCGTCGATTTGGATTTTCATGTAAAATATGCATACAAACGTAATCATGTTAGCCGAATAATATATTTATCGAAAATTATGAAGAAAGGGATCAAAAAATATGCAAATGTATCTACTATCGTATAAATACTACGACTCGAAATTTTCACGATCACGTAACGACGCCATTTTCATTGTTGAATAGATCGATATAAAAGAAAATTGTTATTTGATCTTTTACACTCACGGATATTCACTAACACTCTATCGAATCGATCAAACATTTAATAAAATTCGAAAAATCAGGAAGAAAATGTGCTCATGATCGTATTATCTCGTTGATTTTATAATTCAAACGAGCTTACCAATATTCCGTTGAATCTCGTTCGATTCGATCGTTAGCCAACATGGCGCCCATGACGTCACCTTGTCGTTCGAATTTGCATCGATGATCTGTATCAAAAGAAAAATGTCAAATTAGAGCACAATTGTTATAATAAATACAGCTGTACTATACCTAATCGAATCGCAATCGGTATCGAAACAACTTGGAAAAGATTATAACCTCCTAACAATCAGAGAAATCTCGTAACAATTGATAAAGTTCGAAGAGAAAAGCGCGAAGCCGATTGAACTTTTCTCAAGATTTTGTGTCGAATTTACAATCAAAATCGTAATGATAATCATATAAAGCATTGATAGAGGTTGCACGACGCAATGGCAACGATTAGCAACAATTAAATGTAAAAACTTGAGAAAATTACGCACCTGATATTCGCGAATCTCGTAACGCGTCTTGTCCCTTTCTATTCCGTCGAGCGAATGGCGTCCCCCCCGCCGCGAGTCGTTTGTTGGACGAATTGACTGGTAGGTGGCGTGGGGGATAGGGTGTCTTCCACTGAAATTCTTATATCAAACCGAAAGATTGAACACGATTGAATTTTAAACATCAAATAACACTGTTGAATCGTAAAATGGGGATACAAATTCACGACGAATATTTAATTCTACAATATTTTCTTAATTAATGTATTCTACTGCCATCTATTGTGTACGTTTGTCTTTCCGTATTTCGTGAAGTTGATCTTCGATATATAAATTGACACCTTAATTTTAGAATTTTACGATTCTTTAGCGCATTTATTAATTTTCGATCTAGTTATTCATTTCACTCGTTAAAATTTAATTCGCGTATTCGTATGATATCGTACTTACGCTTGCTTTCGTTAACGTAGAAACAGCGAATTCTTGCACTTGCTAACTTTATCGACTTCGATAATGAGTTTCAGTATAATTCTTGGAGTCGCCGTTCTTGAACGCAGGGCGCATCGAAAGTATTTACGTTTAACGATGTCGATATTTCAGTTTTTTAACCCTACTTGCATGAGGTTGTAACTGGCCTGTCACCGCATTGTGAAGCTTGCAAGAAAATTAGACTTTGATCAGTTTTATGGTGAACGTGGACATTTTTATAGCGTTATTAAGGTGCAATAGAACAAACCGGACATGAAAATTCGTGTCCAGTAACAACTTCGTAATCAATTGTTCTGCAGCACGTGGCACGTTTCAAAGGTAACTCTGGAAGTCACATTCACACTAACTATAGTCGACAACGTTAAACGTTCGTTTGAAGTGAAAGATTATTTATTTACACATTGATGCAATCGAATTTCTCGAAAATTAAAGCATTTACATCGAATGAATTACAAGTGATTTGTACGATACATTAATGTTTGATAATCCAAAAATATGGAATGAAAGATTCATAGAATAGGTGGCAGTGCAGTAGTCGAACGACAATAATTAGAAAATTGCATACTCGCTTGGTGTCTGTTTTCTTGTATTATAGTTTTTGATTTTATCTAAAATGTTTCTCATCGTATGTATTACCAATATTATTTGAAATAAGTATTTCAAAGATGTTGAAACTTTTATTTAGAAATACGAACTTCCGGTGGATATGGGATCTTCCCCCACCCTTCTGCCGTTTCACCGTTTCAGTACCGCCAATTCATGGCGTCAGTGTGTCATTCGTTGTGTGAAGTTTAAAAACTGAGATCTGCAATCTGTTATTATGTGAGATATGTACGTATTCTTTACCCATTTTGTTACTGAAACATTATATTTCTGAATAATATTTTACCCATTGAAATTCATAATGTTTCTGACGCGTGGGAAATATTTAAGTTTCTTGACATTGACACCGTGTATACCGATGAACGAGCGACGGTCGTAGTTCCAGGAACTTCAGTATTTTCAGAACACTCGAGTAGAAAAAAGTAAATAATAATACGAAAGCACAGCTGCGTTCGACTGGGTGTTCTCTAGATCTCGATCCAACCTTTGTCGAATACGTAGCAACTACGAACGTAAATATCTGTGCTTTACATTTTTCTAATTTTCGTTTTCACATTTTAAACGCGATTGAGAGATGGTTCATTCTTTCTAAAGCATAGCTGTTCTCTAAAATATTTCAATCATGATAGATTCATTCTTCTTCGTTGATTATAATAAATGGTACTAGAATACATTAATAACAAAAATATTGTAGAATTAAATATTCGTCGTGAATTTGTATCCCCATTTTACGATTCAACAGTGTTATTTGATGTTTAAAATTCAATCGTGTTCAATCTTTCGGTTTGATATAAGAATTTCAGTGGAAGACACCCTATCCCCCACGCCACCTACCAGTCAATTCGTCCAACAAACGACTCGCGGCGGGGGGGACGCCATTTGCTCGACGGAATAGAAAGGGACAAGACGCGTTACGAGATTCGCGAATATCAGGTGCGTAATTTTCTCATGTTTTTATATTTAATTGTTGCTAATCGTTGCCATTATCATCGTGCAACCTCTATCAATGCTTTATATGATTATCATTACGATTTTGATTGTAAATTCGACACAAAATCTTGAGAAAAGTTCAATCGGCTTCGCGCTTTTCTCTTTGAACTTTACAATTGTTACGAGATTTCTCTGATTGTTAGGAGGTTATAATCTTTTCCAAGTTATTTCGATGCCGATTGCGATTCGATTAGGCATAGTAAAGCTGTATTTATTATAACAATTGTGCTTTAATTTGTCATTTTTCTTTCGATACAGATCATCGATACGAATTCGAACGACAAGGTGACGTCATGGGCGCCATGTTGGCTAACGGCCGAATCGAACGAGATTCAACGGAATATTGGTAAGCTCGTTTGAATTATAAAATCAACGAGATAATACGATCATGAGCACATTTTCTTCCTGATTTTTCGAATTTTATTGAATTTTTGATCGATTCGGTAGTCTGTTAGTGAATATCCGTGAGTGTAAAAACTCAAATAACAATTTTCTTTTATATCGATCTATTCAACAATGAAAATGGCGTCGTTACGTGTTCGTGAAAATTTCGAGTCGTAGTATTTATACGATAGTAGATACATTTGCATATTTTTTGATCCCTTTCTTCATAATTTTCGATAAATATATTATTCGGCTAACATGATTACGCTTGTATGCATATTCTACATGAAAATCCAAATTGACGAAGAAACTATCTATTTATACATCACCATGTTGTTCAACTAACTAACAATCTTTGTTTTTTGCATTACCATTCTTAATATTCATAACAATTGCATCATATTAAAGTATCTTTCGACAAATATGAAAAGATATTCACAACTCTAAGACGAAAATTCTATATATTATATATTTTTTATTCAACGACTGCACTGTATTTATTATATTTTAATAATACCTTAGTTTTGAAACTTTCAGATATTTACATCTGCTGAGAACGTTGAGAACGTCGTACTTTCGGGAGAAGCAGTACTATTTCCATGGCAAACATTTCAATGAAGAAATCAAAATATATAACAGAAAAGCACATCTGCGCTTGCTTGAATGTTTATGTCCCTTATCCATTTCACTTTACTTTTCAGACGATTTGGCGACCGCGCGCAAGGCGGTCGGTAGAGTCAGTTCTTTTGCATACAGTTTGTTTTGGTACATAGTAGAACCGAGTAAATTCTTGTTTACGTTTTCGCCTCAGGGTCAGGATTTACTGCGTATCTTAAACTCTTTTCAGAGCGTCGTAGCTCTCCAAGCTGTTTCAGTCATAGTAGTATAACATAATATTCTTTCTTTCAACTTAAAAATTTACTTAAAATCGGTATTAGAGTCAGTGCATAATTGGAAACAAATATTGGGCGATGCAGCAGTTGCCAATAATGTAAGTATCTTCGCAATTATTTCTATCTTTGTTTAGAAAAATAATCTAACTTTCAAGTTTTGCTATGTTAGTGCCAATTTTCAAACTTATCGGAATGTTAGTCGTCTCTATTGAAACTATACTTTGTATATTGTTTCAAACAGACTGTAATGTATTGTGCATTCTTTTATTTGTTCCTTTCCTTTTTGTACAGACTTTTCACGTTTCACCAGATCAATCATGGGGCCAGTAGAACTTCATCAACGACTCCACCGACGATTCCCACAGCATTTTTCACTGGACAACAACATCGCCATCGATTCAGCATGAAATTCCTGGTTCTTCACAGTCTACGATCGGTGAGTCGCATGCAATATTATTACCTCCAGTCGCCAATCATGCCGTAGGACAGAAGGTTCGAATCGGCACGGTGACTGGTTGAATTATTGTTGTTTTGGCAAATACAGTGACCGCGGGTATTCATAATACTCGTGAGAAGTAGCGTATTCTATTTCATTTCTTAGTTCAGGCTAGGGTCTTTTTGTACTTCGCGTCAATTATTAATATACTTTAATACATTTTTGTGGATATTCATGAAATCGTGATATACATTGGCATGTATGCTTGAAAACGTTTGTAAGAATTTTATAATAATATTTATGATATCAATTAAATAGCGATAAATGCTTGATCATGTAGTGAAGAATTCGGATAATCTCCGAATTCGAGATTCTGATAAAGACAATTATTATAATATTTAATTTAGATTAAATATATAATATATCATTGAATATATAATATTTAATGGTTTTATTTCTTTTCATGTTTTTCAAGTTGTATTTTCAAATATAATATGTGTAATGAATTCAATTCACAATTTTTAAACAATATATATTTGCGTTGAAGTTCTGTAGTTAAAGTTTATGTACAAAAAGACATTTCGCGATAGGTAGGTTTCTGAGTCAAAGTAGTATCATTTGAACATTCATTTTGACCTCTGAAAAATTACTTTGACAATGGAGCCACTTGAGGTTCAACCAATATTTCTGTTAGCTTTTTTGAATAAATTTCTTATTTGATAAATCTCATTTAATATCTTTTTTTCCATAGAATACAATTTTCATTATAGACACATTGCTTAATAATTATATTTCCAATATTAATACATGCTGAATGTTCGCTTTGGAAATTCTGCAAATAAAATATCGAGTCACATTTACTGAAAATAAAATGATAGAAAACGAACTTTTCTGAATAAGTTTCTTATTTAAAATCTTTTTCTCCATAGAATTCAACTTGCATTATATACATATTGCTTAATAATTATATTTCCGAATGTTTGCTTTTGTAATATTATAAGTAAAATGTAAATTTATAAATAAAATACTTTTGTTATTTTATAAATAAGATAATAGTTTCATAAAACTGAAAATAAAGTGACAAAAAACGAAAGAATGCTAGTTCGTTACTTTTTCTACTAATAACTGTTTTTAGTTGAGGATTTTCAGGATAATTTTTCCGTGTTCATTGCCTAAAGTTACTCACGTGCCCAGGTGCTACTTGAGTAGGTGAAGGCAATGGGCACGATGCCATATATTGTTAAATTAATAATAATAATCTGTGTGAGCGATCGACATCGTGTTAGCGAATCGTGCACGGCGTACTTTCCACACATGTATGAGTGTGTGTGGCTAGGGTGTGGAGGTGCGTCGGTTTAGAAATCTTTATAATCCAGAAACTCAGTTATATTTCTTAATATCATATTTTTATAATTATCGGTAAAAATAGATATATTGAACTTTTATTTACCACGAAATATATAACAATTTTTCACGTTATTACTTATACATTCCTTTACACATTTTGGTGAATAGACCTACCCCCGAAATTCTACTCCCTTTCTAGAAAAAAATTCAGTACGGGCGGAACTTTAAACGTTAATAACTTTTTAACGAAGCCTGCATCAACAAATTAGTATTCTAGATTTTCGTCTTATTTTGCCCTCTAGAATCTCCCATTAAAATGTTTCCCAGGGGTGGCCGAACACCATGTATAATAGAACATGTAATATAAAATTGATAATTACTGTATCTACGGTACTTTATTCATAACTACATTGTGCAGAACTCTGCCTACAAATATTTTTGTTCACGATACGTATACGCAATGGTCGCTAGCCTTTGTCGATCGATTTCAGGACATTGGTACGTACCCTAGAGAATGTGAAAGTTGCGTGTTGCGCTCGGGTGTCGGAGGTGTCCCGGGACATCCTCTCTAGATTAGGCTCATTGCACCCGGGCGTCATGTGTGAGGACCGTGGAGTGCGTGTGTTGGCGAGAATGTGTTTTGCTTTTTTAAATCTAGAGCTAGGTAGGCAGGTAACTTACCTTCTGGTGTGTATGTGGTAGACGTAAGTAGGTAGGACCAGGGCAGGTCGTCACGGTCTGTGTTCGGTTAGGCGTGTCTTCGCGTGCTAGACCTGCACCTGATTTTTGGATTTGGAAAGTCGATGCAAAGCTGGTCCAGACGAATCATGTCGTCCGTTCCTGGCTTCGTCTTCGATCCTCCAAGTCTGGCGATCTTAAAATCGCTATTCGCGATCGCGGTCGCGGTGATAGGTCCCGAAACGCTCGTCGCGCTCGAGATTCTTCACACGTGCGCCGACAACGATTCCTGGAATCGTTGGACGTCCGTGTGCTGCACTGAATTTCGAGCCTAGTATTAAGTTTCAGGTTGGACAATGTCGTCCGAAGAGAGAAGAAGCTAATAGCTGAAGAGGCCCTGACAAACTGTCGCAAGAGTGGGCTGCATCAAATGGTCCTCCATCTTCGGATGGGGAATCATTCACGTTACTTCTTTGTCACTGCATTTGCCAGTAGTAGTAGTAGTTAGTTTGTTTTTGTTGCATGCACATTTACAGATACCACACATGCTGAACCCTGATCCAGTATAGATTGGGCAAATCGCGATTTGAATTAGTGTTGCGGATTTTGAACATCATTTGCGTTTGTTTTTAAGATAAAATCGCGCTTCGTGAAGACTTGACGCTATTGCTTTTGTGTTTCGAGTAATAAACATTCATTATAATTAATTTCACGTTTATAATTTATCCAATGTTAATTTCGTTTTCTTTGTTGAGAATACTATTACGTTCAGTAAGCATTGATCGCGATTGTTTTTAGGATCATTAATCATGAATATTAAACGCGTTCGATTTTATAGATATTTTATATTTTGAATTTGCGTCGTGTTATTGAATTAGTGTCGCGATAATGACTAAACGCGTTGTTTTTTATTTAGTGTTGCGATCTATGGAACGGCCAATTTATCCCTTAGGTGTTTGCTGAACCATGAAGCTGCTGAATGAACTGGCTGGATTGGCACATTCTTTGATATGTGTAAGTACATGAGAATCGATTGGGTCTTGATCTTCTGACGTGATGTGACCCTAAGTTGCTGCTCTCACGAATGTTTCCATTACTATTTAACACATTGACTAGCAGATTAATATCTTTGAATGTTTTCATGAGGCTAAAATTGGTTTTTAGTTCATTGAAAACTACTTAATTGATAATTTATTATAATATTTTTGTATTTACTGTTTCTGATATTTATGAATCGCATGTAAATTTATTTTCTTTATCATCTCATCTTGAAAATGAATTTTTGATTAAAAGTTCTCTCATCTATATATGGGTTATACTGCTATCAATGTGTTAAAGCATTCATATTGTTAATGAGAAATGATCATGGGTATTTGTTTGGACTTCTGACGATTAGACGATCATTTTTTTCTGCAATTAAAATGAGTGCCTCCATTTGCAAATTCTTTTTAGTTCTTTATTTGGAAATAAATACAGTGATACAGTTTAACATGTAATAGGGACGACAGACTTTTCCACGTTTGCTAACTTCAATGATTTTATTGGCTGAGTTGATTACAGTTCTCAGAATTGTTGTATTTTGATGGGAGAGGTCGCTCGTTCTAAAAAACCATTGATGTTTTACACGGTCGGTACTACAGTTCGTACGAAATCGTTTCCCATAAGATAAAGTGTCTGTTACCATAGAGGAGATATGCCATGTGAGAGAAGAAAGTCTTTTCTACGGTTACTAATTTTACGTTATCAGTAGTTCAATTGGTTGTAGTTTCGAGGACCACCGTTCTGTGAACGAAGAGGTCACTAGAGAATCATGGGGATTTTACTAGGTCGGTATTTCAGTTCGTGTGGGATCCATTCCCATAAGATGCATAGTCTATTTTATATAATTATAGCCTCGTTTCTGATCAAATATCTATTACCTCGTATGCTTACTTCAATATTACACTCTGATTCATAATGTTAAGGAATCATTCATAAGTTTGTGAATCATTTACTAGTGAATGGTAAGTCGATTACATTCTTACCTCTGGAGACTTGTTTTTGGCAACTCCATCTATCAATAACTTCCGTGTTTGGCCATTTTTACCCATGGAGACTTGTTTTTGGCAACTCCATCTATCGATAACTTTCCTGTTTAACTATGTATATAACACATCGAGCTTATTAAGTTACCTGAAAGAGCGATTCGAGTGTGAGGGTGTATGATTTGGCTATCAGACATTATCGTTCGAAATAAGATTATGGAAATCAGCGGATCGTGTATACAATTGCATTTACTCTGTATACAAATTAATATTCCAATGATTCACCCTTCGATTTCAGAGGATTTAATTACTCGAAATAGGAATACATTTTGTAATGCATTTATTTATTCACGATTAAGTAATTATTGCTTGAAAATATCCTTTGCATCCGATTTTGTATGCAAACCATACTTTCGTGCAAATTTTACCAATACAACTGGACAATCGAAGTTCAATAAAGTCGAGGATTCAGGTAGCTGGTTCGTTAAGCTCACGATGGATGAAGGAAATCGTCAAGGATTGAATAGTTCGGCCATCCAAACGTTTTACCTCCCATATACAATATCACATATCAACAATTTTATTTAGTCTCGTTTTATTTAACATACAAGAGCTATCTTTAAACATGACGCACGATTTTAATATGCATACGTGTTCGCACATATTAAATAAGTCTAGGTTACACTGATATGATTTCGTTACGGTGAAACTGTACAAAGAGCGCGCAAGCACGAGACCACTGTTCGTTTCTCGGTGTCTTTCTGCGCCCGTTTATCGCCGCGTTTCGATCATCGTTCGGACCTTCGATCTTCTTACCGCGATTCTTCTAGGACTCTTCGACGATTACGTACCCGCGGTGCACGTTCCCTGCGTTCCTTTTCTCGTAGCTTCGTCGAGCTTCCCTCCAAAATTCAACGATTATTCAACCGTCAACACGTTCACTGTCTGTGACCCGCATATGGGTCACACCGTCATGCTTTCGAATACGCCGCCGAGAGACCGAACAGTGAACGCGTTAAACGATTTTTCAACCGTTACCACGTTCACTGTCTGTGACCCATATGTGGGTCACAACACCATGCTTTCGAATACTCCGCCGAGAGACCGAACAGTGAACGCGTTAAACGATTTTTCAACCGTTACCACGTTCACTGTCTGTGACCCATATGTGGGTCACATCGCCATGCTTTCGAATACTCCGCCGAGAGACCAAACAGTGAACGCGTTAAACGATTTTTCAATTGTCAACAAGTTCACTGTTGATGACCCATATGTGGGTCACAACACCATGCTCTCGGATACGTCGCTGAGAGATCGGACAGTGGATGTATTGAACGATTTTTCAACCGCCACCACGTTCACTGTCTATGCCCCATATGTGGGTCACATCGCCATGCTTTCGAATACTCCGTTGGGAGACTGAACAGTGAACGTATTAAAAGCTTTTTCAACCGTCAACACGTTCAATGTCTATGACTCATATATGAGTCATAGCACCATGGTTTTGAATACGCCGTTAAAAAATCGGACAGTGAACGCATTAAACGATTTTTCTTTTCTCCACGCGGAACGTTAGAAAGCGTCGAACGATCTGGACGATCGCGAGAAGCAAGCTCGATCGTCGTGAAAAGATCTTACTTTGATACGCAACTCTACATTGGTCGCTCTTCCAAGATTAAACACTTTCCAGAAGATCTTTCGAAACTCGAGACATTTTTACCCACAATTTTGAATACTTTTTTAAACTTTTAGTGTAGAAATCGTGCGTTAAAAAATCTGGAGACGAGAGACTCGCGACCCAACGGGATTTAGAGTCAACTTCACTTTTCCACGGTCCATGTTTTGCTGTTCGTGAAAAAAGTGGATTCCTTTTAATCAACTTCCACGATCGATCGACGTTGGAGTCGATTGGCTTGCTTCCCGAGGCCAGAGACGATAAAATCGCGCGTTTCGGACCCCTTATTACCTCTTCCTCTCTTCCCAGCGGAAAATCTCGCATGACAAAAAAAGAAACGATCCCCGTATTATTCCTAAAAACCTTCTTAGCGTACGCCAAAGAACTCTTTCTATCAAGACACATATAATCGCATCGTTGATCCTCAATCTTTTCGCTTCGAGTACACGGTAACAAGACTCGAGAAACCCTTTTGTCGATGCATATTGTCTTCAAGGTACATGTACACGTACGAAATACAGCCCGCGAAATATTGATCGACGATCATTTCTGTATTAGGTACGCACGCGACCGTGATCGCGCGTACGCGAGTAACTTTAGTATTACTAGACGATAGAGACGATAGGTTATATAAGATATTACAGTAAGACGAGAGTGTCACATTGAAAAAATATATATGTATGCGTTAATTTAGGAGAGGAGGAACGATAAGACGAGTCTCTACGTGCGCGCGCGCGCGCGCCACTAACTACATGCACGGATATGTTGGTAGTCAACCTTCAATGATAGATCGGTTAACCTGCGTTGTTACAACGATACGCGAAACCTGGGACACGCGTACCAAAGATGGGCAAAATTCATATTTAAATGAAATTTTGGAAGATAACGTTAATTATTTTGGTTTGAGAATTTTTTTGGCGCCAAAAGTGAGGAAATTATTTTGGTGGTAGGGAGAGAAATATTTGAACGAAATTGAGAGAAATGGGCAACGATTCATGGTATATTGTTATTGGTTTAATAAAATTTGGAAGCTGAATTATAAGAAAAAAACAATTTTTTCAAATTGTAAATATACATATAAAGAAGTTTGGATTTATTATTTGTTGGATGTAAACTGAAATTTGAATTATAGAAAGTATTTTTCGAATTATAAATATATTTCGAATTGTATATTGTTATTTGTTAAATAAAAATTTAAATCTGAATTATAAAAAATAACAATAGTAACGAAAGTAATATTTCGAATTTGTCGGATGAAAATTAGAATTTGAATTCTAGAAACTTTTCTTTGAATTTGAATTCTAGTAACTTTTCTTTGAATTTGAATTTCTAGTAACTTTTCTTTGAATTTGAATATTTAGTAACTTTTCTTTGAATTTGAATTTCTAGTAACTTTTCTTTGAATTTGAATTTCTAGTAACTTTTGCCCATCCCCGGCGCGAAGGATATGTCTGCACACGCGCACACGATCGAAAACGAGACTGCAAGGAAGAACGTCGGTGCGCGTAACGCCGTCTCTCTTTCATTTTATTTTTACTCGACCGTTTGCAGCTTTTGTTTTCGTAATTTCTTCTATCACCTTTTGTTTCAGGTCTCTCGCCGTCGATCGCATTTTTCTTTTTTCTCGTTCGTTAACGATAGGCTATATTACAGTGTCGGGCTATCGCTGCTGGACGATACATCGCGATATATCGAGCCTCTGAAAACAAGCGCGGTGCAAACGAACGATTTACGTAAAACGCGCGACGCTCCGATCGATATCGAATACACAGTCGTGCTTGGTTGTAACGCGTACGAATACAACGAAATCGCAGTTTTAATAAGGACATAAATTTTATCGAGAGATATCGAAATAAAATCTTTCGAACGAAAATTTCGCGATTCGTAAATAAAAAGATTAATCGATATCTGTTATTGAACAAATCGTGTAGCAGATGTTAGGAAACTCTTTAGAAATAACCATAAATTAACAAGAATAGATACCCTTAATATACATCTAACGATTAAAGTAAAATATAATTTAAAAATTGGATAATATTTAGATACATGTTTTCTTGTCTCTTTGTTTGTGTATGGTTCTCGAAATACAGATAAATAAATAGTTCTTTTCATAGTTAAATTAATCAGTGCTAGAAAAAGCCTTTGTGCGGGATTAATTTCACAAATTATTTTTCGTTAATTATACTTACATATGTAAAGATTAAATACAGGAGTAATGTTATTGTATACTCCTTTCGAAACCAGTTGAACGATTAATATTAAGTGCTGTTGTAGTTTATACAAGCATAGATATGTAATTATATTATTTTTCTCCCTTCAATAGTTATTTTGCCTCTTGAATACTTTTTTTAATCAAGCTAGTGAGAATTACAAAATAATAGGAGGTAGATTGAACTCGTCATCGGTACAGGTACTCCCTCTATAACACGCTAGTTTGGTTCCTTAATAATTTAGGTTTCAGAAATAAATTGCATTAACACGTTCACTGTCCATGACTCGTATATGGGTCACAACACCATCCTTTCGGATATGCCGCTGAGAGACCGGACAGTGGATGTATTCAACGATTTTTCAACCGTCAACACGTTCACTGTCGGTGACCCGTATATGGGTCACGACACTATACTTCCAGATACACCGCTGAGAAACCGGACAGTGGATCTATTAAACGATTTTTCAACCGTCAACACGTTCACTGCCGGTGACCCGTATATGGGTCACCGGCACTATGCTTCCGGATACACCGCTGAGAAATAGGACAGTGAACGCGTTAAACGATTTTTCAACCGTCATCACGTTCACTGTCTGTGACTCATATGTGGGTCACACCACCATACTTTCGGATACGCCGCTGAGAAACCGGACAGTGGATGTATTGAACGATTTTTCAACCGTCAACACGTTCACTGTCTGTGACTCATATGCGGGTCATATTACCATGCTTTTGGATACGCCTTTGAGAGATCGGACAGCGAACGCGTTAAATTTGATCCTAAAATTGTGTCACAACGAAACCGTGCTATACGGGG
The DNA here is from genome assembly GCF_051014445.1 of Colletes latitarsis. Taxonomy (NCBI): domain Eukaryota; kingdom Metazoa; phylum Arthropoda; class Insecta; order Hymenoptera; family Colletidae; genus Colletes; species Colletes latitarsis. Next base: position 18,899,726 of record NC_135145.1, read on the forward strand.
GATTACCTGTACATAAAATAATAATTAGGGAAAAGTTTGTCGATCCCTCGATGCTCGTTACAACCAAGTTCGACTGTAATTACGTTTGTTACGCGATAGCAAGTGCCATTTAGGTGTCGATTAGATTCGCGAATATGTACAAGCGTGCGCTGGGAGAAACTGAACGCATCGAGACTGGTACTGTACCCGGATCGGAGACGATCAGGACACTCTCTCGGGTTCTTGGATCTTTCATAAAGTTTTGCTACGTAAAACGCGTGTTCCAGATTTTGGAAAGCAAATGACACACACGACGCTCGGAATGAAACGCGCTAAACAGTAAATTAAACCGTCTACCGAACCGTACAAAAATATAGAACTTTTTTGTTGTTGTTGTTGTTTCCGCTTTGAGAAATCAGCACCGTATAAAAGTCGTATAAAAGTTTCCGGTGTCGATGCGCCTCCGATCGAGAGAGATCAGCTCTTTTCTTTCCCGCTTGCCGTGATTTTTCCGCGTCGAAGCAGCAAAATACGAAACCAAAAAACGATACACCGCGCAGAAAAATAAGGGCGAAGCATTTTTTTCTTTTTTGCAACCGTCGCGATTATACATCTTCCGATACGAAAATAGGGCTGGGGCTGTTCCAATGTTTCATAGCTGCTTAAATTTAGGTTTCAAAAATAAATTGTATTATAACGTTCACTGCCCATGACCCGTATATGGGGCATATCACCGTGCTATTGGATATGCCGCTGAGAAACCGGACAGTGAACGTGTTATTCGTATTCAACTATCAAAAACATGTTTACTAAAATCAAACGTATTGTATATATATTTGATGTTAAATAATATTTTTTCAAAATCTCATTATTCGAGCTTCTTAAATTTTCCCGTTCCAAAAAAATATAGTATTCATCGGTTTACACTATTCCAATATTTTTGTTATATCTAAAATTTCCTTTTTCCAAAAAATCTATTTTATAATCGATTCTCACGACAACATAGTTATTTTTACACTATTACTTCTAAATAGAACATAATATCTGACGACTGGTTTAATATTTGCAAAAGAATGAAATAAAAAAAAAAGTTAACACGTTCACTGCCCATGACCCGTATATGGGTCACAGAACCATGCTTTTGAATACGTAGTTAAGTGACCGGACAGTGAACACGTTAAATGATTTTTCATCCGTCAAGACGTTCACTGTCCATGACCCTTATATGGGTCACATCACCATGCTTTTGAATACGGCGCTAGGAAACCGGACAGTGAAAAATTTCCCTCTTCCAAAAAAAGTCTGTTTTAAAAATATAATATTCATCCGTTTACACCATTCCAATATTTTTAATAGTTTGCAACAAATTAGAGCAAATATACTTAACAGCTTCTACTTTGAAGACGAATTTCATCCCTCGATAAACAAAATTAACAATTTTAAATAAACAAAAAATAAGGGTCAAACATTTTTAAGTCTGCTACCAGTGTGTAAATTTCATTAAAATTAGTGATTTGGTATGTTCCTTCTTAAATTATCAATTTCACACGAATTTATGGGACGATCTAATAAATAAAAAAAATTACGATTAACTCGAGAAGCTTGATTCATAGATCTACGAACGTCCAGAGGCACGAAATAATATTCGACATTGTATTCCCCCAGCCCTAAACGAGCTCTCATTTCCAGGGTAGAAGGGACTCTTTTTTCCGCCATGACAAAACAACGGTCAGGTTTCTCGACAGAAGTATAAATATCGCGCGTCACACTCGACGTCGCTAGGTACGAAGATACACTATTCGCGTTAAAGAAAGGCGAAACATAGGAACAGTCTAGTAACACAGTTATCGGAGGCTAACCTATAATATTAAATCTACCACGCTGTTCTTACGAGCGAGGCACGGCAAAGAAGCATTTTTCATCTCTTTCGTTCGTACCCGGTTGGTCCTCGATGACAAATTAAGACGCTTGGATTTAATCCGCCGTGAAATAAAAGGTCTCCCGTGGAGCGTAAGAACGAACGTACTCTGTAACTAGGGCTCCCGCAAGCAATGCCGTGATTAACGACGCTCCGCTTCGAGAACAAAGTATCGCCTCCGACCGGTGAATTAATATTTCTTCCCGAGTCGACGTTATTCCCAGAACGCTTAACGCGCCCGCTCGATGCCGCCATTTTACAACCTGAATAGCGCACAGAGACTTTTGCAACAGGCAATCGATCGTACCGTACGTTTCTCTAACGAAGGTCGAAATGCAACAGTGAGAGAAGTAGGGACTCCTCCGGGGATGAAAGTGAGACGTGAGTCCCAAATTAAAAGCCTTCAATATTTGCAAAATTTTTCTTCGTTGTAAATGAATAGTTGAGGAGAAATTGATTGAGAAGGTAGGAATAGAAATTTTGTGGAATAAGTAGGGACTCATCGGGAATGAAAGTAACAAGGTGTAAGTCCCAATTTTTAGAGGAACATTGATTATTTAACAAATTTTGTTGTATTGAAGGTGAATATTCAGAAGGTAGGAGTATACAGATTGTGGAATAAGTAGAGATTTCTCTGGGGATGAAAGTAACAAGGTGTAAGTCCCAAATTTTTAGAGGAACTTTTACTATTTAAACAAATTTTTTGTATTGGAGATGAATATTCAGAAGGTAGGAGTATACAGTTTGTGGAATAAGTAGGGACTCCTCTGGGGATGAAAGTAACAAGGTGTAAGTCCCAAATTTTTAGAGGGGCATTGGCTATTTAAAAAAATTTTGTGTATTATAGATGAATATTGAGAAGATAGGAATAGAAATTTTGAGGTATAATTTGAGATTCTTCGAGGATGAAAGTAACAATGGTAGGTGTAAGTCCCAAATTAATAAAGGGACCTTGACTATTTAAACAATTTTTTTTCTTGAAGATGAATATTTAAGGAGAAATACATTATAGTGCAGGAATAGATTAAGAAGGTAGGAGTAGAAATTTTGTGGAATAAGTAGAAACTTCTCCAGGATAAAAGTAATAAGTGTAAGTGTAAGTGTAAGTCCCAAATTATTAGAGGGACCTGGAATATTTGAAAATATTTGTTACATTGAAAATGAATCTTAAGAAAGTAGGAGTAGAAATTTGGAGAAATAATTTGAGACTCTTCGAGAATGAAAGTAACAAGGGTAGGTGTAAGTCCCAAATTATTAGAGGGTCATTGACTATTTACAAAAGTTTTTTTTCTTGTAAATGAATATTAAGAAGGTAGGAGTAGAAATTTTGAGATTATTAGGGACTCTTCGGGAATGAAAGTAACAAGGATAGGTGTAAGTCCCAAATTTTTACAGGGTTCTCGAATATTTATAAAATTTTTCTTTCTTGTAAATGAATATTAAGAAGGTAGAAGTAGAAATTTTGTGGAATAAGTAGAGAGTTCTCGAGAATAAAAGTAACGAGGTGTAAGTCCCAAATTTTTAGAGGGACCTTGACTATTTAAAAATAATTTGTTTCTTGTAAATGAATATTTGACGAATAATTCGAATAAAATATTTGTTATTTTCATCCCTAGTGATTCCCAGTTTCAAATTTTTAGTATGGGACTATCCTGACTATTTAAAAAATTTGTCCTTTTTTAGTAAATCAATATTTAAGGAGCAACATATTATGGTACAGATCAAGAACGTACAAAAAAAAAATTTTGTGGAACAATTCGAAATAAATTTTTTTTACTTTCATCCCTATTGGTTCCAAGTCCCAAATTTTTAATAGGGGACCAACTTGATTATTCAAAAAATGTGTCTTCCTTGTAAATTAAAATTAAAAAAGTACCAGATTAAGAAGATACCAGTAAACATTTTGAAAAATAATAAAAAATAATAAAGTAAAAATTTTGAAAAACAAAAATATTTTTTATTTTCATCCCTAGTGGTTCTTAGTCTCAAATTTTTAATAAAGTACCACTTTGGTTATGCAAAAAATTTGTCTTGTGAATTATGATTAAAAAGGTACCAGTAAAAATTTTGAAAAACAACTCAAAAAAAAAATATTTTTACTTTCATCCCTAATGGTTTCTAGTCTCAAATTTTTAAAAGAGGACCACCTTGATTATTAAAAAAATTTTATCTTCCTTGTGAATTAAGATTGAAAAGATACCAGTGAAAATTTTGAAAAACAAAAAAATATTTTTTACTTTCATCCCTATTGGTTCCTAGTCTCAAATTTTTAAAAGAAGACCACCTTGATTATTCAAAAAATTTGTCTTCCTTGTAAATTAAGATTGAAAAGGTACCAGGTTAAGAAAATACCAGTAAAAATTTTGAAAAACAACTCAAAAAAAAAATATTTTTTACTTTCATCCCTAGTGGTTTCTAGTAGCAAATTTTTAAAAGAGTACCATCTTGATTATTCAAAAAATTTGTCTTCCTTGTAAATTAAAATTGAAAAAAGATACCAGTGAAAATTTTGAAAAACAAAAAAATATTTTTTACTTTCATCCCTATTGGTTCCTAGTCTCAAATTTGTAATGGAAGACCACCTTGGTTATTAAAAAAATTTGTCTTCTTGTAAATTAAGATTAAAAAGGTACCAGGTTAAGAAAATACCAGTAAAAATTTTGAAAAACAACTCAAAAAAAAAAAATATTTTTACTTTTATCCCTAGTGGTTTCTAGTAGCAAATTTTTAAAAGAGTACCATCTTGATTATTCAAAAAATTTTATTTTCCTTGTGAATTAAGATTGAATAGGTAGCAAATTAAGAAAGTACCAGTGAAAATTTTGAAAAACAAAACAAAAATATTTTTTAATTTCATCCCTAGTGCTTCTTAGTCTCAATTTCTTAAGAGGACTACCTTGATTATTAAAAAAATTTGTCTTCCTTGTAAATTAAGATTAAAAAGGTACCAGTGAAAATTTCGAAAAACAAAACAAAAATATTTTTTAATTTCATCCCTAGTGGTTCCCAGTCTCAAATTTGTCTTCCTCGTAAATTAAGATTAAAAAAGACACCAGATTAAGAAGGTACCAGTAAAAATTTTGAAAAACAACTAAAAAAAAAAAATATTCCTTTCATCCCCTATGGTTGCCATTTCGAATATCACCGAAACTAAAACAATGCGAGGTTCTCTGTGCCGCCTAAGTAAACGGCGGAGCTTCGTTATCACAACGCGAAACAACAACGATGGTCCAGAGATCGAGGGAACTAATATGTACTACGGATCGAGACACCTGTCTCTCTTCTACGGTTCTCGATTAAGTTAGGATCTACCAGCATTACCATTAGTATATTCACTTGTTTACCATTCCACGGTAATTACGCTAACTTTTATATTATAATTTACAGGTTACAACACGATATCGTATTAAGTTAGGGGGACTGAAGATAGTTTTCGACAGCCGTGTCACGAGCTTCCGGTACTTTCCCGCCCTCCCTTTTCTTCCCTTTCAACCGCAACACCGTCCCGCTACTTACAAATAATACTGAAGCTACGCATGGTATTTTTCAAGCCTGTTTCGCCTGACAATTTTTTTTTTTTACTTTTTCTCTCTCGTGTCCACAAAAAAATCAGGGGACCCAAGGTTCGCAGTCCCAAAAAATCGGGGACCCTTCTCTCCGTCCCCGCTTTCGATCTTTCTTTAAATTCCTTTTCTCGTTTTCGTCAACGGTGACAGGGGCGAACCCAAGACTTTTTCGTAATTTCTCTCGGAATTGGTTTTCTCTGTTTTTTTGTTTTTTTTTTTCTTTTTACAGTCTTTTACAGGGGTACGATTTTCTCGTTTCGATGCATCGGCGTGTCGTACGCGGGCACGTATTTGTAGTACTGCGACGGATACGACGCGAACGACGTCTCCGACGGCGACAGTCGTCCGCGGAATCGACTGCGGACTATGTCGACGATCAACGCCAAACAGAGCACCGATAGTATGACGATCAACGTGATCGGTACCGTGCCCCAGCTTCTGCTACCTTGGTGGCCCCCAGTCTCGTTCTCCTTCGGATGCTGCGGACAGAATAGAAATTTTTTTATTTTCACGTCGATTTGTTTATTTAACATTCGAACAGTTTTCGAAAACGGCGATTTAGACGTGAAAAATTATAGTTCACTTTGAGTCTTCTACTGTAAAATGCGTTTTTTTTATGTTGCATTTGGTATTTTTTTGTCTTTATTATTGTTGAGAAATTCAAATTGGGACTAAAGAGGATTTACAATAAAAGAAATTACTGAATAATAAAATTTACGAAAATTAAATATAAATATGATGGGTTTAAATATTTAAATTTTGTATCCAAAGTTATAAAAATTTAATTCAAATATGAGTGATATTTAATATAAAATTTTGTTGAGAGATTCTAGATATCAAAATAAGACGAAAATCAAGAATACCAATTTGTTGATGGAGGCTTCGTTAAAAAGTTATTAACGTTTAAAGTAGCACTTGTAGAATGGCGCACTGTCACGTGTACGCAGCTGTTCGAAGATTGTCGTTCTACAGGCGGAAGTTTAAACGTTAATAACTTTTTAACGAAGCCTCAATCAACAAATTGTTATTCTTGATTTTCGTCTTATTTTGGCCAATAGAATCTCCCACTAAAATTTTTTCTGCGGACAGAATAGAATTTTTGTATTTTCACGTCGATTCGTTTATTTATTTATAACGCGACGAACAGTTTTCGAAAACGACGATTTAGACGTGAAAAATTATATTCCACTTTGAGTCTTCTACTGTAAAATGCGTTCTTTTTATGTTGCATTTGGTATTTTTTTGTTTTTATTATTGTTGAGAAATTCAAAATTGTCGAGAAGAGGTTTGAGAATTCAAATTGGGACTAAAGAGGATTTACAATAAAAGAAATTACTGAATAATAAAATTTACGAAAATTAAATATAAATATGATGGGTTTAAATATTTAAATTTTGTATCCAAAGTTATAAAAATTTAATTCAAATATGAGTGATATTTAATATAAAATTTTGTTGAGAGATTCTAGATATCAAAATAAGACGAAAATCAAGAATACCAATTTGTTGATGGAGGCTTCGTTAAAAAGTTATTAACGTTTGAAGTTGCACTTGTAGAATGGCGCACTGTCACGTGTACGCAGCTGTTCGAAGATTATCGTTCTACAGACGGAACTTTAAATGTTAACAACTTTTTAACGAAGTCTCAATCAACAAATTGTTATTCTTGATTTTCGTCTTATTTTGGCCAATAGAATCTCCCACTAAAATTTTTTCTGCGGACAGAATAGAATTTTTGTATTTTCACGTCGATTCGTTTATTTATTTATAACGCGACGAACAGTTTTCGAAAACGACGATTTAGACGTGAAGAATTATATTTCACTTCGAGTCTTCTACTGTAAAATGCGTTTTTTTTATGTTGCATTTGGTATTTTTTTGTTTTTATTATTGTTGAGAAATTCAAAATTGTTGAAAAGAGGTTTGAGAATTCAAATTGGGACTAAAGAGGATTTACAATAAAAGAAATTACTGAATAATAAAATTTACGAAAATTAAATATAAATATGATGGGTTTAAATATTTAAATTTTGTATCCAAAGTTATAAAAATTTAATTCAAATATGAGTGATATTTAATATAAAATTTTGTTGAGAGATTCTAGATATCAAAATAAGACGAAAATCAAGAATATCAATTTGTTGATGGAGGCTTCCTTAAAAAGTTATTAACGTTTAAAGTTGCACTTGTAGAATGGCGCACTGTCACGTGTACGCAGCTGTTCGAAGATTGTCGTTCTACAGACGGAACTTTAAATGTTAATAACTTTTTAACGAAGCCTCAATCAACAAATTGTTATTCTTGATTTTCGTCTTAATTTGGTCACTAGAATCTCCTACTAAAATTTTTTCCAGGTATGGCAGAACGCTTTGTACGTATATACGCATAGAATTTTGGGGAACATTTTTGGCCACGCAAAAGAATTTTTTTCTCGAAAGTACGCAGGATTTCGAGGGTATGTGTATTCACCAAAAGTAATTGTAATCGACCCCTGGAACCAGAAATAATTTTTCTAGAATATTTTGAAATTAATTTTTTCAGTGAAAAATTTCAGCAGCTACCCCCTGTCGATTTTTCCTAAAAATTCGTTTTTCATTTTTAATAAATTTGTTTTACGCGCTACGGAAATGTTGTTTAATACTTTTTCGTAGCCATCCATGAGCTCTACTTCCATACTAAATTTCATTGGAATATATTCACTATTGTAGGAGTTGTAGTCGTTTGAAAATTTGACCATTTTTATGGGGTTTTCGGCACTTTACAAGGTTAAGGAACAACATTTCGAATATTTTTAGAATTTCTACATATTCTACATTAAAATACGCGTAATTTGCTTTTTTAAACATTAAAATCCTCCAATCCGTTCAGAAGTTATGACATTTTAAAGATTCGCATGAAATTTCAGGGTACCATTTTTGGCCTCACATTTTATTTTCGGTGAAGAATTTTTTTCTCGAAACTGTGTAGGATTTCGGGGGTATGTCTATTCACCAAAAATTATTGCAATTGACCTCTGCAACTAAAAATAATTTTTTTAGAATGATTTGAAATTTTTTAATTTTGTCAAAAAATTTCACACGTTCTTAAATTTTTTTCTTGAAAATGCGTAGGAATTTTGGGGTATATAGATTCATCAAAAATGATTCTAATGGACTCCCACAACCGAAAATAATTTTTTCAAAACGATTTGAAACTTTTCATTTTCGCTGAAAAATTTAGACATCTACCCCCTGTCGATTTTTCTTACAAATTCGTTTTTCATTTTTAGTAATTTTGTTTGACGTCCTATTGAAAAGTTGTCTAATACTTTTCTGTAGGTATCCATGAGCTCTACTTCAGAAAAAAGTTTCATAGAAATATATTCGCTATTGTAGGAGTTATGGCTGTTTGAAAATTGGACCATTTTTGTGGGGTTTTTCTCATTTTGCGGGGTCAAGGAACAACTTTTCGAATATTTTTTGAATTTCAACATATTCTACATTAAAATACGCGCAGTTTGCTTTTTTAAACATTAAAATTGTCCAATCCGTTCAGAAGTTATGACGTTTTAAAGATTCGCATGAAAATTCAGTGAAACATATCGACGCTATGGTCAGACATGAAATTTTCGGTAATGAATTTTTTTCTCGAAACTGAGTAGGATTTCGAGGGTATGTCTGTTGACCAAAAATGCTTGCAATTGACCCCTGCAACTAAAAATAATTTTTCCAAGACGATTCGAAATTTTTTTTTTCCGTCGAAAAATTTCACACCTTCTCGAATTTTTTTCTCGAAACTACGTAGGATTTCGGGGGTATATCTAATGACCAAAAATGCTTGCAATTAACTCTCACAACTGAAAATAATTTTTCTAAAACGATTTGAAATTTTTTTTTTCCCTTCGAAAAATTTCACACCTTCCCGAATTTTTTTCTAGAAAGTGGATTGGATTTTGGAGGTTTGTCTATTCACCAAAAATGATTGTAATTGACCCCTTCAACTAAAAATAATTTTTCCAAAGTGATTTCAAACTTTTCAATTTCGCCAAAAAATTTAGGCACCTACCCCCTGTCGATTTTTCTTAAAACTTCGTTTTTCATTTTTAGTAATTTTGTTTGACGTCCTATAGAAAAGTTGTGTAATACTTTTTTGTAGGTACCTATGAGCTCTACTTCATAAATAAATTTCAATGAAATACATTCACTATTGTAGGAGTTATGGCCGTTTGAAAATTGAACTATATTTATGAGGTTTTTCTCATTTTAGGGGGTCAAGGAACAACTTTTCGAATATTTTTAGAATTTCTACATATTCTACACTAAAATACGCGTCGTTTGCTTTTTTAAACATTAAAATCCCTCAATCTGTTCGGGAGTTATGATTTTTTAAACGTTTCTATGAAATTTCGTTGTACCATTTCTGGCTACATATTATATTTTTAGTAATGAATTTTTTTCTCGAAACTGCGTAGGATTTCTGGGGTATGTGTAATCACCAAAAATGATCGTAATTCACTCCCTAAACCAAAAATAATTTTTCCAGAACGATTTGAAATTTTTTTTTTCGTCATAAAATTTAGCCATCTACACCCTGTCGATTTTTCTTAAAAATTCGTTTCTGATTTTTAATAAATTTGTTAGACACTCCACGGAAATGTTGTCCAATACTTTTTTGTAGATATCCATGAGCTCTACTTCAGAAATAAATTTCATTGAAATATATTCACTATTGTAGTAATATATCAAGTACTTTTATTCTAAAATAAAGTACCTTCCAGTCATTCATACAGTACAAAATAAAATTATTATAAAATCATTATTTCCCAGAAGAAATATGAACTGCAAAAACAGATTTCCAAGAAGAATAGAAACGTCGATTTTCTCATTAAAAATTAACCTATTTAACTAATTTCTGAGGATAAATAAAGTTTCAAATGAAGATCCTCAAGGATTTACAAGCTTTTTAATGACACCAAAAAAAACAGTAAAATGATATTGGAGATGGTACAAAAAATTAGACTTTTTCGAGTTTAAATCGCCGTTTTCGAGCACTGTGCATCGCCTCTGGGTCGGTACTTACCGTAATTGGACAGATTGGACAACAGGTTCCTGGCTTCGGAGGCAACGGATTGCTACAGGCTACCGAGCAGATGGTTTCTCTGCAGCCGAGTCTTCCTCCGGCCTCGCAGGTGCACGTGGTGCACGCGTTCGGTTGCCAAGTCGATCCTTCCGGATGCGTTCCGTTCAGGTGATCGGTGCAGGAGGCTCGACAACGGCATATCTGAAACGATGCAACGCGTGGTTAGCTCGAGACCGCCTTCGACTTCTTCCTTAGAGCCTACAGGATGGGATATTTTGGTTCAGAAAATGGTTAAGACTTTGTTTACGTGAAGCTAGGTTCGACGGTGGGCAAGCAATCGAGTAAAATTAGGTTTTGTTAACACTGAACCTACCACGACTGGATAAATGATCGTTTTTAAAAAATATAGTGTTCAGTCACCCTTGGGAAAAATTTATATGAGCGATTCTAGAGACCAAAATAAGACGAAAATCAAGAATACTAATTTGTTGATTGAGGCTTCGTTAAAAAGTTATTAACGTTTAAGGTTATGCCTGTGAGACGCTGGCGCACGTGGCTGTACGCAGGTTGTCTATTTACAGGCGCAAATGCTAATAACTTTTTAACAAAGCCTCAATCAACAAATTGCTATTCTTAATTTTTGTCTTGTTTTGGCCTCTAGAATCTGCCATTAAAATTTCTCCCAGGTATGGTCGAATGCTTTGTACGTATATACGCATGGAATTTTGGGGAATCATTTTTGGCCACGCAAAAGAATTTTTTTCTCGAAAGTGCGTAGGATTTCGTGGGTATGTCTATTCACCGAAAGTGATTGTAATCGACCCCTGAAACCAGAAATAATTTTTTTAGAATGATTTGGAATTTTTTAGTTTTGCCGAAAAATTTGTCCACTTATTCGAATTTTTTTCTCGAAAGTGCGTAGGATTTCGTGGGTATGTCTATTCACCAAAAATGATTGTAATTGACCCCACTAGCTAAAAATAATTTTTTTAGAACGATTTGAAATTTTTTTTTTCGCCTGTTTGATTTTTCTTAAAAATTCGTTTTTCATTTTTAATAACTTTGTTTGGCTCGCTACGGAAATTTTGTCTAATACTTTTTTGTAGGTACCTAGGAGCTCTACTTCAGAAAAAAGTTTCCTTGAAATATATTCACTGTTGTAGGAGTTATGGCTGTTTCAAAATTGGTCCATTTTTATGGGGTTTTTCTCATTTTAGGGGGTCAAGGAACAACTTTTCGAATATTTTTATAATTGCTACATATTCTACACTAAAATACGCGGCGTTTGGCTTTTTGAACATTAAAATCGTCCAATCCGTTCAGAAGTTATGGTGTTTTAAAGATTCGCATGTAAATTCGTGGTACCATTTCTGGTTACATATTATATTTTTAGTAATGAATTTTTTTATTGTTTGTTTTCTGAGAAAAATTTGTTTTTATCGACATTGAATCTACCACAATAGGGTAAATGATCGTTTTCAAAATTTCGTTTAGAATTTCTAATATGCAATAATATTTTAGCGACATTCAGCGAATTAAATATAATGGATCTTTCGATATTCACTTTTATTCTTATTGTTTGTTTTCTGAGAAAAATATATAGTTTAAACGATTTATATTTTTTTTTAAAAAGCTGGACAAAATTCTGGTTAGCTTTCGATGTAATTAGAAGATATATGTATACCAAAGACGAAAAGAGAGAATCTTCAGCGTCCACTGCCTTAGAACAGTTTAACAACGCGTATTAAAAACAGTCAAAATTTAGACGCTTGCAGTTTCGAAACTATTAAAGCTTTATCCATTATTACACCGCCATTAGCAGCGGCGAAGCTTCTTTTTTAAAAATGGTTTTTGGATTTTGGCGATCCGACTTTCCGTTTTCGAGATATCGTAATTTATGTAAAAGGTAATTTTTTTAACTCGACTATGTCTGTCACCGTCTAACGCGTACGACCTCTCACTCTCTTGCGTGCGTGAGTCGAGACTGAGTGACGTCACGTTTACTACGATCGCGCGAGGTCAGTGACCTCGCGACGTAAACAGTGAAACGTAAACAAATGCTTTAAACCCTCATATCTCCGGAACTAGCCACGCGATCAACGTGAAACAAAAATCGTTATATCTCTGGAACTAATTATGCTATCACCTTGAACGAGCACTCATTTTAAAGGGCATTTCACCCTCCATCTGACTAGCATAACAATCATCATTATTTATGCAGTCTTCCATGTTTATTTTGCAATTTACTTTTACACTACATACCCACAAATGTTTCAGCAATTCTTATCGATTATAAAACTGGTGTACGATAAAACTGGATTATAAATTGTTTATTTAAACTTGTATACAGAATTTTTTCGTAATTACTAGCCAGTATTTTTTCGTGAATAATTGTTTCTTCTGGAACTAACTACTCTTGAAATAATGTGTCGGTCTAGGTCAGTGTTAAGTCAATTTTGCATTATTTGTTTCGCTTATAAATGTGTTCCCTTTTGCACACTCGTGTTTAATATTCTCCAATCATCCACAAATTCTCCATTTTATTGTCGAAATGAAAACACGAAAAGTAATCATCCAATTTGTTTACAAACCTCCTACTTTCGATAGTTTGGTATTTAATGGACTCGAACCCACCGAAAACCTAATTTCCAGTTTCAAATCAATTACGAAGTTACCCAACAAACACAGATCGATGACCACAGCTCTTCACAAATTACGTTCTTGAAACTTCCTAGTAATTTACATACGCACTATGCTGTGTTTAACCCAGAATAGTTCAGAACAATTTCAAAATCAGCGAATTAGTTTAAAAAATTGTTTACTGGAAGATTCTTTTGTTTCGAGTAGAAAGTGCGAAAATAAAACTCACAGGACAGCCGCGTTTGTTCGTCTTGTAGCCAAAGGTGCATCGTTTTCTGCATCCCACCAGGGGCGGACAGTTGGAGTTGGGTGCCCTGCACTTGCAAAACGTGCAATCGTTCTCGTCCATTACCAGACCGCGTTCGCAGTGCAAGTCGCACTTGACCTCCGGGCAAATCTTCTTTCCGGTCGCGTCGATCACGACGCTGTCGTTGGTGGGCTCCTCGAAGGTCTGTGGTGTCTGACAAGCGCACACAGAGCAGCCTCCCTCGTCCTTCACGAGGTCGCAATTGAGTCCACAATGCGGCAGCTCTGGGCAAACTTTATCGACGTCCGCTGGTGGATGCACTACCTCGTTCTCCTGAAACCCGGAAACCTGGTTGTTAAAAATGTTACAAAAAACACCATTCGATTGCAAATTTTTAGTGCAGAATTTTGGGACGCGAGATTTTTAATAATTTTGAGAAATTGAAGTGATTAACATTGGAACTATCAAAGTGGTGAGCTATTTGTAATTTTTAGGAAAATTTTTCCAAAATTTACTCGATTGGATTTTTGAAAATTTATTCAACTTTGTATTGGAAGAGGTTTTAGATACTTGGACGTGTAATTTATGAGGTATTTAACACTAAAAAAGAACTACCAAAGCAGTCAAAATGATCCATTTGAAATTTTTAGGAAAATTTTTGCAAAATTTACTCGATTGAATTTTTGAAAATTTATTCAACTTTGTATTGGAAGAGGTTTTAGATACTTGGACGTGTAATTTATGAGGCATTTAACACTAAAAAAGAACTACCAAAGCAGTCAAAATGATTCATTTGAAATTTTTAGGAAAATTTGTATAAAATTTACTCGACTGGATTTTTGAAAATTTACTATATTTTTATTAAACTCTGTACTGGAAGATGTTTATTGCCTTGGATTTATAATTTGTAAGGTAGTTAATACTAGAATTATCAAACCAGTCAAAGTAATCCAAAAAAATTTGTAAAAAATTTACTCGACTGGATTTTTGAAAATTTATTCAACTTTGTATTGGAAGAAGTTTTAGATGATACTTGGACGTGTAATTTATGAGGTATTTAACACTAAAAAAGAACTACCAAAGCAGTCAAAATGATCCATTTGAAATATTTAGGAAAATTTTTATAAAATTTACTCGACTGGATTTTTGAAAATTTTCTATATTTTTGTTAAACTCTGTACTGGAAGATGTTTATTGCCTTGAATTTATAATTTGTAAGGTAGTTAATACTAGAATTATCAAAGCAGTCAAAATAATCCAAAAAAATTTGTAAAAAATTTACTCGACTGGATTTTTGAAAATTTATTCAACTTTGTATTGGAAGAGGTTTTAGATGATACTTGGACGTGTAATTTATGAGGTATTTAACACTAAAAAAGAACTACCAAAGCAGTCAAAATGATCCATTTGAAATATTTAGGAAAATTTTTATAAAATTTACTCGACTGGATTTTTGAAAATTTACTATATTTTTGTTAAACTCTGTACTGGAAGATGTTTATTGCCTTGAATTTATAATTTGTAAGGTAGTTAATACTAGAATTATCAAAGCAGTCAAAATAATCCAAAAAAATTTGTAAAAAATTTACTCGACTGGATTTTTGAAAATTTATTCAACTTTGTATTGGAAGAAGTTTTAGATGATACTTGGACGTGTAATTTATGAGGTATTTAACACTAAAAAAGAACTACCAAAGCAGTCAAAATGATACATTTGAAATATTTAGGAAAATTTGTATAAAATTTACTCGACTGGATTTTTGAAAATTTACTAAATTTTTGTTAAATTCTATAGTGGAAGATGTTTTATACGGTATTGCCTTGGATATATAATTTGTAAGGTATTTAACATTAGAATTACCAAACTAGTCAAAATGAATTAACAAAATTTGTAAAAAATTTACTCGACTGGATTTTTGAAAATTCATTCAACTTTGTATTGGAAGAAGTTTTAGATGATACTTGGACGTGTAATTTATGAGGCATTTAACACTAAAAAAGAACTACCAAAGCAGTCAAAATGATACATTTGAAATTTTTAGGAAAATTTGTATAAAATTTACTCGACTGGATTTTTGAAAATTTACTATATTTTTATTAAACTCTGTACTGGAAGATGTTTATTGCCTTGGATTTATAATTTGTAAGGTAGTTAATACTAGAATTATCAAAGCAGTCAAAATAATCCAAAAAAATTTGTAAAAAATTTACTCGACTGGATTTTTGAAAATTTATTCAACTTTGTATTGGAAGAAGTTTTAGATGATACTTGGACGTGTAATTTATGAGGTATTTAACACTAAAAAAGAACTACCAAAGCAGTCAAAATGATACATTTGAAATTTTTAGGAAAATTTGTATAAAATTTACTCGACTGGATTTTTGAAAATTTACTATATTTTTGTTAAACTCTGTACTGGAAGATGTTTATTGCCTTGAATTTATAATTTGTAAGGTAGTTAATACTAGAATTATCAAAGCAGTCAAAATAATCCAAAAAAATTTGTAAAAAATTTACTCGACTGGATTTTTGAAAATTTATTCAATTTTGTATTGGAAGAAGTTTTAGATGATACTTGCACGTGTAATTTATGAGGTATTTAACACTAAAAAAGAATTACCAAAGCAGTCAAAATGACCCATTTGAAATTTTTAGGAAAATTTTTGCAAAATTTACTCGATTGGATTTTTGAAAATTGATTCAATTTTGTATTGGAAGAAGTTTTAGATGATACTTGGACGTGTAATTTATGAGGTATTTAACACTAAAAAAGAATTACCAAAGCAGTCAAAATGATCCATTTGGAATTTTTAGGAAAATTTGTATAAAATTTACTCGACTGGATTTTTGAAAATTTACTATATTTTTGTTAAATTCTATAGTGGAAGATGTTTTATACGGTATTGCCTTAGATATATAATTTGTAAGGTATTTAACACTAGAATTATCAAAGCAGTCAAAATAATCCAAAAAAAATTTGTAAAAAATTTAATCGACTGGATTTTTGAAAATTTACCAAACTCTTATTAAATACTGTATTAGGAGAAGTTTTAAATGATATTGCTTTGGACATATAATTTATAAGGAATTTAACACTAGAATTATCAAAGCAGTCAAAATAATCCAAAAAAATTTGTAAAAAATTTAATCGACTGGATTTTTGAAAATTTACCAAACTCTTATTAAATACTGTATTAGGAGAAGTTTTAAACGATATTGCTTTGGACATATAATTTATAAGGAATTTAACACTAGAATTATCAAAGCAGTCAAAATAATCCAAAAAAATTTGTAAAAAATTTACTCATTTTGATTTTTGAAAATTTATTCAACTTTGTATTGGAAGAAGTTTTAGATGATACTTGGACGTGTAATTTATGAGGTATTTAACACTAAAAAAGAACTACCAAAGCAGTCAAAATGACCCATTTGAAATATTTAGGAAAATTTGTATAAAATTTACTCGACTGGATTTTTGAAAATTTACTATATTTTTGTTAAATTCTATAGTGGAAGATGTTTTATACGGTGTTGCCTTGGATATATAATTTGTAAGGTATTTAACATTAGAATTATCAAAGCAGTCAAAATAATCCAAAAAAATTTGTAAAAAATTTAATCGACTGGATTTTTGAAAATTTACCAAACTCTTATTAAATACTGTATTAGGAGAAGTTTTATACGGTGTTGCCTTGGACATATAATGTATAAGGAATTTAACATTAGAATTACCAAACTAGTCAAAATGAATTAACAAAATTTGTAAAAAATTTACTCGATTGGATTTTTGAAAATTTACTAAACTGTAAGACAAGAAGTTTTAAACGATGTTGCCTTGGATATATAATTTATAAAGAATTTAACATTAGAATTACCAAACCGGTTAAAATGACACAACAAAATTTGTAAAAAATTGATTCGATTGGATTTTTGAAAATTTACTAAATTGTACTAGGAGAAGTTTTAGACGATATTGCCTTCGACATATAATTTGTAGTAATATTTAGAACTACGAAAGCAGTCAAAATAATCCATTCATAAAATTTATCAAAATTTGGAAAAAATTTACTCGATTCAAGTTTTGAAAATTTATTAAACTCTGTACTCAAAGAAGTTTTAGACGATATTGCCTTGGACATACAATTTGTAAGGTATTTAACATTATAACTACCAAAACAGTCAAAATGACCCAAAAAAATTTGTAAAAAATTTACTCGATTCAATTTTTGAAAATTTATTAAATTCTGTACTAAAAGAAGTTTTACACGATATTGTCTTAGACATATAATTTATAAGGTATTTAACACTAAAACTACCAAACCAGTCAAAATGACTCAACAAAATTTGAAAAAAATTTACTTCACTGCAATTTTGAAAATTTACTAAATTCTTACTAACTTCTGTACTGGAAGAAGTTTTAGACAATATTGCTTTAGACATATAATTTATAAGGTATTTAACATTAGAACAACCAAACCAGTCAAAATTTGAAAAAAAATTTACTTGACTGAATTTTTGAAAATTTACCATAATTTTCTATAAGAGTAAAATGGGGGAAAAATAACATTTGAGAATTCAAATGGGACTGAAAAGATTCAACTATTTCGTAACATTTTCAAAATACTCAATTTATATTTAATTTTGTTATAAATAAATTATCACCAGATGATTTGACTCACATAAAAAAAATTACTAAATAATAGAATAAAAAATAAATTAAATTTAAATATGTTCGTTGTAAATATTTAAATTTTATATATCCAAGGTTACTCAAATTGAATTAAACAAAATTAAATTTTAATACGATGGTTGCAAATATTTAAATTTTATATATCCAAGTTTACTAAAACTGAATCAAAAAAATATTAAATTTCAATATGTTCGTTGCAAATATTTAAATTTTATATATCCAAGGTTACTAAAACTGAATAATAAAAAAAATTAAATTTCAATATGTTCGTTCTAAATATTCAAATTTTATATATCCAAGGTTACTAAAACTGAATAAAAAAAAAATTAAATTTCAATATGTTTCAAACTGAATTAAAAAAAATTAAATTTTAATGTGTTGCTTGCAAATATTTCCAAGGTAACTAAAACTGAATAAAAAAAAAATTAAATTTCAGCATAATAATTATAAATATTTAAATTTGATATCCATGGTTATTAAAATCGAAGGTTTAAGATTTTCCTGACTATTCACACAATTTTGAAGAATTTCAAATATTGGGGACTCGTTGATTTACGTTTATTGATTTCGAAGGACATTATTTTTCCCACGTACCTTTTGCACGATGCAGCTGCAGAGTGGGCAATTGCTCTCGTCGTTCACGTATCCATGATCGCATGTCAAGTCGCAGTTTTCTAAAGAATTTCGGCAAGGCGGTTCGAGTTCCTCGATCGTTGCGTTCGTCGGTATGGGACAGTGGGGGCAACACTCGCCCGGATTCGGAGGAATGGCGTTTTCGCAGGACTTACACATCGGTTCCTGACAGGACACTCCCTCCTCCTCGCAGACGCAGGTCACGCAGTCCGACTGCTGCCATTGTTCGCCCACCTTCTTCGCTTTGTCCTCGTAGATGCAATGTTTCGTCGATTTCGCGTCCTCTGTCGCCACCTTTACCCACGATACAGACTCTGCAATGGGAAACGCTTCGTTAATATTTTCGAAATGGAAATGAAACAAGTTTTTGGGTCTTTTCTTGGTTTTATACAGAGTGGCCTATCTAAATGGGGATACCGGAATATTAAAACATGTTTATTTACACTTACAGAGTCCCACGATAAACAAAAACTGTTTATTTCTATTTATTTTTTAATTTAGAGGTCGTTTTTAACTGAACGTATTTTTGCATCAACTATACGGTGCAATAAAAAAAATTATAAAATTAAATGTAAAAAAACATCGATAACCTTGTGAATTACGAAAAAAATTACCTTAGAAAAAGAATGTTGTAATTTAATCGTTTTTTCGAACCATTCAAATAGCGTATAAAATATTTTTTCTATGCATACTATTAGAGAAAATATTTAGATGGTCTTATGTAGGTGAACCATCCACCCTGTATGTGGTACTGCCTCTTTTCTTGCAATAAAATTTGAGCCACGTGTGTGGAACGATTAATTATAACGTTTATTTCTAGAAAAATAGAAAAAAAAAACGAAAAATAAAAACGATACGAACGAAAGTAACGTCTTTATATCAATAATGCAAAGAATAGTCACGAAATTCAGTTCTGGAGTCGAAGGAACATGAATAGTCGATTTATTGCAAGTATCCATAACGCAGATTTTTGCAAGAAGCGAGGTAGTACTGTATATTGGTTAGTAGTCGTTTAAATAATGGTTTCTGACGAGTTTGCACGTTATTTCGACACGAAGTTTCAGTTATACACTTTTTTCTAAAGCCAATTGATTCGTTTGCATGTATCACTAACGCAGATTTTTGCAAGAAGCGAGGGAGAACCGCTTATCGGTTACTAGTTGTTAAAAATAATGGTTTGTGACGAGTTTGTACGTTGTTTTGACACGAAGTTCTAGTTACATACTTTTTTCTGAAGCCAAACAATTCTTTTGCATGTATCCCTAACGCAGATTTTTGCAAGAAGCGAGGGAGAACTGCATATCGGTTACTAGTTGTTAAAAATAATGGTTTCTGACAAGTTTGCACGTTGTTTTGACACGAAGTTTCAGTTATATACTTTTTCCTAAAGCCAATTGATTCGTTTGCATGTATCACTAACGCAGATTTTTGCAAGAAGCGAGGGAGACTCGTATATCGATTTGTAGTCGTTGAAATAATGGTTTCTGACAAGTTTGCATGTTGTTTTGACAAGAAGTTTCAGTTACATACTTTTTTCTAAAGCCAATTGATTCTTTTGCAAGTATCCCTAACGCAGATTTTTGCAAGAAGCGAGGGAGACTCGTATATCGATTAGCAGTCGTTGAAATAATGGTTTCTGACAAGTTCACGCGTTGTTTCGATGCAAAGTTTCAGTTACATACTTTTTTCTAAAGCCAAACGATTCTTTTGCATGTATCCCTAACGCAGATTTTTGCAAGAAGCGAGGGAGACTCGTATATCGGTTACTAGTCGTTCAAATAATGATCTTTAGCGAGTTGTACGTTAGTTCAACACGAAGTTCTTGTTACGTAAGTTTTTCTAAATCGATTCTGGTTATAGCATAGTAATCGTTCTGTAATAGTCCTGAGTTGCCAACTATCGAAGTCTCCGATTGTCGAGAAGCCTGTAATCGTCGAATTACCTCGAGAATTTGGTCCCGAAACTTTGGAATACTCTTCGAAAAGCAATTACAGGACTTATGCATAGAAGACTGGCGGCCATCTTGGGCCATAAGTCTGGGCAACGTCACTTGAAACTTGTATTTTAAGGAGAAAGGAAGATAAGTTTTGGAAGAAATTGCGAGTTTTACTCAAACAGATGCTTTTCAGTCAATCTTTGCTAGTTTACAAAATAAAAAGTAAATACAAATTCAATAATACAAGCTTAAATTCGATTTTTAATAAAAATTTTTTAGTTAAAATTTTTTTGAAGAAAGTTCATTCCAAAATTGAAAACATTTAAAACAGTTACTTTTTCAATTTTCACTCTTTCTAATACAGTTCTGATTTTCTTCCTACGATACTAAACGTTTCGTTTGACGAATCGGGAACAAAATGGCGGTACAATCTTCCGGTAGCGACGTTCGCGAAGAACAACCGGACAAACCGGAGTTTATGTTTACCAATTAATCGATGTTTGTTAACAAAACAGACGGAGCTCTACAGAAGCTGAATGCCCATCGAAACGGCTCGATCAATATTTATTATCATTACGTCACTAATTATGTCGAAAGCGTAATTAAACACCCCGCGGTACCGGGTGCAGCTACAAAGCCAGAAACTCGAAATTTCGAGATTGCTGTTAACGAAATTGCAATTTAAATCGAACTTTCTCCTTTACCGAGTTGCAAATTATTTTCTACCAATAATGAGAGTGAAGTGGAGGGGGGTCCAATTACCATCACAGAAACATCGAAGATCAATATTTTCGCTTAGGTAATTGATAAACATTAAGATTTGTATTTTGGATTCTCCAAGGTTGGCGATTGTTTCGATCGTTGTGGTTTCGTAATTGTTCCCAGCGATCGTCATTAAATTTCAAAATGGATGGCTATTGGAGGTTTCGTGCATGCTTGTGGTATCGGGAGCACTCGTAAACGCGTTCGCGAGATGAGAATGGTCACTAAATTCTGCGTATACCGTATATGGTACACGTTGAACATGACCTTCACGCCACGTGTACCATAAATGGTGCACACATTTATTTAATTCGCTGAAAACATACTGGCTTAAATAAATGTGTCTGTGTGTACCATATGTGGTACACATTGAACTCAGTCTTCAGTCCGTGTACCATATGTGGTACACGTCGAAATCGATCTTCAGTCCGTGTACCATATGTGGTACACGTCGAAATCTATCTTCAGCCCGAGTGTACCATATGTGGTACACGTAGAGTTCGATCTTCAGTCCGAGTGTACCATATGTGGTACACGTTGAACTCGATCTTCAGTCCGTGTGCCCCATATATGGTACACGTTGAACTTTACCTTCAGTCCACGTGTACCACATATGGTACACACATTTATTTAATTCGCTTAAAACATCGTGGCCTAAATAAATGTGTCTGCGTGTACCATATATGGTACACGTTGAACTTGACCTTCACGCCGCGTGTACCATAAATGGTACACACGTTAAATCGAACTTCCTCGTTCACCGGGTTGCAAATTATTTTCTGCCAATTACGAGAGAGGAAAAGGAGAAGTTCCAATTACCATTACAGAAACGTGGAAGATTAGGTAATTAATAAACACTGAGATTTGAATTTTGGTTTCTCCCAGGTTGACGATTGTTCCGATCGTCGTGGTTTCGTAATTATTCCCGGCGATCGTCATTAAATTTCAAAATGGATGGCTATTGGGGCTCGGGCGGGTGGTTGTGGCATCGGGAGCACTCGTGGACGCGTTCGCGAGATAAGAATGGTCTCATTAAAATTCAACAGGTAAATCGAAAGTTTGCGCGGCGCTGGGCCAAACCGGGTCCCCCGCGTAGCTCGAAACTTAAAAGGCTTTTTCCCAGCCACCCGGCGCGGAGATCAGCCGGGGCTTTCTCGCTGATTATAATCGAGGCGACTCGAATTTCTAATGTCGGCAAGAACGTCGAGCGGCGCAATTTTCAACGAGAGCCGCGGCTTTAATCCTTAATTACGGTCGTGCTGGCTACGACGGCCGCGTCTATTGTTTCTTTCTCACTTGGAATTCATTTAACCTTAACGAACTATACTTCCCGGTGGCTTCTTTAATCCTGGTTTTAGGCTTTATGTATGTAAGAGCAGGCACTACCCCAGCTACTACGGTAATCTCTATTCTCAACTCACTCGCGAGTGAAGAGTGACGAGGATTTTTTATTAAAAGATTGGTGCAATCGGATTTCTGCAATAAGAAGTCGCTTAAAGACGGAATTCTAGGACCGGATTGAAGATACTGGGTCATCCCCACTACTGTTCTGGGTTCCTTTGGATCGATTCTAGTGGTCCACGTGGAATTAAAAAAACAATGGTAAAATTTCGAAGTTGTTAATGTTAGATAAAAGTTTACAATTATTATTAAATGGCCAGGACAAGGATTTCGGGGTGAAAATAAATTTCAACGCGAATTTTCCTCGCAAATACACGATAGCTTTTACATCAGTAAAATTCAACAGTATTCCCTCGCTTAATGACAGAATTCCAGTACTGTATTGAAGCTATTGAGTCATCCCTATCATTGTTCTAGTTTCTTTGGATCGATTCTAGTGGTCAACAACTGTGGAATTTAGAATACACTGGCTCAATTTCAAAGATATTAATGTAAATTAAATGTTTATAATTGTTATTAATGGAATAGGCAAGGTTTTCTTGGTGAAAATAAATTCCAAGACGAATTTTCTTTGTATATCAGTGAAATCAGTAATCCCTCGGTTAAAGACAGAATTTCAGCCCCGGATTGAAGACACTGAGTCATCCCCACCACTGTTCAAGTGTCTTTGCATCGATTCTAGTTGCCCACACCTGTGGAATTATAAATACACTGGTCAAATTTCAAAGTTAATCCAATATTAATATAATCTGAAAGTTTATAGTTATTATTAATGAGTTAGTGATGATTTCCTCGTGAAAATAAATTTTTGACACGAATTTTCTTCGTAAGTACGCGATAGTTTCTACATTAGTAAAATTTATTAGTATTCCCTCGGTTAAAGACAGAATTTCAGCCCCGAATTGAAGCTATTAAGCCATCTCCACCACTGTGCTAGTTTCTTTGGATCGATTCTATTGGTATAGAACTTTCTGGAGGCTTCTGTAATCTCTGGTTTTAGGCTTAACTCTTTTATAAGTGAAGAGTGACGAGGATTTTTATTAAAAAATTGATGCAATCGCATTTTGCAATAATAAATCGAAATAAAAAAAGAGTGGATGCGTTCGTAAGCTTTATTGCATTTTTAAAGCTGATAAAGTTGAGATTATACATATTTTGATGGATTTTTTATCCGATTGGGTGCATAATTTATTAAATTAGGTACTCACCTATGAGAAAAATGTTTTAGTGTGGAAAATCCATGAAGAGGTAGGAAAATTTGTTAATTTTTGGAAAACAATATTAATTGCAACATGATGATTGGCAATTTATTTAATTAGGTTCTCACCTATGTGAAAAATATTTTAGTGTGTGAAATTCATGGAGGAAAATTTGGGAAAATATGAATTTTGAAATTTTTTGAAAATTTTGAAAAATTGATAAATTTTCAAATTGAATTTGATAATTTTTAGGAAGTAATATTACTTGCAATATATTAATTGGCAATTTAATACATTTATGAGAAAAATATTTTCCTGTGTAAAATTGATGGAGGAAAATTTAGGAAAATTTGAAAATTTTTAGAAAGCAATATTACTTGCAATATATTAATTAACAATTTATTAAATTAGGTTCTCACCTATGAGAAAAATATTGTACTGTGTAAAATTCATGAATGAAAATGTAGGAAAATTTGAATTTTGCAATGTTTTGAAAATTTTGAAAATTTTGTCAATTTTCCAAATTCAATTTGAATAGTTTTCGAAAGTAATATTACTTACAATATGTTAATTGGCAATTTAATACATTCATTAGAAAAATATTTTCCTGTGTAAAATTCATGGAGGAAAATGTAGGAAAATTTGAATTTTGAAATGTTTTGAAAAATTTGAAAAATTTGTTAATAACAGTAATATTAAAATTGGTATAATAACAGTAATATTACTTACAATATGTTAATTGGCAATTTAATACATTCATTAGAAAAATATTTTACTGTTAAAATTCATCGAGGAAAATATAGGAAAATTTGAATTTTGAAATGTTTTGAAAATTTTGAAAATTTTGTCAATTTTCCAAATTCAATTTGAAAATTTTTCGAAAGTAATATTACTTACAATATGTTAATTGGCAACTTAAAATATTTTACTGTGTAAAATTCATGGAGGAATATTTAAAAAAATTTGAAAACTTTTGTGAAGTAATATTAATGCAAGATGTTGATCTTATTCATAAAAGTAATTGAATAACGTATGTACGTGCATGCATTAGGCGAGGTTTCTGCTCGTATTAGAAATAATCAAGTACCAAGGAACTAGATTCCCCAAACAATGATTTCCCAAATATGGGTCACGGGGTTAATCTGTTTTGAAGTGAGCGAGCTACAAGGACTTTCTGGTCCTTTAAATCCCCCAGACCTCAATCCTATATTGACGTTATAAATTTATGTAGATGCATACAGGGTGGTCCACGCAACTGTTTCATGTCATAAATCCATTGTAAATGCAATTGGAGAAAATGTCAGGGGAGCAATATGAATGGTTCAACAAGCATTACATTTGTAGGATTGTATTTTTATGAGCACAACAGTCTGTGTGTTTAATATTTAAATAATTACGATTCAATTAAAAAACATCAATTTTTTTTTCTCTGAGGGTAAAAAGCAAATAATATTTACTTCACAGTGTCATTGTTTTTTTTTTATTTCTTTCATGTTCTTAACTTTGATATTTAAATAATATTAAGATAATTATGATTAATTAAAAAACGTGAATCTTCTTTTCTCAGAGGAAAATGTAGAGAATATTTACTTCACTGTATTATCGTTTTTTTTTATTTCTTTCGTGTTCTTAACTTTGATATTTAAATAATATTAAGATAATTATGATTAATTAAAAAACGTGAATCTTCTTTTCTCAAAGGAAAATGTAGAGAATATTTACTTCACTGTGTTATTGTTTTTTTTTATTTCTTTCGAGTACTTAATGTTTGAAGATTGCAACGTAAAAATGCCTCATTTTTATGAATTGTTTTATCAAACTTTCTCTGTGCTTTGGACAGGAAAATGCACACGATACATCTCGAATTACATTGCATAATACAGAGAAATGAGATCTCGACGGGTTTAAATATCTCACTTGAAGATAAGAAAAATTCCAGAGGGAAACATTCGTTTTGGAAAAGGCGAATACTCGAGGAGCAATAAATTTATATCATCGCAAAAGTAATATTAATATTTGCTGTACGAAAGCAATTCAGTTCATACATATCTGTAGTTTTAAAGAGGAAATGTCTTTTGATCTTGTAATAGGTATCCAGGAAGATAACGATTTTTTTTTTTATCGTGCACGACTTCGTATCCCCTATCGATCGTACTGAGCTCCTCGAGATCTCATTTTTCTTGCTACATAGTATAGTTTAAGGAATGTTCTATGCATTTTTCTGATCTGAATTATGGCGAAAATTTTTCGAGGATACAGGGTGTTCAGCCAACCCTGGGAAAAATTTTAACGGGGGATTCTAGAGGCCAAAATAAGACGAAAATCAAGAATAGCAATTTGTTAATGGAGGCTTCGTTAAAAAGTTATTAACAATTAAATTCGAAAATTTCAAATCATTCTGAAAAAATTACTTTTGGTTGCGGGGCTGAATTACAATCATTTTTGCTCATTACATATACCCTCGAAATCCTACCCACTTTCGAGATAAAAATTCGAAAAGGTGTAAAATTTTTCGAGAAAATTCAAAAATTTCAAATCGTTCTGGAAAAATTATTTTCGGTTGCAGGGGTCAATTACAATCATTTTTGGTGAATAGACCTACCCCCAAAATCCTACTCACTTTCTAGAAAAAAATTCAATACTGGCGGAACTTCAAACGTTAATAACTTTTTAACGAAGCCTCCATCAACAAATTAGTATTCTTGATTTTCGTCTTATTTTGACCTCTAGAATCCCCCATTAAAATTTTTCCCAGGGATGGCCAAACACCCTGTATATTAAGAAACTTTATAAAAAGTTTGAGATCAATTAAATAGATTAATGTAAAATTTTAGTTTCAACCTTTAAAATTTATTCAACGTACATTAATTTTATAAAAAATTTAAGATCAATAAATTTTTTTGCATTTTGTTAAAGAATATAGTTTGGAAAATATATTTGTATAACTTTGTACCTGAATTCCTAAAATTAACGGAATTATGGCTGTTTAAAAACACGATGGTCAACGTTATTGTAATAGGGATAAAAAATTTTGAAAGCGTTTTTCTAAAACTATGTTTTGCAAAACGGTGTCCACGATACTGCAAAATATACTCAACCAATTGGCTTAAAATTTTGGGTACACATTCACTACATGTGTGGTTATAGCCTCTACCGAAATCAATTTAAAATTGTTATTTTTTTATTTTTTTTAACTCCCCGGAATTAAAAAAAAAAGTATGAAAAACTCGTTAATATAACTTCAAAGGGATGCCACTTTTTTAATTATCGGTTTTTAGTTTGTTATGGGCTACAGCAAAACTCGTACTAATTAAGAATCGTTCACGTTTCTTTCATTTCGAAAATACAGAATGGCTGGAATCATGGAACACCTTTTTTAGAAGCAACTATGTTTGAGAATATACAGTACCATCAATTTTAATTTTTTTTCGTTTAAAAAATTTTTAAATATCATTGAAATATGTATGAATAAAACTTGCAAATTTGACTGCAAAAGCTCTTTAAAAAAAACACGCTTTTTCACACTATAGGTACCCACTAACACGTACTTACGTCACGTGTACCATTTATGGTCCATGTTAAAATTGACCTTCAGGTCACGTGTACCATATGTGGTACACATATTTATTTAACTTGCTGAAAACATCGTGATCTAAATATATGTGATGTGTGTACCGTATGTGGTACACGTTAAACTTGACCTTCAAGCCACGTGTACCATATACGGTACACATATTTATTTAACTTGCTGAAAACATCGTGACCTAAATAAATGTGCTGCGTGTACCATACGTGGTACACGTTGAACTGGACCTTCAAGCCACGTGTACCATATGTGGTACACACATTTATTTAATTCGCTGAAAACATCGTGGGCTAAATAAATGTGTCTGCGTGTACCATTTATGGTACACGTGGCCTGAAGGATCAAATTTAACGTGTACCACATATGGTACACACAGATACATTTATTTAATTCACTGAAAATATCGTGGTCTCAACGACAATTCGGGCAAAAACGACTTAGCGGAGAACGTGTTAAACAGATTAAAATTTGGATTAATTCCCAAATATCGGTTCTCCAAATCCCAAATTTCGAATTTTGACCCCTGTTTCCGGCGTGAAATTTGCCCAACGAAAATTCTTGAGACCGAAATCGCGACGTCTCGCTCGCGGCACCAGGAAACGCCGTACACCTATGTTACAAGCACGAAGGAACGGGAGATTTGCCCAGTGGAGGATCGCGATTGGAGAGCAACTCGGAGGCTCAGGAGTACCGGGTGCAGGCGAGGAGGAAGTAGGTAGATCGAAGATATCGACCCGTTAGACAGGGGGGGCGCATTCCCCGCGTATCGGTTTGACCACCGATAGGAGAGCGGGAGAGCCTCGATTACGACCTTTCGTAATTACCTGAGGGTCTGCAGTCGTAGAGAGGGCAACAGCTACCGGGTGTCTCGCGATCGAGGTCGTCCGTCACCTGAACGGGACGATAACCGGCCGGACAGCTGGCTGGTGAACAGGGAGCGCATTCGCACTTTCCATCTTCCGTTAACGCGCTGTTTTCGGGACACGGGTCGATGCCTCGGGAGTCTTTCACAGGAAAAACGACACTTTCAGATGGTTTCTGTCGCGCGAAGCGTCACCCGGGGAAGCCACGGCGTCGCGGACCGATCGTTTCCCGCCGCGACGGACCCCGTGGCTCGTCGATCGTGATCGACGAACGAACCTCGCGGCGGGATACGTCGTCAGGGTTGGACCGTGTCGCGTTTCGTGTTTTTTGGTTCTCCGTGTTCGCTGGGTATTTAGTATAGTCTGGGCCACGATATAACGAGATCGTAAACTAAGCTCTTGGGAGTACATGACATCTTGCTTGAGGGTGCCTTTTCTCATTTTTTACCTGCATATATTACGAGCAGATAAATTAAGATATTAGAGACTCGAGTAAGACCTTTACCTCTAACAGTACCTCGAAAAATGGCTTTCTAAAGATAAAACACTTCTTCATATGGGCCTGACTATGCTCTAAGGTTCTTATCTATTCAATTCGCTTGTTCCGGTAGCTGAAACATCTTTATTTTGACGACTATTCGATTTTACCAGCTCGCTATATCGTGGCCCGGACTATGACACGGTTGGACACGATGGTTGCTTACCTGAGGGGACGCAATCGTAGCGGGCGCAACAGCTACCGGGAGTCTGGGGGTCCGCAGCCTTCACTTGAACGGGGCGTTGACCCTCCGGGCAGACCGCTGGAGGACATCCGGTCGCGCATTTGCAACCGCCGTTCTCGCCCCGGACGCTGTCCTCGGGACACTCGGCGCCACTCGCGTCTCCTGCGGACAGAAAGATCGGAAAAGTTTAATTGGATCGTCCGTTGCGTCATCTATGGATAGAACAGAGCGAGGGGGAGGGGCACAGGTTGTTCGATTCCCCTAATTCTTAGTTAGAAAGATTAAAGCTCGATTTTAGGTTTCTTAGCAGTCAGATAGTTGTGGGATCTTCATACACTTTTTATGGTTAAGATTGTAAGCTTAAGGCTACGCCAGTGTGGTTCAATATGACTCGATAGCTTTTATTGGAATCCTTAGTTAAGTTACAAATCGTCTCTCTATGGTTAGTTAGACTCAGACGAGTTGGTATAGCGTGAACGCGAGAAGTTGTCAAGCAAGGTGGTACAGGGGGCGGTGCTATGCTTGCACCGCCCATCCCCCACTCTCGTTGTATGACGCATCGTTGTGTCGGCCAATAGGGACGCGTGATAGGACAGTAGGCGTGCCGAACTCTAGAGTGGGGAACCAATCAGACTCGCATTCCTTTCACCAGCCCTTTCACTTTCCTTCTCGCGAACTCACAGTAGATTTTGTTGAATGGAAAATGTAACTTCAATTGTAGAGGGACAAAAGTGATATAGAAAAATTAATGCATCACCTCCTTTTGCCCTAATTACTTTAAATTTTGTGATGGTACTATTTACTAAGTTTTGAATATAATCTTTGCCTATAGTTTCAAATCCCAAAATGGGAAACCAATATTATTAAAAACATTTATCCCGTTTTTTCGCATTTCCAATGAAAAATTAGCATCCAATGTACGCCGTAAATTTTCAATCGAATTAAAATCCCGACTCTGAGGTGGTCATTTAAATAATTTTACACAGGGATTCTCAAAATATTCTTCCAGAGATGGGCAAAAATGTTTTTCTACAATCCTCCCCATAAATGCACTGTTTTCCCTCGCGAGATTGATTCGTTTAACGCAATCTCGGACGTTCGGTGGAAAATGTTCCTCGTCGCGGAAATATTACATTATTCGCCCTCCGCGGAAGATACGTCACATCAGAGGAGAAAAATTGCGCGCGTGAGCGACAGGAAAGTTCGAAAAAACTTCGTAAGGTATGCGAGAACAGCGTGTTGTCGGGAGGTGTACATGAAAGATGGAATGCGGCGCAAAAATGCAAAAATGCAAAAACTAAACGCTAGACTGCAATTTGATGTTACGCGAATATTCTCCGCGACAGGATGTGTTTCGTCGGTCGACGTGCAACTTTTGAGACTCCCCTGTTTCAAACAAAAAAAAAAAAGAACGACGTATCCAAGGTAATCATGGTAATTCGCGAGCATCATCTCGACATTGGACGCTGGTAAATTCAGCGTATACTTTTTTCAATTAGAACAATACATTACAGATATTAAAAAAAAATTCTGTTATATTACTTTTTTTATTTCGATACTCAAAAAGCAAAAGTTGTTATTCACAAAAAACTCTTGAAGAAAGCCTTAAAAAAACACTAGAGGACCCACTTAACGCATTCCCGTGCCGCGTATACCATATATGGTACACGTTGAACTCGATCTTCAGTCCGCGTGTACCATATATGGTACACACAATTTATATAATTCGCTGAAAACATAGTGGCCTAAATAAATGTGACTGCGTGTACCATATGTGGTACACATCGAACTCGATCTTCAGTCCGCGTGTACCATATGTGGTACATGTGGAACTTGAGCTTCAGTCCGCGTGTACCATATGTGGTACACATTGAACTCGATCTTCAGTCCGCGTGTGCCATATATGGTACACTCATTCATATAATTCGCTGAAAACATCGTGGCCTAAATAAATGTGACTGCGTGTACCATATGTGGTACACATCGAACTCGATCTTCAGTCCGCGTGAACCATATGTGGTACATGTGGAACTTGAGCTTCAGCCCGCGTGTACCATATGTGGTACACATTGAACTCGATCTCCAGTCCGCGTGTGCCATATATGGTACACTCATTTATATAATTCGTTGAAAACATCGTGGCCTAAATAAATGTGACTGCGTGTACCATATGTGGTACACATTGCACTCGATCGTCAGTCCGCGTGTACCATATGTGGTACACGTTGAATTCGATCTTCAATATGCGTGTACCATATGTGGTACACGTTGAACTCTATCTTCAGCCCGCGTGCACCATATATGGTACACACATTTATTTAATTCGCTGAAAACATCGTGGCCTGAACGACAAGTCGGGTAAAAACAGCTTTGAACGTGTCAAATAAATTAATGCAAGATTTGAATTAATTCCCAAATATCGATTCACCAAATCCCAAGTTTCGTATTCCGAATTTTGACCGAATTTAAAAGAATCGACGTGCCCAGGTAATCATGGTAATTCGCGAGCATCATCTCGATATTGAACACTGGTAAATCCCACCATATACCTTCTTCAATTACAATACATTACAAATATTAAAAAAAAAAAATTCTCTCATATTATTTGTTTTTATTTCGATATATATTTTTCCTCTCCAGTATGGTTAGCTTAACGTTGATTGGAACATTCCGTTAAAAGATATTAATACCACAAAACATTCCGCAACAGTCTCTTTCCCCGAAGGTTCGAAAAGCTCGCGAAACGCGTTTCTGTTATTTTTCAATATACTCTCGCTCGACTCTAATACACTTTTCGCATCTCTGAACTAATTCACCGTCCCCTCCCTCCACGTTTCCCCGTAAAAATAGCGTCGGTCCACGGTTTAAAACTGCGAGCTTCGATTTTTCACGGCTGTCGAATTCACCCTTGCAACGTCGATCTTTTGTCGGCTGAATTTTGTCACGGTTACTCGTCGCCCGATACGAACACGGACGCGACCAGCGTCGAAACAATAAATAGGGAAATATAATTCCGGGCGCGAAACGCGCGGAACGTGCACGCGACCAGCGTCAAAGCGTGGTAACTTCTTCGGGGCGGAAACTCGATGAAAACGCGACGGGGACGCGACGTGGAATACGTATGAGACACATAAAGCGTGACGGGGCTGGAGACGAACGCATTCCCGCGCGACGATTCGGTTACGCGTCCAGAGTCACGCGTTGGGTATTTTTTTTTTTGCTTTCAAAAGGTCTAGAGAGCAGAGAGTCAAAGAACAGGCCGCGCTTTTATCGTCCCGGACGGAAAATTTGCATAGGTCGACGCGTCGCTGGGAGCTCCTTGCGACTCGGTTATTAAAATGCGACGTTATTGCGAGACGACTTGCCGCGCGAGCGACAAAAGCGCCGTTTGTTTGGCACGGGGCTTTGAAACTGGAGCTAGCTAGCTTTCACGCTATCCAAAGATTACTACTAATGGCGGGCGCGACGGGGTTCGACTCAGCGAGTACGACAGTAATCCCTCGCTTAAAGACAGAATTCTGGCACTGTATTGATGATATTGAGTCACTCCCACCATTTTTTTGGTGTTTTTGGACCGATTGTGGTCCGAAAGTGGTCCAGAACTATGGAATTTAGAATATATTGGTCAAACTTCTATATTATTAATGTTAACTAAATGTTTACAATTGTTACTAATGGATAGGGCAAGGTTTTCTTGGTGGAAATAAATTTCAAGACGAATTTTCTTTGTATATGACTAAAATCAGTAATCCCTCGCTTAAAGACAGAATTTCAGCACCGTATTGATGATACTGAATCACCCACACCACTGTTTTGGTGTTTTTTGATCGATTATAGTGGTCAAAAGTTGTGGAATTTAGAGTACACTGGTCAAATTTCAAAATTGTTAATGTTAGTAAAATTCATCATTATTCCCTCGCTTAAAGACAAAATTTTAGCACCGTATTGATGATACAGAGTCAATCCCACCATATTTTTGGTAATTTGGACCGATTATAGTGGTCCAGAGCTATGGAATTTAGAATATATTTGTCAAATTTCTATATTATTAATGTTATCTAAAAGTTTATAATTGTTATTAATGGATATGGCAAGGTTTTCTTGGTGAAAATCTAATTACAACACGAATTTTCCTCGTAAATACACTATGTCTTTTGCAACAGTAAAATGCATCAATAATCCCTCGCTTAAAGACAACATTCCAGCCCCAGATTGAAGACACTGAATCATCCCTACCATTGTTCAAGTGTCTTTGGATCGATTATAATTCACAGTTGTGAAATTAACAATACACTGGCTGAATTTAAAAATTATTAATGTTAACTACAAATTTATAATTATTATTAACGTGGTGGGCTATGATTTCATGGTAAAAATAAATTCTTCCGATTTTTCTCCATAAATACGCGATAACTTTTACATGAGTAAGGTCCATCAGTAATCCCTCGCTTAAAGACAAAATTCCAGCCCCGGATTGAAGACACTGAATCATCCCTACCATTGTTCAAGTGTCTTTGGATCGATTATAATTCACAGTTGTGAAATTAACAATACACTGGTTGAATTTAAAAATTATTAATGCTAACTAAAAGTTAATAATTATCATTAATGACTCAGTAATGATTTCTCGGTGAAAATAAATTTCAAATTTTCCTCGTAAGTACTCGATTTTTATCTTTATAGAGACAAATGTAAGCCACTCCACGCTGGATAGAATTGTTTGAAATGGGTCGGGGGATGTCAGTATTAAGAGATACTTTGGTTCTATATCGAAGCAGATGCGTTATTTTCCTTGGGCGAGACGCCATCCAATATTTTGCGTCGGTTCTACCCGGAAGACTATAGTTTCCGATAAGATCGATCCCTTTGCGGAGGAGAGTAGCGAAAAGGAAAAAGGTAAAGACGACTGTTTTTCCCCCGCGTCGTCAGTCAAACGATCGCCTGGCAGACGACCTCCTTCTCAGTCGTATCACCGAGTCGCATCCTGCGAAATTTTACAGAAAAATCAAAGACCTTTAAAAAGATTTGAATCATCCAAAAGGTCTGAAAATTTTCGAATCGAAAATCCATTCATATTCCACGATTCAAATCTGCAAAAACAGTCCCAAAAATCATTATTTATTTCTCCCCATATATATTAAACGACGTTCCTCGTAAGTTTGCAACAATGCAAGGGATGAAATTTGTCACCGGGGGACATTATTGTAAACATCAACCTCGCTCTTGCATCCCGGGGAATTTTTATCTTTAGTTTCCTCGTCGCGTGTTTTATCATCGACGTCGCGCTCGTAGTTTAAAAAAAAAAACGACGCGCCGGGGTCAAAGATTAATTTTCAGCTTTCATTTTGTCCGCTCGCGCGCGTTCGTGTTTCCCCATTTTCGTCTATCGTCGGACAAACGTTCGCGTATAAAAGTCTGTGACAAAGAGCTCTGGGTACCGAACGGATGGCAGAATTTATTTCAAGGCCATCGATCGTAAATACAGGGTGTTCGACCACCCCTGGGAAAAATTTTAGTAGTAGATTCTGGAGACCAAAATAAGACGAAAATGAAGAACAACAATTTGTTAATCGAGGCTTCGTTAAAAAGTTATTAACGTTTAAAGTTCCGCCTGTGGAACGGGGAGCTCCGATCAGCTACGTATGAACTTTGAACGTTAATAACTTTTTAACGAAGCCTCGATCAACAAATTGTTATTCTTCATTTTCGTCTTATTTTGGTCTCCAGAATCTGTCATTAAATTTTTTTCCTATGTTGTCGAATACCCTTTATACACACAATACGAGGGTGTGTTACGATGAAGAGAGGGATTCCATCAGACTGGAAATTCTGGAAAGATAGGAACAATGAGACTTTGGAGAAATTTCGAAGTTGATATCACGCATGGAAACATCGATAATAATTCCATTGGGGGAAAAGGGAAAGGGAAAGGGAAAGGGACAGGGGATCGGTTTCAGAACCACGTTACCGCATGCAATGGCGCATTCTACTTGCAACAGGGGCAACAATAAGTTCATTCGGTATGCAAGGGTTACCGCTGTCCAGGACAAGGCTAATACAATTTCTCGTGAAACGGTCGTCCCAGCATCCGCTTCCCCACCGGTCGTTTGCCGAATCCGATACCCTTCTCGGTTCAATTCTCCATACATCCAGGCGTAACAATGTTCATCCTATGGATTTTCACGTTTCCGGTACCTAATTGCACTCCTAATTCACGAGTCTCAGCTGACCACTCGAGTCGTCGAATCTGAACTATTCTGCTAGAATCGTCTTGGATTCTCCATTGGAAAATACTTATATACAATTGTTGTTATGAAACGCGATTTTTCTTTCAGCAAGAAGTGTTAAGAAATATTATTTACGAATTCTTCAACACGTTCACTGTCCAGTATCTTAGCGACGTATCCAAAAGCATGGTGCTATGACCCGCATACGAGTCATGGACAGTGAACGCGTTAACATTTGAAGTACTTCTAGAGAATGAACAGACGTTGAATATATCTCTCCATTTCACTCTGCAACGTGAATTTAACAGAGAAAAGCACAATTTCCAAGTATCTCCATCGGTAATGTATTAACACAAATTTTGTGTAGTTTAGATTTGTCTAAAATCAAAATTTTCGTCTCTTAAACAATATTTATCAGTTCTTTAACGTTTGAAATCCGTGGAGCAAACATTGAATTTCTCTTTCAACAAGAAGTGTTAAAAAATAATATTTACGAATTCTTTAACACGTTCACTGTCCAGTTTCTTAGCGACGTATCCAAAAGCAGGGTGCTATGACCCGCATACGAGTCATGGACAGTGAACGCGTTAACATTTGAAGTACTTCTAGAGAATGAACAGACGTTGAATAGATCCCTCCATTTTACTCCGCAACGTGAATTTCACAGAGAAAAGAACAATTTCCTAGTATCTCCCTCGGTAACGTATTAACACAAATTTTGTGTAGTTTAGAATTGTCTAAAATCAAAATTTTCGTCTCTTAAACAATATTTATCAGTTCTTTAACGTTTGAAATCCGTGGAGTAAACATTGAATTTCTCTTTCAACAGGAAGTTATATGAAATAATATTTACGAATTCTTCAACGCGTTCACTGTCCAGTTTCTTAGCGACGTATCCAAAAGCATGGTGCTATGACCCGCATACGGATCATGGACAGTGAACGTGTTAACATTTGAAGTATTTCTAAAGAATGAACAGACGTTGAATAGATCCCTCCATTTCACTCTGCAACGTGAATTTAACAGAAAAAAGCACAATTTCCAAGTATCTCCATCGGTAACGTATTAACACAAATTTTGTGTAGTTTAGAATTGTCTAAAATCAAAATTTTCGTCTCTTAAACAATATTTACCAGTTCTTTAACGTTTGAAATCCGTGGAGCAAACATTGAATTTCTCTTTCAACAAGAAGTGTTAAAAAATAATATTTACGAATTCTTCAACACGTTCACTGTCCAGTTTCTTAGCGGCGTATCCGAAAGCATGGTGCTGTGACCCGCATACGAGTCATGGACAGTGAACGCGTTAACATTTGAAGTATTTCTAAAGAATGAACAGACGTTGAATACATTCCTCCATTTCACTCTGCAACGTGAATTTAACAGAGAAAAGAACAATTTTCTAGTATCTCCCGCGGTAACGTATTAACACTTGTTTAATTTGGAATTGTCTAAAATCAAAATTTTCGTCTCTTAAACAATATTTACCAGTTCTTTAACGTTTGAAATCCGTGGAGTAAACATTGAATTTCTCTTTCAACAAGAAGTGTTAAAAAATAATATTTACGAATTCTTTAACACGTTCACTGTCCAGTTTCTTAGCGGTGTATCCAAAAGCATGGTGCTATGACCCGCATACGAGTCATGGACAGTGAACGCGTTAACATTTGAAGTACTTCTAGAGAATGAACAGACGTTGAATACATCCCTCCATTTCACTCTGCAACGTGAATTTAACAGAGAAAAGAACAATTTCCTAGTATCTCCCTAGGTAACGTATTAACACAAATTTTGTGTAGTTTAGAATTGTCTAAAATCAAAATTTTCGTCTCTTAAACAATATTTATCAGTTCTTTAACGTTTGAAATCCGTGGAGTAAACATTGAATTTCTCTTTCAACAAGAAGTTATATGAAATAATATTTACGAATTCTTCAACGCGTTCACTGTCCAGTTTCTTAGCGGTGTATTCAAAAGCATGGTGCTATGACCCGCATACGGATCATGGACAGTGAACGCGTT
The DNA here is from genome assembly GCF_051014445.1 of Colletes latitarsis. Classification (NCBI taxonomy): domain Eukaryota; kingdom Metazoa; phylum Arthropoda; class Insecta; order Hymenoptera; family Colletidae; genus Colletes; species Colletes latitarsis. The sequence continues at coordinate 18,937,173 of NC_135145.1, forward strand.
AACATTTGAAGTATTTCTAAAGAATGAACAGACGTTAAATACATCCCTCCATTTCACTCTGCAACGTGAATTTAACAGAGAAAACAACAATTTCCTAGTATCTCCCTCGGTAACGTATTAACACAAATTTTGTGTAGTTTGGAATTGTCTAAAATCAAAATTTTCGTCTCTTAAACAATATTTACGACTTCTTTAACGTTTGAAATCCGTGGAGCAAACAAACATTGAATTTCTCTTTCAACAAGAAGTGTTAAAAAATAATATTTACGAATTCTTTAACACGTTCACTGTCCAGTCTCTTAGCGGCGTATCCGAAAGCATGGTGCTATGACCCGCATACGGGTCACGGACAGTGAATACGTTAGAATAAAGAGATGTTAAATAGTTCCCTCTGCAACGTGAATTTAATAGAGAAAAGAACAATTTCCTAGCACCTAGATCCCTATTACAAACACGCAGAGATCCCTGACGTTGATTCGAGTCACTCATCTCCGTTAAAAGGACGAATCCGTCAGGTTCTGGAGCCGGCACTCTGATTGTCTGGGAAGGTTGACTCTGTTTTACAACTCCTCCTCCTCCCCCACCACCACTCGACGACGTTAGCGCGTTAACGTAGACCCTCTTTGCGTATACGTCGAGAACCTAATTTACCTAGGGGCACAGTCTCCCCGGTAAAGGTTTCCCCCCCACGTCTGTCTGCGCCTGCCACCGTCGCTAATCTCTCCGTACTCCGCCATTGACGTCAAAGCTAATGGTCCCGGGTGCTAGGCACACAAGCCTCGCCACCGAATTCTCGACCCATCGAACCGTAGCATACCGGGGGCAACCGGTAAAACGTGTCGCCTCTGTCTCCGCGTCGAGGACATCAAACCTTGGCGGCCGCGTATCGCTCGGCATATGGGCAAACATCTGCGGCCGCACTGCAACGGATAGTTTGATGTTCGATAAACCAATTAAACGGGGATCGAGAGACTCCTGGGCATCCCCAGGCTGCCTGCGGGCGGTGTCTTTCAAAGACACACGCCGACACATGGTCACCCGTCGACTTGCGTCAGCGTTGGCTCGAAGTGTGCGGTGATCTCTCAATCAGCTTGAGAGGTCTCATCTAATTTTTTTTCTGTCTTTTTGATGGAAACAATACGCTGTTTAGATTTCTGTGACTTAGTCCCACTGATACGGTTCGAAAGGATCTGTTTTCGAACTTGATCGATGTTTATGGAGACTTAGTGTGTGTTTGTGCAGATGTGTGTGGCGATTTCTCAATCAGCTTGAGAGGCTTCAGGTTTCTTTTCTTTTGGCAAATTATTTAAGATTCAAACACGGTGATGGAAGTAACACGCTGTTTATGTTTTTGTGACTTCGTTCCACTGGTACACTTTAACCAGTTAACTGTTTCTGACGAGCATATTCGTTGCGAAGAAAAGTGTAAAATTTTGTGTTATGACGGGTATATTCGTAGTGAGTAACAAGTAGTGATAATTTGCTGTTTAAATTGTAATTTTAATGAAAACTAAAATATATTCGTAAACTTCAAGATGCTTGAAATATTTCTAGGCCCGTCGAAATGAAAGGAACAAATAAAAGTTTACGAGCTCTTCAACACGTTCACTGTCCAGTTTCTTAGCGACGTATCCAAAAGCATGGTGATATGACCCATATATGGGTCATGGGCAGTGAACGCGTTAACATTTGAAATATTTCTAGAGAATAAACAGACGTTGAAATAGATCCCTCCATTTCACTCTGCAACGTGAATTTAACAGAGAAAGGAACAATTTCCTAGTATCCCCCTCAGTAACGTATTAAGACATATTCTGTGTAGTTTAGAATTGTCTAAAATCAAAATTTTTGTCTCTCAAACAATATTTACTAGTTCTCTAACGTTTGAAATTCGTGGAGTAAACAAACATTGAATTTTTCTTTCAACAAGAATTCTTTAACACGTTCACTGTCCAGTTTCTTAGCAACGTATCCAAAAGCATGGTGCTATGACCCGCATACGGGTCATGGACAGTGAACGCGTTAACATTTGAAATGTTTCTATAAACTAAACAGACGTTGCATCCTCTATTTCACTCTATTTCACTCTGCAACGTGAATTTAACAAAGAAAAATCAATTTCCTAGTACCAGCCTAGATAACATTCGCAAGCCAGCGAACTTTATTGAGGGACCACTATATTAACATAAATTTCAAGTTGTGTACGTGACTTCAAAAAATAAAAAAATATTCCCTTTTCCAAACAAATGTATAAATACCTATAATTTAAATTTTATTCATAAATGAAACTCAAATCACTGGAGTGCAATGAAAACGCGATGTTTCTTTCAACAAGAAGTGTTAAAAAATAATATTTACGAATTCTTTAACGCGTTCACTGTCCAGTTTCTTAGCGGCGTATCCAAAAGCATGGTGATATGACCCATATATGGGTCATGGGCAGTGAACCGGTTAACATTTGAAATGTTTCTATAAAATAAACAGACGTTGAAATACATCCCTCCATTTCACTCTGCAACGTGAATTTAACAGAGAAAGGAACAATTTCCTAGTATCCCCCTCAGTAACGTATTAAGACAAATTTTCTGTAGTTTAGAATTGTCTAAAATCAAAATTTTTGTCTCTCAAACAATATTTACTAGTGCTCTAACGTTTGAAATTCGTGGAGTAAACAAACATTGAATTTTTCTTTCAACAAGAATTCTTAATCACGTTCACTGTCCAGTTTCTTAGCAACGTATCCAAAAGCATGGTGCTATGACTCGTATACGGGTCATGGACAGTGAGCCTGTTAACACTTGAAATGTTTCTATAGAATAAACAGACGTTGAATAGTTCCCTCCATTTCCCTTTACAACGTGAAGTTAACAGAGAAAAGTACAATTTCTTAGTATCTCCCTCGGTAACATATTAAGACAAATTTTCTGTAGTTTAGAATTATCTAAAATCAAAATTTTTGTCTCTCAAACAATATTTACTAGTTCTTTAACGTTTGAAATCCGTGGAGTAAACAAACATTGAATTTTTCTTTCAACAAGAATTCTTAAACACGTTCACTGTCCAGTTTCTTAGCGGCGTATCCAAAAGCATGGTGATATGACCCGCATACGGGTCATGGACAGTGAGCCTGTTAACATTTTAAATGTTTCTATAAAATAAACAGACGTTGAAATAGTTCCCTCCATTTCACTTTACAACGTGAAGTTAACAGGGAAAAGTACAATTTCTTAGTATCTCCCTCGGTAACGTATTAAGACAAATTTTGTGTAGTTTAGAATTGTCTAAAATCAAAATTTTTGTCTCTTAAACAATATTTACCAATTCTTTAACGTTTGAAATCTGTGGAGTAAACAAACATTGAATTTTTCTTTCAACAAGAATTCTTTAACACGTTCACTGTCCAGTTTCTTAGCAACGTATCCAAAAATATGGTGATATGACCCATATATGGGTCATGGACAGTGAACGCGTTAACATTTGAAATATTTCTAGAGAATGAACAGACGTTGAATAGTTCCTACCATTTTACTTTACAACGTGAAGTTAACAAAGAAAAAAACAATTTCCTATTAACTCCCTCGTCAACGTTCGCGAGCTGTGAATACTAACGAGGGATCATTGTATCAAGACAAATTTTGTGTAGTCTACAATTGCCTAAAATCGAAATTTTTGTCTCTCAAACAATATTTACGAGTTCTCTAACGTTTGAAATCCGAAACCCGTCGAATCGACGCGTTAACCTAGTGTTAACGTAAACAAATGCACTTAACTTTTCTACGTGCGCTTCCAGGAGCGGAAAAACGTCGAGGCGGGGGGAGCGGACAGAAACCGGCTTTCCGCGGCGCGTAAAGGGAAACGAGTCGGAAACGAAAATAAAGTCGGACTCGACAGGTGAATCGGCGATGTTAAAGCGCGGCTGTGCCCGACAAAGTCGCCGGAAAAACGCTGCCAGCGAAAGAGTAGAGGAATAATTTAAATACCGTTCCCGTGGCTCCATTAATGGGTAATTTGCGCGACAGCGGAGTTTCGCAAAGCGCGGAGCGTCGGTGCACGCCGCGACCCATTTGCGGCCCGAGTGGGTTTCGCGAACGCTGCTGGAAACCCCTGACCCGTGTCCTCGGGGCTCTCAGCGGTCGTCCAGATTCCTTTTCGCGACTAAATATTACGGTGTCCCAGAAACTATTACGTATTTCAAACTCTTTTGCTTTCTGGGTATTTTGAATCGTCCTCGAAATGAAACAGGGCCCAATTTAGCTTTAGAACGTTACTTCATTTGACAGATAAAAACGTACAGGGTGTTCGTATTTGGGAAAAATTTTAATGGCAGATTCTAGGGACCAAAATGAGACGAAAATCAAGAATAACAATTTGTTGATTGAGGCTTCGTTAAAGAGTTATGGACGTTTGAAGTTGTGCTTGTGAGACGCTGGCGCACGCAGGTTGCCTATCTACAGGCACAAATGCTAATAACTTTTTAACGAAGCCTCAATCAACGAATTGGTATTCTTGATTTTCGTCTTATTTTGGGCTCTAGAACCTCCCATTAAAATTTTTCCCAGGTATAAACACCCTGTATACGCATGAAATTTTAGGGGAGTGAATCAATATATGGTTAGACATTGTATTCTCGGTAAAGAATTTTTTTCTCGAAAGTGCATAGGAATTTAAGGGTATATGTAACCATCAAAAATGATTCTAATTGACACCCACAACCAAAAATAATTTTTTCGAAATGATTCGAAATTTTTTAATTTCATCGAAAAATTTTTTCTCTTAATCGAATTTTTTTCTCGAAACTGCGTAGGAATTCGAGGATATATGTAACCACCAAAAATCATTCTAATTGACCTCCTCAACCAAAAATAATTTTTTCGAAATGATTCGAAATTTTTTAATTTCATCGAAAAATTTGTCCCCCTATTCGAATTTTTTTCTCGAAACTGCGTAGGATTTCGAGGGTATGTGTAACCACAAAAAGTGATTCTAATTGAGACCCTCAACTAAAAATAATTTTTTCGAAATGATTCGAAATTTTTTAATTTCATCGAAAAATTTATCCACCTATTCGAATTTTTTTCTCGAAACTGCGTAGGATTTCGAGGGTATATGTAATCACCAACAATGATTCTAATTGACCTCCTCAACCAAAAATAATTTTTTCGAAATGATTCGAAATTTTTTAATTTCGTCGAAAAATTTGTCCACCTATTCGAATTTTTTTCTCGAAACTGCGTAGGATTTTGGGGGTATGTGTAACCACCAAAAATGATTTTAATTGACACCCTCAACTAAAAATAATTTTTTCGAAATGATTCGAAATTTTTCAATTTCGTCGAAAAATTTAGACACCTGCTGGTCGACAATTTCTACTTTAAATGGACCAAAATGGCGTCACAAATTCCCAGATTCTCAAAGAACGTTGTCTCATGCTCTTATTAAAAATTTATATTACTCGTTTGGCATAAAAAGGAAATAGGTACGTCTATTTATTAAATTTTAATTTGTATAAATTTCTACACAGTCAGAATTATTGATATTTATAGTAGAAAGCCTTATAATTTAATTCATATTTGGCTGCTGGTGAAATGAAATAGTTAAACAATAAATAGAAAAACTAAATTATAATGTTACTAAGCTCTAAGCACTGATTTATAAAGTCCACTAAAATTTCAACAGAATAATAAATAAAAATGTTAATTTTATCTTATTTTAAGTTTCAACTGTTTTCAACCGCCAGTTGATATACATTCTTCTTCCAAGGATTCCAAAGTTGCTGAAGAAAGGTGCAAAAACGAAGCGATATTCTACAGAGAAATGCTCCGTTCGGATAATTCAAGTTCTGCCTCAAAACTCGGTCAAAATCGCGACTATGGGTTCGCTGAGTCAGCCCTGCGAGCGATCGAACGAAATTTCTATTTTTGCAACCTTTTCGTTCGAACTCCCGAACCATGAAACGAATCAATTAATATACCAGAGGGATGATTGTTCTCTTGGAATTCTTAACGAGATTTTCTGAAGCGCGATCATGTTTCCAATAGAAACTGTACAGACATTAATTTTTTAATTGCTATCTTGCATCCCTCGTCAAACGAATATATTAATTTCTGGGAAATTTCTGTTTCTATCGAAACATGAAAATATACCTTGCGTTTCAAAAAAGGAAGTCTATCATTATTATTATTATTGTTATTGTTATTATTATTGTGCTTGTTGTTGTTCTTATTGTTCTTGTTGGTGTTGTTGTTGGTGTTGTTCTTGTTGTGGTTCTTGTCGTTGCTCTTTTTGATGGTGGTGTTGTTATTGGTGTTGTTGTTGGTGTTGTTCTTGCTGTCGTTGGCGGTGGTGTTGTTTTTGCTGTTGTTGGTGGTGTTGTTCTTGCTGTTGTTGCTCTTGTTACTGGTGGTGTTGTTCTTAGTATTGTTGTTGGTGTTGTTGTTGGTGTTGTTGTTGGTGTTGTTCTTGCTGTTGTTGCCCTTGTTGTTTGTGATATTGTTCTTGGTGTTGTTGTTGTTGTTGGTGTTCTTGATGTTGTTCTTGATGTTGTTCTTGCTGTTGTTCTTGCTGTTGTTGCTCTTGTTGTTGGTGGTACTGTTCTTAGTATTGTTGTTGGTGTTGTTGTTGGTGTTGTTCTTGCTGTTGTTGTTCTTGTTGTTGTTGCTCTTTTTGTTGGTGTTGTTCTTGATGTTGTTGGTGTTGTTTCTGCGGTTGTTGTTGGTGGTTTTGTTGTTCTTCTTGTTATTGGCGGTGTTGTTGTTCTTTTTGTTATTGGTGGTGTTGTTGTTCTTCTTATTGTTAGTGGTGTTGTTCTTGCTGTTGTCGTTGTTATTACTGTTGTTGTTGTTGCTGTTGTCAGTGTTGTTGTTGTTGCTCTTCTGGTTGATGATGTTGTTATTGTTGTTGTTGCTGTTGCTGTTATTGATTTTGTCGTTGTTGCTGTTGTTATCCATCTATTAACGGTATTAAACCCTTTAGTACAAACACATAATATATAAGAAACTACAACTGCAGATTTTACACAATCAAACATTATCACTCATTGAATGTAACAAAAATAAATTATTTTACAACACGTTGCAAAAATAACTTTAGACTTTCCAGTGATTGTTCAATTAAATCTGTTTTAGCGTGTACAAAATTTCTGTCCAATAATCGTTACACCACTCTATTATTGCAACATCGACTTTGGATTTGCATAATTCGTAAAAACCATATTATTTTGGAATTCGTAACGATGACAGAAGATCCTATATGTCAGGTTGAAATTATGGTATGTCGGAGGTATGTTGTGAATAAATTAAGGTTGTGAAATGCGCAATATTTTCTGGGACACGATAGTAGATCGCGTGCATTCGTGATGCGTCGACTGGCTTTTTATTTCGCCCTCGTTTCATCGAAATCGAACGCGGTCCCGTATCAGAAGGGTTAAACCAATTACCTGGAAGCTCGATTACCAGTCTAGGAAGGGTCGATCGATAATCCCAGTGTACGCGGCCGGAGGCCACCCTTTGTCACTTAAAGCTCGGAATGAGGATTATAGGCTTTAACCCTTTTCCTGTCATGTGCGTCAAAACTACCCTGTCATCTTTCATGTGCCATTTCTGACGCGAAAACTTAGCCAAAACGCATTGCACTCATCATATTTACAAATATATTTTACAGTACTTAAAATCAACGTACAATATTCACGATTTTAAGCCTTTTAATTTATAATAATACCCCACAAAATCAACAATCACAACGCGGTATTAAATTCAAAAATAAAAATAAAAATAAAATATGAAGCTAAAAAATAAATTTAATAAACACAAATTTCATTTTGCCTTCTGAATTTCAGTGCCAAAATTTTCAACGTTTTGCAAAATACTTGTAATCTTTTTTTTTTAATTTTCAAATTCTAGCATTATAGGATTATTGCAAAATAATCGTAAAGATCTAACTTACAGTATTTATTAAGTCTATGCAAAAGTTTTAGTCCTCTTTTTTCAATTTTCAAAATTTTAATTTTTTCATTTGCAAAAGTTTTAGTCTTTTTTTTTTCATTTTTTAATTTTAGTTATACTTAGTACACGTATTACAAATTAATTTTCAATTTCAATCTTTTTCTTTAATTTTCAAAAGATAAATTTTTAATTTGCAAAAGTTTTAGCCTCTTTTTGTAATTTTCAAAATTTTACTTATACATACACCACATATTGCAACGTAATTTTCACTTTCAAATTCTTGTTTTAATTTTCAAATTTTAATTTTTCAATTTGCAAACGTTTTAGTCTTTTTTTTCATTTTTTAATTTTACTTATATTTACTACATGTATTATAAATTAATTTTCAATTTCAATCTTTTTTTTTAATTTTCAAAATTGTAATATTTTCATTTGCAAAAGTTTTAGTCTCCTTTTTTTTTATTTTTCAATTTTACTTATACATACTATACATATTGAAACGTAATTTTCAATTTCAAATTCTTGTTTTAATTTTCGAATTTTAATTTTTCAATTTGCAAAAATTTTAGTCTCCTTTTTTTAATTTTTTAATTTTACTTACACTTACTACACGTATTACAAATTAATTTTCAATTTCAATCTTTTGTCCTAATTTTCAAAAGTTATGTTTTTAATTTGCAAAAGTTTTAGCCTTTTTTTTTGAATTTTCAAAATTTTAATTGTTTAATTTGCAAAAGTTTTAGTCTTTTTTTTTAATTTTTCAATTTTACTTATATTTACTACACAAATTGCAACTTAATTTTCAATTTCAATCTTTTTTTCTAATTTTCAAAAGTTAAATTTTCAATTTGCAAAAGTTTTAGCCTTTTTTCTTAAATTTTTCAATTTTACTTATATTTACTATACGTATTACAAATTAATTTTCAATTTCAATCTTTTTCTTTAATTTTCAAAAGATAAGTTTTTAATTTGCAAAAGTTTTAGCCTCTTTTTGTAATTTTCAAAATTTTACTTATACATACTCCACATATTGCAACTTAATTTTCAATTTCAAATTCTTGTTTTAATTTTCAAATTTTAATTTTTCAATTTGCAAACGTTTTAGTCTTTTTTTTTCATTTTTTAATTTTACTTATATTTACTACACGTATTACAAATTAATTTTCAATTTCAATCTTTTTTTTTAATTTTCAAAATTTTCATTTTTTCATTTGCAAAAGTTTTAGTCTCCTTTTTTTTTATTTTTCAATTTTACTTATACATACTATACATATTGAAACGTAATTTTCAATTTCAAATTCTTGTTTTAATTTTCGAATTTTAATTTTTCAATTTGCAAAAATTTTAGTCTTCTTTTTTTAATTTTTCAATTTTACTTATATTTACTACACATATTGCAACTTAATTTTCAATTTCAATCTTTTTTTCTAATTTTCAAAAGTTAAATTTTTAATTTGCAAAAGTTTTAGCCTTTTTTTTTGAATTTTCATTTTTCAATTTGCAAACGTTTTAGTCTTTTTTTTTTCATTTTTTAATTTTACTTATATTTACTACATGTATTACAAATTAATTTTCAATTTCAATCTTTTGTTCTAATTTTCAAAAGTTAAGTTTTTAATTTGCAAAAGTTTTAGTCTTTTTTTTTTAATTTTTCAATTTTACTTATATTTACTACACATATTGCAACTTAATTTTCAATTTCAATCTTTTTTTCTAATTTTCAAAAGTTAAATTTTTAATTTGCAAAAGTTTTAGCCTTTTCTTTAAATTTTCAAAATTTTAATTTTTTAATTTGCAAAAGTTTTAGTCTCTTTTACTTTTAATTTTTTAATTTTATGTATTCTACATGTATTGCAAATTAATTTTCAATTACAAATTTTAATTTTTTAATTTGAAAAAGTCTTAGTTCCTTTTTTTTTAATTTATCAATTTTGCTTAGACATACTACACGTATTGCAAATTAATTTTCAATTTTTTGTTATCGTTCTGTGTACAGTTTTCATTGTTATTTTACGAATTTATCCTTAAAAATCGATCACGAAGTTTTGAAAAAGACCGTTTTGATCTAGCAGTGAACATGTTAAAAAAAATAGTTTCGTGTATCGTTAGATGTCATAAATTATTAAGCCAGTAGGGTAAACATTACTAGATCCTCCGGGCAAGATACTGTTCGTATTTTACGGGAAAGGCGGCCATTGAGCTAATTAATTCGAGTGCGTTCATCTGAGGAGCTCGCGAAGCCACTTCAACGCGTTGCCATAAATTTTCATATTCCACAATTTGCTGGCTGCTCGCCTCTAACGTATCCGCTACGAAATTACCGAAGAAACTTAGATTAGCGATACCTGCCTTAAACAACGCCCACGCTGCTCGACGTATAAACCTGTCGGGAGCGGATCTAATTAACTTTATGAAAAGAAAAAAGAAAATTAACGATGTAAACGTTGTTTCTTAAAATTTCAGTTTAAATACTTTCTTCGTTAAACGAATTTGGCACGCGTTGCAGGTCTTTTTTAAAATTGATTGAATGGGAAAATAGTTGAATATATGTAGGAAGAAAAAAGTTAAATTTTACAAAGAAGAATTTAGAGAAGAGGCCTTTTTTTAAATTGATCGACGAATGGGAAAATTGTTGAATATGTGTTGATGAAAAATGTCAAATTTTATAATGAAGAATGGATGGGGCAGGCCTTCTTTAAAGTTCATTGAATAATGGGAGAATAGTTGAATGTTTGTTGAGGAAACAAGTAAAAAAATAGATTGAAGGATTTAAATAACAGGCCATTTAAAAATTGATTGTATAATGGGAAAATATTTGAATATGCGTTGAGAAAAAAAGTAAAATCTTACAATGAAGAATTGATGGAGCAGGGCTTTTTTTAAAATTGATCGAACAATGGGAAAATAGTTGAATATATGTTGAGGAAAAAAGTTAAATCTTATAAAGAAGAATTTAAAGAAGAGGTCTTTCTTTAAAATTGATCGAACAATGGGAAAATAGTTGAATATATGTTGAGGAAAAAATTCAAAACTGACAATGAAGAATTTATGAAATTGGTCTTTTTTAAAATTGATCGAACAATGGGAAAATAGTTGAATATATGTCGAAGAAAAAAGTCAAAACCTAGATTGAAGAATTTATAAAACAGGTGTATTTTTAAAATTGATCGAACAATGGGAAAATAGTTGAATATCTGTTGAAGAAAAAAGTCAAATCTTAGATTGAAGCATTTATAAAACAGGTGTATTTTTAAAATTGATCGAACAATGGGAAAATAGTTGAATGTCTGTTGAGGTAAAAAGTCAAATCTCAGATTAAAGAATTTATGAAACAGATCTTTTTTTAAAATTGATCGTACATTGGGAAAATAGTTGAATATGTGTTGAGGGAAAAAGTCAAATCTTAAATTGAAGAATTTGTGGAACAGGCCTTTTTTAAAATTGATCGATCAATGGGAAAATAGTTGAATATGTGTTGAGAAAAAAAGTCAAATCTTAGATTGAAGAATTTATAAAACAGGTGTATTTTTAAAATTGATCGTACATTGTGAAAATAGTTGAATATGTGTTGAGGGAAAAAGTCAAATCTTAGATTGAAGAATTTGTGGAACAGGCCTTTTTAAAAATTGATCGAATAATGAGAAAATAGTTGAATAGTTGAAATTGTTGAATATGTGTTGATGAAAAATGTCAAATTTTATAATGAAGATTTGATGGAGCAGGGCTTTTTTTAAAATTGATCGAACAATGGGAAAATAGTTGAATATATGTTGAAGAAAAAAGTCAAAACCTAGATTGAAGAATTTATAAAACAGGCATTTTTAAAAATTGTTTGAACAATGGGAAAATAGTTGAAAATGTATGAAAGAAAAAAGTCACATCTGACAATGTGGAACTGATGGAGCAGGCCTTTTTTAAAATTGATCGACGAATGGGAAAATTGTTGAATATGTGTTGATGAAAAATGTCAAATTTTATAATGGAGAATTGATGGGGCAGACCTTTTTTAAAATTCATCGATCAATTGGAAAATAGTTGAATATATGTTGAAGAAAAAAGTCAAAACCTAGATTGAAGAATTTATAAAACAGGCATTTTTAAAAATTGTTTGAACAATGGGAAAATAGTTGAAAATGTGTGAAAGAAAAAAGTCAAATCTGACAATGAAGAATTGATGGAGTAGACCTTTTTTAAAATTGATCGAAGAATGGGAAAATTGTTGAATATGTGTTGATGAAAAATGTCAAATTTTATAATGAAGAATTGATGGAGCAGACTTTTTTTAAAATTGATCGATCAATGGGAAAATTGTTGAATATATGTTGAAGAAAAAAGTCAATACCTAGATTGAAGAATTTATAAAACACTCCTTTTTTAAAATTGATCAAACAATGGAAAAATAGTTGAAAATGCGTGAAAGAAAAAAGTCAAATCTGACAATGAAGAATTGATGGTGTAGACCTTTTTTAAAATTGATCGAAGAATGGGAAAATTGTTGAATATGTGTTGATGAAAAATGTCAAATTTTATAATGAAGAATTGGTGGAGCAGACCTTTTTTAAAATTCATCGATCAATGAGAAAATAGTTGAATATCTGTTGAAGAAAAAAGTCAAATCTTAGATTGAAGAATTTATAAAACATGTGTATTTTTAAAATTGATCGAACAATGGGAAAATAGTTGAATATCTGTTGAAGAAAAAAGTCAAATCTCAGATTAAAGAATTTATGAAATTGGTCTTTTTATAAAATTGATCGTACATTGGGAAAATAGTTGAATATGTGTTGAGGAAAAAAGTCAAATCTTAGATTGAAGAATTTGTGGAACAGGCCTTTTTAAAAATCGATCGAATAATGGGAAAATAGTTGAATAGTTGAAATTGTTAAATATGTGTTGATGAAGAATGTCAAATAGTTGAATATATGTTGAAGAAAAAAGTCAAATCTTAGATTGAAGAATTTATAAAACAGGCTTTTTTTAAAATTGATCAAACAATAGAAAAATAGTTAAATATATGTGAAAGAAGAAAGTCAAATCTGACAATGAAAAATTGATGGAACGTAAAGTTAATTAGGATTTTTGAAAGGCTTGGATGCTTATTTGAAATTTCCTAGTAATTTCGCGTTCACTGAGCTTTCAAATATTTATTCTCCGGTTCCCAGTGGACGAGCGACACTCTGCAGATTTACGGAACATTGGAGAGGATCGTGGAAGAGAAAGATAAAGGGAATAATGTGCGTCGCGTATCAGAATCCTTTTCAGGTGTTGCGATTTTGACGAAGCAAAGGGTAGCTTTAGGAATATTTTACGACAGTGCTAATCGCCAGAAAGTAAAAGAATACTACGGTGAACATTTTTGACTCTGCAATTTGGAAGGCAGAATGAAAATTCAATTTTTTTAATTACGTATTTTAAATTTTTTGATTGTTCATTTTGGGGGATATTATTGTAAATAAAAAGGGTTAAAATCGTGGATATTATAAGTTGATTTTATTAGTTTCCTTTTTTCAAGCATCGAATTATAATTATTTTCAAAAAATAGAATTTCATGATCATTTTTTTTAAACTTCATGATCGATTTTTAAGGATAAATTCCTAAAATAACAATGGAAACTGTACACAGAACGATATCAAAAAGTCATACGAATTGAAAATTAATTTGCAATACGTCTAGTATGTATAAGCAAAATTAAAAAATTAAAAAAAAAGAGACTAAAACATTTGCAAATAAGAAATTAAAATTTTGGAACGATTCTGGCGTATTAAAAAAAATTATCAACAACCCTAGCTTGCTTAAAAGAAAAAAGCATTCAGAAATTAAGTGGAATAAATTTTTTACAATTTGTATTAAAAATTACAAATTTTGAAGTTTGGTAATTCCAGTGTTAAGAACTTTATTTTTTCTCGCCATTGAAAAGCACATATCTATAATTTCAAATACTCAATAAAAAAATATTAGTGTCCAAATGTCTAAAAAATAAAAAAGTGTAACGAATTTATCGTATTAAAAAAATTATCAACAACACCAGCTTGCTTAAAAAAAATCAAAGCATTCAGAAATCCAGTGGATTAAATTTTTCACAATTTTTATTAAAAAATCACGAATTTTTATCACTTCGGTAATTCGAGTATTAAGAATATTTCTTCTTGCAGTTGAAAAGCACAAATTTCAAATACTAAATTTATCGTATTAAAAAAATTATCAAAACTCCAGCTTGCTTCAAAAAAAAAAAAAACCCAGAGGGTTGTCATTTAATTAAAATGTGCACAACTGCAATTGAAAAGCACATACATAAAATTTCACTCGATAAAATAAAAATTAAACAGTATCCAAGTGTCCAAAAAAAAAAAATATAACGAATTTATTGTATCAAAAAAATGATCAACTTCAGCTTGCTTAAAAAAAAAAACAGAGAATTGTTATTTAATTGAAATGTCCACGACTGCAATTCCATCGCGGGAAGGGAGGCTCGAGGAAAGCGCGATTTCAAAACGAGCGTAAACGTGCCGCCAGAAAAAAAATCGAGCGTTTACTCGAACGCGCGCAATTACATCGTCTTCTCGTGTTTCGCTTTCGATTGTATCCGGCGTCGATACGCTCCCGTTCATCCGGCAATCTCTTCCGTTCGTCGCGCCAGCGAAAGCCTTTGCAATTCTATTGCAGTCGACGAGCTTCGCTTCGTCATCGGGTTCGCGAGGAATCCACGTTCCGCGCTGACAATGCACCGTCTCGAAACAACAAACCGATTTGGTGGGGGGCGACGCGATCGATGCGCCCTCTACGCGAGATCAGACGCGATCGATGCGCCCTCTACGCGAGATCAGACGCGAGCGCGCCTTTGAACTGGACCACGACCTCGAACCATGTACATACAGAGCCTAATTTTACTTTAGAACGTTACTTCATTCGACAGATAAAAACGTACAGGGTGTTCGTATCTGGGAAAAATTTTAATGGCGGATTCTGGAGGCCAAAATAAGACGAAAATCAAGAATAACAATTTGTTGATTGAGGCTTTGTTAAAGAGTTATTAACGTTTGAAGTCGTGCTTGTGAGACGCTGGCGCACGCAGGTTGCACACCTACAGGCGCAAATGTTAATAACTTTTTAACGAAGCCTCAATCAACAAATTGCTATTCTTGATTTTCGTCTTATTTTGGCCTCTAGAATCTTACATTCAAATTTTTTTTAAATTCAAAAATTATTAATTTGTAAAGGTATCCTGTATAGAGGATACGTCATGAAACTGTTTTTTGGTGATTTGGGATTCACTGTTTAGGGTATTGACATGTTGATTTCGGGGGAATTAAAATTTTAGAATTGTTTACGAGACCAAAATTTTGATTTTAGATAATTGTGATTTTAGATATCAAGAAACACAATTTGAAGTTTCTTGGTACAGTGATCATTCTCATTTTTAATGAGAAACACTGAGTGTGAGAAAATAGAGAGAATTATTCAATGTTTGTTTATTTTACAGATTCCAAAATCGTTCAGAAATCTAAGTATATATGTTGTTTGTTTTTTACAAATTGCATAATTCTTGTATAGTATCTCAATTTTTAAATAGTGAAGTCTATTCTTTTCTATCATATTTTTAATTTCAATGACAATTTAATTTTGTGTCACATTTTTATGCACTTCTTATTATTTTATTATTCTATTTATTGTGTGTGTTTTTTTTTACAAATTGCATAATTCTTGTACAGTATTTCAACTTTTAAATAGTGGAATCTATTTTTTTTTATCACATTTTTAATTTCAATGATAATTTAATTTTGTGTCACATTCTTATACATTTCTTATTATTTCATTATTCTATTTATTTTATGTGCTTTTTGTTCACAAATTGCATAATTCTCGTATAGTATCCCAATTTTTAAATAGTGGAGTCTATCATATTTTTAAATTTAATGATAATTTAATTTCGTGCTCCATTTATATGGATTTCTCATTTTATTATTTTTATAATTAATTTACGCGTTTTCCAGGAATCTCAATACGTCTTGTGTATGTTTTTAAATATTCATCTCGTCGATGCAGTTCCAGGAATGATGAAAACGGCTTCGCGAACAATATGGATGGTCTATTGTATTTGTTTTCATAACCTCGCTAAAATTAATGAATTCCGTGAAAATTCATTCCCTTTGACATTTATAAACATCATGATAGAACAACATACCTTCCTGCTTCCTTTTGTAAAAACTTTCTCTTGGATCAGGAACAATAAATGTTAAACAATGGAATAGTGGTAATTCTCATACTTCGTTTTTTATTCATTGATGTATATGTCAATACTGCATATGGCTTAACATCTTAGTGTCTCTATTTTTACCCTTTCTCATAATCCTACCTTCTCCTCTATGTGTGTATGGTTTTTTTTAATTGCATGATTCTCGTCTGCCAGTGTGCTAAATTTCATGGAAATTAGCGATCAACACTTTGATACATTCCATTTTAACGCTTTGTTTAACCCCTTAGTTTATCCTATTTTCTTGAGTTTTTGAAGTTTTGAACTTTGCAGACTGTGCTGGAGTCATTTGTGACTCATAATGACTCATAGTGACTCATACTGACTCGTAGTGACTCATAGTGACTCATAGTGACTCATATTGACTCATATTGACTCATACTGACTCATATTGACTCATAGTGACTCATACTGACTCATACTGACTCATACTGACTCATATTGACTCTGGCACAGTACTGAGAAGGTTAATACATAACAGATCCTAATCCAGACTCATTTGACCAGAATTATTTCTCAACTTAGAATGAACTTATGAGACTTTTATTCCATTTACGATGTAAAATAACTTGATTTATAACACAACCAACTGTCGAAAACACGATCTGTTATGTATCAACCCTCCCAGTACTGTGTCAGAGTCATTTATGACTCATACTGACTCATACTGAATCATAGTGACTCACACTGACTCATAGTGACTCAAATTGACTCAAACTAACTCATAGTGACTCATAGTGACTCATAGTGACTCCGGCACAGTACTGGGAGGGTTAACACATAACAGATCGAGTTTTCGATAGTCGGTTATGCTATAAATCAAGTTATTTTACATCGTAAATGGAATACAAGTCTCATAAGTTAATTCTAAGTTGGGAAATAATCCTGGTCAAATGTGTCTGTTATCAAAATACAAATGAATGAGAAATTTTCGAATGTAAATTGTAAATTCTAACAAAGGAAACGGAAATTTTCTCTCTTTGGTAGATGGTTCATCCTATTTTCTTAACTTTCCAAAGTTTTGAGTCATTTGTGACTCATACTGACTCATACTGACTTATAGTGACTCCAGCACAGTACTGAGACGATTAATACATAACAGATCCTAACCCAGACACATTTGACCAGGATTATTTCCCAACTTAGAATGAACTTATGAGACTTTTATTCCATTTACGATGTAAAATAACTTGATTTATAACACAGCCAGCTGTCGAAAACTCGATCTGTTATGTATTAACCCTCCCAGTACTGTGCCAGAGTCATGTATGACTCATACTGACTCATAATGACTCATACTGACTCATAATGACTCATAATGACTCATAATGACTCATACTGACTCATACTGACTCATAGTGACTCACACTGACTCCGGCACATTGAAACTACTGCACCACCACTAATTCCGACTATTTCTCGTCGTAAAAATTTACGAATATCACCGAAAGAGCGATAAATACATCTGCGAAGCGCCGATGCAAGAACTTGCGCAGTTTCTCCACAAAAAAATACCAAAGAGACTCGTACTTTTTCGCGTTCGACCGTGGGTCGTCGCGAACGGTCCTCTTAATAAATCAGTTTCATCCGTTCGAATCGCCCGGGAGTAAAATTGGCCAGCCTGCTCGGCCCCGTCAGGGAAAAGAAAATTATTTAATTCCCGTCGCGTCCTTTCCCGGGGCGGAGCGTGGCGCGCCTCGATCGAAAATTCACCGACGATATCTCTCGACTCTGTCGTCGAGAGGTCCTCGATATTCTTTTCGCTATGAATCACCCGGCTGGGAAAAATGCGTCGTCTCTACCGACGCGGGGGCACTTAATTTCGCCGGGAACGTTCTCGCGATCCTCCCACCGTCTGTTTCTCCCCGTCTCTCTTCCACTCACTTCCCACAGGGCGCTTCTCCGCTTTTCTCCTTTTTCCACCGGAGTGGTAAAGCTGCCCGGGAGCTTGGTAACTCATTTACAGTAATACATTGGTGGAAAGCTCGGAGCAGAAGAGGAGAAAGACACGGGGGGAGGGAGAGAGGGGGACGAGGGTAGAGAAAGGCGAGTTTGAAGGGTGCACGGGGGGCGGGAGGGGGAGATTTGGAACAACTGGGCTTCGCGAATGGCGCGAAAGAGTCGGACCCGCCATTAATTCTTTTCCGGGGCTTTTGTCTATTCCGTTGGTAGCATCCGAGCCCGCCGGTTGCGTCTCTCGACACTCCGCATTGTTCGCGTCCTCGAAGCTGGCGCACGCTATCGTCGCGCCCCCTACCTCCACCGCGCCGCGCGCGACACACGAACTTCTCGTGCTCTTTCTTTTCGTTTTACACCCACCGACGGTGGACTCTTTGTCTCGCCCCAGGGCCCGTACGACGGGGTTTCTATATCTCAATGAACCGGAAAACCGCCCGGAAAAGGCTACCAGTCTTGGCGACGTTCGCGGAATCGCTGAAAAAAACGACGCCATTTTTGGGAACTCCGGAACTCGGGAACTCGGGATTTGAGCGGAGAGATCTGCTTTGCATAGGGGTTTCTGAGGGATTAACAAGGGCGAGTTTTTATTTTTTTTTTGGGTATTGTGACTGTATTGTTTTTTTAACTGTATTTTGGTTGTATCTTAATATTTTATGGTGTTTTTGCTGTATTTTAGTATTTTACTGGGTTTTTGCTGTATTTTGCTGTATTTTACTGTGTTTTTGCTGTATTTTACTGTATTTTTGCTGTATTTTCTGTATTTTACTATATTTTACTCTATTTTCACTGTATTTTCTGTATTTTACTA
Organism: Colletes latitarsis; assembly: GCF_051014445.1. NCBI lineage: Eukaryota > Metazoa > Arthropoda > Insecta > Hymenoptera > Colletidae > Colletes > Colletes latitarsis. The sequence continues at coordinate 18,956,132 of NC_135145.1, forward strand.
TATTGTACTGTATATTTGTTGTATATTACTCTATTTTTACTGTATCTTGCTATATTTTATTCTATTTTTACTGTATCTTGCTATATTTTATTCTATTTTTACTGTATCTTGCTATATTTTATTCTATTTTTACTGTATTTTACTATATTTTACTGTATTTTTTGCTGTATTTTACTATATTTTACTCTATTTTGACTGTATTTTCTGTATTGTACTATATTGTACTGTATATTTGTTGCATGTTACACTATTTTTACTGTATCTTGCTATATTTTATTCTATTTTTACTGTATTTTACTATATTTTACTGTATTTTTTGCTGTATTTTACTATATTTTACTCTACTTTTACTGTATTTTCTGTATTGTACTACATTGTACTGTATATTTGTTGTATGTTACATGTATCTTGCTATATTTTATTCTATTTTTACTGTATTCCTTCCTTTTACTGTATTTTACTACATTTTATTCTATTTTCACTGTATTTCTTCTTTTGACTGTATTTTACTGTACTTGAATTTTTTAACGTATTGGAATTACAAGTTGGAATTTGCCCTTTGCTTTGCCCAGACAAAAAAGGCTCTGCTTTAAATTAGAGGGCTTGAAAATGGCTGCTTTTTTTTCTTTTTATTATGTTGTGACTGTATTAATTTTTTAAACTGTATTTTGACTGTATTTTACTATATTTTACTGCATTTTTGCTGCATTTTACTATATTTTACTGAGTTGTTGCTTTATTTTACTATATTTTACAGTTTTTTTACTGTGTTTTTGCTATATTTTACTATATTTTACTCAATTTTTACTGTATTTTCTGTATTCTACTACATTGTACTGTATATTTGTTGTATGTTACTCTATTTTTACTGTATTTTCTGTATTTTACTACATTGCACTGTATATTTGTTGTATATTACTCTATTTTTACTGTATTTTGCTATATTTTATTCTATTTTTATTGTATTTTACTATATTTCATTCTATTTTTACTGTATTCCTTCTTTTTACTGTATTTTACTGTATGTGAATTTTTTAATGTATTGGACTTTCAAATTGCCAGGACAAAAAAAGCTCTGCTTCCAACAAAAAAGGGCTCCCTTTTTCTTTTCTTTTTCTTTTTATTATTTATATTGTGACTGTATTTTTTTAATTACATTTTGACTGTATGTTACTATATTTTGCTAATTTTAGAAATTCAGTGATTTTGTACACATATTTAAAACACTATATCTTTTAAAAAAATACAAACAAAAACTCGAATATTTTGTCGGTTTACAGTAGAAGACCTTCTTAAAAAAACACCATGAAATTCCTCACGACTCCAAAAAAAAAAAACGTCCAATTTGCCCTCATCAGTCGATCAAAAGACACTAAATACCATACAATGTCTCGTTACCAGTACCAGGAGTTCGAAATAGATATGTTTTTATTTTATTCCCCTAAACTACCCCCTTAAAAAAAACACCATGAAATTCCTCACGACTCCAAAAAAGAAGAAAAAACGATCAAAAGACACTAAATACCATACAATGTCTCGTTACCAGTACCAGGAGTTTTAAATAGATTTTTTTTTTATTCCCGTAAACTACCCCTTTAAAAAAACACCATGAAATTCCTCACGTTTCCAAAAAGAAAATGTCCAATTTGCCTTCATCAATCGATCAAAAGACACTAAATACCATAAAATGTCTCGTTACCAATCGCAGTAGTTCTAAATAAATTTCGTTTTAATTCCCGTAAATTACCCCCTTAAAAAAACACCATGAAATTCCTCACGACCCCAAAAAAGAAAAAAAAACCATCCAATTTACCTTCATCAATCGATCAAAAGGCACTAAATACCATACAATGTCTCGTTACCGGTCGCGGGGGTTCTAAATAGATTTTTTTCTGTTTTATTCCCGGAAACTACCTTCTTTAAAAAAACACCATGAAATGACTCACGACTCCAAAGAAAAAAGAAAAAACGATCAAAAGACACTAAATACCATACAATGTCTCGTTAACGGATTGCAGGAGTTCTAAATAGATTTTTTTCTTTATTCCCGTAAACTACCCCCTTTAAAAAAACACCATGAAATTCCTCACGACTCCAAAAAAGAAGAAAAAATCGATCAAAAGACACTAAATACCATAAAATGTCTCGTTACCAGTCACAGGAGTTCTAAATAGACATGTTTTTGTTTTATTCCCGTAAACTACCCCCTTAAAAAAACACCATGAAATTCCTCACGACTCCAAAAAAAAAAAAAAATCGATCAAAAGACACTAAATACCATAAAATGTCTCGTTACCAATCGCAGTAGTTCTAAGTAAATTTCGTTTTAATTCCCGTAAACTACCCCCTTAAACAAACACCATGAAATTCCTCACGACCCCAAAAAAAAAAAAAATCGATCAAAAGACACTAAATACCATAAAATGTCTCGTTACCAGTCACAGGAGTTCTAAATAGACATGTTTTTGTTTTATTCCCGTAAACTACCCCCTTAAAAAACACCACGAAATTCCTCACGACCCCAAAAAAGAAAAAAAAACCATCCAATTTACCTTCATCAATCGATCAAAAGGCACTAAATACTATACAATGTCTCGTTACCGGTCGCGGGGGTTCTAAATAGATTTTTTTTATTTTTTTATTCCCGTAAACTACAATTTCCTGGCGGACTGTCCCAGGGCGTCGAGGATCAAGCAGAAAAAAAACGCGATGGATTAATTCGCAGCGCGCGAGCGACCGCATTCAACCGCGTTGAAAAGCTGCCAGGGAAACTTTCGCCGAATAATCTGGCCAAAAACCATCCCTCCCGGAAATGATACATCCCCCCTCCCCATTTCCCGCCACCGTGAAATCATTAGCCTAATTGAAATCGGATACGCGCGTGAAACGAACCTAATAACTGGACAGGGGGTGGTGGGGGGTGGAGAATCGTTTCGTTTTCAGTCGCGCAGGTGGTGTCGTTTCCCGAAAATGTGGTAAAAACCATTTTCTGACTGATCACATACAGTATTGAAGAAATCAGAAATGTATTTTTACAAAATTGTTTTATTTAAAGATGCAAATTATGTGGTATAAATAATTTCTGTGTGGTGGTACATTTTTTTGCAAACTTGAACAGCTAAAGCAGAATTAAAAATACTAAAATTATAGTAACAGACATTGGAAATACAAAAATTAAAATTAAATATTTATGAAAATAATGGTTGATGGAATTTTAGTATTAGTTTGAAGGATCGTTTACAAAAATGAGGATTTTTGTTCGATAACATTTTGGTAAAATTCGGGACACTCAATGAGTTAATTGGATGAATAAATAAATGTTGGTTTCGTTTTATAATTTATATCGCTGCACAGTGTAAATTTGTTTTTATTTCACCTTCGTCGAATGTCTGGTGTTTTATAGACAGGAGTGTATATTTGATGACACTATACATGAAATAGAATACATAGTTGGTTCTTTATTAATCCGTTATATTGACAAATTTTGCATTTATTGAAAGTGCAGAATAAGCATTGGAGGTAGCATTGTTAGTGAAAACAAGATCTAAAATATTATATGAATTTGTTATTGAGTTTACTTGTAATGCGTTATGAAAATTAAGATTAGATTTAATTTGGAACATTTTTCAATTCGTCGTTTAAAAATTATATAAATATAAATGAAATGGTTTACTCTGATATATGTATGGGTTTCTCGAAAAGTAACAGAATTTGAATTAGTTTTTAGGTTAGTCGAACGAACATTTGCGCAGAGTTTCATTAAAATCGACTATCGTTTTCCTGGGAAAACTGTGGAAAGAAAGGAAGATAAATCGTGGAAGAAATTACGAGTTGTATTACTCACGAGACTCGCGAGCACCAAAAACAAAAACTTCTGATTTTTACCAAATCAATGTTTGGACATGATTGTCAAGTTATTTTTCTTAGATCATTTCCTGCTGGATTACTTATTATTATTACCTTATTTAGAAGATCAATTTGCAGGAAAATAGAAATGCAAAATGATATATTTTCAAAGAAAATAATTTCGAAAATGATTTGATACGAATTGGGTAACTTGTGCCTGCACATTTCTTTCTGTTTCTACTTACGATGGATAGATTTAATTAATTAGAGCCAATCGAAGCAAACAATATAATGTAAGTAGAATTTTCCAGTAATGGTCAGACACGATAAATAAGCATTTTAAAAAAAGAAATTAGGGAATAATGATTATTATAAAAATGGGGAATTATAAAATAATAACTATTTCAAAAAGGGAAATTAGAAATTAATAACGATTTTGAAAAAAGAAATTAGAAAATAATAACCATTTTAAAAGGGGGAATTTAATAAATAATAATCACTTAAAGAAAAGAAATTAGAAAATGAAACCATTTTGAAAAGGGTTATTTAGAAAATAGTAATCATTTTTTAAAAAGAAATCAGAATATAATAACCATTTTAAAAAGGTGAAATTAGAATATAATAACCATTTTTTAAAAGAAATTAGAATATAATAACCATTTTAAAAAGAGGGAATTAAGTAAATAATAATCACTTATAGAAAAGAAATTAGAAAATGAAACCATTTTGAAAAGGGGTATTTAGAAAATAGTAATCATTTTTTAAAAAGAAATTAGAATATAATAACCATTTTAAAAAAGTGAAATTAGAAAATAATAACCATTATTAAAAAGAAATTAGAATATAATAACCATTTTAAAAAGAGGGAATTTAGTAAATAGTAACCACTTGAAGGAAAGAAAGTAGAAAATGAAACCATTTTAAAAAGGGGTAATTAGAAAATAACCAATTTTTTAAAAAGAAATTAGAATATAATAACCATTTTCAAAAGGTGAAATTAGAAACTAATAACGATTTTGAAAAAAGAAATTAGAAAATAATAACCATTTTAAAAAGGGGAATTTAGGAAATAATAACAACTTAAAGAAAAGAAATTAGAAAATGAAACCATTTTAAAAAGGGGTATTTAGAAAATAATAATCATTTTTTAAAAAGAAATTAGAATATAATAACCATTTTTTAAAAGAAATTAGAATATAATAACCATGTTAAAAATGAAATCAGAAAATAATAACCACTTTAAAAATGAAATTAGAAAATAATAACCATTATAAAAAGTTGAAATTAGAAAATAATAACCATTTTAAAAATGAAATTAGAAAATAATAACCATTATAAAAAGTTGAAATTAGAAAATAATAATTATTTTGAAAAAGAAATTAGAAAATAATAACCATTTTAAAAATGAAATTAGAAAATAATAACCATTTTAAAAAGTTGAAATTAGAAAATAATAACCATTTTAAAAAGGGGAATTTAGAAAATAATAACCACTTTAAAAAGGGGGAATTTAGTAAATAATAACCACTTAAAGAAAAGAAATTAGAAAATGAAATCATTTTAAAAAGGATTATTTTTAAAATAATAACCATTTTTTAAAAGAAATTAGAATATAATAATCATTTTTTAAAAGAAATTAGAATATAATAACCATGTTAAAAATGAAATTAGAAAATAATAACCATTTTCAAAAGTTGAAATTAGAAACTAATAACGATTTTGAAAAAAGAAATTAGAAAATAATAACCATTTTAAAAGGGGGAATTTAGTAAATAGTAACCACTTAAAAAAAAGAAATTAGAAAATGAAACCATTTTAAAAAGGGGTATTTAGAAAATAATAACCATTTTTTAAAAGAAATTAGAATATAATAACCATGTTAAAAATGAAATTAGAAAATAATAACCATTTAAAAAATGAAATTAGAAAATAATAACCATTATAAAAAGTTGAAATTAGAAAATAATAACCATTATAAAAAGTTGAAATTAGAAAATAATAACCATTATAAAAAGTTGAAATTAGAAAATAATAACCATTTTAAAAATGAAATTAGAAAATAATAACCATTTTAAAAAGTTGAAATTAGAATATAATAACCATTTTAAAAAGGGGAATTTAGAAAATAATAACCATTATAAAAAAGGGAATTTAGAAAATAATAACCATTTTTAAAAAGAAATTAGAAAATGGAACCATTTCAAAAAGGGTTATTTATAAAATAATAACCGTCTTTAAAAAGAAATTAGAATATAATAACCACTTAAAGAAAAGAAATTATAAAATGAAACCATTTTAATAAGGGTTAATTAGAAAATAACCTTTTCTGACAAGAAATTAGAATATAACAACCATTTTCGAAAGGGGAAATTAGAAAATAATACCCATTTTAAGAATAGAAAATAGAAAATAATAACCATTTTCAAAATAGAAAATGGAAAATAATAACTATTTAAAAAAAAGAAATTAGAAAATAATAACCATCTTAAGAAAAGAAATTAGAAAATAATAACCATTATTAAAAAGAAATTACAACTCTTAGTCTTCTTCATTCCTACTTCATGAATTTTTAATTAACGAGTTGATTAAATTTTTCTAAAAAAAAACCGCCCTTTTTAATACCTAACAAATGACACTAAATTTAAATAATAATTTATTTGCAAAACCCTTCACTGAAATTGCTAAAATTGAATTAAGAACTGGGAAGGGAACAGTACGGACTATCGAGTCGAAATGTATTCGAAATAAGGTGTTTGCTGCTTCTCCGTGCGTCGATCACGAACGACGTGAACCTTTGTGCCTGCATATACGCTAACTCGACAACGCAAATTCGACGGCTAGAAGGGATCAAAGCCCTTCCACCCTTTATTCCGTTCGTTCGTCGAGTTATATTCTCTCTTTCTCCCGTAGCTTTTCCCCGGTCTCGTGCCAGAAACTACATTATTCATGCTTAACGAACACGTCGGTGAATGGCCACTCGTTGCAACCTCGCGTCAACCTTTTTTCCGCCATTTTCGAACGCTTTTCAAGGTCCGGCCGAACCAACAGCGTTTCCGAGTCTCCAGGAATGTTCCTGAAATTTCTTATCCGGCCTCTTGGATCAAAGACCACGACTTTTGAGACCTTCGATGCGACCTTTTCAAACAATTTTAACGATTATGTACCCTTCGTTTGTTAAAACGAATTTTCGTTTGGAAAATTTCGCGATGTTCGTGGCTCTTTTTTCTGGGGTTTTTTTGGTGAGCAAATTAACCCCCTTTGCAATTAAATTCTCTTTACGATTTATGTGAAAGATATTTAGAAATTTGGAATTGAAATTTTAATTTAAAATAAAAAAGCGAAATTTGAAATTTGAATTTAAAAACAAATGAATTTTGAAATTTAAATTTAAAGTAACAAATGAAACTTGTAATTTGAATTTAAAATAACAAATGTAGCTTGAATTTTGAATTTAAAGTAACAAATGAAATTGGAAATTTGAATTTAAAATAACAAATGACGCTTGAATTTCGAATTTAAAGTAACAAATGAAATTTGAAATTTAAATTTAAAGTAACAAATGAAACTTGAAATTTGAATTTAAAGTAACAAATGAAACTTGTAATTTGAGTTTAAAGTAACAAATGAAACTTGAATTTTGAATTTAAAATAACAAATGAAACTTGAATTTTGAATTTAAAATAACAAATGTAGCTTGAAATTTAAATTTAAAATAACAAATGAAACTTGAATTTTGAATTTAAAATAACAAATGTAGCTTGAAATTTGAATTTAAAATAACAAATGACGCCTGAATTTCGAATTTAAAGTAACAAATGAAACTTGAAATTTGAATGTAAAATAACAAATGAAACTTGAAATTTGAATTTAAAATAACAAATGAAATTGGAAATTTGAATTTATAATAACAAATGAAGCTTGAATTTTGAATTTAAAGTAACAAATGTAATTTGAAATTTAAATTTAAAGTAACAAATGAAACTTGAGTTTTGAATTTAAAATAACAAATGAAATTTGAAATTTGTACTTAAAATAACAAATGAAACTTGAAATTTGAATGTAAAATAACAAATGAAACTTGAAATTTGAATTTAAAGTAACAAATGAAATTCTTATCTGATTTTACTAGATTAAATAAAAATGAAAAATCATTTATTTTAATTAATTTTGACCTATTCATTTGCATCTAACTAAGTTCTTCTACATAATTCTTGCAAAAGTAACTATAAAATGAGAAATATGAAAATGTTTTGCATATATCGAAGCAAAACTTTTTGCAAATATCGAATACTACTGTTCCTTGTCTTTCCACATCTTTAAAACATATTTTTCGTTAAAAACTAAAATCTGTATCTATTAATTTGTATCTAAGTGCTTCAATAGCCCTTTTGCAAAAGTACCTATAAAATAGGAAATATAAAATGTTTCGCATATATCGAAGCAAATTTTTTGCATATAACGAACACTACTGTTCTTCATCCCTCCGCGTCTATTAATGCGTACCTAACCAAGTGCTTCAACATAATTTTTGCACAAGTAAATATAAAAATTTTTTGGCATATATCGAAGCAAAGTTTTTGCATATAACGAACACTACTGTTTTTCATCCCTCCGCGTCTATTAATTTGTACCTAACCAAGTGCTTCTACATAATTTTTGCAGAAGTAAATATAAAAATGTTTCGCATATATCGAAGCAAATTTTTTGCAAATAACGAATACTACTGTTCCTTGTCTATCCACATCTTTAAAATATATTTTTCGTTAAAAACTAAAATCTGTATCTATTAATTTTTATCTAAGTGCTTCAACAGCCTTTTTGCAAAAGTACCTATAAAATAGGAAATATAAAAATGTTTCGCATATATCGAAGCAAAACCTTTTGCATATAACGAACACTACTGTTCTTCATCCCTCCGCGTCTATTAGTGCGTACCTAACCAAGCGCTTCTACATAATTTTTGCACAAGTAAATATAAAAATGTTTCGCATATATCGAAGCAAATTTTTTGCATATAACGAACACTACTGTTCTTCATCCCTCCGCATCTTTTAATGCGTACCTAACCAAGTGCTTCAACATAATTTTTGCACAAGTAAATATAAAAATTTTTTGGCATATATCGAAGCAAAGTTTTTGCATATAACGAACACTACTGTTCTTCATCCCTCCGCGTCTATAAAATATATTTTTCGTTAAAAACTAAAATCTGTATCTATTAATTTTTATCTAAGTGCTTCAACAGCCTTTTTGCAAAAGTACCTATAAAATAGGAAATATAAAAATGTTTCGCATATATCGAAGCAAAACCTTTTGCATATAACGAACACTACTGTTCTTCATCCCTCCGCGTCTATTAATGCGTACCTAACCAAGCGCTTCAACATAATTTTTGCACAAGTAAATATAAAAATGTTTCGCATATATCGAAGCAAATTTTTTGCATATAACGAACACTACTGTTCTACATCCCTCCGCGTCTATTAATGCGTACCTAACCAAGCGCTTCTACATAATTTTTGCACAAGTAAATATAAAAATGTTTCGCATATATCGAAGCAAATTTTTTGCATATAACGAACACTACTGTTTTTCATCCCTCCGCGTCTATTAATTTGTACCTAACCAAGTGCTTCTACATAATTTTTGCAGAAGTAAATATAAAAATGTTTCGCATATATCGAAGCAAAGTTTTTGCATATAACGAACACTACTGTTCTTCATCCCTCCGCGTCTATTAGTGCGTACCTAACCAAGCGCTTCTACATAATTTTTGCACAAGTAAATATAAAAATGTTTTGCATATATCGAAGCAAAGTTTTTGCATATAACGAACACTACTGTTCTTCATCCCTCCGCATCTATTAATGCGTACCTAACCAAGTGCTTCAACATAATTTTTGCACAAGTAAATATAAAAATGTTTCGCATATATCGAAGCAAATTTTTTGCATATAACGAACACTACTGTTCTTCATCCCTCCGCGTCTATTAATGCGTACCTAACCAAGTGCTTCAACATAATTTTTGCACAAGTAAATATAAAAATGTTTCGCATATATCGAAGCAAAGTTTTTGCATATAACGAACACTACTGTTCTACATCCCTCCGCGTCTATTAATGCGTACCTAACCAAGCGCTTCTAGATAATTTTTGCACAAGTAAATATAAAAATGTTTCGCATATATCGAAGCAAAGTTTTTGCATGTAACGAACACAACTGTTCTCTGTCTCTGTGTAACGTATGTTCACGGGGGTAGTAAATCACGAAAGGGGAGCAGTCTTTCATGTAAAATTCGTTGGGATCGTCCATCGATCCTTCGCGACGCTAATTTAAAGTTTCGAGTGCCACAATCGAGAAAGGATAGCGGCCAGGCCCTTATCGAAAACTATCGTTTCCCGCAACTTTCACTCCACTTTGTATCGGGGAAGCCTTCCGGAACACGTTTTCGTCGAAACTTTGGGGAGATTGAACGCCCCTCAACTAGAACGATCCCATGCTAAAGCAACCACGAAATATTAACGGCTTACAATTGTAAGTCCATAATACGGGCTCGGTAATAGCCTTTCGCCTCCAGTCAATTTCCGTGTTTGCTAGCTGAAATTGCGGTGGAAGTTGCCGCACGAACGCTGAAGTTTCCAACGAACGACACGCGATCCGGAAACGGAAAGTCCCCCGACGGCATTCGATACGAAACGCACATACTGGATTAACACTTAAAACATTACTAATTCTCGTGTCTCCAAACATTTAAAATTTATACGCTTCTCCAAACACAACTCGACTCGAATTACTATTAATTGTACCATGTTGAGTTTATTTAAAAATAACTCGAACAACGCATTCGCCATTTTTACATCGAGCTACGTTCTTGAACTTATATTCATCAACTATTTTTTAGTGTACAATTTTGAATTTATTTAAAAGTATTTCGAATAAAGTATGGGACTAAAAGTAGTCAAATATATTGGAATTTTAAATATTCATTAATATTCTAAATGCAAAATTTGTCGCTTTTCTGTTCCTTCCACCGCCATTTTTACAATGAATTACTGCTTCATCGAGCTAGGAACAATTTTTTTTATTATAGAATATTGAGTTTATTTAAAAATAATTCGTACAACATTTTGAAATTTAAAATTTTGTAAATTTTGACTGAAAGTATTCGAATATATTAGAATTTATTTTAAATATTGATTTATACTCCGAATACAAAATTTTCATCCAAAAACATTCTCACTTTTCTGTTCCTTCCACTTGTTTTTTGGATCTCCGCCATCTTTACAATGAATTACTGCTTCGACGAGCTAGAAACCATTTTTTTATTGTAGAATATTGTATTTATTTAAAAATAATTCGTATAACATTTTGAAATTTAAAATTTTGTAAATTTTGACTGAAAGTATTTAAATATATTAGAATTTATTTTAAATATTGATTTATACTCCGAATACAAAATTTTCATCCAAAAACATTCTCACTTTTCTGTTCCTTCCACTTTTTTTTTTGGATCTCCGCCATCTTTACAATGAATTACTGCTTCATCGAGCTAGGAACAATTTTTTTTATTATAGAATATTGAGTTTATTTAAAAATAATTCGTACAACATTTTGAAATTTAAAATTTTGTAAATTTTGATTGAAAGTATTTAAATATATTAGAATTTATTTTAAATATTGATTTATACTCCGAATACAAAATTTTCATCCAAAAACATTCTCACTTTTCTGTTCCTTCCACTTTTTTTTTTGGATCTTCGCCATCTTTACAATGAATTACTGCTTCGACGAGCTAGAAACCATTTTTTTATTATAGAACATTGAGTTTATTTAAAAATAATTCGTACAACATTTTGAAATTTAAAATTTTTTTAATTTTGACTGAAAGTATTTAAATATATTAGAATTTATTTTAAATATTGATTTATACTCCGAATACAAAATTTTCATCCAAAAACATTCTCACTTTTCTGTTCCTTCCACTTTTTTTTTTGGATCTTCGCCATCTTTACAATGAATTACTGCTTCGACGAGCTAGAAACCATTTTTTTATTATAGAACATTGAGTTTATTTAAAAATAATTCGTACAACATTTTGAAATTTAAAATTTTTTTAATTTTGACTGAAAGTATTTAAATATATTAGAATTTATTTTAAATATTGATTTATACTCCGAATACAAAATTTTCATCCAAAAACATTCTCACTTTTCTGTTCCTTCCACTTTTTTTTTTGGATCTCCGCCATCTTTACAATGAATTACTGCTTCATCGAGCTAGGAACAATTTTTTTTATTATAGAATATTGAGTTTATTAAAAAATAATTCGTACAACATTTTGAAATTTAAAATTTTGTAAATTTTGACTGAAAGTATTCGAATATATTAGAATTTATTTTAAATATTGATTTATACTCCGAATACAAAATTTTCATCCAAAAACATTCACACTTTTCTGTTCCTTCCACTTTTGTTTTTGGATCTCCGCCATCTTTACAATGAATTACTGCTTCGACGAGCTAGGAACAATTTTTTTTATTATAGAATATTGAATTTATTAAAAAATAATTCGAACAACATTTTGAAATTTAAAATTTTGTAAATTTTGATTGAAAGTATTTAAATATATTAGAATTTATTTTAAATATTGATTTATACTCCGAATACAAAATTTTCATACAAAAACATTCTCACTTTTCTGTTCCTTCCACTTTTTTTTTTGGATCTCCGCCATCTTTACAATGAATTACTGCTTCGACGAGCTAGGAACAATTTTTTTTATTATAGAATATTGAGTTTATTTAAAAATAATTCGTACAACATTTTGAAATTTAAAATTTTGTAAATTTTGACTGAAAGTATTCAAATACATTAGAATTTATTTTAAATATTGATTTATACTCCGAATACAAAATTTTCATCCAAAAACATTCTCACTTTTTTTTTGGATCTCCGCCATCTTTACAATGAATTGCTTCTTCGTCGATCTAAAAACCCCTTTTAATTATACGATATTGAATTTATTTAAAAATAATACTAAAAAAGTAGTTAAATATATTGCAATTTATTTGAAACGTTCATTAATAGTCCGAATGAAAAATTCTCGTCCAAGAAAATCTGTCACTTTTCCGTTACTCCCTCCGCCATTGTTTTCTTCGAATCTCGTCGATCTTTACTATAAATTACGTCTTCTTTAAACCAGGATTCGATTTCAAAGTGGAGCCTGCCCCAGCAAAGCTTTTCAGAGCAGTTTTCGATAGTTTTCGCGCCACGTCAGCGCGAAACCGTTGCGTCTCCAACGAAAAAGCGCCAGTTTCTCGATTCCAACTTTCCCGCGAATTTGTCCCTCCCCCCCCTGCCCCCCGTCAGGCGTGCAAATTTATTTCTCGCGACGGCTGATGAGTTCTTTCAGCCTCCGGTGAAAAGAGTTAAACGAAACGCAGCTTTCATTAAAAAAACACGCTCTCGTCCGTAAATATCTTTTACCGACGGTCGGTAATGCAGAGAGGCGGATTCTATTTCTCCGGAAAAGGTCGTGATTAGAAAGTGCGAGAGGCGTCCGGGAATAACGTTTCGCTTGATTAGAAAAGATCGCGGATAATATCGTTATCCGGCGGTTTCCGTTCGGTTCTCGTAACTGCGTTTGTTCGAGCGAAATTCCATTCCACGGGAGTCGCTTCGACGACGAAAAGCCATTGGAAAAGGGGAACTTCTAAGTAACGACGCGCCGGCGAAAATTTCACCTCGCAGCTCGAAGAGGAACGAAGTGAAAATTTAACTCGAGCTTCTTCTCTCGCTGGGCGGGGGGGAACCAAAGCTGGATATCTCCGACTCTCTCGTCTCGTGGACGATGGGAACGAAAGAATGACACGGTAACTTTAAAACGCAGTCTTCTATCGGGAGGAAGCCTGTCCGTCTGAGAGCTTAAAACTGAAATTACATCGCCATCGCTAATATTTCGGTCGAATTATACTGGGAATCTTTAGAATCTCGCGAAGTGGTCCGCCATTTTGATTGGAAGCATTTTAATCGTCTGTAATATGAATTTTAGGTTATCTTTCGAACGAAAAATTATTACGATAATTTAAATAATTTAAAATGTAGTGAATTATGTGATATGGGTGACAGCACTAAAACTATTAAATATACAGGGTGTCCAAAAAGATTAATATCGGTAATATTCGGTCGAATTATACTAGGAATTTTTAGAATCTCGCGAAGTGGTCCGCCATTTTGATTGGAAGCATTTTAATCGTCTGTTGTATGAATTTTATTTCATTTTTCAAACGAGAAATTATGATAATTTAAACAATAAAATTTAAATTACGTGACATGGGCGACAGTACTAAAACTATTAAATATACAGGGTGTCCAAAAAGATTAATATCGGTAATATTTCGGTCGAATTATACTAGGAATTTTTATAATCTCGAGAATTGGTCCGCCATTTTGATTGGAAGCATTTTAATTGTCTGTTATATGAATTTTAGGTTATATTTCGAACGAAAAATTATTATAATAATTTAAATAATTTAAAATGTAGTGAATTATGTGATATGGGTGACAGCACTAAAACTATTAAATATACAGGGTGTTTAAAAAGGTTAGAATCGATAATATTTCGGTCGAATTATACTAGTAATTTTTATAATCTCGAGAATTGGTCCGCCATTTTGATTGAAAACATTTTAATCGCCCGTTGTATGAATTTTAGTTTATCTTTCGAACGAAAAATTATTACGATAATTTAAATAATTTAAAATGTAGTGAATTATGTGATATGGGCGACAGTACTAAAACTATTAAATATACAGGGTGTCCAAGAAGGTTGGGATCGGTAATATTTCGGTCAAACTATACCTGAAATCTTCATATTGGACCGCCATTTTGAGTAAAAATATTTCAATTACATGAATTTTATATCATTTTTCAAACGAGAAATTATGATAATTTAAACAATTTAAAATTTAAATTACGTGACATGGGCGGCAGCACTAAAGCTATTAAATATACAGGGTGTCCAAAAAGATTAATATCGGTAATATTTCGGTCGAATTATACTAGGAATTTTTATAATCTCGAGAATTTGTCCGCCATTTTGAGTAAAAATATTTCAATTACATGAATTTTATATCATTTTTCAAACGAGAAATTATGATAATTTAAACAATTTAAAATTTAAATTACGTGACGGGGGTGGCAGTACTAAAACTATTAAATATATAGGGTGTCCAAAAAGATTAATATCGGTAATATTTCGGTCGAATTATACTAGGAATCTTTATAATTTCGAGAAGTGGTCCGCCATTTTGATTGGAAGCATTTTAATCGTCTGTTGTATGAATTTTAGGTTATCTTTCGAACGAAAAATTATTATAATAATTTAAATAATTTAAAAAGTAAATTATATAGCATGGGCAACAGTGTTAAAACTAATAAATATACAGGGTGTCCAAAGAGGTTAGGATCGGTAATATTTCGGTCAAATTATAATTGAATTTATAATCTAGTAAATTGATCCAGCATTTTGATTAGAAATATTTCAACCCTTACATGAATTTTATTTTATCTTTCGAACGAAAAATTATTATGATAATTTAAATAATTTACAATGTAGTGAACTATGTGATATGGGCGACAGCACTAAAACTATCAAATATACAGGGTGTTCAAAAAGGTTTGGAATCGATAATATTTCGGTCAAATCATACCATAAACCTTTAAAATCTCTCAAATTGAAACGTCATTTTGATTACGAGCATTTTAATAATCTGTTATATGAATTTTATTTTATCGAACGAGAAATTATTATAATAATTTAAATAATTTAAAATCTAAATTACGTGACATTGGCAACAACATTAAAACTACTAAATATACAGAATCTGTGGAACTTATAACTTCGTACTGTGCTTCCAACGCTCGCCACTAGAGGGCTACGCTCAACTTGTACCTTTCTCGCAAGTGCTCGACTGATTATCTATTTTGTATAGAGAATATTCAAAACAGTTGTGGCTAAGCTTATAATACGTGTTACTGAGGCCAAACAGATAAAAAAAACTTTATACAAAATCATGTCTGAGAATGCTTTACTGAGAAGATATAAGATCTTGAAGATATTTATGATTCATTTTGACAGTTGTAAGAAATGTTCGATCGGGAATATATTCAAAATGAATTTCCGAAAATTTCTTACAACTGCCCACAATAAATCACAAATATTTTGGATTGCTTATATCTTTTCTATAAAGCATTTTCAGACACATGTTTACATAAACTTTCTTCTTCTATTTTCCCATCGGTAGCACGTAGTACAACTTTGGTTCTAACCTTTTCATCGGTGTTCGTAAAATAGTAAGAAAAATAAATAAAGAACAAAAAAACGATTAAAATAATTCAACTTACGCTACCAAAATATTCTTCGCAGACTGAAATCGCTACTTCTGAGTTCCTAATTTTCATCGATTTTTTTCAAAAAAAAAATCCAAAATAAACCGTCCATTTGTAACATTCTCATTCGCGTCTGAAACCCGCCCGAACACCCAAAATAGCCATCGAGGGTAACACTGTCCAGACGTCCAGGCGAAACGGGAACGCTGGAACACGCGATCCGCTGAGATTCGAAGGGGATCAACCCAGATTCGTCTCAGATCGTCCGCGACGAGGCTCTCGAACGCGCGACACAGTGGGCTTTGCATAAAATAAACGATAAGCGCGCGGGTTTTTATGATCGCGGGATTTCCAACGGGCCGGAGGCAACAAAAATGGAAAAAATCGCTCGGAATATCCTCTTTCGTTGTCTCGCCAGCCGGTCGACGCGGCGACGCCGGTTGCAGCTAGTTGTAAAATGCAAATCGAGATCTCCGTGAGACGTATGGAGTTCCGTATCGGGTAGGGGGTGGCGGGGGGGTTCGGGGATGGGGCGTACGTATGTACGTGCAACCGATATAACGCCGGGGATGGGGCGGGGGGAAGGCTGTGTTTGCATTGCCGCGTCAGCTGGCCCGTTACCGCTGATAGCTACGCCGTAGACATCGCTATAATGGAACGCGTCAGGTTGCCTTTATGTCTTTCGCGATACCGAACACATCGCCTTCCGTCCCCCATCCGGAACGCAACGAGGCTCTCCGGGAAAGTCTCCTCTTCGACCCTCGAGCCACGGACGCCCCTCCGCAGGCACACGGGATTAAAGCAACGTCGCGACGCGAAGCACGGGAATCCACTAACCGAGCTGCGTGCAGCCGCTGCTACCGATTCGCGTTAATATTTACGGTGGATCTTGGTAACCGCATTCGCGAGGAGACAATTACGAGGTTTGAGACGATCGACGATCTTGCCAGTTCGAGATACGGTGGAGATCGTTACGGGGGAGTGAGGGAAAATGAGGGGGGAATGTAATTGGCTTGCAAACCGAGTCGAACGTCTTCAAACGATAACGAATCGAATAAAATGATCATTGACCTAGACTGGGGGACATCAAATCTTAGGATAGACAATGTAATTAGCTTGAAAACCGAGTCGAACGTCTTCAAACAGCTATGGCTGGAATAAAATGATCGTTGACATAGAGTGGGGGACATCAAATCTTAGGATAGACAATGTAATTAGCTTGCAAACCGAGTCAAACGTCTTCAAACGATAACGAATCGAATAAAATGATCATTGACCTAGACTGGGGGACATCAAATCTTAGGATAGACAATGTAATTAGCTTGCAAACCGAGTCAAACGTCTTCAAACCGCTATGAATCGAATAAAATGATCGTTGATCTAGAGTGGGGAGCATCAAATCTTAGGATAGACAATGTAATTAGCTTGCAAACCGAGTCGAACGTCTTCAAATTGCTATGAATCGAATAAAATGACCATTACATAGGATTGGGGGCCACAGAATCTTAGGAGAGCCCATGTAATCAGCTTGCAAACCGATTCAAACGTCTTCAAACCACCACTAATCGAATAAAATGATCATTGAGCTAGACTGGGAGACATTGAATCTTGGGATAGACCATGTAATTAGCTTGCAAACCAAGTCGAACGTCTTCAAACTGCTACAAATCGAATAAAATGATCAATGCACCGGAATGGGGGCCATAAAATCTTAGGAGAGTGTATGTAGATAGCCTATAAACCAACTCAAACGTCTTCAAACCACTACGAATCGTTTAGAATGATAATTGTATTGAACGGGGGTGCATAAAATCTTATGAGAGTCTATGTAATTAGCCTACAAACCAACTCAAACGTCTCCAAACCACTACGAATCGTATAGAATGATCATTACAACCGACTAGGGGCTACAAAATCTTAGGAGAGTGCATGTAATTACCTTGCAAACCGAGTCAAACGTCTTCAAACCGCTACGAATTGAATAAAATGATCGTTGACCCAGACTGGGGGACATCAAATCTTAGGATGGACAATGTAGTTAGGTTGCAAACCGAATCGAACGTCTTCAAACCACTACGAATTAAATAAAATGATCATTACACCGGATTGGGGGCCTCAGAATCTTAGGAGAGCTCATGTAATCAGCTTGCAAACCGATTCAAATGTCTTCAAACCATAACGAATCGAATAAAATGATCATTGACCTAGACTTGGGGACAACAAATCTTAGAATAGACAATGTAATTAGCTTGAAAACCGAGTCGAACGTCTTCAAACAGCTATGCCTGGAATAAAATGATCGTTGACATAGAGTGGGGAACATCAAATCTTAGGATAGACCATGTAATTAGGTTGCAACCCGAGTCAAACGTTTTCAAACTGCTATGAATCGAATAGAATGATCATTTTATTGGACTGGCATGCATAAAATCTTATGAGAGTCTATGTAATTAGCCTGCAAACCAATTCAAACGTCTTCAAACCACTACGAATCGTATAGAATGACCATTACACCAGATTGGGGGCCACCGAATCTTAGGAGAGCTCATATAATCAGCTTGCAAACCGATACAAACGTCTTCAAACCATGACCAATTCAATAAAATGATCATTGAGCTAGACTTGGGGACATCAAATCTTAGAATAGACAATGTAATTAGGTTGCAAACCGAGTCGAACGTCTTCAAACCACTACGAATCGTATAGAATAATCATTACACCGGATTGGGGGATAAAAAACCTTAGGAGAGTGTATGTAGATAGCCTGCAAACCAATTCAAACATCTTCAAACCACTACGAATTGTATAGAATGATCATTACACCGGATTGAGGGCCTCAGAATCTTAGGAGAGTCCATGTAATTAGCTTGCAAACCGAGTCGAACGTCTTCAAATCGCTACGAATAGAATACAATGATCATTGACCTAGACTGGGGGACATCGAATCTTGGGATAGACCATGTAATTAGCTTGCAAACCAACTCAAACGTCTTCAAACCACTACGAATCGTGCAGAATGATAATTGTATTGAACTGGTGTGCATAAAATCTTATGAGAGTCTATGTAATTAGCCTACAAAGCAACTGAAACGTCTCCAAACCACTACGAATCGTATAGAATGATCATTACACCGGATTGGGGGCCACAGAATCTTAGGGGAGTGCATGTAATTAGCTTGCAAACCGAGTCGAACGTCTTCAAATAGCTATGACTGGAATAAAATGATCGTTGACCTAGACTGGGGGACATCAAATCTTAGGATAGACAATGTAATTAGCTTGCAAACCAATTCAAACGTCTCCAAACCACTACGAATTGTATAGAATGACCATTACACCAGATTGGGGGGCCTCAGAATCTTAGGAGAGTCCATGTAATTAGCTTGCAAACCGAGTCAAACGTCTTCAAACCGCTATGAATCGAATAAAATGATCGTTGATCTAGAGTGGGGAGCATCAAATCTTAGGATAGACAATGTAATTAGGTTGCAAACGGAGTCGAACATCTCCAAACCACTACGAATCGTATAGAATGATCATTACACCGGATTGGGGGATAAAAAACCTTAGGAGAGTGTATGTAGATAGCCTGCAAACCACTTCAAACGTCTTCAAACCACTATGAATTGAGTAAAATGGTCATTACACCGGATTGGTGGCCCCAGAATCTTAGGAGAGCTCATGTAATCAGCTTGCAAACCGATTCAAACGTCTTCAAACCATGACGAATTGAATAAAATGATCATTGAGCTAGACTTGGGGACATCAAATCTTAGAATAGACAATGTAATTAGGTTGCAAACCGAGTTGAACGTCTTCAAACCACTACGAATCGTATAGAATGGTCATTACACCGGATTAGGGGCCACAGAATCTTAGGAGGGCCCATGTAATCAGCTTACAAACTGGTTCAAACGTCTTCAAACCACCACTTGTCAAATAAAACGATCATTCAACTAGTATGGAGGATATAAAATCTTAAGAAAGTCCATGTAATTAGCCTACAAACCGATTCAAACGTCTTCAAACCACCACAAATCGAATAAAATGATCATTGCACCAGAGTGGGGGGCATAAAATCTTAGGAGAGTCTATGTATTTAGTCTGCAGACCGATTCAAACGTCTTCAAACCACCACTAATCAAATAAAATGATCATTGCATTAGAGTGGGGGATATAAAATCTGATGGGTGTCCATGTAATTAGCTTGTAAACCAAGTCAAACCTCTTCAAACCAGTACGAATCTAATAAAATGATCATTGCGGAATGGGGGCTACAAAACATTAAGACAGTGTACGTAATTAACCTACAAACCAATTCAAACGTCTTCAAACCACCACAAATCACATAAAATGATCATCACACCAGATTGGGGGCCTCAAAATCTTAGGAAACTCTATGTATTTAGTCTGCAAACCGATTCAAACGTCTTCAAACCACCGCCAATCACGTAAAATGATCATTACACCCGATTAGGGACCACAAAATCTTAAGACAGTCCATATAATTAGCCAGCAAACTGATTCATACGTCTTCAAACCACCATCAAACAATCATGGTTCCTGATGAATCGTCAATCTAAGTTTGAAAAATATTTATTTTCGTATCTAGAATCACAATGACAATATTTATTCTATTCTAAATATAATTTTAATTCAAGTAATGATTATACATTTGATCTGCCATACGTAATGATCCTGCAAACCGATCCAAACGTCTTCAAACCACCACAAACGATCGTGCTTTCCTATAAATCGTGAATCAAAGTTATAAAATATTTATTCCTATATATAGAATAACAATTGCACCGTTTATTCAATACTAAATACAATTTTAATTTAAGTAACGATTCCATATTTGATCTATCGTACATAATTATCCTGCAAACCGATCCAAACATCTTCAAACCACCACAAACGATCGTGCTTTCCTATAAATCGTGAATCAAAGTTATAAAATATTTATTCCTATATATAGAATAACAATTGCACCGTTTATTCAATACTAAATACAATTTTAATTTAAGTAACGATTCCATATTTGATCTATCGTACATAATTTTCCTGCAAACCGATCCAAACATCTTCAAACCACCACAAACGATCGTGCTTTCCCATAAATCGCGAACCACTATTCAAATAATATGGGATTAATGTAACGTCGCTTCCCATGCTCGCCGCTAGAGGGCTCGCGTTCTCACAAGCGCTCGACCAACTTCCCAATATCCAGTCGCCTAAGCCAGAACCCCACTTATTCTCATACCTACAATCACAATTACGTTTATTCAATACCAAACATAATTTCAATTTACATAATCATCCCTAAAATTATATATTCGATCCACCATTCGTGACGTGCATTTAAATTGCGCAAAATTCTGAAAATCCAGCGACCCACCAGTAGCTTCGTCCAAACAATTCCAATTTCTCTGGACCACGAGTTTCGTTGGAAGTCTCTTTCGATTGTTTACGCGATCCCGCCCTCTTTGCAGCGTCTTACGCTCCCCAGAGGGCGCGGCGAAACTATCCCCGGTATTAATCCCCTGATTTTTCTCTTTGGCGCCGCGGGACCGCGTAAGTCGACTGTGACGAGTTTTTATTAAATTCCCCGGTAACAGGGGGAACAAAAAGTTATCGCGTTGCGATTGCTCGGTCGCGTTTTACACGCGGCGATATCGCCCCGCGATAAAGCTGCACGCTCCACGCGCCGTTGCACCGCACAGAGAACGAAAAGCGTTATTTTTCGACTCATTCCGCGCCGCGGGATTCGCCACGGAAATCTTCCCGTTCGGCCCGGATGAACCGAGCGCGAGTTTCACGCTCCGGCTGGCAAAACGATCGACCGGCGTAAAAAGCTTAAAAGCGTAAAGCTTTTTCGACGAACAGTGTCGCGACGCGGCTGCAACGCGAAACGTCTGCCTTTCGGACTCGCGTTCCTCTGATCGAACGAGTAACTCTCCTATTATAGTACATGATATATCAAATCCAGAGCAGATGGTATATATAGGGTGTGTTTGGCCAGATCTGGGAAAAATTTTAATGGGAGATTCTGGAGGCCAAAATAAGACGAAAATCAAGAATAACAATTTGTCGATTGAGGCTTCGTTAAAAAGTTATTAACGTTCGAGGTTGGGATTGTGAGACGCTGGCGCACGCGGCTGTACGCAGGCAACTTTAAACGTTAATAACTTTTTAACGAAGCCTCAATCAACAAATTGTTATTCTTGATTTTCGTCTTATTTTGGACTTTAGAATCTTCCATACAAACTTTTTTAAAATTCAAAAATTATTAATAAAATTTGTCAACCTACGGGAATTTTTTTCTCGAAAATGCGTAGTATTTCGGGGGTATGTGTTTCCACAAAAAATAATTGTAATTAGTCCCTGTAATCAAAAATAATTTTTCTAGAACGATTTGAAATTTTTTGATTTCGCCGAAAAATTTCACACCTTCTCGAATTTTTTCCTTGAAAGTGGTTAGGATTTCGAGTGTAGGTCTAATGACCAAAAATGCTTGTAATTGATCCCCGTAATTAAATATAATTTTTTTAGAACGATTTGGAATATTTTAATTTTGTCGAAAAATTTGTCAACCTTCATGAATTTTTTTCTTGAAAGTGGTTAGGATTTCAAGGGTAGGTCTATTGACCAAAAATGCTTGTAATTGATCCCCGTAATTAAATATAATTTTTTTAGAACGATTTGGAATATTTTAATTTTGTCGAAAAATTTGTTAACCTTCATGAATTTTTTTCTTGAAAGTGGTTAGGATTTCGAGCGTAGGTCTAATGACCAAAAATGCTTGTAATTAGTCCCTGTAATCAAAAATAATTTTTCTAGAACGATTTGAAATTTTTTCATTTCGCCGAAAAATTTCACACCTTCTCGAATTTTTTTCTAGAAAGTTGGTAGGATTTCGGGGGTATGTCTGTTGGCCAAAAATGCTTGCAATTGACCCCTGCAACTAAAAATAATTTTTTCAAGACGATTCGAAAGTCTTTTTTTTCACCCAAAACTTTCAGCAGTTTCTCGAATTTTTTTCTCGAAAGTGGATAGGATTTCGGGGATACGTATAATAACTAAAAATGATTGTAATTGCCCACTGTAGCTAAATATAATTTTTTTAGTATGTTTTAAAATTTTTTAATTTTGTCTAAAAATTTCAGTACCTTCTCGAATTTTTTTCTCGAAAGTGGGTAGGATTTCGGGGGTATGTCTATTCACCAAAAATGATTGTAATTGACCCCTACAGCTAACAATATTTTTTTCAGAACGATTTGAAATTTTTTTTTCGTCGAAAAATTTAGACACCTACCTCCTGTCAATTTTTCTTAAAAATTCCTTTTTCATTTTTAGTAATTTTATTTGACGCCCTACAGAAAAGTTGTCTAATACTTTTCTGTAGGTACCTATGAGCTCCACTTCAGAAAAAAGTTTCATTGAAATATATTCACAATTGTAGTAGTAATGGCTGTTTGAAAATTGGACCATTTTTATGGGGGTTTTCTCATTTTGCGGGGACAAGGACCAACTTTTCGAATATTTTTGCGATTTGTACATAGTCTCCACCAAAATACGCGTAGTTTGCTTTTTTAAACATTAAAATCGTCCAATCCGTTCAAAAGTTATGACGTTTTAAAGATTCGTATGAAAATTCGGGCAGACATTCCTGGCCAGAAATTATATTTTTGGTGAGGAATTTTTTTCTCGAAAATGCGTAGGATTTCGGGATTATGTATAATAACCAAAAATGATTGTAATCGACCCCTGCAACCGAAAATAATTTTTTCAAAGTGATTTGAAATTTTTTAATTTCGTCTAAAAATATCAATATCTACTCAAATTTTTTTCTCGAAAAGGGGTGGGATTTCAGGGGTATGTATATTAACCAAAAATGATTGCAATCGACCCCTGCCACCGATAATAATTTTTTTAAAATGATTTGGAATTTTTTAATTTCGTCTAAAAATTTCAATACATACTGGAATTTTTTTCTCGAAAGTGGATAGGATTTCGAGGGTATGTCTATTTTCCAAAAATGATTGTAATTGACCCCCGCAACCGAAAATAATTTTTTCAGAATTAATTAGAAATTTTTTTTTTCGACGAAAAATTTAGGCATAATCTAAAAATTCTAAGTCCCAAAGAGAGACTCGACCCTACGGTAAAAAAACTTCCAGCGGTTCCACAGTCGGACACTCTAACGCTGCGCCAACGATCCTGTTGAAAACATCGTTGATTTTTTAGGATATGTTGCGCTCAACGGTTGGTTTATTTTATTTCTTTCAATTGTTATGTAATTTTGCTTAGTGTAGAGACATTAAACAGTGTACAAAACACTCGTATATTGAAGAATGCATAAAAATTCAACGTGTAACTTACTCTAATACGCAGAAAATGAGGAAAAAATCGGTTTTTATTTTTTTTCACTGCGGCGCACCGAAATGAAAAATCTGAAAAAAATTGAGAATAATAGTAATAGCAATACGTGTTTACTGTAAAAGTATAAAAGTAGTTCCGGGCCTCCTTCGATACGTAATTGGCATTTTTCGGCATTTTTGCGGTTTTTTATTTTTTACTACCTGGTTCTTCGAGCAAAAAATCTGAAAATCTCCCAAAATATGTATCCCAGTACCCGAAGTGTCTCTGAATTTTTTTACATTTTTTTACTCAATAGGTTAAGAGAAATTGTTCATAAACATGATTTTCGTTTTCACCCCATTACTACCCCCATGGTCGAGATTTCAAGTTAAAAATTTGCACACATGGTTTTTTTTGGATAAGCTATCGAATGACCTATCATTCGTTCAATTCGGTTTGGGGGGCACATTTGACCCCCTTATTCGGCTATACCCTTTGAAGTCAATCGGTCTGCTAGATCTTGAAATAACATGTGAGCCAGTTCGAATGCGTTTTTTTAAACAAGAAGCTATAACTCTCGCAATTTTTAATATTTTTTGATGAAAAAAATATTGTACATAACTATAAGACGAATAAATATATCTGCAAAATGTCACTGCGAAACAACCTACCTGTCGTTAAAAAAAAAATCACAAAAAAAGGTCGTAGAAATGACAGCCTAGACAGCAGTGCTCCCTTAATCCGATCAACGGTGTGGATCGTAACCGCATCGATGAAAGAGATACGACTAGCAATCGACCATAAACGAATCATCGTCTCTGCCCCAGCCGATAGGAAACGTTACGATTCGAGTAACGACTTCGAAACGAAACAGAATTCACGGTTATCGCTAATGATGGTCGCGTAAGAACTCCAGCGCTGCCAAACGACTCGGAATAATCGACAAAGTAGTCGTTGAATCGACGCGAGAAAGGCTGTGGGGGGATTTCTGTTCTCCTCGTTTCGTGGAACTTGAAAATTAAAAGCGTCCCCGGGATTTCGACTGCTTTAAAGTCCCGGAATCCACGATTTTCGTTGTTTTTTTTTAAACTTAATTCTTGGTCTTGATTTGATAAATCTCGAAAAATATTTCGATGTTTATTAATTGCGAAATTCGATTGTGCAACTATCCAAGCGTGTAGCTTACGTTTTTTTGGGGGGAGAATTTGTGAATTAAGTGTTACTTTTTGAATATTTTTTGTATTTTAATTTTGAATATTATAGATGGCTGTAAACTTTCATTTTATTTTTACATATAATGGTCTGTACATATACGGGCATGTGTTTGTGTTTGAATGACTGTATGTAGCTTAGATTTTGTAATGAAAAATTATGGATTAAATTTCTAAATTAATTATTAACTTTTGAAACAGTTTTTGTATTTTAATTTTGATGGTTGTAAATTTTTATTTTAGTTTTAAATATAATTTGAAATACAATGGACCATATATGGGCATGTGTTAGTGAAATTTATTTGAATAACTGTATGTTTAGTTTAGATTTTGTAATGCAAAAATTATGGACAAAACTTGTGAATTAAGAGTTACTTTTTGAAACTTTCTTTTGAATTTTAAATTTTAATGGTTGCAGACTCTCCTTTTACTTTTTTATACAAGGTGTCCGGCCACCCCTGAGAAAAATTTTAGTAGAGGATTCTAGAGGTCAAAATAAGACGAAAATCAAGAATATCAATTTGTTGATGGAGGCTTTGTTAAAAAGTTATTAACAATTAAATTCGAAAATTTCAAATCGTTCTGGAAAAATTATTTTCGGTTGCGGGGGTCAATTATAAGCATTTTTGGTCAATAGACATATCCCTGAAATCCTACCCACTTTCCAGAAAAAAATTCGAGAAAATGCTGAAAGTTTTGGGTGAAAAAAAAGACTTTCGAATCGTCTTGAAAAAATTATTTTTAGTTGCAGGGGTCAATTGCAAGCATTTTTGGTCAACAGACATACCCCCGAAATCCTACTCAGTTTCGAGAAAAAAATTCCTCACCGAAAATATAATTTCTGACCAGAAATGTCTGCCCGAATTTTCATGCGAATCTTTAAAACGTCATAACTTCTGAACAGATTGGACGATTTTAATGTTTAAAAAAGCAAACTACGCGTATTTTAGTGTAGAATATGTAGAAATTCTAAAAATGTTCAAAAAGTTGTTCCTTGACTCCGAAAAATGAGAAAAACCCCATAAAAATGGTCCAATTATCAAACTGCCATAACTCCTACAATTGTGAATATATTTCAATGAAACTTTTTTCTGAAGTGAAGCTCATTGGTACCTACAGAAAAGTATTAGACAACTTTTCTGTAAGGCGTCAAACAAAATTACTAAAAATGAAAAAGGACTTTTTAAGAAAAATCGACAGGGGGTAATTGTGCCTAAATTTTTCGACGAAAAAAAAAATTTCAAATCGTTCTGAAAAAAATATTGTTATCTGTAGGAGTCAATTACAATCAATTTTGGTCCATAGACATACCCCCGAAATCCTACCAACTTTCGAGAAAAAAATTCGAGAAGGTACTGAAATTTTTAGACAAAATTAAAAAATTATAAAACATACTAAAAAAATTATATTTAGTTACAGTGGGCAGTTATAATCATTTTTAGTCATTATATATACCCCCGAAATCCTACACATTTTCGAGAAAAAAATTCATTATCGAAAATATAACGTGAGGCCAGAAATGGTACCCTGAAATTTCATGCGGATCTTTAAAATGTCATAACTTCTGAACGGATTGGACGATTTTAATGTTTAAAAAAGCAAACGACGCGTAGTTTAATGTAGAATATGCAGAAATTCTAAAAATATTCGAAAAGTTATTCCTTGACCCCTTAAAATGAGAAAAACCCCATAAAAATGGGTCAATTTTCAAACAGCCATAACTCCTACAATTGTGAATATATTTCAATGAAACTCTTCTCTGAAGTAGAGCTCATGGGTACCTACAAAAAAGTGTTAGACAACTTTTCTGTAGGGCGTCAAACAAAAATACTAAAAATGAAAAAGGAATTTTTAAGAAAAATTGACAGGGGGTAGGTGTCTACATTTTTCGACGAAAAAAAAATTTGAAATCGTTCTGAAAAAAATATTGTTAGCTGTAGGGGTCAATTACAATCATTTTTGGTGAATAGACATACCCCCGAAATCCTACCCACTTTCGAGAAAAAAATTCAGGAAGGTTGACAAATTTTTCGACAAAATTAAAAAATTCCAAATCGTTCTAAAAAAATTATAGTTAATTACGGGGATCAATTTACAGTATTTTTGGTCAATAGACATACCCTCGCAATCCTAACTACTTTCAAGAAAAAAATTCAGGAAGGTTGACAAATTTTTCAACAAAATTAAAAAATTCCAAATCGTTCTAAAAAAATTATAGTTAATTACGGGGGTCAATTTACAGTATTTTTGGTCAATAGACATACCCTCGAAATCCTAACCACTTTCAAGAAAAAAATTCAGGAAGGTTGACAAATTTTTCGACAAAATTAAAAAATTCCAAATCGTTCTAAAAAAATTATTTTCGGTTGCGGGGGTCAATTACAATCATTTTTTATCATTACACATACCTTCGAAATCGTACCCACTTTCTAGAAAAAAATTCGAGAAGGTGTGAAATTTTTCGACTGAAAAAAAAAATTTCAAATCGTTTTGGAAAAATTATTTTCGGTTGCGGGGGTCAATTACAATCATTTTTGGTCATTACACATACCCCCGAAATCCTACCCACGTTCCAGAAAAAAATTCAGTAAGGGCGGAACTTTAAACGTTAATAACTTTTTAACGAAGCCCCCATTAACAAATTAGTATTCTCAATTTTCGTCTTATTTTGGCCTCTAGAATCCCACATTAAAATTTTCCCCAGTAAAAATAAACTTGAAAAATTCATAAAAAAACAAGTTTCCTATTCAATTAACACTGAATCACCATCACAGATTACCAAGTAATTAACATAAATACATATCAGTTTCATAATAAAAAAAACTTGCCCGTCAACAATAAAAAAAAAAAACTATTTCACAAATAACAATATATAACATACAGAACACCACAAAAATACACTTAAAAATAAATTAAAAAAATTCATAAAAAAAAACAAGTTTCTAGTCCCACTTACAGTGAATCATCACCGATAGACTACCAATTAATTTACCGTATAAATTCGAATTGATCGAAGGTTTCCTCCATGTTTCCACCCATAAATTTCTCAAAATCAAAGAGATCATTAAAAGTCGAGTTCCCAAGATAATAGACCCATGGTCGCCCAAGTATTCCGGGAGCAGGTATCATTGAAACAGTATCTTTGCGGGTAAGTTTGGCGCGATGGGATCTAGCAGATTTACATTTAGAGATGTTAAGTGAGAGATTGCTCGCGAGGAGTGCCTCGAGTTCTCAACGGATCCTTATACGGATGGACGCGTCCGCGCGGAAAGCTTCCTCGCCGCATATTTTCAGCGATACTCGCGGATAATACTGTATCATCCGGGATCATTGGACGGTTCTCGTCTTGGCGCTTCAAGCGTCTTCGAGGCGTGCATATTCTTCTTGGGAATCTGCGATGTACCACATGATGTACGGGTGACTTTTCACCTGGGAACGCTGACTGTGCTCCGTGTGAACCCTGCTTCATTCTAGGCAATGAATCTTCCATAGAAAACGCTTATAATCCTCTGGTCCGCAGTGATTCTTAACAACACTATAACACCGGATGTACACCGGTTATTTGAATCAGCTGTGGGGGGGGCTGTTACCTTGTCCATCTTCGATGATAAATGGAAACTTTCGACCCGAGACGACGCTGGTTTGCTGGTCGAAAGAAATCGAGAAAGGCCGTGAGAGGCTAGTGGACTCGTCAGTAGGCGGTCGAGGAGTGTATATAAGGGTGTTTTCGGTCATCCAAGGGAGAAATTTTAATGGGGGATTCTGGAGACCAAAATAAGTCGAAAATGAAGAATAACAATTTGTTGATTGAGGCTTCGTTCAAAAGTTATTAACGTTTAAAGTTGCGTCTGTAAAACGGGGAGCTCCGATCAGCTATGTATGAACTTTGAACGTTAATAACTTTTTAACGAAGCTTCCATCAACAAATTGTTATTCTTGATTTTCGTCTTATTTTGGTCTCCAGAATCCACCATTAAAATTTTTCCCTGGGTTGGTTGAACACCCTGTATATATAATTTTGAATGAATTTTATATTTTTTTAATTAGAATTTTTGGAAGAGGGAAATTTTAAAATGAATAACGAGGAAATATTGAAATTTATTATTTAAAAGCAAAATAAAATAAAAATACTCAATGCATCAAAGTTTGCCATTATATTGAAGTGCATAGTAAGCTCAAGAAATTAAAATTTTGTGGAACCGACTGCATGATAAAGTGTCTCAGGAATCATTTTGATTGTAATATAAGGTGACATGCCAAAGAAATTTTTAAAAACACAAAAATAAAATAACACTACGTTGAAATGCATAGTAATTTCAAAAAATAAAAACTCTTATCGAATGCATGATAATGGGGGATTCTGGAGGCCAAAATAAGACGAAAATGAAGAATAACAATTTGTTGATTGAGGCTTCGTTCAAAAGTTATTAACGTTTAAAGTTGCGTCTGTAAAACGGGGAGCTCCGATCAGCTACGTATGAACTTTGAACGTTAATAACTTTTTAACGAAGCCTCCATCAACAAATTGTTATTCTTGATTTTCGACTTATTTTGGTCTCCAGAATCCCCCATTAAAATTTTTCCCTGGGTTGGTTGAACACCCTGTATATATAATTTTGAATGAATTTTATATTTTTTTAATTAAAATTTTTGGAAGAGGGAAATTTTAAAATGAATAAAGAGGAAATATTGAAGTTTATTATTTAAAAGCAAAATAAAATAAAAATACTCAATGCATCAAAGTTTGCCATTATATTAAAGTGCATAGTAAGCTCAAGAAATTAAAATTTTGTGGAACCGACTGCATGATAAAGTGTCTCAGGAATGTTATAGCATTCCTTTTGATTGTAATATAAAGTGACATTGCAAAGAAATTTTTAAAAACATAAAAATAAAATAACACTACATTGAAATGCATAGTAATTTCAAAAAATAAAAACTCTTATCGAATGCATGATAATGGTAGATTCTAGAGACCAAAATAAGATGAAAATCAAGAATAACAATTTGTTGATTGAGGCTTCGTTCAAAAGTTATTAACGTTTAAAGTTGCGTCTGTAAAACGGGGAGCTCCGATCAGCTACGTATGAACTTTAAACATTAATAACTTTTTAACGAAGCCTCAATCAACAAATTGTTATTCTTGATTTTCGTCTTATTTTGGTCTCCAGAATCCACCATTAAAATTTTCCCCTGGGTTGGTTGAACACACTGTATATATAATTTTGAATGAATTTTACATTTTTTTAATTAGAATTTTTGGAAGAGGGAAATTTTAAAATGAATAACGAGGAAATATTGAAGTTTATTATTTAAAAGCAAAATAAAATAAAAATACTCAATGCATCAAAGTTTGCCATTATATTAAAGTGCATAGTAAGCTCAAGAAATTAAAATTTTGTGGAACCGACTGCATGATAAAGTGTCTCAGGAATGTTATAGCATTCATTTTGATTGTAATATAAAGTGACATGCCAAAGAAATTTTTAAAAACATAAAAATAAAATAACACTACATTGAAATGCATAATAATTTTAAAAAATAAAAACCCTTATCGAATGCATGATAATGGGAGATTCTAGAGATCAAAATAAGTCGAAAATCAAGAATACCAATTTGTTGATGGAGGCTTCGTTAAAAAGTTATTAACGTTTAAAGTTGCGTGCGCGCAGCTGTTCTCACAGACGCAACTTTAAAAGTTAATAACTTTTTAACGAAGCCTCAATCAACAAATTGTTATTCTTGATTTTCGTCTTATTTTGGTCTCCAGAATCCACCATTAAAATTTTCCCCTGGGTTGGTTGAACACACTGTATATATAATTTTGAATGAATTTTACATTTTTTTAATTAGAATTTTTGGAAGAGGGAAATTTTAAAATGAATAACGAGGAAATATTGAAGTTTATTATTTAAAAGCAAAATAAAATAAAAATACTCAATGCATCAAAGTTTGCCATTATATTAAAGTGCATAGTAAGCTCAAGAAATTAAAATTTTGTGGAACCGACTGCATGATAAAGTGTCTCAGGAATGTTATAGCATTCATTTTGATTGTAATATAAAGTGACATGCCAAAGAAATTTTTAAAAACATAAAAATAAAATAACACTACATTGAAATGCATAATAATTTTAAAAAATAAAAACCCTTATCGAATGCATGATAATGGGAGATTCTAGAGATCAAAATAAGTCGAAAATCAAGAATACCAATTTGTTGATGGAGGCTTCGTTAAAAAGTTATTAACGTTTAAAGTTGCGTGCGCGCAGCTGTTCTCACAGACGCAACTTTAAAAGTTAATAACTTTTTAACGAAGCCTCAATCAACAAATTGTTATTCTTGATTTTCGTCTTATTTTGGTCTCCAGAATCCACCATTAAAATTTTCCCCTGGGTTGGTTGAACACACTGTATATATAATTTTGAATGAATTTTACATTTTTTTAATTAGAATTTTTGGAAGAGGGAAATTTTAAAATGAATAACGAGGAAATATTGAAGTTTATTATTTAAAAGCAAAATAAAATAAAAATACTCAATGCATCAAAGTTTGCCATTATATTAAAGTGCATAGTAAGCTCAAGAAATTAAAATTTTGTGGAACCGACTGCATGATAAAGTGTCTCAGGAATGTTATAGCATTCATTTTGATTGTAATATAAAGTGACATGCCAAAGAAATTTTTAAAAACACAAAGATAAAATAACACTACATTGAAATGCATAATAATTTCAAAAAATAAAAACCCTTATCGAATGCATGATAATGGGAGATTCTAGAGACCAAAATAAGTCGAAAATCAAGAATACCAATTTGTTGATGGAGGCTTCGTTAAAAAGTTATTAACGTTCAAAGTTGCGTGCGCGCAGCTGTTCTCACAGACGCAACTTTAAAAGTTAATAACTTTTTAACGAAGCCTCAATCAACAAATTGTTATTCTTGATTTTCGACTTATTTTGGCCTCCAGAATCCACCATTAAAATTTTTCCCTGGGTTGGTTGAACACCCTGTATATGTAATTTTGAATGAATTTTATATTTTTTTAATTAGAATTTTTGGAAGAGGGAAATTTTAAAATGAATAAAGAGGAAATATTGAAGTTTATTATTTAAAAGCAAAATAAAATAAAAATACTCAATGCATCAAAGTTTGCCATTATATTAAAGTGCATAGTAAGCTCAAGAAATTAAAATTTTGTGGAACCGACTGCATGATAAAGTGTCTCAGGAATGTTATAGCATTCATTTTGATTGTAATATAAAGTGACATTGCAAAGAAATTTTTAAAAACACAAAAATAAAATAACACTACATTGAAATGCATAGTAATTTCAAAAAATAAAAACTCTTATCGAATGCATGATAATGGGGGATTCTGGAGGCCAAAATAAGACGAAAATCAAGAATAACAATTTGTTGATTGAGGCTTCGTTAAAAAGTTATTAACGTTCAAAGTTCATACGTAGCTGATCGGAGCTCCCCGTTCTACAGACGCAACTTTAAACGTTAATAACTTTTTAACGAAGCCCCAATCAACAAATTGTTATTCTTGATTTTCGTCTTATTTTGGTCTCCAGAATCTACCATTATAATTTTTTCCAATATATAGCAATCGATGGGTCGATCGAGCACTTGTGAGAGCGTGGCCCTCTGGTGGCGAGTGTGAAAAGTGACGACACATTGTTATGCATTTCAATGCAATGTTATTTTGTTTTTGTGTCACTTTATATTACCAATCAAAATGGAGGCTATTCAAATTTCTAAGACACATTATCACGCATTTGGTTCTACAAAATTTTAATTTTTTGAGATTACGATGCACTTTAATATAATGGCCAACTCTGATGCATTGAGTATTTTTATTTTATTTTGTTTTTAAATAACGAGCTTCAAAATCCCATTATTCGTTCTAAAATTTCCCTCTTCCAAAAAATCTATTTTAAAAAATGTAAAATTCATTCGAATATATACATGTAGATATGTGTCTGTGAAAGTTATTTAAATAACTGAATTTAGGTTAGATTTTGTAATGAAAAATTATGGATCAGATTTTTAAATTAATTATTACCTTTTGAAACGATTTTTGTATTTTAATTTTGAATATTATAGATGGTGGTGAACTTTCATTTTATTTTTAAATATAATAGGCAATATAATAGTCAATATATGGACATATGTCTGTGAAATTTATTTGAATAACCGAATGTAGTTTAGATTTTGTAATGAAAAATTATGGATCAGATTTCTAAATTAATTATTACCTTTTGAAACGATTTTTGTATTTTAATTTTGAATATTATAGATGGTGGTGAAATTTCATTTTATTTTTATATATAATAGGCAATATAATAGTCAATATATGGACATATGTCTGTGAAATTTATTTGAATAACTGAATGTAACTTAGATTTTGTAATGAAAAATTATGGATCAGATTTCTAAATTAATTATTACCTTTTGAAACGATTTTTGTATTTTAATTTTGAATATTATAGATGGTGGTGAAATTTCATTTTATTTTTAAATATAAGAGGCAATATAATAGTCAATATATGGACATATGTCTGTGAAATTTATTTGAATAACTGAATGTAACTTAGATTTTGTAATGAAAAATTATGGATCAGATTTCTAAATTAATTATTACCTTTTGAAATATTTTTTGTGTTTTAATTTTGAATATTATAGATGGTGGTAAACTTTCCATTTTGTTTTTAAATATAAGAGGCAATATATGGACATATGTCTGTGAAATTTATTTGAATATCTGACTTTAGTTTAGATTTTATAATAAAAAATTATGGACCAAATTTGTAAATTGTTACTTTTTGAAACTTTATTTGTGTTTTAATTTTGATGGACTTTCATTTCACTTTTCAATATAAAAAGGCAATATAATGGTCTATATAGGGGCATATGTCTGTAAAATTTGCAGTAATTTCTCAAAAAGAGTCGCTTGGAGCTGGTCCAAAACAAATGAACGGCATAGAATTCGACCGACATGCAGAAACGAGGGAGTGGATTTTACCATTCGGTATTTCTATTCTACGTGCATAGATTAAGTCCTTCGAGCACATTTTTACACGCTGCATACTAACTTGGGGTGAAAACTTAGCAAATGAAAAAAACAGTTTGACAAGCAGATGCTAGAATAAAAGAATTTACTTTTAATATCCTCCATATTATAAAATTGTCTATTTTCGAGAAAACATGAGTTACAAAAAATTAACTTTCAAAAACACTGAAATCAATTTTATCAACAAAAAAATTTCATTTTAAATAACTTTTAGCAAAACCATAAAAATATATTTTTTCACATTTTTTTTAGATATCTGAGAAAATAATTAATGCAAAATATTTTTAATATCTTTGATATTGTAAAATAAAATTTGTATTCAAATTTGCTTCCTTTTAGAAGAATTTCAATTACAAAAAATTAATTTTAAAAAGCTTTGAAGTCAATTTTATTAATTTTGATTCAAAATTTGGATTCAAAATGGCACCTGGCAAGGTAATAAAGGTATATATTTAATTTCTTGACATTTTTTTTAAGTATCTGAGAAAATAATTAAAACAAACTACTTTTAATATCTTTGATATTGTAAAATAAAATTTGTATTCAAATTTGCTTCCTTTTAGAAGAATTTCAATTACAAAAAATTAATTTTAAAAAGCTTTGAAGTCAATTTTACTGACTTTGATTGAAAATATTGATTCAAAATGGCTCTTGATAAGGCAATAAAGTTATATATTTAATTTCATTGCATTTCTTTTAAATAACTGAACAAATAATTAAAGCAAACTACTTTTAATATCTTTGATATTGTAAAATAAAATTTGTATTCAAATTTTCTTCCCTTTAGAAAAATCTGAATTACAAAAAATTAATTTTAAAAAGTTTTGAAGTCAATTTTACTGACTTTGATTGAAAATTTCGATTCAAAATGGCACCTGACAAGTCAATAAAGTTATATATTTAATTTCATTGCATTTCTTTTAAATAACTGAACAAATAATTAAAGCAAACTATTTTTAATTTCTTTGATATCATAAAATAAAATTTTTACCCATATTTGCTTCCTTTTAGAAGAATTTGAATTACAAAAAATTAATTTTAAAAAGCTTTGAAGTCAATTTTATTAATTTTGGTTAAAAATTTCGATTCAAAATGGCACCTAACAAGGCAATAAAGATAATCAATTTCTTTGCTTTTCTTTTATCTAAAAAAATAATTAAAAAGCAGAATTAGAGAGTTTTTGCAACATTTTTCGAGCGGATAAAATGCATTCGATGAACTGCAGTCTCGAAGATCCACAGGGATTTCTTAGTGGCCGAAAAATGACGCGAAAAAGAACGATCCCCGGACTAGTCTGTTCCTCCAACGATCCACCTTTTGTTAGTTTACGGTACTAAAGGCCACGATCGCCCGGCTTAAAGTCGTTGGGAGATCTGCTAGATCTCAGTCTTCGACTATTTCGATGGCGAAACGTTGGATTATTCCGCGCTCTCTCCTTCCGTTTTATCGCCCGGGCGAGCCTTGGCCGAGTAATTGCGGCGGAAAATTTCACGGGGAACGGGATCCCGTTATTCTTAAGAGCACGAAAGAACAGTTCGTACAAGTAACGAGGGACCATACTGCAGAAAAAGCAACGCGTCGGGAAAATGACGCTGAACGCTCTGGGTGCAAGTATAGAGACTGATGCAACTATCGAAGCAATTGATCTTGAGCCTTCCAGGATTTTAAATACGAGTTTTTCAAAAATAAAAAATTGATTTTAAAGCGTTCTTAGATGGAGGGTTATAGTAATGCAAAAAAATCTTGCTTTATTTATTATGGCTAAAATAATTTCAAATTTGTTTAAAAATAAGATTTATTTTAGTCAGTTTACTTCAATGTTTACTTCAGTTTACTCAAATATTTTCACATATTTTATTTTTATTTATGTAACCTTGACGGTGAACGCTCTGGGTGCAAGTATAGAGACTGATGCAACAATCGAAGCAATTGATCTTGAGCCTTCCAGGATTTTAAATACGGGTTTTTCAAAAATAAAAAATTGATTTTAAAGCGTTCTTAGATGGAGGGTTAAATTAATGCAAAAAAAATCTTGCTTTATTTATGGTAAAAATAATTCCAAATTTGTTTAAAAAAAGATTTATTTTTCTCAGTTTACTTCAATGTTTACTTCAGTTTACTCAAATATCTTCACATATTTTATTTTTATTTATGTAACCTTGACGGTGAACGCTCTGGGTGCAAGTATAGAGACTGATGCAACTATCGAAGCAATTGATCTTGAGCCTTCCAGGATTTTAAATACGAGTATTTCAAAAATAAGAAATTGATTTTAAAGTGTTCTTAGATGGAAGGTTAAATCAATGCAAAAAAAAAATCTTGCTTTATTTATTATGGCTAAAATAATGTCAAATTTGTTTAAAAATAAGATTTATTTTAGTCAGTTTACTTCAATGTTTACTTCAGTTTACTCAAATATCTTCACATATTTTATTTTTATTTATGTAACGTTGATGATGAACGTTCCAGGTGCAAGTATAGAGACTGATGCAACTATCGAAGCAATTGATCTGAAGCCTTCCAGGATTTTAAAAGCGAGTTTTTCAAAAATAAAAAATTGATTTTAAAGCTGTCTTTGATGGAGGGTCAAATCATAGTAAAAATAAAAGAAATTTTGCTTTATTTATTATGATCAAAATAATTCCAAATTTGTTTAAAAATAAGATTTATTTTAGTCAATTTACTTTAATGGCTACTATATTAGCAGTTACTCAAATGTCTTCACATATTTTATTTTTATTTATTTAACGTTGACGGTGAACGCACTGGATGCAAGTATAGAGACTGATGCAACTATCGAAGCAATTGATCTTAAGCCTTCCAGGATTTTAAATACGGGTTTCTTAAAAATACAAAATTGATTTTAAAGCTCTCTTTGATGGAGGATTAAATCATAGTAAAAATAAAAGAAATTTTGCTTTATTTATTATGGTTAAAATAATTTCAAATTTGTTTAAAAATAAGATTTATTTTATCAGTTTACTTCAATGGCTTCCATATTTGGAATTATTCAAATATCTTCATATATTATCTTCACGTATTTTATTTTTATTTATTTAACGTTGAATGCACTGGGTGCAAGTATAGAGACTGATGCAACAATCGAAGCAATTGATCTTGAGCCTTCCAGGATTTTAAATGCGAGTATTTCAAAAATCAAAAATTGATTTTAAAGCGTTTTTAGATGGAGGATTGAATCAATGCAAAAAAATCTTGCTTTATTTATGGTAAAAATAATTCCAAATTTGTTTAAAGAAAGATTTATTTTAGTCAGCTTACTTCAATGGCTTCTATATTTAGAGTTACTCAAATATCTTCATATATTATCTTCACGTATTTTATTTTTATTTATTTAACGTTGAACGCTATGGGTGCAAGTATAGAGACTGATGCAACAATCGAAGCAATTGATTTGAAGCCTTCCAGGATTTTAAATACGAGTTTCTCAAAAATAAAAAGTTGATTTTAAAGCTTTCCTAGATGGAGGATCAAATCAATACAAAAAAAAAATCTTGCTGTATTTATTGTGGCCAAAACAATTTCAAATTTGTTTAAAAATAAGATTTATTTTAGTCAGTTTACTTTAATGGCTTCCATATTTGGAATTACTCAAATATCTTCATATATTATCTTCACGTATTTTATTTTTATTTATTTAACGTTGAACGCTATGGGTGCAAGTATAGAGACTGATGCAAAAATCGAAGCAATTGATTTTAAGCCTTCCAGGATTTTAAATACGGGTTTCTTAAAAATACAAAATTGATTTTAAAGCTTTCTTTGATGAAGGGTCAAATCATAGTAAAAATAAAAGAAATCTTGCTTTATTTATTATGGTTAAAATAATTTCAAATTTGTTTAAAAATAAGATTTACATTACTCTGTTTACTTCAATGGCTACCATATATCCAGTTACTCAAATATCTTCACATATTTTATTTTGTCTGAATTGCTCGAGTTCTTTCGAAAAGTTCGAATCTATCGAAATTTCTCGGATCTATCGAAATTTCTTGATTCAATTCGAGTTATTCAGACACTTTCGAAGAGAAGGTTTTCTCGTACTAATCGAAATTTCTCGGATCTATCGAAATATTTCGGATCTATCGAAATTTCTCGTATCAACCGAAATTTCTCGAATCTATCGAAGTTTCTCGTATCAACCGAAATTTCTCGTATCAATCAAAATTTCTCGTATCAATCAAAATTTCTCGTATCAATCGAAACTTCTCGTATCAACCGAAATTTCTCGGTTCAATCCAAATTATTCGAACATTCCCAAACAGATTACAACATTACCCACCGACAAGACTACACAAATGAATAAAAAATCACAATTGCAATAACTAAACAATATAAAATTCGTTCATCATTGATCCCAAGCAACGTTCTCAGAATTACAGTAAAAAAAAATCAATCGAAAAATGCAAGGGAACCGTCGCGGAGTTCTTTTGCGGCGGTCAGAGACGCGGAATTCGGCAAGGTGTCAGTCAAACGCGACGCAGGTCGCCGCTGGACGTGCGGTTATCTCGATTCCGTGCGCCGGGACGCGGGCTGGACGCCGCGACGTCCGTGCAACGGTGACGCATTAGCGTCGCGTCGTGCCGCGACACCGCATTCTATGTTAAACGCGCGACGCGGGAGTTTCGGGGGCGACAGATGTCCGCTAGTTCGGTCGCGCTAAGCCCGGACGGCCGACTGCGGGCCGTACTACGGACTTTCGAGAGTTTATCGAACACGCACCAGGCCGGAATGTCGTCCCCAGCCGCCACGGGACCTTTTCCAGCTTCCACTTCGCGATAAATTGCCGACGAACTCCAACTTTCGCGACCCGGCGTCCCGCAATTCCGACCAACCCCCAACTCGGTGCATACCCCGCAACATTTTTCGGATTACTCGTCTTTGTAGGAACAAAGGATGATATGGCTTTTAATATTTTCAGGGTGGGTATTGCAAAGATTGTTTTAGGAAATATTATTTAAAAATTGGAGTCTGTTTTTTTTTTGGGTACGATCAACCCCTAATAGTCCATCCCTTGCAATATTTTTTGGATTATTAATAAACGAAGATGTCTCTTTTCAATTCTTTGTGGATAGATATTGCCAAGAATATTTTAGGAATATTATTTAAAAATTGCAATCTGTTTTATTCTGTTCGATCAACCCCTAATAGTGCATCCCTTGCAACATTTTTCGGATTATTCGTCTTTCTAGGAACAAAGGATGATATGGCTTTTAATATTTTGAGGGTGGATATTACAAAGATTGTTTTAGGAAATATTATTTAAAAATTGGAGTCTGTTTTTTTTTTGGGTACGATCAACCCCTAATAGTCCATCCCTTGCAATATTTTTTGGATTATTAATAAACGAAGATGTCTCTTTTCAATTCTTTGTGGATAGATATTGCCAAGAATATTTTAGGAATATTATTTAAAAATTGCAATCTGTTTTATTCTGTTCGATCAACCCCTAATAGTGCATCCCTTGCAACATTTTTCGGATTATTCGTCTTTCTAGGAACAAAGGATGATATGGCTTTTAATATTTTGAGGGTGGATATTACAAAGATTGTTTTAGGAAATATTATTTAAAAATTGGAGTCTGTTTTTTGTTTTTTTGGTTCAATCAACCCCTAATAGTCCATCCCTTGCAATATTTTTTGGATTATTAATAAACGAAGATGTCTCTTTTCAATTCTTTGTGGATAGATATTGCCAAGAATATTTCAGGAATATTATTTAAAAATTGTAGTCTATTTTTTTTTTGGTACGATCAACCCCTAATAATCCATCCCTTGTAATGTTTTTTGGATTATCAATAAATGAAGATGTCTTTTCAGTTCTTTGTGGATTGATAGTCTAAAGAATGATTCAGAAATATTGCTTAATAATTGCAGACTCTTTTATTTTGTTCGATCAACCCCTAATAGTCCATCCCCTGCAATATTTTTTGCATTATAATTAAACGACGATCCTTTTTCAATTATTTGTGGATAGATATTGCCAAGAATATTTCAGAAATATTATTTAAAAATTGCAGTCTGTTTATTTTTGGTACGATCAACCCCTAATAGTCCATCCCTTGCAATATTTTTTGGATTATTAATAAACGAAGATGTCTCTTTTCAGTTCTTTGTAGATTGATATTATAAAGAAGGGTTCAGAATTATTGCTTAAAAATTGCAGACTCTTTTATTTTGTTCGATCAACCCCTAATAGTCCATCCCCTGCAATGTTTTTTGCATTATATATAAACGACGATCCTTTTCCAATTATTTGTGGATAGATATTGCCAAGAATATTTCAGGAATATTATTTAAAAATTGTAGTCTATTTTTTTTTTGGTACGATCAACCCCTAATAATCCATCCCTTGCAATATTTTTTGGATTATCAATAAATGAAGATGTCTTTTCAGTTCTTTGTGGATTGATATTCTAAAGAATGATTCAGAAATATTGCTTAATAATTGCAGACTCTTTTATTTTGTTCGATCAACCCCTAATAGTGCAGCCCCTGCAATATTTTTCGGATTATTCGTCTTTCTAGGAACAAAGGATGATATGGCTTTTAATATTTTCAGGGTGGATATTACAAAGATTGTTTTAGGAAATATTATTTAAAAATTGTAGTCTGTTTTTTGTTTTTTTGGTTCGATCAACCCCTAATAGTCCATCCCTTGCAATATTTTTTGGATTATTAATAAACGAAGATGTCTCTTTTCAATTCTTTGTGGATAGATATTGCCAAGAATATTTTAGGAATATTATTTAAAAATTGCAATCTGTTTTATTCTGTTCGATCAACCCCTAATAGTGCATCCCTTGCAACATTTTTCGGATTATTCGTCTTTCTAGGAACAAAGGATGATATGGCTTTTAATATTTTGAGGGTGGATATTACAAAGATTGTTTTAGGAAATATTATTTAAAAATTGGAGTCTGTTTTTTTTTTGGGTACGATCAACCCCTAATAGTCCATCCCTTGCAATATTTTTTGGATTATTAATAAACGAAGATGTCTCTTTTCAATTCTTTGTGGATAGATATTGCCAAGAATATTTTAGGAATATTATTTAAAAATTGCAATCTGTTTTATTCTGTTCGATCAACCCCTAATAGTGCATCCCTTGCAACATTTTTCGGATTATTCGTCTTTCTAGGAACAAAGGATGATATGGCTTTTAATATTTTGAGGGTGGATATTACAAAGATTGTTTTAGGAAATATTATTTAAAAATTGGAGTCTGTTTTTTGTTTTTTTGGTTCAATCAACCCCTAATAGTCCATCCCTTGCAATATTTTTTGGATTATTAATAAACGAAGATGTCTCTTTTCAATTCTTTGTGGATAGATATTGCCAAGAATATTTCAGGAATATTATTTAAAAATTGTAGTCTATTTTTTTTTTGGTACGATCAACCCCTAATAATCCATCCCTTGTAATGTTTTTTGGATTATCAATAAATGAAGATGTCTTTTCAGTTCTTTGTGGATTGATAGTCTAAAGAATGATTCAGAAATATTGCTTAATAATTGCAGACTCTTTTATTTTGTTCGATCAACCCCTAATAGTCCATCCCCTGCAATATTTTTTGCATTATAATTAAACGACGATCCTTTTTCAATTATTTGTGGATAGATATTGCCAAGAATATTTCAGAAATATTATTTAAAAATTGCAGTCTGTTTATTTTTGGTACGATCAACCCCTAATAGTCCATCCCTTGCAATATTTTTTGGATTATTAATAAACGAAGATGTCTCTTTTCAGTTCTTTGTAGATTGATATTATAAAGAAGGGTTCAGAATTATTGCTTAAAAATTGCAGACTCTTTTATTTTGTTCGATCAACCCCTAATAGTCCATCCCCTGCAATGTTTTTTGCATTATATATAAACGACGATCCTTTTCCAATTATTTGTGGATAGATATTGCCAAGAATATTTCAGGAATATTATTTAAAAATTGTAGTCTATTTTTTTTTTGGTACGATCAACCCCTAATAATCCATCCCTTGCAATATTTTTTGGATTATCAATAAATGAAGATGTCTTTTCAGTTCTTTGTGGATTGATATTCTAAAGAATGATTCAGAAATATTGCTTAATAATTGCAGACTCTTTTATTTTGTTCGATCAACCCCTAATAGTGCAGCCCCTGCAATATTTTTCGGATTATTCGTCTTTCTAGGAACAAAGGATGATATGGCTTTTAATATTTTCAGGGTGGATATTACAAAGATTGTTTTAGGAAATATTATTTAAAAATTGTAGTCTGTTTTTTGTTTTTTTGGTTCGATCAACCCCTAATAGTCCATCCCTTGCAATATTTTTTGGATTATTAATAAACGAAGATGTCTCTTTTCAATTCTTTGTGGATAGATATTGCCAAGAATATTTTAGGAATATTATTTAAAAATTGCAATTTGTTTTATTCTGTTCGATCAACCCCCAATTGCATCCCCTGC
This sequence comes from Colletes latitarsis, assembly GCF_051014445.1. Taxonomy (NCBI): domain Eukaryota; kingdom Metazoa; phylum Arthropoda; class Insecta; order Hymenoptera; family Colletidae; genus Colletes; species Colletes latitarsis. The sequence goes on from NC_135145.1 coordinate 18,999,483, forward strand.
AATACTTTTTGCATTATATATAAACGACGATCCTTTTTCAATTATTTGTGGATAGATATTGCCAAGAATATTTCAGAAATATTATTTAAAAATTGCAGTCTGTTTTTTTTTGGTACGATCAACCCCTAATAGTCCATCCCTTGCAATATTTTTTGGATTATTAATAAACGAAGACGTCGATTTTGAGTACTTTGTGGATTGATATTCTAGAGAATGTTTCAGAAATATTGCTTAATAATTGCAGACTCTTTTATTTTGGTTCGATCAACCCCTAATAGTCCATCCCTTGCAATATTTTTTGGATTATTAATAAACGAAGATGTCTCTTTTCAATTCTTTGTGGATAGATATTGCCAAGAATATTTCAGGAATATTATTTAAAAATTGTAGTCTATTTTTTTTTTTTGTACGATCAACCCCTAATAATCCATCACTTGCAATATTTTTTGGATTATCAATAAATGAAGATGTCTTTTCAGTTCTTTATGGATTAATATTCTAAAGAATGATTCAGAAATATTGCTTAATAATTGCAGACTCTTTTATTTTGTTCAATCAACCCCTAATAGTGCATCCCCTGCAACATTTTTTGCATTATAAATAAACGACTTTTTCCATACTTTGTGAATAGATATTGCGAAGAATATTTCAAAACTGTTATTTAAAAATTGCAATCTGTTTTATTCTGTTCGTTCAACCCCTAATAGTGCATCCCCTGCAATATTTTTTGGATTATAAATTAATGACGATCCTTTTTCAATTATTTGTGGATAGATATTGCCAACAATATTTTAGAAATATTATTCAAAAATTGTAGTCTGTTTTATTCTGTTCGATCAACCCCTAATAGTGCATCCCTTGCAACATTTTTCGGATTATTCGTCTTTCTAGGAACAAAGGATGATATGGCTTTTAATATTTTGAGGGTGGATATTACAAAGATTGTTTTAGGAAATATTATTTAAAAATTGTTGTCTGTTTTTTTTTTTTTGGTTCGATCAACCCCTAATAGTCTATCACTTGCAATATTTTTTGGATTATTAATAAACGAAAATGTCTCTTTTCAGTTCTTTGTGGATTGATATTCTAAAGAATGATTCAGAAATATTGCTTAATAATTGCGGACTCTTTTATTTTGTTCGATTAACCCCTAATAGTGCATCCCTTGCAATATTTTTTGCATTATAAATAAATGATGATCCTTTTTCCATACTTTGTGAATAGATATTGCCAAGAATATTTCAGAAATATTATTTAAAAATTGCAGTTTATTATATTTAGTAGGACCAACCCCTAATTGAGCATCCCCTGAAATATTTGTAGCGTTACGAATGAACGTCGATGTCTCTTTCAATGCTTGATGGATAGATATTGCCAAAAATATTTCAAAAATATTATTTAAAAATTACAGACTCTTTTATTTTGTTCGATCAACCCCTAATTGTGCATCCCCTGGAATATTCGTAGCATTACGAATAAACGTTGATGTCTCTTTCAATGCTTAGTGGATAGATATGCCAAAGAATGTCAAAAAAATATTATTTAATAGTCGAAGTCTATTTTGTTTATTCAACCCCTAATGGAGCATCCCCTGCAACATTTTTTAAAATAATTCAGTCGAGGTGTAGAATCCGCTTAAGGTTTAAATTCGTGAAGAATGGCAATGTTTGGTAGGCCTGCGTGTTTCTGACGAGCGTTTGACGCAACTTTCGAGCCCATTGGGGGTTGCAGCAACCGACCGGAGAGACTTGCGTGGAGGGGGGAAGAACATGTTCGACGGTATTTCGGCAGTCCCCGCTCGTTCGAAGCGTTTGTCCGTGGATTCTCGTGATGGCGCCGGCGGGTATTACCGCCGGATCGAAGGCGCCGAGCAAAGAGGAAACGTGAAATTCCGTGCATACAACGCGCCATAGGCGCAGACGCAATCTTCCTGGCGAGCTGCGATTGTTGGAAGCTCGTGGAAACTCACTGCAATACATTTCGAAAAGCTTGCCATTGTAACGAATAAAAATTCTTCGCGAATATGTTATGAATATTCTAGGTACTCATTTATAACGAGTATTGCATGCGTTTTTTTTATGGTGTATGCAATACATTTAGACAAATTTGCCACTGTGATAAGTAGAAATACTTCGTACAATATTTTGCGAATACGTAATGAATATTGTAGGTATTCATTTATAACAAGCATTCCATGTGTGTTTTTTTATGGTGTATGCAATACATTTAGACAAATTTGCCACTGTGATAAGTAGAAATACTTCGTACAATATTTTGCGAATACGTAATGAATATTGTAGGTGTTCATTTCTAAGAAGCATTCCATGTGTTTTTTTTATGGTGTATGCAATACATTTAGACAAATTTGCCATTGTGATAAGTAGAAATACTTCGTACAATATTTTTCGAACATCTAATGAATATTGTAGGTGCTTATTTATAACAAGCATTCCATGTGTTTTTTTTTTATGAGGCATGCAATACATTTAGAAGAATTTGTCACTGTGACGAGTAAAAATACTTCACGAATGTGTAAGGAATATATTAGGAACTCATTTATAACAATTTTGTCATGTGTATTTTTTGACGGTGTATGCAATACATTTAGACAAATTTGCCATTTTGATAAGTACTTAATAATAATACTTCCTACAATACTTCGCGATTATGTAATGAATACCTAAAAAGGTACATTTTTAAAATAAAAATTCAATGTGTTTTTTTTTATGGTCTATGCAATACATTTAGAAAAGTTTGTCACTGTGACGAGTAAAAATACTTCACGAATATGTAAGGAATATATTAGGAACTCATTTATAACAATTTTGCCATGTGTATTTTTTGACGGTGTATGCAATACATTTAGAAACATTTGCCATTGTGAAAAGTCAAAATATTTTGTACAATATTTCGCGAATACGTGTAATGAATATCGTAGGTGGTCATTTATAACAAGCATTCCATATGTCCTTTTTAAACGGTCTTTGCAATACATTTAGAAAAATTTATCATTGCAACGAGTAAAAATACTTCATACATTACTTCGCGAATATGTAATGAATATTTTAGGTACCTTTTTAAAATAAAAATTCAATGTGTTTTTTTTTTATGAGACATGCAATACATTTAGAAAAATTTGCTATTGTGACGAATAAAAATTATTTCGTGAATATGAAATGAATATTGTAGGTACTCATTTATAATAAGTATTCCATGCATTTTTTTATGGTGTATGCAATACATTTAGAAAAATTTATCATTACGACGAGTAAAAATACTTCGTACAGTACTTCGCGAATATGTAATGAATATTTTAGGTACCTTTTTAAAATAAAAATTCAATGTGTTTTTTTTTATGAGACATGCAATACATTTAGAAAAATTTGCTATTGTGATGAGTACAAATACTTCGCGAATATATAACGAATATTCTAGGTAGTTATTTGTAATAAGTATCCTATGTGTTTTTTTAAACGATCTATGCAATACATTTAGAAAAATTTGCCATTGCGATAAGTAAAAATACTTCGTACAATACTTCGCGAATATGTAATGAATATTTTAGGTACCTTTTTAAAATAAAAATTCAATGTGTTTTTTTTTTATGAGACATGCAATACATTTAGAAAAATTTGCTATTGTGATGAGTACAAATACTTCGCGAATATATAACGAATATTCTAGGTAGTTATTTGTAATAAGTATCCTATGTGTTTTTTTAAACGATCTATGCAATACATTTAGAAAAATTTGCCATTGCGATAAGTAAAAATACTTCGTACAATACTTCGCGAATAAGTAATGAATATTTTAGGTACATTTTTAAAATAAAAATTCAATGTGATTTTTTGACGGTATATGCAATACATATAGAAAAATTTGCCACTGTGACATGTAAAAATAGTTATTTGTAATAAGTATCTTATGTGTTTTTTAAACGGTCTATGCAATACATTTAGAAAAATTTCTCATTGCGACGAGTAGAAATACTTCGTGAAATACTTTTCGAGGTGTCGTGCAAGGAGAGAACGTGCAATTCTGCGCATATAGCGCGTCGTAGGCGTGGCCGCAATCTTCCCGGTGAGCTGTGATTGTTGGAAGCTCGTGGAAGCTCACCGCGAAGCTCCGCGCTGTACTTTCCTCCGGCTGGTTTCTCCGTGGCTGGTACGGAAGCGGGGTCCATTCGTCGGGATTATGTTCTTTCAGTGCGAGGATGTCGGTCACCGGAAGTGCGTCGTAAATCTGAAACGTTGCCAGGGAAAAATGCCGCCCGAATATCGGTATCCTCCGACGTACAATAATTTTCATTGTGCGACCACCATTTTTACACCGAATTTAAGCAACCGAATCGGCTCCTTTATTTTCAAAATTTTTTACGGGCACTTTCGTAAATGTGAATTCAAACGTGACACAATTCTTCTACCCTTGTACAATTCCTCTGTATGTTCAATTTACGAATCTTGTCTGAGTTCTTTTTACGAATCATCGCTAGGCACCCCAATTCGTATCGTATTTTGAATGTTATCTTTCGTACTTCACTCAATTTAAAAGGGATCTCCTACTCCACAGTTGAGAGGAATAGAAATTTTCAATTTACGAATCACATTTGGGGCTCATTTTACGAATCATCGTTCGACACCCCAGTTTGTATCGTTTTTTAAATGTGGTCATTCATGGTTCATAGGAATCTAAGAAGGATCCCTCTTCTCCAGTTGGAAAGAATAGAAATGTTGAACTTACGAAACACATTTGGGGTTCATTTTACGAATCATCGTTCGACACCCCAGTTTGTATCGTTTTTTAAATGTGGTCATTTATGGTTCATTGAATTTAAGAAGTATCTCCCTTCTTCAGTTGGAGAGAATAAACATGTTTAATTTACGAATCACATCTGGGGTTCATTTTACGAATCGTCGACGACGCCCTAGCTCGTATCGTTTTTTAAATGTAGTCTTTTATGCTTCACTGGATCCGAAGGGGGTTCTTTCCCTCCTCAATTGAGAGGAATAGAAATTTTCAACTTACGAATCACATTTGGGGTTCATTTTACGAATCGTCGTCGACGCCCTAGCTCGTATCGTTTTTTAAATGTAATCTTTTATGCCTCACTGGATCCAAAGGGGAATTCCTCCTCCAGTTGAGAGGGATGGAAATGTTTCACTTATGAATCATATGAGAGTTCATTTTACGAATCATCGTTCAACACCTCAGCTCATATCGTTTTTTAAATGATATCTTTCATGCTTCACTGAATTCAAGTGGGTTCTATCCCTCCTCAATTGAGAGGAATAGAAATTTTCAACTTACGAATCACATTTGGGGTTCATTTTACGAATCATCGTCCAACATCCCAGTTTCTATCGTTTTTTAAATGTGGTTTTTCATGGTTCATTGAATCTAAGAAGGATCCCCCTTCTCCAATTGAGAAATATAGAAATGTCCAATTTACGAATCACATCTAGGGTTCATTTTATGAATCATTACCCGGTAATCCAATTTGTATCGTTTTTTAAATGTAATTTTCCATGCTTCATTGAATCCAAAGGAGAATCCTTCCTCCAGTTGAGAAGGATAGAAATGTTCCACTTACGAATCACATCAGGAGTTCATTTTACGAATCATCATTCAACACCTCACCTCGTATCGTATTTTAAATATTATCTTTCATGCTTCACTGAATTCAAGTGGAATTCCCCCCTTCTCAGTTAAGAGGAATAGCAATTTTCAACCTACGAATCACATCTGGGGTTCATTTTACGAATCATCGTCCAACACCCCAGTTTCTATCGTTTTTCATATTTTACTGGCACCAAAGAGAAATTCCTCCCCCAATTGGAAAGGATAAAAATATTCAACTTACGAATCACATCTGGGGTTCATTTTACGAATCATCGTCCAACATCCCAGTTTCTATCGTTTTTCATGTTTTACTGACACCAAAGAGAAATTCCTCCCCCAATTGGAATGGATAAAAATATTCAACTTACGAATCACATCTAGAGTTCATTTTACGAATCATTACTGGACAAGACACAACCGTAAATTCTAGACATTAAACAGACAAATTTATTTCAGTCCAATAATATCGAACGAACATGCAGATAATGTTAACAAAATAAATATTTACTGTGTTTATTCTACCTTTTTTTTCCATATCAGCTAAAAATTTACTTCGAAGCAAAGAACGAAGCTAACGAAATATTTAATATTTTTACGTGTACAAGTTCGCGTAACCGCGGAAATTTATCGACAACCCCTCGAGGTCTGCAGAGTTCAAGTTAGGAACCAGCGATCTATACAACGTACGGAGCTCGGGTCTAATGGGTTAATGCAAGAAGCGAAGCAGCACTATAATTTGGTTCATCGCAATGGGAACGGATCCCGTAGTCGAGTTCTATTCGCGAGCCAACGCGCGGAAAATCGCGACTCGATATCGAGAAAATGCTCATCTTTTCTGCGCGGAGTACTTCCCTCCGGTAAATTTAGATTTTTCATCGTCCCCCGCGAATGAAATCGAATAAATTCGATTTCGTATCCAATTCTACTCGACCCTACGGGATCGCTGGCGTGCAGCGGCTCGCCCATTATTGCCATCGTCCTTGCACACGGGAGGGGGTGGGGCAGAAGAAACTCCATTATTAGGTTTTCCCTTCGTTTTCGATTCATTCGTCTCGTTCTTCTTCTTCCTCGAATCTCCGCTCCATCTACGTCCGCGTCTTTGTCTAACAAGCAATAACGGGAAACGCTCCCCGTTTGTTTCGCGGCCACTCGACTTCCATTGCAAAGTACTCGACCAGTCGTCGAACTATCATCGACAGATTCCACTCTGACGCGCGTGAAATATGTACGAAGATCTTCGTGAAATATTTCGCGAATATGTTATGAATATTCTAGGTACTCGTTTATAACGATTATTGCATGGGTATTTTTTTTATGATGCATGCAATACATTTAGAAAAATTTGCTATTGTGATGAGTAAAAATACTTCGCAAATATGGAATAAATATTCTAGGTACTGATTTATAACGAGTATTTCATGGGTATTTTTTTTATGGTACATGCAATACATTTAGAAAAATTTGCTATTGTGATGAGTAAAAATACTTCGTGAATATGTAATGAATATTCTAGGTAGTTATTTATAACAAGTATCCCATGTGCTTTTTTTTGTGAGGCATGCAATACATTTAGAAAAATTTGCTATTGTGATGAGTAAAAATACTTCGTGAATATGTAATGAATATTCTAGGTAGTTATTTATAACAAGTATCCCATGTGCTTTTTTTTGTGAGGCATGCAATACATTTAGAAAAATTTGCTATTGTGATGAGTAAAAATACTTCGCGAATATGGAATGAATATTCTAGGTACTCATTTATAACGAGTATTTCATGGGTGTTTTTTTTATGGTACATGCAATACATTTAGAAAAATTTGCTATTGTGACGAGTAAATATACTTTGCGAATATGGAATGAATATTCTAGGTGCTCATTTATAACGAGTATTTCATGGGTGTTTTTTTTATGGTGCATGCAATACATTTAGAAAAATTTGCTATTGTGATGAGTACAAATACTTCGTAAAATACTTCGTGAATATGAAATGAATATTCTAGGTAGTTATTTATAATAAGTATCCCATGTGTTTTTTTTTGTGAGGCATGCAATACATATAGAAAAATTTGCTATTGTGATGAGTAAAAATACTTCACGAATATGGAATGAATATTCTAGGTACTCATTTATAACGAACATTTCATGGGTGTTTTTTTTATGGTGCATGCAATACATTTAGAAAAATTTGCTATTGTGAAGAGTACAAATACTTCGTAAAATACTTTGTGACTATGTAATGAATATTCTCGTTAGTTATTTATAAGTATTCCATGTGTTCTTTTTTATGAGGCATGCAATACATTTAGAAAAATTTGTTATTGTGACGAGTAAATATACTTCGCGAATATGGAATGAATATTCTAGGTGCTCATTTATAACGAGTATTTCATGGGTGTTTTTTTTATGGTGCATGCAATACATTTAGAAAAATTTGCCATTGAGACTAGTGAAAATAATTTGTACAACACTTCGTACAATATTTCCCGAATATGTAATGAATATTTTAGATACTCATTTATAATAAGTATGCCATGTGTTTTTTTTTGTGTATGCAATACATTTAGAAGAATTTGTCACTGTGACGAGTAAAAATGCTTCTCGAATATGTAAGGAATATATTAGGTACTCATTTATAACAATTTTGCCATGTGTGTTTTTTGACGGTGTATGCAATACATTTAGAAAAATTTGCTATTGTGACGAGTAAAAATACTTCGCGAATATATAATAAATATTCCAGGCAGTTATTTATAATATATATCCCATGTGTTTTTTTTTATGAGACATGCAATACATTTAGAAAAATTTGCCATTGTGACGAGTAAAAATACTTCTTACGATACTTCGCGATGTAGTGAATATTCTGGTTACTCATTTATAACAAGTATTTCATGTGTGTTTTTTTGACGGTGTATGCAATACATTTAGAAAAATTTGCTATTGGGACTAGTAAAAATAATTTGTACAACACTTCGTACAATATTTCGCGAATATGTGAGAAATATATTGGGTACTTATTTATAACAATTTTGTCAAGTGTGTTTGTTTTACGGTGTATGCAATACATTTAGAAAAATTTGCCACTGTGACGAGTAAAAATACTTCGCGAATATGGAATGAATATTCTAGGTACTCATTTATAACAATTTTGCCATGTTTGTTTTCTTATAGTGTACGCAATACATTTAAAAAAATTTGTCACTGTGACGATTAACAATACTTCGTACAATACTTCGCGAATATTTAATGAATATTTCAGGTACTCTTTTACAAGAAACATTTGATGTGTTTTTTTTACGATGTATGCAATACATTTAGGAAAATTTATCATGGTAGACACACAGGACATTAGTTTAGTACACTTGAAACAACGCACTAATTTATACATTTGATCTTTCTTACCCGATCGCGTTAATTGGTTCGCGTCTGTAATTCGAGCGGGTCGATCTCGTTTCGAGGGGAAACCGCGATAATCGCATTAACGAGAACGCCAACTTTTTATTTAAACTTCGCTCGGAGCCGAATGCTTTAACATAATCCGAGCTCGCCATTTTCCCGCGTGGTTATTAGCCCTGGGATTACCACGCCCACAATGTATTCGAAAACAAATTCCCCCAAGAAGCAAAACCTGATCCACAGAAATCGAAGCGAATTTAAGCTCGTTAAATATTTCATAAAACACATCTGTAGTAGTTTTAAAAATATTATCCAAAAATTCTAAAACTCAGAGGTTCTAGAAATTTTTTTCTTGGATTCTTCCCTTTTAAAAATTTATTATCAAAAACTTTTCGATCTCATCTTTGTAGTCTTCTGGAGAAAAAAAAAATAAGACTGAAATTTCTTAAAACTTTTTGTGCCTCAAATTCTGTGACAAACAACAAATTTGATTTTTTAAGATTAATTTTGTATCAATTTTTTGTTGATTTTTTAAGATTAATTTCGTATCAATTTTTTCTTTTTGATTTTTTGAGATTAATTTCGTATCAATTTTTGGTTTATGATTTTTTATGATTAATTTCGTAACAATTTTTCTTTTTGATTTTTTGAGATTAATTTTGTATCAATTTTATGTTGATTTTTAGAGATTAATTTCGTATCAATTTTTTCTTTTTGATTTTTTAAAATTAATTTCGTATGAATCTTTCCTTTTTGACTTTTTGAGATTACTTATGTATCAATTTTTTTGTTTTTGACAATTTTTCTTTTTGCTTTTTACGATTAATTTCGTATCAATTTTTTATTTCCGATTCTTTGAGATTAATTTCGTATCAATTTTTTGTTGATTTTTTAAGATTAATTTCGTATTAATTTTTTCTTTTTCATTTTTGACATTAATTTCGTATCCATCTTTTTTTTTTGATTTTTTACGATTAATTTCGTATGAATTTGTCTTTTAGATTTTCTGAGACTAATTTTGTATCAATTTTTTGTTGCTTTTTAAGATTAATTTCGTATCAATTTTTTCTTTTTGTTTTTTTATGATTAATTTCGTAACAATTTTTCTTTTTGATTTTTTGAGATTAATTTTGTATCAATTTTTTGTTGATTTTTTGAGATTAATTTCGTATCAATTTTTTGTTGATTTTTTAAGATAAATTTTGTATCAATTTTTCCTTTTTGATTTTTTGACATCAATTTCCTATCAATTTTTTCTGTTTGATTTTCTAAGATTAATTTCGTATCAATTTTTTAAGATTAATTTCGTATCAATTTTTTGTTGATTTTTTGAGAATAATTTCGTATCAATTTTTTGTTGATTTTTTAAGATTAATTTCGTATCATTCTTTTGTTTTTGATTTTTTAAGATTACTTATGTATCAATTTTTTTCTTTTCGATTTTTTAAAATTAAATTGGTATCAATTTTTTCGTTTTGACAATTTTTTTTTGTTGATTTTTTGAAATCAATCTCGAATCAAATTTTTCTTTTTGATTCTTTCAAATTAATTTCGTATCAATTTTTCTTTTTGATTTTTTAAGATTAATTTCGTATCAATTTTTTGTTGATTTTTTGAGAATAATTTCGTATTAATTCTTTCTTTTTGATTTTTGAGATTAATTTCGTATGAATTTTTTGTTGATTTTTTAAGATTAATTTCGTATCAATTTCTTGTTTTTGATTTTTTACGATTAATTTCGTATCATTCTTTTGTTTTTGATTTTTTAAGATTACTTATGTATCAATTTTTTTCTTTTCGATTTGTTAAAATTAAATTGATATCAATTTTTTCTTTCTGACGATTTTTTTTTTTTTAAATTAAATTGGTGTCAATTTTTTTTTGTTGATTTTTTAAAATCAATTTCGTATAAAATTTTTCTTTTTGACAATTTTTTCTTTTTGATTCTTTAAAATTAATTTCGTATTAATTTTTTCTTTTAGACAATCTTCTTTTGATTTTTTAAAATTAATTTCGTATCAATTTTTTCTTTTTGATTTTTTAAGAATAATTTCGTATCAATTTTTTTTTTTTGATTTTTTAAAATCAATTTCGTATCAAATTTTTCTTTTTGACAATTTTTTTTTTTTGATTCTTTAAAATTAATTTCGTATTAATTTTTTCTTTTAGACAATCTTCTTTTGATTTTTTAAAATTAATTTCGTATCAATTTTTTCTTTTTTATTTTTTGAGATTGATTTCGTATCAATTTTTTCTTTTTGATTTTTTAAGAATAATTTCGTATCAATTTTTTCTTTTTGATTTTTTGTGATTAATTTTGTATGAATTTTTTGTTGATTTTTTAAGATTAATTTCGTATCAATATTTTCTTTTTGATTTTTTAAGAATAATTTCGTATAAATTTTTTCTTTTTGATTTTTTGAAATTAATTTCGTATCAATTTCTTCTTTTCGATTTTTTCCGATTAATTTCCTGACAAATTTTCTTTTTGAAAAATCACCCCCCAATTCAAAGACCCACTCTCTATTGCACTGCCAGCGAATTTGGGCGTAAACTTTCCCCGTTGGAAACGCACCCATTCATAATCCTCGTGGTCGTAAAATATTTTACGAGTTGTTTCGTTTAGTTTCCGTCCGACTCGTTTGACGCGTATCGGTTTATCCGTTGCACGGACCTTTTTTCCCCCCCCTTTATTACTGTCCCGCGTCGCGCGTAATGAGCGTTGCAGAGAGAGCCACTCTCCAAACGCGGAGCGTTTTACGAGCGCATCGAGGCCGGTCGTTGGTCGCGTTCGTTTCCATTCCGCGATTTGTCCGACGTTCCTCCGGAAACGCATAAAAATCCGCCCGCGATCGAATCTCGATCGTCGCGAGCCAACAGCGGGACGAGTGGCTCGCGAGAGGAGATAAAGAATTCTCGACGTACGGTTACATCGTACGCGGGGAGCCTTATTCCCCCGTGAAACTGGTGTCTCAAGGTTTTCCTGGCTCGTTTGCCTCGAGTCTCCGGGTCGATACCGACCTTTTACGTGTAACGAAAACGACACGAGCCACCTTAACAAGAAAGCATGTGGACCTCGAGCGAGTTTAATCTGAATTTGTTGCACTCTGGCTGAAAGAAAACCGTGGGTACATTTTTAAAAGAAATCTGGGTAACAGCCGTGGAAAGAAATCTCTGTCTTGCTATTCCGCTCTTATTCGCGAGATGGTCTGCTTCTTGAGAGTCTGACGGCTTCATAATTCATGCAAGAAGCGCTTCTGACGACGGGGACTCGAGATCATTAGCGGAGGGATCGGTTGTTCAGCTTTATTAAGTCATTAAGTTCCCGTCACTTGGACAGTTTAGGTTCTATTTTTCACTGTCGGAGGTACGCCAGTGATTTGATTAATTTTCTGAACATTTTGGACGTGGAGGATCTTTGGAAGAGAGCTTCTCGTAGTCGCCGCTAGATGGCTACGCGTGATTTGTACTTTTCTCGCAAGTGCTCGACTGGACATTGATTTGTGGATGTTTTTAAATGTTGAGGTAACAATTGTGGAGTGAAATTTCGATTATCCGGAGTACTTGGGACTGGGGTAATCAAATATGTTGGTTAAGTGGACTATTCCTAGATATGAAGTGATAAAAACGAGGAATTCGACCATTTTTAGGGAGTTTTTCTCACTTTATGGGGTTAAGAAACTTTTTGAACATTCTCAGAATTTCTAAATATTCTTCGTCTGCATTTTGAAATGTTAAAATCCTCTAATCCGTTCAGAAGTTATGATTTTTTATGTATGCAATTCTCTGGAACATCCAATTAATTCGAGAATGCAGAGAATTCTGGTTCCAGTCTTAGTGGAAGCCTTTGAATCTTCCTCTTAGTGTCTTCTTGGAGGCTATTGATTGTGCCCCAATCTGAATTTTGGACAATTTTTGGATTGTGCAACGCCCAAAGCCTAGTTTGCTTCATCCTGCAAATCAAGGTCTGCAAAGAGTTGCACAATCCCTGGGCAATTTATGACTGTTGCGTCGCGAAACATTGACACTACAAGCCATTAGCTAAGTGGTTTTAGTGTCAATGTAACCTAAATCACATAGTAACCGTCATAAAGGGCCTGCTTCAGCGATCTCGCGACCTGGTCCTGACCGTTGGGCCAGGGTTATGTCCTAGTCCTGGTGGTCAACACCTGAGGTGTTGCGTTACATCAATTGCTGTTGAGTCTTTTGGAAATGCAGACCAATACAAGAAACCAACGCCTTGCATATCAACAGATGAGCAAGAAGAACTCTAGATGAGCAACACCGAGCTCTCAACAATGACTCATTGTTGTCCTATGTCCTAGTGACTGTCCTAGTCCTGATGATCAACACCTGGGGGTTTGCGTTACCTCAATTGCTGTCGAGTCTTTTAGAAATGCAGACCACTACAACAAACCAACGCCTTGCATATCAACAGACGAGCAACACTGAGCTCTTAACAATGACTCATTGTTGTCCTATGTCCTAGTGACTCTCTTAGACCTGATGGTCAACACCTGACGGTTTGTGTTACACCAATTGTCGTCGAGTCCTCTAGAAACACAGTGAAAAATTGCGACTTCCTCAAAAATGACACTATTCCTTGTCGACTGCAGGGGAAACCCTTCACGTGGCAGCAACACTATCAGCAGCCCAAGCAGCGCCAAAGAGGTTCTGATTAGATGCGTCTGGTTTCTTGCATTAGGGCACAAGGCGTGACATTTAGCATACAAACGAGACACAAATTACAAAACGTTGAATAACATATCACACACTGTCATAGGAACGAGTTAGGGTCCACGTCCAACAGAAATACACTACAACAAACCAACGCCTTGCACATCAACAGACGAGCAAGAAGAGCTGTAGAGGAGCAACACATAGTACGAGCTCTCAACAATGACCCATTTAGGATCTATGACCTAGTAACTGTCCTAGACCTGGTGATCAACACCTGGGGGGTTGCGTTACATCAATTGCTGTCGAGTTTTTTAGAAATGCAGACCACTACAACAAACCAACGCCTTGCATATCAACAGGCGAGCAATACCGAGCTCTCAACAATGACCCATTCTTGCTCCATGTCCTAGTGACTCTCCTAGACCTGGTGGTCAACACGTGGGGGTTTGCGTTACCTCAATTGCCCTCGAATCTTTTAGAAATGCTAATCACTATAACAAATCAACGCATTGTATATCAACAGACGAGCAAGAAGAGCCCCAGACGAGCAACACTGAGCTCTCAACAATGATCTATGTCTTAGTGACTGTCCTAGATCTGGTGGTCAACACCTGGGGGTTTGCGTTACACCAATTATCCTCGAATCCTTTAGAAATGCAGACCACTACAACAAACCAACACCTTGCATATCAACAGACGAGCAACACCGAGCTCTCAACAATGACCCATTCTTGCTCCATGCCCTAGTGACTATCCTAGTCCTGGTGGTCAACACCTGACGGTTTGCGTTACCTCAATTGCCCTCGAGTCCCTTAGAAATGCAGATCACTACAACAAACTAACACCTTGCATATCAACAGACGAGCAAGAAGAGCTCCAGACGAGCAACACTGAGCTCTCAACAATGATCTATGTCCTAGTGACTGTCCTAGACCTGGTAGCCAACACCTGGGGGGTTGCGTTACCTCAATTGCCCTCGAATCCTTTAGAAATGCAGACCACTACAACAAACCAACGCCTTGCATATCAACAAACGAGCAAGAAGAGCTCTAGACGAGCAACACCGAGCTCTCAACAATGACCCATTCTTGATCCATGTCCTAGTGACTATCCTAGACCTGGTAGCCAACACCTGAGGGTTTGCATTATACCAATTATCCTCGAATCCTTTAGAAATGCAGACCACTACAACAAACCAACGCTTTGCATATCAACAGACGAGCAACACCGAGCTCTCAACAATGATCCATTCTTGATCCATGTCCTAGTGACTCTCCTAGACCTGGTAGTCAACACCTGAGGGGTTGCGTTACACCAATTACCCTCGAATCCTTTAGAAATGCAGACCACTACAACAAATCAACGCTTTGCATATCAACAGACGAGCAACACCGAACTCTCAACAATGATCCATTCTTGCTCCACATCCTAGTGACTATCCTAGACCTGGTAGCCAACACCTGGGGGTTTGCGTTACATCAATTGACCTCGAGTCCTTTAGAAATGCGGACCACTACAACAAATCAACGCCTTGCATATTAACAAACGAGAAGGAAGAGCTCTAGACGAGCAACACCGAGCTCTCAACAATGACTCATTCTTGATCCATGTCCTAGTGACTATCCTAGTCCCGGTAGTCAACACCTGACGGTTTGCATTACACCAATTGCCGTCGAATCCTCTAGAAATGCAGACCACTACAACACATCAACGCTTTGCATATCAACAAACGAGCAAGAAGAGCTCTAGACGAGCAACACCGAGCTCTCAACAATGATCTATGTCCTAGTGACTGTCCTAGACCTGGTAGCCAACACCTGGGGGTTTACGTTACACCAATTATCCTCGAATCCTTTAGAAATGCAGACCACTACAACAAATCAACGCCTTGCATATCAACAGACGAGCAACACCGAGCTCTCAACAATGACCCATTCTTGATCCATGTCCTAGTGGCTCTCCTAGTCTTGGTGGTCAACACCTGGGGGTTTGCGTTACATCAATTGACCTCGAGTCCTTTAGAAATGCAGACCACTACAACAAACCAACGCTTTGCATATCAACAGACGAGCAACACCGAGCTCTCAACAATGATCCATTCTTGATCCATGTCCTAGTGACTCTCCTAGACCTGGTAGTCAACACCTGAGGGGTTGCGTTACACCAATTACCCTCGAATCCTTTAGAAATGCAGACCACTACAACAAATCAACGCTTTGCATATCAACAGACGAGCAACACCGAACTCTCAACAATGATCCATTCTTGCTCCACATCCTAGTGACTATCCTAGACCTGGTAGCCAACACCTGGGGGTTTGCGTTACATCAATTGACCTCGAGTCCTTTAGAAATGCGGACCACTACAACAAATCAACGCTTTGCATATCAACAAACGAGCAAGAAGAGCTCTAGACGGGCAACACCGAGCTCTCAACAATGACCCATTGTTGATCCATGTCCTAGTGACTACCCTAGACCTGGTGGTCAACACCTGACGGTTTACGTTACCTCAATTGCCCTCGTGTCCTCTAGAAACACAGTGGAAAATTGCGACTTCCTCAAAACCTACACTGTTCCTTGTCGACTGCAGCGGAAACCCTTCACGTGGCGGCAGCACTGGCAGCGCCACAAGTACAATTGACCCCCTCCGTGAAGCACCGAAAGTCCACGGATAAAACGCGGGAGAATTCACCAAGGATTCGGCGATGCTCGTAAAATTCGCTTTGAGGATCGACGAACGGGCCACGCCAGGGATGAGTATAATTCGTCGCGTGGCCAGGGGAGCGAAAGAAGTCGAAAGGGACCGGGCTGATTCGAACCGGAAGAGCTCGGGGCGCTTCAGCGATGGCGGTCGACGCGGACAGAAGGGGCGCAATTAGCTGGTTAACGGGGCGCGGGAAATGCCGTGGAATTAGCACTGGCAGCTTGTGACGAAGTTCTCGTGAACTGGAGGAACAGGAGGAGGGGGAGGGGGGAGGGGGAGGGGGAATCTCGGTGGAAAGTTTGCGCGGAAAAGCCACTCGCGAGGAGGGGTGGCAAGAGCCAGGTTTCTCCGAAGCTGTCCTGAAAAAGAGCTTCGAGACGACTCACCGGGGGGTGGAGGTGGGGGGTGAGACGAATTTTTCGCGGCGCCCGGGACCGTGGAGGAAGGAAGAGATATTTCTTCGGGGCTGGCGGAAAGATACAGACGAGGAAAGTTCCTCTACGGGAAATATGCTTTAGAAATCTGTGGAAATGTCTGCCCCGGTTAAAAAGAGTCGAGAAGTAGACCGAAAGTCTCCCCCGTTTCGGGCGATATTTTTATTTATTCCTATCGACGGATGGAATTTAATTCGAATTATGAATTGATAGTTTATTTATTGACTATTCGACGGTTCCATTTTTGTTTTGGGTTTACCGAATTTTTTTTTATTTTGAGTGCTATGGACAAGTCTTTTTACTTATGTTGATGTGAAATTGTTGATGTATGGGTGTTTTATTTGTTGATGTTTATTTAACTTTTCAATTTTTAGTTTTATTTTGTTTTGGTGTAGAGTTTTTATTTTTAATTTGTTTTGGGGTACAATTTTTATTTTTAGTTTGTTTTGAGGTAGAATTTTTATTTTTATTTTGTTTTGGTGTAGAGTTTTTATTTTTCGTTTGTTTTGGGGTAGAATTTTTATTTTTATTTTGTTTTGGGGTAGAATTTTTATTTTTATTTTGTTTTGGGGTATAATTTTTATTTTTATTTTGTTTTAGTGTAGAATTTTTATTTTTATTTTGTTTTTGTGTAGAATTTTTATTTTTTTGTTTTGTTTTGGTGTTTAATTTTTATTTTTATTTTGTTTTTGTGTAGAATTTTTATTTTTAGTTTGTTTTGGGGTAGAATTTTTATTTTTATTTTGTTTTGGGGTAGAGTTTTTATTTTTATTTTGTTTTGGGGTGGAATTTTTATTTTTATTTTGTTTTTGTGTAGAATTTTTATTTTTATTTAAGATCAATAGATGCTATTTTTATTTGTATTTTGTTTTGTTGTAGAATTTTTATTTTTCTTAAAGATCAATAGATGCTATTTTTATTTGTATTTTGTTTCGTTGCAGAATTTTTATTTTTATTTAAGGAGCAATGGACACTATTCTTACTTACACTGACGTAAAATTATCAATTTATAGATATTTTATTTGTTGATGTCTAATTAACTTTTCAATTTTTATTTTGAATATGTTTCGTTGTAGAATTTTTCTTTTTCTTTTAGGTGCACTGGATACTATTTTTATTTGTATTTCGTTTCATTGTAGAATTTTTATTTTTATTTAACGTCCAATGGACATTATTTTTATTTGTATTTTGTTTCGTTGTAGAATTTTTATTTTTATTTTGTTTCGTTGTAGAATTTTTATTTTTATTTTGTTTTTGTGTAGAATTTTTATTTTTATTTTGTTTTTGTGTAGAATTTTTATTTTTATTTTGTTTTTGTGTAGAATTTTTATTTCTATTTAAGAAGTAATGGATACTATTTTTATTTGTATTCTGTTTTGTTGTAGAATTTTTATTTTTCTTAAAGATCAATAGATGCTATTTTTATTTGTATTTTGTTTCGTTGTAGAATTTTTATTTTTATTTAAGGAGCAATGGACACTATTCTTACTTACACTGACGTAAAATTATCAATATATAGATATTTTATTTGTTGATGTCTATTTAACTTTTCAATTTTTATTTTGAATTTGTTTCGTTGTAGAATTTTTCTATTTCTTTTAGGTGCACTGGATACTATTTTTATTTGTATTTCGTTTCATTGTAGAATTTTTATTTTTGTTTAACGACCAATGGACATTATTTTTATTTGTATTTTGTTTCGTTGTAGAATTTTTATTTTTCTTTTAGGAGCAATGGATACTATTTTTATCTCCACTGATGAAAATTTGTCAATTTATGGATATTTTATTTTTTAACGTATATTTAACTTTTCAATTTTTATTTTTATTCTGTTTTGGTGCAGAATTTTTATTTTTATTTAAAAAGCAATGGATACTATTTTTATTTTTATTTTGTTTCGTTGTAGAATTTTTAATTTTATTTAACGACCAATGGACATTATTTTTTTTTACACTGACATGAAATTATCAATTTATAGCTACTTATTTCTTAATGCCTATTTTATTTATCAATTTTTTTAAAAATTTTTGTTGTAGAATTTTCCTTTTTATTTTGTTTTCTTGTAGAATTTTCCTTTTTATTTTGTTTTCTTGTAGAATTTTCCTTTTTATTTTGTTTTCTTGTAGAATTTTCCTTTTTATTTTGTTTTCTTGTAGAATTTTCCTTTTTATTTTGTTTTCTTGCAAAATTTTCCTTTTTATTTTTTGTTGTTGTAGAATTTTCCTTTTTTATTTTGTTTCCTTGTAGAATTTTCCTTTTTATTTTGTTTTCTTGTAGATTTTTCCTTTTTATTTAAAGAGCGATGGACACTATTTTACTTACACTGACATGAAATTATCAATTTATAAATATTTTATTTTTTAATATCTATCTAACTTTTCAATTTTTTCTTTTACTTTGTTTTGTAGTAGAATTTTTATTTTTATTTTGTTTCGTTTTAGAATTTTTATTTTCATTTAACGACCAATGAACATTATTTTTGCCTACATTTATTTGTCGAAATAATTACATATCTTTTATTCTGAGCAGAGCAGAGAGACGAAAACAAGTTTGAGATTGGTTGCATTTACTATGGCACAAATAACAATTTGTCTCGACGTTTCGGTGAAAGGGAGCTAGCCCTGTCCAGCAGAAATGAAAGTATATTTATATAAAAACTACAAAGTATAGAAATAAGAACTATATTGTAGTTGGACAAATTTGATGTCCATGTGGTTAACACGTTACCGTCGTGGGGGTCACCGGTGACCGTCGCTTCAATCCTACATTTTTTTAAATAAATTAAAAAGATACAATCATTTGATAGTTAACACTTAATTGTATATTGTCACGAAAAATTTCGAGGATTGGATTTAGTTTATAATTTTAGTATAATTTTATAAATGAACATCCAAATGGATTTTCGACTCTTATATTTTGAAAAATTATTTAAGTTCGTAATATTTGACATCCTCAAATTGACAATGATAAAATTTGTAATTTTCTAGAAAACAAAATTTGAAATAAATATTCTGTCAATAAAATATCAAGATCAGAAATACAGCATATACAATAATATTCAATATCACTAGTAAATAAACAATTTAAAAATTTCAACATTTTAAAAAACATCGTTGGACTACATTTTAATAAAAATCAAAAAACCATTTTCAACGACGATTTAAAATCTCCAATTTTTCACAAAAAATCTATATCTTCGAAATGCTATTGTTCAAATTACTAAAGTTGACGACTCAATAATTCCAGTTTTGTTTCCCAACGAGTACCAAAAATAACCAATTTTCTATATCGTAATTGAAAATTTTACATCCTCAAATTGACAAAAATAAAATTTGTATTTTAATAAAAAACAAAATTTGAAATAAATATTGTGTCAATAAAATAACGAAATCAGAAATAAAGCATATACAATAATATTCAATATCACTAGTAAATAAACAATTCAAAAATGTCAACTTTTTAAAAAACATCGTCGAACTACATTTTAATAAAAATCAAAAAACCATTTTCAACGACGATTTAAAATCTCCAATTTTTCACAAAAAATCTATATCTTCGAAATGCTATTGTTCAAATTACTAAAGTTGACGACTCGATAATTCCAGTTTTGTTTCCCAACGAGTACCAAAAATAACCAATTTTCTATATCGTAATTGAAAATTTTACATCCTCAAATTGACAATGATAAAATTTCTAATTTTCTCGAAAACAAAATTTGAAATAAATATTCTGTCAATAAAATATCAAGATCAGAAATACAGCATATACAATAATATTCAATATCACTAGTAAATAAACAATTCAAAAATGTCAACTTTTTAAAAAACATAGTCGAACTACATTTTAATAAAAATCAAAAAACCATTTTCAACGACGATTTAAAATCTCCAATTTTTCACAAAAAATCTATATCTTCGAAATGCTATTGTTCAAATGACTAATGTTGACGACTCGATAATTTCAGTTTTGTTTCCCAACGAGTACCAAAAATAACAATTTCCCGCCACTGTTCGAACCGACAACGTTCGATTCTTTGATTAACCGCGTCGAGGATATTCGATCGACCGAGTCCGCCGTGTCGCGATTTATTCTCCTTGATAACGGTCTCGATTTATAGGAACGCGGTCATTGAATCGCGGGGGCCGTGTTTTGCACGGACCGCATTATAAATTTCAAAGAGTTAAATCCGACGATTATTATCCAAACTGTACGAAACGCGCTCACGGCGTCGTTGCGCGTATGATTAACGGGTAAACGTATTATTGAAATTTCCATGCGATATGCATATTGCGCGACTGGTAATTAATAAAGTCGGTCCATCGAACGCATAAATTAGACGGATATAAAGCGGCGCTGGCGTCGCGCGCTCGCGAAGAAGTCGACTGTTTCTGCCGCGCCGATAGATGTCGCGGTTAATTTCTATTCAGCCTCGGAAAATATGAGATGATATCGTAAAGTTGGCTCGCTTTGTTCGAATAACAGACTTTATAATTTAATGTTCGTTCTTTGTTAACGTGGGTCAGTTTTTTATAACATTTTATGGAAGATACGTTAATAACAGAAATAGAATAAGAGGTTAAAATTGTGAAATATATTGCAATACTGTGATTATTATTATTATTGAATTTATGTTACAAATCATTATTATGGAATAATATATTTTTGAGGATAGCTAGCGATATATTAAAAAATTTATATTGTCTTTTGAATTTAGTTTAAAATAGTGAAATATATTGCAATACTTTGTTTATTAGTATTATTATTAAACAATATATTTTTGAGGGTGGCTAATGGTGTATTAAAAAATTTATGATATCATATGTCTACACAGTAGATTCAGTTCCAGTAGCCTCCATTTGTGAGAAATTATTTCTACCCGGTTATGTGAAATCATCTTTCCCCGGTTAAGTGAAATGAGTTTTCCTTTGGACGTACGAAATAATTTTATCAGTGGTATTTTGAGAAATTGGACCTTTGCCGTCTCAGTTTCAAGACAAAAGACATTAGAGTTCAAATTTCATGTTTTTGAATCATGTTAATGAAAAAATTCACGAGTATTATTTAATATTGAATCTATATGGTTTACAGGTTGTGTCAAACAATCTATATGGGTTTGAGAATGTGGCAGCCATCATCTACGTGAAATTATTTCTACCCGGTTAAATGAAATCATCTTTCCCCGGTTAAGTGAAATAAGCTTCTCTTTAGACGTACGAAATAATTTTATCAGTGATTGTTCGAGAAATTGGACCTTTGTCTTTCTCCGTTTCAAGACAAAAGACATTAGAGTTCAAATTTCATGTTTTTGAATCATGTTAATTAAAAAATTCACGAGTATTATTTGATATTGAATCTATATGGTTTATAGGTTGTGTCAAACAATCTATCTGTGTCAGTTATCAGCAACGTAAAATTATTTCTACCCGGTTATGTGAAGTCATCTTTCCCCGGTTAAGTGAAATGAGTATTCCTTTTGGCGTACGAAATAATTTATTCAGTGGTTGTTCGAGAAATTGGACCTCCACTTTCCTCAGTTTCAAGAAAAGAGAGATTAGAGTTCAAATTTCATGTTTTTGAATCATGTTAATGAGAAAATTTACGAGTATTATTTGATATTGAATCTATATAGTTTATAGGTTATGTCAAACAATCTATCTGTGTCAGTCATCAGCAACGTAAAATTATTTCTACCCGGTTAAATGAAATCATCTTTCCCCGGTTAAGTGAAATAAGTTTCTCTTTAGACGTACGAAATAATTTTTTCATTTGTTGTTAGAGAAATTGGACCTCCAGTTTCCTCAGTTTCAAAAAAAGAGACACTAGAGTTTAAACTTCATGTTTTTGAATCATGTTAATGAAAAAATTCACGAGTATTATTTGATACTGAATCTATATGGTTTATAGGTTGTGTCAAACAATCTACATGGGTTTGAGGATGTGTCAGTCATCAGCTACGTGAAATTATTTCTACCCGGTTATGTGAAATCATCTTTCCCCGGTTAAGTGAAATAAGGTTTCCTTTGGTCATTAAGAATAATTTTTTCAGTGGTTGTTCGAGAAATTAGATCTTCACCTTCCTCAGTTTCAAGAAAAGAGATATTGAAGTTTACATTACATGTTTTTGAATCATGTTAATGTAAAAATTCACGAGTATTACTTGATATTGAATCTATATGGTTTGTTGGTTGTTTCAAGGAATCTATATGAGTTTGAGAATGTGTCAGTCATCATCTACGTGAAATTATTTCTACCCGGTTAAATGAAATCATCTTTCCCCGGTTAAGTGAAATAAGGTTTCCTTTGAACATTAAGAATAATTTTTTCAGTGGTTGTTCAGGAAATTGGATCTTCACCTTCCTCAATTTCAAGGAAAAAGACATTCAAGTTTGCAATACATGTTTTTGAATCATGTTAATGAAAAAATTCACGAGTATTATTTGATATTGAATCTATATGGTTTATAGGTTGTGTCAAGCAATCTATTTGAGTTTGAGGATATGTCAGTCATTAGCTACGTGAAATTATTTCTACCCGGTTAAATGAAATCATCTTTCCCCGGTTAAGTGAAATGAGTTTTTCTCTAGTCGTACGAAATAACTTTTTCAGTGGTTGTTCGAGAAATTGGACCTCTACTTTCCTCAGTTTCAAGAAAAGTAACATTAGAATTTAAATTACGTATTTTTGAATCATGTTAGCGAAAAAATTCACAAATATTATGGTTTGAGTTAATGTTGAAAATCTATTTCTCAAATGTCCAAATGGCGTGTAGAAATTTATTAATACCAACAATGGTGGACAATTCGCATCATTATTTACTAATGTGAACAAAAGAAATAATATCGAGGATTATTCCTCGATTTTTAATTGATAACGAATATATATTGATATTTAAATTATCCACATCCCAGGAAACAGTAATTTACATTTTCAAAACATGTATTAATACCATACAAAAGTGTTACCGGTAGTTTGTATGAAAATCGTGAATCATTGTGATCAAAATAAAATATTTATTACGAAGGAGGAGATGTTTAATGCGGGGAATTCATTAAAATTATTCGCTCTGTGCTTTGGCATATAAATTCGAGAAAGGTTACAAAAGTAAGTGGAATTTCGTCGAGGTCATGTTGGTGGACTCGTAATTTATGTTCCAAACCACGGAACGAATAATTTTAATGAATGTCGATTCGACGGTGGATTATTATTTAGTACATAGAAATACAAATAGCGACTCATTAACAATAATATCCGACTTTCTTTTTCAGCTATTTTTCTTATAAAAAATATTATTCCATACTGAATATATATATTTTTCAATAAATTTTTTTTTTTAATAAATAATTCACGTGGTCCAACAAGTCTGGTTTTGTTAATTTCTAGGGGTGTAAATTTTATAAAACACAATTGACTTGAAAGACAAAGTCCAATTACAAATGTGGAAAGAATTTAATTTTTTTAAAATAGACGACTTACGCGAAGAGTTTATACTAGTTTAAATAAAAGATTAATAATAAAATTAAAAAACGAAATACTAAATACTAATAGTGAATAAATAATTCAGCATTTCTAATAGTATTTTATTATCATAAAATACAAATAACAAAATAAAATAATAGAACACTAAATACTAATAGTGAATTTACTAACACAGTATTTCTAATAGTATTTTAAAATTTGTACCCCAAGAAATTAATAAAAAGAGACTCATCGAACCACGTAAAGTTTCTTGAAAATCTTGGCGTTGCAATTTTGTGTTTTGTCGAACGTTTATTTTATTTCGTCCGTTTGGAAACACGAGAATTTTCTGGTGTCCCGATAAAACAGGAAATCACCGCGCATGCACAGTTCCCTCTTTTTCCCGTTCTCCGTCGAGTTTCTTTTCGTCGCGTAGAAAATGTACAGCTAACAACCCTCTCCGGCGTAACGAACGAATCGATAGACGCGTCGTGGCACGGTGTCGTTACGAAAGGATTACCAGAAACTTGGAGAAAACGAACCGAGTGGTCGAGAGATAAGAACGGGCTTCTTTATTTCGCGGTGGCTCGATTTCCGCGCCATTACGATAACAGGTGGCGAGCAATTCCTCCTGTTCCCGTTGTTTCGGGTAGAATAATGATATTCAATCATCGTGGTACTCCGTAAACCAAGATTTATATTTAACACGTTGACTGTTATGCTAGTTTCCTCTGTTTAGGGAAATTTTAGATATTTTTTCAAATTATAGCGTAACAAAATATTTAATAATTCAATGGGAAAGTAGTTCCAGTTATAGTAGTCCCCATTTGTGTGAAATTATTTCTACCCGGTTATGTGAAATTATTTCTACCCGGTTATGTGAAATCATCTTTCCCCGGTTAAGTGAAATGAGTTTTTCTTTAGACGTACGAAATAATTTTGTCAGTGGTTGTTCGAGAAATTGGACCTCCAATTTCCTCAGTTTCAAGAAAAGAGATATTGAAGTTTACATTACATGTTTTTGAATCATGTTAATGAAACAATTCACGAGTATTATTTGATATTGAATCTATATGGTTTATGGGTTGTTTCAAGCGATCTATATGAATTTGTGGATGTGACAGTCATCATTTACGTGAAATTATTTCTACCCGGTTATATGAAATCATCTTTCCCCGGTTAAGTGAAGCGAATCTTTTTCTAATCGTGAAAAATAATTCTTTAAATTATAGCATAACAAAATATTCAATAGTTCCATGTGCTACTTGTTATTTTGTAGCATTCCCAATGTTAATGTAGTTATTAAAAAATTTTCAAGTGTTAAGGTTCATTTATTATGAGGGTTTTAAAAACACGTTGCAGGATTCAGTTTTTCATAACGTTATTCTTAACAGTAGATTCAGTTCCAGTAGACTTCAATTGTAAGAAATTATTTGTACCCGGTTATGTGAAATCATCTTTCCCCGGTTAAGTGAAATGAGTTTTTCTTTGGACGTACGAAATAACTTTTTCAATGGTTGTTCGAGAAATTGGACCTTTGCTTTCCTTAGTTTCAAGAAAAGAGATATTGAAGTTTACATTACATGTTTTTGAATCATGTTAATGAAACAATTCACGAGTATTATTTGATATTGAATCTATATGGTTTATGGGTTGTTTCAAGCGATCTATATGAATTTGTGGATGTGACAGTCATCATTTACGTGAAATTATTTCTACCCGGTTATATGAAATCACCTTTCCCCGGTTAAGTGAAGCGAATCTTTTTCTAATCGTGAAAAATAATTCTTTAAATTATAGCATAACAAAATATTCAATAATTCAATGTGCTACTTGTTATTTTGTAGCATTCCCAATGTTAATGTAGTTATTAAAAAATTTTCAAGTGTTATGGTTCATTTATTGTAAGCGTTTTAAAAACATGTTGCAGGATTCAGTTTTTCATATCGTTATTCGTCACAGTAGATTCAGTTCCAGTAGCCTCCAATTGTAAGAAATTATTTGTACCCGGTTATGTGAAATCATCTTTCCCCGGTTAAGTGAAGCGAATCTTTTTCTAATCGTGAAAAATAATTCTTTAAATTATAGCATAACAAAATATTCAATAATTCAATGTGCTACTTGTTATTTTGTAGCATTCCCAATGTTAATGTAGTTATTAAAAAATTTTGAAGTGTTAAGGTTCATTTATTATGAGGGTTTTAAAAACACGTTGCAGGATTCAGTTTTTCATATCGTTATTCTTCACAGTAGATTCAGTTCCAGTAGCCTCCATTTGTGAGAAATTATTTCTACCCGGTTATGTGAAATCATCTTTCCCCGGTTAAGTGAAATGAGTTTTTCTTTGGTCGTACGAAATAATTTTGTCAGTGGTTGTTCGAGAAATCGAACCTCCACTTTCCTCAGTTTCAAGAAAAGAGATATTGAAGTTTGCATTACATGTTTTTGAATCATGTTAATGAAACAATTCACGAGTATTATTTGATATTGAATCTATATGGTTTGGGGGTTGTGTCAAACAATTTATATGGGTTTGAGGATATGTCAGTCATCAGCTACGTGAAATTATTTCTACCCGGTTATGTGAAATCATCTTTCGCCGGTTAAGTGAAATAAGGTTTCCTTTGGACATTAAGAATAATTTTATCAGTGGTTGTTCGAGAAATTGGACCTCCACTTTCCTCAGTTTCAAGAAAAGAGAGATTAGAGTTCAAATTTCATGTTTTTGAATCATGTTAATGAGAAAATTTACGAGTTTTATTTGATATTGAATCTATATGGTTTATGGGTTGTTTCAAGCAACCTATATGGGTTTGAGGATGTGACGTAAAATTATTTCTACACGGTTATTTGCAATCATCTTACCCCGGTTAAGTGAAATGAGTCTTTCGTTCAAGATAATTTCTTAAATTATAGCATAACAATATTTTTAATAGTTGAATGAGGTACTTGTTATTTCGTAGCATTCCTAATGTTAATCAATTTATTAAGAAATTTTCAAGTATCAAGGTTCATTTATTATAACCGTTTTAAAAACTCGTAGGATTCAGTTTTTTATGACTTTCCATCCATGTATAATGCTGCACTGGTCTTCGTGGGTTATTCTTAACAGTTATTCCAGTTTCAGTAGACCCCATTTATGTGAAATTATTTCTACCCGGTTATATGAACTCATCTTTCCCCGGTTAAATGAAACGAGTCTTTCATGCAACATAATTACTTAAATTATAGCATAACAAAATATTCAATAGATCAATGTGAAGTACTTGCTACTTTGTAGCATTCCTAATGTTAGTGTCATTATTAAAAAATTTGCAAGTATTAAAATTTATACATTGTAAGCGTTTTAAAAGGGCGTTGTAGGATTCAGTTTTTCATAAAGTCATTCTTAACAGTAGCTTCAGTTCAGATAGCCATAACATTTACGTGAAATTATTTCTACCCGGTTATATGAAATCATCATTCCCCGCTTAAGTGAAATGAATTTTTTTTGGTGATGTACAAAATAATTTTTTCCGTAGTTATTCGAGAAATTGGACCTTCACCTTCTTTAATTTCAAGAAGAGAGATATTGAAGTTTACATTACATGTTTTTGAATTATGTTAATGTAAAAATTCACGAGTATTATTTAATACTGAATCTACATGGTTTATAGGTTGTATCAAACAATCTATATGGGTTTGAGTATGTGTCAGTCATCATCTACATGAAATTATTTCTACCCGGTTATTTGAAATCTTCCTCCCCCGGTTAAGTGAAATGCGCCTTTCATGCAACATAATTTCTTGAATTACAGTATAAAAAATATTCAATAGTTTAATGTGAAGTGCCTGCTACTTTGAAACATTCCTAAAGTTAATGTAATTATTAGAATAAATTATTAACAAACTTATAAGTATTATAATTTATATATTCTAAGCGTTTTAAAAAGACGTTATAGGATTCAGTTTTTCATAAAGTCATTCTTAACAGTAGCTTCAGTTCAAATAGCCCCCATTTACGTGAAATTATTTCTACCCGGTTATTTGAAATCATCTTCCCCCGCTTAAGTGAAATGCGCCTTTCACGCAACATAATTTCTTAAATAACAGTATAACAAAATATTCAATAGTTCAATGTGAAATTCCTAAATTTAACGCAATTATTAAAAAACATAAAAATATAAATAATAATAATTTCGCGACGCTTTTACAGCCAGCAAAGAAACCGGCCGAATAATAAAATCGAATTATCCGCGTTCGAATTTCCCCGCGGTGGCCACAGATTTTCAATACTTTTTTCCCCCGGCGATCTCGTCCTGAAAAAACGGAACGCGATATCAAAGCGAACAATAACGAACCCGACGCATCGATTTCTAACGGCGCTCCTGGGAACGATGAACGACCGGCCGCGTTATCGGAATCGATTTAATTACCGAAGCCATTACGATAATTGCCGCGGGAGACGGTGCCTTTTTTTCGCCGATCATTTTGTCGCGCGATCTCTCGGCGGGATCGCGCGTACCGGCAATAATTTCATCTCGACGTCAAAGGTCGCGAACATCGAGGAATTACGAGCACCCGCGTAATCGGAGCTCGTACCGCGCGTAATTTTCGAAAGGTCGATTTTCGATCGAAAGGTCGCGGACGATCGATTTACGAAACGAGGTTGCAACTGTTCGACAAGGATCGTGTCACGATCCAGAACGCCGTGCAGTTGGCTCGGAGCTAAAGACACCATAAATGGGAACTGCTCGGTTTGAATAACGTATACAGGGCACGATCGAAAAGGTGGCGATTTTCCTCGCAGGAACAGTCGAGACTATAGAATATAAATATTTTGTCGATATGGGGCTACGTTTTCGAGGGAATTATTATTGCTGTGCTTCGCGAGGAAATGTCTTTTTATTTTTAAGAAACCATGAAAAATATTATAGAGTTTTATGGATTCTTGATGTAAGATATTTGGAAATTAAGAGAAAATGTGTAATTTAGGGGGAAACAAATATGAAATTTGAAATTTGAAACTGATGTGTTTGTTATTAGAATGTAAATAAATGTGGAATTCTCGAGTTCATATTGCAAGTTTCAAAAAGAGGAATATTTTTTCTCTATGGTAGATGGTTTATTCTATTTTCTTAATTCTTTGAAGTTTTGAACTTTGCTCACTGTGGCGGAGTCATTTGTGACTGATATTGATATTTCACTAATATAGTTATATTTTCTCTTGCTCGAAACTGGAGCTTCGTGTTTTGTATGCATACAGGGTGTTCGACAATCAAGAATATCAATTTCTTGACTGAGGCTTTGTTAAAAAGTTATTAAAAAATTAAATTAAAAAATTTCGAATCGTTCTGAAAAAATTATTTTCGGTTGCGGGGGTGAATTACAAGCATTTTTGGTGAATAGACGTACCCTCGAAATCGTACGCATTTTCGAGAAAAAAATTCATTACTGAAAATATAATGTCTGATCATGAATGAATGATTCCCCTGAAATTTCATGTGTTCCAAATTGTTCTGAAAAAATTATTTTCGGTTGTGGGGGTCAATTACAATTATTTTTGGTCATTACACATACCTCTGAAATTCTATCCACTTTCGAGAAAAAAATTCGAGCAAGTGCTGAAAGTTTTGGGTAAAAAAGAAGACTTTCGAATCGTCTTGGAAAAATTATTTTTAGTTGCAGGGACCAATTGCAAGCATTTTTGGTCAATAGACATACCCCCGAAATCCCACTCAGTTTCGAGAAAAAAATTCTTTACCGAAAATATAATGTGAGGCCAGAAATGGTCCCCCAAAATTTCATGCGAATCTTTAAAATGTCATAACTTCTGAACGGATTGAAGGATTTTAATGTTTAAAAAAGAAAACTACGCGTATTTTGATGGAGAATATGTATAAATTGCAAAAATATTCGAAAAATTGATGCATGACACCGCAAAATTAGAAAAACCCCATAAAAATGGTCCAATTTTCAAACAGCCATAACTCCTGCAATAGTGAATATATTGCAGTGAAACTTTTTTCTGAAGTAGAGCTCAGGGGTACCTATAAAAAAGTATTAGACAACTTTTCTGTAGGGCGTTAAACAAAAATACTAAAAATAAAAAACGAATTTTTCAGAAAAATCGACAGGGGGGGGGTAGGTGCCTAAATTTTTCGATGAAAAAAAAAATTTCAAATCGTTCTGAAAAAAATATTGTTAGCTGTAGGGGTAAATTACAATCATTTTTGATGAATAGACATACCCCCGAAATCCTATCCACTTTCGAGAAAAAAATTCAGGAAGGTTGACAAATTTTTCGACAAAATTAAAAAATTCCAAATCGTTCTAAAAAAATTATAGTTAATTACGGGAGTCAATTACAAGCATTTTTTAGGAATAGACATACCCTCGAAATCCTACGCATTTTCGAGAAAAAAATTCTTTACTGAAAATCTAATGTGAGGCCAGAAATGCTTCCTTGAAATTTCATGCGAATCTTTAAAATGTCATAACTTCTGAACGGATTGAAGGATTTTGACGTTTAAAAAAGCAAACTACGCGTATTTTGGTGGAGAATATGTGCAAATTGCAAAAATATTCAAAAAGTTGAGGTTTGATACCGCAAAATTCGAAAAACCCCATAAAAATGGTTCAATTTTCAAACAGCCATAACTCCTACAATAGTGAATATATTTGAATGAAACTTTTTTCTGAAGTAGAGCTCAGGAGTACCTACAAAAAAGTATTAGACAACTTTTCTATAGGGCGTTAAACAAAAATACTAAAAATCAAAAACGAATTATTAAGGAAAATCGATAGGGGGTAGCTGCCTAAATTTTTCGGCGAAATTAAAAAATTTCAAATCATTCTAAAAAAATTATTTGCAGTTGCAGCGGGCAATTACAATAATTTTTGGTGAACAGACATACCCCCGAAATCCTGCCCATTTTTTAGAAAAAAATTCGAGAAAGTGTGAAATTTTTCAAACGGGGGAAAAAAAATTTCAAACCGTTTTGGAAAAATTATATTTAGTTACAGGGGTCAATTACAATAATTTTTGGTGAACAGACATACCCCCGAAATCCTGCCCATTTTTTAGAAAAAAATTCATTACCGACAATACAATGTCTGATCATGAATGAATGATTCCCCTGAAAATTAAAAAATTTCAAATCGTTCTGGAAAAATTATTTTCAATTACAGGGGTCAATTACAATAATTTTTGGTGAATAGACATACCCCCGAAATCCTGCCCATTTTTTAGAAAAAAATTCGAGAAAGTGTGAAATTTTTCAAACGGGAGAAAAAAAATTTCAAACCGTTTTGGAAAAATTATATTTAGTTACAGGGGTCAATTACAATAATTTTTGGTGAATAGACATACCCCCGAAATCCTACGCACTTCCGAGAAAAAAATTCAATACGGTCGGAACTTTAAACATTAATAACTTTTTAACGAAGCCTCCATCAACAAATTGGTATTCTTCATTTTCATCTTATTTTGACCTCCAGAATCCCCCATTAAAATTTTTTCCCAGTATTGGAATTAAATAAAATTACATTAAATAAAATTACAATTACCATTTTTACCATTTTGGCTGAACACCCTCTATAGTTTTTTTTTTTTTAATTTTTAAAAAACCATAAAAAATATTACATCGTCCTATAAGTTCCTAATATTCGCCATTTTCAAATTAACGAAAATAAAATTTACAATTCAATAAAAAAGAGAATTAAAAATTTGAAAAAAAAAAAAATTCTAGTCTTCCCAGAACCTGTGTCAATATCATACTGATATTCCACTAATATAACTACATTTTCTCTTCCTCGAACAAACAAATTTCCTACCTAAGAATTGCCCATAAGAATTCACAAATTAAAATTAATCGAACAATTCCAAAAATTGGAAATCAAATCAAATCGACGATTCGTTTATTTTGTTTTAGAAAAAAGTATAGTCCGGGCCAAAATATAGCGAGGTCGTAAACCAAACTCTCGAGTTCGTCTTACTGTTTTTCTGTGTCATTTTCATTTTCCAGATACATACATTATAAACAGGTAAATTAAGATATTAAAGACTCGAGTAAGCCCTTTACCTGTTACGAGACCTCTAAAAATGGCGACAATAGATAAAATATTTCTTCGTACGGCCCTGACTATGGTCCAAGGCCCTTAACTGCCCGTATTTCTGTCAATTCGCTTGTTTCGGGAGCTGAAACCTACAAACTTTGACAACCACTCGAGCTTACGACCTCGCCATATTGCGTCTGTAAAGACAGTTACGCGTTCGAGGCCTAAAAACGTTGGCCAGTTCCGGCGGAAGTTGATGGTACGGGTAATTCGTCGATCTGGAAACGGTTCGTGACGAGCGTACAATGACCGAGATCGACTTGCTCTCGTTAATGTCCATTGTCCCGCGAAGCAAAGGCCTTCGTTAACCACCCCCCCATCCGCGTCCTTGTTCTCGTTTTTTCGCCCGTCGTCTCCACCCCCCCCGTGAACGACGATGTCTTCGTGCTGACCAGCGGGAAGATTTTCAACTTTCCCCAAACGCGATCGAGCTATCGGAAAATCCAGCTCTTCGGGACGAAGGAGCGGGGGCCCCCGTCTCGTTCGATAAATTGCTCATCGTCGAGTGCAAAATTTCGGAGCTGTTTACGAGCAAACGACCAAGGAAATCCTTAACGAGACCTCTTCTGCTGTTTCGTTTCGGGGAAATGTTATTAGGGAGTCGTGAAATGTATTTCGTAGAGAAAAATCGACTCTGCAGCTTGGAATTTGTTCGTTATTTGTTTAGAAAGGTTCTTTTTTACTTTTCTTTTGGTCTGGATTAGCAGAATTGGCCACCATTTGAGCAATAAATAATTCTAACTATTTATTTGCAATGGTTGTTCAAATTTATTTATTAATTTTTTTCGTATAGTAGTAATGTAAATTATTGAATTCTTAGGAGGGTGGAGAAGGCCACCATTTTAGTTGAACAAGAAATAATTTTGTTCAATTGATTTGTTCTATTTATTTGCAACAGTTATTCAAATTTATTTATCGATTTTTTCAGGTAGTAATAATATAAATAATTAAATTCTTATGGGATGGAAAAGGCACCCATTTTGTTTTTCTTGAAGTAGTAATGTAAATTATTGAATTCTTAGGAGGGTGGGAATGGCCACCATCTTTTTTTTAACAATAAATAATTCTGTTCAACTGTTTATTTGCAACAGTTATTCAAATTTATTTATCGATTTTTTCAGGTAGTAATAATATAAATAATTAAATTCTTATGGAGTGGAAAAGGCACC
The DNA here is from genome assembly GCF_051014445.1 of Colletes latitarsis. NCBI lineage: Eukaryota > Metazoa > Arthropoda > Insecta > Hymenoptera > Colletidae > Colletes > Colletes latitarsis. The sequence goes on from NC_135145.1 coordinate 19,033,038, forward strand.
CATTTTGTTTTTTTTTAATCCAGAGGAACAGAGTTGACATCATTTTATTTAAATAATAAATAATTCTACCTAACTATTTATTTGCAATGGTTGTTCAAATTTATTTATCAATTTTTTTCATATGGTAGTAATGTAAATAATTGAATTCTTAGGAGGGTGGGAAAGGCCACCATTTTAGTTGAACAATAAAAAATTCTGTCCAACTATTTATTTACAATGGTTGTTCAAATTTATTTATCAAGTTTCTCCCATCTAGAAGTAGTATAAATAATTAAAGTTTTTAGGGGGAGGAAAAGACTCCATTTTGCATTTCTTGGATGTGGAAGAACAGAGTTTGCCACCATTTTACTCAAAAAATAAACAACATTGTCCAAAAATTTTTTCTCGACAGTTATTTAAATTTATTTATCAATCTTTTCATGAACTAATAATAGAAATAATTAAATTCTTAGGGGAAGGAAAAGACACCCATTTTGTTTTTCTTGAATCCAGAGGAACAGAGTTGACATCATTTTATTTAAACAATAAATAATTCTGTTCAACTATTTACATGAAATGGTTGTTCAAATTTATTTATTAATTTTTTTCAGATAGTAGTAATATAAATAATAAATTTTTTAGGGGGAGGAAAAGACTCCATTTTGCATTTCTTGGATGTGGAAGAACAGAGTTTGCCACCATTTTATTCAACAAATAAACAACATTGTCCAAAAATATTTTCTCGACAGTTATTTAAATTTATTTATCAATCTTTTCATGAACTAATAATATAAATAATTAAATTCTTAGGGGAAGGAAAAGACACCCATTTTGTTTTTCTCGAATCCAGAGGAACAGAGTTGACCACCATTTTAGTTGAACAATAAATAATTTTGTCCAACTATTTATTTGCAATGGTTGTTCAAATTTATTTATCAAGCTCCTCTCATATAGTAGTTTTATAAATAATTAAGTTCCTAAAGAGAGGGAAATGTCACCATTTTGTTTTTCTTGACTCTGGAGGACCAGAATTGGCCACCATTTTATTCAGAAAATAAACAACTCTATTAAAAAATATTTTCTCAACAGTTATTCAAATTTATTTATCAATCTTTCTCATCTAATAATAGTATAAATAATTAAATTTTTAGGGGACTGGATAAGGTCTTTATTTTGTTTTTCTTGGATCTGGAAGAATAGAGTTTGTCACCATTTTATTCAGAAAATAAATAACTCTATTAAAAAATATTTTCTCAACAGTTATTCAAATTTATTTATCAATCTTTCTCATCTAATAATAGTATAAATAATTAAATTTTTAGGAGAGTTAGTAAGGCCTTCATTTTGTTTTTCTTGACTCTGGAGGACCTGAATTGGCCACCATTTTATTCAGAAAATAATCAACTCTATTAAAAAATATCTTCTCAATAGTTATTCAAATTTATTTATCAATCTTTCTCATCTAATAATAGTATAAATAATTAAATTTTTAGGAGAGTTAGTAAGGTCTTCATTTTGTTTTTCTTGACTCTGGAGGACCAGAATTGGCCACCATTTTATTCAGAAAATAAACAACTCTATTCAAAAATTTTTTCTCAACAGTTATTCAAATTTATTTATCAATCTTTCTCATCTAATAATAGTATAAATAATTAAATTTTTAGGAGAGTTAGTAAGGCCTTCATTTTGTTTTTCTTGACTCTGGAGGACCTGAATTGGCCACCATTATATTCAGAAAATAATCAACTCTATTAAACAATATCTTCTCAATAGTTATTCAAATTTATTTATCAATCTTTCTTATCTAATAGTAGTATAAATAATTAAATTTTTAGGAGAGTTAGTAAGGTCTTCATTTTGTTTTTCTTGACTCTGGAGGACCTGAATTGGCCACCATTTTATTCACAAAATAAACAACTCTATTCAAATATTTTTTCTCAATAGTTATTCAAATTTATTTATCAATCTTTCTCATCTAATAATAGTATAAATAATTAAATTTTTAGGAGAGTAGGTATGGTCTTCATTTTGTTTTTCTTGACTCTGGAGGACCTGAATTGGCCACCATTTTATTCAGAAAATAATCAACTCTATTAAAAAATATCTTCTCAATAGTTATTCAAATTTATTTATTAATCTTTCTCATCTAATAATAGTATAAATAATTAAATTTTTAAGAGGGTGGAAAAGGTCTCCATTTTGTTTTTCTTGAACCAGAAGGAACAGTGTTGACCACCATTTTATTCACGAAATAAATAATTGAGTTCAACCATTTATTTGCAATAATTGTGTCCAACTATTTATTTGCAATAATTGTTCAAATTTATTTATCAATTTTTTCACGTACTAATAATATAAATGATTAAGTTCTAAGGAAGAAGAAAAATGCCACCATTTTGTTTTCCTCAAATCTAGAAGAACAGAGTTAACCACCATTTTATTAAAAAAATAAATAACTATCTCCAAAAATTTATTCTCAACAGTTATTCAAATATTTATCAATTTTTTCACGTACTAATAATATAAATAATTAAGTTCTAAAGGAGAAAAAAATGCCACTAATATGTTCTTAAAATGCCACCATTTTGTTTTCTTTGAATCTAGAGGACCAGAATTGACCACCATTTTATTCACAAAATAAATAATTCTGTCCAACTATTTATTCTCAACAGTTATTCAAATTTATTTATCAATTTTTTCACGTACTAATAACATAAATAATTAAGTTCTAAGGGAAAGAAAAATGCCACCATTTTGTTTTCCTTGAATCTAGAGGACCAGAATTGACCACCATTTTATTCACAAAATAAATAATTCTGTCCAACTATTTATTTCCAGCAGTTATTCAAATTTATTTATCAATTTCTTCACGTACTAATAATATAAATAATTAATTTCTAAAGGAGAGAAAAGTGCCACCATTTTGTTTTCCTTGAATCTAGAGGACCAGAATTGACCACCATTTTATTCACAAAATAAATAATTCTGTCTATTATTCAAATTCATTTAAGAATCTTCCCCATCAAATAATAAAATACTCAAAAATTCTTGGGGGCCCAAAAGGCCCCCATAGTGCCCTCCCTAAACCTAAAGAACCACAATTTTCCACCATTTTATCAAAAACTAAACTCTATCCAACGATCTATCCCCACCAGTTCCTCACATTAATACTAATCCACGAATAAAATGTCAAATTCGTACAAAACCCCCTAATCAACCAATCACTTTCAAACTATTTACACCGTCTATAAAACGTCAGACAAAAAATGGGCCCGTCTCCAACGTGTTCACCGTCACCCAGAAATTTATCACTCCGATCTATATCGACTCACGTTTTGAGTCGTACACTTAATTCTCGCGCCACTCCCCTGCATGAATTAAATTTCGAGTCGATGGCGTCGGTTGACGATAACGTTGACCCGAAAATACACCGCGAAGAAACAGGGGCGTGTCCGTTAATTCCGGGGAACCCGTGGCTTGCCCGTCGGCGCCGATTCGACAATAAAGATCAATCCTCCGCCGCGCCTTTCGCGCTAATGGATCCCCCGCGTTAAAAAGCGAATCATCGTACTCGATAAGGTTCCCGTTCGGTAGTTTTACGAGCTGAAGATATCTCTCGAGGACGTACGCGTCCCGACGGGGTAAATAAATCGGCTGGCAGGAGCTCGATAGACGGACACGCCGGGGCCCTTTTAAGCGTCGACTTTTCAATTTACGGTCGGTTCATTTATATCAATCGGACGCCGCCATTGTCCGACTTGGATTACCGGAAGCTTCGAAACTGGTTGGAAAGTGGCTGCAGATAGCGCGTAGCTGGGCAGAATTTTTAGAAATTGGAAATTTGAAAGGAGTGTGTTTGTTATGAAAATGTAAATAAATTTGGAATTTTAATGGGAGATTCTGGGGGCCAAAATAAGACGAAAATGAAGAATAACTATTTGTTGGTTGAGGCTTCGTTAAAAAGTTATTAACGTTTAAAGTTACGCATGTGAGACGCTGGCGCACGCAGCTGTACGCAGGAAACTTTAAACGTTAATAACTTTTTAACGAAGCCTCAATCAAGAAATTGTTATTCTTGATTTTCGTCTTATTTTGGCCTCTAGAATTTTCCATTAAAATTTTGTATGGTTTGGGTTTTCTCGTTAATTAGGTATTGAGAAATGTATAGGGTGTTCGGCAATGTAGGGAAAAATTTTGATAGGAGATTCTGGAGGCCAAAATAAGACGAAAATGAAGAATAACTATTTGTTGGTTGAGGCTTCGTTAAAAAGTTATTAACAATTGCGTCTGTAGATAGGCAACGTGCGTTCAGCTGCGCTGGCGCTTCACAGACGCAACTTTAAACGTTAATAACTTTTTAACGAAGCCTCAATCAACAAATTGTTATTCTTCATTTTCGACTTATTTTGGCCTCTAGAAGCTTCCATTAAAATTTTGTATGGTTTGGGTTTTTTTGTTAATTAAGTATTGAGAAATGTATAGGCTGTTCGGCAATGTAGGGAAAAATTTTAATGGGAGATTCTGGGGGCCAAAATAAGACGAAAATGAAGAATAACTATTTGTTGATTGAGGCTTCGTTAAAAAGTTATTAACAATTGCGTCTGTAGATTGGCGATCAGTGTACAGTTGTTCTAGAGGCGTAACTGAAATTTGAAATTTGTGTTTAATATCGAACTCTAAAAAGAAGGCTAATAGGTTTATTTATACAAAATTAGAGATAATTTTTAAATTCAGTATTTCTAATTCAATTTTTATGCAATATCCTGGCCTAAAAAGAGGCCTAAGAGCTTTATTTACTCAAAATTAGAGACAATTTTAATATTTAATTTTTGTTATCCAAGTTTGTATTCAATATCCAACCCTAAAAAGTGACTACGTCGATGTATACAAAATTAATTACAGTTTTTGTATTTAATATTTATCCAATTCCTGGGAAAAATTTTAATGAGAGATTCTAGAGGCCAAAATAAGACAAAAATGAAGAATAACAATTTGTTGATTGAGGCTTCGTTAAAAAGTTATTAACGTTTAAAGTTACGCATGTGAGACGCTGGCGCACGCAGCTGTACGCAGGAAACTTTAAACGTTAATAACTTTTTAACAAAGCCTCAATCAACAAATTGTTATTCTTCATTTTCGTCTTATTTTGGCCTCTAGAATTTCCCATTATCGACAGAGTTTTTATTTTTTGAAACTATTATGCATTTCAATGTAATGTTACTTTGTTTTTGTATTTTTAAAAATTTCTTTAGCATGTCACTTCATATTACAATCAAAATGAAAGCTACAATGCTACGAAATCAAAAAATTTCAAATCGTTCTGGAAAAATTATTTTTGATTACGGGGACTAACTACAATTATTTTTTGTGAAGACACATACCCCCAAAATCCTACGCATTTTCGAGAAACAAATTCGTCTAGGTTGACAAATTTTATTAATAATTTTTGAATTTTAAAAAAGATTGAATGGAAGATTGTAGAGACCAAAATAAGACGAAAATCAAGAATAACAAATTGTCGATTGAGGCTTCTTTAAAAAGTTATTAACATTTAAAATTCCATATTGACTGGAAAATTTTTCGGCGAAATCAAAAAATTTCAAATCGTTTTGGAAAAATTATTTTTGATTACGGGGACTAATTACAATTATTTTTTGTGGAAACACATACCCCCAAAATCCTACGCATTTTCGAGAAAAAAATTCGTCTATGTTGATAAATTTTATTAATAATTTTTGAATTTTAAAAAAGTTTGAATGTTAGATTGTAGAGTCCAAAATAAGACGAAAATGAAGAATAACAATTTGTCGATTGAGGCTTCTTTAAAAAGTTATTAACATTTAAAATTCCATATTGACTGGAAAATTTTTCGGCGAAATCAAAAAATTTCAAATCGTTCTGGAAAAATTATTTTTGATTGCAGGGACTAATTACAATTATTTTTTGTGGAAACACATACCCCCAAAATCCTACGCATTTTCGAGAAAAAAATTCGTCTAGGTTGACAAATTTTATTAATAATTTTTGAATTTCAAAAAAGTTTGAATGGAAGATTCTGGGGGCAAAAATAAGTCGAAAATGAAGAATAACAATTTGTCGATTGAGGCTTCGTTAAAAAGTTATTAACATTTAAAATTCCATATTGACTGGAAAATTTTTCGGCGAAATCAAAAAATTTTAAATCGTTCTGGAAAAATTATTTTTTATTGCAGGGACTAATTACAATTATTTTTTGTGGAAACACATACCCCCAAAATCCTACGCATTTTCGAGAAAAAAATTCGTCTAGGTTGACAAATTTTATTAATAATTTTTGAATTTCAAAAAAGTTTGAATGGAAGATTCTGGGGGCAAAAATAAGTCGAAAATGAAGAATAACAATTTGTCGATTGAGGCTTCGTTAAAAAGTTATTAACATTTAAAATTCCATATTGACTGGAAAATTTTTCGGCGAAATCAAAAAATTTTAAATCGTTCTGGAAAAATTATTTTTTATTGCAGGGACTAATTACAATTATTTTTTGTGAAAACACATACCTCCAAAATCCTACGCATTTTCGAGAAAAAAATTCATCTAGGTTGACAAATTTTATTAATAATTTTTGAATTTTAAAAAAGTTTGAATGTTAGATTGTAGAGTCCAAAATAAGACGAAAATGAAGAATAACAATTTATCAATTGAGGCTTCGTTAAAAAGTTATTAACAATTAAAATTCCATATTGACTGGAAAATTTTTCGGCGAAATCAAAAAATTTCAAATCGTTCTGGAAAAATTATTTTTGATTGCAGGGACTAATTACAATTATTTTTTGTGAAAACACATACCCCCAAAATCCTACGCATTTTCGAGAAAAAAATTCATCTAGGTAGACAAATTTTATTAATAATTTTTGAATTTTAAAAAAGTTTGAATGTTAGATTGTAGAGACCAAAATAAGACGAAAATGAAGAATAACAATTTGTCGATTGAGGCTTCTTTAAAAAGTTATTAACATTTAAAATTCCATATTGACTGGAAAATTTTTCGGCGAAATCAAAAAATTTCAGATCGTTCTGGAAAAATTATTTCTGATTGCAGGGACTAATCACAATTATTTTTTGTGGAAACACATACCTCCAAAATCCTACGCATTTATGAGAAAAAAATTCGTCCAGGTTGACAAATTTTATTAATAATTTTTGAATTTTAAAAAAGTTTGAATGTTAGATTGTAGAGGCCAAAATAAGACGAAAATGAAGAATAACAATTTGTCGATTGAGGCTTCTTTAAAAAGTTATCCACATTTAAAATTCCATATTGACTGGAAAATTTTTCGGCGAAATCAAAAAATTTCAAATCGTTTTGGAAAAATTATTTTTGATTGCAGGGACTAATTACAATTATTTTTTGTGAAGACACATACCCCCAAAATCCTACGCATTTTCGAGAAAAAAATTCATCTAGGTTGACAAATTTTATTAATAATTTTTGAATTTTAAAAAAGTTTGAATGTTAGATTGTAGAGTCCAAAATAAGACGAAAATGAAGAATAACAATTTGTCGATTGAGGCTTCGTTAAAAAGTTATTAACAATTGCGCCTCTAAATAAGCAACGTGCGTTCAGCTGCGTGCGCCAGCGTCTCACAGACGCAACTTTAAACGTTAATAACTTTTAAACGAAGCCTCAATCAACAAATTGTTATTCTTCATTTTCGACTTATTTTTGCCCCCAGAATCTCCCATTAAAATTTTTCCCTACGTTGCCAAATACCGAATATAAAAATTTAATAAATCGACGCAGACAAATTGCTCGTTTTATCGACGAAAGACTGCAGTGTCTGTGCATACGATGAATCAGATAAATTTTTCAATCTAACCAGATTTTGACTCTCGGGGATAGCGGCAATTTATCGAGACCGAGGACGAAGGCTGAGGACGAAGGCTGAAGACGAGCCAACTCGACGCGAAATTTTATTAGAACGAGCGACTGCAACGCGCCGAACTTGCTCCCTTTAATTCACTTCCCCGACACGCTCCGCCTACCATTTTAGGGGGGTATAAATTTTAGCGCGTGTGTGCAATTATGTAAAACTCTTCCAGCCGTACGGGTGGCGTCCCGAAATTATTTAGCATCGAAATAGTTCCGCCTTGCGCGCGCCCGCGTTTTCCGCAACGACGACCGTCTTGCGTGTCGAATTTCCCGCGTAATTACAGGCATAAACGAATGTTTACAATTATACTGTTCCCCGGCACAAGCGTGCGGCAACATGGATTGTTTGAGCGCGAAGTTTAACTATATTTATCGCTAGACTAACGCAGGATAATTGAGAAAAAGTTTTGATAATAAAATGCGACGGTACTTGGTAATTATTTTAAATAAATCTATAGTTGAGGTTATGATAAAGATTTAATTATAAATATCTTGAGAATTATTGAGTTGTTGTTGTTATAATGTTTCATTTTTTTGAACTGGATGAGTAACTCTAGAGACGTGGAAAGTTTCAGATAAATTAATGGCTTGGAGGACTTACAGTTTGTAAGAAAGGATCTAGGGAATTTCATTTCTGTGGTGTTTAGGAACGATGTAAATATTTGAATCGTTTTAGGTATGTTTCGTATGATTTAGGAATGTATAAATAAGAGGAAGACTGGAAAGGGGTAGTTTTATCCTTGCAAATAGTAGTTCAAAATAACTAGGGAAATTTGGTTTTCTTCACTCATTTTGTGGAGGTTTAGGGGAAAATTGACAATAGAATTTGATAACTGCATAGATTTAGGAATACAGGAATAAGTTTGAATAAGATTCATTCGAAAAATGGAGAAAGATGAGTAAGAAAGGATCTAGGGAATTCAATTTTTGTACTAGAAAAATTTTTGTGTGATTTTTAGAAATGTTACAAAATTTATTTGAATTCTTCTTTAGTATGTTTTTTTAATTTGTGGTTTACAAATGCATAAATAAAAAGGGTAGTTTCACCTTTGTAATCTACAGTAGTACCAACCAAATCTAGAAATTAAATTTTCTTCTCTCACTTTGTGAAAATTAAAGGGAAAATTGATAATGAAATTTGATAACTGCATAGATTTAGGAATACATAATAATTTTGAATAAGATTCTTTCGAAAAATGGAGGAAGATGAGTAAGAAAGAACCTAGGGAATTTAATTTTTATAAAAGAAAAAAATCTCTTTTATAATCTTTGAAAAACTATAAAATTTATTTAAATTCTTCTTCAGTATGTTTTTTAATTTATGGTTTGCAAATGCATAAATAAAATGTGTGGTTTCACCCTTGCAATCTAACAGTAGTACCAACTAAATATACAAATTAAGTTTTCTTCCTCCACTTTGTGAAGATTTAGGGGGAAATTTACAATAAAGTTTGGTGACCACATAGATCTAGAAATACAGAAAATTTCAAATAAAATTCTTCTGAAAAGTGAAGGAAAATAAGCAAAAAAGAACCTAGGGAATTTAATTTTTATAACAGAACAAAAATTGTTTCGTAGTCTTTGAAAACATTACAAAATTGATTTTAATTCATCTTCAGTATGTTTCTTAATCTATGGTTTGCAAATGCATAAATAAAATGTGTGGTTTCACCTTTGCAATCTAACAGTAGTACCAACCAAATATAGAAATTAAACTTTCTTCCTTCACTTTGTGAAGATTTAAGAGGAAATTTACAATAAAGCTTGATGCACATATAGATCTAGAAATACAGAAAATTTCAAATAAAATTCTTCTGAAAATTGAAGGAAAATTGAGTAAAAAAGAACCTAGGGAATTTAATTTTTATAACAGAACAAAAATTGTTTTGTAGTCTTTGAAAATATTACAAAATTGATTTTAATTCTTATTCAGTTTTTAATTTATGGTTTGCAAATGCATAAATAAAATGTGTGGTTTCACCCTTGCAATCTAACAGTAGTACCAACCAAATATACAAATTAAATTTTCTTCCCCCACTTTGTGAAGAATTAAAGGGAAATTTACAATAAAGTTTGATGAGCAGATCTACGAAAACATAAAATTACAAATAAAATTCTTTGGAAAAATGGAGGAAGATGAGTGAAAAATAACCTAGGGAATTTAATTTTTATAACAGAAAAGAAACTTTTCTCTAGCCTGCAAAAACTCTACAAAATTGATTTAAATTCTTCTTCAGTATGTTTGTTAATTTATGGTTTGCAAATGCATAAATGAAAGGGGTGGTTTTACCCATGCAATTTAATAATAACCTTAACTAAATACAAAAATTAGGTTATCTTCATTCACCCTGTATAGATTTAGGGGAAGATTGACAATAAAATTCGAATTTGATGATCACATAGATCTAGAAATACTAAAAATTTCAAATAAAATTCTTTCGAAAAATGGAGGGGGAAATGAGTAAGAAAGAATCTAGGGAATTTAATTTTTGCAATCCCAAAAAACCTCTCCGTAATTTTTAGAAATTATACAACATTTATTTGAATTCCTCTTCAGTAAGTTTTTTAATTTATTGTTTACCAATCCATAAAAAAAAGGGGCGGTTTCACCCTTATAGTAAACTAAATAAATAATAATACCAACCAAATACAGAAATTAGGTTATCTCCCAGTATAGATTTACGGAAAAATTGACAACAGAATTTGACGACCACATATATCCACGTATACATAAAAATTTAAAATAAGATTCTTTCCAAAATGGAGGAAGATGAAGACCATCGGACGCCAGAACGTTGTCCAGATTTGAACATGCAGATTTATGGTCCACCATTCGGGACAGGTGGTCCATAACTGGGAGCACGGTTTGAGGAAAATTAGCAAGGAAAGCGGCCCATTAAACGGAGAATTACGCGCGTAGCACGCGTGGTCATTAAACGGTTAAGTGTCGTGTTTCTGCGGACTATTTAGCAGGACACGAGCCCCACCACATTCTAGCATTCGTGTTTCCTCCGTGGAACGACATGCAATCGATTGTAGAACAACAAATAACCTTAGTTTCACGGCTGTATAACGGTTACCTCGATATAACGACGCTAGCCTCGCCCTATCGTGGCGTTATATCGAGGTAGGTGATTTTATTTCAACAATAATTCGATTTTGGAACAAGAAATAACCTTAGTTTCAGGGCTACGTAAAGTTACCTCGATATAACGACGCCAGCCCCGCCCTATCGTGGCGTTATATCGAGGTAGGTGATTTTATTTCGAGAATAATTCGATTGTGGAACAAGAAATAACCTCAATTTCAGGGCTACGTAAAGTTACCTCGATATAACGACGCTAGCCCCGCCTTATCTTGACGTTATATCGAGGCAGGTGATTTTATTTCGAGAATAATTCGATTGTAGAACAAGAAATAATCTTAATTTCAGGGCTACGTAAAGTTACCTCGATATAACGATGCTAGCCCCGCCCTATCGTGACGTTATATCGAGGTAGGTGAGTTTATTTCGAGAATAATTCGATTTTGGAACAAGAAATAACCTTAGTTTCAGGGCTACGTAAAGTTACCTCGATATAACGATGCTAGCCCCGCCCTATCGTGGCGTTATATCGAGGTAGGTGATTCTATTTCGAGAATAATTCGATTCTGGAACAAGAGATAATCTTAGTTTCAGGGCTACGTAAAGTTACCTCGATATAAAGATGCTAGCCCCGCCCTATCGTGGCCTTATATCGAGGTAGGTGAGTTTATTTCGAGAATTATTCGATTGTAAAACAAGAAATAACCTTAATTTCAGAGCTACGTAAAGTTACCTCGATATAACGATGCTAGCCCCGCCTTATCGTGACGTTATATCGAGGTAGGTGATTTTATTTCGAGAATAATTCAATTATGGAACAAGAAATAACCTTAGTTTCAAGGCTACGTAAAGTTACCTCGATATAACGACGCTAGCCCCGCCTTATCGTGACGTTATATCGAGGTAGGTGATTTTATTCCGAGAATAATTCATTTTATCTCGATCTGAGTATGGAAATGGAGAACTTGGATAGTAAATGTGGAAAGCCAGTGAGAATCGCATTCACTAATGAAAATTTAAAACTTTTATTTTTTTACGCCCGTTATACTTTCGAGAGAATATATTATCTCTGCATTGGCTGCTCGCAGGTTTTTCCAGTGGAAACGAGTCGAAACATGAACTCATTAGAACTAATATAAATTATAAATAACTGGGTAACTACACCAACAACGCGATTTTAAGGGTGGTGCTTTTATCATATCCGGTATAACATTTCAACGTTTCAAATTTTTGCGCTTTTAATTATTCGAACTTCTGACAGGAGAGTATTAAGTATCAAGGGTACAGAATTGTTAACTTTATCGAATTATTAATTTATATTATGTGGGGGTAGTATTTTTTTAAATGAATAAGAATTAACTATATTAATATTAATCATTGAAAATCGTCAAGGGTTGAAGTATATTTTTCTTATCATTTTAATTTTGCTATTCATTTATAAAAATTTCTTTTTTGTTAATTTAAGTATAGTAGTGGTTAACAGGATGTCATGTATTGTCAGCACGAATGTATTCGAGGTATCTTGAATATGTTGTAACATAAAGTCTTTTGGATTTGCAAACTTTTATAATTAATAATTTTATATTTATATATAATTAAAAAAAGTTGTCCCACTGCCAACGACGAGTATACTCGTGTTTGATTTCATGTATGTAAACAATAATTTATGACAAAATGTATGAACTTATCAAGAAATAATTTTTATTAAGAATAACAATCAAAACAGAAATTGTAATAAGAATAACTAAGAATAATTTAGGCTTGGGCTTAGAGAATGGGTTAAACAGTGACTTTCATGTAAATATTATTATGCACTTTAATGTTAGGATTAAAGAATAAATCATCTGTCCATTTTTGCAAATTATTAAAATTTTTACTGTCCATGAACGTGTTGAGGCCCAGACCCAATTTTCAGTCATTAAGCGAGGGACTACTGTATTGCTTTTTTTTTTTTAACATTTGTTAAAGGTTTGTGATGAATATTAAGGTGTGGACCCAGTTTTCAATCATTAAACGAGGGACTACTGTGCTAGTATTATTTTTTTAAATATTTGCAATGGTTTTGAACTTAATTTTAAGGTGTGGACTCAATTTTAGGTCATTAAACGAGGGACTATTGTATTGTTATCATTTCAAAAAATATTTGGAAGGGTTCTAAGCTTAATTTTAAGATGTAGACCCAATTTTCAGTCATTTAACGAGGGACTACTGTACTACTATCATTTCTTGGAATATTTTCAAGGGTTTCGAACTTAACTTCAAGGTGTGGACTCAATTTTAGGTCATTAAACGAGGGATTATTGTATTCGTATCATTTCTTCAAATATTTTCAAGGGTTTTGAACTTAACTTCAACGTGTGGACTCAATTTTAGGTCATTAAACGATGGACTACTGTATTGCTATCATTTCTTTAAATATTTGAGGGGTTCTAAGCTTAATTTTAAGATGTAGACCCAATTTTCAGTCATTAAACGAGGGACTACTGTACTACTATCAGTTCTTAGAATATTTACAAGGGTTTTAAGTTTAACTTTAAGGTGTAGATCCAATTTTCAGTCATTAAACGAGGGACTACTGTGCAAGTACTATTTTTTTAAATATTTTCAAGGGTTTTGAGTTTCACTTTAAGGTGTAGAATCAATTTTCAGTCAGTAAACGAGGGACTACTGTACTACTATCATTTCTTAAAATATTTTCAAGGGTTTCGAACTTAACATCAATGTGTGGACTCAATTTTAGGTCATTAAACGGTGGATTATTGTATTGCTATCATTTTTTTAACTATATGAAGGGATCTAAGCTTAACTTTAAGATGTGGACCCAATTTTCAGTCATTAAACGAGGGACTACTGTGCTAATACCAATTTTTTTAAATATTTGAACGGTTCTAAGCTTAACTTTAAGATGTGGACCCAATTTTCAGTCATTAAGCGAGGGACTGCAGTACTACTTTCATTTCTCAAAACATTTCTACAATATTTGAGCCTAACTTTAACCTATTCCCTGCAACATAACAAAAACCATCTAACTTAAATAAACATTGCCACTCAAAACATAAACAAAAATACAAATAATTTCAAATAATTCAATCTCGACATCTAATGAATTAAATAAAGCATCTCTCAAAACATTTTCCAATCCCATCATCACCAAATAAAAACACCCCCGAAAGAACCAACAATTTCAATTAACGACAATCACTTTAACTGCAAATTCAATAAATTGACGATGTTTCCAGCCTCCCCCTAAAGGCATAACTCGTGGCGAGGCGATTGATAACGCGAACAATGTCTAATAAAGTTCTCTTCATTAAGCTAGGAAGACGTAGTTACAGCCTTGCAAATAGTAGTACCACAACCAAATAGGGAAATTAGGTTTTCTTCATTCATTCTGTGAAGATCTAGGGGAAAATTGACAATGGAGTTTGATGACAGCATAATTTTCGGAATACGTAAAATTTCAAATAAAATTTTGTCGAAAAATGGAGGAAGACGAGTAAGAAAGGGCCTAGGGAATTTAATTTTTATAACAGAAAAGGAACTATTTTGTAGTCTGTTTGAAATTGATAAGGTGTGGACCCAGTTTTCAGTCATTAAACGAGGCACTACTTAACTAGTATCATTTTTTTAAATATTTGCAAGTGTTTTGGAATTAATATTAAGGTGTAGAACCAATTTTCAGTCATTAAGCGAGGGACTACTGTACTACTGTCATTTCTTGGAATATTTTTAAGGGCTTTGAACTTAACTTCAATGTGTGGACTCAATTTTAGGTCATTAAACGAGGGACTACTGTATTGCTATCATTTTTTTAACTATATGAAGGGATCTAAGCTTAATTTTAAGATGTGGACCCAATTTTCAGTCATTAAGCGAGGGACTACAGTACTACTTTCATTTCTCAAAACATTTCTACAATATTTGAGCCTAACTTTAACCTATTCCCTGCAAAATAACAAAAACCACCTAACTTAAATAAACATTGCCACTCAAAACATAAACAAAAATACAAATAATTTCAAATAATTCAATCTCGACATCTAATGAATTAAATAAAGCATCTCTCAAACTATTTTCCAATCCCATCATCACCAAATAAAAACACCCCCGAAAGGTCCAACAATTTCAATTAGCGACAATCACTTTAACTGCAAATTCAATAAATTGACGATG
The DNA here is from genome assembly GCF_051014445.1 of Colletes latitarsis. Classification (NCBI taxonomy): domain Eukaryota; kingdom Metazoa; phylum Arthropoda; class Insecta; order Hymenoptera; family Colletidae; genus Colletes; species Colletes latitarsis. The sequence continues at coordinate 19,048,186 of NC_135145.1, forward strand.
TTTCCAGCCTCCCCCTAAAGGCATAACTCGTGGCGAGGCGATTGATAACGCGAACAATGTCTAATAAAGTTCTCTTCATTAGCGGGCGAGGAGGGGGGGAGGGGGGGCGCAGCGATTCCGCTTTCGCCATTAATGTTCCGAAGCCTCAATTACCACGGCGCATCTCGGCCATAAATCAGCCGGCGTGGCTGGCACGTGTGCCACGCTAATCGAGTAATTAACATTCCGAGTCTCGTTTAATTTGTATGTCATAGCCCTAGGTGGCGCGTACGCGATCGCCCGGACAAACTTCCGTTTCGCGGAATAACTTTTGCCAGGCACGCTCCGTGCCGCCACGTACTCATGGTAATTCGAACGAGCCCGCCCCCCCGGTTTGGTTAAATCGGTTCACCTCTTTCTGGAGGGGGGGGGGGGGACGACGAAGTGAAATTTATTTTACGACGGACTGTCGACCGTGGATTTTAAGGAAGGCGAAACGACCCAATCGTCGACAGATTTCGAGACGATCGGGACTTTGCAGTCGATCGAAAATTATGCAGAGTGTGGCACGAACTAGTAAAAAAATATTCCCTATCGAAGTTAGTGACAAATGCATTGAATTTTTACAGGGAATTTATTTTCCATTGAAAATTAAGGTTACTGTTATAATAGTTTTAAATGGAAGTTGGTAATTTCGATTTAGAGGAAGATGGTCGAAATTTGAGAAAATCACCCTGTATAGTTATGTTTAATTGTATATTGAAAATGTGAGGATATGGAAAAACTTTTCTATAGACTTTGGAAACGGTATAATATTTGTTTGAATCCTATTTTGGTATGTTTCTTGTGATTTGCGAATGTGGAAATAAGAGGAAGGATAGAAAGGGGTAGTTTCACCCTTGCAAATAGTAGTTCAAAATAACTAGGGAAATTTGGTTTTCTTCATTCATTTTGTGGAGGTTTAGAGGAAAATTGACAATAGAATTTGATAACTGCATAGATTTAGGAATACATAATAAGTTTGAATAAGATTCTTTCGAAAAATGGAAGAAGATGAGTAAGAAAGCATCTAGGGAATTCAATTTTTGTACTAGAAAAATTGTTGTGTGATTTTTAGAAATGTTACAAAATTTATTTGAATTCTTCTTCAGTATGTTTTTTAAATTTGTGGTTTACAAATGCATAAATAAAAAGGGTGGTTTCAGCTTTGTAATCTAACAGTACTACCAACCAAATCTAGAAATTAAATATTCTTCTCTCACTTTGTGAAGATTTAGGGGAAAATTGACAATGAAATTTGATAATTGCATAGATTTAGGAATACATAAAATTTTGAATAAGATTATTTTGGAACATGGAGGAAGATGAGTAAGAAAGGGCCTAGGGAATTTAATTTTTATGAAAGAAATCTTTTTTGTAATCTTTGAAGAACTATAAAATTTATTTAAATTCTTCTTCGGTATTTTTTTTAATTTATGGTTTGCAAATGCATGAATGATAGGGGTAGTTTCACCCTTTCAATCTAAGAATAGTACCAACCAAATATAGAAATTTTCTTCCCTCACTTTGTGAAGATTTAGGGGAAAATTGACAATGAAATCTGATAATTGCATAGATTTAGGAATACATAAAATTTTGAATAAGATTATTTTGGAACATGGAGGAAGATGAGTAAGAAAGGGCCTAGGGAATTTAATTTTTATGAAAGAAATCTTTTTTGTACTCTTTGAAGAACTATAAAATTTATTTAAATTCTTCTTCGGTATTTTTTTAATTTATGGTTTGCAAATGCATGAATGAAAGGGGTAGTTTCACCCTTTCAATCTAAGAGTAGTACCAACCAAATATAGAAATTTTCATTTCTCACTTTGTGAAGATTTAGGGGAAAATTGACAATAGAGTTTGATGATAGCATAGATTTAGGAATACATAAAATTTTGAATAAGATTATTTTGGAACATGGAGGAAGATGAGTAAGAAAGGGCCTAGGGAATTTAATTTTTATGAAAGAAATATTTTTTGTAATCTTTGAAGAACTATAAAATTTATTTAAATTCTTCTTCGGTATTTTTGTTAATTTATGGTTTGTAAATGCATGAATGAAAGGGGTAGTTTCATCCTTGCAATCTAACAGTAGTACCAACCAAATATAGAAATTAAACATTCTTCCTTCACTTTGTGAAGATTTAAGAGGAAATTTACAATAAAGTTTGGTGATCATATAGATGTAGGAAAACATAAAATTACAAATAAAATTCTTTCGAAAAATGGAGGAAGATGAGTGAAAAATAACCTAGGGAATTTAATTTTTATAACAAAAAAGAAACTTTTCTCTAGCCTGCAAAAACTCTACAAAATTGATTTAAATTCTTCTTCAGTATATTTTTTAATTTATGGTTTGCGAATGCATAAATAAAAGGGGTGGTTTTACCCTTGCAATCTAAGAGTAGTACCAACCAAATAAGAAATTAAATCTTCTTCCCTCACTTTGTGAAAATTTAAGGGAAAATTTGCAATGGAATTTGATGGCTACATAGATTTCAGAATACATAAAATTTCAAATAAAATTCTTTCGAAAAACGGAGGAAGATGAATAAGAAAGGGCCTAGGGAATTTAATTTTTATAACAGAAAAGAATCTTTTTTGTAATATTCGAAAACACGATAAAATTTATTTAAATTCTTTTTTCTTAATATGTTTTTTAATTTATGATTTGTAAATGCGTAAATGAAAGGGGTAGTTTCACCCTTATAATCTAGTAATAACACTAACTAAATACTGACATTAGGTTTTCCTCATTCACTTTGTGAAAATTTTAGGGAAAATTCTTTCGAAAAGTGGAGGAAGATGACTGTGGAAGAATCTAGGGAATTTAATTTTTATAACAAAAAAAAAATCATTTCTGTAGTTTTTGGAAACATTACAAAATGTATTTGAATCCACTTTTGGTATGTTTCCTAATTTATAGTTTACAAATGGATGAATGAATAGGGTGGTTTCACCCCTGCAATCTATCAGTAGTACCAACCAAATATACAAATTAGGTTTTTTTCATTCACCCTGTATAGGTTTAAGGGAAAATTTGCAATGAAATTTGATGGCTACATAGATTTCAATATACATAAAATTTCAAATAAAATTCTTTCGAAAAATTGAGAACGATATCTAAGAAAGCACATAGGGAATTTAATTTTTACAACACAATAAAATGTTCTCTGTACTCTCTGGAAACACTACAAAATTTAGGTCAAAACCTTTACGAATTTAAATATTATTTAGCAGACACAGATTCAAACGATTAAACAAGAAATAACCTTAGTTTCAGGGCTGTGTAACGGGTACCTCGATATAACGACACTAGCCACGCCCTATCGTGACGTTATATCGAGGTAACTTTACGTAGCCCTGAAAGTAAGGTTATTTCTTGTTCCACAATCGAATTATTCTCGAAATAAAACCACCTATCTCGATATAACGTCACGAGATGGCGTGACTATCATCGTTATATCAAGGTACCCGTTACACAGCCCTGAAACTAAGGTTATTTCTTGTTTAATCGATCGAATCTGTGTTCGTTAAATAATATTTAAACTTGCAAAGGTTTTGACCTAAATATTGTAGTGTTTTCAGAGACTACAGAAACGTTTTTTTCTCTTGTAAAAATTAAATTCCCTAGATAACGATGCTACCCCCCCACTCTATCGTGACGTTATATCGAGGTAGGCGATATTTCCACGTAAAATGGCGCAGAATGATTTACGTAGATTTCTGGGAGATAAGATTCTCGAAAGACACATGCGTTTGCACTTGACAATTGCTATTAATATCCATTGACGCAGAGCAAACTGTCGTATAATATACTGGAACAAATTGCAATCGTCGTATAACTCTGTGAATCATGCTCGTGCAGAGTGATGGTGGCAGTTACAAGCAACACGAGAATTCACACTTGTGTCAACATTTCGATTCGCACGTGTGCGTTCGTACGCAGTGGTTTTGTGGTGTGACAGAACCTAGCTGCATTTCAGAACGATTTCTCAAATTATTTTATAGTAAAAAATCGATTTTTATAAATCTGTGTGTGGACATTTTTAGTTTCTGAAAAATTCAAATTTCTGTGCTTCGTAACAATTTTAACTTTTAGTAAGAATTTTCATATATTTATTATTTTAAATTACTAAATTGTATTTTTATAAATTTCTGTGTGGACATTTTTAGTTTTTGACAAATTCAAAATTCTGTGTTTTGTAACAATTTTAATTTTCAGTAAGAATTTTTATATATTTACTACTTTAAATTACTCAGGTGACGACGAATAACAGTTCCAAAAGCATTTAATTCGTGAAGTATAGTCTCCATTCCATAATTCGAACCCATAAGAAAATCTTTCTCTCGTTTATCGGTGATTTAAAAAAAAAAATGTCGCCCATAGTTTCAGATTCGCTTCCAGCGATCATTATCTACAGGGTGGTCGATAAATACAGTGTAACAGAGACGATAACGAGGGGACTGTAGAAGCTCCCCTCCCCCTTTCAGTAGCCGTAATGAGAGAAATAGCTCGCGCGCGTTTAACGGGTTCTTAATTTATACAAGGAGTTCCTAAAACGGTCGGGCCAGCGTCGATCGCGGGTCGGTTTCGTCGGGAAATTAACCCGGGGGGGAAGCAATTTATCGCGATATCGAGCCCCGAGCGCTCCACCTCGCGGAGGCGCCAATGAAGTTCGATTAACTGGGATATTACGGGAGTTACAGCGGGTGACCAAAGCGCGCCGCGCGACGGGAATCCCCGAGCTTACCAAATTAGAAGCGACTTGGCCGGACTCCTCCGGGCCAGAGTTCCACGAAATTAACCTCGGTCGTGGGGCGAAATTATTCGTGGAACGTCGCGAATCACGAAGAAACTCGACGACAAAACGTTTCACGACGCGAGATTGATCGATGTGTATATCGATTTTCAATTTAAAAATCGTTTTTCCGTAATTTTTAGTAGTGCATGTGAATGCTAGTTGGATTCTGCGTGCTAAAAAATATTTACTTTTTTTTATAGAGTGATGATTCGTAAAATGAACGCGTGATACGTAAAATGAATGTGTGATTCGTAAAATGAACGCGTGATTCGTAAATTGAACGCGTGGTTCGTGAAATAAACACATGATTCGTAAGTTGAACGCGTGATTCGTAAGTTGAACGCGAGATTCGTAAGTTGAACGCGTGATTCGTAAATTGAACGCGTGGTTCGTAAAATAAACACATGATTCGTAAGTTGAACGCGTGATTCGTAAGTTGAACTCGTGATTCGTAAAATGAACACGTGATTCGTAAAATGAACACGTGATTCGTAAAATGAACACATGATTCGTAAAATGAACGCGTGTTTCGTAAAATGAACGCGTGATTCGTAAAATGAACGCGCGATTCGTAAAATGAACACGTGATTCGTAAAATGAACGCGAGATTCGTAAAATGAACACATGATTCGCAAATTGAACGTGTGATTCGTAAAATGAACACATAATTCGCAAATTGAACGCGTGATTCGTAAAATGAACGCGTGATTCGTAAAATGAACGCGTGATTCGTAAGTTGAACGTGGTAGACATTTAAAGAAACTGCTGGAGTCGAATTTCGCCTTCGCTGTACGAAAGATGAACGCACCTGGATGTTCATTTTAAGAATCATCACTGTATAACAAAATATTAAAAGTATTTCATAGTATATTTTTGATCAAGTTCAACTTTCACCATTATGTTCAATTATTTCTTTAATAAATATTTTTGACGTTTGTATTCTCTTTATTAATTAAGCAAAATTAAATTAACGTGTTAAAGAAGACATTTTTTTTAGGCCTCCTTTGCAATATTTTCAAAAAGAAAACTGCATTGTATTTTTTTTTTTATATTAATTACAGCTTCGAAATAGAAATCTGTTCAATGAAAGCCATTTATAGTGCCTTCATTGCAATATTTATTCGAGAAACGACTACGATTTTTAACGTTTTGAATTTTTCGAAATTCGACGACTTTTACCAGCAACTCCAATTCATTTAATAATTCTTCAAACCTATATTTTTTCATCCATTGATAAGTATTGAATTGTCGTTAAAAGTTTAATATTTCTATATTTATTTAGAATTTAGTACACATTTAATTTTTCGGATTTACTGCACGAAGCATTTTCGTAATATTATTTTAATTGTTAGTAGCTCCATCAATCGTGCAGTTTTTAGAGAGAGAAATATATTGTAATCGGAGTTTTTATTATGTCGATAATTGTGACGTTAAAAAGAATGAAATGCCTCATCGACAGCATGTCGATAATTGGGACGAGTCGAGTACTGTGTGCGTCTCTTTTGTTATTTCGTATGTTCTGTTCTGCTTGTATTCCATTTAAACGGTGCAATGTTGATTTATAGCACGACCAGCCATCGACAACTCGATTGTGTTATGTATTGACCCTCTGAGAACTGTGCTGGAGTCACCGTTGACTCGTCATTTTTCTCCAGGCACAAACTAAGTCTCGCTATTGGAATAAAGACGATTGTGTATTCGAGATTCGCTAATTTTATTTAGAAGTTTCAAACAAGACTGATGGAAGAGAGAAAAAAAAACATGGTGTCTTCTTTAGTTGTTTATAAGTGTTTTCTAGAAAGACATGTACACGAAGCATGAAGGAGCTCGAGTTTCAAAAATGAAAAAAAATTTATCTATCTGGAAAAAATTTTAATGAGGGATTCTAGGGACCAAAATAAGACGAAAATGAAGAATAACAATTTCTTGATTGAGGCTTCGTTAAAAAGTTATTAACAATTGCGCCTGTAGATAGCAACGTGCGCACAGCTGCGTGCGCTGGCGCCTCACAGACGCGACTTCAAACGTTAATAACTTTTTAACGAAGCCTCAATCAACAAATTGTTATTCTTCATTTTCGACTTATTTTGACCCCCAGAATCTCCCATTAAAATTTTTCCCAGGGTTGACCTAACACCCTGTACCCTTTGAAAAAATGCAAAAAAAAAAAATCGAATTTTTTGGCGGTTTACAGTAGAAAACCCCCTTAATGGTTCTCGTCCTACGACCATGAAAACGCTGGTAGTCGATCACGCTCCATAAACATAATCAGAGTTATGATTTCGTTGCTCGAATCGTATGTAAAACTTGTCCCAGGGACGCAGAAATCGCGGGAATTAGGATCCTCGGCATGAACGATCAAAGAGGACCCCGATTACATTCAATTTGCGCGTTTTAGCGAGCACAGGGTACACATTGTTCCCGCGCAAGCTGTAGCAGAGGGTGGCTCCGAGGTAGCCGGGGTTGTCGTTTCATTTCAGAATCGACGGACGCAGCTTAGCGAACTCGTCGAGCTCGGAGAGCGAACAGCGAGAGCCGTAATTAGAGGATTTAATCAGAGAAGTTATCGAAGCGCTCCTCCGCCCGTATTCTCGCTCTCTCTTTGCCAACTTCGACACGCGCGGCTCCACGGATCGACAAGAATCGTATCGACGATAGGAGGACCGCCGCGAAGTCTCGGTAACACTGGATTAGGTCTGGAAATTTTATCAGATTTGCTGTTTCTTGGCCTCGGATCGTTCGGTTTTTTAGTTTTTAATCAAATACGGAACATAAGAGGGGCGTGGACATCGATTTTCAATTTCAAAATCGCTTTTTTCTACTTTTTTAGTAGAGCCCGTGAATGATTTGGGTGATTCTACGTGCTACAAAATACTTAGTTTTTCGGACAGAGGGATGATTCGTAAAATGAACGCGTGATTCGTAAGTTGAATGCGTGATTCGTAAAATGGATGCGTGATTCATAAGTTGAACGTGTGATTCGTAAAATGAACGCGTGATTCATAAAATGAACGCGTGATTCGTAAGTTGAACGTGTGATTCGTAAAATGAACGCGTGATTCATAAAATGAACGCGTGATTCGTAAGTTGAACGTGTGATTCGTAAAATGAACGCGTGATTCGTAAAATGAACACGGTGATTCGTTAAATGAACACATGATTCGTAAGTTGAACGCGTGATTCGTAAGTTGAACGCGTGATTCGTAAAAAGAACACGTGATTCGTAAAATGAACGCGTGGTTCGTAAGTTGAACGAGTGATTCGTAAAATGAACGCGTGATTCGTAAAAAGAACACGTGATTCGTAAAATGAACGCGTGGTTCGTAAATTGAACGAGTGATTCGTAAAATGAACGCGTGATTCGTAAAATGAACGCGTGATTCGTAAGTTGAACACGTGATTCGTAAGTTGAACGTCTACCCCTTGGAGCCAGTGAAGCGTGAGGGACATTTAAAGAATCTGCTGGTGTCGAATTTCGTCTTCATTGTATGAAAATTGAATGTACCAATCCTGGATGTTCAGTTTAAGAATCTCTATTGTATAACAAAATATTAGAAGTATTTTATGGTATGTTTTTGATTAAGTTCAACTTACCCCATTATGTTCAATTATTTCTCCAATAAATACTCTTGATGTTCATATTTTCTTTATTAATTAAATAAAATTAAATTAATGTCTCAGAGGAGGTATGCTATTTTTAAAATCTTTTTGCAATATTTTCAAAGAGAAAACTGCTTTGTGTTTTTTTTTATATTAACTACAGCGTCAAAATAAAAGTCTATTCAATGAAAGCCATTTATAGTTTAGCGATACTATCTGAATGCTATAATATTTGTTTAAAAATCGATTTCCACATCCTCCCCTTGGTAAAATAAAAAATAATACTTTAACTGGATTCACTTTTCACAAAAGAGTCAAGTGAACACGTATCATTTTTTTATTATTTCCCCCCTCAATTTAGCTGCGTTTGGGAATGATTTCTCAAATTATTTTATACTAAGAAACATATTTTATTAAATCTGTGTGTGGGCATTTTTAGTTTTTGATAAATTCAAATTTCTTATGCTTCGTAACAATTTTAATTTTCAGTAAGAATTTCTATATTTATTATTTTAAATTACTCAAGAGTGTGTATGGACATTTTTAATTTTTGATAAATTCAAATTTCTCATGTTTCGTAACAATTTTAATTTTCAGTAAGAATTTTCATATATTTATTATTTTTTAAAATTCAGGTGTATGTGTGGGCATTTTTAATTTTTGATAAATTCACATTTCTGTGTTTCGTAACAATTTTAATTTTCAGTAAGAATTTTCATATATTTACTATTTTAAATTACTCAGGTACATTTTTACAAATCTGTGTGTAGACATTTTTTGGTTTAGAAAAATTCAAATTCCTATATTTCGTAACAATTTTAATTTTCAATAAGAATTTCTACATATTTCCACATACTTATTATTTCACATTACTCAGGTGTTTCAAAGGTACTCAAAATCTGAAATAAAATCCTCAAGCCCTAAAAGAAATGGTCCATATTTTCGTCTTATTTTGGCGCGTGAAATCGCTCGCTAATATATCGCCCACCTGTAGGTAAACACCCTATATATTCCATTCCATCGCGCGCGCGCGAACATCTCGTAAATTGAATAAACAGTTAACGTGGATTACGTATTCGTCGTCCACGCGACGTTTCGCCAGGACAGACGTCTATTCTTCGACGGGGCTGGCGCCACGCGTACATTATTGCAGCAAGAAGCGTCTCCGAAATACTTTGGCGACGCTCGCGCCATCTATCGACTCCGGCGATCTCGTCGGGAGATGCTGGTCGAGATAAACGCTCGACGGAAATCGGAGGCAGAGATCGCGCGACGATATTAAATCGAATAAATCGCGACGGGAACCGTTTGCCAGAAAGTATCTACGAAATTTATAACGCGCGTCGCCAACGGGGCCCTAGAAATTTATGTCAGTTTTTAATACGTCAATTACCGTTTACGCAGACGTTCCCGAATTGGTCTCGCGCGTTTTATGGAATAAAATACAAAATAACCAGCGTGGCAAATATTGGGCGGAATTTTTTTTATCACGGGAACAGTAATCCTTGGAAAATGAAAAAGTATCGGTGCCCATTATTGTAAAACCTGGGTTCGTCGAAATACTAATCTCGACTCGTATTTATAACTATCGAAATGGTTGTGTGGAAAGTGGAAATTAATGTTTTCTACTGCGAGAGATATAGCAAAGATAATCGTTTGTCTTGTGAGCCCTCTGTGGCTGTGCTCGTTAGACACTTGTCTTCGATTCTGGAGGTCACGAGTTCGATCCCTCGAATCCTAAAAAAAATTGTGTATTGGTTTTCTTTGGATTTATTGAACACAGACGGTTTTCTTCTTAATTAGACTATATAATAAACGTGTAATTATTATATATAATTTATAGAAATCAAATATTCAACGAGAGGTGTTGTGTATATATAGAAAATCATCTATACAAATTTGACTTGTCTATCGTGATTCCTAGTTTCTGAAAAAGATATAATACACTATGTGAGAATGTTATATATAGTACATACACTATTATATATAATCCACAGTATATATATATGTACAAAAATAATAGATGAAGAAAATAGAAGAAAAAGAAAATACAACACAAATAAATAAGTGTGATAACAGTTAGAGACCTGTGTTTTAAGGGTGAAGAAAAATTACAATAAGGCAATACAACAATTTCCCTACATAAATTTCAATAAACAAATAGTGAATTCTCTTCTTCCCCCCCAGAACCGATTTCCATTGTCCCAAAGCAGTCTTTCAGCCCCACTTGCGTTCTTTGGTCGCAAAAATAGTCCAGTGCACAGCTATCGCGTGCATAATACACGTGGTTCGCGCTATCAGCACACACTGACGCGCTACACGTTCCCTTATCACTTCGGTCGTGTCCTAGAAATCCTCCCTAATGCATCCTGCTCGGGACGGGACTCCAGAGGGAGTGGGGGTGGGGGGTGTGTTGCAGCTTCTGCCGTTACAAACGCCTCTGGCACAAGATGTTTCGTCGACCATGCGGAACAGAGTGAAAATTCGTCGCGTTGGCTCGCCTGGGAAGTCGCGTGTCTCGCGAAGGGCCGCCCCCCCGACTAAATAAGATCGTTCGAATTCACGGAAACGACACTGTAATGGCCGTCACCAAATGATATTGTAGACCCCACAAAGTGAGATACACAAAGATGCTAGGAATGTTATAAGGAATTGTATAAATGCAACCTCAACAAACGTAGTAAGTTTGAATGCATGATGAAATGGCGACTGATACAGTTGACAGTGGCCAACGTCTGCTAGCTCGCGAAGTCACGTATACGTGACAGCGGCCGTCAGAGTGTTTAGACTCCGGTACCGGACAAAAGGATGTCGGGAAGTGGCCAGGGATCGTGTTTCGCGAGAGAAGAGACGCACAGTGGTATTATTATGTTCCCCCAGGGGAAAGAACCCGCGAGGTGGAGGGGGAGGGGGGTGCAACACGACGCCGCCAGTGGGTCGGGTTTCAGCGACGATGTAAACACAGCTGCTTGCTGGCGTCCACATATGGTGGCGTCCGTGTATCCCCTGATTTAGTAGTTGTGCACTAAGGGGAGAAACCACTGTGACGACTCGCCATAATGGCTGTTTTCAAGAACTTTTTGCTTTATTTTTGCCTTTGCGTATCTAAGAATTTGTTTGGTATTATATCATTTTACATCGGAATGAAAATAAATAATAGGATGTTCAAGTTTATAAGAAAGGTTATAATGCATTTAAGTCAATATAACTTTTATTTTTTTTGGAATTATTATGCTCTTCAATGGCTGACTGGTTCATTGAGTATTTTCATTTTATTTTTGTCTTTGTATTTAGAAATTTTTTTAACATTAATGTCATTTTGCATCAGAATGAAAATGAATACTATAATATTCAAATTTATAAGAAAGGTTGTAATGCATTTAAGTCAATATAACTTTTATTTTTTTTGGGAATTATTATGCTCTTCAATGGCTGACTGGTTCATTGAGTATTTTCATTTTATCTTTGTTTTTGTATTTAGAAATTTTTTTAACATTCATGTCATTTTGCATTACAATGAAAATGAATACTATAATATTCAAATTTATAAGAAACGTTATAATGCATTTAAGTCAATATAACTTTTATTTTTTTTGGAATTATTATGCTCTTCAATGGCTGACTGGTTCATTGAGTATTTTCATTTTATTTTTGTCTTTGTATTTAGAAATTCGTTTAACATTCATGTCATTTTGCATCACAATGAAAATGAATACTATAATATTCAAATTTATAAGAAACGTTATAATGCATTTAAGTCAATATAACTTTTATTTTTTTTGGAATTATTATGCTCTTCAATGGCTGACTGGTTCATTGAGTATTTTCATTTTATTTTTGTCTTTGTATTTAGAAATTTTTTTAACATTCATGTCATTTTGCATTACAATGAAAATGAATACTATAATATTCAAATTTGTAAGAAAGGTTATAATGCATTTAAGTCAATATAACTTTTATTTTTTTTGGAATTATTATGCTCTTCAATGGCTGACTGGTTCATTGAGTATTTTCATTTTATTTTTGTCTTTGTATTTAGAAATTTTTTTAACATTCATGTCATTTTGCATCACAATGAAAATGAATTCTATAATATTTAAATTTATAAGCCACGTTATCATGCATTCAATTCAATATAACTTTTATTTTTTTTGGAATTATTATTATGCTCTTTAATGGCTGACTGGTTCATTGAGTATTTTTATTTTATTTTTGTCTTTGTATTTAGAAATTTTTTTAACATTCATGTCATTTTGCATTACAATGAAAATGAATTCTATAATATTCAAATTTATAAGCCACGTTATTATGCATTCAATTCAATATAACTTTTATTTTTTTTTGAATTATTATGTTCTTTAATGGCTGACTGGTTCATTGAGTATTTTCATTTTATTTCTGTTTTTGTATTTTTTTAAAAATTTCTGCATCATTCATTTTGCATCACAATAAAAATGGCGGCGTCCACGTATCCCTGTTTAGTTTTGTTGATTGTTGTTGTTTCAGTGACGACTGAAAATAAAGGCGATTTTCAAGAATTTTTTGCGCATAACTGTGAATCTTTTTCTGATAAATGTTTAATATTTTCGGAAGTACATTTCTTGAACTACTTCTTGAGCACAAAAATACAGATTATGATTCCATGTATAGAGGAAAGCCTGATAAACTTTCTGACCAAACTTGTGCAAAAGTTAGTCAAATATAAATATGAATTTTTTGTAAATTGATTCCTTCTTACAAATTATGTGTATAGAGGAAATACAAAATCTCATCGTTCGTGTAAATATTAATTTACAGCCTGATAAACTTTCTGACCAAACTTGTGCAAAAGTTATTTCAAATATCAATATGAATTTCTGCCCAGGTTTGGTCAGAAAGTTTATCCCAGTGTAATTAGTATTTATATGAACGATGAGACTTTGTATTTGCTTTATATGTATAATGATAATCTATATTTTTGTGTTGTTTCTGTAAGATGGCTGACGTCACGTTTCATTTTATTTTATTTATTCGAAAAACGAGAAGCACCATACGAATTAATATTTGTATACCAGTAACCCATTGTTTAACAATTTTCTTCGTCAATATTTGTTTATAAACATCGATCTTTTTTATTGTTTTTGAATATTAATAACAATGAATGTTGATAGATGTAGTTTCTCTAGTCTTTTCGTTTTTACAATATTGTTCAATAATTTTCTTTGCTAAATTTATTTGTAAACATGGAAAATTCGATCTTTTTTATTGTTTTTGAATATTCATAACAATAAATGTTGATAGATGAACACTTTCTAGGCTTTTTTACAATAATTATTTTTACAATATTGTTCAATAATTTTCTTTCCTACTATTTGTTTATAAACATGGAAAATTTCGATCTTTTTTATTGTTTTTGAATATTAATAACAACAAACGTTGATAGATGTAGTTTCTCTAGTCTTTTCGTTTTTATAATATTGTTCAATAATTTTCTTTGCTAATTGTTATTTATAAACATGGAAAATTCGATCTTTTTTATTGTTTTTGAATATTAATAACAATAAATGTTGATAGATGAAATCTTTTTAGGCTTTTTTACAATATTTACTTTTACAATATTGTTCAATAATTTTCTTTGCTAATTGTTATTAAATAAACATGGAAAATTCGATCTTTTCTATTGTTTTTGAATATTAATAATAATAATTATTGGTGAATAATGAAATTGGCGCCATAAATATTTTTTTCAGCCCCCAGAGAATATCCAAGATGGCTGACGTCACGTTTTATTTTGTATCATTTATTCGAAAAATAAAAATCCCCTTTAGTATACGAATTAATTAATTTATTTGGTGTATTAGTATATAAATTAATTTATTTTATGATTCTTCGTCAATTTTTGTTTATAAAACTCGATCTCATTTATTGTTTTTGAATATTAATAACAATAAATATTGATAGATGAAGTCTTTCTAGGCTTTTTTACAATATTTACTTTTACAATATTGTTCAATAATTTTCTTTGCTAATTGTTATTTATAAACATGGAAAATTCGATTTTTTTTATTGTTTTTGAATATTAATAACAATAAATATTGATAGATGAACTCTTTCTAGGCTTTTTTACAATATTTACTTTTACAATATTGTTTAATAATTTTCTTCGTCAATATTTATTTATAAACATGGAAAATTCGATCTTTTTTATTGTTTTTGAATATTAATAACAATAAATAATGACAGATGAACTTTTTCTAGGCCTTTTAACAATATTTATTTTTACAATATTGTTTAATAATTTTCTTCGTCAATATTTATTTTGAAACATGGAAAATTCGATCTTTTTTATTGTTTTTGAATATTAATAACAATAAATATTGATAGATGAACTCTTTCTAGGCTTTTTAACAATATTTATTTTTTACAATATTGTTCAATAATTTTCTTTGCTAATTTTTATTTGTAAACATGGAAAATTCGATCTTTTTTATTGTTTTTGAATATTAATAACAATAAATATTGATAGATGAACTTTTTCTACGCTTTTCTACAATATTTATTTTTACAATGTTGTTCAATAATTTTCTTTGCTAATTATTATTTATAAACATGGAAAATTCGATTTTTTTTATTGTTTTTGAATATTAATAACAATAAATATTGACAGATGAACTTCTTCTAGGCCTTTTAACAATATTTATTTTTACAATATTGTTTAATAATTTTCTTTGCTAATTTTTATTTATAAACATGGAAAATTCAATCTTTTTTATTGTTTTTGAATATTAATAACAATAAATATTAATAGATGAACTCTTTCTAGGCTTTTTTACAATATTTATTTTTACAATATTGTTCAATAAGTTTCTCTGCCAATTTCTATTTATAAACACAGAAAATTCAATCTTTCTTATCATTTTTGAATATTAATAACATTAACCATTGGTATTAAAAAATAGAATCTAGCAAGATGGTGTCCTCTGAGCACTCTTCCTCGATAAAAAGTACTTCCCATCACCAAAATGTAGAACAACAACATGGACCTCAATACAAGTTCCTAAAAAATAGATTCGACCAAAATGGCGTCGTTCAAGCACCCCTCTTCAATAATTCGTGCAATAATCTTGGTACAGTAAGACCCAGAGGGTGGATACCATATTCAAAATCTCTGGATCAAGCTATCGTAAGCTACTCCGGTTCACTTATACTAAGAGTTGCTGCACAGTCTCAATATGGATCTCGTTTCTTCGGGTCTCCGTTCCTGGGAGAGTAAATAATAGACTCCGCAGCTGGACGAAGACCCCAAGAGAAAATGTTCTCACGATCAAATATACTCTGGCCAAGTAGATTCCCCGAGTACACTTGATGTTCTAACATTAAAAAAGGATGCATAGACGGGTTATTCCGAGTCTGGTAATTCCCCGATGGCGGTGTCGCCGGGGGGGATGCAAACTTCGCGATCTTCGTATCAGACAGACGTAGAATTCGGTGCTGGGAAACTACAATCAACGTCTTTGTTTAAAAGTTACACAGTGGATGAGTAGTAAAATTTATCAGTCAAATAAACTCGTGAGAACACGTTCTTCACACGATAGAATTTATTTAAGGGGATCTTCTGCTGTAAAACGAGTTTTTCAATGTTCTTTTTGGTATTCTTTTTATAAAGAAATGGTGCAAGTTTTTACTCGAATTTTTTTCTCGAAAGTGCGTAGGATTTTGGGGGTATGTCTATTCACCAAAAATTATTGTAATTGGCCCTTGCAATCGAAAATAATTTTTCTAGAATGATTTGAAATTTTTCAATTTTTAGGGTAACAGACAGTTATGGGCAGACATTGTATTTTCAGTAATGAATTTTTTTCTCGAAAATGGTTAGGATTTCGGGGCTATGTATAATGACCAAAAATGATTGTAATTGTCCCCTGTAACTAAATATAATTTTTTTAGTATGATTCGAAATTTTTCAATTTCGTCGAAAAATTTCTCTACATTTCTGAATTTTTTTCTCGAAAATGCGTAGGATTTTGAGGATATGTCTATTCACCAAAAATGATTGAAATTGACCCTTGCAAACGAAAATAATTTTTCTAGAATGATTTGAAAATTTTCAATTTTTAGGGTAACAGACAGTTATGGTCAGACATTATATTTTCAGTAATGAATTTTTTTCTCGAAAGTGCGTAGGATTTCGAGGCTATGTGTATTCATCAAAGATGATTGAAATTGACTCTTGCAACCGAATATAATTTTTCTGAAATGATTTAAAATTTTTTTTTTCGTCGAAAAATTTAGGCACCTACCCCCCTTGTCGATTTTTCTTAATACATCGTTTTTGATTTTTAATAAATTTGTTTGACATGCTACGGGAATTTTGTTTAATACTTTTTTGTAGATGCCCATGAGCTCTACTTCAGAAAAAAGTTTCATTTAAATTTATTCGCTATTATGGGAGTTATGGCTGTTTGGAAATTTTGACCATTTTTATGGGGTTTTTCTCATTTTAAGAGGTCAAGGAACAACTTTTTCAATATTTTTGCAATTTGTACATATTCTCCACTAAAATACGCGTTGTTTACCTTTTTAAACGTCAAAATCCTTCAATCCGTTCAGAAGTTATGACATTTTAAAGATTCGCATGAAATTTTGGGGGACCATTTCTGGCCTCACATTATATTTTCGGTAAAGAATTTTTTTCTCGAAAATGCATAGGATTTCGAGGGTATATCTATTCATAAAAAATGCTTGTAATTGACTCCCGTAATTAACTATAATTTTCTTAGAACGATTTGGAATTTTTTAATTTTGTCGAAAAATTTGTCAACCTTCCTGAATTTTTTTCTCGAAAGTGCGTTGGATTTCGGGGGTACGTCTAATCACCAAAAGTGATTGTATTTGATCCCAAAATCTAGAAATAATTTTTTTAGAACGGTTCGAAATTTTTTTTTTCGCCGAGAAATTTAGGCACCTACCCCCTATCGAATATTCTGAAAAATTCGTTTTTTATTTTTAGTAATTTTGTTTGACGCCCTACAGAAAAGTTGTCTAATACTTTTTTGTAGGTACCTATGGGCTCTACTTTAAAAAAAAGTTTCATTGAAATATATTCACAATTGTAGGAGTTATGGCTGTTTGAAAATTGGACCATTTTTATGGGGTTTTTCTCATTTTGCGGGTTCAAGAATCAACTTTTTCGATATTTTTGCAATTTCTACATATTCTTTATGCAAATACGCGTCGTTTGCGTTTTTGAAAATGAAAATCGTCCAATCCGTTCAGGAGTTATGACGTTTTAAAGATTCGCATGAAAATTCGGGCAGCCATTTCTGACCTGAAATTATATTTTCGATAAGGAATTTTTTTTCTCGAAAATGGTTAGGATTTCGTGGTTACGTCTAATTACCAAAAACGATTATAATTGACCCCTGCAACCAAAAATAATTTTTCCAGAACGATTTGAAATTTTTTAATTCAATGTTTTAATAACTTTTTAACGCTCAATTAAGAAATTGATATTCTTGATGTTCGTCTTATATTAGCCTCTAGAATCTCCCAATAAAATTTTTCCTGGAAGTAACCAAGCACCCTGTATATTTATTACTCTCTCAATAATATTCAAAAATTGTTTACAACCAGAAATAGTCAAAATTAGTATCAATGCAGCAATATCAATGAATCACAAATGACTCCAGCACAGTTTGCAAACTCCAAAACCTCAGAGAGATCAGAAACTATCATAAACCATCTACTTTTGCACACATACGTATTTCCAAAATCATATTCCTCAAGAAATTACCAAAAAAAAAATATTTTTTAACGGTTTACATTAAAAGATCCCCTTAAATTCCTTTCTAGCAACGCAACGTACGTTAGTTAGAAACCCATCTAAACCATAAACCATCTACTTTTGCACACACATGTATTTCTAAAATCATATTCCTCAAAAAAATACCAAAACAAAAATTTTTTAACGGTTTACATTAAAAGATCCCCTTAAATTCGTTTCTAGCAACGCAACGTACGTTAGTTAGAAAACCATCTAAATCATAAACCATCTACTTTTGCACACATATGTATTTCTAAGATTATATCCCTCAAAAAAATACCAAAAAAAAAAATTTTATAACGGTTTACATTAAAAGATCCCCTTAAATTCTTTTCTAGCAACGCAACATACGTTAGAAAACCATCTAAAACATAAACCATCTACTTTTGCACACATGTGTATTTCAAAAATCATATTCCTCAAAAAAATACCAAAACAAAAATTTTTTAACGGTTTACATTAAAAGATCCCCTTAAATTCGTTTCTAGCAACGCAACGTACGTTAGTTAGAAACCCATCTAAACCATAAACCATCTACTTTTGCACACACATGTATTTCTAAAATCATATTCCTCAAAAAAATACCAAAACAAAAATTTCTTAACGCTTTTCAGTGGAAGATCCCCTTAAATTCTTTTCTAGCAACGCAACGTACGTTAGAAAACCATCTAAAACATAAACCATCTACTTTTGCACACATGTGTATTTCTAAAATCATATTCCTCAAAAAAATACCAAAACAAAAATTTTTTAACGGTTTACATTAAAAGATCCCCTTAAATTCCCTTCTAGCAACGCAACGTACGTTAGTTAGAAACCCATCTAAACCATAAACCATCTACTTTTGCACACACATGTATTTCTAAAATCATATTCCTCAAAAAAATACCAAAACAAAAATTTCTTAACGCTTTTCAGTGGAAGATCCCCTTAAATTCTTTTCTAGCAACGCAACGTACGTTAGTTAGAAACCCATCTAAACCATAAACCATCTACTTTTGCACACATGTGTATTTCTAAAATCATATCCCTCAAGAAAATGCCAAAAAAAAATTTTTTAACGGTTTACAGTAAAAGATCCCCTTAAATTCGTGTCGAACAAGGCAACGTACGTTAGTTAGAAACCCATCTAAACCATAAACCATCTACTTTTGCACACATGTGTATTTCTAAAATCATATTCCTCAAAAAAATACCAAAAAAAAAAATTTCTTAACGCTTTTCAGTGGAAGATCCCCTTAAATTCGTGTCGAACAAGGCAACGTACGTTAGTTAGAAACCCATCTAAACCATAAACCATCTACTTTTGCCCACATATGTATTTCTAAAATCATATTTCTCAAAAAAATACCAAAAAAAAAATTTCTTAACGCTTTTCAGTGGAAGATCCCCTTAAATTCGTGTCGAACAAGGCAACGTACGTTAGTTAGAAACCCATCTAAACCATAAACCATCTACTTTTGCACACATGTGTATTTCTAAAATCATATCCCTCAAGAAAATGCCAAAAAAAAATTTTTTAACGGTTTACAGTAAAAGATCCCCTTAAATTCGTGTCGAACAAGGCAACGTACGTTAGTTAGAAACCCATCTAAACCATAAACCATCTACTTTTGCACACATGTGTATTTCTAAAATCATATTCCTCAAAAAAATACCAAAAAAAAAAATTTCTTAACGCTTTTCAGTGGAAGATCCCCTTAAATTCGTGTCGAACAAGGCAACGTACGTTAGTTAGAAACCCATCTAAACCATAAACCATCTACTTTTGCCCACATATGTATTTCTAAAATCATATTTCTCAAAAAAATACCAAAAAAAAAATTTCTTAACGCTTTTCAGTGGAAGATCCCCTTAAATTCGTGTCGAACAAGGCAACGTACGTTAGTTAGAAATCCATCTAAACCATAAACCATCTACTTTTGCACACATGTGTATTTCTAAAATCATATTCCTCAAAAAAATACCAAAAAAAAAATTTCTTAACGCTTTTCAGTGGAAGATCCCCTTAAATTCCTTTCTAGCAACGCAACGTACGTTAGAAAACCATCTAAACCATAAACCATCTACTTTTGCACACATATGTATTTCTAAAATCATATTTCTCAAAAAAATACCAAAAAAAAAATTTCTTAACGCTTTTCAGTGGAAGATCCCCTTAAATTCGTGTCGAACAAGGCAACGTACGTTAGTTAGAAACCCATCTAAACCATAAACCATCTACTTTTGCACACATGTGTATTTCTAAAATCATATTTCTCAAAAAAATACCAAAACAAAAATTTTTTAACGCTTTTTAGTGGAAGATCCCCTTAAATTCGTGTCGAACAAGGCAACGTACGTTAGTTAGAAACCCATCTAAACCATAAACCATCTACTTTTGCACACATGTGTATTTCTAAAATCATATTCCTCAAAAAAATACCAAAACAAAAATTTTTTAACGGTTTACATTAAAAGATCCCCTTAAATTCGTTTCTAGCAACGCAACGTACGTTAGTTAGAAACCCATCTAAACCATAAACCATCTACTTTTGCACACATGTGTATTTCTAAAATCATATTCCTCAAAAAAATACCAAAACAAAAATTTTTTAACGGTTTACATTAAAAGATCCCCTTAAATTCCTTTCTAGCAACGCAACGTACGTTAGTTAGAAACCCATCTAAACCATAAACCATCTACTTTTGCACACACATGTATTTCTAAAATCATATTCCTCAAAAAAATACCAAAACAAAAATTTCTTAACGCTTTTCAGTGGAAAATCCCCTTAAATTCTTTTCTAGCAACGCAACGTACGTTAGTTAGAAACCCATCTAAACCATAAACCATCTACTTTTGCACACATGTGTATTTCTAAAATCATATTCCTCAAAAAAATACCAAAAAAAAAATTTCTTAACGCTTTTCAGTGGAAGATCCCCTTAAATTCGTGTCGAACAAGACAACGTACGTTAGTTAGAAACCCATCTAAACCATAAACCATCTACTTTTGCACACATGTATTTCTAAAATTATATCCCTCAAAAAAATACCAAAAAAAAAAATTTTTTTAACGGTTTACATTAAAAGATCCCCTTAAATTCGTGTCGAACAAGGCAACGTACGTTAGTTAGAAACCCATCTAAACCATAAACCATCTACTTTTGCACACATATGTATTTCTAAAATCATATTTCTCAAAAAAATACCAAAAAAAAAATTTCTTAACGCTTTTCAGTGGAAGATCCCCTTAAATTCGTGTCGAACAAGGCAACGTACGTTAATTAGAAACCCATCTAAACCATAAACCATCTACTTTTGCACACATGTGTATTTCCAAAATCATATTTCTCAAAAAAGTACCAAAAAAAAAAAATTTTTTAACGGTTTACAGTAAAAGATCCCCTTAAATTCTTTTCTAGCAACGCAACGTACGTTAGTTAGAAACCCATCTAAACCATAAACCATCTACTTTTGCCCACATGTGTATTTCTAAAATTATATCCCTCAAAAAAATACCAAAAAAAAAAATTTTTTAACGCTTTTTAGTGGAAGATCCCCTTAAATTCGTGTCGAACAAGGCAACGTACGTTAGTTAGAAACCCATCTAAACCATAAACCATCTACTTTTGCACACATGTGTATTTCTAAAATCATATTCCTCAAAAAAATACCAAAAAAAAAATTTCTTAACGCATTTCAGTGGAAGATCCCCTTAAATTCGTTTCTAGCAACGCAAGGTACGTTAGTTAGAAAACCATCTAAACCATAAACCATCTACTTTTGCACACATGTGTATTTCTAAAATCATATTCCTCAAGAAAATACCAAAAAAAAAAAATCGAATTTCTCGACGGTTTACAGTAAAAAATTCCCTTAAATTCGTTTCGAACAAGGCAACGTACGTTAGTTAGAAAACATGAAAACGCGAGGAAATCGCGGAACACGCGGTGGCCAAAGAGGCTCCCGGTTTGCTGTAAACGCGAACCGATTAAAATCACTCGTAGCTACAACGAGATCAGCGTTAAGCTAAACGAACTTTGCTGCTTGGAGGATCGCGATCCGTCGTATTTAATCTCGTTCCAGCTTACTGTAACCGGAGCACTTTTGAAGGCTCGTTCCTCGAAAGCTCTCGACGCAGTTTAACGTCGAAGCGATATCTGCTTAAGCGATAGCGTCACCCGACGGACGTCGACGCTGTATCGGAGTTTTCTTAGGAACGAATGGGCCTCTGAGAACCGTTTAGAAAGAACATCATCGCTTTCAAGTGAAATCTTCGTTCCCATAGAGAGTTGCGTTGAATCATATTCCTTTGGAATATTCGAGCCTTCGAATATTATTCCAATGATGTCGTTCACGATTATCACTTTCCCTCAAAGAATAATAATAAATGTAAATTATTAGTATACGAAGTGTTCAACCCGGGAAAAATTTTAATGGGAGATTCTATAGACCAAAATAAGACGAAAATGAAGAATAACAATTTCTCGATTGAGGCTTCGTTAAAAAGTTATTAGCATTTGCGTCTGAAGATAAGCAACGTGCGCACAGCTGCGCTGGCGCCTCACAGACGCAACTTTGGACGTCAATAACTTTTTAACGAAGCCTCCATCAACAAATTGTTATTCTTCATTTTCGACTTATTTTGACCCCCAGAATCTTCCATTAAAATTTTTTGTGGATTGGGTTTTCTCGAGAAATGGGGTGTTCGACAACGCAGGGAAAAATTTTAATGGGGGATTCTAGGGGCCAAAATAAGACGAAAATGAAGAATACCAATTTCTCGATTGAGGCTTCGTTAAAAAGTTATTAGCATTTGCGCCTGTAGGCAACCTGCGCAGCTGCTCTACAGGCGCAAATGCTAATAACTTTTTAACGAAGCCTCGATCAACAAATTGTTATTCTTCCAATTTTTCTCAGAAGAGCCCGGACACCCTGTATAGTTCGTTAGAAATAGAGAACTAGCGAACCTTAGAGAGAGACAGCCACATACAACTACGATACTCAACTAATTCCTCCTCTTGACATCCGACTGTATCATCCCTACGTGCAATACCGGGAATCTTCCATTCAATTTATGGAGTCAGCACATTTCCCTAGCATCTTTTGCAGAGATATTTCGTGTTTCACACCCCCTCCCTTTTCTTTTGTAGCGCGATGGATCTGAAACGCTAGTACAAAGCGTTCCTGAAGGCTGGCCCGCGAACGAGACTGCGCGATCCACAATGAACGTTATTAATATAATTTCCCGGCTTTAATCGGGCGTTCCGTGGCCCCCGGAGAATTCAATTTGGATCCCAACTAAATAGGCACGCGTTCCCCGAGTAGGCGAGCGAACGGTTATCGGATTACTTGACATTTTCCATTACCGGGGACCGGCCGACTAGCAACGTCTAAAGCTTATCATCTTGATTCGAGCGGTATCAGTTTTCCCTGCCTCTCGAGGATTTAATCTTCACTCGGTTTACCGGCACGTGTATACCTGGTGACGCTAAAATTGCGTCTGCATCTTGATATTAATCTTAGAAACCTTGTAAATATTTTAAAAAATGATAGTAGTACTGTAGTCCCTCGTTTAGTGACTGAAAAGTGGGTCTACACCTTGAAGATAAGCTCAAAATCCTTGGAAATGTATTAGAAAATGATTCTGGTATAGTAATCCCTCGACTAATGACCACAAATTGGGTCTGCACCTTAATATTAATCTTAGAAACCTTGAAAATATTTTAAAAAATGATTCTAGTACTGTAGTCCCTCGCTTAATGACTGAAAAGTGGGTCTACACCTTCAAGATAAGCTCAAAATCCTTGGAAATATTTTAGGAAATAATTGTAGTGTAGTAGTCCCTCGACTAATAACAAAATTGAGTCTACGCCTTAAAGTAAAGCTCAAAATCTTTGGAAATATTTTTGAAAATGATTGTAGTATAGTAGCCCCACGACTAATGACCTAAAATTGGGTCTGCGCCTTAATATTTATCTCAGAAACCTTGCAAATATTTAAAAAAATGATACTAGTATAGTAATCCCTCGATTAATGACCTAAAATTGGGACTGTACCTTAATATTAATCTCAGAAACCTTGTAAATATTTAAAAAAATGATACTAGTACAGTAGTCCCTCGCTTAATGACTGAAAAGTGGGTCTACACCTTGAAAATAAGAGTCAAAATCCTTGCAAATATTTTAGAAAATGATTTTAATATAGCAGTCCTACGACTAATGACAAAATTAAGTCTACACCATAAACTAAAGCTCAAAATTTTTGCAAATATTTTAGAAAATGATTCTAGTATAGTAGTCCCCCGACTAATAACCTCAAATTGAGTCTGTACCTTAATATTAATCTCAGAAACCTTGTAAATATTTTAAAAAATGATACTAGTACTGTAGTCCCTCGTTTAATGATTGAAAATTGGGTCTGTACCTTGAAAATAAGCTCAAAATCCTAGGAAATATTTTAGAAAATGTTTGTAGTATAGTAGTTTCCCACTTAATGACAAAATTGAGTCTCTACCATAAAGTAAAGCTCAAAATTTTTTTCAAATATTTTAGAAAATGATTGTAGTATAGTAGTCCCTCGATTAATGACCTAAAATAGGGTCTGTACCTTAATATTAATCTCAGAAACCTTGTAAATATTTAAAAAAATGATACTAGTACAATAGTGTCTCGTTTAATGACGAAAAATTGGGTCTGTACCTTGAAAATAAGCTCAAAATCCTTGCAAATATTTAAAAAGATGAATCTAGTACTGTAGTCCCTCGCTTAATGACAGAAAATTGGGTCTGTACCTTAGAGATAAGCTCAAAATCCTTGGAAATATTTTAGAAAATGATTCTAGTATAATAGTCCCGCGACTAATGACAAAATTGAGTCTACACCACAAAGTAAAGCTCAAAATTTTTTTCAAATATTTTAGAAAATGATTCTAGTATAGTAGTACCTCGACTAATGACCTAAAATTGGGTCTATACCTTAATATTAATCTCAAAAACCTTGCAAATATTTAAAAAAATGATACTAGTACAGTAGTCCCTCGTTTAATGACGAAAAATTGGGTCTGCACCTTAATATTAATCTCAGAAACCTTGCAAATATTTTAGAAAATGATTGTAATATACTAATCCCTCGATTAATGACAAAAAATTGGGTCTGCACCTTAATATTAACCTCAGAAACCTTGTAAATATTTAAAAAAATGATACTAGTACAGTAGTCCCTCGTTTAATGACTGAAAATTGGGTCTACACCTTGAAGATAAGCTCAAAATTCTTGCAAATATTTTAGAAAATGATTCTAGTATAGTAATCCCTCGTTTAATGACTGAAAACAGGGTCCATATCTTAAAATTCATCTCAAACCCTATACAAATATTTTTAAACAAGAGAGCAGTACAATAGTCCCTCGTTTAATGACTGAAAATTGGGTCTGTGCCTTAAAATTAATCTCAAACCCTATACAAATATTTTTAAACAAGAGAGCAGTACAATAGTCCCTCGTTTAATGACTGAAAATTGGGTCTGTGCCTTAAAATTAATCTCAGAAACCTTGTAAATATTTAAAAAAATGATACTAGTACAGTAGTCCCTCGTTTAATGACAGAAAATTGGGTCTGCACCTTGAAGATAAGCTCAAAATTCTTGCAAATATTTTAGAAAATGATTCTAGTATAGTAATCCCTCGTTTAATGACTGAAAACAGGGTCCATATCTTAAAATTCATCTCAAACCCTATACAAATATTTTTAAACAAGAGAGCAGTACAATAGTCCCTCGCTTAATGACTAAAAATATGGTCTATGTCTTAAAATTAATCTCAGAAACCTTGTAAATATTTAAAAAAATGATACTAGTAAAATAGTCCCTCGTTTAATGACTGAAAACTGGGTCTACACTTCAATATTCATCTCAAAGGTAATGAAGACGGTAAAAATAATTCCAAAGTTGATCTTTGGGAAGATAATACCGTCGCGGGAGGATAGACGACGTGAACAACGAGGAGGGGCTAATTAACGCAAGGGAACAATGGTTTGAGTTGGTGTAACGCGAAACGCAAAGGAAATTCCTGCGATGCTGTTGATCGCGACGACGGATCCGTGCCAAAGCGTCGGGGGATCCGTCTTTCGAGTTTACGGGACGCTCAGTGGTTCTCAAAGAGTGTTTCATTTCAGTTTTGTATTTTGTATATTTAAAAATTTTTTTAGTTTGAATGTCATTTTGCATCGGAATAAAAATGAATGCTATATTCACGTCCACGATCATGTTAAGGATATTCAATCTTTCTTGGAGTTTCTGGAAGGCTCAGTGGTTCTCAAAAGAAGTTATTTTGCTCGAATTATATGAGCTTTTATAATTTATAGATAATTATAAATTATATATTGAAATCTCGTTATGTTGTAATTTTGGATTCGAAAAGTTCAGTGGTTCTCAAAAGAAATTACTTTTCTCAAATTACACGAGCTTCTATAATTTATATATAATTATAAATTTATAAATAAATATTGATACTGTAATTTCTATGGAAAAAAATCGTCAAGTGATGTTTATTTTGTTATATTTAAATTTTGATTTCGAAACGCTCAGTGGTTCTCAAAAGAAAATATTTTTGTTGAATTATAAAGCTTCTATAGTTTACATAAAATCAGTAATTTATAAATAAATATTGATACTGTAATTTCTATGGGGGAAAAATCGTCAAGATTTGTTTATCTCGTTATATTGAAATTTTGGATTCGAAATGCTCAGTGGTTCTCAAAAGAAATTATTTTTCTTGAATTATCAAGCTTCTATAGTTTATATAGAATTATAAATTTATAAATAAATATTGATACTGTAATTTCTATGGAAGAAAGAAATCAAGTTATATTGAAATTTTGGATTCGGAACGCTCAGTGGTTCTCAAAAGAAATTATTTTGCTCGAATTATATGAGCTTCTATAATTTATATATAATTATAAATTATATATTGAAATCTCGTTATGTTGAAATTTTAAATTCGAAACGCTCAGTGGTTCTCAAAAGAACTTACTTTGCTCGAATTACACGAGCTTCTATAATTTATATATAATTATAAATTTATGAATAAATATTGATACTGTAATTTCTATGGGGGGAAAATTGTCAAGATTTGTTTATCTCGTTATATTGAAATTTTGGTTTCGAAACGCTCAGTGGTTCTCAAAAGAAATTATTTTTCTCGAATTATGAAATTTCTATAATTTATATATAATAAAGATGCTTGTCTGATTATATTAAAATTTCTGTTTATGTTTTTAGAATTTAACAGTTTCATCGTTGTGTTAAATTTGGCGCCAAAATTGATCTCGAACGATGGCTGATCTATAAAATCAACGCACAAACAACGAAACAAATTTATTCACGACGTTTGCTCGATCGAACAGTTAAATATTTATTCATTGCTCGCGGAATATCTCATTCGATTATTGGAATGTTTATTTAACGGTTTAACAATTTTTTTATTGCGTTGTTTACTCGATTTTCGATATTTTTAACTAAACTGTTGCCCCATTAGAGACTTTCGAAAGCCTGACTCTCGATGTAATAATTTTCATTCGAATTCAATTGTTCATAATTAGTGCAAATATAAAATTTCTTAACTGTAATAGATGTTAGTGTTTGCAAAAATTGAAACATATTTTACTCACGTCAAATACAGTCAAACATTATGTTATGGGCTCCAAACTTACCTGAAACAAACAAAACAATTATAAAATTATTACAAAAATGACAAACATTCGGTGGTATTTATTTCTATCGTTCATTTTTTTTCTTTCTCACTATTTTAATTTGTTTAACACGACGATCGTCAAGTTTCGTGAAACTTTCGTAATTGTATTAACATAATTATGTGTATGTTTATAAAACTGTACTAACAAACATTTTTTATACTCGAATTTATTTTTCATTTTATTTGAAAATCTAAAATATGAAACTAATTGTATAATTTACTGGTATGTGTGTTTATAAAATCGTACAAATCAAAATTTTTGTTTACATATTTTTGTAATTTTATCGAAAGTCACAAATCTTACTGAAATTTATTTTTTATTTTATTCGAAAGTCTAAAATATGAAACTAATTGCATAATTAGCTGGTGTGTGTGTTTATAAAATCGTACGAAGCAACATTGTTGTTTATATATTTTTGTAATTTCATCAAAAGTCACAAATCCTACTCGAATTTATTTTTTATTTTATTCGAAAGTCTAAAATGTGAAACTAATTGCATAATTAGCTGGTATGTGTGTTTATAAAATCGTACGAAGCAACATTGTTGTTTATATATTTTTGTAATTTCATCAAAAGTCACAAATTGTACTCAAATTTATTTTTTATTTTATTCGAAAGTCTGAAATGTGTAACTAATTGCATAATTGACTGGGTATCTGTGTTTATAAAATCGTACAAATCCAAATTTTTGTTTACACATTTTTGTAATTTTATCGAAAGTCACAAATCCTACTCGAATTTATTTTTTATTTTATTCGAAAGTCTAAAATGTGAAACTAATTGCATAATTAGCTGGTGTGTGTGTTTATAAAATCGCACGAAGCAACATTGTTGTTTATATATTTTTGTAATTTTATCGAAAATCACAAATCCTACTCAAATTTATTTTTTATTTTATTCGAAAATCTAAATTATGAAACTAATTGCATAATTAGCTGGTATGTGTGTTTATAAAATCGTACGAAGCAACATTGTTGTTTATATATTTTGGTAATTTCATCAAAAGTCACAAATCCTACTCGAATTTATTTTTTATTTTATTCGAAAATCTAAAATATGAAACTAATTGCATAATTGACTGGTATGTGTGTTTATAAAATCGTATGAAGCAACATTGTTGTTTATATATTTTTGTAATTTCATCAAAAGTCACAAATCCTACTCGAATTTATTTTTTATTTTATTTGAATATCTAAAATATGAAACTAATTGCATAATTGACTGGTATGTGTGTTTATAAAATCGTACGAAGCAACATTGTTGTTTATATATTTTTGTAATTTCATCAAAAGTCACAAATCCTACTCAAATTTATCTTCTATTTTATTCGAAAGTCTAAAATATGAAACTAATTGCATAATTGACTGGTATGTGTGTTTATAAAATCGTACAAATCAAAATTTTTGTTTACACATTTTTGTAATTTTATCGAAAGTCACAAATCCTACTCAAATTTATTTTTTATTTTATTCGAAAGTCTAAAATATGAAACTAATTGCATAATTGACTGGTATGTGTGTTTATAAAATCGTACGAAGCAACATTGTTGTTTATATATTTTTGTAATTTCATCAAAGGTCACAAATCTTACTCAAATTTATTTTTTCTTTTATTCGAATATCTAAAATATGAAACTAATTGCATAATTGACTGGAATGTGTGTTTATAAAATCGTACAAATCAAAATTTTTGTTTATATATTTTTGTAATTTCATCAAAAGTCACAAATCCTACTCGAATTTATTTTTTATTTTATTCGAAAATCTAAAATATGAAACTAATTGCATAATTGACTGGTATGTGTGTTTATAAAATCGTACGAAGCAACATTGTTGTTTATATATTTTTGTAATTTCATCAAAGGTCACAAATCTTACTCAAATTTATTTTTTATTTTATTCGAAAGTCTAAAATGTGAAACTAATTGCATAATTAGCTGGTGTGTGTGTTTATAAAATCGTACGAAGCAACATTGTTGTTTATATATTTTTGTAATTTCATGAAAAGTCACAGAATCCAGTTAGGATTCATTTTATTCGCTATCCAAGGTTCGCATCTGTTTCGAGACGTTAAAGTCTGCGAAGGGAACTATCCGAGCGATATTTGGTGGACGATTCGGGGCATAAAAATGCAAGATGTTTCCTCGAACCGCGAACAAACGTTAAGGCCAACGGACGGGATAGGCAGCTGAAATCGCAAGACCGGTTTCCGGCCGACAATGCTCCAAAGTAAGAACGACAGCTTCACGCTTCGTCGATAATGTGTATCTCCCATTTTGACAGACGTCGAACATAAGTATTGGCTCACTTTTTCCTGCGATATTTCAATAATAAATGGGAAAATCAGTCGAGATTTTGGGAAAAGATTTACAGAAACTCCTCGAAAGCTATTTAGGGGTCCATAGTCTTTGAAATTGGCGCCATAAATGTTTCCTTCAGCCTCCAGAGAATATCCAAGATGGCTGACGTTACGATTTATTTTATTTTATTTATTCGAAAAATAAAAATCCCCATTAGTATACGAATTTATTTATTTTAATTTTCTTCGTCAATTTTTGTTTATAAACAGGGATAGCTCGATTTTTATTATTGTTTTTGAATATTAATAGTACTAATTATTGGTGGATAATGAAATTGGTGCCATAAATATTTTCTTCAGCCTCCAGAGAATATCCAAGATGGCTGACGATACGTTTTATTTTGTTTTATTCATTCGAAAAACGAGAAGCCTCATTAGTATACGAATTAATTTATTTATTTGGGGTATTAGTATACAAATTAATTTATTTTAATTTTCTTCGCCAATTTTTGTTTATAAACATGAAAAATTCGATCGTTTTTATTGTTTTTGAATATTAATAAGAGTAACTAATGACAGATGTAGTTTGTCTAGTTTTTTCGTTTTTATAATATTGTTCAATAATTTTCAGCAGACTTAAATTTGTCAAATTTGACAAATTTGAATTCGTAAAATATCTTACACTCTAAATTGACAAATTTGAATTCGTAAAATTTGTCAAATTTGTATTCGCAAAATTTGTTATATTCTAATTTGTCAAATTTGAATTTGTAAAATGTATTACATTTTAATTTCTAAAATTTATAAAATATTAATTTAAAGGATTTGTTAAATTTTAGTCCGTCGAATTTGTCAGATTTGAATTCGTAAAATTTCCCAAATGTGAATCGTAAAATTTGTCAAATTTGAATTTGTAAAACGTCAAACTTTAATTTGCAAAACTTCTCAAATTTGAATTTACAAAATTTCTCAAATTTGAATTCACAAAATTTCTCAAATTTGAATTTGTAAAATTCACTAAATATTAATTTAAAGTAAATTTAAAGCAAACTTTAATTTGCAAAATTTCTCAAATTTGAATTTGCAAAATTTTTCAAATTTGAATTCGTAAAATTTGTCAAATTTGGATTTGCAATATTTCTCAAATTTGAATTCGTAAAATTTGTAAAATTTGGATTTGCAAAATTTCTCAAAGTTGAATTCGTAAAATTTGTCAAAATTGAGTATGTAAAACGTCAAACTTTAATTTGCAAAATTTCTCAAATTTGAATTTACAAAATTTCTCAAATTTGAATTTGTAAAATTCACTAAATATTAATTTAAAGTAAATTTAAAGCTAACCTTAATTTGCAAAATTTCTCAAATTTGAATTTGCAAAATTTTTCAAATTTGAATTAGTAAAATTTGTCATTTTGGATTTGCAATATTTCTCAAATTTGAATTCGTAAAATTTGTCAAATTTGGATTTGCAAAATTTCCCAAATTTGAATCGTAAAATTTGTCAAATTTGAATTTGTAAAACGTCAAACTCTAATTTGCAAAATTTCTCAAATTTGAAGTCGTAAAATTTGTTACATTCCAATTTGTCAAATTTGAATTAGTAAAATTTGTTACATTCCAATTTGTCAAATTTGAATTAGTAAAATTCGTGAAATATTAATTTAAAGTGAGAATATTTTCAAAATCAAAATATGTGGTTCCCATATTACAAATGTCTATTTTCCCATAATTCGAACAAACGTTAAATGACATTCTTAACAATGAAAAACTGGTTTCCAACAAATTTTCCAAGCCACCCTTTTTTACTACGCTTGCAAACTGTTGTAAACTGTTGCAAACTGTACGAAATCCATGGAATTCGAAAACACAACCAACGCACTGACGTCAGTCTCTCGAGCGCGTCTGATACGCCGTGTTCCGGACGGATTTGCGACGGCTGTGTAGGTAAAGACCGGGGTCCAATTCCGCAAAGCGAAGATCCGGCGTACCTCGTATTACCTCGTATCCGGTGAACCGTTTCTGGGAGCATCGTTGACCGGGCAAACGCTCTTCTCCGCCGTCGGCGCGTCAAACTGTGTAAACTCGAGCGAGACAGCGCTTCCTCGGGAGCAACATCCATATTGATTCCTTCGAAACTATTCCTTTGCTGGGACTGTGTCACAGCATCCCGAGAGCTGGTTCGATTACCATTCGATTCTCCCTCCACGAACGACGATAGCTCTACTAATTATTCATCGTTTAACCGTGTCGTCGACGGCGGATTTTCCAGATAGAGGCCCGACAAATAAACAATTTGCACGGCGGTTAAAGTAGTCGATCGAACCGCGGGAATTCGAATTAATTTGACAGGTTCGCGGGCAGTAAACATTTAAATTGTGAAATTGTAAACAAAAATTGTTATTTATGTCGAGTGTGTTGCGATTCTACTTAATTTAGGCAATGTGGTAAAAGGAGCTTTTAAATGTACGAAGAGAAAATGAAAGGAAAATATTCAATGTTGGACGTTAAAAGGAATAATAATTTTAAGAAATAACGAATTTATATTTTTAGAAATGATAGGAGTGCAGTAGTACCTCGTTTAATGACTGAAAAGTGGGTCTGCATTTTAATATTAAGCTCAATACTATTGCAAATATTTTAAAAAATTGTACTAGTACAGTAGTCTCTCGTTTAATGACTGAAAAATGGGTCTGCATCTTAATATTCATCTCAAATCCTTTATGAATATTTTAAAAGGAGAAGGCAGTACAGAAATCCCTCACTTAATGACACAAAATTGAGTCTAGACCTTAAATTCAAGGTCAAATACTTGTAAATATTTTTAGAAATGATAGTGGTACAGTACTCCCTCGTTTAATGACTGAAAATTGGGTCTGCACTTTAATATTAAGCACAATACTCTTGCAAATATTTTAAAAAATTGTACTAGTATAGTAGTCCCTCGTTTAATGATTGAAAAGTGGGTTCTGCGTCTTAAAGTCAAGTTCAAATCCTTCCAAATGTTTAAAAAAATCATACTAGTATAGTAGTCCCTCAATTAATGACACAAAATTGAGTCTAGACCTTAAATTCAAGGTCAAATACTTGTAAATATTTTTAGAAATGATAGTAGTACAGTAGTCCCTCGTTTAATGACTGAAAATTGGGTCTGCACCTTAATATTAAGCTCAATACCCTCGCAAATATTTAAAAATATCATATTAGTATAGTAATCCCTCGTTTAATGACTGAAAACTGGGTTTTGCACCTTGAAGTCAAGCTCAAATCCTTGCAAATATTTTAAAAAATCATACTAGTATAGTAATCCCTCGTTTAATGACTGAAAAGTGGGTTAGTCAGTGATTTTTATAATTTGTTAAATTTTAATTTGTAAAATTTGTCAGATTTTAATTCGCAAAATTTGTCAAATTTCAATTTGTAAAATTTGTCAGATTTTAATTCGTAAAGATTTGTCAAATTTAAAGTAGAAAAATTTGTCAAATTTGAATACGTAAAAATGGTTATATTTTAAATTTTAAATTTGTTAAATTTTAATTTGTAAAATTTGTCAGATTTTAATTCGCAAGATTTGTCAAATTTCAATTTGTAAAATTTGTCAGATTTTAATTCGTAAAGATTTGTCAAATTTCAATTTGTAAAATTTGTCAGATTTTAATTTTGTCAAATTTGAATTAGAAAAATTTGTCAAATTTGAATCCGTAAAACTTGTTATATTTTAATTTTTAAAATTGTTAAATTTTAATTTGTATAATTTGTCAGAATTTAATTCGCAAGATTTGTCAAATTTCAATTTGTAAAATTTGTCAGATTTTAATTCGCAAAATTTGTCAAATTTCAATTTGTAAAATTTGTCAGATTTTAATTTTGTCAAATTTGAATTAGAAAAATTTGTCAAATTTGAATACGTAAAACTTGTTATATTTTAATTTTTAAAATTGTTAAATTTTAATTTGAAAAATTTGTCAGATTTTAATTCGCAAGATTTGTTAAATATTAATCTGTAAAATTTGTCAGATTTTAATTCGCAAGATTTATCAAATTTGAATTAGAAAAATTTGTCAAATTTGAATTCGTAAAATTTGGTAAGTTTTACTTTCTAAAATTTCTTAAATATTAATTTATAAGATTTGATAAATTTTAGTTCGCCAACTTTGACAAATATGGATTTGTAAGATTTGTTACATTCTAATTTGTCAAATTTGAATTCCTAAAATTTGGTACATTCTAATTTGTCAAAGTTGAATTCGTAAAATTTATTACATTTTAATTTCTAAAATTTATTAAATATTAATTTGAAGAATTTGTTAAATTTTAGTCCGTCAAATTTGTCAGATTTGAATTTCCAAAATGTCAAATTTGAATTTGTAAAATTTATTACAATTTCTAAAATTTATTAAATATTAATTTAAAGAATTTGTTAAATTTTAGTCCGCCAAAGTCAGATTTGAATTTCCAAAATGTCAGACTTTAATTTGCAAAATTTCTCAAATTTGAATTCGTAAAATTTTTCAAATTTTAATTCGTAAAATTTCTCAAATTTAAATTCGTAAAATTTGTTACATTCTAATTTCTCAAATTTGAATTCGTAAAATTTGTTACATTCTAATTCGTTAAATTTGTCAAATTTGTATTCGCAAAATTTGTTACATTCTAATTTGTCAAATTTGAATTCATAAAATCTGTTATATTTTAATTTTCAAAATTTGTAATATATCAATTTGTTAGAATTGTTAAATTTTATTTCGTCAAATTTGTCAAGTTTGAATTTACAAAACGTCAGACTTTAATTCATAAAATTTGTCAAATTTGCATTCGTAAAATTTATTAAATACTAATTTTATAAGCTTTATTAAAATTTACTTTGGTTTCAATTTTGCCCAATTACAATTTGTAAACTTTGTTACATTCCAATTTCTCAAATTTGAATCCCCAAAATTTGTTATATTTTAATTTAAAAAATTTATTAAATATCGCTTTATAAGATTTATTAAACTTTATTTCGCCAAATTTGTCAAGTTTATAAGCTACATTACCATGCATTTAATTCTACATAGTTATTATTTTTTTTAACTATTATAAATTTTAATATAAGGGTTAAAAAATAAATCACATGTCCATTTTTGCAATTATAATTTATACTGCTTTGCAAACGTATCAAATACTATACACAGCCCCAGTTTTCAGTCATTAAGCGAGGGACTACTATACACAGCCCCACTTTTCAGTCATTAAGCGAGGGACTACTGTTATCATTTCTCAAAACACATAACTTTTATTTTTCCAAATAATTTTACACTTTAATGCAATGGTATTTTCATTTTATTTCATTTTCATGAATTTCAAAATTTTTTTTAGTCAAAATATTGAAATCAGATGTCAAAAATACTGAATTAGATGCAAATAAAATTTAAAGAAAGCCAATTGTAACCATATAGGGTGTCTTTTTTGACCCCAAAACTGTGTCGACGAGAGATTAAAGCGTCGATTTATTACTTTTTCGTCGACTTTCGTCTATCATCGGTCAGCGTTACGAAGCGACGAGACTTCTCAGGCGAGTGAGAAGAGAACAAACGTTTCCTGCGACGATGCCGGAAGCGTCGAGTCCCCAGTGTAGCCGATCGAACGACTACAAAAGGCTTAAGAAGCTTTGCGGAGAACGAGCTCGAGATAAATAACGGTTATGGCTGCGCATTGTCCACCTTTTTCCTTTATTTGCTCGCCCCTCGAGCGCGCCACCCCCATCGATGGTGATATTAATGCGCGTTTAAGTAGAAATTGATTTCGTTGCCCGCGGTTCGACGCGAAAAATTGAAAAGATACTCGAAATCGATGGACCGTACAGTTTCACGATTTTATTCCCACGTATCGCATCCAATAGTTTATTTATTAGTTTCGCGCTGTGGAGACTTGTATCGAGGGTTGCAAAGTTATATAATATCAACCACAACTCGATTAAACAATTTTAATATAGTAATACAAACAAATGAAGGAGTTTTAAATTATAAACATTTATAGGTGTTCGGTTAACCCTGGGAAAAATTTTAATGGGGGATTCTGGAGGCCAAAATAAGACGAAAATCAAGAATATCAATTTGTTGATGGGGGCTTCGTTAAAAAGTTATTAACGTTCGAAGTTGTGGCTGTAGAACGGCAATTTGTCCATCTATTTGAATTTTTTTCTCGAAAATGCGCAAGATTTCGGGGGTATGTTTATTGACCAAAAATGATTGAAATTGACCCCTGCAGACAAAAATAATTTTTTTAGGACGATTTGAAATTTTTTAATTTTGTCGAGAAATTTCACATCTTCTCGAATTTTTTTCTAGGAAATGAGTAGGATTTTGGGGATATGACTCTTCACCAAAAATGATTGTAATTGCCCCCTACAGCCAAAAATATTTTTTTTAGAACGAATTGAAATTTTTTTTTTTGCTGAAAAATTTAGGCACCCACCCCCTCGTCGATTTTTCTTAAATATTCGTTTTTGATCTTTAGTAATTTTATTTGACGCCCTACAGAAAAGTTATCTAATACTTTTTTGTAGTTACCCATGAACTCTACTTCAGAAAAAAGTTTCATTGAAATTTATTTGCTATTGCAGGAGTTATGGCTGTTTGAAAATTGGACCATTTTTATGAGGTTTTTCTAATTTTGCGGTGTCAAGCATCATCTTATTGAATATTTTTGCAATTTCTACATATTCTCCACTAAAATACGCGTAGTTTGCTTTTTTAAACATTAAAATCCTTCGATCCGTTCAGAAGTTATGACATTTTAAAGATTTGCATGAAAGTTCAGGGAAGCATTTCTGGCCTCACATTATATTTTCGGTAAAGAATTTTTTTCTCGAAAATGCATAGGATTTCGAGGGTATGTCTATTCACGAAAAATGCTTGTAATTGACTCCCGTAATTAACTATAATTTTTTTAGAACGGTTTGGAATTTTTTAATTTTGTCGAAAAATTTGTCAACCTTCCTGAATTTTTTTCTCGAAAGTGCGTTAGATTTCGGGGGTATGTCTAATCACCAAAAGTGATTGTATTTGATCCCAAAACCTAGAAATAATTTTTTTAGAACGGTTCGAAATTCTTTTTTTCGCCAAGAAATTTAGGCACCTACCCCCTATCGAATATTCTGAAAAATTCCTTTTCATTTTTAGTATTTTTGTTTAGCGCCCTACAGAAAAGTTGTCTAATACTTTTTTATAGGTACCCCTGAGCTCTACTTCAGAAAAAAGTTTCACTGCAATATATTCACTATTGCAGGAGTTATGGCTGTTTGAAAATTGGAACATTTTTATGGGGTTTTTCTAATTTTGCGGTGTCATGCATCAACTTTTTGAATATTTTTGCGATTTCTACATATTCTTCATCTGAATACGCGTCGTTTGCGTTTTTGAAAATTAAAATCGTCCAATCCGTTCAGGAGTTATGACATTTTAAAGATTCGCATGAAATTCGGGCAGCCATTTCTGGCCTAAAATGATATTTTCGGTAAGGAATTTTTTTCTCGAAAATGGTTAGGATTTTGAGGGAATGTATAATGATAAAAAATGATTGTAATTGCCCCCTGTACCGAAATATAATTTTTTTAGTATGATTTGAAATTTTTTAATTTCGTCGAAAAATTTTAGCACCTACCCTTAATCGATGTTTCTTAAAAATTCGTTTTTGATTTTTAGTAATTTTATTTGACGCCCTACAGAAAAGTTGTCTAATACTTTTTTGTAGGTACCTATGGGCTCTACTTTAGAAAAAAGTTTTATTGAAATATATTCACAATTGCAGGAGTTATGGCTGTATGAAAATTGGACCATTTTTACGGGGTTTTTCTCATTTTAGGGGGTCAACGAACAACATTTCGAATATTTTTGCAATTTCTACATATTCTTCATCTGAATACGCGTCGTTTGAGTGTTTGAAAATTAAAATCGTTCAATCCGTTCAGAAGTTATGACATTTTAAAGATTCGCATGAAAATTCGGGCAGCCATTTCTGGCCTGAAATGATATTTTCGGTAAGGAATTTTTTTCTCGAAAATGCGTATGATTTCGGGGGTATGTGTAATGACCAAAAATGATCGCGATCGTCTTTTGCAACCGAAAGTAATTTTTTTAAAACGATTTGAAAAATTTATTTTCGGCCAAAAAATTTCACCACCTACCCGATTTTTTTTCTCGAAAGTGAGTAGGATTTCAAGGATATATCTATCCACCAAAAATGCTTATAATCGACCCCCGCAACCGAAAATAATTTTTCCAGAACGATTCGAAATTTTCGAATTTAATTGTTAATAACTTTTTAACGAAGCCTCCATCAACAAATTTGGCATCTTTTGGCATCTAGAATCCCCCATTAAAATTTTTCCCAATGGTGGCCCAACACCCTGCATAGGTAACCAATAAGTTCAATTTTTATTTATTCATTGTGAAATTTTCGTATAATTTAAATTTGTATTTTTATTTGTTATTTGAAATTTTTATATGGATAAGAGTTTTATCTGTTTTGTTAGATATGGAGAATTGGCTCCCTTTTTATTTCACAGTAATAAAACATGAAAATATCGAGTCTTTACAACTAGATCTCAGTTTCGATACAGCAAATGATTATTTTATTAACTTTTATAAACAATAATATTTTTTGTTGCATAATTTTTATTTAGCTTCTTCTTATATTCACTTCTTTTTATTTCTAAAGGGGTCTTTACTGTGAATACATGAGTGGTAGTAATAATATATAATACGAAAATTCGAATGTTCTTCCCGAAGCATCGCTTTGAAGTGAAACTAGTCGAAATTTGGAACTTAGACACCCAAATTTCATTTGAAACCATATTCTAAGAAAAAGGAAGTCTGAAACTATCTTTAGAGCGTGCAATAATTATTTTTAAAAAAGAGGGAGCAATTAACAGAGACGAAAATACATCCAGAAGCATCGCTTTGAAGTAATATTAGTCGAAATTTGGTGCTCTGGCTTCTAAAATCTCATTTGAAAATCATATTCTACGAAAAAAATTGTTTCCAATTGTTCTTGCAGCGTACAATGATTATTTTATTAACTTTTATAAACAATAATATTTTTTGTTGCATAATTTTTATTTAGCTTCTTCTTATATTCACTTCTTTTTGTTTCTAAAGGGGTTTCTACTGTGAATAAATCAATGATAGTAATAATATATAACTCGAAAATTCGAATGTTCTTCCCGAAGCATCGCTTTGAAGTGAAACTAGTCGAAATTTGGAACTTAGACACCCAAATTTCATTTGAAACCATATTCTAAGAAAAAGGAAGTCTGAAACTATCTTTAGAGCGTGCAATAATTATTTTTAAAAAAGAGGGAGCAATTAACAGAGACGAAATGGCATCTAGAATCCCCCATTAAAATCTTTCCCAATGGTGGCCCAACACCCTGTATAGGTAACCAATAAGTTCAATTTTTATTTATTCATTGTGAAATTTTCGTATAATTTAAATTTGTATTTTTATTTGTTATTTGATATTTTTATATGGATAAGAATTTTATCTGTTTTGTTAGATATGGAGAATTGGCTCCTTTTTTATTTCACAGTAATAAAACATGAAAATATCGAGTCTTTACAACTAGATCTCAGTTTCGATACAGCAAATGATTATTTTATTAACTTTTATAAACAATAATATTTTTTGTTGCGTAATTTTCATTTAGCTTCTTCTTATATTCAATTCTTTTTATTTCTAAAGGGGTCTTTACTGTGAATACATGAGTGGTAGTAATAATATATAATACGAAAATTCGAATGTTCTTCCCGAAGCATCGCTTTGAAGTGAAACTAGTCGAAATTTGGAACTTAGACACCCAAATTTCATTTGAAACTATATTCTAAGAAAAAGGCAGTCTGAAACTATCTTTAGAGCGTGCAATAATTATTTTTAAAAAAGAGGGAGCAATTAACAGAGACGAAAATACATCCAGAAGCATCGCTTTGAAGTAATATTAGTCGAAATTTGGTGCTCTGGCTTCTAAAATCTCATTTGAAAATCATATTCTACGAAAAAAATTGTTTCAAATTGTTCTTGCAGCGTACAATGATTATTTTATTAACTTTTATAAACAATAATATTTTTTGTTGCATAATTTTCATTTAGCTTCTTCTTATATTCACTTCTTTTTCTTTCTAAAGGGGTTTCTACTGTGAATAAATCAATGATAGTAATAATATATAACTCGAAAATTCAAATGTTCTTCCCGAAGCATCGCTTTGAAGTGAAACTAGTCGAAATTTGGAACTTGGACACCCAAATTTCATTTGAAACCATATTCTAAGAAAAAGGAAGTCTGAAACTATCTTTAGAGCGTGCAATAATTATTTTTAAAAAAGAGGGAGCAATTAACGGAGACGAAATGGCATCTAGAATCCCCCATTAAAATCTTTCCCAATGGTGGCCCAACACCCTGTATAGGTAACCAATAAGTTCAATTTTTATTTATTCAGTGTGAAATTTTCGTATAATCTAAATTTGTATTTTTATTTGTTATTTGATATTTTTATATGGCTAAGAATTTTATCTGTTTTGTTAGATATGGAGAATTGGCTCCTTTTTTATTTCACTGTAATAAAACATGAAAATATCGAGTCTTTGCAACTAGATCTCAGTTTCGATACAGCAAATGGAGTTCGTATCAGATCCAGCTGCTCGATGGCTCGTGTCGTGTATCTCTTTCGAAACACAGTAACAACTCTGTATCTTTCACGTTCTTTCAGAATGAACAATTGATCGATGACTCTCGTATTACAGTCTGCTGATTGTCTGCAGCCTATCTGGCCAATAAAACCCGCAGCCATAACCCCTGGAACACAATAGTACTGCTCAGGTTTATTCTAACTATTTCTGCAAGACGATTTGTCATTTACTCCTCCATTTTATTTTAACTATTTCTGGAAGACGATTGCAATTTGTTATTTATTACACGGTATTATTTTAACTATTTTTGGAAGACGATAGCAATTTGTTATTTATTTTTCATTGTTTCATTTTAACTATTTCTGAAAGACTCAAATTGTTAATGAAATTATACATAAATTACGTTAAATATTGCTTTCCATTTCACTTACTGGCAGTGTTTCTCATTTACAATGTCATCGAGCCTAACAAACAAGTTTTAATTAGTGTATGTGACTTTTAAAAATAAAAAAAATGGAAGAAATTTTAACAGGAGATTCTAGAGGCCAAAATAAGAAGAAAATCAAGAACACTGAATTTTTTTCTCGAAAATGCGCAAGATTTCGAGGGTATGTCTATTCACCAAAAATTATTGTAATTGACCCCTGCAATCGAAAATAATTTTTCCAACATGATTTGAAATTTTTTTTTTCCCGTTGAAAAATTTCCCAATTTCTGGAATTTTTTTCTCGAAAATGCGTAGGATTTCGGGGGTATGCGTAATCACCAAAAATGATTGTAATTGACCCCCGTAACCGAAAATAATTTTTCCAAAATGATTTGAAATTTTTTTTTTCCGTTGAAAAATTTCCCAATTTCTCGAATTTTTTTCTAGAAAATGGGTAGAATGTCGAGGGTATCTGTATACACCAAAAATGATTATAATTACCCCCTGCAACCGAAAATAATTTTTCTAGAATGATTTGAAACTTTTCAATTTTCAGGGCAACAGACAGTTATGATCAGACATTATATTTTCAGTAATGAATTTTTTTCTCGAAAATGCGCAAGATTTCGAGGGCATGTCTATTCACCAAAAATGATTATAATTACCCCCTGCAACCGAATATAATTTTTCCAAAATGATTTGAAATTTTTTTTTTTCCGTTGAAAAATTTCACAATTTCTCGAATTTTTTTCTAGAAAATGGGTAGGATTTCGAGGGTACGTCTATTCACCAAAAATGATTATAATTACCCCTTGCAACCGAATATAATTTTTCCAAAATGATTTGAAACTTCTCAATTTTCAGGGCAACAGACAGTTATGATCAGACATTATATTTTCAGTAATGAATTTTATTCTCGAAAATGCGCAAGATTTCGAGGGTATGTCTATTCACCAAAAATGATTATAATTACCCCCTGCAACCGAATATAATTTTTCCAAAATGATTTGAAATTTTTTTTTCCCGTTGAAAAATTTCCCAAATTCTCGAATTTTTTTCTAGAAAATGGGTAGGATTTCGAGGGTATGTGTAATAACCAAAAATGATTGTAATTACCCCCTGCAATCGAAAATAATTTTTCTAGAATGATTTGAAACTTTTCAATTTACAGGGCAACAGACAGTTATGGTCAGACATTATATTTTCAGTAATGAATTTTTTTTCTCGAAAATGCGCAAGATTTCGAGGGTATGTCTATTCACCAAAAATGATTATAATTACCCCCTGCAACCGTAAATAATTTTTCCAAAATGATTTGAAATTTTTTTTTTCCCGTTGAAAAATATCACAATTTCTGGAATTTTTTTCTCGAAAATGGGTAGGATTTCGAGGATATATGTATTCACCAAAAATGATTATAATTACCCCCTACAACCGAATATAATTTTTCCAAAATGATTTGAAACTTCTCAATTTTCAGGGCAACAGACAGTTATGATCAGACATTATATATTCAGTAATGAATTTTTTTCTCGAAAATGCGCAAGATTTCGAGGGTACGTCTATTCACCAAAAATGATTGTAATTGACCCCTGCAACCGAATATAATTTTTCCA
Organism: Colletes latitarsis; assembly: GCF_051014445.1. Lineage (NCBI taxonomy): Eukaryota > Metazoa > Arthropoda > Insecta > Hymenoptera > Colletidae > Colletes > Colletes latitarsis. Next base: position 19,091,153 of record NC_135145.1, read on the forward strand.
AAATGATTTGAAATTTTTTTTTTTCCGTTGAAAAATTTCACAATTTCTCGAATTTTTTTCTAGAAAATGGGTAGGATTTCGAGGGTACGTCTATTCACCAAAAATGATTATAATTACCCCCTGCAACCGAAAATAATTTTTCTACAATGATTTGAAACTTCTCAATTTTCAGGGCAACAGACAGTTATGGTCAGACATTATATTTTCAGTAATGAATTTTTTTCTCGAAAATGCGCAAGATTTCGAGGGTATGTCTATTCACCAAAAATGATTATAATTACCCCCTGCAACCGAATATAATTTTTCCAAAATGATTTGAAATTTTTTTTTTCCGTTGAAAAATTTCCCAATCTCTCGAATTTTTTTCTAGAAAATGGGTAGAATTTCGAGGGTATGTGTATTCACCAAAAATTATTGTAATTACCCCCCGCAACCGAATATAATTTTTCCAAAATGATTTGACATTTTTTTTTTCCGTTGAAAAATTTCCCAATCTGTCGAATTTTTTTCTAGAAAATGGGTAGAATTTCGAGGGTATGTGTATTCACCAAAAATGATTATAATTACCCCCTGCAACCGAATATAATTTTTCCAAAATGATTTGAAATTTTTTTTTTCCGTTGAAAAATTTCCCAATTTCTCAAATTTTTTTCTAGAGAATGGGTAGGATTTCGAGGGTATATCTATTCACCAAAAATTATTGTAATTGACCCCTGCAACCGAAAATAATTTTTCTAGAATGATTTGAAACTTCTCAATTTTCAGGGCAACAAACAGTTATGATCAGACATTATATTTTCAGTAATGAATTTTTTTCTCGAAAATGCGCAAGATTTCGAGGGTATGTCTATTCACCAAAAATGATTATAATTACCCCCTGCAACCGAATATAATTTTTCCAAAATGATTTGAAATTTTTTTTTCCCGTTGAAAAATTTCCCAAATTCTCGAATTTTTTTCTAGAAAATGGGTAGGATTTCGAGGGTATGTGTAATAACCAAAAATGATTGTAATTACCCCCTGCAATCGAAAATAATTTTTCTAGAATGATTTGAAACTTTTCAATTTACAGGGCAACAGACAGTTATGGTCAGACATTATATATTCAGTAATGAATTTTTTTCTCGAAAATGCGCAAGATTTCGAGGGTACGTCTATTCACCAAAAATGATTGTAATTGACCCCTGCAATTGAAAATAATTTTTCCAAAATGATTTGAAATTTTTTTTTTCCGTTGAAAAATTTCACAATTTCTCGAATTTTTTTCTAGAAAATGGGTAATATTTTGAGGGTATGTGTATTCACCAAAAATGATTATAATTACCCCCTGCAATCGAAAATAATTTTTCCAAAATGATATGAAATGTTTTTTTTCCATTGAAAAATTTCACAATTTCTGGAATTTTTTTCTCGAAAATGGGTAGGATTTCGAGGGTACGTCTATTCACCAAAAATGATTATAATTACCCCCTGCAACCGAAAATAATTTTTCCAAAACGATTTGAAATTGTGAAATTTAATTTTTAATAACTTTTTAACGAAGCCTCAATCAACAAATTGGTATTCTTGATTTTCGCCTTATTTTGGCATCTAGAATCCCGCATTAAAATTTTTCCGTGTTGGCCGAGCACCCTGTATATCGAATAAAATTTTATCAATTTCTGATTCCACTATTTACAAATTTAATTTTCAAAGAATTCCAATTATTGACAAAAAAAAAATAATGATTAATTGACTGTTATATTTTCGAGAATTATAATGAATTATCTAAACTCAGCTTAGAAATTTTTTCTAATTTTAATTTTTTTAACGACACTAATAAATAATCTGAAAATTTGTAAGATTTGAAGATTTTATAGAAGTTTTTTATAGAAGATTTTCCAAGCTTTCGAAGCGTAATTATTGTCTCGTAATCATCGTAATCTGTAATCCATTCCTGCGTCTCGCCTTTAGTCGCCCCAGGAATTCCAGGACGATCCAAGAAAGGAAAAACAGCAATTTGCTCTCTTCTTGTGTAGCCTCAAATAACTCGACACACCCACAAGAACTGTCATTCATCGTTCAACGAACCCATCCACCTCCAGCGCACGGAAACTTACCCAATCAGACAACAGCAACATAAACGTAAAGTACGATTTCGCGGCGCGTAGACAGAATTCAATTAGAAGTCGGAGGGAACGCATCAGAAGTCGATTAGAACCCAGCGAGAACTTGAGCGGATACTCAAACTCCTAAAAACACTATTTCATACGTCACCACTTGGCAAACACTCCTATTTAGTATTTTTTGTTGTGAAAGATTTCAACAAACAGTTTAGAATTTTCAGAATAGAATAAAATATATCACATTTTCGTAAGACTCGATGTATTTTTGAAACGCATTTGATGTTTGGAATGAATGTTCCAATTTATTCAAAATTATAATATATTCAATGATATCGGAATATTCAAAATTACTGAAGTTCGATTAGGAAGTGCATTAAAGACTAAATTTTTAAAAATAAATCATGTTTAGAAATAAATCACAACCCCTGCAGAGTGCAATAGTTATTTTATTTTGCTTCTGTTTGCATGTATTAGTGCATTTTTTACTAAAGCATTTTTCCCATGAATAGATGAATAATCATAATAATATTTAGGCTTAGTGAAGTTAAATTGGAAAATGCATTATAGGCTGAACTTGCTGAAACAGTTGAGATACCGTAAATGTTCTTCCCGAAGCATCGCTTTGAAGTGAAACTAATTGAAATTTGGTGCTTTGGCTTCTAAAATCTCATTTAAAAACGATTTTCTAAGAAAAAATAAGTCTCCAACTATCCTTGCAGCGTATAATAATTATTTCTTCAATTTTTATAAACAATAATATTTTTTGTTGCGTAATTTTCATTTAGCTTCTTCTTATATTCTCTTCTTTTTGTTTCTAAAAGGGTTTCTACTGTGAATAAATCAATAATAGTAATAATATATAACTCGAAAATTCAAATGTTCTTCCCGAAGCATCGCTTTGAAGTGAAACTAGTCGAAATTTGGAGTTCTGACCCCCGAAACCTCGTTTGAAAACGATTTTCTAAGAAACGATAAGTCTCTAACTATCCATGCAGCGTACAATAATTATTTTTTCAATTTTTATAAACAATAATATTTTTTAATGCATAATTTTCATTTTGATATTCCTTATATTTACTTCTTTTTCTATTAAAGGGGTCTTTACCGCGAATAAATGTGTGACAATAGCAGTAACATAATACGAAAATTCAAATATTCTTCCCGAAGCATCGCTTTGAAGTGAAACTAGTCGAAATTTGGGGTTCTGACCCCCGAAACCTCGTTTGAAAACGATTTTCTAAGAAAAGATAAGTCTCTAACTATCCATGCAGCGTACAATAATTATTTTCTCAATTTTTGTAAACAATAATATTTTTTATTGCATAATTTTCATTTTGATATTCCTTATATTTACTTCTTTTTCTATTAAAGGGTCTTTACTGAGAATAAATGCGTGACAATAGCAGTAACATAATACGAAAATTCAAATATTCTTCCCGAAGCATCGCTTTGAAGTGAAACTAGTCGAAATTTGGGATTCTGACCCCCGAAACCTCGTTTGAAAACGATTTTCTAAGAAAAGATAAGTCTCCAACTATCCATGCAGCGTACAATAATTATTTTTTCAATTTTTATAAACAATAATATCTTTTATTGCATAATTTTTATTTTGATCATCCTTATATTTACTTCTTTTTCTATTAAACGGGTCTTTACTGCGAATAAATGAGTGACAATAGCAGTAACATAATACGAAAATTCAAATATTCTTCCCGAAGCATCGCTTTGAAGTGAAACTAGTCGAAATTTGGGATTCTGACCCCCGAAACCTCGTTTGAAAACGATTTTCTAAGAAAAGATAAGTCTCCAACTATCCATGCAGCGTACAATAATTATTTTCTCAATTTTTATAAACAATAATATTTTTTGTCGCATAATTTATAAAAATACTAAAACAGATTTAATTGAACAATCACTAGGAAGTCTAAAATTATCCTTGCAAGATGTTGTAAATTAACTTATTTTGTTAATTTTACTATGCAATAATGTTTACATATTACATCTTTGTACTAAATCCCGTAAATAATAATAATAAAAATAAGAAATCTGCCCAAAAATTAAAACCTTACTTCCATAATAACGTCACCAAATAAGCTTATTATTAGCAACTAAGACTCGATGCATTTTCCAAAAAACACAGCTGACGTCTTGAGATGTCCCCCACCCACCCACCCACGCAATCGAGGGGCCAATAAATCGAGAGTAACAGCACGTTGACGCGTTTCGAGTTCAATTACGTCCACTAAAGGATTCGGCAATATCCAAAGATTCGGCTAATATTTGACCAGTAAAATTGGAAATGAAACGGGAGCGAGACGAACTTGGATACCGGGCGGCCCGGAGGGACGAGGAGTCGCAGCTGCCGCGATCGATGCAATTTTCCTGCTTAATTTAGTAGATGGAAGAACCAGGAACGCGCGTACCTTGTTTCCTCCTATATTTTTTTTCTATTCTTTCTCGTTCGCGCGTTACCGTCGTCTCACGGGCAAAGGCGCGAACTCGATCACGGAATTGCCAGGATCCGCGAACGAGCCACGCGAAACAATCAATCGCTTCTTCGCGGAGGCGCCCCGCCAGTCTCGATGAAAATTGAAGTGCTACCGTCGACGAGAGAAAAAATAAAACCGAGTTCCTCGCAACAGTTTTTGAGATATTGGAGGAACATTTGATGGACAGATGATGTGGAGCTAGACAAGTGTGTAACTAGTTTATTGGAGAGGGAAACAAGAGCTTGAGCTACCTTAGTGGCAGATCTGTTGTATTTGATATACGATTTTACTGTTTTGTGATGGAAAATTGTTGTTCTTGTGATGGAAAATAGAACAAGTTGAGCTACCTCAGTGACAGATGTGTTGTATTTGATATACGATTTTACTGTTTTTGTGATGGAAAATTGTTGTTTTTGTGATGGAAAATTGTTGTTTTTGTGATGGAAAATTGTTGTGTTTGTGATGTTGAACCGGAAGAACATTTGTTGAATAAAACAGGTTGAGCTACCTTAGTGGCAGATGTGTTGTATTGGATACACGATTTTACTGATTTTGTGATGGAAAATTGTTGTTTTTGTGATGTTGAACCGGAGGAAAATTTGATGGATAGATGATGTGGAGCTAGACAAATGTGTAACTAGTTTATTGAAGAGGGAAACAAGAGCTTGAGCTAGCTTAGTGGCAGATGTTTCGTATTTGATACAGTTTTACTGTTTTTGTGATGGAAAATTGTTGCGTCTGTGATGTTGAACCGGAGGAACATTTGTTGGATAGAACAGGTGTTAGTGGCAGATGTGTTGTATTGGATATACGATTTTACTGTTTTTGTGATGGAAAATAGTTGTTTTTGTGATGTTCAACCGGAGGAACATTTGTTGAATAGAACAGGTTGAGCTATCTTAGTGACAGATGTGTTGTATTTGATACGGTTTTAGTGTTTTTGTGATGGAAAATTGTTGTTTTTGTGGTATTGAACAGGTGGGACATTTGATGGATAGACGACATAGAGCTAGACTAATATGAAACTAGTTTATTAAAAAAGAAAACAACAGCTGTATTTATCTTGGTGGCAGATGTTTTGTATTTGATACGATTTTACTGTTTTTGTGATGGAAAATTGTTGTTTTTGTGATGTTGAATTGGAGGAACATTTGATAGATAGATGATATGGACATAAACAAGTATGTAACTAGTTTATTAAAGAGGAAAACAACAGCTGTAGTTATCTTAGTGGCAGATGTTTTGTATTTGATACGATTTTACTGTTTTTGTGATGGAAAATTGTTGTTTTTGTGATGTTGAATCGGAGTAACATTTGATAGATAGATGATGTGGACATAGACAAGTATATGTATAGTTTATTAAAGAGAAAAACAACAGCTTGTGATTGTCTTCGTAGAAGATATTTTGTATTTGATACACGATTTTACTGATTTTGTGATGGAAAATTGTTGTTTTTGTGATGTTGAATTGGAGGAACATTTGATAGATGATGTGGACATAAACAAGTATGTAACTAGTTTATTAAAGAGGAAAACAACAGCTGTAGCTAGCTTAGTGGTAGATGTTTTGTATTTGATACGGTTTTACTGTTTTTGTGATGGAAAATTGTTGTTTTTGTGATATTGAACCGGAGAAACATTTGATGAATAGATGATATGGAGCTATGCAAGTATATGAATAGTTGATTAAAGAGAAAAAGAATATACGATATATTGTATTTGATACAGGATTTTACTTTTTTTGTGATGGAAAATTGTGGTTTTTGTGATGTTGAACCGAAGGAACATTTGTTGGATAGAGCAGGTTGAGCTACCTTAGTGGCAGATGTGTTGTATTTGATACACGATTTTACTGTTTTTGTGATGGAAAATTGTTGTTTTTGTGATGTTGAACTGGAGGAACATTTGATAGATAAATGATATGGACATAGACAAGTATATGAACAGTTTATTAAAGAGAAAAACAACAGCTTGTGATTGTCTTCGTAGAAGATATTTTGTAGTTGATACAGGATTTTACTGTTTTTATGATGGAAAATTGTTGTTTTTGTGATATTGAACCGGAGAAACATTTGATGAATAGATGATATGGAGCTATACAAGTATATGAATAGTTGATTAAACAGAAAAACAATATACGATATATTGTATTTGATACAGGATTTTACTGTTTTTGTGATGGAAAATTGTTGTTTTTGTGATGTTGAATCCAAGGAACATTTGATATGGAGCTAGTCTGATATGTAATTAGTTTATTAAAGAGAAAAACAACATCTTGAGCTAGTCTTCTACGAAGTATTTTGTATTTGATACGGTTTTCCAGTTTTTGTGATGGAAAATTGTCGTTTTTGAGATATTGAACCGGAGGAACATTTGATATGGAGCTAGACTGATATGTAAATAGTTTATTAAAGAGAAAAACAACACCTTGAGCTGGTCTTCCTAGAAGATATTTTGTATTTGATACGGTTCTCCAGTTTTTGTGATGGAAAATTGTTGTTTTTGAGATATTGAATCCGAGGAACATTTGATATGGAGCTAGACTGATATGTAATTAGTTTATTAAAGAGAAAAACAACACCTTGAGCTAGTCTTCCTAGAAGATATTTTGTATTTGATATGACTTTACTATTTTTGTGATGGAAAATTGGTCTGAAAGTTATTTAATTCCAAAGTTCAATAGTACCGAATAATGCACGGGAATGGGAACTTACAACTTCGAGAAATTTGCCGGAGTTATAATGTATGTATGTGGATCGTACGTTCCCATAACTCGTTTCGATTCATTATGTATTCTTGTCCAGGGTGCGTTTGCTTCCGGTCCTGGGGTGTCTGGGAGTACGTACTTTGCACTCACTTTCATGAAAACATTGATTTACTTCTTTTCGTCGAAAAAATTTTTTCTTTCCTTCGAAAAATTTCACACCTTCTCGAATTTTTTTCTAAAAAGTGGGTAGGATTTCGGGGGTATGTGTATTCACCAAAAATGATTGTAAATGACCCCCCCCCAAACGAAAATAATTTTTCCAAAACGATTTACAAATTTTTTCTTTCCGTCGAAAAATTTCACACCTTCTCGAATTTTTTTCTGAAAAGTGGGTAGGATTTCGGGGGTATGTGTATTCACCAAAAATGATTGTAAATGACCCCCCCAAACGAAAATAATTTTTCCAAAACGATTTACAAATTTTTTTTTTCATCAAAAAATTTCACACCTTCTCGAATTTTTTTCTGAAAAGTGGGTAGGATTTCGGTGGTATGTGTATTCACCAAAAATGATTGTACATGACCCCCCCAAACGAAAATAATTTTTCCAAAACGATTTGCAAATTTTTTTTTCCCGTCGATAAATTTCACATCTTCTCGAATTTTTTTCTGAAAAGTGGGTAGGATTTCGGGGATATGTGTATTCACCAAAAATGATTGTAAATGATCCCCCCAAACGAAAATAATTTTTCCAAAACGATTTGCAAATTTTTTCTTACCGTCGAAAAATTTCACACCTTTTCGAATTTTTTTCTAAAAAGTGGGTAGGATTTCGGTGGTATGTGTAATGACCAAAAATGATTGTAAATGACCCCCGCAACCGAAAATAATTATTCCAGAACGATCTGAAATTTTTGAATTTAATTGTTAATAACTTTTTAACGAAGCCTCCATCAACAAATAAAGAACACTATTTATAACATTTAGAATATTGCTGGAGATTTGTACTGAATATTTGTGCAGCGCTGTAGTTTTGTTTATTAATACATTATTATTATTGTTAGTTTTTGTTTAAAAAATACAGGGGAGAAATTTTAATGGGATATTCTAGAGACCAAAATAAGTCGAAAATGAAGAATAACAATTTCTTGATTGAGGCTTCGTTAAAAAGTTATTAGCATTTGCGCCTGTAGATAGACAACCTGCGTGCGCCAGCGTCTCACAGGCTCAACTTTAAACGTTAATAACTTTTCAATTAAGCTTCAATCAACAAATTGTTATTCTTCATTTTCCTCTTATTTTGCCCTCTAGAATCCCCCATTAAAATTTTTCCCTACGTTGTCGAACACCCTATACATTTCTCAGTACCTAATTTAACGAGAAAACCCAAATTTTACAAAATTTTAATGGGGGATTCTAGAGACCAAAATAAGTCGAAAATGAAGAATAACAATTTCTTGATTGAGGTTTCGTTAAAAAGTTATTAACAATTGCACCTGTAGATAGCAACGTGCGCACAGCTGCGTGCGCTGGCGTCTCACAGATGCAACTTTAAACGTTAATAACTTTTCAACGAAGCTTCAATCAACAAATTGTTATTCTTCATTTTCCTCTTATTTTGGCCTCTAGAATCCCCCATTAAAATTTTTCCCAAGGTTGGTCGAACACCCTGTATAGTCTCGCTCTACGCAGTGACCTGAGAATTTCATCAGCTTGTCGAAATGGCGATTAGGTGTCGCCATCTCTGTTACGACGATCCCGGAATTTCGCGGATGCTCCGTGTTCCTCGCGTACGACGTTGCCCACCTCCAGCATACCGGGTCGCGAAGAGAAACGACGCAATCGAGCCCCGGCGAATCGTCGGGCCGATTAACCGGGGCTGTCGGAAGGAAGAAACGAACGCCACCGGGGAAATCATGTTGCGTCGCGCGGCTGGAAGTCGTGTAACTTATTCCCGACCAGTCTCGGCGACTGGCGGCGATGGCGGGGAGGGACGAGCGCCCTCTGGTGACTAGCAGTTTGGCGTCACCTCGAGATTTCTGACGCGCCGCGAGTCACGCGTCAGCCCCCCCCCCCACCCGTGGAGTGCCCTAAATTTTCGCGCCTTAACGGGATCTCGCGGGGCAATTTGCCGCGGATAATTGGAGCACACGACGGACGTCAACTCCGGAAAGATTCGGGGGAGCCTGATTGGTTGGGGGGGGGGAGAACGTCTTCTCGAGAGGGCGCTCGAAGCAATGACGCCAATCTGGTGATTAAACTCGCGCGATCCGGGCGCTGGAGATCCCCTCGTATAGCGCTTGTGACTGTAAAAATGTGTAATCGATGAAATAGTGGATGCGTTTATATGTATATTTACTTGATCGATGGTCAACAACGTGGTGTAAACTTTATAAGTAAAAAACGTGCACTAGATTGAAAGAAAAGATTGAGGGAAAATGGGTGCTTGTCAGTGGAGCGACAGTGTGCAGAGCGCCAAAGTTGCGGATGTTGGCCACATGTATTTGGGACTTCACGCCATCTGGGAACGTAAATATGAATCAGAGGCTAACAGATGTAATTGAATGATCCTTAAAATGTGAGTCTTCGAAGATTGTAAATTTATATTTTATTGTGTGAACCACCGCATAATATAGGGTTTTTAAAATTGAAAATAAATGGTTTTGTGGATATTATGGTTTTGAAAATGGGAAATAAATGATTTTTATACATTTTAATGTTTCTGAAAATGGAAAATAAATGGTTTTGATACATATCATGGTTCTGAAAATTGAAAATAAATAGTTTTCATCCATATTATGGTTTTGAAAATTCAAGATAAATGGTTTTGATCCATGGTATGGTCCTGAAAATTGAGAATAAATGGTTTTTATCCATATTATGGTTTTGAAAATTTAAGAAAAATGGTTTTGGCCCATATAATGGTTTTGAAAATTGAAAATAAATGGTTTTGATCCATATTATGGTTGTGAAAATTGAAGATAAATGGTTTTGATCCATATTATGGTTTTGAAAATTCAAGATAAATGGTTTTGATCCATAGTATGGTTCTGCAAATTGAAAATAAATGGTTTTCATCCATATTATGGGTTTGAACATTCAAGAAAAATGGTTTTGGCCCATATAATGGTTCTAAAAATTGAAAAAATGGTTTCGAAAATTGAAAAAATGGTTTCGAAAATTGAAAATAAATGATTTTAATACATATTATGGTTCTGAAAATAGAAAATAAATGGTTTTGGTCCATACTATGGCTTTGAAAATTGAATAAATGGTTTTGATCCATATTATGGCTTTGAAAATTCAAAATAAACGGTTTTCATCCATATTATGGTTTTGAAAATTCAAGATAAATGGTTTTGATCCATACTATGGCTGTGAAAATTGAAGATAAATGGTTTTCATCCATACTATGGTTTTGAAAATTCAAGATAAATGGTTTGGATTCATATTATGGCTTTGTAAATTCAAAATAAATGGTTTTCATCCATATTATGGTTTTGAAAAGTCAAGATAAATGGTTTTGATCCATAGTATGGTTCTGAAAATTGAAACTAAATGATTTTCATCCATATTATGGTTTTGAAAATTCAAGAAAAATGGTTTTGGCCCATATAATAATTCTGAAAATTGAAAAAAAAGGTTTCGAAAATTGTAAAAATGGTTTCGAAAATTGAAAATAAATGATTTTAATCCATATTATGGTTCTGAAAATAGAAATTAAATGGTTTTGATCCATACTATGGCTTTGAAAATTGAATAAATGGTTTTGATCCATATTATGGTTGTGAAAATTGAAGATAAATGGTTTTGATCCATATTATGGTTTTCAAAATTGAATAAATGGTTTTGATCCATATTATGGTTGTGAAAATTGAAGATAAATGGTTTCGATCCATATTATGGTTTTGAAAATTGAATAAATAGTTTTGATCCATATTATGGCTTTGAAAATTCAAAATAAACGGTTTTCATCCATATTATGGTTTTGAAAATTCAAGATAAATGGTTTTGATCCATACTATGGCTGTGAAAATTGAAGATAAATGGTTTTCATCCATACTATGGTTTTGAAAATTCAAGATAAATGGTTTGGATTCATATTATGGCTTTGTAAATTCAAAATAAATGGTTTTGATCCATATTATGGCTTTGAAAATTCAAAATAAACGGTTTTCATCCATATTATGGTTTTGAAAATTCAAGATAAATGGTTTTGATCCATACTATGGCTGTGAAAATTGAAGATAAATGGTTTTCATCCATACTATGGTTTTGAAAATTCAAGATAAATGGTTTGGATTCATATTATGGCTTTGTAAATTCAAAATAAATGGTTTTCATCCATATTATGGTTTTGAAAAGTCAAGATAAATGGTTTTGATCCATAGTATGGTTCTGAAAATTGAAACTAAATGATTTTCATCCATATTATGGTTTTGAAAATTCAAGAAAAATGGTTTTGGCCCATATAATAATTCTGAAAATTGAAAAAAAAGGTTTCGAAAATTGTAAAAATGGTTTCGAAAATTGAAAATAAATGATTTTAATCCATATTATGGTTCTGAAAATAGAAATTAAATGGTTTTGATCCATACTATGGCTGTGAAAATTGAAGATAAATGGTTTTCATCCATACTATGGTTTTGAAAATTCAAGATAAATGGTTTGGATTCATATTATGGCTTTGTAAATTCAAAATAAATGGTTTTCATCCATATTATGGTTTTGAAAAGTCAAGATAAATGGTTTTGATCCATAGTATGGTTCTGAAAATTGAAAATAAATGGTTTTCATCCATATTATGGTTTTGAAAATTCAAGAAAAATGGTTTTGGCCCATATAATAATTCTGAAAATTGAAAAAAAAGGTTTCGAAAATTGTAAAAATGGTTTCGAAAATTGAAAATAAATTATTTTAATGCATATTATGGTTCTGAAAATAGAAAATAAATGGTTTTGGTCCATACTATGGCTTTGAAAATTGAATAAATGGTTTTGATCCATATTATGGCTTTGAAAATTCAAAATAAACGGTTTTCATCCATATTATGGTTTTGAAAATTCAAGATAAATGGTTTTGATCCATGGTATGGTCCTGAAAATTGAGAATAAATGGTTTTTATCCATATTATGGTTTTGAAAATTTAAGAAAAATGGTTTTGGCCCATATAATGGTTTTGAAAATTGAAAATAAATGGTTTTGATACATATTATGGTTCTGAAAATTGAAAATGAATGGTTTTCATCCATATTATGGTTTTGAAAATTGAGTAAATGGTTTTGATCCATATTATGGTTGTGAAAATTGAAGATAAATGGTTTTGATCCATATTATGGTTTTGAAAATTCAAGATAAATGGTTTTGATCCATAGTATGGTTCTGCAAATTGAAAATAAATGGTTTTCATCCATATTATGGGTTTGAACATTCAAGAAAAATGGTTTTGGCCCATATAATGGTTCTAAAAATTGAAAAAATGGTTTCGAAAATTGAAAAAATGGTTTCGAAAATTGAAAATAAATGATTTTAATACATATTATGGTTCTGAAAATAGAAAATAAATGGTTTTGGTCCATACTATGGCTTTGAAAATTGAATAAATGGTTTTGATCCATATTATGGCTTTGAAAATTCAAAATAAACGGTTTTCATCCATATTATGGTTTTGAAAATTCAAGATAAATGGTTTTGATCCATACTATGGCTGTGAAAATTGAAGATAAATGGTTTTCATCCATACTATGGTTTTGAAAATTCAAGATAAATGGTTTGGATTCATATTATGGCTTTGTAAATTCAAAATAAATGGTTTTCATCCATATTATGGTTTTGAAAAGTCAAGATAAATGGTTTTGATCCATAGTATGGTTCTGAAAATTGAAACTAAATGATTTTCATCCATATTATGGTTTTGAAAATTCAAGAAAAATGGTTTTGGCCCATATAATAATTCTGAAAATTGAAAAAAAAGGTTTCGAAAATTGTAAAAATGGTTTCGAAAATTGAAAATAAATGATTTTAATCCATATTATGGTTCTGAAAATAGAAATTAAATGGTTTTGATCCATACTATGGCTTTGAAAATTGAATAAATGGTTTTGATCCATATTATGGTTGTGAAAATTGAAGATAAATGGTTTTGATCCATATTATGGTTTTCAAAATTGAATAAATGGTTTTGATCCATATTATGGTTGTGAAAATTGAAGATAAATGGTTTCGATCCATATTATGGTTTTGAAAATTGAATAAATAGTTTTGATCCATATTATGGCTTTGAAAATTCAAAATAAACGGTTTTCATCCATATTATGGTTTTGAAAATTCAAGATAAATGGTTTTGATCCATACTATGGCTGTGAAAATTGAAGATAAATGGTTTTCATCCATACTATGGTTTTGAAAATTCAAGATAAATGGTTTGGATTCATATTATGGCTTTGTAAATTCAAAATAAATGGTTTTGATCCATATTATGGCTTTGAAAATTCAAAATAAACGGTTTTCATCCATATTATGGTTTTGAAAATTCAAGATAAATGGTTTTGATCCATACTATGGCTGTGAAAATTGAAGATAAATGGTTTTCATCCATACTATGGTTTTGAAAATTCAAGATAAATGGTTTGGATTCATATTATGGCTTTGTAAATTCAAAATAAATGGTTTTCATCCATATTATGGTTTTGAAAAGTCAAGATAAATGGTTTTGATCCATAGTATGGTTCTGAAAATTGAAACTAAATGATTTTCATCCATATTATGGTTTTGAAAATTCAAGAAAAATGGTTTTGGCCCATATAATAATTCTGAAAATTGAAAAAAAAGGTTTCGAAAATTGTAAAAATGGTTTCGAAAATTGAAAATAAATGATTTTAATCCATATTATGGTTCTGAAAATAGAAATTAAATGGTTTTGATCCATACTATGGCTTTGAAAATTGAATAAATGGTTTTGATCCATATTATGGTTGTGAAAATTGAAGATAAATGGTTTTGATCCATATTATGGTTTTCAAAATTGAATAAATGGTTTTGATCCATATTATGGTTGTGAAAATTGAAGATAAATGGTTTCGATCCATATTATGGTTTTGAAAATTGAATAAATAGTTTTGATCCATATTATGGTTCTGAAAATTGAATAAATGGATTTGAACATCGAAAATAAATGGTTCTGATTCATATTATGATTCTGAAAATTGAATAAGTGGTTTTGAAAATTGAAAATAAATGTTTTCGATCCATATTATGATTCTGAAAATTGAATTAATTGTTTTGATCCATATTATAGTTCTGAAAATTGAAGATAAATGGTTTGGTCCACATTATGGTTCTGAAAATTGAATAAGTGGTTTTGAAAATTGAAAATAAATGGTTTCGATCCATATTATGGTTCTGAAAATAGAAAATAAATGGTTTTGATCCATACTATGGCTTTGAAAATTGTATAAATGGTTTTCATCCATATTAAGGTCTTGAAAATTGAAGATAAATGGTTTTGGCCTATATAATGGTCCTGAAAATTGAAAAATTAGTTTCGAAAATTGAAAAAATGGTTGCGAAAATTGAAAATAAATGGTTTCGATCCATATTATGGTTCTGAAAATTGAAGATAAATGGTTTTGATCCATATTATGGTTCTGAAAATTGAATAAATGGATTTGAACATCGAAAATAAATGATTTTGATCCATATTATGGTTCCAAAATTGAATAAATGGTTTAGAAAATTGAAAATAAATATTAACAAAACCCCATTAATAAAAGAATAATTGATTCAATCGACAAATATAAAATAAACGCTTTAATATATGTATTTCAAAATTTTCTAATTTCTATACATACTCTCCACCAAAATTCTAATATAACAACACTATAAATTATCTTTAATCGATCCGGTTTCCCTCCAATAACGTATCTTTTGCCATAACATAAACGGTTTAAAAATACTTTCATTGGCCAACTAATAAATCTTGCTGGAATAGAAAGCAAGGGACTCTAATTTGCCGTAGCTAACTGGGTAACCGACGTTTCTATAACCCCAAGCATTAATTTAGTTTCTCGTTATTGCAACACATTATGCTCGCATAATTCACGTATATTTCTCCGGCCTAACCGGACGCAAATAGTCATTTTGCATTCATGAGAATTGAATTTTGATCTCCGATCTACTTCACGACCGCATATTTGGCAGGACTTTCGTTCTATACACCTTCTCGACAAATATAACTGTGCTCCACTTCTCTATTCGAACCTTAGTTTTCGTCAATTTAATTATTAAACAGAAAAAAGACAATAATCGTAATAACGTATTAATAATTAACAAACAAAATATAATATTTAATAATTAATAAACAACACTATTTATAATATTTATAATATTGTACATTTGTATTGAATATTTGTGCAGCGCTGTAGTTTTCTTTATTAATACATTATTGTTATTTTTTGTTTAATAAATACAGGGGAAAAATTTTAATAGGACATTCTAGAGGCCAAAATAAGTCGAAAACGAAGAATAACAATTTCTTGATTGGGGCTTTGTTAAAAAGTTATTAACGTTTAAAGTTATAGATGTGAGACGCTGGCGCACGCAACTCTACGCAGGCAACTTTAAACGTTAATAACTTTTCAACGAAGCCTCAATCGACAAATTGTTATTCTTCACTTTCGTCTCATTTTGGCCCCCAGAATCCCCCACTAAAATCTCCCCCAAGGTTGCTCGGACACCCTGCATGATTCCAACGCCCAAACGATCGGAAACCTCAAATTTCGAGCCCTCCCGTCGCTCTACTTGCATCTCCCTCGCATTCTCTCGTACGCAAACGTGATTTTACTCACCTACCCCGACAAATAAATAAATCCAGTTGTCATCGCGACAGTGGTGGCTGAAGGGAAAATTACAAATGGGAATTGCGTCCTCGCGCTCGAATAAATAGCCAAGCTTTAATCGCGAGTGGAAGCTCGCGAGAGACTGGAAAGAGAAATAACGATTCCTCGAGTTTTCTGGAGATTTCGCGTTTAAGAGGCGGTCTCCCGGCTAAGGAGCCGTGGCGCCGATAAAAAGTTTCTCCCGAACGCGTTGTTGCAGTCCCTGGAGCGAGATACGCTACTCCAAGAGCCTCCAACGCCGCTTGTTTCGCGAATGTCCGCGTTCCTTCCACGAAGAACACACCCCCTTTCCGCGGCGTAGTTACTTCTGGCCGCGATAATCGTTTTTAATAGGGAATTTATGGGATTAACTACCGTTTTCACGACTTCCAACGCACCAGCGCCGATGTGGTAACTTCTGCTCGAGTTCACACGTGGGGAACAGGCCTCTTTTCTTGTTTAATTCATTCAATCGAAGTAAGCAGCTTGCAGGGCTACTGGGGGTGACTACTGAGTGATTTAAAATTTGAATTTGAAGGATTATTATGTAGTATTTTGTATTACACATTGAGAAGTGGGGATTCCCTGTGGTAACAGGCTTCTGATTTTGTTTAATTCAATCAGTCAAAGTGTTGGACTGCTTGCAGGGCTACTGGGGTGACTACTGAGTGATTTAGAATTTGAATTTGAAGGATTATTATAGAGTATTTTATATTGCATTTCTATAAAATATATTAGGTTTGTATTGTGTTTTATATTACACATTGAGAAGTGGGGATTCCCTGTGGTAACAGGCTTCTGACTTTGTTTAATTCAATCAGTCAGTGTTGGACTGCTTGCAAGGCTACTGGGGTGACTACTGAGTGATTTAGAATTTGAATATGAAGGATTATTATACAGTATTTTATATTGCATTTCTATAAAATATATTAGGTTTGTATTATGTTTTATATTACACATTGAGAAGTGGGGATTCCCTGAGGTAACAGGCTTCTGACTTTGTTTAATTCAATCAGTCAAAGTGTTGGACTGCTTGCAAGGCTACTGGGGTGACTACTGAGTGATTTAAAATTTGAATATGAAGGATTATTATAGAGTATTTTATATTGCATTTATATAAAATATATTAGGTTTGTATTATGTTTTATATTACACATTGAGAAGTGGGGATTCCCTGAAGTAACAGGCTTCTGACTTTGTTTAATTCAATCAGTCAAAGTGTTGGGCTGTTTGCAAGGCTACTGGGGTGACTACTGAGTGATTTAGAATTTGAATTTGAAGGATTATTATAGAGTATTTTATATTGCATTTCTATAAAATATATTAGGTTTGTATTATGTTTTATATTACACATTGAGAAGTGGGGTAACAGGCTTCTGACTTTGTTTAATTCAATCAGTCAAAGTGTTGGGCTGTTTGCAAGGCTACTGGGGTGACTACTGAGTGATTTAGAATTTGAATTTGAAGGATTATTATAGAGTATTTTATATTGCATTTCTATAAAATATATTAGGTTTGTATTGTGTTTTATATTACACATTGAGAAGTGGGGTAACAGGCTTCTGACTTTGTTTAATTCAATCAGTCAAAGTGTTGGACTGCTTGCAGGACTACTGAGGGCGACTACTGAGTGATTTAGAATTTGAATATGAAGGATTATTATAGAGTATTTTATATTGCATTTATATAAAATATATTAGGTTTGTATTATGTTTTATATTACACATTGAGAAGTGGGGATTCCCTGAGGTAACAGGCTTCTGACTTTGTTTAATTCAATCAGTCAAAGTGTTGGGCTGTTTGCAAGGCTACTGGGGTGACTACTGAGGGATTTAGAATTTGAATTTGAAGGATTATTATAGAGTATTTTATATTGCATTTCTATAAAATATATTAGGTTTGTATTGTGTTTTATATTACACATTGCGAAGTGGGGTAACAGGCTTCTGACTTTGTTTAATTCAATCAGTCAAAGTGTTGGACTGCTTGCAGGGCTACTGAGGGTGACTACTGAGTGATTTAGAATTTGAATATGAAGGATTATTATAGAGTATTTTATATTGCATTTCTATAAAATATATTAGGTTTGTATTGTGTTTTATATTACACATTGAGAAGTGGGGATTCCCTGTGGTAGCAGGCTTCTGACTTTGTTTAATTCAATCAGTCAAAGTGTTGGACTGCTTGCAGGGCTACTGAGGGCGACTACTGAGTGATTTAGAATTTGAATTTGAAGGATTATTATAGAGTATTTTATATTGCATTTCTATAAAATATATTAGGTTTGTATTATGTTTTATATTACACATTGAGAAGTGGGGTAACAGGCTTCTGACTTTGTTTAATTCAATCAGTCAAAGTGTTGGACTGCTTGCAGGGCTACTGAGGGTGACTACTGAGTGATTTAGAATTTGAATATGAAGGATTATTATAGAGTATTTTATATTGCATTTCTATAAAATATATTAGGTTTGTATTGTGTTTTATATTACACATTGAGAAGTGGGTATTCCCTATGGTAACAGACTTCTGACTTTGTTCAATTCAATCAGCCTAAGTGTTGGGCTGTTTGCAAGGCTACTGGGGGCGACTACTGAGTGATTTAGAATTTGAATTTGAAGGATTATTATGTAGTATTTTGTATTACACATTGAGAAATGGGGATTCCCTGTGGTAGCAGGCTTCTGACTTTGTTTAATTCAATCAGTCAAAGTGTTGGACTGCTTGCAAGGCTACTTGGGTGACTACTGAGTGATTTAGAATTTGAATTTGAAGGATTATTATGTAGTATTTTGTATTACACATTTAGAAGTGGGGATTCCCTGTGGTAACAGGCTTCTGACTTTGTTTAATTCAATCAGTCAAAGTGTTGGACTGCTTGCAAGGCTACTGGGTTGACTACTGAGTGATTTAGAATTTGAATTTGAAGGATTATTATGTAGTATTTTGTATTACACATTGAGAAGTGGGGATTCCCTGTGGTAGCAGGCTTCTGACTTTGTTTAATTCAATCAGTCAAAGTGTTGGACTGCTTGCAAGGCTACTGGGGCGACTACTGAGTGATTTAGAATTTGAATTTGAAGGATTATTATGTAGTATTTTGTATTACACATTGAGAAGTGGGGATTCCCTGTGGTAGCAGGCTTCTGACTTTGTTTAATTCAATCAGTCAAAGTGTTGGGCTGCTTGCAAGACTACTGGGGGCGACTACTGAGTGATTTAGAATTTGAATTTGAAGGATTATTATAGAGTATTTTATATTGCATTTATATAAAATATATTAGGTTTGTATTATGTTTTATATTACACATTGAGAAGTGGGGTAACAGGCTTCTTTTTTTGGTTAATTTAATCAATCAAAGTGTTGAGCAGTTTGCAAGGCTACTTTCGGTGACCACTGAATGCATCAGAATTTAAATGTGAAGGATTATACGTAATGCAGACACCATAATTTTTTTGTCTTTCGTGTCTGTTTTGCTTGGAAATCTATAGTTGAAAATAGCAAATTGTGAAAATAGAATTATCTTCGTTGCAGTAATTAGACTCAGTTTAATGGGAGATTCTAGAAACTATAATAAGACGAAAATCAAGAATTTAAATTTGTTGATTGAGGCTTCGTTAAAAAGTTATTATTACATTAAAAAATTTCGAAATATTCATGGAAAAATTATTTTCGGTTGCGGGGGTCAATTAGAATCATTTTTGGTGAATAGACATACCCCCGAAATCTTGCGCATTTTCGAGAAAAAAATTCATTACTGAAAATATAATGTCTGACCATAACTGTCTGTTACTCTGAAAATTGAAAAATTTTAAATTGTTGTAAAAAAAATATTTTTGACTGCGGGGGTCAATTACGATCATTTTTGGTCATTATACATACCCTCAAAATCCTAACCATTTTCGAGAAAAAAATTCCTTACCGAAAATATCATTTCAGGCCAGAAAAAATGGCTGCCCGAATTTTCATGCGAATCTTTAAAATGTCATAACTCCTGAACGGATTGGACGATTTTAATTTTCAAAAACGCAAACGACGCGTATTTACATAAAGAATATGTAGAAATCGCAAAAATATCCGAAAAGTTGATTCTTGACCACGAAAAATGAGAAAAATCTCATAAAAATGGTCCAATTTTCAAACAGCCATAACTCCTACAATAGTGAATATATTTCAATGAAACTTTTTTCTGAAGTAGAGCTCATGGGTACCTACAAAAAAGTATTACACAACTTTTCTATAGGGCGTCAAACAAAAATACTAAAAATGAAAAACGAATTTTTAAGGAAAATCGACAAGGGAGTAGGTGCCTAAATTTTTCGTCAAAATTAAAAAATTTCAAATCATTCTAAAAAAAATATTTTTGGCAGCAGGGGTCAATTACAATAATTTTTGGTGAATAAACATACCCCTGAAATCTTGCGCACTTTCGAGAAAAAAATTCATTACTGAAAATATAATGTCTGACCATAACTGTCTGTTACCCTGAAAATTTAAAAATTTCAAATCGTTCTGGAAAAATTATATTTAGTTGTAGGGGTCAATTATAAGCATTTCTGGTGAATAGACATAGCCTCGAAATCCTATGCACTTTCGAGAAAAAAATTCGTGAAGGAGGACAAATTTTATTAATAATTCGAAATTTGAATGGACGATTCTAGAGGCCAAAATAAGACGAAAATCAAGAATAGCAATTTGTAGATTGAAGCTTCGTTAAAAAGTTATTAACAATTGCGCCTGTGGCGTGCGCCAGCGTCTCACAAGCTTAACTTTAAACGTTAATAACTTTTTAACGAAGCCTCAATCAACAAATTAGTATTCTTGATTTTCGTCTTATTTTGGCCTCTAGAATCTCCCATTAAAATTTTTCCCAAGTGTGGTCAAACACCCTATAAAAAGAATATTAGAAATTTTTAATTTAACTAGTCAGGAGATACGAGCATTCTATATTAAAAAAATCATTAACAAAGTATCTCTTTCAATCTATTCAGTGCAACACTCAAAACTCATATAAAGAATATTCAAAATTTTTCATTTAGTTAGGAGATACGTATATTGTATATTGAAAAAACTGTTGATAACCTGTTTCAATTTGTTCAGTGGAACACTCAAAACTTATCTGAAGATTATTACAAATTTTTGACTTAACCAGTCAGGAGATACGAGCATTCTATATTAAAAAAATCATTGTCAAAGTATCTCTTTCAATCTATTCAGTGCAACACTCAAAACTCATATAAAGAATATTCAAAATTTTTCATTTAATTAGGAGATACGTATATTGTATATTGAAAAAACTGTAGATAACCTGTTTCAATTTGTTCAGTGGAACACTCAAAACTTATCTAAAGAATATTACAAATTTTTGACTTAACTAGCCAGGAGATACGAGCATTCTATATTAAAAAAATTGTTGACAAAGTATCTCTTTCAATCTATTCAGTGCAACACTCAAAACTCATATAAAGAATATTCAAAATTTTTCATTTAGTTAGGAGATACGTATATTGTATATTGAAAAAACTGTTGATAACCTGTTTCAATTTGTTCAGTGGAACACTCAAAACTTATCTAAAGAATATTACAAATTTTTGACTTAACTAGTCAGGAGATACGAGCATTCTATATTAAAAAAATTATTGACAAAGTATCTCTTTCAATCTATTCAGTGCAACACTCAAAACTCATATAAAGAATATTCAAAATTTTTCATTTAGTTAGGAGATACGTATATTGTATATTGAAAAAACTGTAGATAACCTGTTTCAATTTGTTCAGTGGAACACTCAAAACTTATCTGAAGATTATTACAAATTTTTGACCTAACTAGTCAGGAGATACGAGCATTCTATATTAAAAAAATCATTGTCAAAGTATCTCTTTCAATCCATTCAGTACAACACTCAAAACTCATATAAAGAATATTCAAAATTTTTCATTTAGTTAGGAGATACGTATATTGTATATTGAAAAAACTGTAGATAACCTGTTTCAATTTGTTCAGTGGAACACTCAAAACTTATCTAAAGAATATTATAAATTTTTGACTTAACTAGCCATTCTTATTCTAGTTAAATCATTCTATATTAAAAAAATCATTGACAAAGTATCTCTTTCAATCCATTCAGTGCAACACTCAAAACAAATTCAAAGAGTCGTACCATACATAAATAACTTATATAAAAAGTTGTACTATAGAAGCTTGTATTATATATTGAGAAAAATTGTCGACAATCTGTTTCAATTTGCCCCAGTGAATCACCCTAAATGTATCTAAAAAAATTCTTAAATTGCTTCACTGTATGGGCTCCTCCAAAAGCAATTTCAAAGATGGAGGATCCTGGAGTAGCCAGGAAAACTCCAGATTCCAATTAGGACGTGGTTGGAGTCCCTTTCTAACTCTCATTACCCATCGACGTATCCCAAACCCACGTTAGGGCAATTCAACGAGGGACATAACGGTTCGACGGCACCTTCCAGCCAAGTTCTATAAATTACAGCGTCGGTGCACCGTTTCTGCATGGGTTACCTTAGGGTCCCATGCAGTAGGGCGAGACAGGAGTTTTGCAATGTGTGGGAAACCGACCATCTGAGGAATTCTATTAGTTTGATTAGTTGCTGGACCCCTACACTTTGAACTACGTTCCTGACAGCTACTTTGAGAGCTTTTTTCAAACTTAAATTGGCTTTTGCCAAATCCTGGTTAGGTTCTGAGTCAGTCACAACCATCCAAGAACTACATTCAGTAATTATTTCAACCGAAACAATAGTCCTTTTTTGTTCAAATTTTATAGAAATCAAAAAGTGAGTTGATAATTTTCGTTAGGTCTGGGTTTGGATTGTTAGGATTGATTATTTTTTTTTTATTGTCTATGTACTCAGTATTGGTCTGAAATATTTTATATTAAAACAATTGACACGTGTAAATTGTTCCTTAGACTATGTGAGACCTGGAAAAAATAAATTTTGTAATTTTTTAGCTATATTTTCGAATTTTTTTATTACTCTTTAAATGAGAGTGTTCAAAAGACATCGTTCTAAATATTTTTTAATGCAATAATAATACGATGTATAAAATAATAGACACATGTAATTTGTTCTTTAGACTATGTGAGACCTAGAAAAAATAAATTTTGTAATTTTTTAGCTATATTTTGGAATTTTTTTATCACTCTTTAAATAAGAGTGTTCAAAGGACATCGTTTCAAATATTTTTTAATGCAATAATAGTACGATATATAAAATAATTGACACGTGTAAATTGTTCTTTAGACTATGTGAGACCTAGAAAAAATAAATTTTGTAATTTTTTAGCTATATTTTCGAATTTTTTTACTACTCTTTAAATGAGAGTGTTCAAAAGACATCGTTCTAAATATTTTTTAATGCAATAATAATACGATGTATAAAATAATTGACACGTGTAAATTATTCCTTAGACTATGTGAGACCTAGAAAAAATAAATTTTGTAATTTTTTAGCTATATTTTGGAATTTTTTTATCACTCTTTAAATGAGAGTGTTCAAAGGACATCGTTTCAAATATTTTTTAATGCAATAATAATACGATGTATAAAATAATTGACACGTGTAAATTGTTCGTTAGACTATGTGAGACCTAGAAAAAATAAATTTTGTAATTTTTTAGCTATATTTTCGAATTCTTTTATTACTCTTTAAATGAGAGTGTTCAAAAGACATCGTTCTAAATATTTTTTAATGCAATAATAATACGATGTATAAAATAATTGACACATGTAAATTGTTCCTTAGACTATGTGAGACCTAGAAAAAATTAATTTTGTAATTTTTTAGCTATATTTTGTAATTTTTTTTATCACTCCTTAGATGAGAGTACTCAAAGAATATCGTTTCAAATATTTTTTAATGTAACAATAGTAGAATATATAAAATAACTGACACATGTAAAATACTCCTTGGACTATGTGAGACCTAGAAAAAATAAATTTTGTAATTTTTTAACTAACTTTTGGAATTTTTTTTTATTACTCTTTAAATGAGACTATTCAAAAGACGTCGTTTCAAATGTTCTTTAATGCAATAATAGTACGATGTATAATATAAAAGACACGTGTAAATTATTCCTTAGACTCTGTGAGACTTGGAAGTATATTTTGAACAATTTTGAGTTACCTTTTGCAATTTTTTTGTAGCTTCTTAGATGAGAATATTCAAAGGACACCGTTCTAAAGCGTATCAGTGTCGATTTTGGTGGCAACAGGCGAAAGTCGGGTCACCGTGACCCGGCATTCGAGGAAGCAAGGGTTAATAGCGATCGAGGCATTAGGGGCTGAGCAGTGTCCTTTGAGGAGCTGGCCAGCTCCTTCAGGGGTCAAGCGACACCGCTGATATTGGCGTGTGTTGTGTGGTTTAAGTCTATTTAGGGTAGCTGTGATCGTGTCATGGGTCATTGATTAGAAATCAACGAGCTCGTGTCGTGGCTCATTGGCCACCAATCAGACCTGTTTTAATTGTTCTGCCAACCCACACCAAACACAACAGTGTCTGTGTTAGGCATCTCAGAATCCAGGTGAACATCTAATATTTTATTTTTTATTTGCATCAAACAGGTGCCATCCACCAATGAATATATTTTATCACACTTTAATTTAATTGCAAGCTATAAATTTTTAATAAAATTACCAATTTTAGAACTGCAATTTTGTTATTTCATTGTTTGGCACAAATCTATCGCTTTAACTCAAATTACACGAATTTAAAATTGTGTAGAATTCAATTTCTGTAAGCTGTAAATTGAAATAGAAAGAAATGTTCAACAACCTGCATGGTAAATAAACTTAAAAATAGCCAAAGCTGATTTGTTAATAACTTTATATGTTTTGACAACACGTTCACTGTCTGGTATCTCAGCCACGTATCAAATAGCACGGTGATATGACCCATATACGGGTCACGGACAGTGAACGCGTTGACGCATTAATCAACTTTCCGCAAGCTATAAATTTCTAACAAAATGGTCGATTTTCGATCTTCAACAGCTCCCATCGAATTTAAAATTGTGTAGAATTCAGTTTTTATAACCTACAAATAGCCACGGTTGATTTGTTAAAAACGTCATGTGTTTGGCAACACGTTCACTGTCCGGTTTCTCAGCCGCGTATCAAATAGCACGGCGACATGACCCATATACGAGTCACGGACAGTGAACGCGTTAACGCATTCATCAACTTTCCGCAAGCTATAAATTTCTAACAAAATGGTCGATTTTCGATCTTCAACAGCTCCCATCGAATTTAAAATTCAGTAGAATTCAGTTTCTGTAAGCTACGAATAGCCAAGGTTGGTTTTTTAAAAACGTTGTGTTTTAGCAACACGTTCACTGTCCGGTTTCTCAGCCGCGTATCAAATAGCACGGCGACATGACCCATATACGGGTCACGGACAGTGAACGCGTTGACGCATTCATCAACTTTCCGTAAGCTGTAAATTTCTAACAAAATGGTCGATTTTCGACCTTCAACGACTTCCATCGAATTTAAAATTGAGTACAATTCAGTTTCTGTTAGCTAAAAATAGCCAAGGTTGGTCTGTTAAAAACGTTATACGTTTTAACAGCACGTTCACTGTCCGGTTTCTCAGCCGCGTATCAAATAGCACGGCGACATGACCCATATACGAGTCACGGACAGTGAACGCGTTAACGCATTCATCAACTTTCCGCAAGCTATAAATTTCTAACAAAATGGTCGATTTTCGATCTTCAACAACTCCCATCGAATTTAAAATTCAGTAGAATTCAGTTTCTGTAAGCTACGAATAGCCAAGGTTGGTTTTTTAAAAACGTTGTGTTTTAGCAACACGTTCACTGTCCGGTTTCTCAGCCGCGTATCAAATAGCACGGCGACATGACCCATATACGGGTCACGGGCAGTGAACGCGTTAACACATTCATCAACTTTCTGCAAGCTGTAAATTTCTAACAAAATGGTCGATTTTCGATCTTCAACAGCTCCCATCGAATTTAAAATTGTGTAGAATTCAGTTTTTATAACCTACAAATAGCCACGGTTGATTTGTTAAAAACGTCATGTGTTTGGCAACACGTTCACTGTCCGGTTTCTCAGCCGCGTATCAAATAGCACGGTGACATGACCCATATACGAATCATGGACAGTGAACCATCAACTTTCTGCAAGTACTCCTATAGTAACTAAATTTAAAAATAAGGGAATCCCTTCGTAACATTCCCTAGCTCGCGAACGTTATCGAAGTGCCAAAAAATTGATAATTCTCATCTCTGTCGCGTCTCCGGCCCACAGTCTCCCCCATAAACCAACTTTTAACATTTCAACCCGTACTAAGCCGTACCTATTATGATCGGTACCATCTCAAGCAAGAGTCAACCGTCGAAACGCAAACGTCCCCCGCGGTAGAATTACACGGAGACGCGTGTCTATGTGTTTCGAGAGCGTAGGAACCAAGTGGGGGACGAGTTCTCGAAGGGACGCGGAGACGTCGTCGCAGAGCGTCGATTATACTGGAGAGACTCCGCGACCGGAAACATTTCCCTGTGCAAAGAGACCGTCCCGACTCAATTCCGACGCAATCCATTACGGGAGTGTGTTATTCCAACTGATGGTCGGAACGCGGCTAGGCGGTCTAACGGGTGCCGTGAACGTCGCGCGGAATTCCGGGCTGTTTCCGGCGAAGAGATCTCGTCGATTAACTCCCGCCCTGCGGATGCAGGGTCGTTTCGACCTGCCTCTGCGGCCATTTCCGTATTTTTCGTTGAAAAGTCGAAGGGTTCTCGCTCGAAGGACCCGCGCTGAAGACAATGAGGCGCCTCGCACCCTCTCTCCGCGCGCCCCTACGCGACTGGCGACAAATTTCGCGCATAAGTCGAGTAATTTCAACCCCTTCGCGTACGATTTAATGTAATTTTTCAAACGTATGCTATTTAATTTTGTTTGAATTTGATTGTAGGAGGGACGAGGGAAGAATAGATTTGCTTTAGGAATACCTCGTGACTGCGAAGATGTGTTGATTTTAATATACAGGGTGTTCGGCCAGAGCTGAGAACAATTTTAGTGGGAGATTCTAGAGGCCAAAATAAAACGAAAATCAAGAGGCTTCGTTAAAGAATTATTAAAAAATTGAATTGAAAAATTTCAAACTATTCTGGAAAAATTATTTTCTGTTGCGGGGATCGATTACAATTATTTTTGGTCATTATACATAATCCCGAAATCCTACGCAGTTCCGAGAAAAAAATTCCTTACCGAAGATACAATGTCCGACCCTGACATTCCGATTCCCCTGAAATTTCAAAAAGCTCCAAATCGTTCTGGAAAAATTATTTTCTGTTATAGGGATTGATTACAATTATTTTTGGTCATTATACATAATCCCATAATCCTACGCATTTTCGAGAAAAAAATTCCTTACTGAAAATACAATGTCTGACCCTGACATTCCGATTCCCCTGAAATTTCGAAAAGCTCCAAATCGTTCTGGAAAAATTATTTTGTGTTATAGGGATTGATTACAATTATTTTTGGTCATTATACATAATCCCGAAATCCTACGCAGTTTCGAGAAAAAAATTCCTTACTGAAAATACAATGTCTGACCCTGACATTCCGATTCCCCTGAAATTTCAAAAAGCTCCAAATCGTTCTGGAAAAATTATTTTGTGTTATAGGGATTGATTACAATTATTTTTGGTCATTATACATAATCCCGAAATCCTACGCAGTTTCGAGAAAAAAATTCCTTACCGAAGATACAATGTCTGACCCTGACATTCCGATTCCCCTGAAATTTCAAAAAGCTCCAAATCGTTCTGGAAAAATTATTTTCTGTTATAGGGATTGATTACAATTATTTTTGGTCATTATACATAATCTCGAAATCCTACGCAGTTTCGAGAAAAAAATTCCTTACCGATGATACAATGTCTGACCCTTGACATTACGTTTCCCCTGAAATTTCAAAAAGCCCCAAATCGTTCTGGAAAAATTATTTTCTGTTATAGGGATTGATTACAATTATTTTTGGTCATTATACATAATCCCGAATTCCTACGCAGTTTCGAAAAAAAAATTCCTTACCGAAGATACAATGTCTGACCCTGACATTCCGATTCCCCTGAAATTTCAAAAAGCTCCAAATCGTTCTGGAAAAATTATTTTCTGTTATAGGGATCGATTACAATTATTTTTGGTCATTATACATAATCCCGAAATCCTACGCAGTTTCGAGAAAAAAATTCCTTGCCGAAGATACAATGTCCGACCCTGACATCCCGATTCCCCTGAAATTTCAAAAAGCCCCAAATCGTTCTGGAAAAATTATTTTCTGTTATAGGGATTGATTACAATTATTTTTGGTCATTATACATAATCCCGAAATCCTACGCAGTTTCGAGAAAAAAATTCCTTACCGAAGATTTAATGTCCGACCCTGACATTCCGATTCCCCTGAAATTTCAAAAAGCTCCAAATCGTTCTGGAAAATTTATTTTCTGTTATAGGGATTGATTACAATTATTTTTGGTCATTATACATAATCCCGAAATCCTATGCAGTTTCGAGAAAAAAATTCCTTACCGAAGATACAATGTCCGACCCTGACATTCCGATTCCCCTGAAATTTCAAAAAGCTCCAAATCGTTCTGGAAAAATTATTTTCTGTTATAGGGATTGATTACAATTATTTTTGGTCATTATACATAATCCCGAAATCCTACGCAGGTTCGAGAAAAAAATTCCTTACCGAAGATACAATGTCTGACCCTGACATTCCGATTCCCCTGAAATTTCAAAAAGCTCCAAATCGTTCTGGAAAAATTATTTTCTGTTATAGGGATTGATTACAATTATTTTTGGTCATTATACATAATCCCGAAATCCTACGCAGTTTCGAGAAAAAAATTCCTTACCGAAGATACAATGTCTGACCCTGACATTCCGATTCCCCTGAAATTTCAAAAAGCTCCAAATCGTTCTGGAAAAATTGTTTCCTGTTATAGGGATTGATTACAATTATTTTTGGTCATTATACATAATCCCGAAATCCTACGCAGTTTCGAGAAAAAAATTCCTTACCGAAGATACAATGTCCGACCCTGACATTCCGATTCCCCTGAAATTTCAAAAAGCCCCAAATCGTTCTGGAAAAATTATTTTCTGTTATAGGGATTGATTACAATTATTTTTGGTCATTATACATAATCCCATAATCCTACGCATTTTCGAGAAAAAAATTCGTGAAGGTGTGAAATTTTTCGACAAAATCAAAAAATTTCAAATCGTTCTGGAAAAATTATTTTCGGTCGCGGGGGCCAATTACAATAATTTTTTGTGAATAGACATACCCCCGAAATCCTAACCGCTTACGAGAAAAAAATTCGAGTGGGTGTGAAGTTTTGCGATAAAATTAAAAACTTTCAAATCGTTTTTAAAAAATCGTTTTCTCTACAATTTTTCTTCTATCGAAGATGTGTCTCCGAAGTTATTTTTTAGAGAAATAAAATATTAAAAAACGCGAGAAAATGTGTATATATACAAATATAATTTTCAAATTCAGAGCTTTTTTTAAAATTGATATTAAAAAATTGCTCTCTTATACAAAATCTCCAAAATTTGTTGCATATCGCCAAAGTTTGATTAAAACTTTTTTCGAACTTCATTTCAAACTTTGATTAGCCAACTCGGACATTAAATCTTTCAAAAATTTTCACCGATGATTTTTCCATCCAATCTGGAACGAAGTGCCATAATTTTTATGGGGGCCGTAAAACCGAAAGAACATCGCTTTTCTCTTTACTGACGAAGATCTGAGGCGTCAGGGTGTTGTTCGAGGGTGAGAATATATGTATATCGTGGCCATGATTGGATCGCATGATTGATCGATCGATCGTGACGAAATCTGTCTATGGTCCTCCCTAATTTGTACTAGACGAGGCGTTGAAATTTATGCTGAATACCATCCAACAGCCCAATGTGGCCGATATAGATTCCAAATGGGAGAACAATATTCCAAATATGAAAGAATCGGCGTAAAGTATAAGATATTATAATAATTATTAGGCCATCGCTTGTGTTTTACACAAATAATTATTACTATGCTTTCACCCTCGAGTCTATATAATCCATATAACGTAATTTTATCCATTCATGATGGTAATTTAATTTAAAATTAATGCATTTTAATGTATTACAAATTTTGATTTTTTATTCATTTTTATTAAACATTTGTCATATTCTTTATTCAATTTGAAATTTGTCAAATTTGATCAAATTTCAACAACAAATCTCTAACAAGTCTTCCACTTGGCTGCAAGCCTAAATATTTGTCTTCGTTTGCATGGAAACTACATTTAATCGTCGAAAATAACATACAAGCGACTGTTCTTGTCCTAAAAGTCACGCGTTCGGATACATGCAACTTCGATAAACCGAAATCCGACGAGAGTTGTATGATTTACGTGATCGAAAGCCTTTTACTCATAACAATTACACAAACTCACAAAAAAAAACATTTGTCATATTCTTTTTTCAATTTTAAATTTGTCAAATTTGATCAAATTTCAACAACAAATCTCTAACAAGTCTTCCACTTGGCTGCAAGCCTAAATATTTGTCTTCGTTTGCATGGAAACTACATTTAATCGTCGAAAATAACATACAAGCGACTGTTCTCGTCCTAAAAGTCACGCGTTCGGATACTTGCAAATTCGATAAACCGAAATCCGACGAGAGTTATATGATTTACGTGGTCGAAAGCCTTTTACTCATAACAATTACACAAACTCACAAAAAAAAACATTTGTCATATTCTTCTGTCTCATTTTAAATTTGTTAAATATGATCAATTTTCAACAACAAATCTCTAACAGGACTTCCACTTGGCTGCAAGCCTAAATATTTGTCTTCGTTTGCATCGAAACTACATTTAATCGTCGAAAATAACATACAAGCGACTGTTCTCGTCCTAAAAGTCACGCGTTCGGATACATGCAACTTCGATAAACCGAAATCCGACGAGAGTTGTATGATTTACGTGATCGAAAGCCTTTTACTTATAACAATTACACAAACTCACAAAAAAAACATTTGTCATATTCTTTTTTCAATTTTAAATTTGTCAAATTTGATCAAATTTCAACAACAAATCTCTAACAGGACTTCCACTTGGCTGCAAGCCTAAATATTTGTCTTCGTTTCCATGGAAACTACATTTAATCGTCGAAAATAACATACAAGCGACTGTTCTCGTCCTAAAAGTCACGCGTTCGGATACTTGCAACTTCGATAAACCGAAATCCGACGAGAGTTGTATGATTTACGTGATCGAAAGCCTTTTACTCATAACAATTACACAAACTCACAAAAAAAAACATTTGTCATATTCTTTTTTCAATTTTAAATTTGTTAAATATGATCAAATTTCAACAACAAATCTCTAACAAGTCTTCCACTTGGCTGCAAGCCTAAATATTTGTCGTCGTTTGCATGGAAACTACATTTAATCGTCGAAAATAACATACAAGCGACTGTTCTTGTCCTAAAAGTCACGTGTTCGGATACTTGCAACTTCGATAAACCGAAATCCGACGAGAGTTGTATGATTTACGTGATCGAAAGCCTTTTACTCATAACAATTACACAACCTCACAAAAAAAAACATTTGTCATATTCTTCTGTCAATTTTAAATTTGTTGAATATGATCAAAATTCAACAACAAATCTCTAACAGGACTTCCACTTGGCTGCAAGCCTAAATATTTGTCTTCGTTTGCATCGAAACTACATTTAATCGTCGAAAATAACATACAAGCGACTGTTCTCGTCCTAAAAGTCACGCGTTCGGATACTTGCAAATTCGATAAACCTTAATCCAATGAAAGTTCCATGATTGACGTGATCAGAAGCCTTTTACAAATCGATGTAAATAATGTCTCGTCGTAAAAATCACGCGTTCGGATACATGCAAATTCGATAAACCTTAATCCAATGAAAGTTCCATGATTGACGTGATCAGAAGCCTTTTACAAATCGATGTAAATAATGTCTCGTCGTAAAAATCACGCGTTCGGATACATGCAAATTCGATAAACCGAAATCCAATGAGAGTTCCATGATCGACGTGATCGAAAGCCTTTTACAAATCGATGCAAATATTATCACGTCGTCTGTTTTTCTCCGTTTAAACAAGTTCTTTGTCCTCCGTAAGTTCGTAGAAACGAACGCGTGGGCGTCACCGAGTCGACGATGCGTTTAATATTATAATGAGGCTGCGGTTCGCTTTAACTAATTATTGTAATTTATGGTAATTACGGTTGCTCGAGGCGTCGCTCTGTGCACGCGTCGTACTTGACAGACGACTCTGTGTTTATTCTCATTACGCAACTACGACGATGAAATGACGGAGTTAATTTCCTGTTTCCATAGTAGCTATTATGTACGCCCTTATAGGTAATACGTAACTCGTGCATTAGAGATAGACGCGCCAATTTCTTAGAAATGCTGTTCAATTCGCTACGAGGGATCGTTTTCTTCGATGCATGCAATAGCGCCTCGCTTCATGCAACGATCTGTGGTCCGCGTACATGCAACGGGGCGCTCCCCACCAGCATTTACTAAACTAAAAGAAATAATATATAAGAAAAAACAAAATAAAAATTATAGACTAGAAAATATTATTGTTCATAAAAGTTAATAAAATAATTAAAGTACGCTGCTAAAATAGTTCTAAAGTTCGTTCTTTCTCAAAATATAGTTTTTAAACAAATTTGAGGGGTCAGAACACCAAATTTCGACTAGTTTCACTTCAAAGCGATGCTTCGGGAGGAACTTTAGCCAATAATACATTTTCAAACTTAACTTCAATAAGTTTAAACATCATTATTATTCATTTATTCACGTGAAGAATCCTTTTCTACAAAAACAAATAAAATTATCCAAAACTATTTAAAAAAATTATCAATAAAATCCTGTTTAATTATACTTTTACTATTCTTTGTCCACTTTCAATTTGATGTTCACTTATTTAAAAAGTTCCAACACTGTTGAAAAGGAACCCATATTGAGTATTACTATATTTAGTGATTGTCGACTAGTTTCACTTCAAAGCGATGCTTCGGGAGGAACTTTAGCCAATAATACATTTTCTAACTTAACTTCAATAAGTTTAAACATCATTATTATTCATTTATTCACGTGAAAAATCCTTTTCTACAAAAACAAATAAAATTATCCAAAATTATTTTAAAAAATTATCAATAAAATCCTGTTTAATTATAGTTTTACTATTCTTTGTCCACTTTCAATTTGAAGTTCACTTATTTAAAAAGTTCCAACACTGTTGAAAAGGAACCCATATCGAGTATTATTATATTTAGTGATTGTCGACTAGTTTCACTTCAAAGCGATGCTTCGGGAGGAACTTTAGCCAATAATACATTTTCTAACTTAACTTCAATAAGTTTAAACATCATTATTATTCATTTATTCACGTGAAGAATCCTTTTCTAAAAAAACAAATAAAATTATCCAAAACTATTTAAAAAAATTATCAATAAAATCCTGTTTAATTATACTTTTACTATTCTTTGTCCACTTATTTAAAAAGTTTCAACACTTGAAACGGAACCCATATCGAGTATCGACGGATCCTCTATGTGTGTCACGAATGTGTGCTCAAAATTCTGACCAATGGACCCACAAGAAACTTCCCCAAGACAGTTGTAATTTAGTTTCCTCGACAGAGCTGTTCCGAAGTCACCAGAATGGACCAACTGAGAGGTATTACGAGGCAAAGAGAATGTTTCTCGATTCCGCCTGCGGATTGCGTTTCCACGACAATGTAAACAGAGCTAAGACAACGACCCGACCCAGTGACGCAACTGTGTACGTCTGGCACAGTGGTTGTGTATCAGGAACGAGCTGAAATAGAACAAGACGATACATCGACCGACAGATGACACTGTGTACACAAACTGGGCGAGGGCTGATTCTACGATCCAACTTAGGGTGATTTCTGGCACAGAAATTAATACAAAAAGAAAAAATGAAACGTGTCTGACCATTGGCGACTGTTTCTACTTGTTCCGGAGCTTCGGTGAACTGTTTAAAATTGTTTCAAAATTCAGAATTAACTCAAGAAAATTCGACTGGGAAATCTAAGATGCATTGGTGTTAGAGCAGTCTTCTTTGTTGGTTTATTATTCTCGGTGATTTTTAATTAATTATAACTGGAGTAAAGAAAAATAAGCGACATGAAATTGTGTTTGTACTGGAGTAATATTTTTTGTGATGAAAAATAAAATATTTGTGTTTTGTTGAGTTAGAATTTGATTAATTTTA
The DNA here is from genome assembly GCF_051014445.1 of Colletes latitarsis. NCBI lineage: Eukaryota > Metazoa > Arthropoda > Insecta > Hymenoptera > Colletidae > Colletes > Colletes latitarsis. The sequence goes on from NC_135145.1 coordinate 19,125,682, forward strand.
ATTTTTGGCTTTCTGTGATTAGAACTATTATTAGAAATATTTGTGTTTTGTTATATTAGATTGTATTAATAATTAGAAGATGAAATCAGGTTGGAGAAGAAAAAATTGAAAACAGAGAATGAAATTTATTATTTTAATTTTAATTTTTGTCTTTGATTAGAACTATATTTTTTATTTACGTTATTTTAATTTCGGAATTTTCTATGCTAGTGAGAGGCAAACAACGAGTGAGAATCATTAGAATAAACTTATTTCCTATCTCTGTTTTTTTTGCTATTTATGGCCAACCTGATTTCTCACGGTTCAACGATTTGAGGAACGTAGCAGCCATTCCTATGTAAATTAATTTTTTTGTTTACGTTTTTCGAACAGTGCCCGCGATCCAGTGGACCGACACGTAAAAAGAATTATTACAATAAAATTATTCTCTGCCTCGGTTTTTTGCTCTTCACGACCAACCTGATTTTTTACTGTTCAACGATTTGAGATACGGGGCAACCATTCCTATGTTAATTTTTTTTACGAGATTGTCGACGAGAAACGGATAATACTGTAACATCGTTAACGTTAATCTGCACTAACACAAGTAGAAACAACGATTGATAGTCAGACATGTTCGAAATCGAAGGATCGTATCAAATATTTTTATTCGTTTTTATTCAGTTCCTTTTTTAACAAATTTACCCTAATCTTGAAGACCAGTTTCATGGAATTTAAGAAGCAACTTTCTTAAACATCATTTCCTTTTAAATAGATTCGCTGTAATTTCGAAAGTCAATTTCATTCCTTAAATATAATTTGAAAGACAACTTTCTTCTATACGAGTTTTTTCTAAATACATTTACCCTAGTCTTGAAGGCCAATTTCATCCCCGAAATATGAATTATTTATGACCAAAAATAAATCTGTGATTTTTATTCATTTCACCATAAGTAATCGCTACGTTTCAGATTATGAATTACTTTAAGAAGCAAATTTATTCTGTATTATTTTTTTCTAAATTTATTTTAGTCTTGAAGGTTAATTTCATCCCTAAAATATGAATTTAAGAAACAACTTCGTTCTAAATCAATTCTTTTTTAAATAGAACCTAATCTTGAAGGTCAATTTCATCCATTAAACTTGAATTTAAGAATCAACTTTCTTCAACATCATTTTTTTCTAAATAGTCCCTAATCTCGAAGGTCAATTTCACCCCCAAAACATGAATTTATAAATCAACTTTCTTCAACATCATTTTTTTCTAAATAGTCCCTAATCTTGAAGGTTAATTTCATCCCCTAAATATGAATTTAAAAAGCATCTTTCTTCTACATTATTTCTTTCTAAATTTATTTCAGTCTTGAAGGTTAATTTCATCCCTAAAATATGAATTTAAGAAACAACTTCGTTCTAAATCAATTCTTTTTTAAATAGAACCTAATCTTGAAGGTCAATTTCATCCCTTAAACTTGAATTTAAGAATCAACTTTCTTCAACATCATTTTTTTCTAAATAGTCCCTAATCTCGAAGATCAATTTCACCCCCTAAACATGAATTTATAAATCAACTTTCTTCAACATCATTTTTTTCTACATAGTCCCTAATCTTGAAGGTTAATTTCATCCCCTAAATATGAATTTAAAAAGCATCTTTCTTCCACATTATTTTTTTCTAAATTTATTTCAGTCTTGAAGGTTAATTTCATCCCTAAAATATGAATTTAAGAAACAACTTCGTTCTAAATCAATTCTTTTTTAAATAGAACCTAATCTTGAAGGTCAATTTCACCCCCTAAACATGAATTTATAAATCAACTTTCTTCAACATCATTTTTTTTTAAATAATCCCTAATCTCGAAGATCAATTTCACCCCCTAAACATGAATTTATAAATCAACTTTCTTCAACATCATTTTTTTCTAAATAGTCCCTAATCTTGAAGGTCAATTTCATCCCCTAAATATGAATTTAAGAAAGAACTTCGTTCTAAATCAATTCTTTTCTAAATAGACCCTAATCTTGAAGGTCAATTTCTCCCCCCTAAACATGAATTTAAAAACCACCTCTCTTCAACATCATTTTTTTCTAAATAGTCCCTAATCTTGAAGGTTAATTTCACCCCCCAAATATGAATTTAAAAATCAACCTTTTTCAACATCATTTTTTTCTAAATAGTCCCTAATCTTGAAGATTAATTTCATCCCCTAAATATGAATTTAAAAAGCATCTTTCTTCTACATTATTTTTTTCTAAATTTATTTCAGTCTTGAAGGTTAATTTCATCCCTAAAATATGAAGTTAAGAAACAACTTCGTTCTAAATCAATTCTTTTTTAAATAGAACCTAATCTTGAAGGTCAATATCATCCCTTAAACTTGAATTTAAGAATCAACTTTCTTCAACATCATTTTTTTCTAAATAGTCCCTAATCTTGAAGATTAATTTCATCCCCTAAATATGAATTTAAGAAAGAACTTCGTTCTAAATCAATTCTTTTCTAAATAGACCCTAATCTTGAAGGTCAATTTCTCCCCCCTAAACATGAATTTAAAAACCACCTCTCTTCAACATCATTTTTTTCTAAATAGTCCCTAATCTTGAAGGTCAATTTCACCCCCCCAAACATGAATTAAAAAATCAACCTTTTTCAACATCATTTCTTTCCAAATATTCCCTAATCTTGAAGGTCAATTTCACCCCCCTAAACATGAATTTAAAAATCACCTTTATTCAATATCATTTTTTTCTAAATGCACCGTGGTCTTGAAGGCCATTCTCACCCCCCTAGAATACAAATTTCTGGAACCAGAAATAAATCTCTGTCCAATATTTTCACCTGCTGCGCTTATAAATCGTCCGACATGATTCTCTCTCTCTCGTGTTCGCCATCTTTGCTTAGAGAGGCGATTGGAAGATGACGAAGCTCGTCGTGCCAGCTTGCAGAGTTCCCCCGTAATCCTAAAACTCGCAATATCCTCGAGTTCGCCAAGGTGAACGCGTGGGCGTTGTACCGACCATAGAATAAAGGAACACAGAGGTTATGTTTGATTCCTCCCACGGAATCGGTGCCCGGGTGCCTCGAGTTTCCGCGTTCGGCGGTCGACAGCGACATGCAAACGCGTTCTGAAAAAATTTGCATTCCGTTCAAGAGACTAGAGACTAGAGACGACACGCCGGGAACGTCCAATATAAGCGAGACGTGCTGTGCGCCGACTTATTTGACGAAACTATTGAAACCAGCTGGGCCTTCCTCTTCCTACACTCTGTCTGAGAAAATCGTGCACTGCAAAACAAATCCCCTTTAAATTGTTAACTAGAAAATTCCACTATGAATCGGCGAAATTGAAATTCGAAAATCGGCCATCTTAGAAGAAATTGCAGGAATTAAATTACACAGAATTTTAAACGCGCGTAATTTCAGAAAAAGTGGTATATTTGTGAGAAACTATAGATTTCACTAACGATAATGACGAAGTTGATTAATATCTCAATTTATAAATATTGGTTTTTTGAAATTTAATGTTTTCCGATGGGAGTTGCTGCTGATCGAAAATCGACCATTTTGTTAGAAATTTATAGCTTGCAGGAAGTTGATGAATGTGTCAACGCGTTCACTGTCCATGACCCGTATATGGGTCATGTCACTGTGCTATTTTATACGGGGCTGAGAAACCGGACAGTGAACGTGTTGTCAAAACATATAAAGTTATTAACAAATCAGACTTGGCTATTTTTAAGTTAATTTACCATGCAATTTGTTGAAAATTTCTTTCTATTTCAATTTACAGCTTACAGAAACTAGATTCTACACAGTTTTAAATTCGTGTAATTTGAGTTAAAATGGTATATTTGTATCAAACTATGAATTTGACTAATGATAATAACAAAATTAATTTATTCCTACGATAATAACAAAATTAGTAATTCCTCTACTTATAAATATTAATGTAAGTCTAAAATAGATGTTTTTCGTGGGGATTGTTAATAAAATATTTTGAGACTTGAGATTCGAATGTCTGCCATTTTGTTAGAAATTTATAGACTGCAGAAATGAGATCATACACAATTTTTAATTCGTATAATTTGAATTAAAGTGGTTTATTTGTGACAAATTATGAAGTAACAAAATTGAAGTTTGAAAATTGGTCATTTTATTACAAATTTATAGCTTGCGGAATGTTAATGAGTATGTTAACGCATTCACTGTCCATGACTCGTATATGGGTCATGTCACCGTGCTATTTGATACGGGGCTGAGAAACCGGACAGTGAACGTGTTGTTAAAACACAAAGTTATTAACAAATCAGCCTTGGTTATTTTTAAGTTAATCTACCATGCAATTTGTTGAACATTTCTTTCTATTTCAATTTGTAGCTCATAAAAACTGAATTTTACACAATTTTAAATTCGTGTAATTTGAGTTAAAATGGTATATTTACGTTAAACAATGGATTTGACTAACGATAACAACAAGATCAAGTAATTCCTCCACTTATAAATATTAAAGTTTGAAATTAATGTTTTTCAATGGAAGTTGTTGATGGTTTGAGACTTGAAGATAGAAAATCGACTATTTTATTAGAAATCTATAACTTGCAGAAAGTTGAGGAATGTGTCAACGCATTCACTGTCCATGACCCGTATATGGGTCATACCCCCGTGCTATTTGATATGCGGCTGAGAAACCGGACAGTGAACGTGTTGTTAAAATACAAAGTTATTAACAAATCAGCCTTGACTATTCATAAGTTAATCTACCATGCAATTTTTTGAACATTCCTTTCTATTTCATTCACTCTTAGTGTATCTTCTTTGCAATTGCAATTATTCTTGCCAGAAACAAGAATAATGAATTTTCTAATACCTGCATAAAATTGGCCATTTTATTACAAATTTATAGCTTGCAGAAAGTTGACAAATGCGTCAACGCGTTCACTGTCCATGACTCGTATATGGGTCATACCCCCGTGCTATTTGATATGCGGCTGAGAAACCGGACAGTGAACGTGTTGTTAAAATACAAAGTTATTAACAAATCAGCCTTGACTATTCATAAGTTAATCTACCATGCAATTTTTTGAACATTCCTTTCTATTTCATTCACTCTTAGTGTATCTTATTTGCAATTGCAATTATTCTTGCCAGAAACAAGAATAATCAATTTTCTAATACCTCCATAAAATTGGCCATTTTATTACAAATTTATAGCTTGCAGAAAGTTGACAAATGCGTCAACGCGTTCACTGTCCATGACTCGTATATGGGTCATACCCCCGTGCTATTTGATACGAGGCTGAGAAACCGGACAGTGAACGTATTGTCAAAACATATAAAGTTATTAACAAATCAGCCTTGACTATTCATAAGTTAATCTACCATGCAATTTTTTGAACATTCCTTTCTATTTCATTCACCCTTAGTGTATCTTATTTGCAATTGCAATTATTCTTGCCAGAAACAAGAATAATGAATTTTCTAATACCTCCATAAAATTGGCCATTTTATTACAAATCTTGCAGAAAGTTGATAAATGCGTCAACGTGTTCACTGTCCATGACTCGTATATGGGTCATACCCCCGTGCTATTTGATACGGGGTTGAGAAATCAGACAGTGAACGTGTTGTCAAAACACATAAAGTTATTAACAAATCAGCCTTGACTATTCATAAGTTAATCTACCATGCAATTTTTTGAACATTCCTTTCTATTTCATTCACCCTTAGTGTATCTTATTTGCAATTGCAATTATTCTTGCCAGAAACAAGAATAATGAATTTTCTAATACCTCCATAAAATTGGCCATTTTATTACAAATCTTGCAGAAAGTTGATAAATACGTCAACGTGTTCACTGTCCATGACTCGTATATGGGTCATACCCCCGTGCTATTTGATACGGGGCTGAGAAATCAGACAGTGAACGTGTTGTCAAAACACATAAAGTTATTAACAAATCAGCCTTGGCTATTTTTAAGTTAATCTACCATGCAATTTGTTAAACATTTCTTTCTATTTGATTCACTCTTAGTGTATCTTATTTGCAATTGCAATTATTCTTGCCAGAAACAAGAATAATGAATTTTCTAATATCTCCATAAAATTGGCCATTTTATTACAAATCTTGCAAAAAGTTGAGAAATGCGTCAACGTGTTCACTGTCCATGACTCGTATATGGGTCATACCCCCGTGCTATTTGATACGAGGCTGAGAAACCGGACAGTGAACGTGTTGTCAAAACATATAAAGTTATTAACAAATCAGCCTTGGCTATTTTTAAGTTAATCTACTATGCAATTTTTTGAACATTACTTTCTATTTCATTCACCCTTAGTGTATCTTATTTGCAATTGCAATAATATTTGCCAGAAACAAGAATAATGAATTTTCTAATACCTCCATAAAATTGGCCATTTTATTACAAATTTATAGCTTGCAGAAAGTTGATGGATGCGTCAACGCGTTCACTGTCCATGACTCGTATATGGGTCATACCCCCGTGCTATTTGATACGAGGCTGAGAAACCGGACAGTGAACGTGTTGTCAAAAAATATAAAGTTATTAACAAATCAGCCTTGGCTATTTTTAAGTTAATCTACCATGCAATTTTTTGAACATTCCTTTCTATTTCATTCACTCTTAGTGTATCTTATTTGCAATTGCAATTATTCTTGCCAGAAACAAGAATTATCAATTTTCTAATACCTCCATAAAATTGGTCATTTTCTTACAAATCTTGCAAAAAGTTGATAAATGCGTCAACGTGTTCACTGTCCATGACTCGTATATGGGTCATACCCCCGTGCTATTTGATACGGGGCTGAGAAATCAGACAGTGAACCTGTTGTCAAAACATATAAAGTTATTAACAAATCAGCCTTGACTATTCATAAGTTAATCTACCATGCAATTTGTTAAACATTTCTTTCTATTTGATTCACTCTTAGTGTATCTTATTTGCAATTGCAATTATTCTTGCCAGAAACAAGAATAATGAATTTTCTAATACCTCCATAATATTGGCCATTTTATTACAAATCTTGCAAAAAGTTGATAAATGCGTCAACGTGTTCACTGTCCATGACTCGTATATGGGTCATACCCCCGTGCTATTTGATACGGGGCTGAGAAATCAGACAGTGAACGTGTTGTCAAAACACATAAAGTTATTAACAAATCAGCCTTGGCTATTTTTAAGTTAATCTACCATGCAATTTGTTAAACATTTCTTTCTATTTGATTCACTCTTAGTGTATCTTATTTGCAATTGCAATTATTCTTGCCAGAAACAAGAATAATGAATTTTCTAATATCTCCATAAAATTGGCCATTTTATTACAAATCTTGCAAAAAGTTGAGAAATGCGTCAACGTGTTCACTGTCCATGACTCGTATATGGGTCATACCCCCGTGCTATTTGATACGAGGCTGAGAAACCAGACAGTGAACCTGTTGTCAAAACATATAAAGTTATTAACAAATCAACCTTGGCTATTTTTATGTTAATCTACCATGCAATTTTTTGAACATTCCTTTCTATTTCATTCACTCTTAGTGTATCTTATTTGCAATTGCAATTATTCTTGCCAGAAACAAGAATAATGAATTTTCTAATACCTCCATATAATTGGCCATTTTATTACAAATCTTGCAGAAAGTTGATAAATGCGTCAACGTGTTCACTGTCCATGACTCGTATATGGGTCATACCCCCGTGCTATTTGATACGGGGCTGAGAAATCAGACAGTGAACGTGTTGTCAAAACACATAAAGTTATTAACAAATCAGCCTTGACTATTCATAAGTTAATCTACCATGCAATTTTTTAAACATTCCTTTCTATTTCATTCACTCTTAGTGTATGTTCTTTGCAATTGCAATTATTCTTGCCAGAAACAAGAATCAATTTTTTAAAAATTGACCCACCATAGAGAAAACAGACATTTCACTCGAAATTCACCCAAGTATCCGTACTCAAATTTGACTTTGATTCGTCGTTCGCGATCTGCCGTTTTCTTCGCCTCGAATCGACGTACGATGAATGCCCATATCGCACATCGAATTACGAAAAAACCTTTACGCGCTCGCGAATGGCCACTTGGCTGGCAACAACCTAATACGTTTGGCTCGTAATCCGAACCGCGCGGGGCTCGCTGAATGTTATAGAAAAGTGGCTGGCAACCCTCTGCTCGAGAAAGACCAGTGTTGCAGCAATGAATGTAGTCGGCCGTGTTAACTCGAGGGGGTATGGGAGTTTAGAGGGCGGTAAAACGCGGTAATTTCGAGGGCGTATACGAGCTGTAAATTGCCAAGTATTGTGTATTCATAATGGAAACCTACGAACATATTTTGACGAGTACATAAACGAACAAAACTCTCTACAAATTAGTTTCACCATTTTGTAGTTAATTTTGCGTTGCTATTTGCATCCTTGCATCAATTTTTATCTTTTTAAAAATGACGATTCGAAACGAGCAAATTGTGGTCTTTTAACGTTTTTAAAAGATGCTCAAATTAACATTTGCACATTAACATTTTAAAATTTTTGAAAGATGCTCTAATTAGCATTTGCACATTTACATTTTAATATTCTATAAAATTAACATTCTCAAAATTAACATTTACGTATTAACATTTTAACATTTGTAAAAGATGCTCAAATTAATATTTACACATTAATATTTTAAAATTTTTGAAAGATGCTCAAATTAACATTTACATGTTTACATTTTAGCATTTTTAAAAGAGGCTCAAAGTAACATTTACAAATTAATATAGAAACATTTGGAATTTGTTTAAATTGAGCATCTTTTGAGAATTTTAGAAAGTCTCTATAGTTTGACTATTTTGTTGTTAATTTTGTGTTGCTATCAACATTCTTGCACCAGTTTTTATCTTTTTAAAAATGAAGATACGAAACGAGCATATTGTGGTCTTTTAACATTCTATAAAAGGTGCTCAAATTAATATTTACACATTAACATTTTAAGATTTTAAAGAGGCTCAAAGTAACATTTACAAGTTAACATTTTAGCATTTTTAAAAGAGGCTCAAATTAACATTTTAAGATTTTTAAAAGAGGCTCAAAATAACATTTAAACATTTTTAAATCAGACTTAAATTAACATTTATACGTCAATATAGTAACATTTGAAATTTGTGAAATTTTTAAAAGACGCTCAAATTAACATTTTAAGATTTTCAAAAGAGGCTCAAAGTGACATTTACACGTTAATATAGTAGCATTTGAAATTTGTAAAATTATTAAAAGATGCTCAAATTAAACAAAACTCTCTATAAATTGTTTTGATTATTTTGTAGTTAATTTTAGATGATGTATATAAAAATGCTCAAATTAACATTTGCACATTAACATTTTTACATTTTATAAAAGATACTCAAATTAACATTCACACATTAACATTTTAGCATTCTATAAAATGTGCTCAAATTAACATTTGCGTATTAACATTTTAACATTTTTAAAAGAGGCTCAAATTAACAATTGCACATTAATATAGTAGCATTTAAAATGTGTAAAATTTGTAAAAGATGCTCAAATTAAACAAAACTCTCTATAAATTATTTTGATTATTTTGTAGTTAATTTTAGATGATTTAGTTAAAAGATGCTCAAATTAACATTCACACGTTAACATTTTAGCATTCTATAAAATGTGCTCAAATTAACATCTGCATATTAACATTTTAACATTTTTAAAAGAGGCTCAAATTAACATTTACACATTAACATTTTAACATTTATAAAAGAGGCTCAAAGTAACATTTACACGTTAATATAGTAACATTTGAAATTTGTAAAACTTTTAGAAGATGCTCAAATTAAACAAAATTCTCGATAAATTAGTTTGATTATTTTGTAGTTAATTTTGTGTTGTTATTTACATCCTTGCACCAGTTTTTATCTTTTTAGAAATGGCGATCCAAAACGAGTATCTTGTGGTCTTTTTTAACATTTTTAAAAGATGCTCAAATTAACTTTTGCACATTAATATTTTAACATTTATAAAAAATGCTCAAATTAACATTTTAACTCTTGTAAAAAAACGCACAAATTACCATTTACACATTAACATTTTAACATTCTATGAAAGGTGCTCAAATTAACATTTACATACCAACATTTTAACTCTTGTAAAAAAACGCTCCAATTAACATTTTAACATATTAAAGAGGCTCAAATTAACATTTACACATTAACATTTTAACATTCTATAAAAGGTGCTCAAATTAACATTTAAAAATTTGTAAAAAACGCTCAAATTACCATTTACATATTAACTTTTTAACATTTTATAAAAAATGCTCAAATTAACATTTACACATTAATATCACATTATAAATTGTAAACTGTAAATTGTCAAATATTGTGTATTCATAATAGAAACCAACGAAGATATATTTTGACAAATAAATAAACGAATAAAAATATTTTTTATTTCCACCATTCCTTTAACTCTCTATACAATGAATTTTCTATTTTTGATTCTGCCAGAAAATTCTGAGTTTTTAATAAATAAAAGCTATCGGTGATTCGATGTGGATTTTTATAAGCAACATTTTCGTCTCGAAGTTGATCGGTTAAACCAATTTGTAATTGCAGCGTGCACCGTTTCAGGAAGCAGAGTTTCGAGACAATCGCGTTTAAACTTTCATAACGCAATAACGAACTAGGGGGCACCACTAACGCTAACAGGCTGGAGCTTTCGTAAAAATAGAAATTCCAATATGGAACCGCGACCTACGAATCTACTGATAAACAAATTACCGGAATTTTCGAGTCCTGGGCAACTTTAAATTAACAGGGGAAAATTCAATTTGTTAAAAATTAAAAAGTGATGCAATCACGGTTTTTGGTTCTGGTAGAATTTCATAAAATTTTAGACTGTGGAATATTTTTTAAAATCTCTGAAGCTAAATTTTTGGATATCAATATTAAGATTCTAACAAAAATTACGAAATAACTTTTACTCCCCCCCCCCCTCCTCCTCCTCCGTTGTAATTGGTCAGTGTTATAAAAATTGAAAAGTGATTGTAAAATTATGGTTTTTGATTTTGCTAAAATTTTAGAAGTGAAATATTCTTTTTCAATTTCTGAATCAAAATTTTTTAGTATCAATATTAAGATTCTAACAAAAATTACGAGATAACATTTACCCCCCTCCCCCTTCGTAATTGGTCAATGTTATAAAAATTGAAAAATGGTGAAACTATGGTTTTTGATTTTGGTAAAATTTTAGAAGTGAAATATTCTTTTTCAATTTCTGAATCAAAATTTTTTAGTATCAATATAAAGATTCTAATAAAAATTACGAGATAACATTTACCCCCCCTTTGTAATTGGTGATTGTTATAAAAATTGAAAAGTGTTGGTGAAACTATGGTTTTTGATTTTGGTAAAATTTTAGAAGTGAAATATTCTTTTTCAATTTCTGAATCAAAATTTTTTAGTATCAATATAAAGATTCTAATAAAAATTACGAGATAACATTTACCCCCCTCCCCCTTCGTAATTGGTCAGTGTTATAAAAATTGAAAAATGGTGAAACTATGGTTTTTGATTTTGGTAAAATTTTAGAAGTGAAATATTCTTTTTTAATTTCTAAATCAAAATTTTTTAATATCAATATTAAGATTCTAATAAAAATTACGAGATAACATTTACCCCCCCCTTTGTAATTGGTGATTGTTACAAAAATTGAAAAATGGTGAAACTATGATTTTTGATTTTGGAAAAAATTTTAGAAGTGAAATATTCTTTTTTAATTTCTGAATCAAAATTTTTTAGTATCAATATTAAGATTCTAATAAAAATTACGAGATAACATTTGCCCCCTACTTGTAATTGGTCAGTGTTATAAAAATTGAAAAGTGATTGTAAAATTATGGTTTTTGATTTTGGTAAAATTTTAGAAGTGAAATATTCTTTTCTAATTTCTGAATCAAAATTTTTTAGTATCGTTATTAAGATTCTAATAAAAATTACGAGATAACATTTACCCCCTACTTGTTATTGGTCAGTGTTATAAAAATTGAAAAATGGTGAAACTATGGTTTTTGATTTTGGTAAAATTTTAGTAGTGAAATATTCTTTTTTAATTTCTGAATCAAAATTTTTTAATATCAATTTTAAGATTCTAATAAAAATTACGAAATAACATTTACCCCCCCCCCTCCTTGTAATTAATCAATATTATAAAAATTGAAAAATGGTGAAACTATGGTTTTTGATTTTGGTAAAATTTTAGAAGTGAAATATTCTTTTTTAATTTCTGAATCAAAATTTTTTAGTATCAATATTAAGATTCTAATAAAAATTACGAGATAACATTTACCCCCTACTTGTAATTGGTCAGTGTTATAAAAATTGAAAAGTGATTGTAAAATTATGGTTTTTGATTTTGCTAAAATTTTAGAAGTGAAATATTCTTTTTTAATTTCTGAATCAAAATTTTTTAGTATCGTTATTAAGATTCTAATAAAAATTACGAGATAACATTTACCCCCTACTTGTTATTGGTCAGTGTTATAAAAATTGAAAAATGATGATAAAATTATGGTTTTTGATTTTGGTAAAATTTTAGAAGTGAAATATTCTTTTTTAATTTCTAAATCAAAATTTTTTAATATCAATATTAAGATTCTAATAAAAATTACGAGATAACATTTACCCCCCCCTTTGTAATTGGTGATTGTTACAAAAATTGAAAAATGGTGAAACTATGATTTTTGATTTTGGAAAAAATTTTAGAAGTGAAATATTCTTTTTTAATTTCTGAATCAAAATTTTTTAGTATCAATATTAAGATTCTAATAAAAATTACGAGATAACATTTACCCCCTACTTGTTATTGGTCAGTGTTATAAAAAAGTGATGGTAAAATTATGGTTTTTGATTTTGGTAAAATTTTAGAAGTGAAATATTCTTTTCCAATTTCTGAATTAAAATTTTTTAGTATCGATATTAAGATTCTAATAAAAATTACGAAATAACATTTACCCCCCCCCCCCCCTTGTAATTAATCAATATTATAAAAATTGAAAAATGGTGAAACTATGGTTTTTGATTTTGGTAAAATTTTAGAAGTGAAATATTCTTTTCCAATTTCTGAATCAAAATTTTTTAGTATCGATATTAAGATTCCAGTAAATAATTTTCTAAAAATTATGAGATGACCTTTGAACCCTAATCGTGGTTGGTCAGTGTTATATGGCGAGGGGTTGAATAACTATTGTATCGTGCGAGGAGGACAGTTAAGGGATCCAAACAAATAAATTGGACGCCTCGTTTCTGGGGAGAAAAAATTCCCACTCGCGGCAGATTGATTCTCATCGAATTCGCGTGGCCCGCTGGGATTCCCGTAGATTGCTCGAATCCACGGTCGGTTCATCCGCAACGTAGTCTCGGCGAAATAGCTTTTATATATCGACGGATCGCGCGATTTTCCCCCCCGCCAGCGTCTATCTCTTCCGAAACGAAAGATTTTTTATTAAACCGCATGGACGAACCCGGTGTTTGATTAACAAAGCGAGCCTGTGCACGAGAATGGAACGTCGTTGCAGTAATTACTGCTCTCGAGTGACAAATTCGAGAGACGGTTCACTTGAAAGCGGGCAATGTGTTTGTTCAACAATTTTAAGGGATTATGTCTTTCAAACGATGCAATAACAAATTTTATTTTGTAAAGGGATCAACATAAACGGTACTAGGGAACCTAGTTTGGAGCAATTGATTTGGAAAATTATTAACAAATTTGAGAGTCAATTTACTTGAAAGCGGGCAATTTGACCCTCGAATGATGCAACAATAAATTTAATTTAGAAAAAGGGTTCAAGGCCAATGATATTAGGCGAGCTAGCTTGAAGAAATTGATTTGGAGAATTATTAACAAATTTATGCGTGAGTTAACTTGAAAGCGGGCAAATTGATTGTTCATCAATTTTATGGGGTTACGTCGTTCAAAGGATGCAATAACAAATTTTATTTTGTAGAGGGTTCAACGACAATGATATTAGGCGAGCTAGCTTGGAACAATTGATTTGGAAAATTATTAACGAATTTGAGAGTCAATTTACTTGAAAGCGGGCAATTGGTCTCGAACGATGCAACAATAAATTTGATTTAGAAAAAGGATCAGTGACAATGATATTAGGCGAGATAGCTTGGAGCAATTGCTTTGTGACATCATTGACAAAATTAGACGTCAATTCACTTGAAAGCGGGCAATCTGATTGTTCATCCATTTTATGGGGTTAGGTCTTTCAAACGATGCAATAACAAATTTTATTTTGTAGAGGGTTCAACGACAATGATATTAGGCGAGCTAGCTTGGAGCAATTGATTTGGAAAATTATTAACGAATTTGAGAGTCAATTTACTTGAATGCGAGCAATTCAACACTCGAATGATGCAACAAGAAATTTTATTTAGATAAAGGTTCAACGCCAATGATATTAGGCGAGTTAGCTTGGAGAAATTGCTTTGAAAAATTATTGACAAATTTATGCGTGAGTTAACTTGAAAGCGGGCAATGTGTTTGTTCAACAATTTTAAGGGATTATGTCTTTCAAACGATGCAATAACAAATTTTATTTTGTAAAGGGTTCAACACAAACGATACTAGGCAATATAATTTGTACCAATTGATTTGAAAAATTATGGTCAAATTTGATGGCCAATTCACTTGAAAGCGGGCAATTCGTCTCTTGACACGATGCAACAATAAATTTTATTTAGAAAAAGGGTTCAACGCCAATGATATTAGGTGAGCTAACTTGGAGAAATCGCTTTGGGACATCATTGACAAAATTAGACGTCAATTCACTTGAAAGCGAGCAAATTGATTGTTCATCAATTTTATGGGATTACGTCTTTCAAACGATGCAATAACAAATTTTATTTAGAAAAAGGATCAGCGCCAATGATACTATACAACCTAGCTTGTACCAATTGATTTGGAAGATTATTAACAAATTTGAGCGCCAATTCACTTGAAAGCGGGCAATTTGACCCTTCAATGATGCAACAAAAAATTTTATGTTGAAAAAGGTTCAACGTCAATGATATTAGGCGAGTTAGCTTGGAGAAATTGATTTGGGACATCATTGACAAAATTAGACGTCAATTCACTTGAAAGCGGGCAAATTGATTGTTCAGCAATTTTATGGGATTACGTCTTTCAAACGATGTACTAACAAATTTTATTTTGTAAAGAGCTCAACGTCAATGATATTAAGCGAGCTAGCTTGGAGAAATTGATTTGGAAAATTATTAACGAATTTGAGAGTCAATTTACTTGAAAGCGGGCAATTCGTCCCTCGAATGATGCAACAACAAATTTTATGTTGAAAAAGGTTCAACGCCAATGATATTAGGCGAGTTAGTTTGGAGCAATTGATTTGGAAAATTATTAACAAATTTGAGAGTCAATTCACTTGAAAGCGGGCAATTCGACCTTTGAACGATGCAACAATAAATTTTATTTAGAAAAAGGGTTCAACGCTACTGATATTAGACAAGCTAGCTTGGAACAATTGCTTTGAGACATTATTGACAAATTTAAACGTGAGTTAACTTGAAAGCGGGCAAATTGATTGCTCATCAATTTCATGGGATTACATCTTTCGAACAATGCAATAACAAATTTTATTTTGTAAAAGAATCATCACAAACGATACTAAGCAACCTAGTTTGTACCAATTGATTTGGAAAATTATTAACAAATTTGAGCGCCAATTCACTTGAAAGCGGGCAATTCGTCTTTTGAACGATGCAACAACAAGTTTTCTGTAGAAAAATGATCAGTGCCAATGATATTAGGCGAGCTAGCTTGGAGCAATTTATTTAGAGAATTATTAACAAATTTGAAGGCCAATTCACTTGAAAGCGGGCAATTCGTCCCTCGAACGATGCAACAACAAATTTTATTTAGAAAAAGGATCAGCGCCAATGATACTATGCAACCTAGCTTGTGCCAATTGATTTGGAAAATTATTAACAAATTTGAGCGCCAATTCACTTGAAAGCGGGCAATTCGACCCTCGAACGATGCAACAACAAATTTTATTTAGAAAAAGGATCAGCGCCAATGATACTATGCAACCTAGCTTGTACCAATTGATTTGGAAGATTATTAACAAATTTGAGCGCCAATTCACTTGAAAGCGGGCAATATGATTGTTCATCCATGTTCCAAGTTTACGTCCTTCAAACTATGCAATAAAAAATTTTATTTCGAAAACGAATCAGTGCAAACTATTCCAGACGAACCAGCTTGTACCAACTGCTTCGGGAAATAGTCTGCCAGATATAATACACGCGCGGGTTTAAAAACGAAACGTCGCGTCGTCTCGCCGTTGCAAATACACGAAACTGGGAAAGAATACAGTCGCGTCGCCCTCCTTTCAAGCCGAACTTGTCGCGAAGAGTCGTCCTCGTCTCCCGCGGGACTTTTCGGATCAAAGTTTTCGCCAGTTTCGCGAAAACTCTCTCGATAGAGACGACCGGAAAGAAAAAGTGGCTACGGAAGCCACGAACCGGACGGATATCCGGAACTGAAAGTCGATGATGCGCGCTACAACCGCTTAAAGTTCGCTTTCGACGATCGGGATTGTTCGAGGTTGCGGCCATATTGATTTTCAATAATTCGATATAATCAAACGAAATGGCGATTGGTCGTAGTATTATTATTTCAATCACAAGACTTACTTTAATTTTAATTTTAGGTATGCTTGTCACTGGCTATGTTTATAAAAATTGTGTGTCGATATAATCAAACAAAATGGCGTATGGCTGTTGTGATATTATTTCAATCACAAGACTTATTTTAATTTTAATTTTGGATATGCTTGTCACTGGCTATGTTTATAAAAATTGTGTGTCGATATAATCAAACAAAATGGCGTATGGCTGTTGCATTATTATTACAATTACAACAGTAATTTTAATTTTAGATAATTAAAATCAATCTTGCGTACTCGAGGATAATGTTGATTTTTGCAAAAATAAATTTGATGTTAAAAAAAAGAAAATTGTACTTATAGATTGTATAGTAAATAATGTAGATCGAGTTACACAATATTTAACGTCGATTTTGGATATTATCGAACAATTAAAGACAGTAAAAATTTGTTTGAAAATGCAACTTAAACCCATCACTACCGACGTTGAAAGTGGTATCACTAAATAGAAAAAATAAACACGTCAAAGTCTACTAAAGAAGAATTAAATAAAATAATTAATAAAAAGAAAAAATCGATGTTCTTAGAAGTATTATAATAATTAATAACAATAAATTATAATAACAATAAAAAAGAAAAGAAAAGAAAAAATTGATAATATTTAACTCACTATTTAACGTGGACTTTGGCTACATATTATAAAACAATTAAAAACAGTAAAATTTGTTTGAAAACGCATCTCAAACCCATCACTACCGACGTAGAAAAAGTAATAGTCGCGCAAAAAGGGCAATTATTAGTCACTAAATAGAAAAAATAAACACGTAAAAGTCTACTAAACAAGAATTAAATAAAATAATAAATAATAAAAAAAAAAATCGACGTTCATATAAGTGAAATTATAAGAACAATAAAAAAGAAAATAAAAGAAAAAATTGATAGTATTTAACCCACTATTTAACGTGGACTTTGGCTACATATTATAAAACAATTAAAAACAGTAAAAATTTATTTGAAAATGCGACTTAAACCCATCACTACCGACGTGGAAAAAGTAATAGTCGCGCAAAAAGGGCAATTATTAGTCAGTAAATAGAAAAAATAAACACGTAAAAGTCTACTAAGCAAGAATGAAATAAAAAAAATAATAAAAGAACAATAAAAAAGAAAAAATAATAATAAAAGAAAAAATTGATAATATATAACCCAATATTTAGCATGGACTTTAGATATTATCGAACAATTAAACACAGTAAAAATTTGTTTGAAAACGCATCTCAAACCCATCACTACCGACGTAGAAAAAGTAATGGTCGCGCAAAAAGGGCAATTATTGGTCACTAAATAGAAAAAATAAACACGTAAAAGTCTGCTAAGCAAAAATGAAATAAAATAAATAATAAAAGAACAATAAAAAAGAAAAAATAATAATAAACGAAAAAATTGATAATATATAACCCAATATATAGTATGGACTTTAGATATTATCCAACAATTAAAGCCAATAAAAATTTGTTTGAAAATGCGACTTAAACCCATCACTACCGATGTAAAAAAAGTAATGGTTGCGCAAGAAGAGCAATTCCTCACTAAATAGAAAAAATAAACACGTAAAAGTCTACTAAACAAAAATAAAATAAAATAAATAATAAAAGAACAATAAAAAAGAAAAAATAATAATAAACGAAAAAATTGATAATATATAACCCAATATATAGTATGGACTTTAGATATTATCCAACAATTAAACACAGTAAAAATTTGTTTGAAAACGCATCTCAAACCCATCACTACCGATGTAAAAAAAGTAATGGTCGCGCAAGAAGAGCAATTCCTCACTAAATAGAAAAAATAAACACGTAAAAGTCTACTAAACAAAAATAAAATAAAATAAATAATAAAAGAACAATAAAAAAGAAGAAATAACAATAAAAGAAAAAATTGATAATATATAACTCAATATATAGTATGGACTTTAGATATTATCGAACAATTAAAGCCAATAAAAATTTGTTTGGAAATGCGACTTAAACCCATCACTACGAACTTGGAGAAACGGTCGCGTAAGAAGGGCGAAGTCCGTAACTTTTAACGAGAGAGATGGACGAGTGATGTTTGTATCTGCGTTCGATCGACATCGAAGACGAGGAAGAGAGACAAGCGCGGAAACATTCTGAAGAAAGGGGCCGTAAGTACGGAGGAGTGTTTGTTCGAATCTGGCCGTGCAGCGGCGGCAGTCGATCTTCCAGCGAGAATTGGCTCGTCGCTCTTCGACAATGTATGCTTTGCCCCGCTTGAAATATAACCGGCGGTTGTGAAACCGCGGAAGCGTTTTCGTTCCGACTCCACGCGCGTTTACTTGTCCACGAGTTTACCCGCTTACTTCTATCCGCCATTTTTCGACCATCAAGCCAAGAAATACTGGGCGATTCTACTCGACGTAAATTGCAATTTACCGTTGCACTTAATTTTATTAGTGTCCCGCAAATTTTGGGTAACTTTGATACATGAAAGTGTTGATCTCGAGTTTTTTTGATATTTTTAAAAAATGGAGGTAGAGACAATTCTTTTGTAAATTAGTTTGACTGTTTTGTGGCTAATTTTGAGGTATTATTTACGTCTATGCAGCTGTTTTTATTTTTTTTTTAATGGTGGTAATAGAAATATTGATCTTGAGTTTTTTTAACATTTTTACAAGATACTGAAACTGAAGACAAGTTAAATTAGTTTAATTATTTTGAATTTTATGTTATTATCTATTTCCACGTATTTTGATTCTTTTTTTTAGGTTTGAAAACTCTCTGAAAATTAGTTTGACTATTTTGTAGCTCATTTTATTTTATTATTTAAGTCCTTGGAACTATTTTCAGTTTTTAAAAATGGCGGTTGTAGTTCGAAATGTCGATCTTGACTTTTTCTAACATTTTTAAACGATGATTAAATTAAACAAAACTCTCTGAAAATTAGTTTGACTATTTTGTAGCTAATTTTATGTTATTATTTAAGTCCTTGGAACTATTTCCACTTTTTAAAAATGGCGGTAGTAGATCGAAATGTCGATCTTGACTTTTCTAACATTTTTAAAAGATGATTAAATTAAACAAAACTCTCTGAAAATTAGTTTGACTATTTTGTAGCTCATTTTATGTTATTATTTAAGTCCTTGAAACCATTTTCACTTTTTAAAAATGGCGGTTGTAGTTCGAAATGACGATCTTCACTTTTTCTAACATTTTTAAAAGATGCTCAAATTAAACAGAATTTTCTATAAATTAGTTTGACTATATTGTAGCTAATTTTATGTTATTATTTAAGTCCTTGGAACCATTTTCACTTTTTAAAAATGGCGGTTGTAGTTCGAAATGACGATCTTGTCTTTTTCTAACATTTTTAAAAGATACTCAAATTAAACAAAACTTTCTATAAATTAGTTTCACTATTTTGTATCTAATTTTTTATTATTAACTATCTTTGCAACCATTTTCACTTTTTAAAAATGGCGGTACCAGTTCGAAATTTCAATCTTGACTTTTTCTTTCATTTTTAAAAGAAGCTCAAATTAAACAAAACTTCCTATAAATTAGTTTCACTGTTTTTTAGCTAATTTTACGTTATTATCTAAGTCCTTGCACTCATTTTCACTTTTTAAAAATGGCGGTAGTAGTTCGAAATGACGATCTTGTCTTTTTCTAACATTTTTAAAAGATGCTCAAATTAAACAAAACTCTCAATAAATCAGTTTAATTATTTTCTATCTAATTTTATATTGTTACATACATCCTCACATCGATTTTTATTCTTCTCAAAATGGCGGTACCATCCTCCCACCCCCCACACACCGTATTCGTCTCAATTTAAATCGCAGAAATTCCATTTGAATTTTTTTCCCAGCCCACAAAATCGATTCGAAAACAATGACACGCAAAGGTCCCGCGTAAAATACGATCGCCCTATGGAAATTTAACGAAAATAGAATTTCATGGCGGCCGACGGGGGGTGCAAAAAAGTGTCGCTCGGAGAAAATTCGCCATTAAGCCGCGAAAATACGGTCGGGTTTTTTCAACGAACCACGGCTAAATTTTGGCGTTCCTTTTTTCTTCTATTTTTTTTTTTTAACTTCCCCTCGTTACCGTTCGGACCGATGTGTCGCGGACTCGTTCGGCTCGGATCCCGCTGCAACGTAACGGCACCTGGAACGAGAGGATTCCGGCTGCGCTGAGGGCGGCCATTGTAACCGCGAAAAGTGTCGATACAGCCGAACGATGTCCCCTTTAATTTATATGCAAAGCGGTCCATTGAGCATATTGTTATTTTAATTGATCGAGTCCACGGTCTCTGGCAACGGGACATTGGCAGTTCGATTATACGCGGGTCCCTTGCAATTTCGAGCGTCGAACGGCGAACGCGAAGATTTATCCTCGTCAACCCCTGTTGCAACCATTTCCTGACTTTTCTGTCTCTCTTTCGCATTCGTTCGTTTCACAGAGTGGAAACGCGAAAAGATGGCATAATATAACGAAATCAGAGCTCGAAAATCGGCCATTTTGTTAGAAATTTATAGCTTGCAGAAAGTTGATTAATGCGTCAACGCGTTCACTGTCTGTGACCCGTATATGGGTCACATCACCGTGCTATTTGATAGGGGGCTGAGAAATCGGACAGTGAACGTGTTGTTAAAACATATAACGTTCTTAACAAACCAACCTTGGCTATTCGTAGCTTAAAGAAACTGAATTCTACTGAATTTCAAATTCGATGGGAGTTGTTGAAGGTCGAAAATCGACCATTTTGTTAGAAATTTATAGCTTGCGGAAAGTTAATGAATGCGTCAACGCGTTCACTGTCCGTGAGCCGTATATGGGTCACATCACCGTGCTATTTGATAGGGGGCTGAGAAATCGGACAGTGAACGTGTTGTTAAAACATATAACGTTTTTAACAAACCAACCTTGGCTATTCGTAGCTTACAAAAACTGAATTCTACTGAATTTCAAATTCGATGGGAGTTGTTGAAGGTCGAAAATCGACCATTTTGTTAGAAATTTATAGCTTGCAGAAAGTTGATTAATGTGTCAATGTGTTCACAGCCCATGACCCGTATATGGGTCATATCACCGTGCTATTTGATACGCGATTGAGAAATCGGACAGTGAACGTGTTGTTAAAACATATAACGTTTTTAACAAACCAATCTTGGCTATTCGTAGCTTACAGAAACTGAATTCTACTGAATTTCAAATTCGATGGGAGTTGTTGAAGGTCGAAAATCGACCATTTTGTTAGAAATTTATAGTTTGCGGAAAGTTAATGAATGCGTCAACGCGTTCACTGTCCGTGAGCCGTATATGGGTCACATCGCCGTGCTATTTGATAGGAGGCTGAGAAATCGGACAGTGAATGTGTTGTTAAAATGTATAACGTTATTAATAAATCAGCTTTGGCTATTTTAAGTTAATTTACCATGCAATTTGTTGAACATTTCCTTCTATTTCAATTTACAGCTTACAGAAACTGGATTCTACACAATTTTAAATTCGTAATTTGAGTTAAAATGGTATATTTGTGTCAAACTATGGATTTGATTAACGATAATAACAAAATTAATTAATTCCACCACTTATAAATATTACAGTTTTAAAATTAATGTTTTTCAATGAGAGTTGCTGATGGTTCCAGACTTGAAGATAGAAAATCAACCATTTTGTTAGAAATTTATAGCTTGTAGAAAGTTGATTAATGCGTCAACGCATTCACTGTCCGTGAGCCGTATATGGGTCATACCACCGTGCTATTTGATACGGGGCTGAGAAATCGGACAGTGAATGTGTTGTTAAAATGTATAACGTTATTAACAAATCAGCCTTGGGTATTTTTATGTTAATTTACCATGCAAATTGTTGAACATTTCCTTCTATTTCAATTTGTAGCTTACAGAAACTGGATCCTACACAATTTTAAATTCGTGTAATTTGAGTTAAGGTAGTATATTTGTGTTAAACTATGGATTTGACTAACGATAACAATAAAATTAATTAATTCCTCCACTTATAAATATTAAAGTTATAATATAAATGTTTTTCAATGGGAGTTGTTGATAGTTCGAGACTTGAAGATAGAAAATCGACCATTTTGTTAGAAATTTATAGCTTGCAAAAAGTTGATGAATCTGTTAACGCGTTCACTGTCCATGACTCGTATATGGGTCATACCACCGTGTTATTTGATACGCGATTGAGAAACCGGACAGTGAACGTGTTGTTAAAACACATAACGTTATTAATAAATCAGCTTTGCCTATTCTATTTCATTCACTCTTCATTCAAAACTCTAACCTCATTTGAAAACCACATTCTGAGAAAAAATAACTTTTAAACTGTCCTCAGACCATGCAATAATTATTTAAAAAACGAGGGAGAAATTAACAGATACGAAAATATTTCCAGAAGCATCGCTTTGAAGTAAAACTAGTCGAAATTTGGTGCTTTGACCACACCAACATCGTTTAAAAGACTTAAATTTCTGAAATATTTAAGACACTCCAAATGTGATTCCAGAAGCATCGCTTTGAAGTGAAAATAGTCGAATCTTGGTGCTGTGATCCCCCAAATCTTGTTTGAAAACTATATTCTAAAAAAGAAAGAAGTCTCAAACTATCCTCAGAACATACAATAATCATTTAAAAAACGAGGGAGTCATCAACGAAGTTTTTTACATCACTATGCTTCTAGAACCCTCGCTTTGAAGTGAAACAACTCAAAATTTGATGCTATTACCCCGTAACCTCATTTAAAAAACCACATTCTACCAAAAGAGAAGCCTTAAAAACAATCTTCAGAGCACACAAATAATCATTTAAAAATCCACTATGAAATCTCCCATCACTATGCTTCCAGAAGCATCGCTTTGAAGTTAAACTAGTCGAAACTTAGTACTATAACCCCCAATTTCATTTAGGAACTACAATCTAAGAAAAATGAAGCCTCAAAAACACTCAGAGCACACAAATAATCATTTAAAAATCGACGAAAAAATCAACAAAGACTCTCACATCACTATGCTTCCAGAACCCTCGCTTTGAAGTGAAACAACTCAAAATTTGTTGCTGCTACCCCCTAATCTCATTTAAAAAACCACATTCTACCAAAAGTGGAGCCTCAAAAACAATCCTCAGAGCACACAAATAATCATTTAAAAATCAACGAAGAAATCAACGAAGACTCTCACATCACTACGCTTCCAGAACCGTCGCTTTGAAGTGAAACAACTAAAAATCTCCAACCCCCATCGTCCCTGCAATTTCCCTCGTTCCTTATCTATTTATTTACTTTTCCCTCCCACTTGCCCCGCATCGTGCCATCCATATTTGCTTTTCCTTCGATCGAGACGTCCAACAGCAACCGTGCCTCGCTTCAAGCAAGACGGTTTTGTTCGCGTCGGATCGAGCTCGTTATATCGACTCGACGCGTCGTTACGAACGAATTTCACCGACGTTCCCCGGTCGACGAACTTTCAGTCGCAGTTGCGTTAACGTAACGAGCTTCCCCCGCGAAAGATACCGTCAAAATTCTGCCTCCCCCCCCCCCCCCCCCCACGGAGGAAAGTTACGAGTCGAATTCTCTTCCCGCGTAATTGTTGGAACAGCAGGCGGCCGGGGAGGTAGACTTTGGGGGTAATTTCATTTTTAATCGTTCCTCGAGCCGGAGTTTCCTACGCGAAGCTGCTCCCCGGGGCCGGAAATCGCGAATTATTTACGCAAGCTATCGAAGGAGGCGGGAAATTTGAATCTTTAATTTGTATTCCAACGAAATGGAATATCGATATTTTAATATTTGAAGATTTGTGTGAAACTTGATAGGGAATTGTTGTGTATTTTATATTTCATATTGAGTAATGGATTATTTGGAGTCGATTTTGGCGAATGGACTATGCCTGTGCGGAAAATATTTTTACGCTTTGAGTGATATGGAGATTGAACGCACATGGGCGTTTGACGCACACTGACGACTGCATGTTTATATTGTTTATTTATTGTAGGTTTGGGCCAAAATAAGTCGAAAATCAAGAGTAGCAATTTGTTGATTGAGGCTTCGTTAAAAAGTTATTAACATTTGCGCCTGTAGAACAGCTGTAGTCGCCCATCAACAGGCGCAAATGTTAATAACTTTTTAACGAAGCCTCCATCAACAAATAGGTATTCTTGATTTTCGTCTTATTTTGGCCTCTAGAATCTTTCGTTATAATTTTATATGCACGATAGTTAGACTATATCTATATATGAAGTGATCAAAATCAGATCTCTGGCTACAGATTATATTTGCAGTAAAGAATTTTTTTCTCGGAAATGGTTAGGATTTCAAGGGTATGTCTATTGACCAAAAATGATTGTAATCGACCCCCACAACCGAAAATAATTTTTCCAGAACGAATTGAAATTTTCTTTTTCGTCTGAAAATTTCAGCACCTACCCCCTGTGGATTTATCTTAAGAATTCGTTTTTCATTTTTAATAAATTTGTTTGACGCTCTACAGAAAAGTTGTCTAATACTTATTTGTAGGCATCCACGAGCTCTACTTCTAAAATAAATTTCATTTAAATATATTCACTATTGCAGGACTTATGATCATTTGAAAATTGGACCACTTTTATGGGGGTTTTCTCAATTTACGGGGTTAAGGAACAACTTTTTCATCATTCTTAGAATTTCTAAATGTTCCTCATCAAAATACGCGTTATTTGCCGTTTGAAACATTAAAATCCTTCAATCCGTTCAGAAGTTATGGCGTTTTAAAGATACACATGAAATTTCAGGGAAACATATCAATGTATGGTCAGACATTATATTTTCGGTAAGGAATTTTTTTCTCGAAAGTGCGTAGGATTTCGGGGGTATGTGTAATGACCAAAAATGATTGTAATTGCCCCCTGCAACCAAAAATAATTTTTTTAGATCGATTTGAAATTTTTTTTTTCGCCGAAAAATTTCAAATGTTTGAAAAACAATTTGTTTCTTCAGAAATTTGAGAATCTCAAAAAACACTACAGTAATGTCTTTTAAGTTGCATGTCAAAGGACAGGGTGGTGAAATTTTGTCGATGTTGCAATTTTAATTACACTTAATACTGTCTTCACTAACTTTTAAATATTTAAAAAAACATTCTATTTCTTTAGGAACTTGAGAATCCCAAAAAACACTACATTAATGTCTTTCAAGTTGCATGTCAAAGGACAGGGAGGTGAAATTTTGTCGATGTTACAATTTTAATCAAACTTAATGCTATCTTTGCAAAGTTTCAAATACTTCAAAACATTGTGTTACTTTAGAAATTTGAGAATCCCAAAAAACACTACAGCAATGTCTTTCAAGTTGCATGCCAACGGACAAGAAGATGAAATTTTGTCAATCTTATAATTTCTATTATACTTAAAGCCGTCTTCACAAACTTCCAAATACTCCAAAACATTCTATTTCATTATAAATTTGAGACTCCCAAAAAACACTACAGTAATGTCCTTTAAGTTGCATGTCCAAGGACAAGAAGATGAAATTTTGTCAACCTTACAATTTGTATTATATTTAAAGCTGCCTTCACAAACTTTCAAATATTTAAAAAAACATTCTATTTCATTATAAATTTGAGAATCCCAAAAAACACTACAGTAATGTCCTTTAAGTTGCATGTCAAATGACAGCGAGATGAAATTCTGTCGACTTTACAATTTCTATTATACTTAAAGCCGTCTTCACAAACTTTCAAATATTTCAAAACATTGTGTTTTTTCAGGAATTAGAGAATCCCAAAAAAACACTACACTAATATCCTTCAGGTTGCATCTCAAAGAACAGGGAGCTAAAATCTCGTCGACCTTACAATTTTATCTAAACTAAAAACCATCTTTACAAACTTTCAAATACTCCAAAACATTCTACCTCTCCAAAACACTTAAGAATCCACAAAAAACACTACACTAATATCCTTCAGATTGCATCTCAAAGAACAGGGAGCTAAAATCTCGTCGACCTTACAATTTTATCTAAACTAAAAACCATCTTTACAAACTTTCAAATACTCCAAAACATTCTACCTCTCCAAAACACTTAAGAATCCACAAAAAACACTACAGTAATATCCTTCAGATTGCATCTCAAAGAACAGGGAGCTAAAATCTCGTCGACCTTACAATTTTAACAAAACTAAAAACCATCATCACAAACTTTCAAATACTCCAAAACATTCTACCTCTCCAAAAATTTAAGAATTCCCAAAAAACACTACAGTAACATCCTCCATGTTGCAACTCGAACCACCCAGCAGCCACAAAAACAGTATAACAAAATTCTGACGTCCTATACTACCTTCAATTTCCAATACAATATAACACTAACCAAAAAGTACCAATAATTTAACAGTATAACACTAACCAAAAAGTACCAATAATTTAACAATATAACCAAAAAGTACCAATATTTTATCAATATAACATTATCCAAAAAGTACCAATAATTTAACAATATGACACTAACCAAAAAGTAGCAATAATTTAACAATATGACACTAACCAAAAAGTAGCAATAATTTAACAATATGACACTAACCAAAAAATACCAATAATTTAACAGTATAACACTAACCAAAAAGCACCAATAATTTAACAATATAACACTAACCAAAAAATACCAATAATTTAACAATATAACACTAACCAAAAAAGTACCAATAATTTAAAGAACCAATAATTTAACAATATAACACTAACCAAAAAGTACCAATGATTTAAAGAACCAATAATTTAATAATATACCACTAACCAAAAAATACCAATATCCCCACCATTGGGGATGTTCCACCCCTCCAAGCGTACTGCAGTCCATGGTGTATTTGGCGAACGCACAGTTCGATGCTGTCTCGCCTGAATAAATGATTAGGGACGAGCGAAAATGTGGAGTCGCGTGGACGGTGGGTACGAGTGGGAGGCGGAACGCGAGCCAACCAAGTCAGCCAGTCAGCCTGTTCTCCATTAAAGAGATTCCCCGAAAGGTGGTTGGCGGGACGCCAGTGTACGGGGTCTCCTCATCTTCGAGTCGACCAGCTCGACGTATGCGACGAACGCGGCACACTGACCCTGGCCACGGGACGCGTGTGCCACCCTCCACGATTCTGCGCTTTCTTTGACCGTTCTCGCGATGAATGGTCCCCCACGACTTAGCACCTAGCCTTTTCTTCTCTCTCGACCCAGTTCCCCACCATCTACACGGTGTCTCGAAACTAGACACGCATTCTTCTCAACCCTTTGCACTCGTGTTTACATTTGAGGAGGCTATCGATCATTTATTTATTATTATTTATACATAGACGGACATTTAAGCAGAAAGACAATTGTAAATTAGACAGGAAAGGAGAGAATCTTCAGTTTCCACTGTCGTAAAACTGTCTAACAACGCGTATTAAAAATAGTAAAACTTTAAACGCGTGTAGTTTCGAAACTATTGGAGCTATATCCATTATTGAACCGCCATTAGCAGCGGCGAAGCTTCCTCTTTAAAAATGGTTTTTGGATTTTTTCGATCCGACTTACCGTTCTCGAGATATCGTAATTTATGTAAATGGTAATTTTTTTCATTCGACTATCTCTGTCTCCGTCTAACGCGTGGGACCTCTCGCTCTCTCTCGCGCGTGAGGTCAGTGACCTCAGGATGTAAACAGTGAAACGTAAACAAACGCTTCGAACCCTTGTATCTCCGGAACTAATTACGCTATCGACTCGTACGAACGCTCATTTTAAAGGTCATTTCACCCTCTATCCAATGAATGTATCAATTGTTATTATTTATGCTAACTTCTATGTTTATTTTGACATTTACTTTGACTCTATACACCCAAAGAAGTTTCAGGAATTCCTATAAACAATTATAAATATTATAATACATTTAATTATATAAATTGTTTTTAACAAATGCAGTTATAAATTGTTTATTCAATTGAGAATGAATTTAAATTTGTGTAGAGGATGTTTCCATAATTACTGTGCCATTTTTTCTTGAATAATTGTTTTCTTTGGAATTAACTACCGTATCGACTCGAAAGAAAATTTAATTTGAAGAGCGTTTTATCTCCTATCTAATCAAAATTTTAAAAATTCGAAATATAAATTAATGAACAATTTTTTCGTTTCACGAAAACGTAAGATTTCGAACTTCTGCGCCCTCAGGAAATCAACAAGTTACGAACGAGTCGAAATTGCAGTAAAACCAGACTCGGATGTTGCAGTTATCCGGGAAAACTTTGTCCTGTATCCCAAACTTAAAACCACTTCAAAATGGCGTCGTTTCCGAACGAAACACGATAAGAGAACTGCGTGGGATAATAGAAAGTGCGTTTCAGGAAGCATTTTGACAATGGAGGAAACACAGGGAACGGTGCACGTCAGGAAATGAAACTGCTTCGAAGGTGCTTAAAATGCAGTAAAACGAGCAGTGAAATCTTTATAGCAAAACTTCGACTTTCTCTACTACTATGCAGGTTGTTCGGTCACCCCTGGGAAAAATTTTTATGGGGTATTCTAGAGGCTAAAATAAGACGAAAATAAAGAATACCAATTTGTCGATGGAGGCTTCGTTAAAAAGTTATTAACGTTTGAAGTTCCGCCAGTACTGAATTTTTTTCTCGAAAATGCGTAAGATTTCGGGGATATGTGTAATAACCAAAAATAATTGTAATTGACCCCTGCAACGGAAAATAATTTTTCCAAAACGATTCGAAATTTTTTTTTTCCGTCGAAAAATTTCACACTTTCTCGAATTTTTTTCTCGAAAGAGGGTAGGATTTCGAGGGTATGTGTAATGACTAAAAATTATTCTAATTGACCCCCACAATTGAAAATAATTTTTCCAGAACGATTCGAACTTTTTTTTTTCCGCCGAAAAATTTAGGCATTTAATTAAATTTTTGGTAAGGAATTTTTTTCTCGAAAGTGCGTAGGATTTCGGGGGTATGTCTAAGGACTAAAAATTATTGTAATTGACCCCTGCAACGGAAAATAATTTTTTTAGAACGATTTGAGAAATTTTTTTTCCGCCAAAAAATTTCAACAACTTCTTGAATTTTTTTCTCGAAAGTGGGTAGGATTTCGAGGGTATGTCTAAGGACTAAAAATTATTGTAATTGACCCCCGCAACCGAAAATAATTTTTCCAGGACGATTTGAAATTTTTGCATTTAATTGTTAATAACTTTTTAACGAAGCCTCTATCAACAAATTGGTATTCTTGATTTTCGTCTTATTTTGGCCTCTGGAATCCTCCATTAAAATTTTTCCCTACATACATTCCTCGACCAATTTCGTAATATCCCAGTCGTCTAATGCAGGGTGAAACGCACCCCCTCTTTTCCTTTTCTGTTCTGCAAATCTCACGAGTCACTGCAAATCACACTTTCTACAAGTTGACGAACGAATTGTCGAGAGAACGTATCTTTTCCTAAGTTCGTAGCAGATTGTAAACGGAAGAGGAGGGGGGGTAGGAGTACGCAGAACCGGAAGGATGCTACGAATGGTCATTCGACGTAAGATTACTGGTGAAAAGGGGTTTGAAAAGAGTCGAGGAGACGAATGAAGAGAAATGGGTGGAAGGGTGGACAGAGAAGTCGAGGAATCGAGGGAGGGAAGGTCGCCACTATAAAGAGGGAAGATGCACGAGCGGGGGCGGACTTCGATCGAAGAATATCGAGTAATTTGGGTCTCTCGAGACGCGTCCTCGACGAGTTTAGCAGACGATGGCTGCACGTGTCGACTCGGTTTTACGACCCTTCCCTTTCACCCCTTCGCGGATTTGCAAGTTGCACTTTCGTTGGTAGGTTTCACTTGCATTCTAGGGTCTCGTTTCACCGTAGTTCGCCATTTAGAAGCCCAGAAAGAAATTTGGGTTCTACGAACTTCATTTGCCTCGATTGTGTCTTCATTTGTGGAAATTCTTTTTGTTATTTTATTAAAATTTCAATGTGACGTTCAATTTTCATAATTTATTATTGATTTATAATTTATATCATTATACAGGGTAAATTAGTTGATTTAATTGCAATATAATAAACATTTCAATCTTTCAAATGAGGCTCAATAGATTCCTAGCGATTTTACCCGGTTTACTGTAATTTTCACGATAAATATTGTAGCGTTTTCTTTGTTCATTAATTTATATCATTGTACAGGGTAAATTAGTTGACTCAATCGCAATATAATTAACATTTCAATCTTCCAAACGAGGCTCAATAGATTCCTAGCGATTTCACCCGGTTTACTGTAATTTTCACGATAAATATTGTAGCGTTCGCTTTGTCCATTAATTTATATCATTATACAGGGTAAATCAGTTGATTCAAATGCTCTATAAAAAATGTTTCAATCTTCCAGACGAGGCTCAATAGATTCCCAAGCGATTTCACCCGGTTAAATGTAATTTTCACGACAAATATTGCAGCGTTTTCTTTGTTCATTAATTTACATGATTGTACATAGTAAACTAGTTCATTAAACTGCTGTGTAAAAAATATTTTAGTGTTTCAAACGAGGCTCAATAGATTCCTAGCGATTTCACCCGGTTTACTGTAATTTTCACGATAAATATTGTAGCGTTTCCTTTGTTCTTTAATTTATATAATTATACAGGGTAAATCAGTTGATTCAAATGCTCTAAAAAAAACATTTCAGTCTTCCAAACTAAGCTCAATAGATTCCCAAGCGTTTTCACCCGGTTAACTGTAATTTTCACGATAAATATTGTACTGTTCTCTTTCTCCATTAATTTATATCATTATGCAGGGTAAATTAATTGATAAAATTGCACCGTAATAAAGGTTATAATTTCTGAAACGAAGCTTGATAGATTCCCAATCGGTTTCACCCGGTTTACTGTAATTCTCACAATAAATATTGTAGCGTTCGCTTTGTCCATTAATTTAGATGATTGTACAGGGTAAATCAGTTGATTCAGATGCTCTAAAAAAAACATTTCAATCTTCCAAACGAAGCTCAATAGATTCCCAAGCGATTTCACCCGGTTAACTGTAATTCTTGCGGTAAATATTGTACGGGTCTCTTTGTTCTTCAATTTATATCATTATACAGAGCAAATTAGTTGATTCACGTGCTTCACGAAAAATATTTTAATCATCCAAATGAAGCTCGATAGATTCCCAAGCGATTTCACCCGGTTAACTGTAATTCTCACGCTAAATATTGAAGCCTTTTCTTTGTTCATTAATTGTTCTATCATCGTACAGGGTAAATTAGTTGACTCAATCGCAATATAAAAAACATTTCAATCTTCCCAACGAGGCTCAATAGATTACTAGCGGTTTCACCCGGTTTACTGTAATTTTCACGATAAATATTGTAGCGTTCGCTTTGTCCATTAATTTAGATGATTGTACAAGGTAAATCAGTTGATTCAGATGCTCTAAAAAAAACATTTCATTCTTCCAAACGAAGCTCAATAGATTCCCAAGCGATTTCACCCAGTTAACTGTAATTCTCACGCTAAATATTGTAGCGTTCGCTTTGTCCATTAATTTAGATGATTGTACAGGGTAAATCAGTTGATTCAGATGCTCTAAAAAAAACATTTCATTCTTCCAAACGAAGCTCAATAGATTCCCAAGCGATTTCACCCGGTTAACTGTAATTCTCACGCTAAATATTGAAGCCGTCTTTTTGTTCTTTAATTTATATCATTATACAGGGTAAATTAGTTGACTCAATCGCAATATAAAAAACATTTCAATCTTCCAAACGAGGCTCAATAGATTCCTAGCGGTTTCACCCGGTTTACTGTAATTTTCACGATAAATATTGTACCGTTCTCTTTGTCCATTAATTTAGATGATTCTACAGGGTAAATCAGTTGATTCAGATGCTCTAAAAAAAAACATTTCATTCTTCCAAACGAAGCTCAATAGATTCCCAAGTGATTTCACCCGGTTAACTGTAATTCTCACGCTAAATATTGAAGTCGTCTTTTTGTTCTTTAATTTATATCATTATACAGGGTAAATTAGTTGACTCAATCGCAATATAAAAAACATTTCAATCTTCCAAACGAGGCTCAATAGATTCCTAGCGGTTTCACCCGGTTAACTGTAATTCTTGTGATAAATATCGCATCGTTCACTTTGTCCATTAATTTATATAAGTATACAGGTTAAATCAGTTGATTCAAATGCTCTATAAAAAATGTTTCAATCCTACAAACGAAGCTCAATAGATTCCTAGCGGTTTCACCCGGTTTACTGCAATTCTCACAATAAATATTGTACCGTTCTCTTTGTCCATTAATTTAGATGATTCTACAGGGTAAATCAGTTGATTCAGATGCTCTAAAAAAAACATTTCAATCTTCCAAACGAAGCTCAATAGATTCCCAAGTGATTTCACCCGGTTAACTGTAATTCTCACGCTAAATATTGAAGCCGTCTCTTTGTTCTTTAATTTATATCATTATACAGGGTAAATTAGTTGACTCAATCGCAATATAAAAAACATTTCAATCTTCCAAACGAGGCTCAATAGATTCCTAGCGGTTTCACCCGGTTTACTGCAATTCTCACGATAAATATTGTACCGTTCTCTTTGTCCATTAATTTAGATGATTCTACAGGGTAAATCAGTTGATTCAGATGCTCTAAAAAAAACATTTCATTCTTCCAAACGAAGCTCAATAGATTCCCAAGTGATTTCACCCGGTTAACTGTAATTCTCACGGTAAATATTGAAGCCTTCTCTTTGTTCTTTAATTTATATCATTATACAGGGTAAATTAGTTGACTCAATCGCAATATAAAAAATATTTCAATCTTCCAAACGAGGCTCAATAGATTCCTAGCTATTTCACCCGGTTAACTGTAATTTTCGCGGTAAATAATGAAGCCTTTTCTTTGTTCATTAATTTACATGATTGTACATAGTAAACTAGTTCATTAAACTGCTGTGTAAAAAATATTTTAGTTTTTCAAACGAGGCTCAATAGATGACCAAGCGATTTCACCCGGTTTACTGTAATTTTCACGATAAATATTGTAGCGTTTCCTTTGTTCTTTAATTTATATAATTATACAGGGTAAATTAATTGATAAAATTGCTCCGTAATAAAGGTTTTAATTTCTCAAACGAAGCTTGATAGGTTCCCAGTCTGTTTCACCCGGTTTACTGTAATTCTCACGCTAAATATTGAAGCCTTCTCTTTGTTCTTTAATTTATATCATTATACAGGGTAAATTAGTTGACTCAATCGCAATATAAAAAACATTTCAATCTCCCAAACGAGGCTCAATAGATTCCTAGCTGTTTCACCCGGTTAACTGTAATTCTCACGCTAAATATTGAAGCCGTCTCTTTGTTCTTTAATTTATATCATTATACAGGGTAAATTAGTTTACTCAATCGCAATATAAAAAACATTTCAATCTTCCAAACGAGGCTCAATAGATTCCCAAGTGATTTCACCCGGTTAACTGTAATTCTCACGCTTAATATTGAAGCCTTCTCTTTGTTCTTTAATTTATATCATTATACAGGGTAAATTAGTTGACTCAATCGCAATATAAAAAACATTTCAATCTTCCAAACGAGGCTCAATAGATTCCTAGCGGTTTCACCCGGTTAACTGTAATTCTTGTGATAAATATCGCATCGTTCACTTTGTCCATTAATTTATATAAGTATACAGGTTAAATCAGTTGATTCGTCAGCTACACAAAAAATGTTTTAGTCATTCGAAGGGAGAAGCGACGCAACGAAGTACCTTTTTGTCCTTACGACTTGTTTTGCGCGTTCGGCCGCAGTGGGGCAGAGTCGACGTTGCGGCGCCGTCGACAACTGCATTTCCATATATAAACGGAAGGATTCGTTGGAGGGTCTGTCGGTTTACTGGCGTCCTGCCAGCGCGTTCGTGCCTCTGGCTACTACCCCATTCGCTCAGCCAGCGACTGGATAGCTCGACTAGGTAGTCAGCAGTTGGGTACAGTTCCGGTCTCTCTTCTCGGGACGCCGGCCAGCACGAGCGTGTTACTCCATCTGCGACGCGTTCCTTTTTTTTTTTTCTCTCTCTCTCTCTGCTCTTTAATTAATTTTAACCTCCGCGTACCTCCTGAACCATTAGCGACGCTGTAACCGTTAAATTACTGGGCGTCGAGCGCGGGGGAATTAAAAGAATCGTTACGCGAAACAGCAATATGGAATATCGTGGATTCGCGGGAAGCACTTACGACTATCGTTGCTCCGTGGCTCGTCGACGAAACACGAAATAAAATAAAAATACTACGAACGGTATTGACGACACACATCGCTTTATTTATCTCCGACCATCGAGTATGATTGATACGCCAAAGCTCGATGATCGAACTACAACTGTTACGTGTCGTAGTTCATGTTTCGACAAGTGACTTTTTTATTATTTATCGGGGGAGTGTCAAAAACATCGAGCATGGGGGACAGAAACGATTACAAATAATTTTCTTGAGGGGAAAATTATTCGGGTCAGATTTGACCCGCCATCGTCGATGGATTAAAACAGTTGAATCAACTGATTTATCCTGTATAACGATATAACGGGGGGCAGAAACGATTGCAAGTAATTTTCTTGAGGAAAGAATTATTCGGGTCAAATTTGACCCGCCATCATCGATGGGTTAAAACAGTTATTATGTAACAGTTGAATCAACTGATTTATCCTGTATAACGATATGAAGTAATTAATAAAGAGAACGGTATAATATTTACCGTACGGATTACAGTAAACCGGGTGAAACTTACGAGAATCTATAGGGCTTTGTTTGGAAGATTAAAATACTTTTTGTGGAGCATTTGAATCAACTGATTTACCCTGTATAGTTATATAAATTAAAGAACAAAGAGTAGGGTACAATATTTATCGTGAGAATTACAGTTAACCGGGTGAAACCGCTTGGGAATCTATTGAGCCTCGTTTGGAAGACTAAAATATTTTTTACACAGCTGTTGAATGAACTGGTTTACTCTGTACAATGATGTAAATTAATGTACAAAGAAAACACTAGAATATTTATCGTGAAAATTACAGTAAAATGGGTAAAATCGCTAGAAATTTATTGAGCCTCCTATGGAAGATTGAAATGTTTTTTATGTTGCGATTCAATCAACTAATTTACCCTGTATAATAATATAAATTAATGAACAAAATGAACACTACTATATTTACTGTAAGAATTACAGTAAACCGGGTGAAATCACTTGGGAATCTATCAAGCTTCTTTTGGAAGACTAAAATATTTTTTATAAAGCAGTTGAGCCCACTGGTTTACCCTATACAATGATATAAATTAATAAACAAAGTGAACGCCGCAATATTTATTACAAGAATTACAGTAAACCGGGTGAAACCGCATGGGAATCTATTGAGCCTCGTTTGGAGGATTGAAACATTTTTTATAGAGCATTTGAATCAACTTATTTACCCTATATAATTATATAAATTGAAGAACAAAGAGACAACTAAAATGTTTACCCTGAGAATTACAGTAAACCGGGTGAAACTTCCAAGAATCTATAGGGCTTTGTTTGGAAAATTAAGATATTTTTTTTAGAGCATTTGAATCAACTGATTTATCCTGTATAACGATATAACGGGGGACAGAAACGATTGCAAATAATTTTCTTGAGGAGAAAATTATTCGGGTCAAATTTGACCCGCCATCATCGATGGGTTAAAACAGTTATTATGTAACAGTTGAATCAACTGATTTATCCTGTATAACGATATGAAGTAATTTATAAAGAGAGCGGTATAATATTTACCGTAAGGATTACAGTTAACCGGGTGAAACTTCAAGAATCTATAGGGCTTTGTTTGGAAAATTAAGATATTTTTTATAGAGCATTTGAATCAACTAATTTACCCTGTATAATGATATAAATTAATAAACAAAGTGAACGCTACTATATTTACCATAAGAATTACAGTTAACCGGGTAGAACCGCTTGAGAATCTATCGAGCTTCGTTTGAATGATTAAAATATTTTTCGTAGAGCATGCAAATCAACTAATTTACTCTGTATAATGATATAAATTGAAGAACAAAGAGAACCTTTCAACATTTGCCGTAATAATTACAGTTAACCGGGTAAAACCGCTTGAGAATTTATCGAGCTTCGTTTGGATGATTAAAATATTTTTCGTGGAGCATGTGAACCAACTAATTTGCTCTGTATAATGATATAAATTGAAGAACAAAGAGACCCATACAATATTTACCGCTAGAATTACAGTAAACCGGGTGAAACCGCTTGAGAATTTATCGAGCTTCGTTTGGATGATTAAAATATTTTTCGTGGAGCATGTGAACCAACTAATTTGCTCTGTATAATGATATAAATTGAAGAACAAAGAGACCCATACAATATTTACCGCTAGAATTACAGTAAACCGGGTGAAACCGCAGGGAGTCTATCGTGTTTCGTTTTGAGATTTCACACGTACGTATTTCTCGTTTGATCATCCAGTCGAACGCTAATTAACATTTCGAAACGCGACACTGGTAGAACGTTGGAAATTGATTACGCTTGTCGGGCACAGTTGGGCACAAAAGTAACAGGAACCGCAACGTTTCGATATTACGAACGCTTAAAACAGTTGCTCGAACACCCCAGCATATAACCGTTGTATACAATCGGGCTGGAATAATTATTTGCGGCGCGACGAATCGAAGTAATTGCGCGAAACATACACATTACCGCGGAACATAATGAAATATTTTGAGGGAACGTCATCGTTGTTGCTACAACGCAATATTGTTAACATCGTTAATAATGTTAATATTGGAGTGGAGGATGGTGAGAATTATGTTATTGTCGCCGTACAAGTGATGTCTTTCAGGTTGTCGCTCAATCGAGATTGGGTTGTGACAGCTTGGAAGACAGGTGGGCGAAATTTTGACGACTTTGGAATTTCTATTGATTTGAAATTTGTTTTTTGCAAACTTATAAATATTTCGAATACATTGTGTTTCCTTCGAAATTTGAGAATCACTAAAAACATCACAATGTCCTATGACAACCTGAAGGACAGGTGGGCGAAATTTTGACGACTTTGGAATTTCTATTGAATTGAAATTTTTTGTATTTGCAAACTGTTAAATATTTCGAAACATTGTGTTTCTTTAGAAATTTGTAAATTACTAAAAACACAATAATATCCTGTGACAGCTTGAAAGACGGATCGGCGAAATTTTGTCGACTTTGGAATTTCGATTAAATTGAAACTTGTCTTTGCAAACTTTCAAATTTTTCGAAACATCGTGATTTTTAGAAATTTGAAAATCACTAAAAACCTCACAATGTCCTGTGTCAGCTTGAAAGACAGGTGGACGGAATTTTGACGACTTTGGAATTTCTATTAGATTGAAATTTGTCTTTGCAAACTATTAAATATTTCGAAACATTGTGTTTTTTTAGAAATTTGAGAAGCACTAAAAACATAACAATGTCCTGTGACAACCTGAAGGACAGGTAGGCCAAATTTTGTCGACTTTGGAGTTTCTATTAAATTGAAATTTGTTTTTGCAAACTTTTAAAATTTTTCGAAACATCGTGTTTTTTAGAAATTTGAGAATCACTAAAGACACAATAATATCCTGTGACAGCTTGAAAGACAGGTGGGCGAAATTTTGATGACTTTGGAATTTCTATTGACTTGAAATTTGTTTTTGCAAACTTTTAAATATTTCGAAACATTGTGTTTCTTTCGAACTTTGAGAATCACTAAAAACACAACAATGTCCTGTGACAACCTGAAGGACAGGTAGGCCAAATTTTGTCGATTTTGGAGTTTCTATTAAATTGAAATTTGTTTTTGCAAACTTTTAAATTTTTCGAAACATTGTGTTTCTTTAGAAATTTGTAAATTACTAAAAACACAATAATATCCTGTGACAGCTTGAAAGACAGGTGTGTGAAATTTTGACGACTTTGGAATTTCGATTAAATTGAAATTTTTTGTCTTTGCAAACTTTTAAAATTTTTCGAAACATCGTGTTTTTTAGAAATTTGAAAATCACTAAAAACATCACAATGTCCTGTGACAGCTTGAAAGACAGGGAAACGAAATTTTGTCGACTTTGGAATTTCTATTAAATTGAAATTTGTTTTTTACAAACTTTCAAGTATTTCGAAACATTGTGTTTCTTTAGAAATTTGAGAATCACCAAAAACATCACAATGTCCTGTGACAACCTGAAGGGCAGGTAGGCGAAATTTTGTCGACTTTGGAATTTCTATTGAATTGAAATTTTTTGTCTCCGCAAATTTTCAAGTATTTCAAACCATAATAATGTCCTGTGACAACTTGAAGGGCAGGTGGTCGAAATTTGATCACCCTTGATACCCCTATTAAACTTCAACGAAAATACAAACAAATATAAATTCTTATCTAATAGAGAATTAGTGGAAATTTTTAATTTATCATTATCAATTTTCAAAAAAAAACTATTATTTATAATATAATATTTCTGTGAGATTAAAAAGAAAATTCATAATCACAGTTTTCCAAAAGCAACTATTATTTATAATAAAATATTTCTGTGAGCTTAAACAGAATATTCATAATTGCAATTTTCAAAATCCTCTCATCGAAACGGTGGACAGAAATAGAACGAATCGATGATTCGAGCGATTAGGCTGCGGCGATAGGCTACGGTCGTCAACGAGGTCGTGAAATCTGCGTTTCGACGATTCATTAATCGCGAACTGCGTCGATACGAACGTCACGGACCAGGGACCATTAACACTGACGAGGACCGCTTAATCGACGATCGAAGCCCGCGATGCGTCATCGATAATATGCCTTAACGATAATTAATAACCTTTAAACGACGAAAACGTGTCTCTGGATATTAGAGAGCCAGGTCTGACTGTCGGAAAAATCGAGCTGTTCAGTTATCGAGGTCTTGGATTTCGTTCGAGATTATCCGTTGATAGGTTCCTTTCTTCCGACAGGACCTGAAATTTATCGTGAAGTCCCCCTGGGGGCAGAGCGTGGAACCAAAAATGGAGTCGTCTTACCAGAAACGCGATTAGCGTCATCTGCTTTTATTCTGCGATTTATTTTCAACACACGTGCAATTCCGAAAAAATTAATGTTTTTTTTCATAATTGAATCACTGTTAGAAGGGGCAAAGCTTCCTTTTTGAAACGGTTTTTGGTTTTTGGTTTTTGGCGATACGACTTTCCGTTTTGGAGATATCGTAATTTATATAAAAGTGTGACTTTCCAATTTCCACTATCTCTCTACGTCCGCGAATTAAAAATAGTGAAACTTTAAACGCGTGTAGTTCCGAAACTATTAGAGCTACATCCATTATTGGACCACCATTAGCAGCGGGAAAGCTTCCTCTTTAAAAATGGTTTATGGTTTTTGGCGATCGGACATCCCGTTTTGGAGATATCGCGATTTATATAAAAAAGTGTAATTCAATAATTTCCACTGTCTCTCTACGTTCGCCTCACGGAAGCCTACGGGAATCGCGTATTAAAAATAGTAAAACTTTAAACGCGTGTAGTTTCGAAACTATTAGAGTTATATCCATTATTGAACCACCATTAGCAGCGGGAAAGCTTCCTCTTTAAAAATGGTTTTTGAATTTTGTCGATCCGACTTACCGTTTTCGAGATATCGTAATTTATGTAAATGGTAGTTTTTTTCATTCGACTATCCGCGTCTCCGTCTAACGCGTCGGGCCTCTCACTCTCTCTCGCGCGCGTGAGTCGAGACCGAGTGAGGTCAACGACCTCGCGACATAAACAGTGAAACGTAAACAAACCCTTCGGAGCCTCATATAATCATCCGATCGACTTAAAATTAAAATCGCTATATCTCCGGAACTAATTACGCTATCGACTCGTACGAGCGCTCATTTTAAAGGGCATTTCACCCCCTATCCAATGAACATATCAACTGTTACTATTTACGCTAACTTCTATGTTTATTTTGACATTTACTTTGACTCTATTCTCCCAAAAAAGTTTCAGCAACTCCTATCGATTATACAATCGGTCTGCTATAAAACTGAATCATAAATTCTGCATTTAAATTTGTATACAGGGTGTTCGCTTAATTTCTAGCCAGAATTTTTTCCGTAAACAATTTCTCCGGAACTAACTTATCGAAAATTCGTTTTCAAGATTATTTTATCTCCTATTTGATGAAAATTGAACAATTTTAACCAATATCTGTCGTCGAAATTGGATTAATCTCTATTTGAAAATACGAAAGTTCGGATTCTCGACGTGACACACGGTCTGAGAGTTCTGAGAAAGCAAAGGAGATAAAATTGGCTCCACTAGAGGGGCAAAATGTGCCGCAATATCACTCCGTGTTTGTTCTATTCGTGCAGTTTCAATCGCGGAACGACGATACGGGAACTTTACGAGAAGACTTCGTCGTAAAAACCGCGTGGGGGGGGCTCTATCGGGGGATTTAATATCATCTCGAATGTCGTGATTTTTACGATGAAAATAGGAATCCGCGCGAGGTAAATAATGACGTGAAAGCTGCCACATTCACGACCTCTCGAGTAAGAGGGATATGCCCTGGAGCCGAGCCATTACTGCTTACATCGCGCTGCTTTTAGCTTGTAAAGCAACGCGGTGGATATTTACCGTGGCACCGCGTGCCCGATATTCGTGCTTTTATCGCGTCAATGGCTGTCTTTTCGCATCGGGGATGGCGTCGACGCGAAAAAATTCACCGTAGAAGGGCGACTGGTCGACCTTAATCGTCCTGATCGCCGCCATTAAGCTCGACCTCTTATCCATCGTGGTACGATACGTCTGCAGGGGTGTTTGGGGTTTAATCCCCGACGTTGATTTGCTACGTCAACGTTTGGCAATTTGGTGATTCATGGTCTCCAACCTGAGTCTCTTGATCGGCCATTTTGGAGAACGATTGCAAAGCCAAAAGAAATACTGTTCCTCTTAATTTTATTCAAGTTTTTATGTACATTAAGTATTTAGTATGTTGACAAAATTTTAACTTTATATTGTTACTGTAATGTAAATATTGCATAAAAGAATTTATATTTTTAACCTGTTGAGTATAATCAAGATATTTTGGAAAATTGTTGGTAATTTGAATGTTTTATTTTTTAA
Organism: Colletes latitarsis; assembly: GCF_051014445.1. Classification (NCBI taxonomy): domain Eukaryota; kingdom Metazoa; phylum Arthropoda; class Insecta; order Hymenoptera; family Colletidae; genus Colletes; species Colletes latitarsis. Next base: position 19,167,529 of record NC_135145.1, read on the forward strand.
TGTATATACTATATTGATAATAAATATATATATATTCAAACGTTCTCATATTTCTATCGATTTTTAAATAGTGTAAAATTGTTTGAAAGAATTTTTTCATGAATTTATTTTTGTAGAAACGAGAGAATTTGGTAACTTCAATATTTTCACTGTTTTTAATGTATGAATTTTATTCAAATTTGTATGTAAATTAAGTGTTTGATAAATTGATAAAATTGTAACAAATTTGTATTATTAACAGTTTAAATACTAGGAAATTTTGGTGAAATTTATTTTGGAAGATTGTTGGTAATTTCAATATTTTATTTCTCAATGTACATATATCAATAATAGATTTTTGATTTTGAACTTTTCGATATTTCTATTGGCTTTTAAATAGTGTAAAATTAACCAAAAAAATTTGCTCTTGCCACTCAATTTAAACACGTAAAAATTGTAATTGACCCCTTCAATTGAAAATAATTTTTCCAGAATGATTTGAAATTGTTTAATTTTGTCGAAAAATTTCACACTTTCTCGAATTTTTTTCTCGAAGGTAGATAGGATTTCGGGGGAATGTGTAATGACCAAAAATGATTGTAATTGACCCCCGCAAACGAAAATAATTTTTCCAGACCGTTTTGAAATTTTTTAATTTTGTCGAAAAATTTCACACCTTTCCCAATTTTTTTCTCGAAGGTAGGTAGGATTTCGAGGGTATGACTAATGACCAAAAATGATTATAATTGACCCCCGCAACCGAAAATAATTTTTCCAGACCGTTTTGAAATTTTTTAATTTTGTCGAAAAGTTTCACACCTTCTCGAATTTTTTTCTAGGAAATGAGCAGGATTTCGGGGATATGACTCTTCGCCAAAAATGATTGTAATTGACCCCTACAGCCAAAAATATTTTTTTTAGAACGATTCGAAATTTTTTTTTTTCGTCGAAAAATTTAGGCACCTACCCCCCGTCGATTTTTCTTAAAAATTCGTTTTTCATTTTTAGTAATTTTGTTTGACGCCCTACAGAAAAGTTGTCTAATACTTTTTTGTAGGTACCCACGAGCTTTACTTCAGAAAAAAGTTTCATTGCAATATATTCACTATTGTAGGAGTTATGGCTGTTTGGAAATTGGACCATTTTTATGGGGTTTTTCTCATTTTTCGGCGTCAAGAATCAACTTTTCGAATATTTTTGCAATTTCTACATATTCTGCATCTAAATACGCGTTGTTTGCGTTTTTGAAAATTAAAATTGTCCAATCCGTTCAGAAGTTATGATATTTTAAACATTTCAATGAAATTTCAGTGAAACATCTCAATGGTATGGTCAGACATGAAATTTTCGGTAATGAATTTTTTTCTCGAAACTGCGTAGAATTTCGGGGTTATGTCTATTCACCAAAAATGCTTGTAATTGACCCCCGCAACCGAAAATAATTTTTCCAGGACGATTTGAAATTTTCAAATTTAATTGTTAATAACTTTTTAATGGGGCCTCCATCAACAAATTGGTATTCTTGATTTTCGTTTTATTTTGGCCTCTAGAATCCCCAATTAAAATTTTTACCAAGGGATGGGCCGAACACCTCTGTATTTGGAAATGTATTTTTATTTAGGGGTGTTTTTTTGCTCTGCCACCCCTGAAAAAATATAGCTAATATTTGCAATATAAAAAAGGTAATCAATACACTTCAAATTCTAGCTTCTAAGTTTTTCAATAAAAAAAAAGACAGTTTCATTTAAAAAATAGTGCAATTGAAAGATTCTGTACACAAAAAAAATGTTTTCATTTAGAAAAAGTGTTTCTAATCTACTATCCCTAAAAAGGACAATATTTAAAACAATATTTAAAAATAGCCAATTAATTAAATACACTCAAAATTCTAACCTCCAATTTTCTATTCAAAAAATAAAAATAAAAAAAAAAAAAATACACTGAAAATTCTAACCTCTAATTTTCTATTAAAAACAAAAAAATACACTTAAAATTCTAACCTCCAATTTTCTATTCAAAAACAAAAAAATACACTTCAAATTCTAACTTCTAATTATTTCATTAAAAAAAAAACAATTCCATTTAAAAAACAGTGCAATTAGAAGATTCTTTCCCTAAAAAGATATTTTCATTTAGAAAAAGTGTTTCTAATCTACTATTCCTAAAAAAGACAATATTTAAAACATAAGAAAGACAGTAAATTACTTAATTAAATACGCTTAAAATTCTAACCTCTAATTTTCTATTCAAAAACAAAAAAATACACTTAAAATTCTAACCTCTAATTTTCTATTTACAAAGAAAAAAACAATACACTGAAAATTCTAACCTCTAATTTTCTATTCAAAAAAACAAAAAAATACACTTAAAATTCTAACCTCCAATTTTCTATTCAAAAACAAAAAAATACACTTAAAATCCTAACCTCCAATTTTCTATTCAAAAACAAAAATACACTGAAAAGTCTAACCTCCAAATTTCTATTCAAAAACAAAAAAATACACTTAAAATCCTAACCTCCAATTTTCTATTCAAAAAAGCAGAAAAATACACTTAAAATCCTAACCTCCAATTTTCTATTCAAAAACAAAAATACACTGAAAAGTCTAACCTCCAAATTTCTATTCAAATACAAAAAAATACACTTAAAATCCTAACCTCCAATTTTCTATTCAAAAAAACAGAAAAATACACTGAAAATTCTAACCTCCAATTTTCTATTAAAAAAAAAAACAAAAATAAACTTAAAATTCTAGCTTCTAATTTTTTTATTAAAAAAAAAGACAGTTCCATTTAAAAAATAGTGTAATTGATAGATTCTTTCCCCAAAAAATTATATTTTCATTTAGAAAAAGTGTTTCTAATCTACTATCCCTAAAAAGGACAATATTTAAAACAATATTTAAAAATAGCCAATTAATTAAATACACTCAAAATTCTAACATCCAATTTTCTATCAAAAAAAAAATAGACTTAAAATCCTAACCTCCAATTTTCAATTCAAAAACAAAAAAATACACTTAAAATTCTAACCTATAATTTTCTATTTACAAAGAAAAAAACAATACACTGAAAAATCTAACCTCTAATTTTCTATTCAAAAAAACAAAAAAATACACTTAAAATCCTAACCTCCAATTTTCTACTCAAAAACAAAAAAATACACTTAAAATTCTAACCTCCAATTTTCTATTGAGAAAAAAAAAATACACTTAAAATCCTAACCTCAAATTTTCTATTCAAAAACAAAAAAATACACTTAAAATCCTAACCTCCAATTTTCTATTCAAAAAAAAAAAAAAATACACTTAAAATCCTAACCTCCAATTTTCTATTCAAAAACAAAAAAATACACTTAATATTCTAACCTCTAATTTTCTATTTACAAAGAAAAAAACAATACACTGAAAATTCTAACCTCTAATTTTCTATTCAAAAACAAAAAAATACACTTAAAATCCTAACCTCCAATTTTCTACTCAAAAACAAAAAAATACACTTAAAATCCTAACCTCCAATTTTCTATTGAGAAAAAAAAATACACTTAAAATCCTAACCTCCAATTTTCTATTCAAATACAAAAAAATACACTTAAAATTCTAACCTCTAATTTTCTATTTACAAAGAAAAAAACAATACACTGAAAATTTTAACCTCTAATTTTCTATTCAAAAACAAAAAAATACACTTAAAATCCTAACCTCCAATTTTCTACTCAAAAACAAAAAAATACACTTAAAATTCTAACCTCCAATTTTCTATTGAGAAAAAAAAAATACACTTAAAATCCTAACCTCAAATTTTCTATTCAAAAACAAAAAAATACACTTAAAATCCTAACCTCCAATTTTCTATTCAAAAAAAAAAAAAATACACTTAAAATCCTAACCTCCAATTTTCTATTCAAAAACAAAAAAATACACTTAATATTCTAACCTCTAATTTTCTATTTACAAAGAAAAAACAATACACTGAAAATTCTAATCTCTAATTTTCTATTCAAAAACAAAAAAATACACTTAAAATTCTAACCTCCAATTTTCTATTAAAAAAAAAACAAAAAAATACACTTAAAATCCTAACCTCCAATTTTCCATCTAAAAAACCAGACATATCCATTAAAAAAATTCCCTTCTATTTTCATTCAGAACACAACTGTATACTAAAGCAGTTATTAGAATCGTTCCGTGCAAGTGTACAGTCCATTATTCGAATCCGGGGTATAAATTGGGTCTCGAAGGAGAGATTTTCCGCAGATAGTAGCTTGTAACAGATACGCCTCGAACAACGCCCCAGCACTCGAACTCCGCGGAGTGTCGAATAACACGGCGAAAAATTGCGACACTCCTCGAATGTCACAACACTCGAGCGTTGTATGGAGCTTCGAATAACAAAGTCACGCAGCGTGTTGCATTTTAGAATTTCCACATTCAGCGCGACGAGTGTTTGCGACAGAGTAAAAAGGGATCGGGGGAACGAATTCCAAGTGGTCTCGTCGAGATTTTGGTCGCTGGGGAACGCGAACGAGTCCCGGGGGGCCTCGAAAAGAGAAGTGGCGACGAAAAAGAGTCCTCTTAGAGAGTTTTGTTCGACGAAAACAAAGTTCTCTAAAGCTCGAAGGGGAAAAGAATTTTTTTTAAACTGAAATTTCAATTTTTGTCGACGATCGATGGGGTTGTAATTTAGGCATTATTCTGGAGATTAAATTTTTATAATATGTGGGGAATATTTTCTTTTTTTTGGGGTGTAAATAGGTTTTGTTTAGATCAAAATTTTTTATGGATGGGTTATTGAAAGAATTATTAACGTTTCTTTTTTTTGAATGTGAATAATACGAAGAATTTTTAGAGCTCAAAATGGAGATTTTTTAAATTGGATTTTGAGTCTTTGTGGAAGATGTGTTAAAAATATGTTGAATAATTTATGCAATTATCTTGAATTTTTAATTATAATAATATGTAGGGAATATTGTGTTTTTTTAATGGAAATAGGTTTTGTTTGAATCAAAATATTTTATGGATGGATTATTGAAAGAATTATTAAACTTTTTTGTGAATAATGTGACTGGAGGAAAACGAAGAATTTTTAGAGCTTAAAATGGAGATTTTTAAAATTGGAATTTCAATTTTTGTGGATAATCGATGTGTTAAAAATATGTTGAATAATTTATGCAATTATCTTGAATTTTTAATTATAATAATATGTAGGGAATATTGTGTTTTTTTAATGTAAATAGGTTTTGTTTAGATCAAAATTTTTCATGGATGGATTATTGAAAGAATTATTAACTTTTTGGTGAATAATGTGACTGGAGGAAAACGAAGAATTTTTAGAGCTGAAAATGGAGATTTTTAAAATTGGAATTTCAATTTTTGTAGATAATCGATGTGTTAAAAATATGTTGAATAATTTATGCAATTATCTTGAATTTTTAATTATAATAATATGTAGGGAATATTGTGTTTTTTTAATGTAAATAGGTTTTGTTTGAATCAAAATTTTTCATGGATGGATTATTGAAAGAATTATTAACTTTTTTGTGAATAATGTGACTGGAGGAAAACGACGAATTTTTAGAGCTCAAAATGGAGATTTTTAAAATTGGAATTTCAATTTTTGTAGATGATCGATGTGTTAAAAATATGTTGAATAATTTATGCAATTATCTTGAATTTTTAATTATCTTGAATATTCGTTTTTTTAATGTGAATAGGTTTTGTTTGAATAAAAATTTTCTATGAATAATTTTTATTGACGTTGAAAATAAATAACGTGAAAAGAAAATATTTTTAGAGCTCAAAAGAAACAAGAAATTTTTAAAATTGGAATTTCAATTTTCGTCTTATGATCTTCGAGTTAAAAATATACTAATTTATGAGACTATTCTGAAGCTTAATTTATAATAATATACAGGGGGATTTTTTGTTTTTTTTTGGGGTTAGAAATAGGTTTTGTTTGAATCACAATTTTCCATGAATAATTTTTTATCGAAGATTCTGTTGAAAATGAATTTCAAGATATTGTAATTTACTAAAATTTATAATTGTATTTGTATTTTTAATTTTGAAAATTAGTAGTTTTTTTTTTAACTTAGAATTTCTAATATTATAAATTTCTTATAATTTAGTAATTCGATTATTATTTAGTAATAGTTATTCGATTTTATTGATATCAAAAATTGAAAAAATTAATGAAATTGAACAAAAAATTATTAGAAGAAAAATAACTAATGAGATGATATTTTAATATACTAATTTATGAGATTATTCTGAAGCTTAAATTATAATAATATACAGGGAATATTTTTTTTTTAATGTAAATACGTTTTGTTTGAATCAAAATTTTCTATGAATAATTTTTATCGACGTTTATTATTGACGATTCTGTTGAAAATTGTGAAAAGTGAACAGATTTGCGGTCTTCAAGGTGGTATTCCCCCCTAAGTGGTACTTACAGCTTACCAACTGTGCCAACACGAGCTCCCCTGGACTTACCTGGAACGAAAGAAAACAAAAAGTTAGAAACGATCACACAACACACGATAAAATATTGTAGTCTAAAGAATTATTGCAATAAAGTACGATTTGCATTATAATTTTAAATTTGGGAGCCATTTTAAATATTTGTCAATTATTTATTGTAAAATAATTATTCTAAAAGTGAATATTGTTAGTATTTTACACGATAAAATATTGTAATCCAGAAAATTATTGGAATAAAATACGATTTTCACTACAGTTTTCAATTTGGGTGCCATTTTAAATACTTGTCAAATTATTTATTGCAAAATAATTATTGTAAAAGTGAATATTCTTAGTGTATTACACGATAAAACATTATAATCCAGAAAATTATTGAAAAAAAGTACGATTTGCATTACAGTTTTCAATTTGGGTGCCATTTTAAATTTTTGTCAATTATTTATTGCAAAATAATTATTGTAAAAGTGAATATTCTTAGTGTCTTACACGATAAAACATTATAATCCAGAAAATTATTGAAAAAAAGTACGATTTGCATTACAGTTTTCAATTTGGGTACCATTTTAAATATTTCTCAATTATTTATTGTAAAATAAATATTGTAAAAGTGAATATTGTTACTGTATTATAAAATAAAATATTATAGTTCAGAGAATTATCAAAATAAAGTACGATTTGCATTAAAATTTTCAATTTGAGTGCCATTTTAAATATTTCTCAAATATTTATTGCAAAATAATTATTGTAAAAGTGAATGTTGTTGGTGTATTATACAATAAAATATTATAAACCAAAAAAATTACCAAAATAAAGCATGATTTGCATTATAATTTTCAATTTGAGTGCCATTTTAAATATTTTTCAATTATTTATAGTAAAATAATTATTGTAAAAGTGAATATTGTTGTATTACACGATAAAACATTATAATCCAGAGAATTATTGAAATAAAGTACGATTTGCATTAAAATTTTCAATTTGGGTGCCATTTTAAATATTTCTCAAATTATTTATTGTAAAATAAATATTGTAAAAGTAAATACTGTTACTGTATTATAAAATAAAATATTATAATCCAGAAAATTATTAAAATAAAGTACGATTTGCATTAAAATTTTCAATTTGGGTGCCATTTTAAATATTTCTCAATTATTTATTGCAAAATAATTATTCTAAAAGTGAATGTTGTTAGTATTTTACATGATAAAATATTATAATCCAGAGAATTATTGAAATAAAATAGGATTTGCATTAAAATTTTCAATTTGTGTGCCATTTTAAATATTTCTCAATTATTTATTGCAAAATAATTATTGTAAAAGTGAATATTCTTAGTGTATTACACGATAAAACATTATAATCCAGAAAATTATTGTAATAAAATATAATTTGCATTAAAGTTTTCAATGTGGGAGCCATTTTAAATATTTCTCAATTATTTATTCTAAACCAATTATTGTAAAAGTGAATATTCTTAGTGTATTACACGATAAAACATTATAATCCAGAAAATTATCGAAAAAAAGTATGATTTGCATTATAATTTTCAATTTGGGTGCCATTTTAAATATTTGTCAATTATTTATTGCAAAATAATTATTCCAAGAGCGAATGTTGTTGTATTACACGATAAAATATTGTAATCCTGAGAATTATTAAAATAAACTACGATTTGCATTAAGATTTTCAATTTTTGTGCCATTTTAAATATTTGTCAAATTATTTATTGCAAAATAAATATCGTAAAAGTGAATATTCTTAGTGTATTACACGATAAAACATTATAATCCAGAAAATTATTACAATAAAGTACGATTTGCATTAAAGTTTTCAATTTGAGTGCCATTTTAAATATTTTTCAATTATTTATAGTAAAATAATTATTGTAAAAGTGAATGGTGTTGTATTACACGATAAAACATTACAATCGAGAAAATTATTAAAATAAAGTACGATTTGCATTAAAGTTTTCAATTTGAGTGCCATTTTAAATATTTTTCAATTATTTATTGCAAAATAATTATTGTAAAAGTGAATGTTGTTGTATTACACGATAAAACATTATAATCGAGAAAATTATTAAAATAAAGTACGATTTGCATTAAAGTTTTCAATTTGAGTGGCATTTTAAATATTTTTCAATTATTTATTCTAAACCAATTATTGTAAAAGTGAATATTCTTAGTGTATTACACGATAAAACATTATAATCTCGAAAATTATTAAAGTAAAATAGGATTTGCATTAAAATTTTCAATTTGGGTGCCATTTTAAATATTTCTCAATTATATATTCTAAAATAATTATCCTAAAAGTGAAAGTTGTTAGTCTATTTAAATTATCATTGCACGAACGAATTAAAATAATCAGGCTTTCGACAATCGTTGTCAAAATGGTGGTATTTCCACGTGCTAGCCGTTAACAATTATTTTATTGTCCCGTAAGCAGAACCAAACCGTCTAAGACCACTGCGCAGAACAAGTAAACTAAACCCAATTAGTAAAGGGGAGCAAACGCTAGGGAATATATACAATCACTGCTAAATGCGAATGCTTTGGAGACAAACGACCGTTTAAGGCAGCGTTGTTCACCGACGAAACTTGTAAACGTATATACTATCGCTAATAGTTGCGTACAATCACTCTAATCTATACATTTATGGAAACACCTAAAGTGTTCATTTGTGAACTGAAACTGACGATTCTGTGTCAAACGGTGTCAGAGAAAAATTATATAGGAGTTCATGGTTTCAAAAATTTTTGTCACAAACACACAGAATATGTGGATTTAATTTATCTAAAAAAATCTCATTAATAGAAAAACATATAACAAAATGTAAAAGTAATATTTTAGTTCAAAAAGTTTTCGCATCTACCGAAGTTTCTCGAAAGTGAAAAATATATATTTTAAATATAGAGAAAATTGTCTTAAAAAAACTAAACCCATCGAAAAGATTATATTAACAAATAAGAAGTGCAATTTTAGTAACTAAAAATGATATATAATTCATTTGTAATTCATTACTCAACGTCAATTTATAAATTTTTCAATGTCTTTCTTAGCCCTCGGATCAACCGAAATTTCTCGGATCTACCGAATTTTCTCGGTTCAATTCGAATCAATCAAACATTTTTATCTTTTGTATATTCATTTGTAATTTATTACACAACGTTCATATATTCATTTACCATCTAAGCTGTCAATTTATAAATTTCTCAATTTCTTTCTTAACTTTCGGATAAACCGAAATATCTCGGATGTATCGAATTTTCTCGGTTCATTTCGCATCATTCGAACAATTCTATCTTCTTTATTTTCATTTGTAATTCATTACTCAATGTTTTTTTTAGCCTTCGGATAAACCGAAATTTCTCGGATCTACCGAATTTTCTCGGTTCAATTCGAATCATTCAAACATTTTTATCTTTTGTATATTCATTTGTAATTTAATACTCAACATACATATATTCATGGACCACCTAAGCTGTCAATTTATAAATTTCTCAATTTCTTTCTTAACTTTCGGATAAACCGAAATATCTCGGATCAATCGAATTTTCTCGGTTCAATTCCCATCATTTTTATCTTCTTTATTTTCATTTGTAATTGATTATTCAACCTACATATATCATTGAAGCTATCAACTTACGAAATACTCAATTTCTTTCTTAACCTTCGAATAAACCGAAATATCTCGGATCTACCGAATTTTCTCGGTTCAATTCCCATCATTTTTATCTTCTTTATTTCCATTTGTTATTCATTACTCAACATACATATATTCTTCGATCATTGAAGCTATCAACTTACAAAATACTCAATTTCTTTCTTAACCTTCGGATAAACCGAAATATCTCGGATCTACCGAATTTTCTCGGTTCAATTCCCATCATTCGAACAATTCTATCTCCTTTATTTTCATTCGTAATTCATTACTCAACCTACATATATCATTGAAGCTATCAACTAACAAAATACTCAATTTCTTTCTTAACCTTCGGATAAACCGAAATATCTCGGATCTACCGAATTTTCTCGGTTCAATTCCCATCACTCGAACATTTTTATCTCCTTTATTTTCATTTGTTATTCATTACTCAACATGCATATATTCTTCGATCATTGAAGCTATCAATTTCCAAATTACTCAATTTCTTTCTTAACCTTCGTATCAACCGAAATATCTCGGATCTACCGAATTTTCTCGGTTCAATTCCCATCACTCGAACATTTTTATCTCCTTTATTTTCATTTGTAATTCATTACTCAATCTACATATATCATTGAAGCTATCAACTTCCAAATTGCTCAATTTCTTTCTTAACCTTCGTATCAATCGAAATATCTCGGATCTACCGAATTTTCTCGGTTCAATTCCCATCATTCGAACAATTCTATCTCCTTTATTTTCATTCATAATTCATTACTCAACCTACATATATAATTGAAGCTATCAACTCACAAAATACTCAATTTCTTTCTTAGCCTTCGGATAAACCGAAATATCTCGGATCTACCGAATTTTCTCGGTTCAATTCCCATCACTCGAACATTTTTATCTCCTTTATTTTCATTTGTTATTCATTACTCAACATACATATATTCTTCGATCATTGAAGCTATCAATTTCCAAATTACTCAATTTCTTTCTTAACCTTCGTATCAACCGAAATATTTCGGATCTACCGAATTTTCTCGGTTCAATTCCCATCACTCGAACATTTTTATCTCCTTTATTTTCATTTGTAATTCATTACTCAATCTACATATATCATTGAAGCTATCAACTTCCAAATTGCTCAATTTCTTTCTTAACCTTCGTATCAATCGAAATATCTCGGATCTACCGAATTTTCTCGGTTCAATTCCCATCATTCGAACAATTCTATCTCCTTTATTTTCATTCATAATTCATTACTCAACCTACATATATAATTGAAGCTATCAACTCACAAAATACTCAATTTCTTTCTTAGCCTTCGGATAAACCGAAATATCTCGGATCTACCGAATTTTCTCGGTTCAATTCCCATCACTCGAACATTTTTATCTCCTTTATTTTCATTTGTTATTCATTACTCAACATGCATATATTCTTCGATCATTGAAGCTATCAATTTCCAAATTACTCAATTTCTTTCTTAACCTTCGTATCAACCGAAATATCTCGGATCTACCGAATTTTCTCGGTTCAATTCCCATCACTCAAACAATTCTATCTTGTTTATTTTCATTCGTAATTCATTACTCAACCTACATATATCATTGAAGCTACCAATTTCCAAATTACTCAATTTCTTTTTAACCTTCGTATCAACCGAAATATCTCGGATCTACCGAACTTTCTCCGGTTCAATTCCCATCACTACTATCCCCATCTCCTCTCCCAACACATTACCTCACAATACCAATATCTGGTGTCCATTACGAGTCACTCGTGAAAACACACGTGCATAAAAGTGTCTCAGGGGCGTATCGTGTGGGGGGCACGAGCGTAGGGGCGCTCGAGACGAATCGTCGGATATTGGCCACGCTTGGGTAGGCCCTTAATGACATTTCTGAAATCGCTCGGGGCAATATTCGGGACGTCCCTCCCCCCCCCCCCCCTCTACTGCCTCGCGGATCTTGCAGTTTGTGGATGTAAGACACACCTTAATAGATATCGGTTTAATACGGCTCGGGTGGGAGCGTCGTCTTAACCGAATTCAGGTGCACCTTCCGCGCCGCGTCTACGTTCGGTCGTCGACGATGTCCTCGCGCGACTCTCGAAGCCTGCGGGTTTACCCCCCGACCCCCTGGACGAAGTTAAATCCTCGTTAGGGCGAGATTAACGGGACGATCCCGACTGACGTCGAGCGCAGCGCCATCTATACGTCGATATCGCGTTCAGAGCTGGAGTTTGGGCTTTTTATTTGGTCTTCGGCTCTAGTGATGAACTTCTTTTTGGTTTTGAAGCGTTGACTAAGTTAGTAAAATGGTGTTTGTTTATTTATTTGATGGGTAAAAGAATTCTGGTTGGAGAATTTGGTCTTTCGGTTTGGAGATAATTCCACATTTATTTTCATCGGATTTTGGTTTTTAGGAAATTATGCAATAGAAACTTTTTTTTGGAATTTTCGACCCAAAGAAGGGGGTAATTTTGTTGGAGATGGTTTTATTGATAGGTATTGCAGTTTAGTTTTTAGGAATGTTAGAATATAAATTTTTTTGGAATTTTCGACCCAAAGAATGGGATAATTCGATTTAAAATAATTCTATTTATTTTTATGAATTTTATTTTTTAGAAAATATTACAATATAAATCACTTTGAATTTTGAGATCCAAAAAATTAGATAATTTATTTTGATCAGACTTTGTTTTTTAGAAAATCTAACAATATAAATTTTTTCGAATTTTCAACCCAAAAAATGGGATAATTCGATTTAAAATAATTCCATTTATTTTTATGAATTTTATTTTTTAGAAAATCTGACAATATAAATTTTTTGGAATTTTTGATCCAAAGAATGGGATAATTTTATTTAAGATGGTTTTATTGATATTTATTGCAGTTTAGTTTTTAGAAAAGCTTAGAATATAAATTTTTTTGGAATTTTGGACCCAAAAAATTAGATAATTTCATTTATTTTTATGAATTTTATTTTTCAGAAAAACTCAGAATTTAAATCACTTTGAATTTTGAAATCCAAAAAATCAGATAATTCCATTTATTTTTATCACTCTTTGTTTTTTAGAAAACCTAACAATATAAATTTTTTCGAATTTTCAACCCAAAAAATGGGATAATTCGATTTAAAATAATTCCATTTATTTTTATGAATTTTATTTTTTAGAAAATCTGACAATATAAATCACTTTGAATTTTGGGATCCAAAAAATTAGATAATTCCATTTATTTTCACCACACTTTGTGTTTTAGAAAATTTAACAATATAAATTTTTTCGAATTTTCAACCCAAAAAATGGGATAATTCGATTTAAAATAATTCCATTTATTTTTATGAATTTTATTTTTCAGAAAATCTCACAATATAAGTCACTTTGAATTTTTGATCCAAAAAATCTGATAATTCCATTTATTTTTTACACACTTTGTTTTTTAAAAAATCTAACAATATAAATTTTTTCGAATTTTCGACCTAAAAAATTAAATAATTCGATTTATTTTGATCACATTTTATTTTTTACAAAATCTAACAATATAAACCCCCAAATTTTCAACCTAAAAAATCAGACAATTTCATTTATTTTGTATATTTTATTTTTTAGAAAATCTCACAAAATAAACGCCCTTCAAATATTCAACCTAAAAAATCAGATAATTTCATTTATTTTTGTCACATTTTATTTTTTAGAAAATCAGATAATTCTATTTAAATTACAAAAATGCAATTGCATACAAAATCTCTCTCTACAATTTTTATCTATGTTGACATGCAAAACTACAACCCTCCAGCAATTATTAAAATCACTCAAAAAAATTATTATCACCATCTACTCAAAAATCTCGACTTCCTATTCCATTTTATATTTTCCAAACTCCCCAAAAATTCAAATCTAATTTTTAAAAATTTCATTCAAGTTAAAAAAGTGCAATTGCAATTATTAAAATCACTCAAAAAAATTATTTTTACAATCCACTCAAAAATCTTGACTTTTTATTCTTTTCTACATTTTCCAAACTCCCTACAAATTCAAATCTAATTTTCAAAAAATACAATTTCATACAAAATTTAAACCCTCCCCCAATTTTTAAAATCACTCCAAAAAATAATCTCTCAAAAACAAAAACTAAAAATCCACTCATAAATCTCAATTTTCAAAAATTCAAATCTAATTTTCAAAAAATACAATTTCATACAAAATCAAAACCCACCCCCAATTTTTAAAATCACTCCAAAAAATAATCTCTCAAAAATTGAACTAAAAATCCACTCAAAAATTTCAACTTTCAAAAAGTACAATTGCATACAAAATTAAAACCCTCCCCTAATTTTTAAAATCACTCCAAAAAATAATCTCTCAAAAATAAAAAGCAAAAATCCACTCTTGAACCTCAATTTTCAAAAATTCAAATCTAATTTTCAAGAAATACAATTGCATACAAAATTAAAACCCTCCCCCAATTATTAAAATCACTCCAAAAAATAATCTCTCAAAAATAAAAACTAAAAATCCTCTCATAAATCTCGACTTTCAAAACTTCAAATCCAATTTTCAAAAAAATACAATTGCATACAAAATTGAAACCCCTCCCCTAATTTTTAAAATTACTCCAAAAAATAATCTCTCAAAAATAAAAACTGAAAATCCACTCATAAATCTCAACTATCAAAAATTCAAATCTAATTTTTAAAAAAATATAATTTCATATAAAATTAAAATCCTCCCCCAATTTTTAAAATCACTCCAAAAAATAATCTCTCAAAAATAAAAACTAAAAATCCACTCACAAGTTTCAACTTTCAAAAAGTACAATTGCATACAAAATTAACACCCTCCCCTAATTTTTAAAATCACTCCAAAAAATAATCTCTCAAAAATAAAAACCAAAAATCCACTCTTGAATCTCAATTTTCAAAAATTCAAATCTAATTTTCAAGAAATACAATTGCATACAAAATTAAAACCCTCCCCTAATTTTTAAAATTACTCCAAAAAATAATCTCTCAAAAATAAAAACTAAAAATCCACTCATAAATCTCAATTTTCAAAAATTCAAATCTAATTTTCAAAAAATACAATTTCATACAAAATTGAAACCCCTCCCCTAATTTTTAAAATTACTCCAAAAAATAATCTCTCAAAAACAAAAACTAAAAATCCACTCATAAATTTCAACTTCCAAAAATTCAAATCCAATTTTAAAAAAATACAATTGCATACAAAATCAAAACCCACCCCCAATTTTTAAAATCACTCCAAAAAATAATCTCTCAAAAATAAAAACTGAAAATCCACTCATAAATCTCAACTTTCAAAAATTCAAATCTAATTTTCAAAAATTACAATTTCATACAAAATTAAAACCCTCCCCTAATTTTTAAAATCACTCCAAAAAATAATCTCTCAAGAGCAAAAACTAAAAATTCACTCATAAATCTCAATTTTCAAAAATTCAAATCTAATTTTCAAAAAATACAATTGCATACAAAATTAAAACCCTCCCCCAATTTTTAAAATCACTCCAAAAAAAAAATCTCTCAAAAATAAGAACTAAAAATCCACTCACAAATTTCAACTTTCAAAAAGTACAATTGCATACAAAATTAAAACCCTCCCCTAATTTTTAAAATCACTCCAAAAAATAATCTCTCAAAAATAAAAACCAAAAATCCACTCTTGAACCTCAATTTTCAAAAATTCAAATCTAATTTTCAAGAAATACAATTGCATACAAAATTAAAACCCTCCCCTAATTTTTAAAATTACTCCAAAAAATAATCTCTCAAAAATAAAAACTAAAAATCCACTCATAAATCTCAATTTTTAAAAATTCAAATCTAATTTTCAAAAAATACAATTGCATACAAAATTAAAATCCTTCCTTAATTTTTAAAATCACTCCAAAAAATAATCTCTCAAAAATAAGAACTAAAAATCCACTCACAAATTTCAACTTTCAAAAAGTACAATTGCATACAAAATTAACATCCTTCCCTAATTTTTATAATCACTCCAAAAAATAATCTCTCAAAAATAAAAACCAAAAATCCACTCTTGAATCTCAATTTTCAAAAATTCAAATCTAATTTTCAAGAAATACAATTGCATACAAAATTAAAATCCTCCCCTAATTTTTAAAATTACTCCAAAAAATAATCTCTCAAAAATAAAAACTAAAAATCCACTCATAAATTTCAACTTTCAAAAATTCAAATCTAATTTTCAAAAAAATACACACCCCGTTCTCAATCCATCTACCCATTTCCCCCACCTTTTTCCAACCCCATTTTCCACCCTTCGACTCAATTCACCCCTTTCGAATCTCTAATATACCTAAACCCCCTCAGCCTTTTATTCCACCAATTTTCACTCTCCTCCGACATCTTCCGCGCTTGTAATTATTACATCTACCCGTTATAGTCTGTTCTCCGTTGTTTGTTCCTGGTTCGTATCGACCATCCCGTTAAAACTACCCCTGTCGTCGTTCCTTTTATCCGCTCGGGTATTAATCCTCCCGTTTACGATCGCCGAGCCAGAAAAACATAAACACGCGTTTAACGTTGGACGCCACTTCGCTATCAGTCCGTGCAGAGCATCGATCCATCGTGCAGGTGGCTTCCTTGCTCGACTTCCGGTTCTAGAACCTCTCTCCGGAATTTTATTCGCGAGAACAGAAAATCCGGATTCGTAAATTGCGTTTAAAATACGTTTTCGTTGGTTAATTCGTTTACCTTAAAACGCGTTTATATTTGTCGAAAACAAAGCAACATAAATTCTACTGTTACGTGAAGTAATAACAGTTGGAAACTAACGAGGGAGTCGAGTGTCTAATTGGCGCGAAATTAAATTTTATGCAAGCTGGGAGAAATTTTAATGAGGGATTCTAGGGGCCAAAATAAGTCGAAAATGAAGAATACTAATTTGTTGATTGAGGCTTCGTTAAAGAGTTATTAACGTTTAAAGTGAAGCCTGTGAGACACTGGCGAGCGCAGCAGCACGCAGCAGCACGCAGCTGCGCGCAGCTGCGCGCAGGTTGCGTATCTACAGACGTAACTGTTAATAACTTTTTAACGAAGCCTCAATCGACAAATTGTTATTCTTGATTTTCGTCTTATTTTGCTCTGTAGAATCTCCCATTAAAATTTTGTCCTAATTGGTGGCTGAACACCCTCTGTAACTTCAGGATACATTACAGTTAATTGATTTATATGAGAGTGATGAGTGACTCCGCTATTTTCTAGAGATATTAATTGGAACTGAAAGAAATTACTCTTGTGACATGTAATTTTATAGGGGGCAGGATAAATGTTAGAGGGTTGCAGATAATTGAAGATTGTTTTAGATGAGAATGAACCAGTGTTGTATTACAGTTTGGTAATAAATATGTTTGTAAAGTGAGGAGAAACGTGGATGGGAAGTTTAGAAACTTTGTTCATTAGATTGTTGTAAAACTTAGTAAATGAGGAAGACGAGGTAAATGAAATATTTTGTCTTTTATATTGTTTAAGGTGGTTGAAAGTGGTTTTTTTTTTTTTTAGAATTTTATGCTCTGATTAATTTTCGATAATATAACAGACACAGTGAATGGATTTTTTAATAAACTTTTCTCTCAGTTTTACTTGGGATTAATTTTGCCTTGATAATAATTTTAATCTGAAAATGAGATCCTCTTAACACTTGAACGCTCGCTTTTATGACGAAAAATGAAATATTATTATTGAGGTTTTAATCATGGTAATTTTTATATTTTCTTTGAGAAATGCTGCGATTATTTTAAAATACTATATCCATCGAGGTGGAAAGAAAAAAATTTCATAGTTTGAAATTTAGACATTTTTGGAGAGTATATTATTCGAAGATATTTTACTATTTTGAAAATAATAATTCTACACAGATTTCATTTTTTTTTAGTTATGTAAACACTATTTATTTACACAATGTTTACTGTTACTGTTTTTCCATTGTGACCAAAAATGTTAATTTCACAAAAATTTTAGTTTGAAATATTTTTATGTATGTCGTACATTTTGGACAAATTTTAAAATTTATTAATTTATTTATATTCTAAAATTTACAAATTTTTATGGAATATTCGAAGAAAATCTAATATTCCAAAAATAATCATTTTTCTCAGCTTCCATTCATTTACAGTTATATAAAAATTAATTATAGCAGCTTTTCACAATGTTTACTGTTACTATTTCTCCATTTTGACCAAAAGGGCAATGCCAACAAAAATTTTAGTTTGAACATGTATGACATAAAGAAGAATAATTTTAAAAGTTTAAATTTTTCAAATTTTCATAGACTATTAAACAAAGAAAATTTTTACAGGTAGTTTTAAAATATGTACATACATTGTAAAAATAGAACATTTAAAATTCAAAATAGAAAAATGTTTAATAATCACACATGGACAATTTTAAAATACATATATTATAAAAATAGAACATTTGCAATTCAAAATAGACGAATTTGTCATTTTTACATACAATTTTATTATGAAAATAGAAGATTTGTAATTCAAAATAGAAAAATTTTCAATTTTGACATACATACGAACAATTTTAAAATACATAAATTGTAAAAATAGAATAATTCAAATTAAAAATACGAAAATTTTCAATTTTTTGCTCATAGACAATATTAAAAATAAAATATTTGTAAATAAAAATTGAAAAATATGTAATTTTCACGTGTAAACAATTTTAAAATACATATCATTATAAAAATGGAATATTTGCAATTAAAAATAGAAAAATTTAAAACTTTTGCCCATAGACAATTTGAAAAATAGAACATTTGTAATTCAAAATAGAAAAATTTGTAATTTTTACGCGTAAACAATTTTAAAATAGATTTCATTATAAAAATGGAATATTTGTATTTCAAAATAGAAAAATTTTGAATTTTAACATATAGACAATTTCAAAATACATGCATTATAGGACATTTGCAATGAAAAATAGAAAAATTTTCAATTTTGACATACATATGGACCATTTTAAAATACATAAATTATAAAAATAGAACAATTGAAATAAAAATAGGAAAATTTTCAATATTTGCTCATAGACAATTTTAAAAATAAAATATTTGTAAATAAAAATAGAAAAATATGTAATTTTCACGTGTAAACAATTTTAAAATATATTTCATTATAAAAATTGAATATTTGTAATTCAAAATACACAAATTTGCAATTTTTGCACATAGACAATGTCAAAAATACAAGATTTGTAATTCAAAATAGAAAAATTTTGAATTTTCACATGTAGACAATTTTAAAATACAAATACTACAAAAACAAAACATTTCTAATACAAAATAGACAAATTTTGAATTTTCACACATAGACAATTTAAAAATACATGCATTATAAGACATTTGCAATGAAAAATAGAAAAATTTTCAATTTTGACATACATATAGACAATTTTAAAATACATGCATTTCAAAAATAGAACAATTGCAATTAAAAATAGAAAAATTTTCAATTTTTGCACATAGACAATTTTAAAAATAGGACATTTGTAATTCAAAATAGAAAAATTTTGAATTTTCACATATAGACAATTTTAAAATACAAATATTACAAAAACAGAATATTTATAATTCTAAATAAACAAATTTTTATTTTTTTCTTGTAGATAATTTTGAAATACATTGCAAAAATAGACAAGTACAATAAAATACCCCTCAAAATAGACAAATTTTAAATTTGTATATATAGACAATTTAAAAATACATACATTATAAAAATAAAACAATTTAAATTCAAAATAGAAAAATTCCCCCCCTTTCTAACAATGCAAATATATAAAAAAAATTGTGAAATTTCCCATTACTATCTTTTACATAACTATCTTCATTTAATTCACTGAAATTCGAACTTTCGAAACACTTAAAAAAAAAACAAGTTAACGAATTAATAAAAAAAAAAAAAACTAAAAATTAATAAATCGTTCGAAACCAAATTTCTTTATCCTTCATACTCCACAATGGAAACAAAGTTTCTCACAAAAGATAGCAAACAATTGAACGTGCCAAACAATAAAACAATACTCAGAAATAAATCCCCAATGCATTTATTGCTCTTTTGCAAAATTCATTCCACCAAAAGCAGTTTACTTTTAACGTTCTGAATATTCCATTAACATTTCAGTAAAAATTTATTTTTCAATAAAAATATCCTTTCAAGCCTGGTTTCTGATCTCTTTAAACATTTCATTTAAAAAGTCTCGAAATATTTATTATCCTCGAATGGCCCTCGTAAAAATTCAAAAAGATAATTTCTATGAATTTGTCTACTCTTCTTCAAACAGTATTCATCGAACCATGAAAAGAAGCAACATCTTCGAGTATTAATCGTCCATTGACGTTTCCATTTAAATGCCTCGCGAAGGGTCCGTGTTTTGCATTTACATAAAACGATTTTTTTTTTTTTTTTGACGTCTTTCGATATAATTTGAAAAGTCTCTCGATCGAATCACAAGAGATAAAAATCGAAGAAAGAGGAAACTGTCCTGTCGAGTCCGTACTTTTCGTTGAATGGCTGTCATCAAATTTCAACAAGATAATCTCGACGGAATTTATTGCTCTTTTGGCTGACACCGATAATACGTTGCGAAGTGAGTGTTTATTGGACCGTACAGAGAAGCTTAATTTAAAGGTTTTAAACGATTTATTCTTCGATTACAGTGCTTCGAAAAAGAGTTTATCATATTAAATATTATTTGATACAAAAGTGGGTGAATTATTTTGAAAAAATAAATTTAATGGATTATTTCTTTGATAGAGAGGGTATTTATTAGGCTATGTATTCGAGAAATTAAATTTTTGGTTTTAATTGTTTATCGACGTTAAATACGTTATAGAAATAGATCATTTGTGAATAAATATGGAAAAATTTTCAATTTTTATGTATAGAGAGTTTGAGGATATATACATTATGAAAATAGAACATTTGCAATTGAAAATTAAATAATTTTCAATTTTTACATATAGACAATTTTAAAATAAATTGACAAATTCTCAATTTTTATATAAATAGATAAATTTTGAATTTGTTCATATAGACAATTTGAAAATAGAACATTTGCCATTCAAAATAGACAAATTTCTAATTTCTTCATATAGACGATTTGAAAATAGAACATTTGCAATTCAAAATAGACAAATTTTCAAATTTCTTCATATTGACAATTTAAAAATGGTACATTTGTAATTCAAAATAGAAAAATTTTTAATTTGTTCATATAAAATAGTCCATTTGAAAATAAATCATTTGTAATTCAAAATAGACAAATTTTTAATTTGCTGATATAGACAATTATAAAATAGAATATTCCTAATTCAAAATAGACAAATTTTGAATTTTTTTCGTATAGACAATTTGAAAATGGAGCTTTTGTAATTTAAAATAGACAAATTTTTAATTTTTTCGTAAAGAAAATTTTGGAATACATTACAAAAATAGACAAATACAATAAAATACAATTCAAAATAGACCAATTTCCAATTTTCACATATAGATAATTTTGAAATACATTGGAAAAATAGTCAAATACGATAAAATACAATTCTAAATAGACAAATTCACAATTTTCATATAAATAGACAAATTTTTAATTTGTTGATATAGACAATTTTAAAATAGAACATTCGTAATTCAAAATAGAAAAAGTTTTATTTTTTTCATAAAGAAAATTTTGAAATACATTACAAAAATAGACAAATACAATAAAATACAATTCTAAATAGACAAATTCTTAATTTTTTCAAATAGATAATTTTGATATATATTACAAAAGTAGACAAATATAATAAAATACAATAATTTTTAATTATTTCATATAGACAATTTTGAAATACATTGCAAAAATAGACAAATACAATTCTAAATAGACAAATTTTAAATTTCTACATATAGACAATTTTAAAATACAGGACAAAAATAGACAAATACAATAAAATACCATTCAAAATAGAAAAATTTAGAATTTTCAAATGTAGATAATTTTAAATTACAGACATTATAAAAGTAGAACATTTTAAATTTAAAATAGAAAAATTTTTAATGTTGATATATGGACAATTTGAAAATAAATCATTTGTAATTCAAAATAAAAAAATTTTCAACTTTCAAACATAGACAATTTTAAAATAAAATATTTGTAATTCAAAGTAGACAAATTTTCATTCTTACATATAGACAATTTTAAAATACATTCCAAAAATAGACAAATATAATAAAATACCATTCAAAATAGAAAAATTGTCAATTTTTACATATAGACAATTTTAAAATAAAATATTTGTGATTTAAAATAGACAAATTTTTAATTTTTACATATAGACAATTTTGAAATACATTGGAAAAATAGATAAATACAATAAAATTCCATTTAAAATAGACAAATTTTTAATTTGTATATATAGACAATTTTAAAAGGCAGACATTATAAAAATAGAACATTTAGAATTCAAAATAGAAAAATTTTCAATTTTTACATATAGTCCATTTTAAAAATAGAATATTTGTAATTCAGAATAGAAAAATTTTCAATTTTTACATATAGACCATTTTAAAAATAGAACATTTGTAATTCAAAATAGAAAAATTGTCAATTTTTACATATAGACAATTTTAAAATAAAATATTTGTGATTTAAAATAGACAAATTTTTAATTTTTACATATAGACAATTTTGAAATACATTGGAAAAATAGATAAATACAATAAAATTCCATTTAAAATAGACAAATTTTTAATTTTTACATATAGACAATTTTAAAAGGCAGACATTATAAAAATAGAACATTTAAAATTCAAAATAGAAAAATTTAGAATTTTCAAATGTAGATAATTTTACATAACATGCATTATAAAAGTAGAACGTTTGTAATTCAAAATAGAAAAATTTTCAATTTTTACATATTGACAATTTTAAAATACATACATTCTAAAAATAGAACATTTAAAATTCAAAATAGAAAAATGATTAATTTTCAAATATAGAGAATTTTAAAATACACACATATTTAATCTTCCAAAATAAAGTCAAAATTCTAAAAAAAGAAAATCAAAATTTTCTTTTTACTCCAAGTTTAATATAATATTCCCCCATTTAAATTTTGCAAAAATTTTTATCACTTCAATCAATTCTTGATATCAATTCTTCCAAATTAATATCAAAATTCTAAAAGAAAAAATATAGTTAAAATTGTACAAATTAAGTTTCAGATGTTCCTCCCTCGAGGGGTAGTTTTTTCGAAAGTTTATTCAATCTTATTCAAATCTAATTTTCAAAAAATTCATTCAAGTTACAAAAATACAACTGCATTCAAAATCAAAACCCTCCCCTAATTTTTAAAATCGCTCCAAAAAATAACAATTTAAAAAAAATCCATTCAAGTTACCAAAGTGTTAAAATTGAAATCAAAATTCTAAAAAAAGAAAATCAAAATTCCCAATCAAATAAATTTTTATTTCAACAAAGTTTTTATTCCAAACTTAATCTAATATTCCCCATTTAAATTTTGCAATATTTTTTAGCACTATTAATTCTTCCAAATTAAAATCAAAATTCTAAAAGAAAAATAATATTAAAATTCTACAAATTAAGTTTCAGATGTCCCTCCCCCGAGGGGTAGTTTTTTCGAAAGTTTAGATTCGGTCATCGATGTTAAAATGTGGCTCCGGAATCATCCATGAACAAAAGATTTGTATGGCGTTTGTAGACAAATAACCCACCCCTAATTATTAAAATGGCTCCAAATAATAATCTCTTCAGTCCACTCAAAAATCTCGACTTCCAATTCCTTTTTACTGTTCACAAACTCCCCAAAAATTCAAATCTAATTTTCAAAAAATTCATTCAAGTTACAAAAATACAACTGTATACAAAATCAAAACCCTCCCCTAATTTTTAAAATCATTCCAAAAAATAATCTCTCAAAAATAAAAATTTATAAAAGAATCCATTTAAGTTACCAAAGCGTTAAAATTAACCTCAAAATTCTAAAAAAAAATAAACTTAAAACTCTACAAATTAAGTTTTAGATGTCCCTCCCCCGAGGGGTAGTTTTTTCGAAAGTTTAGATTCGGTCATCGATGTTAAAATGTAGCTCCAGAATCCATGAACAAAAATGCAATTGCATACAAAACTTTTGTCTACAACGCCATACAAATCTATAACCCACCCCTAATTATTAAAATAACTCCAAATAATAATTTCCTTAATCCACTCAAAAATCTCAACTTCCTATTTTTTTTTACTATTCACAAACTCCCCAAAAATTCAAATCTAATTTTCAAAAAATTCATTCAAGTTACAAAAATATAATTGCATACAAAATCGAAACCCTCCCCTAATTTTTAAAATCGCTCCAAAAAATAACAATTTAAAAAAAATCCACTCAAGTTACCAAAGCATTAAAATTGACCACAAAATTCTAAAAAAAAATAAACTTAAAACTCTACAAATTAAGTTTCAGATGTCCCTCACTCGAAGGGTAGTTTTTTCGAAAGTTTAGATTCGGTCATCGATGTTAAAATGTGGCTCCGGAATCCATGAATGCTCGAGTACGAGAAATCGGTACACCTCCATGAGACGACGTCCCCAACTTCTCGTAATATTGGATTCAGAAGAAGTTGGAGGCGTGCATCATTTTTATCGAGGTGATTCGATGGGTCGTTTCTCGGTCGTCAAATATTCAGTTCCGGTTTACAAAACGGTCGTCGAATGAATGGCGGGCATCGCGCCACTCGAATCAATTCCCGCGCGCATGCGCGTGCGCCATCTTTGTATCGCGACATTTAAATCGTGTTTATTTGCCTGTTCGCGCCATTGTCAACGAAATAATACTTGGCGCCGCGACAATAGTCCACGATTTGATATTCCGTTTCGATTTCGTACGATTAATTCCACAGAGCTGCGTTATTTGTTCGACAAAAATCACAAGTCGACATTACAGAATCAATGTGTCTGTACATAGCGAACGAATAAAAAGAGAAATAACGATCGAATGAACCTCTATACAGAGTTTCAATACGACGTCGAATAAAATTTTCCATGATTCTGATTACGAGTATGAAGAGCATTGAAACTGTGAAAAATGAACGTGAAAAAATTTTATACGAAATTATGGAACGAACCGGCGTTCATAAAAACGCGATTTTGATGGCGGGAGTTTACTGTATATTGTTCGATGTGGTTTTGATGAAAAGAGCAGTTTTTATGCAGAAATTTCGATTATTGAATGGGGGTTATTCAATGTTGACCATTTTAAAATGCATGCATTGTAAACGAAGATTTTAAATTCAAAATAGAAAAATGTTTAATTATCACATATGAACAATTTTAAAATACCTATATTATACAAATAGAAGATTTGTAAATCAAAATAGGAAAATTTTTAATTTTTACATGTAGACAATTTTGAAATACATGCATTATAGGACATTTGCAATTAAAAATAGAAAAATTTTCAATTCTATCATACATATAGACAATTTTAAAATACATATATTATAAAAATAGAAGATTTGTAATTCAAAATAGACGAATTTTCAATTTTTACATATAGACAATTTTAAAATACATGCATTATAGGACATTTGCAATTAAAAATAGAAAAATTTTCAATTGTGTCATACATATAGACAATTTTAAAATACATACATTACAAAAATAGAAGATTTGTAATTCAAAATAGACAAATATTCAATTTATATATATAGACAATTTTAAAATTCATACATTAGAAAAATAGAACATTTTTAATTCAAAATAGAAAAATTTAGAATTTTCGATTAGACAAATTTTCAATTTTCATATATAGACAATTCGAAATTAGAACATTTGTAATAAAAAATAGGCAAATTGTTAATTTTTTCATATAGACAATTTTAAAATACATTACAAAAATAGACAAATACAATAAAATACAATTTAAAATCGATCAAGTTTCAATTTTCACATATAGACAATTTGAAAATACAATATTTGTAATTCAAAATAGACAAATTTTGAATTTGTTCGTATAGACAATTTGAAATTAGAACATTCGTAATTCAAAATAGACAAATTTTTAATTTGTTGATATAGACAATTTTAAAATAGAACATTTGTAATTCAAAATAGACAAATTTTTATTTTTTTCGTAAAGAAAATTTTGAAATACATTACAAAAATAGACAAATACAATAAAATACAATTCAAAATAGACAAATTTCCAATTTTCACATATAGATAATTTTGAAATACATTGAAAAAATAGACAAATACGATAAAATACAATTCTACATAGACAAATTCTCAATTTTCATATAAATAGACAAATTTTGAATTTGTTCATATAGACAATTTGAAAATGGAACATTTGTAATTCAAAATAGACAAATTTTTAATTTGTTCATATGGACAATTTGAAAATAGAACATTTGTAATTCAAAATAGACAAATTTTTATTTTTTTCGTAAAGAAAATTTTGAAATACATTACAAAAATAGACAAATACAATAAAATACAATTCAAAATAGACAAATTTCCAATTTTCAAATATAGATAATTTTGAAATACATTGGAAAAATAGACAAATACGATAAAATACAATTCTAAATAGACAAATTCTCAATTTTCATATAAATAGACAAATTTTGAATTTTTTTCATATAGACAATTTGAAAATGGAGCTTTTGTAATTTAAAATAGACAAATTTTCAATTTTTTCATATAGATAATTTTGAAATACAATGGAAAAATAGACAAATACGATAAAATACAATTCTAAATAGACAAATTCTTAATTTTTTCAAATAGATAATTTTGATATATATTACAAAAGTAGACAAATATAATAAAATACAATTCTAAATAGACAAATTCTCAATTTTCATATAAATAGACAAATTTTGAATTTGTTCATATAGACAATTTGAAAATAGAACATTTCCAATTCAAAATAGACAAATTTTCAAATTTCTTCATATAGACGATTTGAAAATAGAACATTTCCAATTCAAAATAGACAAATTTTCAAATTTCTTCATATAGACGATTTGAAAATAGAACATTTGCAATTCAAAATAGACAAATTTTTAATATCTTCATATAGACGATTTGAAAATAGGCCATTTGTAATTCAAAATAGTCAAATTTTTATTTTTTTCAGATAGACAATTTTGGAATACATTGCAAAAATAGACAAATACAATTCTAAATAGGCAAATTTTTAATTTTTTCACATAGATAATTTTGAAATACATTGCAAAAATAGACAAACACAATAAAATACAATTCTAAACAGATAAATTTAAAATTTGAACACATAGACAATTTTAAAATGCATACATTGTAAAAATAAAACATTTTAAATTCAAAATAGAAAAATTTTCAAGTTTCCCATATGGACAATTTGAAAATAGAACATCTTAAATTAAAAATAGAAAAATTTTCA
The DNA here is from genome assembly GCF_051014445.1 of Colletes latitarsis. Taxonomy (NCBI): domain Eukaryota; kingdom Metazoa; phylum Arthropoda; class Insecta; order Hymenoptera; family Colletidae; genus Colletes; species Colletes latitarsis. The sequence goes on from NC_135145.1 coordinate 19,195,120, forward strand.
ATTTCTAAATATAGACAATTTTAAAATACACACGATTATAAAAATAGAAAATTTGTAATTCAAAATAGGAAAATTTCTTTGACTTATACATACTATACGTATTGCAATATTGTCTAAAATTAACCCCAATTATATTAATTTTCTAAATCAATACAATTTCATAAATATATCGTTAAAAATTGATCACGAAATTTCCAAAATTCCCCAAATGGAAAGAAATTTGCATTTTTCAAAAATAATTACACTAATATTAAAGAACAAACGATAATCGAGGGTTAAATAGAAAATTTCAATAATCTTCTTTCACTTGAAATATCGAGAATAGGAAATTTCTATTCATACAAAATATATGTTAATTGGCTGATATTTTATGAATAAGTTTACCCTCGAAACAGACCCATTCTCGCGTGTGTTTACATTCTGAATTCTCAAACGATGGTTCAAAACACGGAGATCAATGGAATCGTTGGGGGAAATTCGCCATTTTGACTGATCGCGAGTAAGAAGATGGCGGACGAGTAAAGTCGCGTGTTGGGAGAACGTTGACGATGTTCAAATCTGCCAAATGTGTCTTAGAAGCTGAAAACGTCACTCCGTGATCGTTTAACCAGGCAGAAGACCGTTAGAAGCGAAAATTGCGCGTAATTGCAGCTGCTTTGCCCGTCCAATTTTGCCTTGCAATTTTCGTGCTTGCTCGTTCTGGGATTTTGCAAGGATTTATCTTTTAAGGCCGTTGCAAAAATCGTTTTAGATATTCAAAGAGGCCAATCAGGATATTGTAAACAAAAAATAAAAATTATTTAAAAATTTCGAAATGAATTTATTAAATATTCTTTGTTTGAAAAAAAATAATAGAAACAAAATTAATTAATTGGGAAGAATTGTATATAAATTTCGACATAAATTTATTAAAAATTCGAGCTATAAAAAGAAAAATAAGAGAATCTTAAATTAATCTGGAAAAATTATTTAAGAACGTCGAAATAAATTTATTAAAAATTTGTGCTCTGAAAATTCAATAATAGAAACAAAATAAATTAATTTGGAAGAATTGTTTAGGAACGATGAAACAAATTTATTAAATATTCTTTGTTTGAAAAAAAATAATAGAAACAAAATTAATTGGGAAGAATTGTTTATAAATTTCGAAACAAATTTATTAAAAATTCGTTGTTTGCAAAAAAAAAATAAAAGAAACTTAAATTAATCCGAAAAAAGTTATTTAAGAACGTCGAAATAAATTTATTAAAAATTTGTGCTCTGAAAATTCAATAATAGAAACAAAATAAATTAATTTGGAAGAATTGTTTATAAATGTCGAAACAAATTTATTAAAAATTTGTGCTTTGAAAAGAAAAATAAAAGAAACTTAAATTAATCTGAAAAAATTATTTAAGAATGTCGATATGAATTTATTAAAAATTTGTTGTTTGAAAAAAACAATAATAAAAACAAAATAAATTAATTGTGAAGAATTGTTTATAAATTTCGAAACAAATTTATTAAAAATTCGTTGTTTGCAAAAAAAAAGTAATAGAAACAAAATAAATTAATTGGGAAGAATTGTTTATAAATTTCGACATAAATTTATTAAAAATTCGAGCTTTAAAATGAAAAATAAAAGAATCTTAAATTAATCTGGAAAAATTGTTTAAGAACGTCGAAATAAATTTATTAAAAATTTGTGCTCTGAAAATTCAATAATAGAAACAAAATAAATTAATTTGGAAGAATTGTTTATAAATTTCGACATTTTATTAAAAATTCGAGCTTTAAAAAGAAAAATAAAGAATCTTAAAATAATCTGGAAAAATTGTTTAAGAATTTCGAAATGAATTTATTAAAAATTTGTTGTTTAAAAAAAAACAATAATAAAAACAAAATAAATTAATTGTGAAGAATTGTTTATAAATTTCGAAACAAATTTATTAAAAATTCGTTGTTTGCAAAAAAAAAAGTAAGAGAAACAAAATAAATTAATTGGGAAGAATTGTTTATAAATTTCGACATAAATTTATTAAAAATTCGTGCTTTGAAAAGAAAAATAAAAGAATCTTAAATTAATCTGGAAAAATTATTTAAGAATGTCGAAATGAATTTATTAAAAATTTGTGCTCTGAAAATTCAATAATAGAAACAAAATAAATTAATTTGGAAGAATTGTTTATAAATGTCGAAACAAATTTATTAAAAATTTGTGCTTTGAAAAGAAAAATAAAAGAAACTTAAATTAATCTGAAAAAATTATTTAAGAATGTCGAAATGAATTTATTAAAAATTTGTTGTTTAAAAAAAAACAATAATAAAAACAAAATAAATTAATTGTGAAGAATTGTTTATAAATTTCGACATAAATTTATTAAAAATTCGAACCTTAAAAAGAAAAATAAAAGAATCTTAAATTAATCTGGAAAAATTATTTAAGAATGTCGAAATGAATTTATTAATAATTCGTCATTTGAAAAAAAAACAAATACAACAAAATAAATTAATCGGAAAGAATTGTTTATAAATGTCTCAATAAATTGATTAAAAATTCGAGCTTTAAAAAGAAAAATAAAAGAATCTTAAAATAATCCGAAAAAATTATTTACGAATGTCGAAAAAATTTATTAAAAATTCATTATTTGAAAAAAACCATAATAAAAACAAAATAAATTAATTGGGAAGAATTGTTTATAAATGTCTCAATAAATTTATTAAAAATTCGAGCTTTAAAAAGAAAAATAAAAGAATCTTGAATTAATCCGGAAAAATTATTTAAGAATGTCGAAAAAATTTATTAAAAATTCATTATTTGAAAAAAACCATAATAAAATCAAAATAAATTAATTGGATAGAATTGTTTATAAATGTCTCACTAAATTGATTAAAAATTCGAGCTTTAAAAAGAAAAATAAAAGAATCTTAAATTAATCCGAAAAAATTATTTAAAAATGTCGAAACAAATTTATTAAAAATTCATTGTTTGCAAAAAAAATAATGAAAAAAAAAAGAAATGAATCTAAAAAAATTGTTTAAGAATGTCTCAATAAATTTATTAAAAATTCGTGCTTAGAAAAGAAAAATAAAAGAAACATTTACAAATTAATGGAGAAAAATTATTTACAAATATCGAAAGAAATTTAAAATTTTTTGGACCAGTTTTAAAGTTTCTCAATTTACAGTATTATTTTACCATTTAACGGGCTCTCGAAATATTTTGTATCTCGAATATCCCGATTTTAAAAACAAAACTGCTCGATGTAAAAACAAAACAAAAACGTAATTTTTGAAACAAACTTTTTAATACCGGTGAAAATTATTATTTTCTTTGCCGACAAAATCGGTCCAGCACGCTACGATACACCGCGACTGTGTTAATTGGATACAGAACTTTCACACCCTTTTATTTAAAAAAAAAAAGTTAGCTTTTTCGCAGAATTTATCCATTGAGTTCGTATTTCCAACTGTATGTAACAAATCAGAATTTGTTATCGTGTCAATATTTCTCCGTGCATCGTAAAATTTTTTGAAAAATTTAGTAGCAATAATATTTCGTTTGCAAAAGTCAATATACCAAAATTCATAAGATTTAAATTAAATCAATGGAGGTATATAAACAAATAACAAAATAAAATCAATGTTTACACAAAAGCAATATTAAACATTTCTATCAAATAATATTAAATAATTTTTATAGAAAATATTGCACAACTTCGAATAATTTGTAACAAAGTTTTCTAATAAAAGGGGTAGTTTTGTATTTTCAAAGAAAAAATTTCTCATGATACAATAAAACATTTGTAAATTTGACAATTTTCTAACAAACTAATCATGAGATTTAAATAAAATCAACGTAGATATGTAGACAATTAATAAAAATCGCTGTTTACACAAAATTAAATAATTCCCCAGAGAAAAAACTGCACAAAGTTTCCTACTGAAAGGGGTAGTTCAATATTTTTACAGAGCCAATTTTTCTCGAGATTATTTTAAATTATATTCCTCGGTAAATTTGCGAGTGTAAAGCGACTAAAAAATATTCTTGACGTTTTATTTTAAAGTCTCAGGTGGTGGTTTTAAATCGCTGCAGGGATGAAAGAGTTGGACGTTGCAGGATATAATAAAACATGTGCAAATTTCACTATTCTATATCAAAACCATTCCATAATATTGACAAAGCAAATAACAATTATTAATGCAAAATCAGTATTTACAGAACACAAAATTAAATAATTACATAAAAGGGGTAGTTTCATATTTTTACAATTTCCTACGAACTTATTTAAAATTACATTCTTCAATAATTTCTATACTTCTACAATTTCCCTTGAAATTATTTTAAATTATAAGGGTGCTCACCCCTGGGAAAAATTTTAATGGGGGATTCTAGAGACCAAAATAAGACGAAAATCAAGAATACCAATTTGTTGATCAAGCCTTCGTTAAAAAGTTATTAACGTTCAAAGTTCCACTATCGCGCGCAGTTGTTCGCCGACTGTCGTTCTACAAGCGGAACTTTAAACGTTAATAACTTTTTAACGAAGCCCCAATCAACAAATTGTTATTCTTCATTTTCGTCTTATTTTGGTCTCTAGAATCCCCCATTAAAATTTCCCCCACGTATAATACACTTCACTAATATTGTCAATGTAAAAGGTGAAAAAAATATTTGTGAAATTTTATTTTGAGGTCCCCCAGGTATTTTATTTTAAAATCCCTGCAGGGGTGGAGGGGTTAAACGTTGCAGGGTACAATAAAACATGCGTAAAATTCCATACGGTCGAACCGACCCGACCATTTACACGGTCGAACTGTCCACAACGAGCGTTATCGTTACTTTCGCGTAACTGTAACGAGCGAAAAGGTGGGCTCTCGTTCATCGTCGACGGTTTTACTATCCACCCTTTGTCTCGGGCCGTTAAATTGCCTTTCTGGGCAGCCTGTAATTCCGTCCAGGGCGAGAATATTGCCCCGCGATTAAGAACGAGCATTACACGCGTCGCGACGAGAGGCTTCCCCGGGAACAATAAGTTCTCCAAAACAGTGTATATACGAGCCACCGGGGGTAGCCATCTAAACAACTCAGCCCCCGAAACAACGTCGTTGCTGCTATCATGCCAACTTTACGACCTCCTCACTCGTTCTCCCCCGTTTAACCTGCGAACCTTTGCACCTTGTAAAATTCACCGCGTTACAAACTGCCTGGCGGCCTCGTCTCGTTGGCTTTTGAATTTCCCGCCAAAAAAAACCGCGCGAAACACGCTGTTCGTCGTGAAATTTATACACTGGGGGATTTATGCAACTTGTGTGTCTCCAAAACTTCAAAAATATGCGTTGTTCAAAATTATTTTGTATTTAAAAAAGTTGCATTGTTTCGTTGGTTTGAATCTCCCGCCAAAAAAAAACCGCGCCAAACACGCCATTCCTCGAGAAATTTATGCGACTTGTGTGTCTCCAAAACTTCCAAAATATGCGTTGTTAAAAATTATTTTGTATTTAAAAAAGTTGCATTGTTTTGTCGTTGGTTTAAATTTCCCGCCAAAAAGAAACCGCGCGAAACACGCTGTTCCTCGTGAAATTTATACACTGAGTGATTTATGCAACTTGTGTGTCTCTAAAACTTCCAAAATATGCGTTGATCAATAATATTTTGTATTTAAGAAAATTGCATTGTTTTGTCGTTGGTTTGAATTTCCCGCCAAAAAGAAAAATCGCGCGAAACTCGCTGTTCCTCGAGAAATTTATACACTGAGTGATTTATGCAACTTGTGTGTCTCTAAAACTTCCAAAATATGCGTTGATCAATAATATTTTGTATTTAAGAAAGTTGTATTGCTTCGTCGTTGGTTTGAATTTCCCGCCAAAAAAAAACCGTGCGAAACACGCAGTTCCTCGTAAAATTTATATACTGGGTAATTTACACAACTTCTGCATCTCTGTAACTTCCAAAATATGCGTTGTTCAAAATTATATTGTATTTAAAAAAGTTGTATTGCTTCGTCGATGGTTTGAATTTCCCGCCAAAAACAAAAACCGCGTGAATCACGTTGTTACTCGTGAAATTTATATACAGAGTACGTTTATGCGACTTGTGTGTCTCTAGAACTTCCAAAATATGCGTTGTTCAAAATTATTTTGTATTTAAAAAAGTTGCATTGTTTAAAGGGGTACATTATGTGGTGCATTTGTCTGTTTTGTTTTTTTAAAATTGGAATACTATACTTTTTATAGCAAAATATGGAAGAAGATTGAATTTTGAGTGAAAAAGTGTTGATTTGTATTTACCCTAAATTTAATAACTAATGAGTAATTTCATTTTATTTCTTGAAAATTTTCTTCGTGTTATGTAGACCACCCTGTATAGTTGGTACAGGTTAAGTTAGTTTACATTTAGGAAATTGCAGAGAATACAATGTTATTTTTCTATTCCTTGCAATCATTGTTTCGTCGTTAGTTTGAATTTCCCGCCAAAAACAACCGCGCGAAACTCGCTGTTCCTCGTAAAATTTATACACTGGGTGATTTATACAACTTGTACACTAGAACTTCCAAATTATGCGTTGTTCAAAATTATTTTGTATTTTAAAAAGTTGCATTGTTTTGTCGTTGGTTTGAATTTCCCGCCAAAAACAAAACCGCGTAAAACACGCTGTTCCTCGTAAAATTTATATACAGAGTGCGTTTATGTGACTTGTGCATCTCTGTAACTTACAAAATATGCCTTGATCAATAATATTTTGCATTTAAAAAAGTTGTATTGCTTCGTCGTTGGTTTGAATTTCCCGCCAAAAACAAAAACCGCGTGAAACACGTTGTTACTCGTGAAATTTATGTACAGAGTGCCTTTATGTGACTTGTGCATCTCTGTAACTCCCAAAATATGCGTTGCTCAAAAATATTTTGTTTAAAAAAAGTTGCATTGTTTAAAGGGGTACATTATGTAGTGCATTTGTCTGTTTTGAAGATCAATATTATAATTTTTACAGCAAAATGTGGAAGAAGATTGAATTTTGAGTGAAAAAGTATTGATTTGTATTTGCCCCACATTTAATAACTAATAAGTAATTTCACTTTATTCCTTGAAAATCTTTTTCACGTTATATGAGCCACCCTGTATAGCTGGTAATATTTTTTACACAGTGTAGAGTTTAAATTAGTTTAGATTTAGAAAATAGTAGTGCATTCAATGTTATTTCTCTGTTCCTTGCAGTCATCGATTTGAATTTCCCGCCAAAAAGAAAAACCGCTCGAAACTCGCTGTTCCTCGAGAAATTTATATACAGAGTGCATTTATGTGACTTGTGCACCTCTATAACCCCCAAAATAAGCGTTATTAAAAAATATTTTCTACAAAAAAAGTTGCACTGTTCGAATGGGTACATTAATAATGCATTTGTCAGTTTTCAGGACCAATTCAATTCTTTCAAATGGAGTACTATAATTTTTAAACAAAAATCATCACTTTTTTCCAAAAAAGTGAATCTTCTTCCACACAATACCTTCCAAAACACTTCTTATATAAATCTGGAGCTCGATCAGGAGTATCCATTGAGAAATACAGTGTCGCCACCTATGAGACCGATTCGAACGAGACTCCCCCGCGCCACAACTAGAACGTTCGCTGTACTCCATGACATTACATGATTTTTTCATTTTCTAAAAGTTCCACTACGTAGTCTCAAAGCATTATCAAACTAACAATAAGTCTATTATTAGTTTAATAATTTATTATATTAATATAATAGTGGTCTTACCCAAACCATAACAGTCTCAAAATTACCCTCACTGGCATTTACGTATCCCGATCTGTCAAGAAAACGTGATGCTCGGCAAAGACGATGGTTTGGTAGAAATTCCGCGTCGATGTCAGGTTCAGAGGGGGGGCGTCGAGTGTGTTTCAGCGAGGAACCCTCGAGAGGGGGTGGGGGAGGCCTCGTAATAAGCGGGTCACGGTGCTCTTGGTCCTTTCAGACACAGCCAACCGTGTCACTGGCTCGACTTCCGAACGTGTAAATGCGACGTTCGGGGCGACGCGAATAATAACGCCTGGACGAAGTGGGGGGCCTCGTTTCGACGCGAGTCGCGGAAACGGACGCTGAATAAAAACCGCTCGTTATTAACGCGACGTATTAAGGCCGTCGAATGTTCCACGGTTTTGGCCGCGTGGCCCGTCTCCTTCCTCGTCGAACCGTCCGCGTTGACCTTCCCGGAGGGGATAAAGGACTCGCGCCATTTGTAATTCGAGCAATTTTCCGAGAATGCTGCTCCCGGGCTTCCCGGCCGAATTAAGACGAATGCCCCGCGTGCCTACGAGCACGATACACTGAATTCACCCCAGTTGCATTCCTGCTCCGGAGAAGCGAAATTGGGAACACTGGGTCGCTCGGAAATTTGGGGTGGGGGGGTTGTTTATGTAGGTGGATTGGTTCGAGAAGTTTTGGGATTAGAAATTGTTTTTTTTGGGGTGTAATGTAGATTTTGTTGAAATTGTGATTCAACCCTTAAATATTGGGCACTTGAAAAATGTGAGTTGGCAATTTTTACACTCCAAAATATGGAATCATAAAAAGCAACGAATTCCATATAGGATTGTTTTTATTGTAATTCATTACACAAAATAGTAGAGGATAATATTAATTACAAATTGTCAATAGGGGATGATTACATAAGGGGTGGTATTGGAGGTGGGGGTTGTTTATGTAGGTGGATTGATTCGAGAAGTTTTGGGATGATAAGAAATTTTTCTTTTGGGGGTGCAATATAGATTTTGTTGAAATTGTGATTCAACCCTTAAATATAGTGATATTTTGTTATATTTTGAAAAATATAAGTTAGCAATTTTAACACCCAAAAATATCTAAACAGAGAAAGCAACTACTTCTTTATATAATTGTTTTTATTGTAATTTGTTACACAAAATAGCAGAGCATAATATTAATTGCAGAGTCAATAGGGGATGATTACATAAGGGGTGGTTTTTTATGGAGTGAGAATTGTTTGGGATGATTAGAAATTTTTTTTTTGGGGAGAGCACACGATTAATATAGATTTTGTTAAAATTGTGATTCAACCCTTAAATATAAGTAAGCAATTTTTACACCCCAAAATATCGAATCATAAAAAGCAACGAATGCCTTATATAATTGTTTTTATTGTAATTTATTACACAAAATAGTAGAGGATAATATTAACTACAAATTGTCAATAGGGGATGATTACATAAGGGGTGGTTTTTTAGGGGGTGAGAATTGTTTTTGGGATGATTAGAAATTTTTTTTTGGGGAGCACATGAGTAATATAGATCTTGTTAAAATTGTGATTCAACCCTTAAGTTGTGTATAGTATATTTGAAAAATATAAATAAGTAATTCATCACTGAAAATACAATGTCTGACCATGAATGAATAATTCCCCTAAAATTTCAAGCATATCTTTAAAACGTCATAACTCCTGAACGGATTGGAGGATTTCAATGTTTGAAAATGCAAACAACTCATATTTTAATAAAGAATATTTACAAATTCTAAGAATCTTGGAATAGTTGTTCCTTAACCCCGTAAAGAGAGAAAATCCCTATAAAAATCAATTTTATTAATTTTAAAATAAATAATTACTAATTGCATGAAGGATCAATTTAATCAATTATATCAATTTAATCAATTAATAATTTCCACCTGGAGGACTAGCTTCATCCTATTCAATCGAGTCTTCTCATCCACATAGTCTGTGATTCAACCCCCTTAGTAATGCAACCCTTATATTACACTCTAATATAGTTTGTTTCAGTTACAAATAAAATTAGTAATTGCCTGAAAAATTGATTTAATCAATTTCCACTATGAGGGTTAGTAGTTTCATCCTCCTCAACTGAGTTAACCCACCAACAGGGTCCATAATTCAACCCTCTAAATGATTCAACCCTTTCAATGATACCACCCCTCCCATTCCATGCTAATAATATTCTCTCTCAGTTACAAATAAAATTAGTAATTGCCTGAAAAATTGATTTAATCAATTTCCACTATGAGGGTTAGTAATTTCATTCTCCTCAACTCAATTGTCCCAATAAATGAGTCTATAATTCAACCCTCTGAGTGTCTGAATCCCCCAAATGACACAACCCTTCCATTCCATGCTAATAATATCCTCTCCCAGTTGTAAATAAATTAGTAATTGCCTGAAAAATTGATTTAATCAATTTCCACCATGAGGGTTAATAGTTTAATCATCCTTAACTCAATTCTCCCAACAAATGAGTTTATAATTCAAGCCTCTAAATGATTCAACCCTTTCAATGATACAACCCTTCCATTCCATGCTAATAATATTCTCTCTCAGTTGTAAATAAAATTAGTAATTGTCTCAAAAATTGATTTAATCAATTTCCAGTATGAGGGTTAGTAATTTCATCCTCTTCAACTCAATTCTCCCAATAAATGAGTCTATAATTCAACCCTCTAAGTGATACAACCCCCCAAATGACACAACCCTTCCATTCCATGCTAATAATATTTCCTCCCAGTTGTAAATGAAGTTAGTAATTGTCTGAAAAATTGATTTAATCAATTTCCACCATGAGGGTTAATAGTTTAATCATCCTTAACTCAATTCTCCCAACAAATGAGTTTATAATTCAAGCCTCTAAATGATTCAACCCTTTCAATGACACAACCCTTCCATTCCATGCTAATAATATTCTCCCTCAGTTACCAATAAAATTAGTAATTGTCTCAAAAATTGATTTAATCAATTTCCAGTATGAGGGTTAGTAATTTCATCCTCTTCAACTCAATTCTCCCAATAAATGAGTCTATAATTCAACCCTCTAAGTGATACAACCCCCCAAATGACACAACCCTTCCATTCCATGCTAATAATATCCTCTCCCAGTTGTAAATAAATTAGTAATTGTCTGAAAAATTGATTTAATCAATTTCCACCATGAGGGTTAGTAATTTCATCCTCCTCAACTCAATTCTCCCACCAAATGAGTCTATAATTCAACCCTCTAAGTGTCTGAATCCCCTAAATGATACAACCCTTCCATTCCATGCTAAAAATATTCTATCTCAGTTACAAATAAAATTAGTAATCGTCTCAAAAATTGATTTAATCAATTTCCACCACGAAGTTTGATAGTTTCATCCTCTTCAACTGAGTTCTTCCAGCAAAAGAGTTTATAATTCAACCCTCTAAGTGACTCAATCCCCCAAATGACACAACCCTCCCATTCCATGCTAATAATATTCTCTTCCAGTTACAAATAAAATTAGTAATTGTCTCAAAAATTGATTTAATCAATTTCCAGTATGAGGGTTAGTAATTTCATCCTCTTCAACTCAATTCTCCCAATAAATGAGTCTATAATTCAACCCTCTAAGTGATACAACCCCCCAAATGACACAACCCTTCCATTCCATGCTAATAATATCCTCTCCCAGTTGTAAATAAATTAGTAATTGCCTGAAAAATTGATTTAATCAATTTCCACCATGAGGGTTAGTAATTTCATCCTCCTCAACTCAATTCTCCCACCAAATGAGTCTATAATTCAACCCTCTAAGTGTCTGAATCCCCCAAATGACACAACCCTTCCATTCCATGCTAATAATATTCTCTCCCAGTTGTAAATAAAATGACTAATCGCCAGAAGGGCCGATTTAATCAATTTCCACAGTGGGGTACCAGCTTCATCCTCGTTAATTCGTCGCGCTCGCGCGCGGGAGGCGTTCGCGGGACGCCGCGCAGTTTCGCGTCGTTAGTCGGCAGCGAACGTAACGAATTAACTCGAGCCGGAAATTGCACGGTCCTAAGTTACGAGTCCGGGGATCGCGGCGTAGTCCCCGGGACAGGTCGCTGCACCGTAACGAATGATACAAATTCATTTTCTCGTCTCTCTTGACGACCAGCCACCGAGCTGCGCGAATTCGTAACGGGACGAAGAGGAATCCTGGTTTCACCTTGGCGCGGCGACGGAAAGCGGCGTTTAATTAAGGGGGTTGACATCAATATAAGTTGAAACAGTATATAATAAGGAAATAGACAAGACAAATCAAGAGCAAACGTTTGTTTGCCTTTGTGAGTCTATATTCATATCCATTTCGAATTTGAGCGTTTGATCAAGGAAAATTGTAGTTGACATCATTACAAGTTGAAACAGTACATAATAAAGAAACATACCAGCCAAATCAAGAGCAAATATTTGTTTATCTTATGAGTCTATATTCATATTCATCTCAAATTTGAGCATTTAATCCAGGAAAACTGTAGTTGACATCAATATAAGTTGAAACAGTACATTGTATACAAACGCACCAGCTAATTCAAGAGCAAAAATTTGTTTGCTTTACATTTCTACATTCACATCCATCTCAAATTTGAACATCTAACCCAGAAACAGTAGTTGACACCACTATAAGTTGAAACAGTACATAGTAAACAAACACACCAGCCAAATCAATAGCAAAAATTTGTTTGTTTTGTCAGGCTACACTCATATTCATCTCAAATTTGAGCATTTAATCCAGGAAAACTGTAGTTGACATCATTACAAGTTGAAACAGTATATAATAAAGAAACATACCAGCCAAATCAAGAGCAAATATTTGTTTCTCTTACGATTCTACATTCACATTCATCTCAAATTTGAGCATTTAATCCAGGAAAACTGTAGTCGACATCATTATAAGTTGAAACAATACATAGTGTACAAACACACCAGCCAAATCAATAGCAAACATTTGTTTGTTTTGTCAGGCTACACTCATATTTATCTCAAATTTGAGCATTTAATCCAGGAAAACTGTAGTCGACATCATTACAAGTTGAAGCAGTACATAATAAAGAAACACACCAGCCAAATCAGGAGCAAAACTCTGTTTCTCTTAGAATTTGACATTCATATCCATCTCAAATTTGAGCATTTAATTCAGGAAAACTATAGTCGACATCATTACAGGTTGAAACAGTACATAGTAAACAAACACACCAGCCAAATCGAGAGCAAACATTTATTTGTCTTATGAGTCTACACTCATATTCATCTCAAATTTGAGCATTTAATCCATAAAAACTGTAGTCGACATCATTACAAGTTGAAACAGTATGTACTAAAGAAACACACCAGTCAATACAATAGCAAAAATTTGTTTCTCTTACGATTCTACATTCACATTCATCTCAAATTTGAGCATTTAATCCAGAAAAACTGCAGTCGACATCATTATAAGTTGAAACAGTACGTAATAAAGAAACACACCAGCCAAATCAAGAGCAAAAATTTGTGTGTCTTAGAATTCTACATTCATATACATCTCAAACTTGAGCATTTAATCCAGGAAAACTGTAGTCGACATCATTATAAGTTGAAGCAGTATATAATAAAGAAACACACCAAACAATTCAAGTAGCAAAAATTTGGTTTTCTTATGACTCTACACTCATATCCATCTCAAGTTTGAACATCTAACCAAGAAACAGTAGTTGACATCAATATAAGTTGAAACAGTACATAGTAAATAAATACACCTATCAACTCAAGAGCAAAAATTTGTTTGTTTTACGACTCCACACTCATATTCATCTCAAATTTGAGCATTTAATCCAGAAAAACTGTAGTTGACATCATTATAAGTTGAAACAGTACATAATAAAGAAACACACCACCCAAATCAAGAGCAAAAATTTGTGTCTCTTAGAATTCTACATTCATATCCATCTCAAACTTGAGCATTTAATCCAGGAAAATTGTAGTCGACATCATTACAAGTTGGAACAGTACATAGTGTACAAATACACTAGTCAAATCAAGAGCAAAAATTTGTCTCTCTTATGATTCTATATTCACATCCATCTCAAATTTGAGTATTTAATCCAGGAAAACAGTAGTTGTCATCACTATAAGTTGAAACAGTACATAATAAACAAACACACCAGCCAAATTTGATAACCATAAAAAAAATGGCCAAACACCAACATCTCTACACCAAAGCACAATAAGAAAACATACTGTTCTACGTTTTGCATCCACTTTCGTCAGGAAGAATCACTTCCCCGCCACTTTGTACAACATCTAACGGAACAGAGCCTATATTTAGCCGTGGCTTCCAAGTTGCCAAGATCCTCCGGCGTCGTCGACGATCGATGATACGGTTTACCTTGGCCAGGCGGGTTATTAACGACGATATTCGTAAATAATGGCGAACGTCTCGCGAGCAACGTGATTCAGCGCATCGTACTTGGCCGCAATCCGAGCTGGCCGTCTCCTAACGATAACAACCTGCGGCTCCAAAACAAACGTGCTTCTGCTTAATCAAGAAGAATCGGAAGCGCGGCGGAAAAAGGAACTCTTCGAAGTGGTTTCACGTACGAGCCGGACAGCCAGCGTGCACTCGTCTTCATTCCGCCTCGACGCCGATCGGGAAAGTAGTCTGTTCTCGTTTGGCTCGTTGGCGAACCATCTTGGACTTATCCACACACGCACAGGCACAAATACAGAGGCAACAAGCTTGATCCTATGTTCCTAGATGGTACTTTCTTTCCAGGCGACGTAAAATTTCGTGACATTTATGTGCAACGTTCTAACCTTTGCCTGGGTCTTTGTTTCCCGGAATTTTAGAATCCCTTTTTCGTATTTTTAGGTAGTGAATGTTAGTTCGTTCTACGTTGTAAGAAATATTTACTTTTTTTAATAGAGTGATGATTCGTAAAATGAACACGTGATTCGTAAAATGAACACGTGATTCGTAAGTTGAACGTCTTCACCCTTGGTTAGTTTGTTTCACGTGTTAAGAAATATTTACTTTTTTTTAATAGAGTGATGATTCGTAAAATGAATACGTGATTCGTAAGTTGAACGTCTTCATCCTTGGTTAGTTTGTTCCACGTTTTAAGAAATATTTACTTTTTTGAATAGAGTGATGATTCGTAAAATGAACATGTGATTCGTAAATTGAACGTTTTCACCCTTGGAACCAAATGACATTTAAAGAATCTGCTGGTGTCGAATTTCGGGTGAATTCGTTCACCCGGACGCGATGTTCATTTTACGAATCGTTACTGAATACGATGAGTTGAAACTATTTAATTTTTGATTGTTTCGTATTCCTTTTATTAACATAACTTTTACATAATTCTTTCTTTTTCGTATTTCTCAGTAGTACGTGTAAATATTAGTTGACTCTATGCTCTAAAAGATATTTACTTTACCGAATAAAGTAATGATTCGTAAAATGAACACTTGATTCGTAAATTGAACATCTTCCCCTTGAAGTCAGACTACATTTAAAGACTCTACTGGTGTCGAATTTCACCTTCGTTCTACGAAAAATGTCGACCAGAGATTGATGTTCCTTTTACGAATCATTACCGTATACAATATATTAAAACTATTTAATGTTATATTTTTGATCGAGTCTAATTCTCCACGCAATATTTAATTATTTATTTTGCAAATTCCCTTTTTAAAACATTTCGTATTTATGAAATTTCGGGGAACCATTTTTGGTCTGAAATTAAATTTTCGGTAAGGAATTTTTTTCTCGAAAATGCGTAGGATTTCGGGGGTATGTGTAATGACCAAAAGTGATTGTAATCGACCCCTGCAACCGAAAATATTTTTTCCAGAACGATTTGAAATTTGTTAATTTTGTCGAGAAAATTTCACACCTTCTCGAATTTTTTTCTGGAAATTGGGTAGAATTTCGGCGATATGTCTGTTCACCAAAAATTATTGTAATTGACCCCGGTAACCGAAAATAATTTTTCCAGAATGATTTGAAACTTTTGAAATTTCAGGGGAATCGGAATGTCAGGGTCAGACATTGTATTTTCAGTAAGGAATTTTTTTCTCGAAAATGCGTAGGATTTCGGGGGTATGTGTAATGATCAAAAATGATTGCTATCAACTCTTGCAACCGAAAATAATTTTTTTAAAACGATTTGAAAAATTTTCTTTTCTGCCAAAAAATTTCAACACCTTCTCGAATTTTTTTCTGGAAATTGGGTAGGATTTCGGGGGTATGTCTATTCACCAAAAATGCTTATAATTGATCTTCGCAACCGAAAATAATTTTTCCAGAACGATTTGAAAAGATCGTTTTTCGCAGAAAAATTTAGGCACCTACCCTCTGTCGATTTTTCTTAAAAATTCGTTTTTTATTTTTAATAATTTTATTTGTCGCCCTACAAAAAAGTTGTCGAATACTTTTTTGTAGATACTCATGAGCTCTACTCCAGAAAAAAGTTTCATTGAAATATATTCACTATTGTAGGAGTTATGGCTGTTTGGAAATTGGACCAGTTTTATTGGGTTTTTCTCAGTTTACGGGGTCAAGGATCAACTTTTTGAATATTTTTGCAATTTCTACATATTCTTCATCTAAATACGCGTCGTTTGCTTTTTTAAACATTAAAATCCTCCAATCCGTTCAGAAGTTATGATATTTTAAACATTTCAATAAAATTTCAGTGAAACATCTCAATGGTATGGTCAGACAGGAAATTTTCGTTAATGAATTTTTTTCTCGAAACTGCGTAGAATTTCGGGGTTATGTCTATTCACCAAAAATGCTTGTAATTGACCCCCGCAACCAAAAATAATTTTTCCAGAACGATTTGAAATTTTTGAATTTAATTGTTAATAACTTTTTAACGGAGCCTCCATCGACAAATTGGTATTCTTGATTTTCGTTTTATTTTGGCCTCCAGAATCCTCCATTAAAATTTTTCCCAAGGGTGGCCAAACACCCTGTATATAAATCATTCATGATTAGTCCAATTTTACAAAAAAATTGTTGTCATCCCTATTTTCCAATTATTACTATTAATATTATACCTTATAAATTTTTCAACATTCATAGTGAGTTGAATTTAAAAAATAAATTGTTGTCATCCCTATTTTTCAATTATTACAGTTTACATAATATTTTAAAATATTTTTACCTTTGTCACTGTTAGATTCATTGATACCAACCTATCGTTTTAGCCCCGAAAACAACCCCCATGAACAAGTTAATTGATTCATAAACCTGTCAGAGGAGAATCCAAATGAAATTTCCGAATTTAATTTCGTCGAAATGCGAAGGAATAAACTCGAGATCCTCTAAACGCCAACTCTCTCTCATCTATGCTATCATTAACTCTACTACAATCCCAGAATATTAACATAGAATAATTTTACTTTTCAATGTTGCACGAAACTCGAATTAATTTCAAAGCAAATAAAACACGAAAAAAACCCAAGTCAACCTTAATATTATCCACCCCAAAGCATTCCATTCAAACGAAAACTTCCCCCGACAAAGGGGTAAATAAACGCCCCTAGAAACATTCTCATCCCCTCCTATCAATTAAACATACTACCTTAAAGACGATCGTTTGTACCAAGTAACTTCTCAAAAAAAAAAAGAAAAAAATTCCAAAAGTCATTTAAATAATGGCCTCCTCCTAATGGCAATCCCCCACCCTCTCGAACGAAATGCGCCACATTTATCAAACCCTCGTGTATTTTCGAATAGCAAATCAGCGCTCAGAAAAGCAGCATTCGACGTCCCGATTAGGCGAGCTGTGCTCGCGAAAACGCGTCGATTCATCGCCTAAAATACGATCCTCGAGAGCGGAAAATGGATTTCCTCCGCCATCCCCCCCCGCCAAGAGTAATCACCCCGCGAAACTCCGGTTTCTGGGATACTTTTTCCACCCCTCCGCTGAGCGCGGTTCTTCGTGCCTGGAGGACCGTGAAACAGACGTAATTAAAACGAATGTAATTACCGACGCAGACGAACGGACGCGGTTTTCGAGGGGGTTGAAGCCTCGACGCACGCGCCGCGGTCTTTCAACCCCTTGAAGCGCGGGTAAATTTTCCGCGGGCTTCCCCCGAGCGGAATTATCGTTCCTCTTTGAATATCGCGTGTTTCGGATCGTAGAAGCCTGCGTCGACGTCCGCTCGTACCAACCCTTTCCGCATTTTCCTCGAAAGCGCGCCGCTGATGAAAGGACGATTGTTCCACCCTTCCTCTGTCGCTCTGTTTCCCTACCCTCTCCACTTGTCGCTCGTTTTTGACCAGCGTTGTTTTCTTTGTTAATTACAGTGTATAATTGTAATAATTTTTGATTATTTATCTAGTGGATACTCTTTTTCAGAGATTTTGTATTTTTTATGTTGGTATAAAAATTGAAATTGTATATAAACATTCACAGTTAGAGGTTAGAGTTTGTGGACTGGTTTTTGTTTTCGAGAATTTTAGAATCCATTTTTCGTATTTTGCAGTAGTATGTGTAAATTTCAGTTTATTGTATGTTTTAGGAAATGTTTACTTTTTTTAATAGAGTGATGATTCGTAAAATGAACACGTGATTCGTAAGTTGAACGTCTTCATCGTTGGTTAGGTCGTTCCACGTGTTAAGAAATATTTAGTTTTTTTAATAGAGTGATGATTCGTAAAATGAACACGTGATTCGTAAAATGAACACGTGATTCGTAAGTTGAACGTCTTCATCGTTGGTTAGGTCATTCCACGTGTTAAGAAATATTTCATTTTTTGATTAGAGTGATGATTCGTAAAATGAACATGTGATTCGTAAAATGAACACGTGATTCGTAAGTTGAACGTCTTCATCGTTGGTTAATTCCTTCCACGTGTTAAGAAATATTTCATTTTTTGATTAGAGTGATGATTCGTAAAATGAACACGTGATTCGTAAGTTGAACGTTTCCACCCTTGGAACCAAATGACATTTAAAGAATCTGCTAGTGAGAAGAATAAAGAATTCCACCTCCGTTGTACGAAAGATGAACGTGTTGACCCGAAAGCGATGTTCATTTTACGAATCATTACCGAATTCAATGCATTGAAACTATTTAATTTTTGATCGAGTCCAATTTTCCATGTAATATTCAATTATTTATCTACTGAATGCTCTTTTTCATAGATTTTGTATTTTTTATGTTAATATATAAATTGAAATCGTATATAAACATTCATAATTAGAGGTTAGAGTTTGATGACTGGTTATTGTTTCAGAGAATTTTAGAATCCCTTTTTCGTATTTTTTAGTAGTATGTGTAAATTTTAGTTTATTGTACGCGTTAGGAAATGTTTAATTTTTTTAATAGAGTGATGATTCGTAAAATGAACACGTGATTCGTAAGTTGAACGAATGTTCATTTTATGAATCATTACTAAATACAATGCATTGAAACTATTTAATTTTTCATCGAGTCCAATTCTCTATATAGTATTCAATTATTTATCTAGTGAATACTCTTTTGAAATACATTTTGTACTTTTTATATTAATATAAAAATTGAAATTTTTCATTTTTACATTGATTCACAGTTAGCAATTTGACGAATTAAAAATATTTTTTAAAAATGGCTTTGAAACGCTCACATTAAAGCAACTTAAAAGGACATTTTGAGCAATTTTACCACCAAATTAAAAGTTCCTAGATTTCAATTTTGCACAAAATTGAAATAATTTATTTTGAGGTAAATTTAAGACAAAAAAACTAAATCAACTTTTATACAATAGCTTACAATAAACCAAACATAAAATTTGCTAAATTGTGATCAATTTCACTAAGAAATTAAAAGTTCCTAGATTTCAATTTTCTACAAAATACGAATAATTTATTTCGAGACAAATTAAATAGAAAAAAAAAACTAAATCCACTTTTATACAATAACTTAAAATAAACCAAACGTAAAATTTCCTACATTTTGACCAATTTCACCATCAAATTAAAAATATCTAGATTTCAATTACGCACAAAATTGAAATAATTTATTTTGTGGCAAATTAATTGCAAAAAAAAACAAAATCAACTTTTATAAAATAAAATTACAATAAACCAACCCTAAAATTTGCAAAATTTTCACCAATTTCACCAACGAATAAAAAATCCCTAGATTTCAATTTTGCACAAAACTCAAATAATTTATTTTATGGCAAATTAAATGCAAAAAAAACTAAGTCAACTTTTATACCATAAACTTACAATAAATCAACCCTAAAATTTGCAAAATTTTCACCAATTTCACAAACAAATTAAAAATCCCTAGATTTCAATTTTGCACAAAACTCGAATAACATATTTGGCAACAAATTAAATGCAAACAAACTAAGTCAACTTTTATACAACAGCTTACAATAAATCAACCCTAAAATTTGCTAAATTTTCACCAATTTCATAAACAAATTAAAAATCCCTAGATTTCAATTTTGCACAAAACTCGAATAACATATTTGGCAACAAATTAAATGCAAAAAAACTAAGTCAACTTTTATACAACAGCTTACAATAAATCAACCCTAAAATTTGCCAAATTTTGACCAATTTTCCCAACAAATAAAAAATCCCTAGATTTCAATTTTGCACAAAACTCGAATAATTTATTTCGTAACAAATTAAATGCAAAAAAACTAAGTCAACTTTTATATCATAAACTTACAATAAATCAACCCTACAATTTGCTAAATTTTGACCAATTTCACAAACAAATAAAAAATCCCTAGATTTCAATTTCCCACAAAACTCAAATAATTTATTAAGTGACAAATTAATTACAAAAAAAACCACGTCAACTTTTAATAATAATCAACAATATATTACAATTACCGTTGCAGACGAACGGACGCTGTTTGGAGGGGGTTGAAGCACATTTTCGAAGCCTTGACGCACGCGCTCGCAGTCTTTCAACCCCTTAAACGCGGAAAATTATCGTTCCTCTTTGAATATCGCGTGTTTCGGATCGCAAAAGCCCCCGTCGACGTCCGCTCGTACCAACCCTTTCCGCATTTTCCTCGAAAGCGCGCCGCTAATGAAAGAACGATTGTTCCTCTCTTCCTCTGTCCCTCTGTTTCCCTCCCCCTCCTCCTGTCGCCCGCTTTTGCCCAGCATTTTCCACGCTCGAGTCCTCCTGTTTTCCCCGCGAAACAACTTTGTGGTCTGACGTAACTCCTAACAGGGGGAATTAAAATTTGTTTGGTCACAGGGGTTGTTGGTTCTCAATGGAGATTGATTCGATTGAATTATGGAATTTTCGACTGTTACGTTTTTTTGGTTGTGTAATTAATTGGCAAAATTTTTCATCCGTCAGAGAGTTATTTCGATTTGGTTGTATGTGAATTTTTGTCTGCGAGAGGAATTTGTTTTAAAATTTATAGAAATTTATTCCTATAAATTTATAGGAATTTGTAGAAATTTATATGTATTGACGATGAAGAAGTTGAAATTTATATGTATTGATAATTATAAGTTTCTGTGTAAAATAAATGATTCGTAAAATGAACACGTGATTCGAAAGTTGAACGTCTTCATCCTTGGTTAGTTCGTTCTACGTGTTGAGAAATATTTACTTTTTTGAATAGAGTGATGATTCGTAAAATGAACACGTGATTCGTAAAATGAATATGTGATTCGTAAGTTGAACGTCTTCATCCTTGGTTAGTTCGTTCCACGTGTTAAGAAATATTTACTTTTTTTAATAGAGTGATGATTCGTAAAATGAACACGTGATTCGTAAGTTGAACGTCTTCATCCTTGGTTAGTTCGTTCCACGTGTTAACAAATATTTACTTTTTTGAATAGAGTGATGATTCGTAAAATGAACACGTGATTCGTAAAATGAATATGTGATTCGTAAGTTGAACGTCTTCATTCTTGGTTAGTTCCATGTGTTAAGAAATATTTACTTTTTTTAATAGAGTGTTGATTCGTAAAATGAACACGTAATTCGTAAAATGAATATGTGATTCGTAAGTTGAACGTCTCCATCCTTGGTTAGTTCGTTCCACATGTTAAGAAATATTTAATTTTTTTAATAGAGTGATGATTCGTAAATTGAACGTCTTCATCCTTGGTTAGTTCGTTCCACGTGTTAAGAAATATTTACTTTTTTTAATAGAGTGATGATTCGTAAAATGAACACGTGATTCGTAAGTTGAACGTCTTCATCCTTGGTTAGTCCATACCACGTGTTAAGAAATATTTAATTTTTTGAATAGAGTGATGATTCGTAAAATGAACACGTGATTCGTAAGTTGAACGTTTCCACCATTGGAACCAAATGACATTTAAAGAATCTGCTGGTGTTGAATTTCACCTTCATTGTACGGAAGATGAACTCGTTGACCCGAAAGCGATGTTCATTTTACGAATCATTACTGAATACAATGCATTGGAACTGTTTAATTTTTGATCGAGTCCAATTCTCCATGTAATATTCAATTATTTATTTAGTGAATACTCTTTTTGATTCATTTTGTATTTTTTTTATTAATATAAAAATTGAAATCTTTCATTTTTACAAGGTTTTACATTCACAGTTAGCAATTTGACGAATTAAAAATATTTTCTAAAAATGACTTTGATACGCTCACAATAAACCAACTCTAAAATTTGGAAAATTTGTACCAATTTCACCAACAAATTAAAAGTTCCTTGGGAGAGGGACGTTAAGATGTGTCAACAATAAAAAATTACAAACAACTTTACACAAACAAAAGAAAAATTACAAAAAATCATTTCTACTACACAATTCTATAATTAATAAATCGACATATCATTCCAAATAAATTTCGCCAATTTCCCGGAGCCCCAGAACAATGAGACGACCCAAAAACAGATGGCGCGAGCATCGACAAAGATGGCGTTCGAGAGAGAGGAGCGTTAAGATGCATCGACAACAAAAAATTACAAACCAATCATTTTCACTATATAATTCTAGAATTAATAAATCGTTTACATATTATTCCAACTAATTCCAAAGATGGCGACCAAGAGAGGGACGTTAAGATGTGTCAACAAGAAACAATTACAAACCAATCATTTTTACTATATAATTCTAAAATTAATGAATCATTTGCACATTATTCCAACTAATTCCAAAGATGGCGGCCAAGAGAGGGACGTTAAGATGTGTCAACAAGAAGCAATTACAAACCAATAATTTCTAGTACATAATTCTATAAGTAATAAATCATTTGCATATTATTTCAACTAAATTTCGCCAATTTCCCGGAGCCCCAGTGCAGTGAGACGACCCAAAACAGATGGCACTAGCATCGACAAAGATGGCGACCAAGAGAGGGACGTTAAGATGTGTCAACAAGAAACAATAACAAACCAATCATTTTTATTATATAATTCCAAAATTAATGAATCATTTGCACATTATTCCAACTAATTCCAAAGATGGCGACCAAGTGAGGGACGTTAAGATGTGTCAACAATAAAAAAGGTACAAACCAATCATTTTTACTATATAATTCTAAAATTAATGAATCATTTGAATATTATTCCAACTAATTCCAAAGATGGCGACCAAGAGAGGGACGTTAAGATGTGTCAACAAGAAACAATTACAAACCAATCATTTTTACTATATAATTCTAAAATTAATGAATCATTTGCACATTATTCCAACTAATTCCAAAGATGGCGGCCAAGAGAGGGACGTTAAGATGTGTCAACAAGAAGCAATTACAAACCAATAATTTCTAGTACATAATTCTATAAGTAATAAATCATTTGCATATTATTTCAACTAAATTTCGCCAATTTCCCGGAGCCCCTGTGCAGTGAGACGACCCAAAACAGATGGCGCGAGCATCGACAAAGATGGCGACCAAGAGAGGGACGTTAAGATGTGTCAACAAGAAACAATAACAAACCAATCATTTTTATTATATAATTCCAAAATTAATGAATCATTTGCACATTATTCCAACTAATTCCAAAGATGGCGACCAAGTGAGGGACGTTAAGATGTATCAACAATAAAAAATCACAAACCAATCATTTCTACTACACAATTCTATAATTAATAAACCGACATATTATTCCAAATAAATTTCGCCAATTTCTCAAACCCCAGTGCAGTGAGACGACCCAAAACAGATGGCACTAGCATCGACAAAGATGGCAGCCATTAAAGAGGGGCGTTAAGACGAGTCGACAACAAAAAATTAATCAAAAATTACAAACCAATCATTTTCACTATATAATTCTGGAATTAATAAATCGTTTGCCTATTATTCCTATCAAATTTCAA
The DNA here is from genome assembly GCF_051014445.1 of Colletes latitarsis. Lineage (NCBI taxonomy): Eukaryota > Metazoa > Arthropoda > Insecta > Hymenoptera > Colletidae > Colletes > Colletes latitarsis. The sequence continues at coordinate 19,219,160 of NC_135145.1, forward strand.
AGATGGCGATGGTTAGAGAAGGGCGTTAAGTCGTGTCGACAACACAAATTAATTAAAAATTACAAACCAATAATTTCTACTACATAATTCTATAATTAATAAATCGACATATCATTCCAAATAAATTTCGCCAATTTCCCGGAGCCCCAGTGCAGTGAGACGACCCAAAAACAGATGGCGCGAGCATCGACAAAGATGGCGCCCAAGAGAGTGGCGCGTTAAGATGCGTCAACAATAAAAAAAGTACAAACCAATCATTTTTACTATATAATTCTAAAATTAATGAATCATTTGCATATTATTCCAACTAATTCCAAAGATGGCGGCCAAGAGAGGGACGTTAAGATGTGTCAACAATAAAAAATTACAAACAACTTTACACAAACAAAACAAAAATTACAAAAAATCATTTCTACTGCACAATTCTATAATTAATAAATCGACATATCATTCCAAATAAATTTCGCCAATTTTTCGAACCCCAGAACAATGAGACGACCCAAAACAGATGGCACTAGCATCAACAAAGATGGCAGCCATTAAAGAGGGGTGTTAAGACGAGTCGACAACAAAAAATTAATCAAAAATTACAAACCAATCATTTTCACTATATAATTCTAGAATTAATAAATCGTTTGCATATTATTCCAACCAAATTTCAAAAATGGCGATCGTTAGAGGGGAGCGTTAAGACGTATCGACACCACAAATTAATTAAAAATTACGAACCAATAATTTCTACTACATAATTCTATAATTAATAAATCGACATATCATTCCAAATAAATTTCGCCAATTTCTCGAACCCCAGAACAATGAGACGACCCAAAAACAGATGGCGCGAGCATCGACAAAGATGGCGCCCAAGAGATTGGCGCGTTAAGATGCGTCGACTTGCTGTCGGTGTTCCTGGCGCGTCCTTTGGAATATTCCCCGGTGATTTATCGGCGTCGCGAATCTGGGGGGCGGAGCCCCGTCCTTTCGACGCGGGGAACACAGGGGAGTGCTGGAAGGAGGAAAGCCGGAGCGTATACACGCCGTAGACAGGAAATCTTTTGCTTCGAGTGGAGCCTTCGCCTCTTTTCCGCGCTGCAAAGCCGCGCCATTATGAGCAGTCGACGGGGTCTCCGCGCCGGTACGCGCTTATTGTCGCGACGCGAATAACCGTGCTGTCGCGAAAGAAGTCTCCAAGGCGAGGCAAACGAGGGAGGTCTTATCGCGGAACAAGTTTCGCGAAGACGCAGTCGGCGCGGAATTATGGCTGTCGACGGCGACGGATCCGTCACCACGGAGTTAACCTTAATGCCCTTCCGGTGTCTCGATTTAGGTTTTAAATTACTCCCAGCTGGGGGTTGCTTTATTTGAATGATTGTCCCCATTCGCAAAATGGCGCCAATTCTTTTCGTTAAACATTTCAGCAGGGATGTAAATATTTGTGGAAGAATACTAAATAATTAGTGTTTTGTTACTTGGGGGGGGGGGGGGGGGGGGAAAGGAGGATTTGAATATTTGAAATAATTATATTAGAACAGTTTACAAAATTAATTTTGTGAGGAAATTTATATTATTTGTTGACTTTCTGTGAATTTTATTTATTAACTTTGACTTTGATTTTGTATGTTGTATTTATGTATGTATATAGAAGGTTACCAACGCCATTTTGAAAATGAATAGCTATAATTCTTTTTAAACAAACCTTTCAGTTCAAAATCTAATTAAATGTTGGAAAGAATTATATTACAATAGTTTACAAAATTAGTTTTGTGAGGAAATTTAAATTATTTAGTGAGTTTTTGTGAATTTTATTTATTAACTTTGACTTTGATTTTTATTTGCTGTTTATGTATACAGGGTGTTTGGTCAAACCTGGGAAAAATTTTAATGGGGGATTCTAGAGGCCAAAATAGGAGGAAAATGAAGAATACCAATTTGTTGATGGAGGCTTCGTTAAAAAGTTATTAACAATTGCGCCTTTAGTTAATAAAGTCAATACAAACGCTCGTATTGAATTTTTTTCTCGAGAATGCGTTGGATTTCGAGGATATGTCTATTGACCAAAAATGATTGCAATCGACCCCTGCAACCGAAAATAATTTTTTTAGAACGATTTGAAATTTTTGAATTTTGTCGAAAAATTTCACACCTTCTCGAATTTTTTTCTAGAATGTGGGTACGATTTTGGGGATATGACTATTGACCAAAAATGATTGTAAATGACCCTTGAACTTAAAAATAATTTTTTCAGAACGATTCGAAATTTTTCAATTTCGTGGAAAAATATGTCCATCTATTCGAATTTTTTTCTCGAAACTGAGTAGAATTTCGGGGGTATGTCTATTCACCAAAAATGATTATAATTGATTCTCTTAGCTAAAAATAATTTTTTTAGAACGATTCGAAATTTTTTTTTTTCCCTGAAAAATATAAACACCTACCCCCTGTCGATTTTTCTTAATAATTCATTTTTGATTTTTAGTAATTTTGTTTGACGCCCTACAGAAAAGTTGTCTAATACTTTTTTGTAGGTACCCATAAGCTCTACTTCAGAAAAAAGTTTCATTAAAATATATTCACTATTGTAGGAGTTATGGCTGTTTGAAAATTGGACCATTTTTATGGGGTTTTTCTCATTTTGTGAGGTCAGGGACCAACTTTTCGGATATTTTTGCGATTTCTACATATTTCCCGCCAAAATACGCGTAGTTTGCTTTTTTAAACATTAAAATCGTCCAATCCGTTCAGGAGTTATGACCTTTTAAAGATTTGCATGAAATTTCGGGGAACCATTTTTGGCCTCAAATTAGATTTTCGGTAAGGAATTTTTTTCTCGAAAATGCGTAGGATTTTGGGGGTATGTGTAATGACCAAAAGTGATTACAATCGACCCCAGCAACTGAAAAAATTTTTTTCAGAATAATTTGCAATTTTTTAATTTCGTCTACAAATTTCAGTACCTTCTCGAATTTTTTTCTGGAAAGTGGTTAGGATTTTGGGGATATGTCTCTTCACCAAAAATGATTGTAATTGACACTCACAACCGAAAATAATTTTTTTAGAATGATTTGAAAAATTTTTTTTCCGCCAAAAAATTTCAACAACTTCTCGAATTTTTTTCTGGAAAGTGGTTAGGATTTCGGGGGTATGTCTGTTGACCAAAAATGATTGTAATCGACCCCTGCAACCGAAAATATTTTTTCCAGAATGATTTGAAATTTTTAAAATTTCAGGGGAATCGGAATGTCAGGGTCAGACACTGTATTTTCGTTAAGGAATTTTTTTCTCGAAAATGCGCAGGATTTCAGGGGTACATATAATGACCAAAAATGATTGCAATCGTCCCCTGCAACCGAAAATAATTTTTCCAGAATGATTTGAAATTTTTTAATTTAATTTTTTAATAACTTTTTAACGAAGCCTCAGTCAAGAAATTGATATTCTTGATTTTCGTCTTATTTTGGCCTCTAGAATCCCCTGTAGAAGGCTACCAACGCCATTTTGAAAATAAATGAAAAACAATGAATAACTATAATTCTTCTAAAACCACTCTCTCAATTCAAAATCTATTTAAATATCTAAAAAAACTACATTAAAACACACATTCATATCTATAATAATTCTTCTTAAACCACCCTCTGAATTCAAAATCCAATTAAATATTCAAAAAAATCACTTTAAAACAATCTTCAAAATTATTCTCCTATATCTATCAATATATCATACATCTCCAATTTTACATCAGTTTCTTAACTCATATTCTAATTATTCTTAAAGTCAATTTTGTATAACTTTGTCTTACAACCAGAAGAAAATAATAAGGAATTTCGTAGAGAATTATTATTCCTATTTCACTGGATGACGAGGACTATCATCAACTACCCAGCAGTGTTTACTACGCACTCTATCGTGCCAAGAAATCTCCGCGTTTCTACAGTTAAATACAGTGCATTTGGGGTAATTAATTGTCCTGTCATTATAATCGACCCCTGCAACTGAAAAAATTTTTTTCAGAATAATTTGCAATTTTTTAATTTCGTCTACAAATTTCAGTACCTTCTCGAATTTTTTTCTGGAAAGTGGTTAGGATTTTGGGGATATGTCTCTTCACCAAAAATGATTGTAATTGACACTCACAACCGAAAATAATTTTTTTAGAATGATTTGAAAAATTTTTTTTCCGCCAAAAAATTTCAACAACTTCTCGAATTTTTTTCTGGAAAGTGGTTAGGATTTCGGGGGTATGTCTGTTGACCAAAAATGATTGTAATCGACCCCTGCAACCGAAAATATTTTTTCCAGAATGATTTGAAATTTTTAAAATTTCAGGGGAATCGGAATGTCAGGGTCAGACACTGTATTTTCGTTAAGGAATTTTTTTCTCGAAAATGCACAGGATTTCAGGGGTACATATAATGACCAAAAATGATTGCAATCGTTCCCTGCAACCGAAAATAATTTTTCCAGAATGATTTGAAATTTTTTAATTTAACTTTTTAATAACTTTTTAACGAAGCCTCAGTCAAGAAATTGATATTCTTGATTTTCGTCTCATTTTGGCCTCTAGAATCCCCTGTATAGAAGGCTACCAACGCCATTTTGAAAATAAATTAAAAACAATGAATAACTATAATTCTTCTAAAACCACCCTCTGAATTCAAAATCTAATTAAATATCAAAAAAACTACATTAAAACACACATTCATATCTATAATAATTCTTCTTAAACCACCCTCTGAATTCAAAATCCAATTAAATATTCAAAAAAATCACTTTAAAACAATCTTCAAAATTATTCTCCTATATCTATCAATATATCATACATCTCCAATTTTACATCAGTTTCTTAACTCATATTCTAATTATTCTTAAAGTCAATTTTGTATAACTTTGTCTTACAACCAGAAGAAAATAATAAGGAATTTCGTAGAGAATTATTATTCCTATTTCACTGGATGACAAGGACTATCATCAACTATCCAGCAGTGTTTACTACGCACTCTATGGTGCCAAGAAATCTCCGCGTTTCTACAGTTAAATACAGTGCATTTGGGGTAATTAATTGTCCTGTCATAAGTGGAATAATGCCAGTCGTGGAGATAAGTGGCTAATAAATCTGCGATTTTCACATGCTCTTGACTTCGTCGGCTGATTCTGGATATTTACTGACTTTCCTGGGCACTCTGCAGAGGGTGGTGTTGCAATCGACCTAATAAACATCTGCGAGCATTCTGGATTATGTTCGTCGACCCATTTGTTTACTTCGAGCTGATCGGTGCTACAGAAAACTGCAACAGCCACGTTTTGGGTGAGTTTTATTTATTGACCTTGTCTTCGACTTTGACTTGTTACATCTATAGATATGGAAGTACATCGACGCCATTTTGAAAACAAAATTAAGAGCGTGAGAAGGAATATTTATGTGTGTAATAATTAAACTGCAGATGTTCATGTAAATTTATATTGTTATTGATGGAATTGGAAGCTTTGAAGAGGGTTGTTTCAACCCCTAAATAATTTGTATCTTACGAATTTGTATCTTACGAATTTCATGTACTTTTTCATATTAAGTGTAGTTTGTTTTTAATATTTCATGTTAATTTTGTAGGTTTTTAATATTTTTAATGTTAGGTATTAACTAGATATTTAATAATTTTTAGTATTTCGAAGTAGTTTTAATGTTTCATGTTAATTTTGTAGGTTTTTTAATATTTTTCATGTTACATGTAGGTATTAACTAGATATTTAATAATTTTTAGTATTTCGAAGTAGTTTTAATGTTTCGTATTAATTTTGTAGTTTTTTAATATTTTTAATGTTAGGTATTAACTAGATATTTAATAATTTTTAGTATTTCGAAGTAGTTTTAATGTTTCGTGTTAATTTTGTAGGTTTTTAATATTTTTAATGTTAGGTATTAACTAGATATTTAATAATTTTTAGTATTTCGAAGTAGTTTTAATGTTTCGTATTAATTTTGTAGTTTTTTAATATTTTTAATGTTAGGTATTAACTAGATATTTAATAATTTTTAGTATTTCGAAGTAGTTTTAATGTTTCGTATTAATTTTGTAGTTTTTTAATATTTTTAATGTTAGGTATTAACTAGATATTTAATAATTTTTAGTATTTCGAAGTAGTTTTAATGTTTCATATTAATTTTGTAGTTTTTTGAGAATTGAAATTTTTCATAAATTCATAAATATTAGCAATCTAATAATAATTTTTTTTAATCATTCTCTAAATTCCAAAGGTATTTAAATATTTAAAAGAATAATAGTAAAACAATTTACAAAATTATTTTTGTAACGAGATTCTAATTATTTATTGATTTTCCTGAGTACATTTTCGATGAATTTTATTTATTGACGTTGAATATATATATAAACTGTTAAATTTGTCGGTAAAGTAGGAAAGTTTATTTATTTTCAACCACAATATATATAAACTATTAAATTTGTTGAAAAACTAGAATAGTTTAATTCGAATTAAATATTATGATTAAAAATATGTAATTTTGAATAAATTTACTCATTGTAATAATATAAACTGTTAAATTTGTTTCATAAATACGAAAGTTTACTTCGAAAATCAAGAATATAAAAGTTATTAAAAAATTAAATTAAAAAATTTCAAATCATTCTGAAAAAATTATATTCAATTGCAGGGGTCAATTACAAGCATTTTTGGTGAATAGACATACCCCCGAAATCCTACGCATTTTCGAGAAAAAAATTCATAACCGAAAATCTAATTTGAGGCCAAAAATGGTTCCCCGAAATTTCATGCAAATCTTTAAAACGTCATAACTCCCGAACGGATTGGACGATTTTAATGTTTAAAAAAGCAAACTACGCGTATTTACATAAAGAATATGTAGAAATCGCAAAAATATTCGAAAAGTTGATTCTTGACCTCGCAAAATGAGAAAAACCCCATAAAAATGGTCCAATTTTCAAACAGCCATAACTCCTACAATAGTGAATGTATTTCAATGAAACCTTTTTCTGAAGTAGAGCTCATGGGTACCTACAAAAAAGTATTACACAACTTTTCTGTAGGGCATCAAATAAAATTACTAAAAATCAAAAACGAATTTTCAAGAAAAATCGACAGGGGGGTAGGTGTTTATATTTTTCAGCGAAAAAAAAAATTTGGAATCACTCTAAAAAAATTGTTTTTAGCTAGGGGGATCTATAACAATAATTTTTGGTCATTGGACATACCCCCGTAATCCTAACTACTTTCAAGAAAAAAATTCGAGAAAGTGTGAAATTTTTCAATAAAATTAAAAAATTTTAAATCGTTCTGAAAAAATTATTCTTGATTGCAGGGACCAATTATAATCATTTTTGGTGAATAGACATACCCTCGAAATCCTAACCATTTTCGAGAAAAAAATTCCTTACCGAAAATCTAATTTCAGGCCAAAAATGGTTCCCTGAAACATGTAAATCTTTAAAACCTCATAACTTCAGAACGGATTGGACGATCTTAATGTTTAAAAAAGCAAACTACGCGTATTTTAGTGTAGAATATGTATAAATCGCAAAAATATCCGAAAAGTTGATTCTTGACCCCGCAAAATGAGAAAAACCCCATAAAAATGGTCCAATTTTCAAACAGCCATAACTCCTACAATAGTGAATATATTTCAATGAAACATTTTTCTGAAGTAGAGCCCATAGGTACCTACAAAAAAGTATTAAACAAGTTTTCTGTAGGACGTCAAACAAAATTACTAAAAATCAGAAACTAATTTTAAGGAAAATCGACAGGGGGTAGGTGCTCAAATTTTTCGACGAATAAAAAATTTTTAATTAATTCTAAAAAAATTATTTTCGGTTCGGGGGGTCAATTGTAATCATTTTTGGTGAATAGACATACCCCCGAAATCTTGCGCATTTTCGAGAAAAAAATTCAAATAGATGGTCAAATTGCCGTTCTACAGCCGCAACTTCGAACGTTAATAACTTTTTAACGAAGCCTCCATCGACAAATTGCTATTCTTCATTTTCGTCTTATTTTGGGCTCTAGAATCCCCCGTAAAAATTTCTCCCACGGTTAGCCGAACACCCTCTATACACCATATCACAGGAAAGCATTAAATAAGCAATAAGTGTCGTCGAAACGATGCCTTCGATCTTTATTACACGCTGAAATTCAATCCCCCCCCAGCGATAAAACCAGTGTTTCAGTCTTGAATCCGGGGCGAGACTTCAGTCTTAAAACCGGGCGCCATAGTACGCAGCGCCACCGCCTTCGAAATCAGCGCACGTGCGTCACGTTCGACCGTTTCGAGCTAACGATTTTTTTCAAATTTCTCGCGTTCGCCTTACGACCGTGGCCTCGAGTTTTATCGCCCTGCTTCGCGAAACGAATAATCCTGGAAGAACGACCATCGTAATTGGCCGTTCGTTTCCGATTCAATTTCGGTTACGTAACGATCGTTAATCGGGAACAGCGGCGGATCGAACGCGTGGGAACTCGCGACGCCATAAAGCGCGTAGGAGGCGTCCTCTCGAATATATTTCGCGAACTTAAACAGGAGCCGCTTTCATTAAAAGCATTATTTACGTCGGTGCTTTGTTACTTCGGACGGGTATTGCTGGCTCTTTGTTTACGGCAGCCTCGAGCGCGAAACGGGGCACCGTCGTCAAAGGAAAAGGAAAAGGGGGTGGGGGGGAGGCGTGCCTCGACGAGACGCTGATTTTCGCGATCTTCGATGTTCCGCAAACATCCAGCAAAAAATGTTTGATGGGACGAACAGAGATTCTGAAATAACTGGATCCTCAAAATCACAGGCTTCTCGTTTGTGATGGAAACTAACTTCGAGTTAATGAGTTGATGTATGGGACACCTAAGTGGGTGTTTTTTGGGGGACTGAATTTTGCAGGAATAATAATTTTGATGATTTTCTTTTGCATCGTTGTTTCGAATGTTTGAGCAGTTTTTGAATCGATAGGGTGGTTTGAGAAGAATTTTAATTGTATGAAACGAAGTTTCCTATTTTTCCAAAAAATTTAACAGTTTGTGGGTATGCGTAGATTTATATTTTTATTCACTGAATATTTTCAACCGTGATATTTAATTCAAAATAAACTTATCCTGTTTTTTCAACGAATTTAATAGTTTGCATATAGAGGGTGTTTAGAAATGCCTGGGAAAAATTTTAATGGGGGATTCTGGAGGCCAAAATAAGACGAAAATCAAGAATACTAATTTGTTGATTGAGGCTTCGTTTAAAAGTTATTAACGTTTAAAGTTGAGCCTGTGAGACGCTGGCGCACGCCACAGGCGCAATTGTTAATAACTTTTTAACGAAGCCTCAATCTACAAATTGCTATTCTTGATTTTCGTCTTATTTTGGCCTCTAGAATCGTTCATTCGAATGTTTTTTAAATATTCAAATTTTGAGTTATTAATAAAATTTATCCATCTTCACGAATTTTTTTCTTGAAAGTAGGATTTTGAGTATTTTTCTAACAAATTTGACGGTTTATAGGTATACGTATATTTTGAAGTTTATTTATTTTCAACTACAATATATATAAATTATTGAATTTGTTAGAAAAATGGGACAGTTTATTTTGAACGAAATACTGTGGTTGGAAACATCGAATAAATTCACTAGTTAAAATATTAAATTTCTATATACGTGTATATGAATATTAAATATTTTCAACTACAATATTTAATTCGAAATTAACTTTCCTATTTTTCCAATGAATTTGACAATTTACAAGTGTACATATATATTGCATATATATTGCATAAATATTTAATACATTTGCAATTAAGGTATACTATTAAAATTATAAAATAAATGGTTGAAGTACTTCATTAATTTTCTTTTTTTTATTTTCAAATTTAAATTCGTAATTAAAATTGTATCGCAATTATAATTTCTAATTCGAACCATAATCGTACTATTAACCATTGCAAATTGTGATCTTTAATTTGAATACCGAAATGCAATAATCGATTACTGCCCAATAAGGCCCAAATGAGGCCAAATAAGACCCAATAAGACCCAATAAGACCCAATAAGGCCCAAATGATACACGATATTTTAAACTCGAAAATTTTCTGACATTTTAATTACGTACATACTTATATTATCAATAAATCGACTATTTTCATCTTTCAAGGTTCGAAATTTGATCACGTCATAATAAAAACTGTATTCCATTGCAATTTTAATTTTTAATTCGAACCATAGTCGTACTATCAACGATTGCAAAATCTTCAATTTAAATACCGAATTGCAATACTCGATTACTGCCCAATAAGGCCCAATAAGGCCCAAATAAGGCCAAATAATGCCCAATAAGGCCCAAATAAGGCCCAATAAGGTCCAAATAATACACGATATTTTAAACTCGAAAATTTTCTCACATTTTAATTTCATCCATACTTATATTATCAATAAATCAACTATTTTCAATCTTTCAAGGTTCAAAGCTCAACTATTTTCAATCTTTCAAGGTTCAAAGTTCAACCATTTCATAATAAAAACTCTATTCCATTGCAATTACAAATTTCCAATTCTCACCATACTCGTACTATCAACGATTGCAAAATCTTCAATTGAAATACCGAATTCCAATACTCGATTACTGTCCAATAAGGCCCAATAAGACTCAAATAAGGCCCAATAAGACTCAAATAAGGCCCAAATAAGGCCCGAATAATTTTAAACACCAAAATTTTCTGACATTGTAATTTCATCCATACCTATATTATCAATAAATCAACTATTTTCCTCCTTCAAGGTTCAAAGTTCAACCATTTTATGATAAAAACTCTATTCCATTGCAATTACAATTTCCAATTCTTACCATACTCGTACTATCAACGATTGCAAAATCTTCAATTGAAATACCGAATTCTAATACTCCATTACTGCCCAATAAGGCCCAATAAGGCCCAATAAGGCTCAATGAGGCCCAATAAGGCCCAATGAGGCCCAAATAATACCCGATATTTTAAACACCAAAATTTTCTCACATTTCAATTTCATCCATACCTATATTATCAATAAATCAACTATTTTCAATCTTTCAATGTCCAAAGTTCAACCATTTCATAATAAAAACTCTATTCCATTGCAATTACAATTTCCAATTCTCACCATACTCGTACTATCAACGATTGCAAAATCTTTAAATACCGAATTGCAATAATCAATCAGTGCCCAATAAGGCCCAATAAGGCCCAAATAAGGCCCAAATAATTTTAAACACCAAAAGTTTCTCACATTTAAATTTCATCCATACCTATATTATCAACAAATCAACTATTTTCATCTTTCACGGTTCAAAGTTCAACCATTTCATAATAAAAACTGTATTCCATTGCAATTATAATTTTTAATTCGAACCACAATCGTACTATTAATGATTGCAAAATCTTTAAATACCGAATTGCAATAATTGATTACTGCCCAATAAGGCCCAATAAGACCCAATAATGCCCAGTAATGCCCAATAAGGCCCAAATAAGGCCCAAATAATACAAGATATTTTAAACTCGAAAATTTTCTCACATTTTAATTTCATCCATACCTATATTATCAACAAATCAACTATCTTCATCTTTCAAGGTCCAAAGTTTGACCATTTCATAATAAAAACTGTATTCAATTGCAATTATAATTTTTAATACGAACCACAGCCGTACTACCAACGATTGCAAAATCTTCAATCTAAATACCGAATTCCAATATTCGATTACTGCCCAATAAGGCCCAATAAGGCCCAAATAAGGCCCAAATAATACCCGATATTTTAAACTCGAAAATTTTCTCACATTTTAATTTCATCCATACCTATATTATCAATAAATCAACTATTTTCCTCCTTCAAGGTTCAAAGTTCAACCATTTCATAATAAAAACTCTATTCCATTGCAATTACAAATTTCCAATTCTCATCATACTCGTACTATCGACGATTGCAAAATCTTCAATTTAAATACCGAATTGCAATACTCGATTACTGCCCAGTAAGACTCAATAAGACCCAATAAGGCCCAATAAGGCCCAATGAGGCCCAATAAGGCCCAATAAAGCCCAATAAGGCCCAAATAAGGCCCAAATAATTTTAAACACCAAAATTTTCTGACATTGTAATTTCATCTATACCTATATTATCAATAAATCCACTATTTTCAATCTTTCAAGGTTCAAAGTTCAACCATTTCATAATAAAAACTCTATTCCATTGCAATTATAATTTTTAATTCGAACCATAGTCGTACTATCAACGATTGCAAAATCTTCTATTCAAATACCGAATTCCAATACTCGATTACTGCTCAATAAGGCCCAATAAGATCCAATAATGCCCAATAAGGCGCAAATAAGCCCAATAAGGCCCAAATAAGGCCCAAATAATTTTAAACCAAAATTTTCTGACATTGTAATTTCATCTATACCTATATTATCAATAAATCCACTATTTTCAATCTTTCAAGGTTCAAAGTTCAACCATTTCATAATAAAAACTCTATTCCATTGCAATTACAAATTTCCAATTCTCACCATACTCGTACTATCAACGATCGCAATAATCAATCAGTGCCCCATTGCTGTTCGTTTCTCTCGTCCCCTTGACCCACTATCGGCCAACAAAATTCACGTTAATTTGCTCAGAAATTATGGCGCGAGACACGCGGATGCCGGGAGTTTCTTCGACGGCCTTAATGGGATACGAATACTCCGCGGCGCTGTTTGCCGCTCGCAAACGGCCGAAAACAAACGTCGAGGCGGCGCTGCCGGCGCGTGTTTGCCTATTATAACGTACGTATGCAAATGTCGAAGTCCGCGAGTTCCTGCAATGCGGCTCTTGATAAAATATTTGATTAACAGGCGCTTCCTTAGGTACGCGAACGGGTGTCTCGCGTGACGTGACGCAACCAAAACCCCGGCTAGAACCCAGGCAATCAACAAGTAACGACATTTCCATTCGACGGTTACCGACGACGACGAGTTCCAGAGCAAATATTTTGTTCAATTTAAAACTTTACCCGCCGCGGGAATCGCGCTGCAGACGGACGACGTCTAAATTACTTACCACAAACCCGGCATTATTTACTGAAACCACACTGCTTGGAAAGTAATTTTATCTTCATCCACCCCCACCCTCTTTCTGTGAGATTCTGTACTTTTCGTCGATGATGAGGAATGTGATTATTGGGATAGATAAAGTGTAATGATGTATGGTCGTCTCTTTTTTCTTTGGTTATGAGTTTTAAGAATTTTTTGATTTTGAGATGACTCAAAATTGGATTTTAGTGTTTCATGGAAAATTTGGTATGAGCTATTTGGAAACACAGAAGTGTTTTCTATTTACCAGTGGAAGAGAAAAAAAATTCTGATTTGATTTGTTGTATTTTGGGATTGTAGAATTTTTTGATTTTGATGGAAGTGACTCAAAATTACATTTTTGTGATTTATTCAAGAATTTATGTAAGCCATTTGAAAACAAAAATGTATTTCCTTTTTATCAATGGAAGAAGAAACAAATTCTGATTTAATTTGTTGTATTTTGGAATTATAGAATTTTTTGATTTTTATAAAAATTACTCAAAATTACGGTCTAGTGATTCATCAAAAATTTATATGAGGTATTTGGAAACAGAAAAGTGTATTCTATTTATCAATGGAAGAGAAAAAAAATTTTGATTTGATTTGTTGTATTTTGGGATTGTAGAATTTTTTGATTTTGATGGAAGTGACTCAAAATTACATTTTAGTGATTTATTCAAGAATTTATCTAAGACATTTGAAAACACAGAAGAGTTTTCTTTAAATCAATGGAAAAAAACGAATTTTGATTTGATTTTTTATATTTTGGAATTATAGAATTTTTTGATTTTGATAGAAATGACTCAAAATTACATTTTCTTAATTTATCAAGAATTTATGTTAGTCATTGGAAACTACAAAAGTGTGTCCTTTTTACCAATGGAAGAAAAAACAATTCTGATTTAATTTATTATATTTTGGAATTATAGAATTTTTTGATTTTTATAAAAATTACTCAAAATTACGGTCTAGTGATTCATCAAAAATTTATATGAGGTATTTGGAAACAGAAAAGTGTATTCTATTTATCAATGGAAGAGAAAAAAAATTTTGATTTGATTTGTTGTATTTTGGGATTGTAGAATTTTTTGATTTTGATGGAAGTGACTCAAAATTACATTTTAGTGATTTATTCAAGAATTTATCTAAGACATTTGAAAACACAGAAGAGTTTTCTTTAAATCAATGAAAGAAATGAATTTTGATTTGATTTTTTATATTTTGGAATTATAGAATTTTTTGACTTTGATGGAAATGACTCAAAATTACATTTTCTTAATTTATCAAGAATTTATGTTAGTCATTGGAAACTACAAAAGTGTGTCCTTTTTACCAATGGAAGAAAAAACAATTCTGATTTAATTTATTATATTTTGGAATTATAGAATTTTTTGATTTTTATAAAAATTACTCAAAATTACGGTCTAGTGATTCATCAAAAATTTATATGAGGTATTTGGCAACAGAAAAGTGTATTCTATTTATCAATGGAAGAGAAAAAAAATTTTGATTTGATTTGTTGTATTTTGGGATTGTAGAATTTTTTGATTTTGATGGAAGTGACTCAAAATTACATTTTAGTGATTTATTCAAGAATTTATCTAAGACATTTGAAAACACAGAAGAGTTTTCTTTAAATCAATGAAAGAAATGAATTTTGATTTGATTTTTTATATTTTGGAATTATAGAATTTTTTGACTTTGATGGAAATGACTCAAAATTACATTTTCTTAATTTATCAAGAATTTATGTTAGTCATTGGAAACTACAAAAGTGTGTCCTTTTTACCAATGGAAGAAAAAACAATTCTGATTTAATTTATTATATTTTGGAATTATAGAATTTTTTGATTTTTATAAAAATTACTCAAAATTACGGTCTAGTGATTCATCAAAAATTTATATGAGGTATTTGGAAACAGAAAAGTGTATTCTATTTATCAATGGAAGAGAAAAAAAATTTTGATTTGATTTGTTGTATTTTGGGATTGTAGAATTTTTTGATTTTGATGGAAGTGACTCAAAATTACATTTTAGTGATTTATTCAAGAATTTATCTAAGACATTTGAAAACACAGAAGAGTTTTCTTTAAATCAATGGAAAAAAACGAATTTTGATTTGATTTTTTATATTTTGGAATTATAGAATTTTTTGATTTTGATAGAAATGACTCAAAATTACATTTTCTTAATTTATCAAGAATTTATGTTAGTCATTGGAAACTACAAAAGTGTGTCCTTTTTACCAATGGAAGAAAAAACAATTCTGATTTAATTTATTATATTTTGGAATTATAGAATTTTTTGATTTTTATAAAAATTACTCAAAATTACGGTCTAGTGATTCATCAAAAATTTATATGAGGTATTTGGAAACAGAAAAGTGTATTCTATTTATCAATGGAAGAGAAAAAAAATTTTGATTTGATTTGTTATATTTTGGGATTGTAGAATTTTTTGATTTTGATGGAAGTGACTCAAAATTACATTTTAGTGATTTATTCAAGAATTTATCTAAGACATTTGAAAACACAGAAGAGTTTTCTTTAAATCAATGAAAGAAATGAATTTTGATTTGATTTTTTATATTTTGGAATTATAGAATTTTTTGACTTTGATGGAAATGACTGAAAATTACATTTTCTTAATTTATCAAGAATTTATGTTAGTCATTGGAAACTACAAAAGTGTGTCCTTTTTACCAATGGAAGAAAAAACAATTCTGATTTAATTTATTATATTTTGGAATTATAGAATTTTTTGATTTTTATAAAAATTACTCAAAATTACGGTCTAGTGATTCATCAAAAATTTATATGAGGTATTTGGAAACAGAAAAGAGTATTCTATTTACCAGTGGAAGAGAAAAAAAATTTTGATTTGATTTGTTGTATTTTGGGATTGTAGAATTTTTTGATTTTGATGGAAGTGACTCAAAATTACATTTTAGTGATTTATTCAAGAATTTATCTAAGACATTTGAAAACACAGAAGAGTTTTCTTTAAATCAATGGAAAAAAACGAATTTTGATTTGATTTTTTATATTTTGGAATTATAGAATTTTTTGACTTTAATGAAAATGACTCAAAATTACATTCTAGTGATTTATCAAAAATTTATATGAGGTATTTGGAAACACAGAAGTGTATTCTATTTACCAATGGAAGAAAAAACAACTTCTGATTTGATTTGATTTGTTATATTTTGAGATTATAGAATTTTTTGATTTTGATAGAAATGACTCAAAATTACATTCTAGTGATTTATCGAGAATTTATGTAAGCCATTTGAAAACACAGAAGAGTTTTTTTTAAATCAATGGAAAGAAACGAATTTTGATTTGATTTGTTGAATTTTGGGATTGTAGAATTTTTTGAATTTGATGGAAATGACTCAAAATTACATTTTAGTGATTTATTCAAGAGTTTATGTAAGCCATTTGAAAACAAAAAAGTATTTCCTTTTTATCAATGGAAGAAGAAAAAAATTCTGATTTAATTTGTTATATTTTGGAATTATAGAATTTTTTGATTTTTATAAAAATGATTCAAAATTACGTCCTAGTGATTCCTCAAAAATTTATATGAGGTATTTGGAAACATTAATGTGTTTACTTTTTACCAATGGAAGAAGATAAAAATTCTGATTTGATTTGTTGTATTTTCAAATTATAGAATTTTTTGATTTTGATAGAAATGACTCAAAATTACATTTTAGTTATTTATCGAGAATTTATGTAAGCCATTTGAAAACACAGAAGAGTTTTCTTTAAACCAATGGAAAAAAACGAATTCTGATTTAATTTGTTATATTTTGGAATTATAGAATTTTTTGATTTTTATAAAAATGACTCAAAATTACGTCCTAGTGATTCCTCAAAAATTTATATGAGGTATTTGGAAACATTAATGTGTTTACTTTTTACCAATGGAAGAAGATAAAAATTCTGATTTGATTTGTCGTATTTTCAAATTATAGAATTTTTTTGATTTTGATAGAAATGACTCAAAATTATATCTCAGTGATTTATCAAGAGTTTATATGAGCCATTTGGAAACAGAAAAGTGTTTTCTATTTATCAATGGAAGAAAAAAGAAATTCTGATTTAATTTATTATATTTTGGAATTATAGAATTTTTTGATTTTGATAGAAATGACTCAAAATTACATTCTCTTAATTTATCAAAATTTTATGTAAGCCATTTAATAACGCAAAAGTATTTCTTTTTTACCGATGGAAGAAAAAACAAATTCTGATTTCATTTGTTGTATTTTGAGATTTCAGAATTTTTTGATTTTGATAGAAATGACTCAAAATTACGTCCTAATGATTCATCAAAAATTTATACGAGGTATTTGGAAACAGAAAAGTGTTTCTATTTACCAATGGAAGCAAAACCAAATTCTGATTCAATTTATTATATTTTGAAAATATAGAATTTTTTGATTTTCATAGAAATGACTCAAAATTACATTCTAGTGATTCATCAAAAATTTATATGAGCCATTTGGAAACACAAAAGTGTTTTCTATTTACCAATGAAAGAAGAAAAAAATTCTGATCTAATTTATTATATTTTGGAATTATAAAATTTTTTGATTTTGATAAAAATGACTCAAAATTCCACCCTAGTGATTTATCAAAAATTTATATGAGCCATTTGGAAACACAAAAGTGTTTCTATTTACCAATGGAAGCAAAACCAAATTCTGATTCAATTTATTATATTTTTGAATTATAGAATTTGTTTGATTTTACTAGGAATAACCCAAAATTACATCCTAGTGATTTATCAAAAATTTATATGAGCTATTTGGAAACAAAAAAGCGTTAATACCAATCAAAAAAGAAACAAATCCTAATTAAACTCATATTTCTTGAAATTACAGAATTTTTACTCATTCTACAAAATATCAAAAAAGTATAAAATCCCCTAGCCACCATAATTAAACCTCTGATTTTAAAAAATTGATCTAAATTAAATAGATTATTAAATAGACCATTTTAGGACCAACAAAAAACAACAAAAATATTAAAATATTATATTAAAATATTAACAATTATACAGTTAGATATTTTCACCAGAATTTCCAAAATAATTTTTAATTTTCTTCCATGTTCGACATACATTTATCAACGTTGTTTTTTACAACTTTATTTCGAGAATTAGTTAATATTTTGAATTTTTCACGAGATTGAAAAATTCGAAAAGTTTCGCCAGATTTGAATTTTCTCGTTACTCACTTTTCCATGGATCGAGCAAAACTTGACATTTTCAATTAGTTACGAAATAATATTAATTTCTTTTGCCTCTTTCCAAGAGAGTGGCAGTTACGACGACCGGATTCTGTCCGCTGAAACGTAATTTCACTAAATTTTAAATAAGCTAGAAACTTTTATTTCTTCGCGAGCGATGGAAAGTACAAACTGTTTCAAAATTGAAATTGCAATCAAGATTTAACAATTCCGAAGCTATGTCAAACGCGAATCGACTCGTAAAAATACTAAAAATATCCAGAAATTAATATATTAAATCAGAAGATCGCATTTCGTGTTTTACCTGAAAAATAATATTTTTACAAATTTTCTTCGACGACTAGAATATTTTTTATGTTGTTAATTTTCAATATAAAATAAATATTTCTACTACGTGTTCAAATTGACTGTAGGTAAATTTCAAAACTAAAATCTTGTTCCCTCGCGTGAAATCTATAGTTATTTCTTCGTAAAAAAAAATTCCCTAGACTGTGTGTTACACTTCGAACTTTTCACTATGGAATTGAAACAATTCTCAAGTCGAAATGTCGAAGAAAATAAATTTGAATTTTAGAAAAATTATGAAATTAAATATTTATACAAATTTTAGGTTACTATTTTTTATTTAGATAATAATGATCAATATAAAATAATTATTTCGACTAATTGTTCAAACTGACTATATGGAATTTTCGAAACGAAAATTTTGTTCCCCAAAATGAAATCTATAGTTATTTCTTCGTAAAAAAAAAATTCCCTAGACTGTATTACACTTGGAACTTTTCACTATACAACTGAAACAATTCTCAAGTCGAAATGTCGAAGAAAATAAATTTGAATTTTAGAAAAATTACGAAATTAAACATTAAGACAAATTTTAGGCTACTATTTTATTTACATAATAATAATTTATACATAATAGTAATTCAACATTAAATAATTATTTCTACTACCTGTTCAAAGTGATTGTAAGTAAATTTCAAGACTAAAATCTCTTTCCCCGTGAAATCTATAGTTATTTCTTCGTAAAAAAAAATTCCCTAGACTGTGTGTTACACTTCGAACTTTTCACTATGGAACTGAAACAATTCTCAAGTCGAAATGACAAAGAAAATAAATTTGAATTTTAGAAAAATTATAAAATTAAATATTAATATAAATTTTAGGTTACTATTTTTTATTTACATAATAATGATCAATATAAAATAATTATTTCGACTAATTGTTCAAATTGACTATATGGAATTTTCGAAACGAAAATTTCGTTCCCCAAAGTGAAATCTATAGTTATTTCTTCGTAAAAAAAAAATTCCCTAGACTGTATTACACTTGGAACTTTTCACTATAGAACTGAAACAATTAATTTTCACGTCGAAATATCGAAGTAAATAAATTTGAATTTTAGAAAAATTACGAAATTAAACATTAAGACAAATTTTGGGCTACTATTTTATTTACATAATAATAATTCAACATTAAATAATTATTTCTACTACCTGTTCAAACTGACTGTAAGTCAATTTCAAGACTAAAATATCTTTCCCCGTGAAATCTATAGTTATTTCTTCGTAAAAAAAAATTCCCTAGACTGTGTCTTACACTTGGAACTTTTCAATATGGAATTGAAACAATTCTCAAGTCGAAATGACAAAGAAAATAAATTTGAATTTTAGAAAAATTATAAAATTAAATATTAATATAAATTTTAGGTTACTATTTTTTATTTACATAATAATGATCAATATAAAATAATTATTTCGACTAATTGTTCGAACTGACTATATGGAATTTTCGAAACGAAAATTTTGTTCCCCAAAGTGAAATCTATAGTTATTTCTTTGTAAAAAAAAATTTCCTAGACTGCGTGTTACACTTCGAACTTTTCACTATGGAATTGAAACAATTCTCAAGTCGAAATGTCGAAGAAAATAAATTTGAATTTTAGAAAAATTACGAAATTAAACATTAAGACAAATTTTAGGCTACTATTTTATTTACATAATAATAATTTATACATAATAGTAATTCAACATTAAATAATTATTTCTACTACCTGTTCAAACTAACTGTAAGTCAATTTCGAGACTAAAATCTCTTTCCCCGTGAAATCTATAGTTATTTCTTCGTAAAAAAAAATTCCCTAAACTGTGTGTTACACTTGGAACTTTTCACTATAGAACTGAAACAATTAATTTTCACGTCGAAATATCGAAGTAAATAAATTTGAATTTTAGAAAAGTTACGAAATTAAACATTAAGACAAATTTTGGGCTACTATTTTATTTACATAATAATATATACATAATAATAATTCAACATTAAATAATTATTTCTACTACCTGTTCAAACTAACTGTAAGTCAATTTCGAGACTAAAATCTCTTTCCCCGTGAAATCTATAGTTATTTCTTCGTAAAAAAAAATTCCCTAGACTGTGTTACACTTCCAATTTTTCACTATGGAACTGAAACAATTTTCACGTCGAAATGTCGAAATAAATTTGAATTTTAGAAAAGTTATGAAAATAAATATTCAGACTTTTTGGTTGCTATTTTATTTATATAATAATGGTCGAAATATTGAATATATTTTTATCAATTTCGTTTGACTCGACTGGACAAAGTACTGGATTGAAAAATTCTGTTTCGAAAATAACCTGGAATCAGATCGATGACGGCAGTTATAAACCCCCTCGACACTCTTCCAGAAAGAGTATTTCTCTTTTTCTATTTCTGTGTACCTCCCTCGTTTGCCAATGCGTTAATAAACACTAGGATCCACGATATCGCTTCGACTCTGGTTTGCTTTTTCCGTGGTTCTGAAACCAGGGATCGAATGGAACTGTTAACTTGTGTAAATAACAGCTATTTGAGAAGTTATAACTTTACAGAACCTTTGCCTCACCGATTTCAATTAATTTTTTACGCGAACGCTGACTTTGTCGCGGAACTTCGCTTCTGACGATTTTGGATTTATAAATTTTCAGAAATTTTCAGAGCCAAAATTAATTGGTGGATTATAATCAGTCGCCTCATACAAAAATGTATTGCATGGAAATATAATATTTTTGAGATTCATAAAAATATAATTAATATGGGGGAAATTTTACGTTCTGTATTCTGGATTTAGAAATTTTCAAAAATTTTCAAATCTGGCCAAATTGGTAATTTGAATTCATAAAATTTGTTAAATTCTGATACGGAATTTGCACAATTGTGAAAATTTACTACGAGAAATGCCAAATATAAATTTGTAAAAATTGAGAAATTTTAATTTGTAAAATATGACAAATTTGAATTTGTACTATTTGTCAAATTTGAATTTGTAAGATTTATTAAACTTGAATTTGGAAAGTTTAGATTCGTAAAATTTATACAATTTGTTAAATTTTCATTTGTGAAATTTGTCAATTTGGACAATTTGTTAAATTTTAATACGGAAAATGACAACTTTGAATATGAAAACTTTGTAAAATTTGAATTCTTAAAATTTGTTCAATTTTCATTTGTGAGATTTGTTAAATTTTAAATTGCAAGATTTATTAAACATTAATTTCTAAAATTTGAATTCGTAACATTTGTCAAATTTGGATTTGTTAAAATTTGCTATATTTTAATACGCGAAATGTCAAATTTGAATTCATAAAATTCATCAAATTTGAATTCCTAAAATTTGTCAAATTTGGATTTGTTAAAATTTGCTATATTTTAATACGCGAAATGTCAAATTTGAATTCATAAAATATCGAATTTGTCAAATCTTAATATGTAAAATATCAAATTTGAATTCCTAAAATTTGTCAAATTTGAATTCGTGGCATTTGTCAAATTGGGATTTGCTAAAATTTGCTAAATTGTAATACTTGAAATGCCAAATTTGAATTCATAAAATATCAAATTTTAATTTGTAAATTATCAAATTTGAATTCCTAAAATTTGTCAAATTTGAATTCGTAGCATTTGTCAAATTTGGATTTGTTAAAATTTGCTAAATTTTAATGCGCGGAATGTCAAATTTGAATTCACAAAATATCAAATTTATCAAATCTTAATTTGTAAAATATCAAATTTGAATTCCTAAAATTTGTCAAATTTGAATTCATAAAATATCGAATTTGTCAAAACTTAATTTGTAAAATATCAAATTTGAATTCGTAGCATTTGTCAAATTGGGATTTGTTAAAATTTGCTAAATTTTAATACGCTAAATGTCAAATTTGAATTCACAAAATATCAAATTTATCAAATCTTAATTTGTAAAATATCAAATTTGAATTCTTAAAATTCATCAAATTTGAATTCTCCAAATTTGTCAAATTTGAATTCATCAAATTCATCAAATTCGTCAAATTTGAATTCATCAAATTCGTCAAACTTGAATTCATCAAATTCATCAAATACGTCAAATTTGAATTCCTTAAATATGTCAAATTGGGATTTGTTAAAATTTGCTAAATTTTAATACGCGAAATGTCGAATTTGTCAAATCTTAATGTGTAAATTATCAAATTTGAATTCATCAAATTCCTCAAATTCGTCAAATTTGAATTCATCAAATTCATCAAATTCATCAAATTTGTCAAATTTGAATTCATCAAATTCCTCAAATTCATCAAATTCGTCAAATTTGAATTCATCAAATTCATCAAATTCGTCAAATTTGAATTCCTTCGATTTGTCAAATTGCGATTTGTTAAAATTTGCTAAATTTTAATACGCGAAATGTCGAATTTGTCAAATCTTAATGTGTAAATTATCAAATTTGAATTCATCAAATTCATCAAATTTGAATTCCTCAAATTCGTCAAATTTGAATTCCTTCGATTTGTCAAATTGGGATTTGTTAAAATTTGCTAAATTTTAATACGCGAAATGTCGAATTTGTCAAATCTTAATGTGTAAATCATCAAATTTGAATTCATCAAATTCATCAAATTTGAATTCATCAAATTCATCAAATTTGAATTCCTCAAATTTGTCAAATTTGAATTCATCAAATTCCTCAAATTCGTCAAATTTGAATTCCTTATATTTGTGAAATTGGGATTTGTTAAAATTTGCTAAATTTTAATACGCGAAATGTCGAATTTGTCAAATCTTAATGTGTAAATTATCAAATTTGAATTCATCAAATTCATCAAATTTGAATACCTCAAATTTGTCAAATTTGAATTCATTAAATTCATCAAATTCGTCAAATTTGAATTCATCAAATTCATCAAATTCGTCAAATTTGAATTCATCAAATTCATCAAATTCGTCAAATTTGAATTCATCAAATTCATCAAATTCCTCAAATTTGAATTCATCAAATTCATCAAATTCCTCAAATTCCTCAAATTCGTCAAATTTGAATTCATCAAATTTGAATTCATCAAATTCATCAAATTCGTCAAATTTGAATTCCTAAAACTCATCAAATTTGAATTCCTAAAATTCATCAAATATGAATTCCCAAAATTCCCCAATTCAGAATTCCTAAATAACACAATATCTCACTCAAAAATTCCCAAACCCGTTCAACCACTCTACCCGAGTCCCTGTCCACAGGAAACTAATAATTCGCGATCTTGGACATCGATGTCCCAGCGTCCAGGATGGCAACCGGCCAAAGGAAATCCGGGACCGTCGATTTCGCGGAGGAACGAGACAACCGTAGACCCGACGACGAACCGGGGAATCCGAAAATACGGTGAAACGCGGACGCGCGATGAACCCTCGCTGCGCCTAACGATTCCTCGTTACCGGAAATGGACGTTGTTTCCTGTTTTCGAGGAACTCTCGAAGTACTCGCGCAGCGACGAAGACGTTCCAAGGGAACGACGTCGTTGCACTAACATTTTCCAAACAACGTAGCGCGTGATTTGTTAATTACTTCGCGAAATACGTGCAACTATAAAACGGAAAATTTAAAAAATTCATATGCATTCCATCCGATCGATTCTAAATGAAATATTGTAATAATTCGAGGTCGACGTGCATATGTACGAACCATGCAATCTCCGTGTAATTTCGTTCGAGAGTCCATCGCTTTTCACTCCAATAACGGAGAAAATTTACGGAATGGACTTCCAGAATTAATTGAGCCACACGACCGGTCGATTTTTCCAGACCATCGAACGGCGGTTATTAGACTTTCGTAGAGAGATAATTCGTTACAGAATATTCATCGGAATGAAACGGAAACGTTTCGATGAAAATTTCAATTTTCCCTGTTCCAATATCTCGTGCTCGCCAAATAGCTTTTTGAGAAATAGAATGAAATTCGAGTTACAATTTTGAAATAATAATCTACTCGAACGAGTATGGATCGTTCAAATTATACACAAATAGGTTCAAGTATTTTTAAATAATACAGGGTGCGACCTGGGAAAAATTTTAATGGGGGATTCTGGAGACCAAAATAAGACGAAAATGAAGAATAACAATTTGTTGATTGAGGCTCTGTTTAAAAGTTATTAACGTTTAAAGTTGAGACTGTGAGACGCTGGCGCACTCCACAGACGCAATTGTTAATAACTATTTAAGGAAGCTTCAAACTACAAATTGTTATTCTTGATTTTTGTCTTATTTTGGCCTCTAGAATCTTCCATTCAAATTTTTTTTTTAAATTCGAATTTTGAATTTTTGATAAAATTTGTTCAGCTTCATGAATTTTTTTCTAGAAAATGCGTAGGATTTCGGGGGTATGTCTATTCACCAAAAATGATTGTAATTGACCCCTAAAACTAAATATAATTTTTCTAGAGCGATTCGAAATTTTTTTTTTTTTCGTTGAAAAATTTAGATTTTTGGTAAGGAATTTTTTTCTCGAAAGTGCGTAGGATTTTGAGGGTATGTGTAATGACCAAAAATGATTGTAATCGACCCCTGAAACCGACAATATTTTTTTTAGAACGATTTGAAATTTTTTTTTTCGTCAAAAAATTTAGGCACTAAATTAGATTTTTGGTAAGGAATTTTTTTCTCGAAAGTGTGTAGGATTTTGAGGGTATGTGTAATGATCAAAAATGATTGTAATTGACCCCTGAAACCGACAATATTTTTTTTAGAACGATTTGGAATTTTTTTTTTCTGTCGAAAAATTTCATATCTTCTCGAATTTTTTTCTCGAAAGTGGATAGGATTTCGGAGGTATGTGTAATGACCAAAAATGATTGTAATTGACCCCCGCAAACGAAAATAATTTTTTCAAAACGGTTTGAAATTTTTTTTTCGTCAAAAAATTTAGACACTAAATTAGATTTTTGGTAAGGAATTTTTTTTCGAAAGTGCGTAAGATTTTGAGGGTACATATAATGACCAAAAATGATTGTAATCGAGCCCTGAAACCGACAATATTTTCTTTAGAACGATTTGAAATTTTTTTTTTCTATCGTAAAATTTCATATCTTGTCGAATTTTTTTCTCGAAAGTGGATAGGATTTCGGAGGTATGTGTAATAACCACAAATGATTGTAATTGACATTGTAAATTTTCATTTGTGAGATTTGTCAATTTGTACAATTTGTTAAATTTTAATATGGAAAATGTCAAATTTGAATTTGTAAACTTTATACAATTTCAATTCCTAAAATTTGACAAATTTGAATTCGTAACATTCGTCAAATTCGAATTTGTTAAAATTTGCAAAATTTTAATACGCTAAATGTCAAATTTGAATTCACAAAATATCAAATTTATCAAATCTTAATTTGTAAAATATCAAATTTGAATTCTTAAAATTCATCAAATTTGAATTCCTTAAATTTGTTTAATTGGGATTTGTTAAAGTTTGCTAAATTTTAATACGCGAAATGTCGAATTTGTCAAATCTTGATGTGTAAATTATCAAATTTGAATTCATCAAATTCATCAAATTTGAATTCCTCAAATTTGTCAAATTTGAATTCATCAAATTCCTCAAATTCGTCAAATTTGAATTCATCAAATTCATCAAATTCGAATTCATCAAATTCATCAAATTCATCAAATTCGTCAAATTTGAATTCCTTAAATTTGTCAAATTGGGATTTGTTAAAATTTGCTAAATTTTAATACGCGAAATGTCGAATTTGTCAAATCTTAATGTGTAAATTATCAAATTTGAAATCGTCAAATTCATCAAATTTGAATTCCTCAAATTTGTCAAATTTGAATTCATCAAATTCCTCAAATTCGTCAAATTTGAATTCATTAAATTCATCAATTTCGAATTCATCAAATTCATCAAATTCATTAAATTCGTCAAATTTGAATTCCTTAAATTTGTCAAATTGGGATTTGTTAAAATTTGCTAAATTTTAATACGCGAAATGTCGAATTTGTCAAATCTTAATGTGTAAATTATCAAATTTGAATTCGTCAAATTCATCAAATTTGAATTCATCAAATTCCTCAAATTCGTCAAATTTGAATTCATTAAATTCATCAAATTCGTCAAATTTGAATTCCTCAAATTTGTCAAATTCGTCAAATTTGAATTCATCAAATTCCTCAAATTCGTCAAATTTGAATTCATCAAATTCATCAAATTCGTCAAATTTGAATTCCTTAAATTTGTCAAATTGGGATTTGTTAAAATTTGCTAAATTTTAATACGCGAAATGTCGAATTTGTCAAATCTTAATGTGTAAATTATCAAATTTGAATTCGTCAAATTCATCAAATTTGAATTCCTCAAATTTGTCAAATTTGAATTCATCAAATTCCTCAAATTCGTCAAATTTGAATTCATTAAATTCATCAAATTCGTCAAATTTGAATTCCTCAAATTTGTCAAATTCGTCAAATTTGAATTCATCAAATTCATCAAATTTGAATTCCTCAAATTTGTCAAATTTGAATTCATCAAATTCCTCAAATTCGGCAAATTTGAATTCATCAAATTCATCAAATTCGAATTCATCAAATTCATCAAATTCATCAAATTCGTCAAATTTGAATTCCTTAAATTTGTCAAATCGGGATTTGTTAAAATTTGCTAAATTTTAATACGCGAAATGTCGAATTTGTCAAATCTTAATGTGTAAATTATCAAATTTGAATTCGTCAAATTCATCAAATTTGAATTCCTCAAATTTGTCAAATTTGAATTCATCAAATTCCTCAAATTCGTCAAATTTGAATTCATTAAATTCATCAAATTCGTCAAATTTGAATTCCTCAAATTTGAATTCCAAATCCAATTTTGTCATTCTCAATTTTAACACTAAAACTACATATTTAAATTACCTCAATCAACAAATTTATTTTTTGTAGAAAATATTCGTGGGATAGTATTTTCATTATTAATTTTCCAAGATTTTTCCAATCTCGTTACCTTCGTTATCAGATTTCTTTTCGAAGAGATACGCCACGATTATAATTTGTTTGCATTTTTAATATCAAATAAAACGATATGAGGGGGCCAATAACGATGCAAGGGATCGTCCAATGACAAATTCCAGCCGGCGGGTGCAACGGTATTTTTCGATTGGCTCGTTAATCGACGGTCGACATCTTCGAGAGTCGATAGTTACTCTCGAACGCGGATCGAAGCGACGCGTCACCGTATATCGATTAACGAGCTCGAAGTCCTTAGACACGAACGATAACGTTTCGAGCGCTACGAGTATCGATGTCGCGGATTAAATAGTCGATGCATTCCGATGCGTCGCGACTCCGTTCAACCTGAATCCTTTCCAAACAAGCGAATTATAAATCGACGAACGATATAAATATAAAAAAGAAAATTATAAAAAATTAATTCACAAGATTAGATGTTACAAAAAAAATTTAACGAGCCTGTAAAAATAAATTTAATAACAAATTGTGGCTAGTTTCTAATCCTCTGGAAACAAAGTTTCCTTTTCCAAAATTTCCAAAATATTTCTTTCAATTCTTAACTAAATAATTCTTAGTATCATATAGACAAATAAAGGAAGTTTACTTGTATAAGAATGGTACTATATTGATCAAATTTCAAACATTCAAATTTGACAAATTTTACGAATCAAAAGTTTGATATTTTACGAATTGAAATTTGACAAATTGTACGAATTAAAATTCGTCAAATTTTAACTATTCAAATGTGACAAATTTTATGAATTCAAATTTGATAAATTTTAGAAATTCAAATTTTAAGAATTTAAATTTGACAACAAATCGTAAGAATTACAATTTAATAAATTTTAAGAATTCAGATTTGACATTTTTTAAATTAAACGACACCAAATTTTAGAAATTTGAATTTGACAAATATTATGAATTTGAATTTGTTAAATTATAGGAATTAGAATGTGACGAATTTGAGAAATTGGAATGTTGACAAATTTTATGGATTGAAATTTGACAAATGTGACAAATTCGAATGTAACAAATTTGCCAAACTATAATTTAATAAATCTTAAAAATTAATATTTATCAAATTTCAAAAATTAAAATATAACAAATTTTACCAATTCAAATTTGACAAATGTGGCAAATTAGAATGTAACAAATTTTACATATTAAAATCAGACATTTTACGAATTAAAATTTGACAAATTTGACAAATTAAAATTTAAGCATTCTTAGAAATTGATATTTAACAAATTTTTAAAATTAAAATATAACAAATTTTACGAATTCAAATTTGACAAATCATACGAACTGAAATGTGACAAATTTAGTGAACTTCAACAAATTTTACTAATTAAAATTTGACGAATTTTGTAAATTAAAATGTAACAAATTTGATCAATTCAAATTTAACAAATTGTACGACCTCAAATTTGGCATTTTATTAATTCAAATTTGACAAATGTGGCAAATTAGAATGTAACAAATTTTACATATTAAAATCAGACATTTTACGAATTAAAATTTGACAAATTTGACAAATTAAAATTTAAGCATTCTTAGAAATTGATATTTAACAAATTTTTAAAATTAAAATATAACAAATTTTACGAATTCAAATTTGACAAATCATACGAACTGAAATGTGACAAATTTAGTGAACTTCAACAAATTTTACTAATTAAAATTTGACGAATTTTGTAAATTAAAATGTAACAAATTTGATCAATTCAAATTTAACAAATTGTACGACCTCAAATTTGGCATTTTATTAATTCAAATTTGACTAATTTGACGAATTAAAATTTGATAAATTTGACAAGTTAAAGTCTGACATTTGACGAATTAAAATTTAACAATTCATACAAATTTATAGTTAACAAATTTTACAAATTAAAATGTAACAAATTTTACGAATTCAAATTTGTTAAATTCTACGGATTCAAATTTGACAAATCTTACGAATTGGAATGTGACAAAATTGGCGAACAAAAATTTAACAATTCTTACTAATTAAAATTTGACAAATTTTTTAAATTGAAATGTAATAAATCTTAGGAATTCAAGTTTAACAAATTGTACGAATTCAATTTTGACAAATTTTACGAATTAAAACTTGACAAATTTGACAAATTAGAATGCAACAAATTTTACGTATTAAGATGTAACAAATTTGAGAAATGAAATTCTGACATTTTACGAATTAAAAACTTGACAAATTTGACAAATTAGAATGCAACAAATTTTACATATTAAAATGTGACAAATTTGAGAAATGAAATTCTGCCATTTTACGAATTAAAATTTGACAAATTTTACCAATTAAAATTTATCAAATTTCCTAAACTATTTACTAAAGTTTTGAACTAAATTTTAAGGTGCAGACTCAATTTTCAGTCATTAAGCGAGGGATTACTGTACTACTATCATTCCTTAAAATATTAACCAGGGTTTCGATCTAAATTTTAAGATACAGACTCAATTTTCAATCATCAAACCAGAGACTACTATACAACTTTCATTTTTTGAAATATTTGTAAACAATTTGAAATTAATATTAAAGTCTGAACCTAATTATCAGTCATTAAACGAGGGACTACTGTACTACTATCATTCCTTAAAATATTAACCAGGGTTTCGAACTAAATTTCAAGATACAGACTCAATTTTCAGTCATTAAGCGAGGGACTACTGTACTACTATCATTTCTTGAAATATTTTCCAGGGTTTTGGACTAAATTTCAAGATACAGACTCAATTTTCTGGTCATTAAGCGAGGGATTACTGTACTACTATCATTCCTTAAAATATTAACCAGGGTTTCGATCTAAATTTCAAGATACAGACTCAATTTTCAATCATCAAACCAGAGACTACTATACAACTTTCATTTTTTGAAATATTTGTAAACAATTTGAAATTAATATTAAAGTCTGAACCTAATTATCAGTCATTAAACGAGGGACTACTGTACCCCTATCATTTCTTAAAACACTTCCAAGACATTCACTCCTATTTCTCATATACGAACCCAATTTTCTGGTCATTAAGCGAGGGATTACTGTACTACTATCATTCCTTAAAATATTAACCGGGGTTTCGATCTAAATTTCAAGGTGCAGACTCAATTTTCAATCATCAAACCGAAGACTACTATACAACTTTCATTTTTTGAAATATTTGTAAACAATTTGAAATTAATATTAAAGTCTGAACCTAATTATCAGTCATTAAACGAGGGACTACTGTACTCCTATCATTTCTTAAAACACTTCCAAGACATTTACTCCTATTTCTCATATACGAACCCAATTTTCAGTCATTAAGCGAGGGAATACTGTACTACTATCATTTCTTAAAATATTTACAAGGGTTTCGAACTAAATTTCAAGGTGCAGACTCAATTGTCAGTCATTAAGCGAGGGATTACTGTACTACTATCATTTCTTAAAATATTTACAAGGGTTTCGAACTAAATTTCAAGGTGCAGACTCAATTTTCCATCATCAAACCGAAGACTACTATACAACTTTCATTTTTTGAAATATTTGTAAACAATTTGAAATTAATATTAAAGCCTAAACCTAATTTTCAGTCATTAAACGAGGGACTACTGTACTCCTATCATTTCTTAAAACACTTCTAAGACATTTGAGCCTATCTTCAACACAATAACCCAATTTTCCTGTCATTAAGCGAGGGATTACTGTACTACTATCATTCCTTAAAATATTTACAAGGGTTTCGATCTAAATTTCAAGATACAGATTCAATTTTCAATCATCAAACCGAAGACTACTATACAACTTTCATTTCTTAAAATATTAACTAGGGTTTCGAACTAAATTTCAAGGTGCAGACTCAATTTTCAATCATCAAGCCAGAGACTACTATACAACTTTCATTTTTTGAAATATTTACAAGGGTTTCGATCTAAATTTCAAGGTGCAGACTCAATTTTCAATCATCAAACCGAAGACTACTATACAACTTTCATTTTGTGAAATATTTGTAAACAATTTGAAATTAATAATAAAGTCTGAACGTAATTATCAGTCATTAAACGAGGGACTACTGTACTCCTATCATTTCTTAATACACTTGCAAGACATTTGATCCTATTTCTCATATACGAACCCAATTTTCTGGTCATTAAGCGAGGGATTACTGTACTACTATCATTTCTTAAAATATTAACCAGGGTTTCGATCTAAATTTCAAGATACAGACTCAATTTTCAATTATCAAGCCAGAGACTACTATACAACTTTCATTTTGTGAAATATTTGTAAACAATTTGAAATCAATATTAAAGTCTGAACGTAATTATCAGTCATTAAACGAGGGACTACTATACTCCTATCATTTCTTAAAACACTTCCAAGGCATTTGATCCTATCTTCAACACAATAACCCAATTTTCCTGTCATTAAGCGAGGGATTACTGTACTACTATCATTCCTTAAAATATTTACAAGGGTTTCGATCTAAATTTCAAGATACAGACTCAATTTTCAATCATCAAACCAGAGACTACTATACAACTTTCATTTTTTGAAATATTTGTAAACAATTTGAAGTTAATATTAAAGTCTGAACCTAATTATCAGTCATTGAACGAGGGACTACTGTACTCCTATCATTTCTTAAAATATTAACCAGGGTTTTGAACTAAATTTCAAGGTGCAGACTCAATTTTCAGTCATTAAGCGAGGGACTACTGTACTACTTTCATTTTTTGAAATATTTGTAAACAATTTGAAATTAATATTAAAGTCTGAACCTAATTATCAGTCATTAAACGAGGGACTACTGTACTCCTATCATTTCTTAAAACAGTTCCAAGACATTTACTCCTATTTCTCATATACGAACCCAATTTTCTGGTCATTAAACGAGGGATTACTGTACTACTATCATTTCTTAAAATATTTACAAGGGTTTCGATCTAAATTTCAAGATACAGACTCAATTTTCAGTCATTAAGCGAGGGATTACTGTACTACTATCATTCCTTAAAATATTAACCAGGGTTTCGATCTAAATTTCAAGGTGCAGACTCAATTTTCAATCATCAAACCAGAGACTACTATACAACTTTCATTTTTTGAAATATTTGTAAACAATTTGAAGTTAATATTAAAGTCTGAACCTAATTATCAGTCATTAAACGAGGGACTACTGTACTACTATCATTCCTTAAAATATTTACAAGGGTTTCGATCTAAATTTCAAGGTGCAGACTCAATTTTCAATCATCAAGCCAGAGACTACTATACAACTTTCATTTTTTGAAATATTTACAAGGGTTTCGGTCTAAATTTCAAGATACAGACTCAATTTTCAATCATCAAACCAGAGACTACTATACAACTTTCATTTTTTGAAATATTTGTAAACAATTTGAAATTAATATTAAAGTCTGAATCTAATTATCAGTCATTAAACGAGGGACTACTGCACTCCTATCATTCCTTAAAACACTTCCAAGGCATTTGATCCTATCTCCAACACAATAACCCAATTTTCCTGTCATTAAGCGAGGGATTACTGTACTACTATCATTCCTTAAAATATTAACCAGGGTTTTGAACTAAATTTCAACGTGCAGACTCAATTTTCAATCATCAAACCGAAGACTACTATACAACTTTCATTTCTTAAAATATTAACTAGGGTTTCGAACTAAATTTCAAGGTGCAGACTCAATTTTCTGGTCATTAAGCGAGGGATTACTGTACTACTATCATTCCTTAAAACACTTCCAAGACATTTGAGCCTATCTCCAACACACTAACCCAATTTTCCTGTCATTAAGCGAGGGATTACTGTACTACTATCATTTCTTAAA
This sequence comes from Colletes latitarsis, assembly GCF_051014445.1. Taxonomy (NCBI): domain Eukaryota; kingdom Metazoa; phylum Arthropoda; class Insecta; order Hymenoptera; family Colletidae; genus Colletes; species Colletes latitarsis. Next base: position 19,252,651 of record NC_135145.1, read on the forward strand.
ATATTTACAAGGGTTTCGATCTAAATTTCAAGGTGCAGACTCAATTTTCAATCATCAAACCGAAGACTACTATACAACTTTCATTTCTTAAAATATTAACTAGGGTTTCGAACTAAATTTCAAGGTGCAGACTCAATTTTCTGGTCATTAAGCGAGGGATTACTGTACTACTATCATTCCTTAAAACACTTCCAAGACATTTGAGCCTATCTCCAACACACTAACCCAATTTTCCTGTCATTAAGCGAGGGATTACTGTACTACTATCATTCCTTAAAATATTTACAAGGGTTTCGATCTAAATTTCAAGGTGCAGACTCAATTTTCAATCATCAAACCGAAGACTACTATACAACTTTCATTTCTTAAAATATTAACTAGGGTTTCGAACTAAATTTCAAGGTGCAGACTCAATTTTCAGTCATTAAACGAGGGATTACTGTACTACTATCATTCCTTAAAATATTTACAAGGGTTTCGATCTAAATTTCAAGGTGCAGACTCAATTTTCAATCATCAAGCCAGAGACTACTATACAACTTTCATTTTTTGAAATATTTGTAAACAATTTGAAATTAATATTAAAGCCTAAACCTAATTATCAGTCATAAAACGACGGATTACTGTACACCTATCATTTCTTAAAACACTTCCAAGACATTTGAGCCTATCTCCAACACAATAACCCAATTTTCCTGTCATTAAGCGGGGGGATTACTGTACTACTATCATTTCTTAAAATATTAACCAGGGTTTCGATCTAAATTTCAAGGTGCAGACTCAATTTTTAATCATCAAACCGAAGACTACTATACAACTTTCATTTTTTTAAATATTTGTAAACAATTTAAAATCAATATTAAAGTCTGAACCTAATTATCAGTCATTAAACGAGGGACTACTATACTCCTATCATTTCTTAAAACACTTCCAAGGCATTTGAGCCTATCTCCAACACAATAACCCAATTTTCCTGTCATTAAGCGAGGGATTACTGAACTACTATCATTCCTTAAAATATTTACAAGGGTTTCGATCTAAATTTCAAGATACAGACTCCATTTTCAATCATCAAACCAGAGACTACTATACAACTTTCATTTTGTGAAATATTTGTAAACAATTTGAAATTAATAATAAAGTCTGAACCTAATTATCAGTCATTAAACGAGGGACTACTGCACTCCTATCATTCCTTAAAACACTTCCAAGGCATTTGATCCTATCTCCAACACAATAACCCAATTTTCCTGTCATTAAGCGAGGGATTACTGTACTACTATCATTTCTTAAAATATTAACCATGGTTTCGATCTAAATTTCAAGCTGCAGACTCAATTTTCAATCATCAAACCGAAGACTACTATGCAACTTTCATTTCTTAAAATATTAACTAGGGTTTCGAACTAAATTTCAAGATACAGACTCAATTTTCATTCATTAAACGAGGGACTACTGTACTCCTATCATTCCTTAAAACACTTCCAAGACATTTGAGCCTATCTCCAACACACTAACCCAATTTTCCTGTCATTAAACGAGGGACTACTATACAACCATCCTTTCCCAAAATATTTCCAAAGAATCCAACCCCAACTTCAAGGTGTTCGATCGCTACTGAACACCGTCGTGTGACGCCGCGCGTGGAAATCCGCCGTTCTGGCGGTAATTTTTCACCGTCGTTTTTCAGCCCTTCGGTGGAGCCCGAACGAGCAAAAAGTCAGTCGTGCCACCACAGTCGACCCGTAATCGACCAGGCAATCGTTGAATTCCTGCAACGGGGGGAACGAATTTCGCGTTTTCCGGTCGAGAGGCTACCTCGAACGGGCGAACGCGGAATCGAGAGATCGTTTAATTAAACCGTCCTCCTTTCTTCCCCACCACCACCCCCCACCCTCGATGGTCGCGCATCCATCCACGCGGCGTGCAACGAGCGCGACTATTCCCGGCCAACTGGCCCGAAAAACGCCGCCAATCCGGGATTCGAATATGATTGTAATTTATTCCAAGCACGTTTGCTCGACCGCCCTAAACGGGAGATGCGAACAGAGAGAGACAGAGGGAGACTGGAGAGCGTGCTTGGTCGACCAACCGAGAGAAAACCTGTTGAGTGATTATTACCCTTCTTACCAGCGACTCTACTTTTTGTCGAGCGAATTACAGGAGCCGTGAAGTCGTTTTTCTTCTTTTCACGCAAATCGTCCCCGCGCGAACGCTTCTGCTATCGAACCCAGATCCAACCGACTGAGAGATTCTGCGGTTATGGTCCGGATTCTTCGCCATTCCCGCTGAGACGTTCGTAGCGAGGAGTGTGGAATGAGCGTGGATACAAAGTGGATTGGTTTATGTGACTCTTTGGTGTTAGGTGTTTTTTGTTCGAAGCGTATTGGGGGAAATGGTTTTTAATCTGATTTATGGAAAATTAGGGATGGGGTTTGATCAATTTTTGGGGATTCTGATTTGATAAATTTTATGAACTCAAATTTGATCAATATAAAATTGATCAATTGTTCATAAAGAACTCAAATTTGATATTTAACAAATTAAGATTTGACAAATTGTAAGAATTCAAATTTGACGGATTTTAGGAATTACAATTTAATAAATTTTATGAATTCAAATTTGATATTTTTTTAATTAAAATTTACCACATTTTAGAAATTTAAATTTGACAAATATTAGGAATTAAAATTTGTAAAATTTGATAAATTTTATCAACTCAAATTTGATCAATATAAAATTGATCAATTGTTCATAAAGAACTCACATTTGATATTTAACAAATTAAGATTTGACAAATTTTAAGAATTCAAATTTTACAGATTTTACAAATTACAATTTAATAAATTTTATGAATTCAAATTTGATATTTTTTTAATTAAAATTTACCACATTTTAGAAATTTAAATTTGACAAATATTAGCAATTAAAATTTGTAAATTTTATGAACTCAAATTTGACATTTGAAAAATTAAGATTTGACAAATTTTACAAATATTAGGTATTCAAAATTGACAAATTTTACAGATTCAAATTTGATCAATTTTATGAATTCAAATTTGATCAATTTTATGAATTCAAATTTGATACTTAACAAATTAAGATTTGATAAATTTTAGAAATTCAAATTTTCAGAATTTGAATTTGACACATTTTAGGAATTACAATTTAATAAATTTTATGAATTCAAATTTGATATTTTTTTAATTAAAATTTACCACATTTTAGAAATCTAAATTTGACAAATATTAGCAATTAAAATTTGTAAATTTTATGAACTCAAATTAGACATTTGAAAAATTAAGATTTGATAAATTTTACAAATATTAGGTATTCAAAATTGACAAATTTTACAAATTCAAATTTGATCAATTTTATGAATTCAAATTTGATACTTAACAAATTAAGATTTGACAAATTTTAGAAATTCAAATTTTCAGAATTTGAATTTGACAAATTTTAGGAATTACAATTTAATAAATTTTATGAATTCAAATTTGATATTTTTTTAATTAAAATTTACCACATTTTAGAAATTTAAATTTGACAAATATTAGGAATTAAAATTTGTCAAATTTGTAAATTTTATGAACTCAAATTTGACATTTGAAAAATTAAGATTTGACAAATTTTACAAATATTAGGTATTCAAAATTGACAAATTTTACAGTCTCAAATTTGATAAATTTTATGAATTCAAATTTGATATTTAACAAATTAAGATTTGACAAATTTTAGAAATTCAAATTTTAAGAACTTAAATTTCACAGATTTTACAAATTACAATTTAATAAATTTTATGAATCCAAATTTGATATTTTTTTAATTAAAATTTACCACATTTTAGAAATTTAAATTTGACAAATATTAGGAATTCAAATTTGACAAATGTTATGAATTTAAATTTGAAAAATTTTAGGAATTTAAATTTGACAAATTTTACGAATTCAAATTAAGCAAATTTCACAAATTTAAGGTTGATCAATTCTATGAACTCAAATTTGACATTTGAAAAATTAAGATTTGACAAATTTTACAAATTCAAATTTGACAAAAGGTCGAACTAAAATTTGTCAAATATTACGAATTCAAATATGACAAATTTTATGAATTCAAATTTGATAAATTTTTGGAATTCATATTTAACAAATTTTATGAATTCAAATTTGACAAATTTTACAAATTCAAATTTGACAAATGGTACGAATTAAAATTTGTCACATTTTAGGAATTCAAATATGACAAATTTTATGAATTCAAATTTGATAAATTTTAGGAATTCATATTTTACAAATTTTATGAATTCAAATTTGACATTTGAAAAATTAAGATTTGACAAATTTTACAAATTCAAATTTGACAAATGGTACGAATTAAAATTTGTCAAATTTTAGGAATTCAAATACGACAAATTTTATGAATTCAAAGATAAATTTCACAAATTTAAGTTCGATAAATTTTATGAATTAGAATTTGGCATTTGAAAAATTCTTCTTTTCACGCAAATCGTCCCCGCGCGAACGCTTCTGCTATCGAACCCAGATCCAACCGACTGAGAGATTCTGCGGTTATGGTCCGGATTCTTCGCCATTCCTGCTGAGACGTTCGTAGCGAGGAGTGTGGAATGAGCGTGGATACAAAGTGGATTGGTTTATGTGACCCTTTGGTGTTAGGTGTTTTTTGTTCGAAGCGTATTGGGGGAAATGGTTTTTAATCTGATTTATGGAAAATTAGGGATGGGGTTTGATCAATTTTTTCTGGACTTTTTCTGGATTCTGATTTGATAAATTTTATGAACTCAAATTTGATCAATATAAAATTGATCAATTGTTCATAAAGAACTCAAATTTGATATTTAACAAATTAAGATTTGACAAATTTTCAGAATTTGAATTTGACAAATTTTAGGAATTACAATTTAATAAATTTTATGAATTCAAATTTGATATTTTTTTAATTAAAATTTACCACATTTTAGAAATTTAAATTTGACAAATATTAGGAATTCAAATTTGACAAATTTTAGGAATTTAAATTTGTCAAATTTCACAAATTTAAGGTTGATAAATTTTATGAACTCAAATTTGACATTTGAAAAATTAAAATTTGACAAATTTTACAAATTCAAATTTGTCAAATTTTAGATATTCAAATTTTAAAAATATTAGGTATTCAAAATTGACAAATTTTACAGATTCAAATTTGATCAATTTTATGAATTCAAATTTGATATTTAACAAATTAAGATTTGACAAATTTTGCAAATTCAAATTTTCAGAATTTGAATTTGACAAATTTTAGGAATTACAATTTAATAAATTTTATGAATTCAAATTTGATATTTTTTTAATTAAAATTTACCACATTTTAGAAATTCAAATTTTCAGAATTTGAATTTGACAAATTTTAGGAATTACAATTTAATAAATTTTATGAATTCAAATTTGATATTTTTTAAATTAAAATTTACCAAATTTTGGAAATTTAAATTTAACAAATATTAGGAATTCAAATTTGTCAAATTTTAGGAATTTAAATTTGTCAAATTTTAGGAATTTAAATTTAGCAAATTTCACAAATTTAAGGTTGATAAATTTTATGAACTCAAATTTGACATTTGACAAATTTTACAAATTCAAATTTGACAAATGGTACGAATTAAAATTTGTCAAATTTTAGGAATTCAAATATGACAAATTTTATGAATTCAAATATGACAAATTTTATGAATTCAAATTTGATAAATTTTAGGAATTCATATTTTACAAATTTTATGAATTCAAATTTGACATTTGAAAAATTAAGATTTGACAAATTTTACAAATTCAAATTTGACAAATGGTACGAATTAAAATTTGTCAAATTTTAGGAATTCAAATATGACAAATTTTATGAATTCAAATTTGATAAATTTTAGGAATTCATATTTTACAAATTTTATGAATTCAAATTTGACATTTGAAAAATTAAGATTTGACAAATTTTACAAATTCAAATTTGACAAATGGTACGAATTAAAATTTGTCAAATTTTAGGAATTCAAATATGACAAATTTTATGAATTCAAATTTGATAAATTTTAGGAATTCATATTTTTACAAATTTTATGAATTCAAATTTGACCTTTGAAAAATTAAGATTTGACAAATTTTACAAATTCAAATTTGACAATTCTTGTGTTAAAATTTAACAAATTTTACAAATTCAAATTTGACAAATGGTACGAGTTAAAATTTGTCAAATTTTAGGAATTCAAATTTTACAAATATTAGGTATTCAAAATTGACAAATTTTACAGATTCAAATTTGATCAATTTTATGAACTCAAATTTGATATTTAACAAATTAAGATTTGACAAATTCTAGAAATTCAAATTCTAAGAATTTAAATTTGACACATTTTAGGAATTACAATTTAATAAATTTTATGAATTCAAATTTGATATTTTTTTAATTAAAATTTACCACATTTTGGAAATTTAAATTTGACAAATATTAGGAATTCAAATTTGACAAATTTTATGAATTTAAATTTGACAAATTTTAGGAATTTAAATATGACAAATTTTATGAAATCAAATTTGATAAATTTTAGGAATTCATATTTTACAAATTTCATGAATTCAAATTTAACATTTGTAAAATTAAGATTTGACAAATTTTACAAATTCAAATTTGACAAATAGTACGAATTAAAATTTGTCAAATTTTAGGAATTCAAATAGGACAAATTTTATGAATTCAAAGATAAATTTCACAAATTTAAGTTCGATAAATTTTATGAACTCAAATTTGACAACTGAAAAATTAAGATTTGACAAATTTTACAAATTCAAATTTGACAAATGTTACAAATTAAAATTTGTCAAATTTTAGGAATTTAAATATGACAAATTTTATGTATTTAAATATGACAAATTTTATGAATTCAAATTTGATAAATTTTGGGGATTCATATTTTACAAATTTTATGAATTCAAATTTGACAATTTTTGTGTTAAAATTTAACAAATTTTACAAATTCAAATTTGACAAATGGTACGAGTTAAAATTTGTCAAATTTTAGGAATTCAAATTTTACAAATATTAGGTATTCAAAATTGACAAATTTTACAGATACAAATTTGACAAATTTTATGAATTTAAATTTGATATTTAACAAATTAAGATTTCACAAATTTTAGAAATTCAAATTTTACGAATTTCAATTCGACAAATCTTACGAATTACAATTTAATAAATTTTACAAATTTAATTTTGATAATTATTAGGAATTCAAAGACAAATTTTACGAATTCAAAAACAAATTTCTCAAATTTTACGAATTGAAGTTTGACAAATTTCGCGAATTCAAATCATCTCAAATGTGGCTAATGCTAGGAATCCAAGTTTGATTTTCTGAACTAAAATTTATCAATTTTGGCAATTTATATGAATTAAAATTTAACAAATTCAATAATTCAAATTTGACATTTCTTGAATTAAGGCCCACCAAGTTTAACAAATTAAGATCCGACATTTTACCAATGAAAATATAACAAATTTTATAAATTAAAATATACAAAATTTTTTCTCGACCTTTTGGAGGTCGTAGTTATTTCCGAAATCAATTTTTTGTAGCTTCCACTATTGGGGCTGGTAATATATGTTAGAAATAATTTCTCAAACGCCTCCTTAATTTCGTGATTTCTAATGTGCCGACTCGTACTTTCGAATTTATGATTAACCGACACGTCGACGTCTGCGGACCTTTTCGACTCGATTTGTCGAACGAGCAATCGACGACGAAGTAGAACTGGCACGCGAGCTGATTAATCGAAAACTCGCGAGGAAACGAGTCGACGAACTTGTCAGGGATCGTGGGGGTCGCTTTAGTTAATGGAACGGTCCCGCAACTTTCGCGTTTGTTCGTCCACGGGACGGAATATTCCGCTCAGGTAACTTAATCGGCCATTTTAGACGGTTCGAGTCGCCCACGTCTATTCGAAATTATTCTAATTCGATTGCCTCAAAAAAACGAGAAAAAAATATCAATCTTCAGGTTCTCCAACAATTCTAAATAAAAGTATAAATATTAGATTCAAATAACATACTAAAATTATTTTTCTATGTCGATTCAAAATTATTCTAACTCGATTACTTAAGAAGAATTTTTTAAATTACAAATTTTCACGGTCTCCAAAAATTCAAAATGAAAATATAAATTTTACAATTCAAATAATATACTAAGATTATTTTTCTAGGTCGACTCAAAATTATTCTAATTCAATTGCCTCAAAAAAACGAGAAAAAAATATTAATTTTCAGGTTCTCCAACAATTATAAAAAAAGCATAAATATTAGATTCAAATAACATACTAAAATTATTTTTCTACGTCGATTCAAAATTATTCTAACTCGATTACTTAAAAAAAAATTTTTTAAATTACAAATTTTCACGTTCTCCAAAAATTCTAAATGAAACTATAAATTTTAAAATTCAGATAACATACCAAAATTATTTTTCTAGGTCGATTCAAAATTATTTTAATTCGGTTACCTCAGAAAAATAACAAAAAATACAAATTTTTACATTCTCAAAAAATTCAAAATGAAAATATAAATATTACAATTCAAATAATATACTAAAATTATTTTTCTACGTCGATTCAAAATTATTCTAATTCAATTACAAGAAAAAAATAAAAAAATTACGAATTTTCAGGTTCTCCAAAAATTCTAAATGAAATTACTAATATTAAAATTCAAATAACATAATAAAATTATTTTTCTAGGTCGATTCAAAATTATTCTAATTCAATTGCAAAATAAAAATAAAAAAAATTACAAATTTATAAGTTCTCCAAAAAATTCAAAATGAAATTACAAATATTAAAATTCAGATAACATACCAAAATTATTTTTCAAGGTTGATTCAAAATTATTCTAATTCAATTGCCTCAGAAAAATAACAAAAAATACAACTTTTCACATTCTCCCAAAATTCAAAATGAAAATATAAACATTAAAATTCAAATAACATATCAAAATTATTTTTCAAGGTCGATTCCAAATTATTCTAAATCAATTGCAAAAAAAAATAAAAAACATAAAAAAAATTACAAATTTTCAGGTTCTCCAACAATTCAAAATGAAAATATAAATATTAAAATTCAGATAACATAACAAAATTATTTTCCAAGGTTAATTCACAATTATTCTAATTCAATTGCCTCAAAAAAACGACAAAAAAATATCAATTTTCAGGTTCTCCAAAAATTCCAAACGAAATTATAAATATTAAAATTCTGATAACATAACAAAATTATTTTTCTAGATCGATTCAAAATTATTCTAATTCAATTGCAAAAAAAAATAAAAAAAATTACGAATTTTCAGGTTCTCCAAAAAATTCAAAATGAAATTACAAATATTAAAATTCAGATAACATACCAAAATTATTTTTCAAGGTCGATTCCAAATTATTCTAATTCTATTGCCTCAGAAAAATAACAAAAATTACATATTTTCAGGTTCTCGAAAAATTCAAAATGAAAATATAAATATTAAAATTCAGATAACATACCAAAATTATTCTAATTCTATTGCCTAAGAAAAATAACAAAAATTACAAATTTTCAGGTTCTCTAACAATTCAAAATGAAAATATAAATATTAAAATTCAGATATCATAACAAAATTATTTTTCAAGGTTGATTCAAAATTATTCGAATTCAATTGCTTCAGAAAAATAACAAAAAATATCAATTTTCACATTCCCCAAAAATTCAAAATGACAATATAAATATTGCAATTCAAATAACATACTAAAATTATTTTTCTAGGTCGATTACAAATTATTCTAATTCAATTGCAAAAAAAAATAAAAAAAATTACGAATTTTCAGGTTCTCCAACAATTCAAAATGAAAATATAAATATTGCAATTCAAATAACATACTAAAATTATTTTTCTAGGTCGATTCCAAATTATTCTAATTCAATTGCAAAAAAAAAAATAAAAAAAATAAAAAAAATTACGAATTTACACGTTCTTCAAAAAATTCAGAATGAAATTACAAATATTAAAATTCAGATAACATACCAAAATTATTTTTCTAGGTCAATTCCAAATTATTCTAATTCAATTGCAAAAAGAAAGAAAAAAAAGAAAAAAAAGAAAAAAAATTACGAATTTTCAGGTTCTCGAAAAATTCATAATAAAACTATAAATATTAAAATTCAGATAACATACCAAAATTATTTTTCTAGGTCAATTCCAAATTATTCTAATTCAATTGCAAAAAGAAAGAAAAAAAAGAAAAAAAATTACGAATTTTCAGGTTCTCGAAAAATTCAAAATAAAACTATAAGTATTAAAATTCAGATAACATACCAAAATTATTTTTCTAGGTCAATTCCAAATTATTCTAATTCAATTGCAAAAAAAAAGAAAAAAATACAAAATTTCAAGTTCTCCAAAAAATTCAAAATGAAAATATAAATATTAAAATTCAAATAACATACGAAAATTATTTGTCTACGTTGATTCAAAATTACTCTAATTCAATTGCCAAAAAAAAAAAATATTGAATTATTCTAATTCAATTGCCAAAAAAAAAAAAATTACAAATTTTCAAGTTTTCCAAAAAATTCAAAATGAAACTATAAATATTGCAATTCAAATAACATACTAAAATTATTTTTCTATGTCGATTCAAAATTATTCTAATTCAATCGCCAAAAAAGAAAAAAAAAAAATTAGAAATTTTCAGGGTCTCCAAAAAATTCCAACTGAAATTACAAATATTGATAATGTACAAAGATTATTCGAACTTCGAGTTGTAAAATCGTGCGCGAATTAACCGGGACGATTGAAAGATACTTCGAGCGTTGTTCGTCGCGCTGATAACAAAGTTGTCTGGCGTTTGGTAATGTTTTCGGTGTGTTTGCGCGAGCGCGTGTTTTTCCCCCGTCAAAAATTTCGCTTTCGCGCATCAAGATACGCGTTATCTGTTTCGAGTGGCTGGAATACCGATATCTCCGTGCGAGTCCGCCGCTCGCGAATGGAATGCGAGTTTATCATTGTGCCAACTGACGAACATTCCGCGCGAGACTAATACCAACGCTGCATACCCCACTCGAGCCGCGACAAGAGACGGAGAACCACTCGGGCGAAACGCCACCGTGCAAATATTTACCCAAATGTACGTTTTTTCGTTCTACGTCGAGTCCTCGTGCTCGCCAGAGTCCGTCAAAGTCGACGGAGAAAAAGTGTCGTTGAAATATTGCTGAGATTTACAGGGGACCGGATACGGAAGAAGAAACTCCTTTAACGCGTTGACTCGAAACGTTAAAATTCTTTACGGTGGCACAAAACTTTATTTCTGACAATTTTTCAATAACAGAACATTTGTTTCAATATTTAATTTCCTAACTTTTCTAAAATTCAAATTTATTTTCTTTGATATTTCGATTTGGGAATTGTTTCCGTTCTATAGTGAAAAATTCGAAGTGTCTAGGGGATTTTTTTTTACGAAATAAAAACGATTAATTTTTTTACGCGAAAGAACGAGATTTTTGTCTCAAAATTTAACTAAAGTCAATTTGAACACGTATTCGGAATAATTATTTTATGTTGAGCAGTATTATATAAATAAAATAGTAACGCAAAATTTGTCTTAATATTTAATTTCCTAACTTTTGTAAAATTCAAATTTATTTTCTTTGATATTTCGATTTGGGAATTGTTTCCGTTCTGTAGTGAAAAATTCGAAGTGTCTAGGGGATTTTTTTTTACGAAATAAAAACGATTAATTTTTTTACGCGGAAGAACGAGATTTTTGTCTCAAAATTTAACTAAAGTCAATTTGAACACGTATTCGGAATAATTATTTTATGTTGAACATTATTATGTAAATAAAATAGTAACGCAAAATTTGTCTTAATATTTAATTTCATAATTTTTTTAAAATTCAAATTTATTTTCTTTGATATTTCGATTTGGGAATTGTTTCGGTTCCATAGTGAAAAATTCGAAGTGTCTAGGGGATTTTTTTTTACGAAATAAAAACGATTAATTTTTTTACGCGGAAGAACGAGATTTTAGTCTTGAAATTTAACTAAAGTCAATTTGAACAGGTAGTCGGAATAATTATTTTATGTTGAACATTATTATGTAAATGAAATAGTAACGCAAAATTTGTCTTAATATTTAATTTCGTAATTTTTTTAAAATTCAAATTTATTTTCTTTGATATTTCGATTTGGGAATTGTTTCGGTTCTATAGTGAAACATTCGAAGTGTTTAGGGGATTTTTTTTTACGAAATAAAAACGATTAATTTTTTTACGCGGTAGAACGAGATTTTTGTCTCAAAATTTAACTAAAGTCAATTTGAACACGTATTCGGAATAATTATTTTATGTTGAACATTATTATGTAAATAAAATAGTAACGCAAAATTTGTCTTAATATTTAATTTCGTAATTTTTTTAAAATTCAAATTTATTTTCTTTGATATTTCGATTTGGGAATTGTTTCCGTTCTATAGTGAAAAATTCGAAGTGCAACACAACAGTCTAGGGAATTTTTTTTTTACGAAGAATTACGAAGAATTACGAAGAAATATAGATTTCATTTGGGAGAACGAGATTTTAGTTTAGAAATTTACTTACGGTCAATTTGAACACGTAGTCGGAATAATTATTTTATGTTGAACATTATTATGTAAATAAAATAGTAACCTAAAATTTGTCTCAATATTTAATTTCGTAACTTTTGTAAAATTCAAATTTATTTTCTTTGATATTTCGATTTGGGAATTGTTTCAATTCCATAGTGAAAAATTCGAAGTGTAACATAGTCTAGGGAATTTTTTTTTACGAAGAAATAACTATAGATATCACTTTGGGGAACGAGATTTTCGTTTCGAAAATTCCATATAGTCAATTTGAACAATTAGTCGAAATAATTATTTTATATTGATCATTATTATGTAAATAAAAAATAGTAACCTAAAATTTGTCTCAATATTTAATTTCGTAACTTTCCTAAAATACAAATTTATTTTCTATGATATTTCGATTTGAGAATTGTTTCAATTCCATAGTGAAAAATTCGAAGTGTAACACAACAGCCTAGGGAATTTTTTTTACGAAGAAATAACTATAGATTTCATTTGGGAGAACGAGATTTTAGTCTCGAAATTTACTTACAGTCAATTTGTGTAATCGGAATAATTATTTTATGTTGAACATTATTATATAAATAAAATAATAACCTAAAATTTGTCTCAATATTTAATTTCGTAACTTTCCCAAAATACAAATTAATTTTTTATGATATTTCGATTTGAGAATTGTTTCAATTCCATACTGAAAAATTCGAAGTGTAACACAACAGCCTAGGGAATTTTTTTTTACGAAGAAATAACTATAGATTTCACTTGGGAGAACGAGATTTTAATCTCAAAATTTACCTACAGTCAATTTGAATACGTATTCGAAATAATTATTTTATGTTGAGCATTATTTTACAAATAAAATAGTTATTGTAAAAGTGATTATGAAAAACTATTACGTGAATAAAATAACTATTTCAGTATTTTGTGTTCTGTTTTAGTTGTATGACTTTGTACAAAAGGTATTTGAGCTTGTTGAAATGTGTTATTCAATAACAATAACAATAATAATAACTGTCAACAGAGATTGATTTGTTCACAATGAAAATGAATACCATAGCATTCACCTCCGCGATTCGTGTTAAAATTAACATGAAACCCTTTACAAATATTTCACAAAATCATATCAGTACACTAATCCCTCGCTTAATGACTGAAAACTGGGTCCATCAGTGATTTTCAACCTATATGAACAGTTTTCTTCAACTTATCATACTCCACATAGATCACAGTACAAACTAAACACAAAACAACAACGAAAATCAAAATTAATTTATCAAACCTAATAGTTTATCATAAAACACACAGAATAATTTGTAAATAATAAAACTCAATACCATCAATATCTTGTAACTTGCTCCATAAACGAACCACTTAACAATAAAAACAAAAATCCTCAAGAACAACTATTCATATACAACAAAATCTCCAAAAATAAACAATTCAAAAACAATTCAAAAACAATTCTTAAAAAATAGTCTTCCCTTAATTTTTAACCAAACAAAATACTAAAAATATTTACATCACTGAAAGAAAATTGCATTCTAAGAAAGCTGTCTTGAAAGTGAAGTTTTGCGATATAAATTAATATTGTTGTTCCCAGAAATCCTGTTGTTCAATAGTGCAAAGGAAAGGCGGAAGGAAAGTATAGAAAGGCCGAGGTAAAACGTCGTTACGACCTCGGAACTAGTTAACTACTTAAACGAGAACCACAAAAGGAAAAATTAGGACGAGCGATTAAGGACAAAGGACAAAGGTAGCGCGTTTAAATGAAAAATAGGTCGTCGTAGCGTGTGCGTTAGGAGGAAAAGTCATAACGCGAGCATGTGGATGGGAAACCGGGCTTGAAATTCAGACAGAGAGTGGCGGGGGATGGGGTACATATAATTAAGGACGGTGTTGGATAAATTACAGTGGAAATCGAATTAAAGAAGCTCGAGTGAAATACGCGCGGACAGTGACGTGCACGGTTAATCACCTGAGAAGAAATATTCGCTGGCAAACGACTTGGAAAACAGGGTTGTATTGCTTTTACAAATGTCAGTGGTCGAGAATGGATGGGGGGGGGGGGGGGGGGGGATCGAGTAACGGTTGAAATTTATTTTTAGTTTGAATGTGTCCTGAAAATGACTCTGGGAATACACATTTTATTTGTATGGATTTTTGTTTAATTATGTTATATATTATTGTTATGGGGTGGGTTTCTATAGAAGTATACAGTAGTCCCTCGTTTGGTGGTCGAAAATTGGATTAATATATTAAAATTAATCTCGAGACTGTTGGAAGTATTTTGGGAAATGGTAGTAGTACAGTAGTCCCTCGATTAATGACCGAAAGTTGGGTCTGCATCTTAAAATTAAGCTCAAAAGCCTTGAAAGTATTTTATGAATTGATAGTAGTACAGTAGTCCCTCGATTGATGACCAAAAGTTGGGTCTGCATCTTCATATTAATTTCAAAACCATTAGAAGTATTTTAAAAAATGGTAGTAGTACAGTAGTCCCTCGATTATTGACCGAAAATTGGGTCCGCATCTTCATATTAATCTCAAAACCATTAGAAGTATTTTAAAATTGCTAGTAGTACAGTAGTCCCTCGATTAATGACAGAAAATTGAGTCTACATTTTAATATTAATCTCAAAACCCAGGGAAGTATTTTAAAAAATGGTAGTAGTACAGTATTCCCTCGATTAATGACCGAAAGTTGGGTCTGCACCTTAAAATTGAGCTCAAAACCATTGCAAGTATTTTAAGAAATCATAGTAGTACAGTAGTCCCTCGATTAATGACCAAAACTTGGGTTTCCATTTTAATATTAAGCTCAAAACCCAGGGAAGTATTTTAAAAAATGGTAGTAGTACAGTATTCCCTCGATTAATGACCGAAAGTTGGATCTGCATCTTAAAATTAAGGTCAAAACCCTTGCAAGTATTTTAAGAAGTCATAGTAGTACAGTAGTCCCTCGATTAATGACCAAAACTTGGGTTTCCATCTTAATATTAATTTTAAACCTCTAACAAATATTTAGAAAAAAAAACAGTACATTACTCCCTCGCTTAATGACTGAAAATTGGGTTCATACCTTAATATTAATTTAAAACCCTTGTGAATATTTTAAGAATTGATAGTAGTACAGTAATCCCTCGCTTGAAGACTAAAAATTGGGTCTGCACTTAAAAATTGAGCTCAAAACCCTTGGAAATATTTTAAGAATTGATAGTAGTATAGTATTCCCTCGATAAATGACCGAAAATTGAGTCCACACCTAAACACGTTTACATTTTACAAATTTTAATGAGCAGTAACATATGTTAAATGTTAAATTGTAAAATTCGTCAAAATAGAATTCCTAAAATTTGTTAAATTTGAATTTATAAAATTTGACAAATTTTAATTCGTAAAATTTACCAAAATAGAATTCATAAAATTTGTCAAATTTGAATTTGCAAAATGGCAAATTTTAATTCGTAAAAATTTGTCAAATTCGAATTCGTAAAATGTCAGATTTTAATTTCTCAAATTTGTCAAATTTTATCAGATTTTAATTCTTCAAATTTGTCAAGTTTTATCAAATTTGCCAAATTTTATCAATTTTAATACATAAAATCTGTCAAATTTGAAGTCATAAAATTTATTATATTTTAATTCATGACATTTGTTAAATTTTAGTTTGCAAAATGTGAGATATTAATTCGTAAAACTTTATAAATTTTAATTTGTCAAATTCGAATTTGCAAAATGCCAAATTCTAATTCGTAAAATTTGTCAAATTTGAATTTGTAAAATATCAGATTTTAATTTGTAAAATTTGTCATATGTGAATTCACAAAATTTGTTACATTTTAATTTCTCAAATTTGTCAAATTTTATCAAATTTTAATACATAAAATTTGACAAATTTAAAGTCACAAAATTTATTATATTTTAATTAATGTCATTTGTTAAATTTTAGTTTGAAAAATGTATGATTTTAATTCGTAAAATTTTATAAATTTGAATTTATCAAATTTGAATTTTCAAAATGCCAAATTCTAATTCGTAAAATGTCAGATTTTAATTTGGAAAATTTGCCATATGTGAATTCATAAAATTTGTTACATTTTAATTTCTCAAATTTGTCAAATTTGATCAAATTTTAATTTCTCAAATTTGTCAAATTTGAATTCATAAAATTTATTATATTTTAATTCATGACATTTGTTAAATTTTAGTTTGAAAAATGTGTGATTTTAATTCGTAAAGCTTTATAAATTTTAATTTATCAAATAGGAATTTTCAAAATGCCAAATTCTAATTCGTAAAATCTAAGATTTTAATTTGTAAAATTTGCCATATGTGAATTCATAAATTTGTTACATTTTAATTACTAAAATTTGTCAAATTTGAATTCGTAAAATTTATCAAATTTGAATTCTCGAAATTTGTCAAATTTGAATTCGTAAAATTTATCAAATTTGAATTCTTAAAATTTGTTAAATTTGAATTCATAAAATTTGTTACATTTTATTTTCTTAAATTCGTCAAATTTGAATTCACAAAATTTGTCAAAATGGTATTCGTAAAACTTTATAAATTTTAATTTGTCAAATTCGAATTTTCCAAATGCCAAATTCTAATTCATAAAATTTGTCAAATTTGAATTAGTAAAATGTCAGATTTTAATTTGTAAAATTTGTCATATGTGAATTCATAAAATTTGTGACATTTTAATTTCTCAAATTTCTCAATTTTTATCAAATTTTAATTTCTCAAATTTCTCAAATTTTATCAAATTTTAAAATCTCAAATTTCTCAAATTTTACCAATTTTAACACACAAAATTTGTCAAATTTGAATCCACAAAATTTATTATATTTTAATTCATGACATTTGTTAAATTTTCGTTAGAAAAATCTATGATTTTTGAAATTAGTCAACATAAAATATTTACATATGAGTGACAATCATATTCATTTTAGTTTCAAATTCTAATTCGTAAAATCTCAGATTTTAATTTGTAAAATTTGCCATATGTGAATTCATAAAATTTGTTACATTTTAATTTCTCAAATTTACCAAATTTTATCAAATTTTAATACATAAAATTTGTCAAATTTGAATTCATGACATTTGTTAAATTTTAGTTAGAAAAATCTATGATTTTGGAAATTAGTCAATATAAAATATTTACATATGAGTGACGATCATATTCATACATATCTGCCATACAAATAACAGTACGTAACTTCAAACCGATCGGTATGGCCAAAAAATCCGATTCTCGTTTACCCGTTTGGGGGTTCGTCAAAACAGGGTGACGCGATTATAGTAAATGGAATGTGGACGGAATAAATGCCGCTTACCGAATTAATTACATCGATATCCGGGACAAACGGTGTATAATGAACATGGCTGGCTGGTCAGCGCCAAAATTGTTCAACAATCGGGACGTCGACGGATTACGATAAATGTGATTAAACGCTTCAATTATGTCGACCGGTCGATATATTCGATTAATCGACCGAGGTAAAGCAAACACACGCTGGGCAGATTTTTATCTGCGGTTATTAAATTCGAATCGAACGTTTCGGACGTTGCCGGACCGAATCGAGCATTCTGTCGATGCTGAACA
This sequence comes from Colletes latitarsis, assembly GCF_051014445.1. Lineage (NCBI taxonomy): Eukaryota > Metazoa > Arthropoda > Insecta > Hymenoptera > Colletidae > Colletes > Colletes latitarsis. Next base: position 19,270,922 of record NC_135145.1, read on the forward strand.
AAACGGAATAATTACACGACCGTCTATATAAATCGTTTCTGACCCGCGGATCTAATTTTTACACGACACATTTATATCGTATCCAGTACAGGATGTATCCAACTGCAAAAATTTTATGAGTTCGTGAATATTCAGGTTCTAATTTATTTATAAATATTTTTCAAAAAACACTGCGACGTTTGGATTATAAATCATTTGAGAATTTATTTATTTTTCAGAAATCTGAATGACAGTGAACAATGTCCCCATCGCTCCCCAGAGTATGCAATCCGTATTTGAATTTAATTTTTTTTACTGTATTCTTTAATAATTTTTGTATAAAAATTAAATTACCATTTGATAATAATAGTTTAAGTATAATGAAATGATTAATGATTTGTGTGTGTGGATTTGAAATTAAAAATTTTCAAAAATACTGTGACATTTAAATTATAAATTTTTTGGGAATGGGTGAAATTTGTCAAATTTGAATTCGTAAATTTGTCAAATTTGAATTTGTAAAATTTGTCAAATTTGAATTTGTAAAATTTGTCAAATTTGGATTCGTAAAATTTGTCAAATTTGAATTTGTCAACTTTGAATTCGCAAAATTTGTTAAATTTTAATTTGTCAAATTTGAATTCGTAAATTTGACGATTTTTAATAGATAAAATTTGTCAAATTTGCAAAAATTTCATAAGTTCGTGAATATTCAGGTTCTAATTTATTTATAAATATTTTTCAAAAAACACTGCGACGTTTGGATTATAAATCATTTGAGAATTTATTTATTTTTCAGAAATCTGAGTGAGAGTAAAAAATGTCAGCCTCATCCTTCCTCACAGTATGCAAATCGTATTTGAATTTAATTTTTTTTACTGTTTTATTTAATAATTTTTTTATGAAAATTAAATTACCATTTGATAATAATAGTTTAAGTATAATGAAATGATTAATGATATGTGTGTGTGTAGATTTGAAATTAAAAATTTTCAAAAATATTGTGACATTTAAATTATAAATTTTTTGAGAATGTGTTAAATTTGTCAAATTTGAGTTCTTAAAATTTGTCAAATTTTAATTCGTAAATTTGACGATTTTTCATGGGTGAAATTTGTCAAATTTGAATTTGTAAAATTTGTCAAATTTGGATTCGTAAAATTTATCAAATTTGAATTTGTAAAATTTGTTAAACTTTAATTTGTCAAATTTGAATTTGTAAAATTTATTAAATTTTAATTTGTCAAATTTGAATTTGTAAAATTTGTTAAATTTTAATTTGTCAAATTTGAATTCGTAAATTTGACGATTTTTAATAGATAAAATTTGTCAAATTTGAATTTGTCAAACTTCAATTCGTAAAATTTGTCAAATTTGTCAAATTTGAATTCGTAAAATTTGTCAAAATGCGAATTCGTAAATTTGACGAATTTTAATGGGTGAAATTTGTCCAATTTTAATTCGTAAATTTGACAATTTTTAATGGGTGAAATTTGTCAAATTTGAATTTGTCAAATATACATTTGTAAAATTTGTTGAACTTTGATTTGTCAAATTTGAATTCGCAAAATTTGTTAAATTGTAATTTGTTACATTTTAATTTGTCAAATTTGAATTCGTAAAATTGACGATTTTTAATAGATCAAATTTATCAAATTAGAATTTGTAAAATTTGTTAAATTTTAATTCATGAAATGTCACATATTATTTAATAATTTATGTATAAAAATTAAATTACTGTTTGATAATAGTTAAACTATTATTATTAATACTAAAATTAAAATTAAAAATTCTCAAATTTCTAAATACAGTGTCATTTAAATAACAAATTTTTAAAGAATATATAAAATTTTACAACAGTCTGAATGAAAGTAAATAATATTTGTTTATTTACTATAATCTCTACATTATTTAACATTAGAACTATCAACAATTATAATGTATTTATTTTCATTAAAGAAATTAAAGCACTAGATATTTAAAACAATGTATAATACAATAGAAATAAATATTTATTAAATTTCTTATAAAAAAAACTCACAATACATTTGCAAAAATTTAGTCTAGTAAATTTGCAAAAATTCAGTCTAGTAAATTTGCAAAAATTCAGTCTAGTAAATTTGCAAAAATTCAGTCTAGTAAATTTGCAAAAATTTAGTCTAGTAAATTTGCAAAACTGTAATCTAGTAAATTTGCAAAAATTCAGTCTAGTAAATTTACAAAAATTCAGTCTAGTAAATTTGCAAAACTGTAATCTAGTAAATTTGCAAAAATTCAGTCCAGTAAATTTGCAAAAATTCAATGTAATGAATTTGCAAAAATTCAATCTAATGAATTTGCAAAACTCTAATCTAGTAAATTTGCAAAAATTCAGTCCACTAAATTTGCAAATATTTAATCTAGTAAATTTGCAAAAATTCAGTCTAGTAAATTTGCAAATATTTAATCTAGTAAATTTTCAAATGTTTAATCTAGTAAATTTGCAAAAATATAGTCTAGTAAATTTACAAAACTGTAATCTAGAAAATTTACAAAAATTCAGTCTACTAAATTTGCAAAACTCTAATCTACTAAATTCGCAAAAATTCAGTCCACTAAATTTGCAAAAATTTCTCAAAAAAATTACCAAATTATTTTCCTCAGAAATAACCCAAACTTTCAAAATGAAAAATCCTAAAAATTCCAAATTTCAATATTACCAAAACAATCTATTCTTGTTAAACGGTCAGTTATGCTTGTAATGGCTGCCCGGAAGCCCGTCGTGCGGCTCGCCGGAAGTCCTCCGCCCCCCACACGCCTATCTAGATTCCCGAGAAAGCGTGCAAAGAGGACCAGTTTCGTTTCGAAGCTTCAGACTCGTTTCCCTGTCTCCACAAAGGATTTTCGCTTTATTTCCGGATGGAAGGGGGTGGGGGGTGGTTGTCCCCGGTGGCGTCTCATTAATTTACGTACAAAGGCGGTACGCGCGCGCGTAAACATCGCGGAATCTGTTATCGTTAGAAGAGTCCCTTGTCATTTGCACTGATTAAGCTTGTTACGGCCAGGGTCCCTGTTCCTTTTCCCAATGTATCAGTCCCGGCGAGCCTAACGATGAAATATCGAACTGTCGGGGTAAACAATTTCGTCGATTACCCGGGAATAATTCACGCGGCGATCCATTAAGCCACGAGTCGATGGAAACTTCGACGCCAGAAATACCCTTCCTCGTCTCACATCGAAATTCAAAAAAACAAAATCTTTTTATCACAACTCAAAATTTCAATTGGACTCTCCAACATTTTTGGAGTTTTCTATTGTCAATAAATATCGATCTGTTTATTTACAAATGTGATAAGTCTAAAATTATTTGCCCCCCTCAAAAAAATGTGAATTATTAATTTATGGACCTGAATGTATGGTTTTAAATGTTTAATAATAAAAAAAGAGATCATTTTCAAGTGACAGTATTATCAAACGGTAGCAAACATTTTTAAATATATCAAAATTATTTTTTTCACAGTGAAAAAAATTTTAATTACAAATTTAGGAACCTGTGTGTATGGTTTCAAATGTTTAGTGACAAATAAAGGAATCGTTTCATTTTTTTCTAGCTTCAAACGATAGCAAACTTAAGAACGTTTTGAAATTATTTTTTCCACCCTTAAAACAATTTTAATTAGAAATTTAAATGCATGGAACCTGTATGTATGATAACGAATTATAAAAAAGGAAATCATTTCATTTTTTCTTGTATCAAAGTCACGAATGCAAGGTCAAACGATAGCAAACTTAAGAACGTTTCGAAATAATTTTTTCCACCCTTAAAAAAATTTAAATTAGAAATTTAAATGCATGGAACCTGTATACAGGGTGTAACCTGGGAAAAATTTTAATGGGGTATTCTAGTGGCCAAAATAAGACGAAAATCAAGAATACTAATTTGTTGATGGAGGCTTCGTTAAAAAGTTATTAACGTTCGAAGTTGCGGCTGTAGAACGGCAATTTGTCCATCTATTTGAATTTTTTTCTAGAAAATGCGCAAGATTTCGGGGGTATGTCTATTCACCAAAAATGATTACAATTGACCCCCGGAACCGAAAATAATTTTTTTAGAATTAATTAAAAATTTTTTTATTCGTCGAAAAATTTGAGCACCTACCCCCTGTCGATTTTTCTTAAAAATTAGTTTTTGATTTTTAGTAATTTTGTTTGACGTCCTACAGAAAAGTTGTTTAATACTTTTTTGTAGGTACCTATGGGCTCTACTTCAGAAAAAAGTTTCATTGAAATATATTCACTATTATAGGAGTTATGGCTGTTTGAAAATTGGACCATTTTTATGGGGTTTTTCTAACATTACAGGATCATGGAACAACTTTTCGAATATTTTTATAATTGCTACATATTCTACACTAAAATACGCGTAGTTTGCTTTTTTAAACATTAAAATCGTCCAATCCGTTCTGAAGTTATGAGGTTTTAAAGATTTGCATGTTTCGGGGAACCATTTTTGGCCTGAAATTAGATTTTCGGTAAGGAATTTTTTTCTCGAAAATGGTTAGGATTTCGAGGGTATGTCTATTCACCAAAAATGATTATAATTGGTCCCTGCAATCAAGAATAATTTTTTCAGAACGATTTAAAATTTTTTAATTTTGTTGATAAATTTCACACCTTCTCGAATTTTTTTCTTGAAAGTAGTTAGGATTACGGGGGTATGTCCAATGACCAAAAATTATTGTTATAGATCCCCCTAGCTAAAAACAATTTTTTTAGACTGATTCCAAATTTTTTTTTTTCGCCAAAAAATTTCAGCACTATACCCCCCCTGTTGATTTTCCTTAAAAATTAGTTTTGGATTTTTAGTAATTTTGTTTGACGTCCTACAGAAAATTTGTTTAATACTTTTTTGTAGGTACCTATGGGCTCTACTTCAGAAAAAAGTTTCATTGAAATATATTTACTATTGTAGGAGTTATGGCTGTTTGAAAATTGGACTATATTTATGGGGTTTTTCTCGTTTTGCAGGGTCAAGAATCAACTTTTCGGATATTTTTGCGATTTCTACATATTCCTCGCCAAAATACGCGTAGTTTGCTTTTTTAAACATTAAAATCGTCCAATCCATTCGGGAGTTATAACGTTTTAAAGATTTGCATGAAATTTCGGGGCACCATTTTTGGCCTGAAATTAGATTTTCGATAAGGAATTTTTTTCTCGAAAGTGCCTAGGATTTCGGAGGTATGTGTAATGACCAAAAATGATTATAATTGAACCCTACAACAGAAAATAATTTTTTTAAAACGATTTGAAAAATTTTTTTTTCGCCCAAAACTTTCAGCACTTTCTCGAATTTTTTTCTCGAAAATGGGTAGGATTTCGGGGGTATGTATAATGACTAAAAATGATTGCAATTGCCCACTGTAACTAAATATAATTTTTTAGTATGTTTTGAAATTTTTTAATTTTGTCTAAAAATTTCAGTACCCTCTCGAATTTTTTTCTCGAAAGTGGATAGGATTTCGGGGGTATGTCTATTCACAAAAAATGATTGTAATTGATCCCTATAGCTAACAATATTTTTTTTAGAACGATTTAAAATTTTTTAATTTTGTTGAAAAATTTCACACCTTCTCGAATTTTTTTCTCCAAACTGGGTAGGATTTCGATGGTATATGTATTCACCAAAAATGATTGTAATTGCCCCCCGCAACCGAAAATAATTTTTCCAGAACGATTTGAAATTTTTGAATTGAATTGTTAATAACTTTTTAACGAAGCCTCCATCAACAAATTGGTATTCTCGATTTTCGTCTTATCTCGGCCTCTAGAATCCCCCATTAAAATTTTTCCTTGGCTGAACAATTTATTCTTGAAAAGTGGAAAATAAATTGTCCCTCTGATTTGGTTATTTTTTTTTTATTCTAGATGTAATTCTAATTCCAGCATATAGGTAGTGTTTTATTTTTAGATCACTAAACAATTTTTTTTTATGAAAAATGAAAAATAAATTATTTCTCTGATTTGGTTATTTTAGATTTTTAATTGCAAATGTAATTCTAATTTTATAGGGGGTTTTATTTTCGGGCGGCTAAACTGAATTTAACGAGATGCAGCGAGAAGGTCGTTCGGGATCGTGAAAGGTCATAAATTGACGATCGATGGAGAACGTCGGTTAAATAAAAGGCCGAATCAATTATCGCCAGCAACGATCCTCCATTGCGTCTCGTTGAACTCGTCAAAGCGTCATTGTGACAATGACACGAAACATGGAGGTCAGTCTGAGACGGTACACCCTCGATGGAACGTCGATTTGATTTGTTTAAAAATACAGAAATAAAGAAAATGGAAAATAACGTTCGTAATTACGGTGGACGAAGCGTCGAGATCGCGGAGGAAGATTAAGTTTGCTTTATTTAAGTTTATAAGTTGCTTGTTAACGAATTCTAACGATGGAATCTGAGTCGATCGGATTAGATTCGTACGATCGATAGTGGAAACACGTTATAGTGCACGTAGAGGCCTCGAGGAATGATTACTGTCTATTAATCTCGAGATACAAATGTTGTCAACAAAGCAATTAATAATTTATAAAGGAACTATTGAAATCAGCTGAATGTTCTTGAATATTTTTTTTTTGAGCTTTGGATTTTTTTTAAAGTTAAATTTGGATCCTGAAAATGTTGACAACATTGCTCGTTTTTAGTCGAGGACAAAATAATTATCAATATTTTGTAGATTTTTTAATATTTCGAAATTTTAGTAATTAGGATTTTGTTTTAGTTAAATTTGAATGTGAAAGATTTCATAAAAATTGTTTGTTTTCAATGGAAAATCGGAAACACTTTCTCGAAAAAATTGTCAACATTTTGTAAATTTTTATCAATTAATAAGAATGTTTTTTAAATTCAATTTGGATACCAAAAATGTTATAAAAATTGTTTGCTTTCAGTGGAAAGTCTAGAGGTAACTTTCTCGAAAAAATTATCAAAATTTTATAAATTTTTGGCTACTTTGAAATTTTAGTAAAAAGGATTTTTTTAAAGTTAAATTTGGATCCACAAAATATCGACAAAATTGCTTGTTTTTAGTCGAAAACAAAATAATTATCAATATTTTGTGAATTTTTTAATATTTCGAAATTTTAGTAATAAGGATTTTTCTTTAGTTAAATTTGAATGTGAAAAATTTTATAAAAATTGTTTGTTTTCAATGGAAAATCGAAAACACTTTCCCAAAAAAAGTTATTGAAATTTTTTATATTTTTGACGACTTCAAAATTGTAACCAAATAATAATTCTTTTTTAGTTAAATTTGGATGCTAAAAATGTTATAAAAATTGTTTGATTTCAGAGGAAAGTTGAAAACACTTTCCCAAAAAAAGTTATCAAAATTTTTGTAAATTTTTGACCACTTCAAAATTATAGCAAAATTATAATTCTTTTTTAGTTAAATTTGGATGCTAAAAATGTTATAAAAATTGTCTGTTTTCAATGGAAACTTTGAAAGACACTTCCCAAAAACAATTATCAAAATTTTGTAAAATTCTGGCTACTTCGAAATTTTTATCAAGCTATAAAAATGTTTTTTAAATTACATTTGGGTGCTAAAAATGTCATACAAATTGTTTGTTTTCAATGAAATGTCGAGAACACTTCAAAAAATTATCAATATTTTGAAAATTTCTGTCTACATCGAAATTTTTGCCAATAAGAATGTTTTTTAAATTAAATTTGAATAGAAATTATTTATTTTCAGTGAAAAATCGAGGACACCTTCTCAAAAAATTATCAAAAATTTGAAAATTTCTGTCTACTTCGAAATTTTTGCCAATAAGAATGTTTTTTAAATTCAATTTGAATAGAAATTATTTATTTTCAGTGAAAAATCGAGGACACCTCAAAAAATTATCAAAATTTTGAAAATTTCTGACTACTTCGAAATTTTTGCCAATAAGAATGTTTTTTAAATTAAATTTGGATAAAAATTGTTTGTTTTCAGTGAAAAATCGAGGACACTTTCTCAAAAAATTATCAAAATTTCGTAAATTTCTGGCTACTTTGAAATTTTTGCCAATAAGAATGTTTTTAAAATTAAATTTGGATAAAAATTGTTTGTTTTCACTGAAAAATCGAGGATACCTTCTCAAAAAACTATCAAAATTTCATAAATTTCTGGCTACTTTGAAATTTTAGTAATAAAAATTTTTTTAAATTAAATTTTAATAGAAATTATTTATTTTCAGTGAAAAGTCGAGGACACCTCAAAAAATTATCAAAATTTTGAAAATTTCTGTCTACTTCGAAATTTTTGCCAATAAGAATGTTTTTTAAATTAAATTTGGATAAAAATTGTTTGTTTTCAGTGAAAAATCGAGGACACCTTCTCAAAAAACTATCAAAATTTCATAAATTTCTGGCTACTTTCAAATATTAGTAATAAAAATTTTTTTAAAGTTAAATTTAGATCCTAAAAATGTCATTAAAAATACAAACGTTGTCAACAAAGCAATTAACAATTTCAAAAAAAACAATTACATCAGCTAAATGCTTTTGAATATTTTTTTTTATTCACATATCTTGACAAATTTAATAATTCAAGAGTTTTCATAAATAATAGTTTATAGATGTTAAAATTTGCTGAATGGACTCGCGTAAAATAATTAAAATTTTATTGCATATACAAGTACTTATCAGTACTTAACAAAGAGCCAATATTTTGAGCAATAAGAGGATTAAGGACTCGAAGTACGATTAATATAAAATATTCCATTTAGTGCAAAATAACGTTACATGCATTATTCAGTAAAATTCGAAGTGGCTAAAATCACAAACACATTCAACTAAATGATAATAAATATACCAATTTTCCAGATTGGAAAAAAAAACATTTGTCAAAAGACAGATTACAAAATTCTAAATAACTAAAATCACAAACCCATTTAACTAAATATCAACGATAATAAATATCTACCAATTTTCAATATTAAAAAAAAATAGTCCAAAGATTTTGAATAAAATTTAAAAAAATCTTTCCTATATTTTTACTCAGCATAATTAACAAATAAAATTATCCAATAAAACCTAAAATACATCTCCAATTTTTTCAAAAACCATACAATATAACCATTAAATATAATAATTAAATAACCATACTTACAATCAAGCATAATTAGCAAAAAAAAAATTACTCAATCCCAAAAATAAAAAAAACCATAGAATGCAACAATTGAATATTTATCCAACGCAAAAAACTTCATTTTAAAGAAATTATTTTCCCAAAGCAATTTCATAAAGGAGCAAAGTTAAATAAAAGAACAAAGTCGAATGAATTGAAACGATCGATCATCGTTAGCAGCGTCCCTAATTGCGATCGATCGTCGTTGGGGCGTCGTTACACCGGCCACGGATCAACGATCTATTGCTGGATCGGTTGCGTAATCGAGGATCGTGAAAAAGGTCCCAGTAAATAATTTTGTCGGCGCAGGTTTCGATAAATCTCGACCTCGTCGACTGTACATACGTATCGAAAGCCAACCGAGTTCGAGTTGCGCCATTGTTTGGCGCGCTCGACGGCGGTTCAGCTTTCGATATTTATCGATCTTGTCGCTCCTGGTAGTCTGCTCGTTGCGCAATAGTCGCAGATCGCGCGGAACAGCCGCGCGAACGACCGATCGACGTTTAGCAGTTATCGTTCCGCGTATTTTCGCGTCGAACTGTTCCGTTGTTACGGTGAAATACGTACGCGTGGACAGTTCGAGGGACGGATACAACGGACGACATTGTTCTGAGGGGGGAAAGTAGTCGACTCGTATACTGATCGCTCTCGAGTGAAACAAGCTGGTGCAAACGGGTCGGAATTGACGATTTTTTTGGGGAATTTATTGGGAAGAAAGTAACGCAGTAATCGTTTTCAAATTTTTGGAATATGTTGGGCTATTATTAGAGTATATTAGTGAATTTTTGTTGATTGAAAGGACTATAAATATTGGAGTTAGGAAAATTATTATTCGAGTGTAGAAAAGACTACTTTATTGGGTGAAATCAACTTGGTACAAACGATTTAAAACTTACGGTTTTTTGGGAATTTATTGCGAAGAAAGTAATGCACTAATCATTTTCAAATTTTCAGAATATGTTAATGTACTATTAAAGTATATAACTGAATTTTTGTTGATTGAAAGAACCATAAACATCGGAGTTAGGAACATTATTATTCGAGTGCAGAAAAGACTATTTAATTAGATGTAAACAACCTGGTGCAAATAGCTGAAAATCAACAAATTTTCAAGAATTTATTCCGAAGAAAATAATGCACTAATCATTTTCAAATTTTCAGACAATGTTAGTGTACTATTGAAGTACGTTACTGAATTTTTGTTGATTGAAAGAACCATAAACATTGGAGTTAGAAACATTATTATTCGAGTGCAGAAAAGACTACTTTATTGGATGAAATCAACTTGGTGCAAACGATTTAAAACTTACGGTTTTTTGGGAATTTATTGCGAAGAAAGTAATGCACTAATCGTTTTCAAATTTTCAGAATATGTTAATGTACTATTAAAGTATATAACTGAATTTTTGTTGATTGAAAGAACCATAAACATCGGAGTTAGGAAAGTTATTATTCGAGTGCAGAAAAGACTACTTTATTGGATGAAATCAACTTGGTGCAAACGATTTAAAATTGACAATTGTTTGGGAATTTATTGTGAAAAAAGTAATGCACTAATCATTTTCAAATTTTCAGAATATGTTAGTGTACTATTGAAGTATATAACTGAATTTTTATTAATTGAAAGAACCATAAACATCGGAGTTAGGGAAATTATTATTCGAGTGTAGAAAAGACTAGTTTATTAGGTGAAGACAACTTGGTACAAATTGCTGAAAAACAACAAATTTTCAAGAATTTATTCCGAAGAAAGTAAAGCACCAATCATTTTCAAATTTTTAGGATATCTTACTATACTACCAGAGTACATAACTGAATTTTTATTAATTGAAATAACCATAAACATCGGAGTTAGAGAAGTTATTATTCGAGTGCAGAAAAGACTATTTAAGTAGGTTTAATCAACCTGGTGCAAACGATTTAAAACTAACGTTTTTTTGGGAATTTATTGCGATGAAAGTAATGCACTAATCATTTTCAAATTTTCAGGCAATGTTAGTGTACTATTGAAGTATATAACTGAATTTTTATTAATTGAAAGAACCATAAACATCGGAGTTAGGAAAATTATTATTCGAGTGTAGAAAAGACTACTTTATTGGGTGAAATCAACTTGGTGCAAACGATTTAAAACTAACGTTTTTTTGAAATTTATTGTGAAAAAAGTAATGCACTAATCATTTTCAAATTTTCAGAATATGTCAGTGTACTATTAAAGTATATAACTGAATTTTTATTAATTGAAAGAACCATAAACATCGGAGTTAAGAAAATTATTATTCGAGTGCAGAAAAGACTACTTTATTGGGTGAAATCAACTTGATGCAAACGATTTAAAACTAACGTTTTTTTGGAATTTATTGTGAAAAAAGTAATACACTAATCATTTTCAAATTTTCAGAATATATTAGTGTACTATTAAAGTATACAACTGAATTTTTGTTGATTGAAAGAACCATAAACATCGGAGTTAGAAAAATTATTAGTCGAGTGTATAAAAGACTAGTCTGTCAGGCAGAAATATCCTGGTGCAAACGATCAAAAACCAACGATTTTTCGAGAATTTATTACGAAGAAAGTAATGCACTAATTATTTTCAAATTTTCAGAATATCTCACTACACTACTAGAGTACATAACTGAATTTTTATAAACTGAAAATTCTATAAACACCGAAGTTAATAAAATTATTATTCGAGCGTACAAAAGACTAGTTCATTAGATGGAATCAACCTGGTATAGACGGTCGAAAACCAACAAATTTTTGATAATTTATTCCAAAGCAAATAATGCACTAATTATTTTGAAATTTTCAGAATATCTTACTATACTACTAGAGTACATAACTGAATTTTTATTAATTGAAAAAACCATAAACATCGTAGTTAACAAAATTATTATTCCAGTACCTAAATAACCAGGTATAGAAAACGAAACAACCTAACAACTTTCGAAAATCAAGAACTCTTCAAAAATTTATTGCAAAGAAACTAATGTACCAATCATTCTCAAATTTTCAGAATATCTTACCATAATACCAGACTACACAACCAAATTTTTATCAACCAAAAAACCCACAAACATCGTAATAAACAAAATTATTATTCTAGTACCCAAATAACCAGGCGTAGCAAACGAAACAACCTAACAACTTTCGAAAATCAAGAACTCTTCAAAAATTTATTGCAAAGAAACTAATGTACCAATCATTCTCAAATTTTCCGAATATCTTACCATACTACCAGACTACACAACCAAATTTTTATTAACCAAAAAACCCACAAACATTGCAGTGAAAAAATTATTATTCCAGCGTATAGAATCCACTGTACAGAAAATTAGTCAGCAAACTTAGATTTTGAAATGGAAACGATGAATTATAACGCCTAATACCGTTGGTAGATAACTCTGTGGGAGTTATCGGTTAAACAAATAGAATGTTTAGGAAGGGAAGGAATCCAGTTTATTCAACAACGTCGATGTAGAGGCGTTTATAAAACTTTCCAAGAACGCACGCGTCGGCGATCTTTGACTAAAAAGACGACTTCTCCCCGTTTCGTTCGCGGAAGAAAGATCGATTCGATTACGACGTCCATGGATGACGTATAGTTTATTCCCGATGATTCAGCCGCTGTGGAATTCGTGCATCGTGTTTGCAATTTTTAGTTTTTTATTTCGCTCCCACGCCCGATAGAAACTTTATTCGACTAACGAGTAACGGAAAAACAATCCAACGATTTTTTTATTCGCCCCGCCGAGCGCTCGTTAGACAATACGACGAACGACGTTACATCGGCGCTGAAAACCATGCTCGTCCTAAAAATAACCGTATAGAAAATAGGACCGTGGTTGGGGGCAACATTTTGTTTCCCTTGGACATATTTATGGGCCTGCAGAGCAACGTCTTGTAAGTTTCGTCGCCATTTACCTACCAAACAAGAGCTCTCGACGAAAGTTGGACGCGTTTGGGTGTTAAAAGTGTTTTAAAAATTGTTTGCTTTCAGTGCAAAGTCTGGAAGACACTTTCCTCGAAGAAATTAGGTGTATTTTGTAAATTTTCGTCTACTTTGAAATTTTAGGATTTTTTTTTAAATGTTGAATTTGGATTCTAAAAATGTTGTCAAAGTTGTTTTTAGTCGAAGACAAATAAATTATTAAAATTTTGTAAAATTTTGGCTACTTTGAAATTTTAGAAGGTTTTTTTTAATGTTGAATTTGGATTCTAAACATGTCAAAATTGTTTGCTTTTAGTCGAAGACAAATAAATTATCAAAATTTTGTAAAATTCTGGCTACTTTGAAATTTTAGAAGGTTTTTTTAAATGTTGAATTTGGATTCTAAAAACGTTGTCAAAATTGTTTGTTTTTAGTCGAAGACAAATAAATTATTAAAATTTTGTAAAATTTTGGCTACTTTGAAATTTTAGAAGAATTTTTTTTGAAGTTGAATTTGGATTCTAAAAATGTTGTCAAAATTGTTTGTTTTTAGTCGAAGACAAATAAATTATCAAACTTTTGTAAAATTTTGGCTACTTTGAAATTTTAGGTTTTTTTAAATGTTGAATTTGGATTTTAATAATGTTGTCAAAATTGTTTGTTTTTAGTCGAAGACAAAAAAATTATCAAAATTTTGTAAAATTTTGGCTACTTTGAAATTTCAGAAGGATTTTTTTTTAATTTGAATTTGGATTCTAAAAATGTTGTCAAAGTTGTTATTAGTCGAAGACAAATAAATTATTAAAATTTTGTAAAATTTTGGCTACTTAGAAATTTTAGTTAGAAGGATTTTTTTAAAGTTGAATTTGAATTCTAAAAATGTTGTCAAAATTGTTTGTTTTTAGTCGAAGACAAAAAAGTTATTAATATTATGTAAATTTTTAGATATTTCGAAATTTTAGTAATAAGGATTTTTATTAGTTAAATTATCTTGTCAAAAAAAATTATTAACATTCTTTAAATTTTTGTGTATTTTGAAATTTTTATCAAGTAATGAGAATGCTTGTTTTAGTTAAATTTGGATGCTAAAAATGTTATAAAAATTGTTTGCTTTCAATGGAAAGCAACCTTCTCAAAAAATTATCAAAATTTTGTAAATTTTTGTGTATTTTGAAATTTCAACCAAGTTATAAGAATGTTTTTTAAAATACATTTGGGTGTTAAAAATATTATAAAAATTGTTTGCTTTCAGTGAAAAGTCGAGGACATTTTTTTAAAAAATTATCAAAATTTTGTAAATTTTTGGCTACTTTGAAATTTTAATTAAAACGATTTTTTTTAAGTTGAATTTGGTTTCTAAAAATGTCATTAAAATTGTTTGCTTTTAGTCGAAAACAAAAAAATGATCAAAATTTTGTAAATTTTTGGCTACTTTGAAATTTTAATTCGAAGGATTTGTTTAAAGTTAAATTTGGATCCTAAAAATGTCATCAAAATTGCCTGTTTTTAGTCGAGGACAAAAAAATTATCAAAATTTTGTGAATTTTTGGCTACTTTGAAATTTTAGTTAGAGACATTTTTTTAAAGTTGAATTTGGATCCTAAAAATGTTGTCAAAATTGTTTGTTTTTAGTCGAGAACAAAAAAACTATCAAAATTTTGTAAATTTTTGGCTACTTCGAAATTTTAATTAGAAGGATTTGTTTAAAGTTGAATTTGGATCCTAAAAATTTCATCAAAATTGTCTATTTATAGTCGAAAACCAAAAAATTATCAAAATTTTGTAAATTTTTGACTATTTTGAAATTATAGTTAGAAGGATTTTTTTAAAGTTAAATTTGGATTTTAAAAATGTTGTCAAAATTGTAAAATTATCAATATTAAGTTAATTTTTATATATTTCGAAATTTTAGTAATACGGATTTTTATTAGTTAAATTATCTTGTCAAAAAAAATTATTAACAGTTTGCAAATTTTTGACCATTTCAAAACTGTAGCCAAATAATAATTCTTTTTTAGTTAAATTTGGATGCTAAAAATGTTATAAAAATCGTTTGATTTCAGAGGAAAGTCGAAAACACTTTCCCAAAAAAAGTTATCAAAATTTTGCAAATTTTTGACCACTTCAAAATTGTAGCCAAGTAATTAGAATTTTGTTTTAGTTAAATTGAGATGTCAAAAATGTCTTAAAAATTGTTTATTTTAGTGGAAATTCGAGGACAAATTCTCAAAAAATTATCAAAATTTTATAAATTTCTAGCTACTTCGAAATTTTTGCCAAGAAGAATGTTTTTTAAATTAAATTTGAATAGAAATTATTTATTTTCAGTGAAAAGTCGAGGACACCCCAAAAAATTATCAAAATTTTGAAAATTTTTGGCTACTTCAAAATTTTTGCCAATAAGAATGTTTTTTAAATTAAATTTGGATAAAAATTGTTTGCTTTCAATGGAAACTCTGGAGGACACTTCCCAAAAACAATTATAAAAATTTTGTAAATTTTTGATTACCTCGAAATTATAGCCAAACGATAATAATATTCAGTACTTAAATTTAGATGTCAAAATTGTCATAAAAATTATTTTCGATGCAAAATCGAGGACCTCTTCCAATTAAAATTTCGTAAATTTTTGGCAACTTCAAAATTTCACTAATAAAAATTTTTTTTATCCATCAATAAATCAGGAATATTTTCTTGATCAGCCATTTTGCCTCGATCCACGCGAAAACCCAGTTCCATCGTTCAATTTCCATAATTATTTCTCACCTCAATAAAAATAAAAAATGTTCCTTCGATCAATTTTCCCATCCCAAACCCAACTTTGGCTCGATGGCGAGAAAATTTAAACAAATAGAACGAGAAAAAAAAGAGTCTATTTGGCTTGGAAAAGAAATTCACAACCTTTGTTCCATTTCCGCATAATTTACACATTTTCAAAAGGTAATGTCGAAGACAATTAAAAGAAAGGTTCTGAATTGTTCTCGCAAGAAAATGGAGGCAACCTTTCCCCCTCATTTGCACGCACTTTAATATTCCCTCTTCGTCTGGGAAAATATCGCGAGAAATGTAACTCGCGGTTAACCTAATTCTTAATAAAAATTGTTTTAAGTAAAAAAATGGGCGATAATAGCCCTTCCCGCGGACGAATTTTTTTCCCAGAGTCGCTTTACGCGCAAACAACACGGATACATATGGTGAATTTGTTGTGTAATTAAAAAGTCGTACGCTTCATCTGCGCGGGAACGTTGAATTTCGCTGGGTAGAAAACAAATCCTCATTTGGTACGAAACAAATGACCCCATTTTCCGACAGCCTTTTTGCTCGAGCGGTTTCTATGTTCGTTCGGTTTTTATTTCCCGGATGTCATGTTCTTCTCCTAAACGAACTAACGAATGATAGCTCCTAGTTATTCTCCAACATGATATCCACGTTGCAAAATTAAAAAAAAAAATGTTTCTATGTATCATAACACACTAATGATTCTTCATTTGAAATATGACAGCAAGATTAATGTTCGAAACTATTTATTGGATAATATTCATAATATAGAGACACCTGCAAAAATGACTATAAATTTATATACACGGTGTTTGGTTATTCATGGGAAAAATTTTAATGGGGGATTCTGGAGGCCAAAATAAGACGAAAATGAAGAATAGAAATTTGTTGATGGAGGCTTCGTTAAAAAGTTATTAACGTTTAAAGTTGTGTGTGCGCAGCTGTTCTCACAGGCGGAACTTTAAACGTTAATAACTTTTTAACGAAGCCTCGATCAACAAATTGGAATTCTTGATTTTCGTCTTATTTTGGTCTCTAGAATCCTCTATTAGAATTTTTCCTAGGGTTGACTGAACACCCTGTATATATGAATATTTTTTGTATCGTGGATACACTTTTTCTAAGTGTAGATTTAATTAAAATCTTAATTAGTTCTATCTAATTTTATATGAGAAATTTTCTTCGTTTCGAGACAAGTTATAAAAAAATATAGAAATTTTATTCGATTCTGTTCCACGGTTTTAAATTTTATTATAATTTGTCATTTTATCGCTTCAAAAATATTGCTTTTTGATTGATAACGATTTAAGTTTTGTAAGGACACAGTAGGCTTGCAATTTTTCGAGAATTTATTGCGAAGAAAGTAATGCACTGATTATGTTCAAATTCTCAGAATATGTTAGTGTACTATTAAAGTATGTAACTGAATTTTTTTTAATTGAAAGAGCCATAAACATCGGAGTTAGGAACATTATTATTCGAGCGTAGAAAAGACTATTTTATTAGGTGAAATCAATCTAGTGCAATCGGTCGAAAACCTACAAATTTTTGAGAATTTATTACGAAAAAAGTAATATGAGAAACATTTTCAAATTTTCAGAATATGTTAGTGTACTATTAAAGTATATGACCGAATTTTTTTTAATTGAAAGAACCATAAATATCGGAGTTATCAAAATTATTATTCGAACGTAGAAAAGACTATTTTATTAGATGTAATCAATCTAGGGCCAATGTTGGAAAACCAACAAATTTTTGAGAATTTCTTACGAAGAAAGTAATGCACTAATTATTTCCAAATTTTCAGAATATCTTACTATACTATTGTAGTACATAACTGAATTTTTATAAATCGAAAATCCTATAAACAACGAAGTTAATAAAATTATTATTCGAGTGTCTAAAACACTGGTTCATTAGGTGCAATCGGTCGAAAACAAACAAATTAACGAGAATTTATTACGAAGAAAGTAATGTACTAATTATTTTCAAATTTTCAGAATATCTTACTATAATACTAGAGTGCATAACTGAATTTTTATAAACTAAAAATCCTATAAACACCGAAGTTAACAAAATTATTATTCGAGTGTATAAGATACTAGTTTATTGGGTGCAATCGGTCGAAAACCAACAAATTTTCGGGAATTTATTACAAAAAAAGTAATGCATCAATTGTTTTCAAAATTTCAGAATATCTTACTATACTACTAAATTACATAACTGAATTTTTATAAGTTAAAAATCCTATAAACAATGAAGTTAATAAAATTATTATTCGAGTGTCTAAAACACTGGTTCATTAGGTGCAATCGGTCGGAAACAAACAAATTTTCGAGAATTTATTACGAAGAAAGTAATGTACTAGTTATTTTCAAATTTTCAGAATATCTTACTATACTATTGTAGTACATAACTGAATTTTTATAAATCGAAAATCCTATAAACAACGAAGTTAATAAAATTATTATTCGAGTGTATAAAACACTAGTTTATTAGGTGGACTTACCCTGGAGCAAATAGCTGAAAATCAACAAATTTTTGAGAATTTATTACGAAGAAAGTAATGCATCAATTATTTTCAAATTTTGGGAATATCTTACTATACTACTAGAGTACATAACTGAATTTTTATAAATTGAAAATCCTATAAATAGTGAAGTTAATAAAATTATTATTCGACCATACAAAAGACTAGTTCATTAGATGGCATCAACCTGGTACAAACGGTCGAAAACCAACAAATTTTTGATAATTTATTCCAAAGAAAGTAATCCACTAATCATTTTCAAATTTTCAGAATATCTTACTATACTACTAGAGTACATAACTGAGTTTTTATAAACTAAAAATCCTATAAACACCGAAGTTAATAAAATTATTATTCGAGTATATAAAACACTAGTTTATTAGATGGAATCAACGT
This sequence comes from Colletes latitarsis, assembly GCF_051014445.1. Classification (NCBI taxonomy): domain Eukaryota; kingdom Metazoa; phylum Arthropoda; class Insecta; order Hymenoptera; family Colletidae; genus Colletes; species Colletes latitarsis. Next base: position 19,289,695 of record NC_135145.1, read on the forward strand.
GGTACAAACCAACAAATTTTTGATAATTTATTCCAAAGAAAGTAATCCACTAATCATTTTCAAATTTTCAGAATAGCTTGCTGTTCTACTAGAGTACATAACTGAATTTTTATAAACTGAAAATCCTATAAACAACGAAGTTAACAAAATTATTATTCGAGTATATAAAACACTAGTTTATTAGGTACAATCAGTCGAAAACCAACAAATTTTTGAGAATTTATTGCAAAGAAAGTAATTCACTAACCATTTTCAAATTTTCAGAATATCTTACTATACTATTGTAGTACATAACTGAATTTTTATAAATTGAAAATCCTATAAACATCGAAGTAAACAAAATTATTATTCGAGTATATAAAACACTAGTTTATTAGATGGAATGAACATGGTACAAACCAACAAATTTTCGAGAATTTATTCCAAAGAAAGTAATGCACTGATCATTTTCAAATTTTCAGAATATCTTACTATACTACTAGAGTACATAACTGAATTTTTATAAACTAAAAATCCTATAAACACCGAAGTAAATAAAATTATTATTCGATTATATAAAACACTAGTTTATTAGATGGAATCAACATGGTACAAACCAACAAATTTTTGATAATTTATTCCAAAGAAAGTAATCCACTAATCATTTTCAAATTTTCAGAATATCTTACTATACTATTGCACTATACAACTAAATTTTCGTTAACATCGAAATAAAATAAAAAAAAATATAAAAACCTAGTGACTCCGCGACTGCGTCTAAATTTTACTAACATCGTAGCTTGATCACGACCGCGATATCAGTTTCAGGCGTTTATGGGTGGGACAAAGTCGAGCTTGGCGACGCCGTAAAGAATGCAAGGCCGTGGAAAGATCGCCCGGTTCGCGGAGGTGAGGCTCGTCAGTATTTTTCGCCGTCAGCTGAGCAAAGATTGACATCACCGCGTGCCAGAGCGGTGATTCACGGCGAAGAAAGTGCTCGAGAGTCGATGGTGCCGGGAACTGGATCGAAATAGCCGCTCACCGGCAATTAAGATTATCGAACATGGCAGCGCCATCGAGAGTCTTCGTTAATTCTTTCCAGAAGCCTCCACACACTCGCGTACCACTTTCGACTCGTAACATTCCGCAAAGTTCGACTCTCACATTGAATTCGCGATTCAAACTTCAACAAACACTAAAAACGATGTTCGTCATTCGACAGTCGTAAATAATTGTGTAATCGGAAACAATTCGTCTGGGTTAATGGCTGACCGACTGCAGCGCCCTCTAGGGACATACGAGTGACGTGTGTTTCTATGTCCTTCCTTGTCTTGCAATTGAAACGACATAGAAGATGGACGTTCCTATGTCTTTTCAGTTGTAAGACAAGGAAGAAAATAAAAATGGACGTCGTTTCGATGTTTCGTGTGTCCTCAGCCTGAATCGATGCCCATACTGTAGTCAAATTTTAGGTTAGTATGTTCTGAACGATACTGGAGACTACAAGCGTCGTGTTGTTAATAGTATACGGTTATTTTTTCACTTATTGTTTGTACACTTCATTTTTATAGTTTTATATGTTTGGAATACTAATATTCTGAATATTCAGTAAATAATTAAAACGAAAATAAATTCGATGTGTTAATGGAAAATCGACAGAAGTACGTTCTATGAATCGATGCTTGCAGTTTCGTCAAATTTTAGGTTAGTTTGTTCTTCACGAGGATACTGTTGAATACAAACATCGCGTTGTTAATAGTATACGGTTATTATTTCACCTATAGTTTTTGCACTTCATTTCTAAATCTTTATATATTCGAAAAACTAATATTCTGAAGTGAGATGCAGTGTATTACTGTCAGTAAATAATTAAAACGAAAATAAATTCGATGTGTTAATGGAAGATCGACAGAAGTACATACGTTCTATGAATCGATGCTTGCAGTTTCGTCAAATTTTAGGTTAGTACGTTCTGAACGATACTGGAGACTACAAGCGTCGTGTTGTTAATATTATACGGTTATTATTCCACTTATTGTTTGTGCACTTGATTTCTATATCTTTATATGCTCAATAAACTAATATTCTAAAGTGAGATGCAGCGTATTGCTGTCAGTAAATAATTGAAACGGAACAGATTCGTCTGAGTTAATGGCTGACCGACAGAAGCGCGCTCTGTGAATCGAATTCCAGAACTTTAGTCAAATAGGTTAGTTTGTTCTCAACGAGGATACTGGAGAGTACAATAATCGCGTTGTTAATAGTATACGGTTATTATTTCACCTATAGTTTGTGCATTTCATTTCTAAATCTTTATATATTCGAAAAACTAATATTCTAACGTGAGATGCAGTGTATTACTGTCAGTAAATAATTAAAACGAAAATAAATTCGATGTGTTAATGGAAGATCGACAGAAGTACATACGTTCTATGAATCGATGCTTGCAGTTTCGTCAAATTTTAGGTTAGTACGTTCTGAACGATACTGGAGACTACAAGCGTCGTGTTGTTAATATTATACGGTTATTATTCCACTTATTGTTTGTGCACTTGATTTCTATATCTTTATATGCTCAATAAACTAATATTCTAAAGTGAGATGCAGCGTACTGCTGTCAGTAAATAATTGAAACGGAACAGATTCGTCTGAGTTGATGGCTGATCGACAGAAGCGCGCTCTGTGAATCGAATTCCAGAACTTTAGTCAAATAGGTTAGTTTGTTCTCAACGAGGATACTGGAGAGTACAAACGTCGCGTTATTAATAGTATACGGTTATTATTTCACCTATAGTTTGTGCACTTCATTTCTAAATCTTTATATATTCGAAAAACTAATATTCTGAAGTGAGATGCAGTGTATTACTGTCAGTAAATAATTAAAACGAAAATAAATTCGATGTGTTAATGGAAGATCGACAGAAGTACATACGTTCTATGAATCGATGCCTGAAGTTTCGTCAAATTTTAGGTTAGTACGTTCTGAACGATACTGGAGACTACAAGCGTCGAGTTGTTAATAGTATACGGTTATTGTTCCACTTATTGTTTGTACACTTGATTTCTATATCTTTATATGCTCAATAAACTAATATTCTAAAGTGAGATGCAGCGTACTGCTGTCAGTAAATAATTGAAACGGAACAGATTCGTCTGAGTTAATGGCTGACCGACAGAAGCGCGCTCTGTGAGTCGAATTCCAGAACTTTAGTCAAATAGGTTAGTTTGTTCTCAACGAGGATACTGGAGAGTACAAGCGTCGAGTTGTTAATAGTATACGGTTATTATTTCACCTATAGTTTGTGCATTTCATTTCTAAATCTTTATATATTCGAAAAACTAATATTCTAACGTGAGATGTAGTGTATTATTGTCAGTAAATAATTAAAACGAAAATAAATTCGATGTGTTAATGGAAGATCGACAGAAGTACATACGTTCTATGAATCGATGCCTGCAGTTTCGTCAAATTTTAGGTTAGTACGTTCTGAACGATACTGGAGACTACAAGCGTCGTGTTGTTAATAGTATACGGTTATTATTCCACTTATTGTTTGTGCACTTGATTTCTATATCTTTATATGCTCAATAAACTAATATTCTAAAGTGAGATGCAGCGTACTGCTGTCAGTAAATAATTGAAACGGAACAGATTCGTCTGAGTTAATGGCTGACCGACAGAAGCGCGCTCTGTGAATCGAATTCCAGAACTTTAGTCAAATAGGTTAGTTTGTTCTCAACGAGGATACTGGAGAGTACAAACATCGCGTTGTTAATAGTATACGGTTATTATTTCACTTATTGTTTGTGGGATTCTAGAGGCCAAAATAAGACGAAAATCAAGAATACCAATTTGTTGATGAAGGCTTCGTTAAAAAGTTAGTAACATTTAAATTAAAAAATTTCAAATCATTTTAAAAAAATTACTGTCGGCTGCGGGGGTCAACTACAATCATTTTTTGTGAATACACATATCTTCGAAATTTTATCCACTTTCGAGAAAAAAAATCGGGTAGGTGCTGAAATTTTTCGGTGAAAAAAGAATTTTTCAAATCGTTCTAAAAAAATTATTTTTGATTGCAGGGACCAATTATAATAATTTTTGGCCAATAGACATACCTTCGAAATCCTAACCACTTTTGAGAAAAAAATTCCTTACCGAAAATATCATTTCTGGCCAAAAATGATTCCCCGAAATTTCGTGCGAATCTTTAAAATGTCATAACTTCTGAACGGATTGGACGATTTTAATGTTTAAAAAAGCAAATTGCGCGTATTTTAGTGTAGAATATGTAGAAATCGCAAAAATATTCAAAAAGTTGGTCCTTGACCCCGCAAAATGAAAAAAACCCCATAAAAATGATCCAATATTCAAACAGCCATAACTCCTGCAATAGTGAATGTATTTCAATGAAACTTTTTTCTGAAGTAGAGCCCATAGGTACCTACAAAAAAGTATTAAACAATTATTCTGTAGGACGTCAAACAAAATTACTAAAAATCGAAAACTAATTTTTAAGGAAAATCAACAACAGGTAAGTGCTGAAATTTTTCGGCGAAAAAAAAAAATTTTGATTCGTTCTAAAAAAATTATTTTTAGCTAGGAGGACCAATTATAATCATTTTTGGTGAATAGACATACCCCCAAAAACCTACTCGGTTTCGAGAAAAAAATTCGAATAGATGGACAAATTTTTGGACGAAATTGAAAAATTTCAAATCGTTCTAGAAAAATTATTTCTAGGTTCTGGGGTCAATTACAATCATTTTTGGTGAAGAGTCATATCCCCGAAATCCTACTCATTTCCTAGAAAAAAATTCGAAAAGGTGTGAAATTTTTCGACAAAATTAAAAAATTTCAAATCGTTCTGGAAAAATTATTTTCAGTTGCGGGGGACAGTTACAGTCATTTTTGGTCATTACACACACCCCCGAAATCCCACGCACTTTCGAGAAAAAAATTCCTTACCGAAAATCTAATTACGTGCCTAAATTTTTCGACGAAAACAAAAAATTTCAAATCGTTCTGGAAAAATTATATTTAGTTGTAGGGGTCAATCATAAGCATTTTTGGTGAATAGACATACCCTCGAAATCCTACGCACTTTCGAGAAAAAAATTCGTGAAGATGGACAAATTTGATTAATAATTCGAAATTCGAATTTTAAAAAGAAATTTTAATGAACGATTCTAGAGGCCAAAATAAGACGAAAATCAAGAATAGCAATTTGTAGATTGAGGCTTCGTTAAAAAGTTATTAACAATTGCGCCTGTGGCGTGCGCCAGCGTCTCACAGGCTTAACTTTAAACGTTAATAACTTTTTAACGAAGCCTCAATCAACAAATTAGTATTCTTGATTTTCGTCTTATTTTTGCCTCTAGAATCTCCCATTAAAATTTTTCCCAGGTTTGGCCAAACACCCGTTCGAAAAACTAATATTTAAAAGTTAAATACGACGCATTGCTATCAATAAATAATTGAGTTAACTGGAACAAATTCGATATGTTAATGGAAGATCGACAGAAGTACGTTCTATGAATCGATGCCCATACTTTAGTCAAATTTTAGGTTAGTTTATTCTCAACGATACTGTCGAGTACAATAATCACATTCTCAATAATATAGTTATTTTTCCACCTATAGTTCAATCATTCACATATCTTTATAACACGTATATCTATCAGTCTCTCTTAAAACTAACTTCAATCGAGTGAAAAAAGATGCAATATTATTTTGAGGTTAACAAATGTCCCAATACAACATATCACATACGATTCGATAATCAATATCATTCTACGAAATATCAACATTTTAAAATTAAAATCGCCCATTGGCAGTTCCATTAAACGATAGAAATTCCTCACTCTCGATTCCTCCCCTAAATTAACAAGATACCCCCTCCCTAAAAATGTTTACTCTCATAAATGCAAGCTCGCGAAACGCAATTTTTATTCCTCCCAAACGCAGAAATAAAATTATTTTCGAGTCCGTATTCCTCAACGAATCGACGATAAAAACGGACAAATGACGCAGTGATCACCGGGATCGTTCGATCCGGAACATCTTGCACGACGAGATTGCGCACATTACGACTGGAGAAACAATTCGTTCGGGGCTCGTCGCTTGTAAATCCGAACGATTAACTTCGTCCGGAATTTCGAACGGAACGTCGTATTTATTTTACCGTTTGGCGGGGGGCGGGGGGCGGGGGACGGGGGGCGGGGGTGGGGGGCGGGGCCGTTTTCGGTAGTGCCAAACGTTGTTGCGTCGTTTCGACAGCCACTCTCTTCTTCCGTCGACTACGGGATTCTGGGAGCTTTTTTTTTTTCATCCCCCTCCCTCCAACGCTGCAATCTCGTCGGTACATCGAGTATGCGCACTTTTCGCTAAAAAGCGACGCGTGTCGCGCCCGATATCGTTCTGGAAAAATGGTCGGCGAAAAAAAACGGGAAAATGGCGGCGGACAACGATGTTCCGCGAACGGAACATCGTCTTTCGTTTCGCCGTTTTCTGCGTTCCCGCGCCACCGGTGCACTCGTATCGTGTAACAGCGCCGTAAAAACGAACGTGCCTCGCCCATTGGTGCACGTTATTTCGTTATTTTAATGCATTTCCGTTCGCGTTATCGAACGGACTGTTCCTGGGACGCTGGAATGTATTTAAAAATCGAAATAAGTATAAATTAGACAATACTGAGCTGTAAATTATTTTTGTCATGTTGTTGAACAAATACTGTGGTGGAAAATATATTTTAAATGTGAGTGATGACCATTTAGGTACTGTGGGTCCTTGAGAAGTTGACTAGGGGGCGTTTGCTCCGCCTATCTTCGCTTTCACTTCGTCGTATCGGCCAATAGGGCGCGTGGGCGTGTCGAGCTGGAGTGGGGAGCCACTCAGACCCGCATTCCTTTCACTAATCTACTTCTCGAGGACGCACAGTACACAATAAATAATTTTTGACGCGTTGTTAAACAAATATTGTGGTGGAAAATATATTTCAAATGTGAGTGATGACCATTTCGGTACTGTGGATCCTTGAGAAGTTGACTAGGGGGCGTTTGCTCCGCCTATCTTCGGGCGTGGGCGTGTCGAGTTGAAGTGGGGAGCCAATGAGACCCGGATTCCTTTCACTAATCTACTTCTCGAGGACGCACAGTACACAGTAAATAATTTTTGACGCGTTGTTGAACAAATATTGTGGTAGAAAATATATTTCAAATGTGAGTGATGACCATTTGATACTGTGTGACCTCGAGAAGCTGGCTAGGGGGCGTTTGCTCCGCCTATCTTCGGTTTTACTTCGTCGTATCGGCCAATGGGGGGCGTGGGCGTGTCGAGTTGAAGTGGGGAGCCAATGAGACCCGGATTCCTTTCACTAGCCGACTTCTCGAGGACGCACAGTACACAATAAATACTTTTTATCACGTTGTTAAACAAATATTGTGGTGGAAAATATATTTTAAATGTGAGTGATGACCATTTCGGTACTGTGGTTCCTTGAGAAGTTGACTAGGGGGCGTTTGCTCCGCCTATCTTCGCTTTCACTTCGTCGTATCGCCCAATAGGGGGCGTGGGCGTGTCGAGCTGGAGTGGGGAGCCAATCAGACCCACATTCCTTTCACTAATCTACTTCTCGAGGACGCACAGTACACAGTAAATACTTTTTATCACATTGTTAAACAAATATTGTGGTGGAAAATATATTTCAAATGTGAGTGATGACCATTTGATACTGTGGGTCCTTGAGAAGTTGACTAGGGGGCGTTTGCTCCGCCTATCTTCGCTTTCACTTCGTCGTATCGCCCAATAGGGGGCGTGGGCGTGTCGAGCTGGAGTGGGGAGTCACTCAGACCCGCATTCCTTTCACTAGTCGACTTCTCGAGGACGCACAATACGTTTGTTTCGTTTTATTCAGTATTTTAATAGTGTTTTTCATTATTTATCGTATGATTGTGTAGTATGAGATTAAAATAATTGCTTAGAACCTGTATTCTAGATATACACGAGCTCCAATTTCGCGTCGGGAATTCCCATTCGGGTTTTTAATATTTGTTTTCAGTTTAACGAAGTTCAGCGCGTACGTCGACGAGAAAGATGATTTGTATCACGGGATAGTCGAGATAAAAATCACGATTGAACTCTGTTTCCGGGTGAATACAAGCAAGAAATGGCTTCGCAACTTTCCTCGGGCCGGAGATGGATAAAATTTAATTCCAATAACAACCTCGGATAAATAAAACTACGGAACGGGTAGATGGGCGATGTTTGTTCGGTCGAAGATTCGGATAACTTAATATTTGCTCGATACGAGATGTACCATGTTGCTTAGTTAATAAAGTGAAATATAGAGAAAACAATTTTGAACCATCTTATGCTATGTTTAAATAAAAATTCAATCATAATTGGAGTATTCTGTTTACAAAAATAATATTAAATGCGTGCTTAAATTAATAATACTTTATTTAATTCTGTAACTATTTTTCAAAAATTCCTTTTAAAGAATCCAAAATATAGATCAAAACATCGAGTTGATATTAAAAAATATGGTATTAATATGATAACAAAAAATATGGTATTAATATGGTATTAAAAAATATGATATTAATACGATATTAAAAAATTCCAAAGGTCTAAAAAATTTGACAGTAAAATTCCATTTATTGGATACTGTAAGTGTATATAATTTTCGTCAAATTAGTCTTCGGTTTTTCGTTCGAAATTTTATTTAGAAAAATAATATCAAATACATGTTTAAATTAACAACACAAATCTATTTCATTTTGCAACCATTTTTCAGAATCTCTTTTTAAAGAATACAAACTATAAAACTTTGAGTCGATATTAAAAAACTCCAAAAGTTCAACAAAAATGAAATAAAAATTCATTTATCGAATACTATATACAGAGTATTCGACCACAAAAATTTTAATGGGAGATTCTAGAGGCCAAAATAAGACGAAAATCAAGAATACCAATTTGTTAATCAAGGCTTCGTTAAAAAGTTATTAACGTTTAAAGTTCCACCCGTGAAACGGGAATCTGCGAACAGCGTGCGCGGAACTTTAAACGTTAATAACTTTTTAACGAAGCCTCAATCGACAAATCGATATTCTTCATTTTCGTCTTATTTTGGTCTCTAGAATCCCCCATTAAAATTTTTCCAAGGGTTGTCGAACACCCTCTTTTAATTAGCGACAGAAATCCATTTAATTCTGCAACTATTTTTAAATAATACAAAATATAAAACTCGTCGATATTGAAAAATTCCAAATGTCCAAAAAATTCATTTATACGTGGAACAAAATTTTCGTCGAGTTTTCGGTTCGCGCGTACGAAATTATTATCCGGCCAAGAGTTTCGCGGGATTTTTTGCTCGTAACGGCCGTCGGATCCCTTTGTCTTCGTCGCGGCGTTGTTTTTGGTCGCAGTCGGCGCGCGGAAAGAATGGAGGCCGTCGATGAAAAACTACGGCTGTTTCGCACTTCTCTCGAGCTTCATTCATTTCCCAACGTACCCGTCTTTTTTGTTTGTTGACTCCCGCTCCGCCCTTTCCCGCAGGGCTCGCCCGCGCTTCTGTTTGCTCTCGCGGGAACGGAATTACACGATGCTTCCGTTTCCGCGGCGCTCGCCTCTTTTTCGAGTTTATTTCGGGAAGTCTGGATCGCGGAGCCGCGTTCCAACCCTCGCCGGGATCTTCCCGCGCGCCGAATTTATCATCAGAAATATCTTTACGCGCCAGAATATTTTATACAATTTTATATAATTTTTTCATGGGGATTTTAATTTTTTTAAATTTTTCAAATTTTTTGAAAGTCAATTTTTGTATAATTTTTGGGCTCAGAAATTTTTCTGTAATCAACACTTTTGTGTTTTATACTTTCATCCCTTGAAATACTATTTTTTCTTCCATTAAAAAACGGTTCAAATTAGTTAGAGTTTTTTATATTTATATTTTTTTAATTTTGTTCATTGTCATCAGTCTTTTTTTCAAAACATTTATTTTATACAATTTTATATAATTTTTTTCAAGGGATTTTAATTTTTTTAAATTTTTCAAATTTTTAAAATATCAATTTTTGTATAATTTTTGGGCTCAGAAATTTTTCTGTAATCAACACTTTTGTGTTTTATACTTTTATCCTTTGAAATACTATTTTTTCTTCCACTAAAAAACAGTTTAAATTAATTAGAGTTTTTTATATTTATATTTTTTAAATTTTGTTCATTGTCATCAATTAGTATTCTTTACAAGACTACGAATCATCCAACACAGTTACAAAGTGTCAGACTATTTTATACAATTTTATATAATTTTTTCCAGGGGATTTTAATTTTTTTAAATTTTTCAAATTTTTAAAATATCAATTTTTGTATAATTTTTGGGCTCAGAAATTTTTTTGTAATCAACACTTTTGTATTTTATACTTTCATCCGTTGAAATAGTATTTTTTCTTCCACCAAAAAACGATTCAAATTAATTAGAGTTTTTTATATTTATATTTTTTAAATTTTGTTCATTGTCATTAATTAGTATTCTTTACAAGACTACGAATCATCCAACACAGCTACAAAGCGTCAGAATATTTTATACAATTTTTTGTAATTTTTTCATGGAGATTTTAATTTTTTAAACTTTTTCAAATTTTTTGAAAATCAATTTTTGTATAATTTTTGGTCTCTGAAATTTTTCTGTAATCAACACTTTTGTGTTTTATACTTTCATCCCTTGAAATACTATTTTTTCTTCCATTAAAAAACGGTTCAAATTAGTTAGAGTTTTTTATATTTATATTTTTTTAATTTTGTTCATTGTCATCAGTCTTTTTTTCAAAACATTTATTTTATACAATTTTATATAATTTTTTTCAAGGGATTTTAATTTTTTTAAATTTTTCAAATTTTTAAAATATCAATTTTTGTATAATTTTTGGGCTCAGAAATTTTTCTGTAATCAACACTTTTGTGTTTTATACTTTTATCCTTTGAAATACTATTTTTTCTTCCACTAAAAAACAGTTTAAATTAATTAGAGTTTTTTATATTTATATTTTTTAAATTTTGTTCATTGTCATTAATTAGTCTTCTTTACAAGACTATGAATCATTCAACACAGTTACAAAGCGTCAGAATATTTTATACAATTTTGTGTAATTTTTTCCAGGGGATTTTAATTTTATTAAATTTTTCAAATTTTTTGAAAATCAATTTTGGTATAATTTTTGGTCTCTGAAATTTTTCTGTAATCAACACTTTTGTGTTTTATACTTTCATCCGTTGAAATACTATTTTTTCTTCCACCAAAAAACAGTTTAAATTAATTAGAGTTTTTTATATTTATATTTTTTAAATTTTGTTTTTATATATAACACAGCTACAAAGCGTCAGACTATTTTATACAATTTTTTGTAATTTTTTCCAAGGGATTTTAATTTTTTTAAATTTTTCAAATTTTTAAAATATCAATTTTTGTATAATTTTTGGGCTCAGAAATTTTTCTGTAATCAACACTTTTGTGTTTTATACTTTCATCCCTTAAAATAGTATTTTTAATTTTTTCTTCCATCAAAAAACGGTTCAAATTAATTAGTTTTTTAAATTTTATTCATTGTCATCAATTAGTATTCTTTACAAGACTACGAATCATCCAACACAGTTACAAAGCGTCAGAATATTTTATACAATTTTATGTAATTTTTTCCAGGGAATTTCATTTTTAAATTTTTCAAATTTTTTGAAAATCAATTTTTGTATAATTTTTGGGCTCAGAAATTTTTCTGTAATCAACACTTTTGTGTTTTATACTTTCATCCGTTGAAATAGTATTTTTTCTTCCATCAAAAAACGGTTCCAATTAATTAGAGTTTTTTATATTTATATTGTTTAAATTTTGTTTTTATATATAACACAGCTACAAAGCGTCAGACTATTTTATACAATTTTATGTAATTTTTTCCAGGGGATTTTAATTTTTCAAAATTTTTCAAATTTTTTGAAAATTAATTTTTGTGTAATTTTTGGTCTCAGAAATTTTTCTGTATTCAACACTTTTGTGTTTTATACTTTCATCCGTTGAAATAGTATTTTTTCTTCCACCAAAAAACAGTTTAAATTAATTAGAGTTTTTTTTATTTATATTTTTAAATTTTGTTCATTGTCATCAATTAGTATTCTTTACAAGACTACGAATCATCCAACACAGTTACAAAGTGTCAGACTATTTTATACAATTTTATGTAATTTTTTCCAGAGGATTTTAATTTTTTTAAATTTTTCAAATTTTTTGAAAATCAATTTTTGTGTAATTTTTGGTCACTGAAATTTTTCTATAATCAACACTTTTGTGTTTTATACTTTCATCCCTTGAAATACTATTTTTTCTTCCACCAAAAAACAGTTTAAATTAATTAGAGTTTTTTATATTTATATTTTTTAAATTTTGTTCATTGTCATCAGTCTTTTTTTCAAGACATTTATTTTATACAATTTTATGTAATTTTTTCCAGGGGATTTTAATTTTTTCAAATTTTTCTAATCTTTTAAAAATTAATTTTTGTATAATTTTTGGTCTCAGAAATGTTTCTGTAATCAACACTTTTGTGTTTTATACTCTCATCCCCTAAAATACTATTTTCTCTTCTACCAAAAAATTGTTTAAATTATTTTGAGTCCAGTATATTTATATTTTTAAAATTTCTTTTGTTGTCATCAATGAATCTACACACAATAGTTGTTTTTTTTTTGAAGAGTGGTTGTTAAATATATGTGTGATGGGCGATAAAATATCAAGTATTTGCAACGATTATGTTTGCTTTTCACGTTCTGAAAATTTTAATTCCAAAATATGGAATCACTTCCTTTTAACGAGGAGGAGTCAAGGGACTTAATATGCTCTTTCAGAATTCAAAGCAGAGCTTGTGTCAAGAGTAAAAGGAAAATGGTGAAAAGAGTAGACGATCTATTTTGCTTTCTATGGAGAGGAAAGTTCAAGAAAGGAAGAAAAGGGGACGAACTGCTGGAATGCCAGCGAAATATGCGAGAAAAGCGACATTTCTCATTGGTCGATCTTTTCTGACAAAAAGGGACGCTTTTATTAAAATAAAATGCACGTGTTAATAATAAAAATTATTTAAGCAATATAAAAAATGATCGATTTTAAAAATATCGAAATAATCAGTGACATCATTTTAAACAATTTTATTTTTATATTATATTTTATTCACGTTAAAAAAATATTTTTTATACAATCAACCCCTCTACGATTCTAAAAAAATTCCGTGTTTTCTCAATTTCTCAATTTCTCAATTTCTCAATTTTCTCAATTCTCAATTTCTCGACTGAGGCTTCGTTAAAAAGTTATAAAAAATTTCAAATCATTCTGAAAAAATTATTTTCGGATGCAGGGGTAGATTATAATCATTTTTTGTCATTACACATACCCCCGAAATCCTGCGTATTTTCGAGAAAAAAATTCCTTATCGAAAATACAATGTCTGACTCTGACATTCCGATTCCCCTGAAATTTCGAAAGTTTCAAATCATTCTGGAAAAATTATCTTCGGATGCAAGGGTCGATTACAATCATTTTTGGTCATTATACATACTCCCAAAATCCTAACCACTTTCGAGAAAAAAATTCAATTAGGTACTGAAATTTGTAGACGGAATTAAAAAATTTCAAATCATTCTGAAAAAATTATTTTCGGTTTAGAAGGCCAATTGCAATCATTTTTGGTTATCACACATACTCCCGAAATCCCACGCATTTTCGAGAAAAAAATTCGAGTAGGTGTGACATTTTTCGAAAAAATTAAAAAATTTCCAATCATTCTAAAAAAATTATTTTCAATTGCAGGGGTCAATTGCAATCATTTTTTGTCGATAGACACACCCCCGAAATCCTGCGCATTTTCGAGAAAAAAATTCCTTACCAAAAATACAATGTCTGACTCTGACATTCCGATTCCCCTGAAATTTCGAAAGTTTCAAATCATTCTGGAAAAATTATTTTCGGATGCAAGGGTCGATTACAATCATTTTTGGTGAATAGACATACCCCCGAAATCCTAACCACTTTCGAGAAAAAAATTCAATTAGGTACTGAAATTTGTAGACGAAATTAAAAAATTCCAAATCATTCTGAAAAAATTATTTTCGGTTTAGAAGGCCAATTGCAATCATTTTTGGTTATTACACATACTCCCGAAATCCCACGCATTTTCGAGAAAAAAATTCGAGTAGGTGTGACATTTTTCGACAAAAATTAAAAAATTTCCAATCATTCTAAAAAAATTATTTTCAGTTGCAGGGGTCAATTGCAATCATTTTTTGTCGTTAGACACACGCCCGAAATTTCACGCACTTTCGAGAAAAAAATTGGAGTAGGTAGAATTTTCCGACGAAAAAAAAAAAATTTCAAATCGTTTCGAAAAAATTATTTTTAGTCGCGAGAGGCAATTACGATCAATTTTGGTCAACAGACATACCCTCGAAATTTCACACACTGTCGAGAAAAAAATTCGAGTAGGTAAAAAAAAAAAAACAAATTTCAAATCGTTTTGAAAAAATTATTTTTAGTTGCGAAATCCTGCTCATTTTCAGCGTCTTTAATTTTTGAAATAAGAACAATTTTCAATTTTCAATTTATACTATATATAATTTTAAATCAACAATCCTAATTAACAATTATTATTAAACCCAATTTGTGCAGTGAATCGCCCTAATAATTGGATTTCTCCACTCAATGGACACACAGTATATTTTCCCATCTCCCAATAAATTTATTTCACCGCGAAATCTGAAACTTCCCAGTCGCTGACTAGCGATCGCGGAACGCCAGCACTCATCGACGCGTATTTTATTTCAGGAAACGTTATCGCCAGCCCGGATATGCGGCGGGAGTCGGTAAACAGTCGGCACGAACAGGAAATGGAGGTGAAACGGAATCCAGATGTTCCCCGAGGGTACCCTTTAACGCGGCCACGAGGCCACGATCGGATCGTTAACAGCTGTTGAGGTATTTCAATTTCATTGTCAATCGGTCGTTTGTACGGGTAACGAGCGCGGAATGAATCGTCGGTTCGTTTCAGCGTAGATCTCGAATGGCAATCACGATTTCGCAAAGTATCATTAATGAACGGTAGCGTGGATTCCGTGTGGCCGACGTACGCCGTGACGCGGGACGCCAAAATACGCGACTTGAATTCCCCCATTCGTTCGCGCGGTCGTGTCACGTGCGCGCGCACCCTCGTCGCGTGTCGCTTTACGGCACGCACTCGAGCGCGTACGCACGCGCTCGTCTGACGGAGACAGTCGATGAATGAACGCTGTCTCCGTTCGACCAGCGTCCTCCTCTTCCTCCGCCATTTTCGCGTGATTGAGGCCGCTGAAGGCCCCTCTGTCGAGTATTTAGTTTTGTTTTATGTGCAATTTTAAGATTCGAATTTCTTTGGCAAATTTATTTTTTTAAATTTTGTATAGAATTTTGGGATATTTCTTCAATTTAGTAATGGAAGATTCTTAATTCAATTTAGTTAGGTACAAGTTATGTGCAATTTTAAGAGTTGAATTTCTTTAGCAAAATAATTATACATTTTGTATAGAATTTTGGGATTTTTCTTTAAGTGAGTAATGGAGGAACTAATATAAGAATTGATTGAGGTTAGGTGTAATTTATGTGGAATTTTAAGAGTCGAATTTCTTTAGAAAATCTGTTTTTTTAAATTTTATATATTGTTTTATGTGCAATTTTAAAAGTTGTATTTCATTGGCAAATCTGTTTTTTTAAATTTTATATATTGTTTTATGTGTAATTTTAAGAGTTGAATTTCTTTTGCAAATCTGTTTTTTTTAATTTTATATAGAATTTTGGGATATTTCTTCAATTTAGTATTGGTGGAATTAATATAAAAATTGATTTAGGTTAGGTGTAATTTATGTGCAATTTTAAGAGTCGAATTTCTTTAATAAATTTATTTTTTAAAATTTTGTATAGAATTTTGAGATATTTCTTCAAGTGAGTAATGGAGGAACTAATATAAAAATTGATTTAGGTTAGGTGTAATTTATGTGCAATTTTAAGAGTCAAGTTTCTTTAGTAAATCTGTTTTTTTAATTTTATATAGAATTTTGGGATATTTCTTCCATTTAGTAATGGAGGAACTAATGTAAAAATTGATTGAGGTTAGGTGCAATTTATTTGCAATTTTAAGAGTCGAATTTCTTTAGCTAATCTGTTTTTTTAAATTTTATATAGAATTTTGGGATATTTTTTCAATTTTGTAAGGGAGGAACTAATATAAAAATTGAATTAGGGTAGGTGTAATTTATGTGGAATTTTAAGAGTTGAATTTCTTTGGTAAAACTATTTTTTAAATTTTATATAGAATTTTGGGATACTTTTTGAATTCAGTAATGGAGGAACTAATATAAAAATTGATTTAGGTTAAGTGCAATTTATGTGCAATTTTAAGTGTCGAATTTCTTTAGCTAATCTGTTTTTTTAAATTTTATATAGAATTATGGGATATTTTTTCAATTTAGAAAATATAATATAAAATAATATAAAATTATATTAGAATGATTTAGGTTAGGTGCAATTTATGTGCAATTTTAAGAGTCGAATTTCTTTGGTAAAACTATTTTTTAAATTTTATATAGAATTTTGGGATACTTTTTGAATTCAGTAATGGAGGAACTAATATAAAAATTGATTTAGGTTAAGTGCAATTTTAAGTGTCGAATTTCTTTAGCTAATCTGTTTTTTTAAATTTTATATAGAATTTTGGGATATTTCTTCAATTTAGTAATGGAGGAATTAATATAAAGGGTGAGTTAGGTTAGGTGTAATTTATGTGCAATTTTAAGAGTCAAATTTCTTTAGCAAATCTGTTTTTTCAAATTTTATGTAGATTTTTGGGATATTTCTTCAATTTAGTAATGGTGGAACTAATATAAAAATTGATTGAGGTTAGGTGTAATTTATGTGTAATTTTAAGAGTCGAATTTCTTTAACAAATCTGTTTTTTTAAATTTTATATACAATTTTGGGATATTTCTTCCATTTAGTAATGGAGGAACTGATATAAAAAGTGATTTAGGTTAGGTTCAATTTATGTGTAATTTTAAGAGTCGAATTTCTTTAGCAAAATAATTATTCAAAATTTTATATAGAATTTTGGGATATTTCTTCAATTCAGTAATGGAGGAACTAATATAAAAATTGATTTAGGTTAGGTGCAATTTATGTGCAATTTTAACAGTCGAATTTCTTTAGCGAAACTATTTTTTTAATTTTCTATAGAATTTTGGGATATTTTTTCAAATTAGTAATGGAGGAACTAATATAAAAATTGATTTAGGTTAGGTGTAATTTATGTGCAATTTTAAGAGTCGAATTTCTTTAGCAAACCTCTTTTTTTAAATTTTGTATAGAATTTTGGGATATTTCTTCATTTGAGTAATGGAGGAACTAATATAAAAATTGATTGAGGTTAGGTATAATTTAGCTATTTTTAATTGTGTCTCACAGGAGAGCCCTTTTAAAAGTATGTGAATCTTTTCTGTCGCGAATTTCATTGAAATCAATTTTTTGAAATTTTATATCCAATTTTAAGAGTCTTTTTTTTAAGTTTTGGAATTTCTTCACCGAAATAATTTTTTTATATTTTATATATCCAATTTTAAGAATCTTTTTTTCAAGTTTTGGAATTTCTTTACCGAAATAATTTTTTAAAATTTTATATAGCCCATTTTAAGTCTTTTTTTTAAGTTTTGGAATTTCTTCACCAAACTAATTTCTTAAAATTTTATATATCCAATTTTAAGAATCTTCTTTTTAAGTTTTGGAATTTCTTCGCCGAAATAATTTTTTAAAATTTTATATATCCAATTTTAAAAACCTTTTTTTAAGTTTTGGAATTTCTTCACCGAAATAATTTTTAAAAGTTTTATATATCCCATTTTGAGAGTCTTTTTTTTAAGTTTTCGAATTTCTTCACCAAAATAATTTCTTAAAATTTTATATATCCAATTTTAAGAATTTTCTTTTTAAATTTTGGAATTTCTTCACCAAAATAATATTTCAAAAATTTTATATATCCAATTGTAGGAGTCTTCTTTTTAAATCCAATGTTATTTTAATTTTATATCCAATTTTACGGTTTCTCGACTCTCCCTTTGATCTTGTCGCAGTCGAGACCCCACGACAGTGACATTATGAAAAGAATTCGACGATCGCCACGTAAGAGTCGCACGGTTCGCGAATTCTGTGTTAGCTTTCTTCTTCATCTTTATTTTTAGACACGATAGGATCGATTAGGGGTATTGCGTGCACGGAAATGGCGGCTACGGAAAGTTTGCGATATCGTTTCGTGTCCAGTCGACGAGTCGCGTGTCGTTGTTTTATCGACGATGAAGGTAATGATGTAACGAGCATAAATTCGATAAAACGAACGGTCATTGTAGATATTTTTCTTGGAATAGCCTAACGGATTGCAGTACATTATCGTGCAAAAGTTTTGGAATTTTTTTGAAAAATATTAGAAGTTAGGTTAGAATTAAAAATAGGAGACACTTTGACGAAAGTCATCAAAATATTGGGAAGTATATCAATGAATATAAAAGTCTAAATTCTGTAAATTTTGTGTAATATTAAAAAAAAACAAAAAAAAACCAAAAAAAAACAAAAAAAAAAAAAGAAGACATTTTGACGAAAATTATCGAACAAGTATTTGGAAAAAATATTTTATCGATGACTATGAAAATATAGTTTGAGTCAATATTTTCTAAAATTTTTTTGAATATTTTTTGCAAAATTCTTTTCGTTTTGAAAAATTAAAAGAGGACACTATTACGAAAACTATGCAACAAGTATTTGGAAAAAACATTTTTTCGATGACTATGAAAGTGTAGTTTGAGTCAATATTTTCTGAAATTTTTTTGAATATTTTTTGTAAAATTCTTTTCGTTTTGAAAAATTGAAAAAGAACACTGACGAAAATTATGCAATAAGTATTTGGAAAAAACATTTTTTCGATGACTATGAAAGTGTAGTTTGAGTCAATATTTTCTAAAATTTTTTTGAATATTTTTTGCAAAATTCTTTTCGTTTTGAAAAATTAAAAGAGGACACTATCACGAAAATTATGCAACAAGTATTTGGAAAAAACATTTTTTCGATGACTATGAAAGTGTAGTTCGAGTCAAGATTTTCTAAAATTTTTTTGAATATTTTTTGTAAAATTCTTTTCGTTTTGAAAAATTAAAAAAGTACACTTTGACGAAAATTATCGAATAAATATTTAGAATGAATATTAAGGATTATGAAAGTACAGTTCGAGTCAAGATTTTCTAAAATTTTTTTGAATATTTTTTGCAAAATTCTATTTGCTTTAAAAAATTAAAACAGAACATTTTGACGAAAACAAGTATTTAGAAAAAATATTTTTTCGATGATTATAAAAATGTAGCTCGAATTAATATTTTCCAATATTTTTTTGAATATTTTTTGTAAATTTTTGTTTGTTCCAAAACAGAAAAAAATACACTTCAACAAAATTTATCGAATAAATATTTAGAATCAACAATTATGAAAGTGTAGTTCGAGTCAATATTTCCCAAAACAATTTTGCATATCAATTTCAAAACAGAAAAATTGAATCAGTTCAAAATAAAAATATATTTTATAAAAAAAAAATTCCTAAAACTTCCTAAAACTCCAACAAAATTAACTTAAATTTATTACTGTAGCTAACAATATTATTAATTATAATTATTCACACCTAAATTAAACAATATTATCAAAATAATTATTCATAATTACCCATTTTAGGGCAGAAGCATGTGCAATTCGATAAATTCAGGAATTCGAAGTTGCCAAATTGTATAACTTGCATTCATAAATCAAGCTTAGAGCATAATCGCTATTGTTATCTAACGTACACACGGTTTCGACGCGAAGTCAGGAAAATGGTGGCTCAGCGGTTCGAAATAGATTTCAGCTGAGGAAATATGGAACTTTCGCGAATTCGTAGCGATTCGAGGCTCTTAAAACTCTGTTTGTTTTAAAGTCGAACGAATTTCCATGTTCTTAGAGGACTGGTAGAGTCCATCGCGATTAACGTCCACTCGTTTTCGTCGTGAAACGGTACGAAGTCACGCGATAAGGCCATCGACTCGCCTAATCGCGACGAAGATCCGAAGGAATTCGAAAACAGTCGTGACTAGCTGAAAGAACGTTATCTGATTCGATGCTCGTTTTTGTCCGAATCGCATGAATCATCAGCGTGCATAGCGATTAAAGAATCGTGGCACGATCGCGTTATCTTGGTATTTTTATCGTGTCGAGAGAACGTGGAAAAGACTGAAAATTAATCGTCTTCGAAGATAATTACTATTTCGAAAAAGACATTAGTGGAATAAAATTAGAAACTAATCGATAAATTAATTGGATATTTTGCATAAATTAAGAATTTTAACCTTGTTTATTGCAAAGTTTTATAATGATACTCGAAATAGAAATTGGTAATTACATTTATTTATTATTGGATTTTCTATATTTTTATTGAATTCTATGCGATTGCAAGTATTTATTAATTTAAATAAATAATCTTGACACATATTTCAATGAAATTTATTTGTGAAGTAGGGCTAATGGATACCTACAAAAAAGTATTAGGCAACTTTTTTGTAGAGCGTTAAATAAAGTTATTAAAAATAAAATACAAATTTTTAAGAAAAATCGACGTGCCTTTTTTGGCGAAATTGAAAAATCTCAAATCATTCTAAAAAAATTATTTTTACGTGCGAGGATCAATTGCAATTATTTTTGGTGAATACACATATCCTCGAAATCCTGCTCATTTTGGAGAAAAAAATATCCTACCGAAAATACAATGTCTGATCATGAATGTCTGGTTCCCCTGAAATTTAATGCTTGCGTTTAAAAAATCATAACTTCTGAACGGATTGGAGGATTTTAATTTTTGAAAATGCAAACAACGCGTATTTTGATGAAGAATATTCAGAAATTCTAAGATTGTTCGAAAAGTAGTTCCTCAATCCTGTAAAGTTCGAAAACCCCCATAAAAGTGGCCCAATTTTTGCACGGCCATAACTCCTACAATAGTCAATGGATTTCATTGAAATTTATTTGTGAAGTAGAGTTCATGTGTACCTACAAAAAAGTATTAAACAAGATTTCCATAGCGCGTCAAATAAATTTATGAAAAATCGAAAACGACTATTTTAAGAAAAATCGACAGGGGCTAGGGTGCAGAAATTTTCAGCGAAATTAAAAAATTTCAAATCATTCTGAAAAAATTATTTTGTGTTTAGGGGGGACAATTACAATCATTTTCGTGAAGAGACATACCCTCGAAATCCTAACCATTTTCGAGAAAAAAATTCACGAAGGTGGACAAATTTTTCGGCGAAATTAAAAAATTTCAAATCGTTCTAAGAAAATTATATTTAGCTAGGGGGGTTAATAACAATTATTTTTTGTGGAAAGACGTACCCCCGAAATCTTACTCACTTTCGAGAAAAAAATTCTTTAACGAAAATACAATGTCTGATCGTGAATGAATGATTCCCCTGATATTCCAAGCGTATCTTTAAAACGTCATAACTTCTGAACGGATTGGAGGATTTTGATGTTTAAAAAAGCAAACGACGCGTATTTTGGCCAAGAATATGTAGAAATTGTGATAATATTGAAAAAATTGTTCCTTCACCCCGTAAAGTTAGAAAAACTCAATAAAAATGGTTCAATATCCAAACGGCCATAACTCCTACAATAGTCAATAGATTTCATTGAAATTTATTTGTGAAGTAGAGTTCATGTGTACCTACAAAAAAGTATTAAACAAGATTTCCATAGGGCGTCAAATAAATTTATGAAAAATCGAAAACGACTATTTTAAGAAAAATCGACAGGGGCTAGGGTGCAGAAATTTTCAGCGAAATTAAAAAATTTCAAATCATTCTGAAAAAATTATTTTGTGTTAAGGGGGGGACAATTGCAATCTTTTTCGTGAAGAGACATACCCTCGAAATCCTAACCATTTTCGAGAAAAAAATTCATGAAGGTGGACAAATTTTTCGGCGAAATTAAAAAATTTCAAATCGTTCTAAGAAAATTATATTCAACTAAGGGGATTAATAACAATTACTTTTTGTGGAAAGACATACCCCCGAAATCCTACTCACTTTCGAGAAAAAAATTCTTTAACGAAAATACAATGTCTGATCGTGAATGAATGATTCCCCTGAAATTCCAAGCGTATCTTTAAAACGTCATAACTTCTGAACGGATTGAAGGATTTCGATGTTTAAAAAAGCAAACGACGCGTAGTTTGGCCAAGAATATGTAGAAATTGTAATAATATTGAAAAAGTTGTTCCTTCACCCCGTAAAGTTAGAAAAACCCTATTGAAATGGTTCAATTTTCAAACAGCCATAACTCCTACAATAGTGAATATATTTCAATGAAATTTATTTGTGAACTAGAGCTACTGAATACCTACAAAAAAGTATTAGACAACATTTCTGTAGAGCGTTAAATAAATTTATTAAAAATCGAAAACTCATTTTTCGTGTCTAAAAAGTTTATTTGCCACGAATAAAAATTGTCCAGCTCCCAAGCGAAGTGACGCAACGCGACAAAGTCGCAGCTGAGGAGGAGCTCTCCGGCAGAGAAATAAATCCGTTCGAAGGCCGATGACGCGAGTGCACTCGTTAAGGCGGCCGCGGTTAAATCACACGTAACGACCGAACGAGTAATAATTACACGAGCAGGTCGCGACTTAAATATCGCCTCGAACCGCCAGATGGCTCCGTATCGCTGCGTCTGCACCGCCGATCGTCCCACTCGACGAGCCCCATCCACTCGATAAACAGCATTAATGCAAACGAGCGTCGCGTTTCGTTCGACGATTTCGATCGGTCCGGCCTCGATCCGCACTCGATCGATACGCCTGGCATTAACGAGGGCCAGGTGTCGCGTGGCCGTTTTTCTTAACGATTCGCGCCACGGATATCGTTCCTTGTTTCTCCAGTTCGTTTCCTACGGCGAGGAACCGGTTTATTAGAATCGTTCGCGATACGAAATAACGTCCACGCGAACCGATCGCTGGGAGCTGCCTACGCGTTTTCGATAATCGTCGATTTATATGCTCCTGCTTGCCACGGGTCGTTCGATTTTACGTAAGGTTGTGAAAATTGATGTAATTGTTGAATAATTTCTGGAACTGATTAAATAAATATATACAGATAATGTTGAAACGTTAAATATAACCTCTTTGATTGTTTTTTATGAGTTACGTAGTTTACTATAAAATAAATTGCATTAATGACGACTATGTGGCTCGAATAGACGTCTCGACTCGTGCAAAAGCCACGGGAATCCCCGCACGTTCTTCAATCTTACTGTAGGTGGCGCCACTTTGGCGGTGTACTTATTGCCGCGAAATTTTGAACAGCTCAAGAATTATGCACTTGAATATAATGGTGAATTGGTTCATTGAGCATTTTTATTTTATTTTTGTCTTTGTATTTTGGAAAAGTTTTTTGACATTCATGTCTTTTTGCATCACAATGAAAATGAATACTATAATATTCGTTATAATGCATTCAATTTGATGTAATTTTTATTTTTTGAAATTATTATGCACTTTATTGGCCAACTGGTTCATTGAGAATTTTTATTTTATTTTAAAAAATATTTTTAACATTCATGTCTTTTTGCATCACAGTGAAAATGAATACTATAATATTAAAATTTGTAAGAAACGTTATAATGCATACAATTTAATATAATTTTTATTTTTTGAAATTATTATGCACTTTAGTAAGTAATATATAAAATTAAATTGACCATACATTTTTCGATAGATTTCCAAGGAAGAAGTCACGGTGTTCCATTCATTAAATTACTCTTCCATTACTCTTAAAAATATTTTGAAAGCTTGAAATAATAAATTCAAGATTATTTATTTAAATTAATAAATACTTGCAATCGTATGGAATTTAATAAAAATATAGAAAATCCAATAATAAATAAATGTAATTACCAATTTCTGTTTCGAGTACTATTATATAACTTTGCAATAAACAATTTTAAAAAAAGAAAGATAAAATTCAGCACCTACCCCCTGTTGATTTTTCTTAAAAATTCGTTTTTGATTTTTAATAACTTTATTTAACGCTCTACAGAAATGTTGTCTAATACTTTTTTGTAGGTACTCAGTAGCTCTAGTTCACAAATAAATTTCATTGAAATATATTCACTATTGTAGGAGTTATGGCTGTTTGAAAATTGGACCATTTTTATGGAGTTTTTCTAATTTTACGAGATCAAGGAACAATTTTTTCAATATTATTAGAATTTCTACATATTCTTGGCCAAAATACGCGTCGTTTGCTTTTTCAAACATCGAAATCCTCCAATCCGTTCAGAAGTTATGACGTTTTAAAGAAGCGCTTGGAATTTCAGGGGAATCATTCATTCACGATCAGACATTGTATTTTCGTTAAAGAATTTTTTTCTCGAAAGTGAGTAGGATTTCGGGGGTATGTCTTTCCACAAAAAATAATTGTTATTAACCCCCTTAGCTAAATATAATTTTCTTAGAACGATTTGAAATTTTTTAATTTCGCCGAAAAATTTGTCCACATTCATGAATTCTTTTCTCGAAAATGGTTAGGATTTCGAGGGTATGTCTCTTCACGAAAATGATTGCAATTGTCCCCCCTAAACACAAAATAATTTTTTCAGAATGATTTGAAATTTTTTAATTTCGCTGAAAATTTCTGCACCCTAGCCCCTGTCGATTTCTCTTAAAATAGTCGTTTTCGATTTTTCATAAATTTATTTGACGCGCTATGGAAATCTTGTTTCATACTTTTTTGTAGGTACACATGAACTCTACTTCACAAATAAATTTCAATGAAATCCATTGACTATTGTAGGAGTTATGGCCGTTTGAAAATTGGACCACTTTTATGGGAGTTTTCGAATTTTACAGGGTTAAGGAACTACTTTTCGAACAATTTTGGAATTTCTGAATATTCTTCATCAAAATACGCGTTGTTTGCATTTTCAAAAATTAAAATCCTCCAATCCGTTCAGAAGTTATGATTTTTTAAACGCACGCATTAGATTTCAGGAGAACCAGACATTCATGATCAGACATTGTATTTTCGGTAAGAAATTTTTTTTTCGAAAAAGCGTAGGATTTCGAGGGTACGTGTATTCACCAAAAATGATTGTAATTGACCCTCGCACGTAAAAATAATTTTTTTAGAATGATTTGAAATTTTTTAATTTTTTCGAAAATTTCTCTGTCTACTTTCTGTCGATTTTTCTTAAATAGATTGGATGATTTTTATGTTTAAAAAAGCAAACTACGCGTATTTTGGTGGAGAATATGTAGAAATCGCAAAAATATTCGAAAAGTTGATCCTTGACCCCGCAAAATGAGAAAAACCCCATAAAAATGATCCAATATTCAAACAGTCATAACTCCTACAATGGTGAATATATCTCAATGAAACTTTTTTTTAAAGTAGAGCTCATTGATACCTACAAAAAAGTATTAGACAATATTTCCGTACCGCGTCAAATAAATTTATTAAAAATCAAAAACGTCTCTTCAAGAAAAATCGACAGGGTGCTGAAATTTTTCAACGAAATTAAAAAATTTCAAATCATTCTGGAAAAATTATTTTCGGTTGCAGGGGTCAATTACAGTCATATTTGGTGAATAGACATACCCCCGAAATCCTACCCACTTTCGAGAAAAAAATTCTTTTCTAAAAATATGTCTGACCAGACATCCCCTGAATCCCCTAAAATTTCATGCATTTATTCAAAGCACCATAACTCTTGAACGGATTGGACGATTTTAATGTTTAAAAAAGCAAACAACGCGTATTTTGACGTAGAATATTTAAACATTCTAATAATCTTGGAAAAATTATTCCATAACCCCATAAAATGAGAAAACACCCATGAAAGTAGCCCATTTTTCAAATAGCCATAACTCCTATAATAGTGAATATATTTCAATGAAACTTTTTTCTAAAGTAGAGCTTATTGATACCTACAAAAAAGTATTAAACAATATTTGCGTGCAGTGTCAACTAAATTTATTAAAACTCAGAATTTATTTATATCGCTAAATTTCTCTCCCATTATTTCTGTTTGTGATTTTTTCGGTTCATAGAAGTAATTCTGTTCAGCAGCTCGAAGTCTCTAAAATATTTTCCACGTACTTAGACTTTAAAATTCAAAATATTAAGGAAGATCTAGTACTTTTGCACGAGCGCGGCTCAAGTATGCAAATGTATACGGCACTGTTTGTCCCAAAAAGAGAACACGTGGTTTTAGCATAATAACCAGCTTTAGTAAAACCGTTGGATGATGGAGATACCTAGAGACGGAGCATTTAGTCAGTCATCGCGTTGGAATGGCAGATTAATTACGAGTAGCTGTAATTATCTCTCATTATCTCCCGGAGGCTCTAAAGTCGTCCTTCTCGATATCACATTTCTCAAAACGTTGGTTGGCAAAGCATTTCAAGAGCAATTTTAATAACAAATTATAGGTACGAAGGAAAAGAAATTTATCATGCATCTCTTATTTCTCTTAATTAACATTTTGCATTGATGTAGATTTTAGTATAGAAATTAAGAATAATAATTTGTGATGCTTTGAGAAAATAATTATTTTAATTATTTTGGTGGAGCAAATACAGTGATTATGATGGAATTTGTAAACTATTTTTTACTTAGTAAATAAAGTTTGTGTTAATGTTAGAAAGAATGTAAATAAATTTTAGTATGAAAAATAGAAACGATCATTCTGGATGATTTGCAAGAATAATTATTTTAACAAAGTTGAGGAATCAAATACAGTGATCACAAAAATAAATTCACCCTTCAAAAACTAAATGAATTTTGTCCCATCACAAATTTAAAAATGAACACATTGATTATTGATGATTTATAAGAATAATTATTTTAACGAAGTTGAAAAATCAAATACACTAATCACAAAAAAATATTCATTTTTCACAAATTAAAGGAATTTTGTCATAACACAAATTTAAAAATAAAAACAGTGATTCCTGGTGTTTTACAAAAATAATTATTTCAACAATGTTGAAGAATCCAATATTGTGATCACAAAAAAAATTCAGCTTTCACAAATTAAATAAATTTTGACCCTACACAAATTTTAAAATAAAAACAGTGATTCCTGACGCTTTACAAAAACAATTATTTCAACAAAGTTGAAGAATCCAATATTGTGATCACAAAAATAAATTCTTCTTTCACAAATTAAATAAATTTTGTCCCAACACAAATTTAAAAATAAAAACAGTGATTCCTGGTGTTTTACAAGAATAATTATTTCAACGAAGTTGAAAAATCAAATACAGTGATCACAAAAAAAATATTCATTTTTCACAAATTAAATGAATTTTGTCACAACACAAATTTAAAAATAGAAACAGTGATTCCTGATGTTTTCCAAAAATAATTATTTCAACAATGTTGAAGAATCCAATATTGTGATCACAAAAATAAATTCTTCTTTCCCAAATTAAGTTTTTGGCCCAACACAAAGTCTAAAATAAAAACAGTGATTCCTGATGCTTTGAAAAATTAATTATTTCAACAAAGTTAAAGATTCAAATACAATGATCACAAAAAAAATCCATCCTTCACAAACTATAGAAAATTTGTCCCAACACAAATTTAAAAATAAAAACAGTGATTCCTGGTGTTTTACAAGAATAATTATTTCAACGAAGTTGAAAAATCAAATACAGTGATCACAAAAAAAATATTCATTTTTCACAAATTAAATGAATTTTGTCCCAACACAAATTTAAAAATAGAAACAGTGATTCCTGATGTTTTCCAAAAATAATTATTTCAACAATGTTGAAGAATCCAATATTGTGATCACAAAAATAAATTCTTCTTTCCCAAATTAAGTTTTTGGCCCAACACAAAGTCTAAAATAAAAACAGTGATTCCTGATGCTTTGAAAAATTAATTATTTCAACAAAGTTAAAGATTCAAATACAATGATCACAAAAAAAATCCATCCTTCACAAACTATAGAAAATTTGTCCCAACACAAATTTAAAAATGAACACAATGATTATTGATGCTTTACAAGAATTATTATTTTAACGAAGTTGAAAAATCAAATATACTGATCACAAAAAAATATTCATTTTTCACAAATTAAAGGAATTTTGTCACAACACAAATTTAAAAATAAAAACTGTGATTCCTGATGCTTTACAAAATTGATTATTTCAACAAAGTTAAAGTATCAAATACTGTGATCACAAAAATAAATTCATTTTTCACAAATTAAATGAATTTTGACCCAACACAAATTAAAAAATAAAAACAATAATTCCTGATGCTTTAGAAAGATAAATATTTCAACAACGTTAACGAATCCATTAATGATCACAAAAAAAATTCATCTTTCACAAATTGACTGAATTTAGCCACAACACAAATTTGAAATAAAAACAGTGATACTTGGTGCATTACAAAAATAATTATTTCAACAAATTTAAA
Source organism: Colletes latitarsis (assembly GCF_051014445.1). Taxonomy (NCBI): domain Eukaryota; kingdom Metazoa; phylum Arthropoda; class Insecta; order Hymenoptera; family Colletidae; genus Colletes; species Colletes latitarsis. The sequence goes on from NC_135145.1 coordinate 19,318,280, forward strand.
GTATCAAATACAGTGATCACAAAAAAAATTGTTTCACAAATTAAATTTTTGCCCAAATACAAATTTAAAAATAGAAAATAAAAACAGTGATTCCTGATGCTTTACAAGAATAATTTCGACGAAGTTGAAGAATCCAACATTGTGATCACAAAAATAAATTCTTCTTTCACAAATTAAATAAACTTTGTCACAACACAAATTTAAAAATAAAAACAGTGATTCCTGATGCTTTACAAGAATAATTTCGACGAAGTTGAAGAATCCAATATTGTGATCACAAAAATAAATTCTTCTTTCACAAATTAAATAAACTTTGTCACAACACAAATTTAAAAATAAAAACTGTGATTCCTGATGCTTTACAAAAATGATTATTTCAACAATGTTAAAGAATCCAATATTGTAATCACAAAAATAAATTCTTCGTTCACAAATTAAATTTTTGGCCCAACATAAATTTTAAAATAAAAAATAAAAACAGTGATTCCTGATGCTTTACAAAAATAATTATTTCGACAAAGTTGAAGAATCCAATACAGTGATCACAAAACAAAACCATCTTTCACAAATTAAATAAATTATGCCCCAACACAGATTTAAAAATAAAACCAGTGATTCGTGATGCTTTCCAAAATTAATGATTACGACAAAGTTAAAGCTTCGAATACAGTGATCACAAAAAAATTCATCTTTCACAAATTTAATGAATTTTGCCCCAACACAGATTTAAAAGTAAAAACAGTGATTCCTGATGCTTTCCAAAACTAATTATTTTATCAAAGTTAAAGAACCAAATACAGTGATCACAAAAAATGAATCTATTTTTCACAAATTAAATAAACTTTGCCCGAACACAAATGTAAAAATAAAAACAGTAATTACAGATGCTTTACAAACATAATTATCTCAACAAAGTTGAAGAATCCAATACAGCGATCACAAAAAAATCCATTTTTCACAAACTAAATAAACTTTGCCCCAACACAAATTAAAAAATAAAAGCAGTGATTCCTGATGCTTCACAAAAATAATTATTTCATCAAAGTTGAAGAACCAAATATTGTGATCAAAAAGATCCAACTTTCACAAATTAAATAATCTATGCTTCAACACAAATTAAAAAACAAAAACAGTGATTTCTGATGTTTTATAAAAATAATTACTTCAACAATGTTTGAGAACAAAACACAATCATCACAAAAAAAATCTTCTTTCACAAATTAAATTTTGCCCCATCACAACTTTAAAAATAAAAAATAAAAACAGTGATTTAAATGAAAAACAGCGTCCCAATGTCTCAGAAAAGTAATTATTCGAACGAAACTAGAGCAAACACGTTGATTATGACCCAAAGGAAATTGATCATCCATCAAGGATCCCCGCCCACGCGATCTCGAGCGCGAGCAGCGACGTTTCAGAAGCCTTCTGGAAACTTTTTTACGCCTCCCCCCGTCCACTACCGTTTTTCCACATTGACTTAATTCGTAATTTCCTTGCAAACGGGGCCCCCAGGCAGCTTCGGTATCCGAGGACAGCGCGTAATTTGGACGAAGAGCGCGTCGAAACGTCTACGGAATCATATTGGCCGGGATCGATCGCGGAATATCGCCCGGATTTTCGTCGACTTGTACCGCGTTCGCGTAAAAGTCCTCGTCGTTACGTCGAGGAGACGTTTTTTAGCGACTCGACGGCCGCGTTTCGACCGGGAATCCGTTTGTGCCGCGCTCGAGCGTCGCGGACCGATCGTTCGCGGAGCGATCGCTCGCGATAAAAGAAACTGCATCGACTCTGCGCTCGTTCGCGACGTCAGATGCACGGAACAACGCGGAGAAATATGGTCGCGATTTCCAGCTGGAGTTATTGAGTTATCGAAGGCTCGGAGAAGCGACAGTTGCAGCAAAAAATATATAATTTTTTAAATTATTAACTCTGGTTGGAAGCAATCAATTTTCTTTTTAGGAATTTCTATCCAATATTTTAGGAACCAATTTTAGTATTTTCTTTGGGATTATTTTAAATTTCACAAATATTAGAATTCTTCCATTGTAATTAATATTTTTAACCACCAACCTAAACAGGGCAAAAATTAAAATCTATGTAGTTTTATTAGTAGTTTGAAATATAATAAGTTAGAAATTTAATTTTTTTTATTTTTGTTTGTTGCTTGCGTTATCAGCCATAAAGGAGGCGCGACTCGATCGAATTTTTCGACTACCGTGCGTTACTTTCGCCACGCGAAATGATTGAATGTTTCGGGTAGACGAGGACGAAGTTCCCCGGAGGTAAGTTTTCCCCGAGAACGCAATTTCGTTGACGCGCGTCGACCGACTCGCGTCGCGTAAAGGAAACCACGAATTACGTTCAATGTTATCCCGCGTTCTTCGAATACCGTGGCCTCTCGCTGGAAAGAGAGAAGCCACGAGTGGCGGATTGAGAGGTTTCCCGACAGAGACTCGAGACTTTCGCGTGCCTCCTTTCCTACGAATTCCACCGGAGATACTACGGGAATTTCGTTTCCCGCGGAATCAACTTGTTAAAACATCGCTGAACCGCGAGTTTATCGAGCTAAAAATCAGTCTGGAGGGAATCTGTAGGAATAATTCGTTCATTTCGTTGATTGCCATGGTGGTCACCGGTGACCGTCACTTTGAACTCAATATTTTGCAATATTAATTAGAATGGAAGGATTCTAATATTGTGTTATTATGAATAAAGCTAGTTTAATTTGGAACACTGTAAAATAACAGAGTCATAATTTTTAAATAACACGCTGATTGCCTCGGTGGTCACCGGTGACCGTCACTTTGAACTCAATATTTTGCAATATTAATTAGAATGGAAGGATTCTAATATTGTGTTATTATGAATAAAGCTAGTTTAATTTGGAACACTGTAAAATAACAGAGTCATAATTTTTAAATAGCACGCTGATTGCCTCGGTGGTCACCGGTGACCGTCAGACTGAACTCACAATGTGTTGCAATATTATTTACAATGGAATGATTCTAATATTGTTAAATTGTACATAAAGCTACTTTAACTAGGAACATTGTAAAATAACAGTCACAATTTTAAAATAACACGCTGATTGCCTCGGTGGTCACCGGTGACCGTCAGACTGAACTCACAATGTGTTGCAATATTATTTGCAATGGAATGATTCTAATATTGTTAAATTGTAAATAAAGCTACTTTAACTAGGAACATTGTAAAATAACAGCCACAATTTTAAAATAACACGTTGGTTGCCACGGTGGTCACCGGTGACCGTCAATTTGAACTCACATTTTGCAATATTAACCACAATGGCAGGACTCTAAAATTCTGATATTATAAATAAAGCTACTTTAATTTGGAACACTGTAAAATAAAAGCCATAATTTTAAAATAACACGTTGATTGCCACGGTGGTCACCGGTGACCGTCACCTTGAACTCACAATATTTTGCAATATTAACTACAAGGGGAGAATTCTGAAGACCTGAACATTTGTAAAATTGTAAATAATGTTCCTTTAAATTGGAATATTGTAAAAAAATAAATTCATCACGTTAAATTAACACTATTTGCCATGGTGGTCACCGGTGACCGTTACTTTGAGCTCACAATATTTTGCAATATTAACTACAATGGGAGAATTCTCACGGTTTGAACATTAGTAAAATTGTAAATAATGTTATTTTAGTTTGGAAGATTGTAAAATAACAGTCACAATTTTAAAATAACACGTTGATTGCCACGGTGGTCATCGGTGACCGTCACTTTGAACTCACAATATTTTGCAATATTAACTACAATAGGAGAATTCTGAAGACCTGAACACTTGTAAAATTGTAAATAATGTTACTTGAATTTGGGATATTGTAAAAAAATAAACTCATTATTTTAAAATATCACGATTTGCCACGGTGGTCACCGGTGACCGACACTTTGAACTCACAATATTTTGCAATATTAACTACAATGGGAGAATTCTGAAGACCTGAACATTTGTAAAATTGTAAATAATGTTCCCTTAAATTGGAATATTGTAAAAAAATTAATTCATCATGTTAATTTAACAGTATTTGCCATGGTGGTCACCAGTGACCGTCACCTTAAACTCACAATATTTTGCAATATTAACTACAAGGGGAGAATTCTGAAGACCTGAACATTTGTAAAATTGTAAATAATGTTCCTTTAAATTGGAATATTGTAAAAAAATAAATTCATCACGTTAAATTAACACTATTTGCCATGGTGGTCACCGGTGACCGTCACCTTAAACTCACGTGTTGCAATATTAATTAGAATGGAAGGACCATAAAATTGTGAAATTATAAATAAAGCTACTTTAATTTGGAACACTGTAAAATAACAAAGACACAATTACAAAATAACACGTTAATTGCTATGGTGGTCACCGGTGACCGTCACTTTGAATTTACAATATTTTGCAATATTAACTGCAATGTGAGAATTCAGAAGACCTGAACATTTGTAAAATTGTAAATAATGTTACTTTAAATTGGAATATTGTAGAAAAAAAAACTCGTTATTTTAAAATATCACGATTGCCACGGTGGTCACCAGTGACCGACAATTGAAACTCACAATATTTTGCAATATTAACTACAATGGGAGAATTCTCACTACCTGAACATTTGTAAAATTGTAAATAATGTTACTTTAATTTGAAATATTGTAAAAAAATAAACTCATTATTTTAAAATATCACGATTGCCACGGTGGTCACTGGTGACCGTCACCTTGAACTCACAATATTTTGCAATATTAACTGCAATAGGAGAATTCTGACGACCTGAACATTTGTAAAATTGTAAATAAAGCTACTTTAATTTGGAATTTTGTAAAAAAATAAATTCACAATTTTAAAATAACACGATTTGCCATGGTGGTCACCGGTGACCGTCACCTCGAACTCACAATATTTTGTAATATTAATTGCAGTGGGAGAATTTTGACGACCTGAACATTTATAAAATTGTAAATAATGTTACTTTAATTTGGAATATTGTAAAAAAATAAACTCATTATTTTAAAATATCACGATTGCCACGGTGGTCACCGGTGACCGACACTTTGAACTCACAATATTTGCAATATTAACTACAATGGGAGAATTCTCACTACCTGAACATTTGTAAAATTGTAAATAATGTTACTTTAATTTGGAACATTGTAAAAAAATAAACTCATTATTTTAAAATATCACGATTTCCCATGGTGGTCATCGGTGACCGTCACCTTGAGCTCACAATATTTGCAATATTAACTACAATGGGAGAATTCTAGAGACCTGAACATTTGTAAAATTGTAAATAATGTTCATTTAAATTGGAATATTATAAATAAATAAATTCATCATGTTAAAATAACACTATTTGTCATGGTGGTCACCAGTGACCGTCACCTTAAACTCACGTGTTGCAATATTAATTAGAATGGAAGGACCATAAAATTGTGAAATTATAAATAAAGCTACTTTAATTTGAAACCTTGTAAAATAACAAAGTCACAATTTTAGAATAACACGTTGATTGCCTCGGTGGTCACCGGTGACCGACACTTTGAACTCACAATATTTTGCAATATTAACTACAATAGGAGAATTTTGACGACCTGAACATTTGTAAAATTGTAAATAAAGCTAGTTTAATTTGGAATATTGTAAAAAAATGAATTTATAATTTTAAAATATCACGATTTGCCACGGTGGTCACCGGTGACCGTCATTTTGAATTTACTTTTGATTATATTTTTAAAAAATTTTTAAAAAAATTTAAAAATACAATCAGTATATAATTGTTAATTTTTCAAGGTTGTGTATGATTGCAATTGTTCGTTTCTGTTAATTTGTATGTTGCTTACGTTTACGAGTGCCCGGCTTTCCCCAGGATTAGTGGAAAAATACAATATGTATGTACCAGAGTTTATCCGGGTTAGGGCGTTAAGTAGTTAAGGACATAACCCGAGTTAACTCGGTTTTGATGTAGTTTGGAATATCCGTTATCCCGAGTTAACTCGGACCCACTGACCCACTTTAAGTAAGTTATTCAAAAACGTGTATATTCATGAGCCTCGGTGCTCGTTTTTCCTTTTCCTGGCAAAAACCTATATTGGACGAGTATGAATAAAATAATGTTATATCTTTCTCTCTTTTTACCATTAAACTACTTCGATATAGAACTTATTTTATTCCTTCTTTACGAAATACATAAATTTTTGAATCTCATGATACTATAAATTATCTACAAAATAAAATCTCCTCAGTCAATAAAATATCAATGTTATTTTCTAATAAAAATTGAATTTTAAACACTGAAATACAGATTTTTATTAATAGAATTAATGAAATTGGAAATTTTCTAAATTGTCTCAACCCCTAAATATAATATTTCGAATTTTACTTTATTTCTTATATTTTTGAATATTGCTTGCATTCTGCAATTTTTTGGGGTGTTATTTTCTAATAAAAATTGAATTTTAAACACTGAAATACAGATTTTTATTAGTAGAATTAATAAAATTGAAATTTTGTTGTTTCAACCCCCGAATTTCACTTTATTTCTTATATTTTTTAATATTGATTGCATTCTGTAATTTTTCGAGATGCTATTTTCTAATAAAAATTGAATTTTAAACACTGAAATTCATATTTTTATTAATAGAATTATTGAAATTGGAAATTTTCTACATTGTCTCAACCCCTAAATATAATACTTCAAATTTCACTTTATTTCTTATATTTTTTAATATTGCTTGCATTCTGTAATTTTTGGGGGTGTCATTTTCTAATAAAAATTGAATTTTAAACACTGAAATACAGATTTTTATTAGTAGAATTAATGAAATTGAAATTTCGTTGTTTCAAACCCCAAATTTCACTTTATTTCTTATATTTTTTAATATTGATTGCATTATGTAATTTTTCAAGATGTTATTTAATAATAAAAATTGAAATTCTTATTTTTTTTAATAGAATTAACGAAATGGAAATTGTGTTTTTTCAACCCTTGAATATAATAATTTGAATTTTATTTTGTTTCTTATATTTTTGAATATTGATTGCATTCTGTAATGTTTAAAGATGTTATTTTCTAATAAAAATTGAATTGTAAACACTGAAGTTCACATTTTTTTTAATAGAATTAATGAAATTGGAAATTTTCTAAATCGTCTCAACCCCTAAATGTAATAATTCAAATTTCACTTTATTTCTTATATTTTTGAATATTGCTTGCATTCTGTAATTTTTTGGGGTGTTATTTTCTAATAAAAATTGAATTTTAAATACTGGGATACAGATTTTTATTAGTAGAATTAATGAAATTGAAATTTTGTTGTTTCAACCCCCGAATTTCACTTTATTTCTTATATTTTTTAATATTGATTGCATTCTGTAATTTTTCAAGATGTTATTTAGTAATAAAAATTGAAATTCTTATTTTTTTTAATAGAATTAACGAAATGGAAATTGTGTTGTTTCAACCCTTGAATATAATAATTTGAATTTCATTTTGTTTCTTATATTTTTGAATATTGATTGCATTTTGTAATTTTTTGACATGTTATTTTCTAATAAAAATTGAATTTTAAACACTGAAATTCACATTTTTATTAATAGAATTATTGAAATTGGAAATTTTCTAAATTGTCTCAACCCCTAAATATAATAATTCGAATTTTACTTTATTTCTTATATTTTTGAATATTGCTTGCATTCTGTAATTTTTGGGGGTGTCATTTTCTAATAAAAATTGAATTTTAAACACTGAAATACAGATTTTTATTAGTAGAATTAAGGAAATTGAAATTTTGTTGTTTCAAACCCCGAATTTCACTTTATTTCCTATATTTTTTAATATTGATTGCATTATGTAATTTTTCAAGATGTTATTTAATAATAAAAATTGAAATTCTTATTTTTTTTAATAGAATTAACGAAATGGAAACTGTGTTTTTTCAATCCTTGAATATAATAATTTGAATTTCATTTTGTTTCTTATATTTTTGAATATTGACTGCACTCTGTAATTTTTTGGGATGTTATTTTCTAATAAAAATTGAATTTTAAACACTGAAATTCATATTTTTATTAATAGAATTAACGAAATTGGAAATTTTCTAAATTCTCTGAACCCCTAAATGTAATAATTCAAATTTTACTTTATTTCTTATATTTTTGAATATTGATTGCATTCTGCAATTTTTTGGGGTGTTATTTTCTAATAAAAATTGAATTTTAAACACTGAAATACAGATTTTTATTAGTAGAATTAATGAAATTGAAATTTTGTTGTTTCAACCCCCGAATTTCACTTTATTTCTTATATTTTTTAATATTGATTGCATTCTGTAATTTTTCAAGATGTTATTTAATAATAAAAATTGAAATTCTTATTTTGTTAATAGAATTAACGAAAATAGAAATTGTGTTGTTTCAAGCCTTGAATATAATAATTTGAATTTTATTTTGTTTCTTATATTTTTGAATATTGTTTGCATTCTGTAATTTTTCGAGATGCTATTTTCTAATAAAAATTGAATTTTAAACACTGAAATTCATATTTTTATTAATAGAATTACTGAAATTAGAAATTTTCTACATCGTCTCAACCCCAAAATATAATACTTCGAATTTTATTTTGTTTGTTATATTTTTCCATATAAACTGCATTCTGTAATTTTTCGAAAATTAAAAACACATAAATCCATAAATATCCTCAGTCTAGTGATTAGGTTTAGCCCACCGTTGGTTCAATATAGGGTGAATCATGGCAGTTTAGCAGTACACATTAGAAATCCCAGAGATTTGGACGCAATATCGGGGAATGCATGATATATGTTCACGAAATTAGGGGGTGGATACGAATATGATGCCAAGATCACGAAACGAGGATATCCTCCCTAGGGAGCAGTTACTTAGAGTACACAAATTAAAACATGCATCCAGTTTGCCCTTCTAACTCAACTGAGACGTTCGAGCGTGTTAATAAACATTTTGTTTGCGTTGCACCGGACCTTTGCATTATTCAAATCAGGCCATAATCGCGTGTCTAGCTCGGAAGTTAATTATGCGAGAGAGTTTAAGGTCGTGGTCGTAGTCTATTGAAAAATTACAATTGTTAATTTCCTTGGTGATGCAAATTGACAAATAGGAGACTTCAAACTATGGCAATTTACAGAAAGCTGAAGGTTATTAATTTTTATCGATGGATGTGTTTAATTATCTCAGAAATTGATGGACTTTTATTGTCAATTTTTGAAAAATATTTAGTATGTAGATGTTAATTTATGAGATTAGGGGAACGATTACAAATGTTTAAAAATATGATCGAAATATAATAGTTGGATCTTTGGGGTAGCTTGTTATATTGTAAAATAGCAATAAAATTAGTAATGAAAAGTCGTGAGTGTTTAATTTTGTACGAAATTGGTATTTGATATTTAAAAATTCTGGAATGTTGATGTATTGTTTAGTGGTCTTTAAAGTGGTCTTAATATCCCTGAATATTGACCTTTCATTTAGTGGTCTTAAAAGTGGTCTTAATATTACAGAATATTGACCATTTCTTTGGTGGTCTCTAAAGTGGTCGTAAAATTCCTGAGTACTGAATACTGAATACTTTGGTGGTCTTTAAAGTGGTCTTAAAATTTCTGAATAGTGCCAATTTCTTTGGTGGGCTCTAAAGTGGTCTTAAAATTCCTAAATATTGACCTTTTCTGTGGTGGTCTTTAAAATTCCTAAATACTGACCATTTCTTTGGTGGTCTTCAGAGTGGTCTTACAATTCCTGAATAGTGATTTGCTCTTTGGTGGTCTTTAAAGTGGTCTTAAAATGCCTGAATATTGACCATTTCTTTCGTGGCCTATAGTTGGATCTTTGAGGTAGCTTATTATACTGTAAAATAGCAATAAAATAACTAATAATGAAAAGTCGTGAGTGTTTAATTATGTACGAAATTGTTATTTGATATTTTTAAATTCTTAAATATTGACGTACTCTTTAGTGGTCTTTAAAGTGGTCATAAAATTCCTGAATACTGAATACTGAATACTTTGGTGGTCTTTAAAGTGGTCTTCAAATTTCTGAATAGTGACCATTTCTTTGGTGGGCTCTAAAGTGGTCTTAAAATTCCTAAATATTGACCTTTTCTGTGGTGGTCTTTAAAATTCCTAAATACTGACCATTTCTTTGGTGGTCTTCAGAGTGGTCTTACAATTCCTGAATAGTGATTTGCTCTTTGGTGGTCTTTAAAGTGGTCTTAAAATGCCTGAATATTGACCATTTCTTTCGTGGCCTATAGTTGGATCTTTGAGGTAGCTTATTATACTGTAAAATAGCAATAAAATAACTAATAATGAAAAGTCGTGAGTGTTTAATTATGTACGAAATTGTTATTTGATATTTTTAAATTCTTAAATATTGACGTACTCTTTAGTGGTCTTTAAAGTGGTCATAAAATTCCTGAAAACTGAATACTCAATACTTTGGTGGTCTTTAAAGTGGTCTTAAAATTTCTGAGTAGTGACCATTTCTTTGGTGGTCTTCACAGTGGTCTTACAATTCCTGAATAGTGATTTGCTCTTTGGTGGTCTTTAAAGTGGTCCTAAAATGCCTGAATATTGACCATTTCTTTCGTAGCCTATAGTTGGATCTTTAAGGTAGCTTATTATACTGTAAAATAGCAATAAAATAACTAATAATGAAAAGTCGTGAGTGTTTAATTTTGTACGAAATTGTTATTTGATATTTTAAAATTCTTGAATGTTGACGTATTCTTTAGTGGTCTTTAAAGTGGTCATAAAATTCCTGAATACTGAATACTGAATACTTTGGTGGTCTCTAAAATGGTCTTAAAATTTCTTAATAGTGACCTTTCCTCTGGTGATCTTTAAAATTCCTGAATATAGACATTCTCTTTGGTGGTCTCTAAAGTGGACTTAAAATTCCTGAATACTGAATACTGAATACTTTGGTGGTCTTTGAAGTGGTCTTAAAATTTCTGAATAGTGACCATTTCTTTGGTGGTCTCTAAAGTGGTCTTAAAATTCCTGAATATTGACCTTTCCTTTGGTGGTCGATAAAATTTCTGAATATAGACATTCTCTTTGGTGGTCTTCAGAGTGGTCTTAAAATTCCTGAATAGTGATCTGCTCTTTGGTGGTCTTTAGAGTGGTCTTAAAATTCCAGAATATTGACCATTTCTTTGGTGGTCTTAAAATTCCTGAATACTGAATACTTTGGTGGTCTCTAAAGTGGTCTTGTTATTCCTGAATACTGATCATTTCTTTGGTGGTCTTTAAAGTGGTCTTAAAATTCCTGAATATTGACCATTTTTTTAATGGTCTTGAAAGTGGTCTCAAAATTTCTGAATACTGAATACTGAATACTTTGGTGGTCTTTGAAGTGGTCTTATTAATCCCCGAATATTGACCATTTCTTTGGTGGATTCTAAAGTGGTCTTGTTATTCCTGAATACTGACCATTTCTTTGGTGGTCTTTAAAGTGGTCTTAAAATTCCAGAATATTGACCTTTCCTATAGTGGTCTTCAAAGTGGTCTCAAAATTCCTGAAAATTGACCTTTTCTTTATTAAAAAAATGCAATAAAAACCCAATAGTTGAACTCTTGAGGTATCTTATTACGTGGTAAAATACTAATAAAATAACACCTACTTTAATTTTTCCATTTTTCTTCTAGAAACATAGCTCAAAATTTTCAATAATATAAACAAACCATAGTATGTAGTTTCTCGAAGTTTTGTATTGTTTAAAGAGACACGTGTAGAGTTAAAATAATAAATCCTCTCACATTTAATTAATTAACAATTTCCAATACAAACATTATTTACACTGTACTTAAATAATAAAAACAGAATCAATCTTGAAATAATTAACGCAACCTGTAGCGCGCTGGGGACGTTCGAGGAATTCTTCGAGGAAATCGATTGTCCCGAACGACGCCGTAAGAAAGAAGAATTCCGGAAACTCCGGGCGCGAATCCTCGGATGAATCGGTGCCGAGGGGAAGTTCCGATTGCTCGTTAAAGCTCCACGCGATAGAAGGGGTTAATCGTTGCATCGATTCGAACGGGTGTTTAAAGTCGTTTAACGCTTCGCGCGAAGCACGAAAGTAGACGAGAGTCGGAGAAGTCGTTGAGTCTCGCAATTTTTACAACAGTGAAAGCGCTCGAGCCGGAAGCTGCTTTTGTACGGACGGAACGAGTCAATTGCCACCTGAAATAACTCTGTATTTTTCGATTCATCCCCCCCCCCCCATCCACTCACTTGGAAAACTATTTTATGCAATGTGTGTGTCGCATTCGAAGGTACTCCAATTTTTTTTTTTTTAGACACTTTGTACGTATTTTTGGGGCTGTGTATTTTTTAAAATATTATTTAGAGGTGAAATTGTTATTTGATATTTTTAAATTCTTGAATATTGACCATTTCTTTGGTGGGCTTAAAATTCCTGAATGTTGACCATTTTTTTAATGGACTTTAAAGTGGTCTTAAAATTACTCAATAGTGATCTGCTCTTTGGTGGTCTTTAAAGTGGTCTTAAAATTCCTGAATATTGACCATTTCATTGGTGGTCACTAATGTGGTCAATAAAGTGGTCTTAAAATTCCTGGATACTGACCATTTCCTTGGTGGTCTTTAAAGTGGTCTTAAAATTCCTGAATATTGACCATTTCAATGGTGGTCTTTAAAGTGGTCTTAAAATTCCTGAATATTGACCATTTCAATGGTGGTCTTTAAAGTGGTCTTAAAATTCTTGAATACTGGCCATTTCATTGGTGGTCACGAATGTGGTCACTAAAGTGGTCTTAAAATTCCTGAATATTGACCATTTCTATGGTGGTCACTAAAGTGGTCTTAAAATTCCTGAATATTGACCATTTCTTTGATGGTCACTAAAGTGGTCATAAATTCCTGAATCTTGACCATTTCTTTAGTGGTTTTAAAATTCCTGAATAATGACCATTTCTTTGGTGGTCTTCAAAGTGGATTATTTTCTTAAATATTACTTACAAATCAAGCCTGAGTCTATAGGAGCTTCTCTGGACTTACCTGGAACAAAAGAAAATTGAGAATTAGATGTTGTATTAATTTTTACACTGGTTAGGATAATAATATTTATTCATGGTTTTTATTATGGTTTGGTTAAGACCACTATTAACACGCATGTATTCACAGACTTATTATTACTTTTTATAATACTTTAAGACTACATAGTGCAACTTTTAGAAAATGAAAAAGGCATGTAACACCATCGAGTATAGCAAGCTTTCTTTTTAACGTTAATTTTTTAATTTTGTCGAAAAATTTCACACGTTCTCGAATTTTTTTCTTCAAAGTGGGTAGGATTTCGGGATTATGTATAATAACCAAAAATGATTGTAATCGACCCCTGTAACCGAAAATAATTTTTTCAAAATGATTTGAAATTTTTTAATTTCGTCTAAAAATTTCAATATCTACTCGAATTTTTTTCTCGAAAATGGGTGGGATTTCAGGGGTATGTGTAATAACCAAAAATGATTGTAATTGACCTCCACAGCTAACAATATTTTTTTCAAAACGATTTGAAATATTTTAATTTCGACAAAAAATTTCACACCTTCTTGAATTTTTTTCTAGAAAATGGGTAGGATTTCGGGTGTATATCTATTCACCAAAAATGATTGTAATTTACCCCTACAGCTAACAATATTTTTTTCAGAACGATTCGAAATTTTTATTTTCGTCTAAAAATTTCAATATCTACTCGAATTTTTTTCTCGAAAATGGGTGGGATTTCAGGGGTATGTGTAATGACCAAAAATGATTGTAATTGACCCCTGCAACCAAAAATAATTTTTTCAGAACGATTCGACATTTTTTAATTTCGCCAATATGCCAGTCAGATTGGACCACAAAAGTCCATAAGCTATGCTAATCTATGGTGACAACTATTATCGCACGCACACAGATTCCAGAAAGATTCTAGAAGCTAAAATAAAACAAAAATGAAGAATACCAATTTTTTTATTGAGGCTTCGTTACAAAGTTATTAACGTTTAAAGTTACGACTGTGAGACGCTGGCGCACGCAGCTGTACGCACGTTGCCCATCTACAGACGCAAATGTTAATAACTTTTTAACAAAGCCTCAATCAACAAATTGCTATTCTTGATTTTCGTCTTATTTTGGTCTCTAGAATCCCCCATTAAAATTTTTCCCACGGTTAATCTAGCACCAATGTATACCAACTCCAAATATTCTATTCAAAAACCAGTTGATCATTAAAAATTTGCACACTAGATGACTCTTAGATATCCGTATCCACGCCCCCGAGAACAATGAGATCGACGAATCGAGTTTATTTTTCTCTTACATTTGTAAAATTCTATTTAATTACAGTAAATTGCAATGAAAAAAATGTTCCCAGATCGGATTTAAGATACTGGACAATTCGAGAGATTTCAGATCTAATACTCAAAATTACAGAACTCCAAAATATTATTCGTTAACAATTTATTTTGAATTTTTTTTAAATTTTAATGGGGGATTCTAGAGACCAAAATAAGACGAAAATCAAGAATACCAATTTGTCGATTGAGGCTTCGTTAAAAAGTTATTAACGTTTAAAGTTACGAATGTGAAACGGGAATCGCACAGCTGTGCGCGCGGAACTTTAAACGTTAATAACTTTTTAACGAAGCCTCAATCGACAAATTGCTATTCTTGATTTTCGTCTTATTTTGGTCTCCAGAATCCCCCATTAAAATTTCCCCCAGGGTTGACCTAGCACCCTGTATATAATTTCCAAATATTCTGCTCAAAAACCAGTTGATCTGGTATCCACTCCCGAGAACAATGGGCTCGACGAATCGAGTTTATTTTTTTGTCGCCAGGAGGCGCCCTGTGCTCGTTGGGCGGGGGGTGGGGGGCCGCTAAGAGCTTTTCCTCCGCCTGGTCGAGCTTGCCAGGGAAGTTTGTTTCGCGGTTTCGAGACGGGGAGAATAAAAGTTTCCCGTAGCATCGATTTCGTCGGACGAGACCGGCGGAGACAGGCTCGTTAAACCGAGATCAGGGCTCTCTCCGTTTCCACTTCTTCTCCGGGACGTATATATATGTCGTGCTACGCGGTACCCCGCGAGCACCCCTCTCCCCGGACCACGGTCCTCTATTAACGCAACACCGACGAGTTTCTACTCTACGCCCCTCCCCCTTGCCCTTCGTAACCCCCCCTCCCCCTCAAAACGCCGTGAAACTTTCTTCCAGGGCTCGAGGTTTCTCGAAACGCGACGAAATCGATGGAGGGGGGGACCCCCCTCGAACTCGTCTACCGCGGAGAAATTGTAATTAAAAAATATTTTTTCAATGGGAGAAGATTCAAAACAGGGATTATAGAAACCACCTAGATATTTGTTTATTTGTTTATTTGTTCACGTTGTTAATAAAGATAGAGATAGAAGTGTGGACGATATAAAAAATAAGGAAAATTGGATTTTAATAGACAATTACATAGAGATACCAAGTGAAGAACATTTATTATGGAAGCCATGAAGTGTTCCATGGGGTGTTCTGTCAACCTAGGGAAAAATTTTAATGGGGGATTCTAGAGACCAAAATAAGACGAAAATCAAGAATACTAATTTGTTGATTGAGGCTTCGTTAAAAAGTTATTAACGTTTAAAGTGAAGCTTGTGAGACGTTGGCGCACGCAACTTTAAACGTTAATAACTTTTTAACGGAGCCTCAATCAACAAATTGGTATTCTTGATTTTCGTCTTATTTTGGCCTCTAGAATCGTCTATTTAAATTTTGTTTTAAAATTCAAATTTCGAGTTATTAATATAATTTGTCCACCTTCACGAATTTTTTTCTCGAAAGTGCGTAGGATTTCGAGGATATGTGTAATAACAAAAAATGATTGTAATCGACCCCCGTAACTGAAAATAATTTTTTCAGAATGATTTGAAATTTTTTTTTTCCGTCGAAAAATTTCAGCATCTTCTCGAATTTTTTTCTCGAAACTGAGTAGGATTTCGGGGGTATGTATAATGACCAAAAATGATTGTAATTGACCCCCCCAACTGAAAATAATTTTTTTAGAACGATTCGAAATTTTTTTTTTAAATTTACACACCTACCCCCTGTCGATGTTTCTTTGAAATTCGTTTTTGATTTTTGATAATTTTATTTGACGCCGCACAGAAAAGTTGTCTAATACTTTTTTGTAGGTATCCATGAGCTCTACTTCAGAATAAAGTTTCATTCAAATATATTCACTATTGTAGGAGTTATGGCTGTTTGAAAATTGGACCATTTTTATGGGGTTTTTCTCATTTTGCGTGGTCAAGGACCAACTTTTCGAATATTTTTGCGATTTGTACATATTCTCCATCAAAATACGCGTAGTTTGATTTTTTAAACATTAAAATCGTCCAATCCGTTCAGAAGTTATGACGTTTTAAAAATTCGCATGAAAATTCGGGCAGACATTTCTGGCCAGAAATTATATTTTCGGTAAAGAATTTTTTTCTCGAAAACGCGCAGGATTTCGGGGGTATGTGTAATGACCAAAAACAATTGTAATTGACCCCCACAACCAAAAATATTTTTTTCAGAACGATTTGAAATTTTTTTTTTCCGTCGAAAAATTTCAGCACTTTCTCGAATTTTTTTCTCAAAACTGAGTAGGATTTCGAATATATGTCTATTCACCAAAAATGATTGTAATTGACCCCCGCAACCGAAAATATTTTTTTCAGAACGATTTGAAATTTTCGAATTTAATTGTTAATAACTTTTTAACGAAGCCTCCATCAACAAATTGGTATTCTTGATTTTCGTCTTATTTTGGCCTCTAGAATCCCCCATTAAAATTTTTCCCCAGTTTGATCGAACACCCTGTATATATACAGAAATTTTAAATTTATTGAATTCAAAAATATACTTTGTTTTTAAAATTGAAAGAGGTTAGGTTTGGTATACAAAATTATAAATCCCTGTTTTTCGTTGTTAATTTTGCATCTTCGATTTTTATATCCAACCTCCTTTAATTTTAAATGCAAAATACATTTTTAAAATTAATAGAAAATACATTTGAAAATACATATACAGAATGAACGGAATTATTTTCTATTAAATTTGAAAATATACTTTGTTTTTTAAAATTAAAAGAGGTTACCAAATTAAAAATCTCTTTTTTCCCGTTGTTAATTTTTATTGCTCGTCTAATTTTGCAGTTTGGATGTTTATTACCCTGAATTATGAAACAATTATAAATTATATAGTTTATTATCAAATATAGTTATTTGAAATAATTATAAAATATTAGGAAGTGTTTGATTGTACATATCATGAGTTTTGTCCAAGAAAAGTATTGCATGCTCGGGAATTTGTTGTTAAAATTGTATTAATTCTGTCTATGGACGTCCTCGAATTGTCTAAGATTTATCGTGACATGCAATTATCGTGTCGATGTCTATGAATTATGTCAAGTTTGACATCTGTTTGGTTATTGATGGGGACAAGTCGTTGTATCAGACGTTCAGGGTTCAGCCATCTTGAATAAATCCACGTTTCTTTAGATTTACTTTCATTTAACGATTTTATTCGTTAAACAAAAATTAAAAAAATAAAATATACATGAAATAAGGCTATTTTAAAATCTAATCAAAATTTTTCTTAGAAAATTCAAAATTTCTGTTTTTTCTTTGAAAAATTCTTTATAAACGTGTTATTTAAGAATTATCGAGTTCATTGAATTTTGAACACTGCCATACTCTCTTAAATTATTCACAATTTACAATAACCAGAATATAAAATTTCTTATTTGACAAAATCAAAAATAATAATCACTTGAATAAGAGTGATAATAACAATAAAATATAATTATTTTATTATCCACGATATTGTCGACCAAGATATAATTATTAATAATTTTTAAAACAGAATTTCATAAATTTTTCGAAAATTTAAATTTAAGAAGAAAATTTAACAAATTCCAAGAATATTTAACAAAATCAAAAATAATAATCACCTGAATAAGAGTGATAATAACAATAAAATATAATTATTTTATTATCCAAGATATTGTCGACCAAGATATAATTATTAATAATTTTTAAAACAGAATTTCATAAATTTTTCGAAAATTTAAATTAAGAAAATTTAACCATAACAAATTCCAAAATAACATTAATAATTCCACCAAAATAACGATGGATGAACGAATATAATTTGATATTTTGAAAATTAATTACAACATCAAGTTTGCACGTTTCATCGTTAATTTGTTAATAATTATTCGAAACAATTTCACCCATTGTTTCGTTTCTCGATTATTGAAATAGTAATTTGATATCTGGACACAATGCTTAGTCATTGATGTTTCCAATTTTCTGGGAAAACACCTTACTAACTAATTCACCAGCAATATCCAGAGAAAACGCCATTTCTTTTTTGCAACGTCGTATTTTCGTGGAAAAAATTCAAGATAAATTTCCAACATTGACCAAACTTCATTTTGTGTTAATAATATTTCCTGAGTAAATTAGTTATTTAATACAAGAATTATTAAATATTTTTCTAGTTCTATATATAGAAAATCGCCTATATATGTAGAAATTTACAATATTTAAAAATATTTTCTCTCACAATTTCAAAATTGTATTTTTGATATTAATAGAAAATCTTTTCTTTTCTTTTTTAATTTTATCGACGAAAAGATTGTAAATATAGATATTTTATTGAATTTAGAAATATAGTTTTGAAATTGAAAAAGAAAATATTCTAAATATTAACTAAAACAATATTGAATAAATTATTGATTAAAAAACTGAGAAATAAAAACATTTTAAATGATGTTTTTCTAATTGTTAATTGTTAAAATAATGGTTTTCTAATGATTTTCTATATATGTATATGTGGGAGAACAAATATTTTATAGAATTTAGAAATATAGTTTTGAAATTGAGAAAGAAAATATTCTAAATATTAAATAAAAAAATATTTAATAAGTCTTCGACTGAAAAACTAAAAAATGAAATTTAGAAATATAATTTTGAAACTAAAAAAGAAAATATTCTAAACATTAACTGAAAAAATATTTAATAAATCTTTGACTCTAAATTTAGAAATATAATTTTGAAATTGAAAAAGAAAATATTCTAAACATTAACTGAAAAAATATTTAATAAATCTTTGACTCTAAATTTAGAAATTTCGTTTAGAAATTGAAAAAGAAAATATTCTAAATATTAGCTAAAAAAATATTGAATTGGTCTTCCACTCTAAATTTAGAAATATAAGTTTGAAATTGAAAAAGAAAATATTCTAAATATTAACTAAAAAAATATTTAATAAATCTGCGACTCTAAATTTAGAAATATAATTTTGAAATTGATGAAGAAAATATTCTAAATATTAATAAAAAAAATATTGAATAAATCTTCGACTCTAAATTTAGAAATATAGTTTTAAAATTGAAAAAGAAAATATTCTAAATATTAACTAAAAAAATATTTAATAAATCTTCGACTCTGAATTTAGAAATATAATTTAGAAATTGATGAAGAAAATATTCTAAATATGAACTAAAAAAATATTCAATAAATCTTCCACTCTAAATTTAGAAATATAGTTTTAAAATTGATGAAGAAAATATTCTAAATATTAACAAAAAAATATTGAATAAATCATCGATTAAAAAACTAAAAAATAAAAACACTTTAAATATTGTAGATCCCTATATGTATATAAATCTACAATATTTAAAATATTTTCATCAATACAATTAAAAATTGAAATTTAAAAATATAATTATTAAATTTAAAAATATAATTTTGAAGTTGAGAGAGTTTAAGAATAAATTATTATTTTCCAAGAGCTTCTGAATGGTGTATAATTATTAAATTTTAAAATATAATTTAGAAATTGATGAAGAAAATATTCTAAATATTAACAAAAAAAATATTGAATAAATCATCGATTAAAAAATTAAAAAATAAAAATATTTTAAATATTGTAGATCCCTATATATGGAAATCTACAATATTTAAAATATTTTCATCAATACAATTAAAAATTGAAATTTAAAAATAAAATTATTAAATTTTTAAATATAATTTTGAAATTGAGATAGTTCAAGAATAAATTAGTATTTACCAAGGGCTTCTGAATGGTGTATAATTATGAAATTTTAAAATATAATTTAGAAATTGAAAAAGTAAATATTCTAAATATTAACAAAAAAAATATTGAATAAATCATCGATTAAAAAATTAAAAAATAAAAATATTTTAAATATTATAGATCCTTTTCTATAATATCCCTATATATGAAAATCTACAATATTTAAAATATTTTCATCAATACAATTAAAAATTGAAATTTAAAAATAAAATTATTAAATTTTTAAATATAATTTTGAAATTGAGATAGTTCAAGAATAAATTAGTATTTACCAAGGTCTTCTGAACGATGTATACTTATTAAATTTTAAAATATAATTTAGAAATTGATGAAGAAAATATTCTAAATATTAACAAAAAAAATATTGAATAAATCATCGATTAAAAAACTAAAAAATAAAAACATTTTAAATATTGTAGATCCCTATATATTAAAATCTACAATATTTAAAATATTTTCATTAATACAATTAAAAATTGAAATTAAAAATATAATTATTAAATTTTAAAATACAATTTTGAAGTTGAGAGGGTTAAATAATAAATTAGTATTTTCCAAGGGCTTCTGACCGATGTATAAAACATACTACTCGCCTTCTGCATGTTGTTGATGCAAAAGACCGGTTGCAAACACGTAATATAAACTAACTCGTTACGAAATCACTGTATGGTAACTTAATGTTAACAACTAGCAACGTGAAATACAAACATGGATGCTTATAAACAATTACACCCCTTTGTAAACAATTCTGTACATCAGAAAATTGAAGTATACCCATATGGTAACTCATTCTCCAGCATCAATGGAGGCTATTTTTATAAGAATCGAGAGAATTTTTTAAAAAAGGCAAAAAATTTTAAAATTCGAATTTTGCATATGAGGAATTTAATAGCGTCAAGTTTGAGAAAATGCAATATTTTTATGCCCCCCAAAAAGGCTCACAATACTGCTCCATAGCGTGTATATTATTATAATTAATGTAAATTACTTTTCTCAACAATTTGGGATTTCATTTTCATCAAATATCACGTTTTCAAAGCTATTCAAATCTATATTTTAATTCATTTGTAAATATTTCTTTTTTTAAGTGTATACACAGGGGGATTAATTTGTTAAATAAATAACAATTAATATTATAAAAGTAGATGAAGGGAAGGTGAATTATTAATAATAATTATAAAAAATTCTGTATATTAATTCATGTGCAAATTTCGTTTTTTTAAAATGTAAATACAGAAGAATTAATTTGTTAAATAAATAAAAATTATTATTGCAAAAATTGACGAAGGGAAGGTGAATTATCAATAATGATAAATAAAATAAATTCTGAATATTAATTCAGGTGCAAATTTCTTTTTTTTTTTAAATGTATATACAGAAGATTTAATTTGTTAAATAAATAATCATTATTATTGTAAAAATTGTCGAAGGGAAGGTGAATTATCAATAATAATAAATAAAATAAATTCTGAATATTAATTCATCTGTAAATTTTTCTTTTTTTTTAAATGTATATACAGAAGATTTAATTTATTAAATAAATAAACATTATTATTGTAAAAATTTACGAAGGGAAGGTGAATTATCAATAATAATAAATAAAATAAATTCTGAATATTAATTCATCTGTAAATTTCTTTTTTTTTTTAAATGTAAATACAGAAGAATTAATTTGTTAAATAAATAATCATTATTATTGTAAAAATTGACAAAAGGAAGGTGAATTATCAATAATAATAAATATAATAAATTCTGAATGTTAATTCATGTGCAAATTTCTTTTTTTGTAAATGTATAAATAGAGGAATTAATTTATTAAATAAATAATCATTATTATTGTAAAAATAGACGAAGGTGGGAATGTGAATTAATAATAATAAATGTAATAAATTCTGTACATCAATTCATTTGTAAATTTCTTTCTTTTTTAATATAAATACAGAAGAATTAATTTGTTAAATAAATAAAAATTATTATTCTAAAAATTGACGATGGGAAGGTGAATTAATAATAATAATTATAATAAATTCTGTATATTAATTCATGTGCAAATTTCTGTTTCTTTTAGATGTATATACAAAAGAATTAATTTGTTAAATAAATAAACATTATTATTGTGAAAATAGGCGAAGGTGGGAAGGTGAATTGTCAATAATAATAAATAAAATAAATTCTGAATGTTAATTCATGTGCAAATTTCTTTCTTTTTTAATATAAATACAGAAGAATTAATTTGTGAAATAAATAAAAATTATTATTGTAAAAATCCACGAAAGGAAGGTGAATTAACAATAATAAATGAAATAAATTCTGTATATCAATTCATTTGTAAATTTTTTTTTCTTCAAATGCAAAAACAGTGGAATTAATTTGTTAAATAAATAATCATTATTATTGTAAAAATCGACGAAAGGAAGGTGAATTAACAATAATAAATGAAATAAATTCTGCATATCTATTCACCTATAAATTTTTTTTCCTAAATATCCACACGAGGGACTTAATTTGTTAAATAAATAAACATTATTATCTTAAAATTGTACAAAGTTGAATTAATAAAATAATTAAAATAAATTCTATATATCAATTCACCTACAAATAATTTTTTCTAAATATCCACACGGAAGACTTAATTTGTTAAATAAATAAACATTATTATTGTAAAAGTAGACGAAGTTGAATTAATAAAATAATTAAAATAAATTCTACATATCAATTCACCTACACATTTTTTTCTCAAAATATTCACACGAGGGACTTAATTTGTTAAATAAATAAACATTATTATTGTAAAATTATACGAAGTTGAATTAACATAATAAACAAAATAAATTCTACATATCAATTCACCTACAAATTATTTTCTCAAAATATCCACACGAGGGACTTAATTTGTTAAATAAATAAACATTATTATTGTAAAGTTATACGAAGTTGAATTACCATAATAAACAAAATAAATTCTATATATCAATTCACCTACAAATCTTTTTCCTAAAAATCCACGCGAGAGTGTGGAGGGAAGGAGGACTTAATTTGTTAAATAAATAAACATTATTATTGTAAAATTATACAAAGTTGAATTAATAAAATAATTAAAATAAATTCTACATATCAATTCACCTACAAATTTTTTTTTCTAAATATCTACACGAGGGACTTAATTTGTTAAATAAATAAACATTATTATCTTAAAAGTAGACGAAGTTGAATTAATGAAATAATTAAAATAAATTCTACATATCAATTCACCTACAAATTATTTTCCCTAAACATCCACGCGAGAGTGTGGAGGGAAGGAGGACCTAATTTGTTAAATAAATAAACATTATTATTGTAAAATTATACAAAGTTGAATTAATAAAATAATTAAAATAAATTCTACATATCAATTCACCTACAAATAATTTTTTCTAAATATCCACACGAGGGACTTAATTTGTTAAATAAATAAACATTATTATTGTAAAATTATACAAAGTTGAATTAACATAATAAACAAAATAAATTCTACATATCAATTCACCTACAAATTTTTTTTTTTTTCAAATATATACACAGAAGACTTAACTTGTTAAATACATAAACATTATTATTGTAAAATTATACAAAGTTGAATTAACATAATAAACAAAATAAATTCTACATATCAATTCACCTACAAATTATTTTCCCTAAATATCCACGCGAGAGTGTGGAGGGAAGGAGGACTTAATTTGTTAAATAAATAAACATTATTATTGTAAAATTATACGAAGTTGAATTACCATAATAAACAAAATAAATTCTACATATCAATTCACCAGAAATTATTTTTTCTAAATATCCACACGGAGGTCTTAATTTATTAAAATAAATATCATTATTATAGGGGGGGTGTAAGGTTTGAGAATCCCCGGATCGGAGTAAATGAAGCCCCGGCGAGCAACGACGTAATTTACACCCGGTGGACAATTACAGCGGGGGCCAGCTGTAAAGGTTACTTCTGTCCACGGTGCACGGCCGAATGATTAAAGGCCTGTCGAGCCCGATGGCATCTGCATTCCGCGGCCGCGCGATATATCCTCGCGGCGGTACGCGTATCGAGACACTCCGCGGGCTACGAAAAAGCCCAAGGTGGCTGACTGACGGCCGCCCGCGAAAATAGAACGAGCACGCGGCGCTTTTAACGAGCACCAGAAATAATTGGCGTCTGCGGATGACGTAGTTGAAATATTTCGAGAATGATACGAGTATTGCCTCGCGGGCGCGACTTAATAATAGACGGCCGTAACAGCGTCGGGTTCCAGCGACATCCGATGCATCCTCGACGAGAAATCGATCGCACGGTGCCCGTGGATCCCTCTCGATCATTCCGATTCCACGGAATCGTTCTTATTCCGGCAGCGTGTGCAAATTTAAACGAAGTCCTTCACTTTCGTTTCTGCGACGCGAGTGACAATCTGAGGGACTGGTATACTATTTTTTGGGGGGGAGCAGATATTATATAGTTTTTGTTTTTTGGGGTCGAGAAATTGATATTGTAGGTATTTGGGTGAGTATAGCGATGTTCGGATAACTGCAAGTCGTTTTCGTTCGGATAAGTGAAAGGTTGCCATCTCCACTACTGAGAGGGGATTTTTCTGGACGCATCACATGGAAGCTTGATATCTAATGGACAGTGTAACCTGATCTGGGATATTAGTGAGACAATACATATATATATATATTACATAATGGAAAATGAAACTTTTTTATTTTTGTCTTTTTTTATAACGAAACTTTTACCAATGTATTTGTGAGAGTTTCCTGGTTAAAATGAGCCGAAACACGATATACAACGATGTTCGGATAACTGCAAGTCACTTTCGTTCGGATAAGTGAAAGGTTGCCATCCCCACTACTGAGAGGGGACTTTTCTGGACGCATTACATGGAAGCTCGAGGTCTAATGGACACTGTAACCTGATCTGAGCTCATATATTGGTGAGATAATATATATATAGTATATAATGCAAAAATGAAAGTTTTTTATTTTTGTCTTTTTTTTTAACGAAACTTATACCAATGTATTTGTGAGAGTTTCCTGATTAAAATGAGTCCAAACACGACATAGTTTCTATTTAATTTATTTCTAATAGACTATGAGATGAAAAATGAATTATTATACATATATCCTTAACTTTCGTGTTTGTGACGCGATTGACATTATGGAGGGTTGGTATACTACTTTTCTGGGGGAGCAGATATTGTATAGTTTTCGTTTTTTAGGGTCGAGAAATTGAAATTGCAGGTATTTGGGTGAGTACAGCGATGTTCGGATAACTGCAAGTCACTTTCGTTCGGATAAGTGAAAGGTTGCCATCTCCACTACTGAGAGGGGACTTTTCTGGACGTATTACATGGAAGCTCGAGGTCTAATGGACACTGTAACCTGATGTGAGCTCATATATTGGTGAGATAATATATATATAGTATATAATGCAAAAATGAAAGTTTTTTATTTTTGTCTTTTTTTTTAATGAAACTTTTACCAATGTATTTGTGAGAGTTTCCTGGTTAAAATGAGCCTAAACACGATATACAACGATGTTCGGATAACTGCAAGTCACTTTCGTTCGGATAAGTGAAAGGTTGCCATCCCCACTACTAAAAGGGGACTTTTCTGGACGTATTACATGGAAGCTCGAGGTCTAATGGACAGTGTAACCTGATCTGGGATATTGGTGAGACAATACATATATATATTACATAATGCAAAAATGGAAGTTTTTTATTTTTGTCTTTTTTTTTAAAGAAACTTTTACTAATGTATTTGTGAGAGTTTCCTGGTTAAAATGAGTCCAAACACGATATAGTTTCTATTTAATTTATTTCTAATAGACTATGAGATGAAAAATGAATTACTATACATATATGTATAATAGTCACTCGTTGAATACGCAAATATGATCCGATTTATATCGTGTTTGGACTTGTTTTAATCAGAAAAACCTCACAAATATGTTAGTAAAGGTTACACATCGACAAAAAATAAAAAATAAATAAATTTCACATTGTGTTATTTATTCTTTGTTCTGTTCTTATTTACGAGGTTTAAAGTCGTACGCCGTGGCTCGACTCGAGCCTTTCTTGGAATTGAAAACTAACCTTTGCTGTTATAACTGCAAGACTTCTCTCTGAGGATTTACCCCATTAAAAGTCAGAAGTATTTTCACAAATTCCTTATTCCAATAGAAACAGACGAAGTAAATTTTTATTCATGGGAAGAATTTTCTTTGCTTCTAGAATTCATATAATTATTTTAAAGTTTGTATTTACTTCTGTCAAAAAATATTTGCAATTTAATTGTCGAGATACCACCGAATATTGTTATAAATCTCTGCTTTTACATTTGTAAAATTCTATTTAATTGCAGTAAATTGCAATAAAAAAAATGTTTCTGGATCGGATTTAAGGTACAGGACAATTTGAGAGCTTTCAGATCTAATACTTAAAATTACAGAACTCGAAAATATTATTCGTTAACAATTTATTTTGAATTATTTATTTTTAATTTTTGAAAAATTTTGATGGGGGATTCTAGAGACCAAAATAAGACGAAAATGAAGAATACCAATTTGTCGATTGAGGCTTCGTTAAAAAGTTATTAACGTTTAAAGTTCCGTGCGCGCGCAGCTGTTCGATTCCCGTTTCACATTCGTAACTTCAAACGTTAATAACTTTTCAACGAAGCCTCAATCGACAAATTGGTATTCTTGATTTTCGTCTTATTTTGGCCCCTAGAATCTGTCACTAAAATTTCCCCCAAAGATGGCGGAACACTTTGTATATTTTCGCCAAAGTCGTAGGATCGAATAAGCAAAAATCGCTCGGAGGGAAATCTGGGACGTAAGATGGCCGCGACAGGGGGATTCCATTTCAAATTTTTGATTGCTTCCATAGTTTTTCAGGTTCGCGTTGTCTTGGTGGAAACAAATCGAATCTCTTTCTTTCTTTTTTGTTCTCTTTCTTCCTCTGATCGGATCGTGCGGTGCCTCGCATTGTCTCCGCGGAAACAAATCCGATCTACGCCTCTCTTTGACTCCTTCTTTCCTGTAGAAAAGAATGTTGACTAGTAGAACTTCGTTCATTATTCTACTGTGTAGAGGAAGATTGTCAACACTGTTTTCAATTTCAGGAGAAGAATTTCATTAACCCTTCGCGATCTTACGTCGTATTTGACGTAGAATTTTTATGTAATAAATATATATATATATATTTAGAATTTTATATACATATAATTGTGGTGATATATTTAATATGAATTTAGAAAAATATTTTTCACAATAATTTATAACCTCAAAACTATTTATCATATATATATATATCTAAATCGTATGATGCTACAAAATATTAATAAATTATGTGTCATTATGTATATGATATATAGTTTTGAGGTAATAAATTATTGTGAAAAATATTTTTCTAAACTCATATTAAATATATCACCACAATTTGGCTCTCTATAGCTATAATAAATATTCCACGATTGACAATCGAATTCTATCAATATTATAACATTGATAAAATTTGCGAATTTAAAGAAACATAAATTTTTGAGAAGTCAGATTTATAAAAGAAGTGGAGTAATTCCGAAAATAAATTTTTTATTAGTCTTGACACGCGTGATTTAATTCAAATTAGACCCATTCGACTGCGAACAATCGCTCCGGCGGCAAAAATCGTCGTAGGACGAAAATTCGACACGCTATCTTGTAGGAAAAAATTCGGGGAACACAATGCCATCGTTAGAAGTACAAGTCGCCGTGCTTGTTTTCGAAAAAAAGAGAAATTCTTAAAATTCAAGATAAAAAAATACAAATTAAATGACGAGTGTCCAGACTAATAAGAAAATTTATTTTTAGAGTTACTCAACTTCTTTTTTATTAGTCTCGACACTCGTCATTTAATTTCTAATTTAAATTAAAGACAAAAAATATTATAAAATTGTTGTTATTTTACTTTTTCTTTTTGCATTGTGTTCCCCTGATTTTTTCTTAGAGGATAGCGTGTCGAATTTTCCTCCTACGACGATTTCTGTCGCCGGAGCGATCATTCGCGGTCGAATGAGTCTAATTTGAATCAAATGACGCATATTAACACTAATAAAAAAATTTATTTTCAGAGTTATTCCACTCTTTTTCAAAATTTGACTCTCCAAAAAATCATATTTGTTCAAATTTTATCAGACACAAATTTTTGAAGATTCACATTACAAAAAAAAGTGGACTAATCTGAAAATAAATTTTGTTATTAGTCTCAACACTCGTCATTTAATTTTTAATTTGAATTAAAGACAAAAAATATTATAAAATTGTTATTATTTTACTTTTTCTTTTTGCATTGTGTTCCCCTGATTTTTTCTTAGAGGATAGCGTGTCGAATTTTCCTCCTACGATGATTTCTGTCGCCGGAGCGATCATTCGCGGTCGAATGAGTCTAATTTGAATCAAATGACGCATATTAACACTAATAAAAAAATTTATTTTCAGAGTTATTCCACTCTTTTTCAAAATTTGACTCCCCAAAAAATCATATTTGTTCAAATTTTATCAGACATAAATTTTTGAAGATTCACATTACAAAAAAAAAAGTGAACTAACTCCGAAAATAAATTTTATTAGCCCCGACACTCGTTATTTAATATCCAATTTTATTTAAAAACGAAAAATATTATAAAATTGTTTAAGTGTGCAAATTTTATTTTACTTTTTCTTTTGCATTGTGTTCTCCTGATTTTTTCCTAGAAGATAGCATTTTGAATTTTTCTCCTACGACGATTTTTGTCACCGGAGCGATCATTCGGAGTCGAATGAGTCGAATTTGAATCAAATGACGCGCGTCGAGACTAATAAAAAAATTATTCCACTCTTTTTCAAAATTGAACTCCTCAAAAAATCATATTTGTTCAAATATTCAAATTTTATCAGACACAAATTTTTGAAAAAATGAACTAACTCCGAAAATAAATTTTATTAGTCTAGACACTCGTTATTTAATTTCTAATTTTAATTAAAAACGAAAAACAGTTGCAATTAGATGACCAGAAGCTGCTAGATATATTTCTAGCCAAAGAACTTTCGATCCTCGTCGATTTCAGTCGAAACGTAGACGCAGCTTTTTCGCCAGTGTTGCGTCAGTGTCTGCGGTCGTTTTTCGCGCCATTCATCGTGGGAATGCGTAGAAAACGTCGGCTAAAATAAAAAAGAAAAATGGAGGACGACAGACGGCAGACGCCGCCCGGCAAATAAACGCCGGCTCAGCTGATCGACTCTCCGTGTTTTTAGCGTTTGCATACGCGGTGCGTCTATTAGCGGCCACGCGATTAAAACGGGTGGTTACGCGAGCATACCGGACGGAAATAGACCCCGTAGCAAAACACGCTAACTTATCCTTCTCCGTTGCGTTCCTGCGGCCCCCCGTGCCCCGCCTTACACGACGTCTTGCCCCCGTCCGGAATCGAGTTTTTCCACCGACGAAACGCGACTCGAGCCGCGTGCCAATTGTTCCGCGCCACATAGCGGAAACCGAGCTTCCTTGTTTTTGCAACCTTCGCGCCTCGAAAGCCACGCTACGCGCTTCGAATCGCCAAAAGGGATGGAATTGGACACCAAATAACGATGTTCATTGAGGGAGGAGGGGTTGAAATGCTCTTTTTAGGTTGCCATTTTGGATTGCTAACGTTGGATTTTTTTTTTTTTGGGATTCGATTTTGCTGTAGAGATTCGTGAAATTGTGTTTAATGGTGGAATTAAAATTATTGTAGATTGGTTGGGATGTTTTTGGAATGTTTAGATTGTTTGAAATATGGCAGGAGGTTGTGAGACAAAATGGCGACGTATATCGTCGATCAAGTAAATTCTGTATAAAATTGAGTTTTATTTGTATAAATATTGTAGAATTTTTGTTTTATAAATGAAGTGACGTGTTTCAGAGGAATATTTAAGGGTTTTTGAAGGTTAATGAACAAAATGGCGTCATATATCGTTGATCAAGTAAATTCTGTAGAAAATTGAGTTTTATTTGTATAAATATTGTGGAATTTTTGTTTTATAAATGAAGTGACGTGTTTCAGAGGAATATTTAAGGGTTTTTGAAGGTTATAGCACAAAATGGCGTCGTATATCGTTGATCAAGTAAATTCTGTATAGAATTAAGGTTTACTTATATAAATATGTATGGAATTTTTGTTTTATAAATGAAGTGACATGTTTCAGAGGAATATTTAAGGGTTTTTGAAGGTTATGAGACAAAATGGCGACGTATATCGTTGATCAAGTAAATTCTGTATAGAATTGAGTTTTACTTGTATAAATATGTACGTCATTTTTGTTTTATAAATAAAGTGACGTGTTTCAGAGAAATATTTAAGGGTTTTTGAAGGTTATGAGACAAAATGGCGACGTATATCGTTGATCAAGTAAATTCTGTATAAAATTGAGTTTTATTTGTATAAATATTGTAGAATTTTTGTTTTATAAATGAAGTGACGTGTTTCAGAGGAATATTTAAGGGTTTTTGAAGGTTATGAGACAAAATGGCGACGTATATCGTTGATCAAGTAAATTTTGTAGAAAATTGAGTTTTATTTATGTAAATATTGTGGAATTTTTGTTTTATAAATGAAGTAACGTGTTTCAGAGGAATATTTAAGGGTTTTTGAAGGTTATAGAACAAAATGGCGTCGTATATCGTTGATCAAGTAAATTCTGTAGAAAATTGAGTTTTATTTAGGTAAATATGTACGTAGTTTACTTTTATAAATAAAGTGACGTGTTTCAGAGGAATATTTAAGGGTTTTTGAAGGTTATGAGACAAAATGGCGTCGTATGTCGTTGATCAAGTAAATTCTGTATAAAATTGAGTTTTATTTGTATAAATATTGTGGAATTTTTGTTTTATAAATGAAGTGACGTGTTTCTGAGGAATATTTAAGAGTTTTTGAAGGTTATAGAACAAAATGGCGATGTATATCGTTGATAAAGTAAATTTTGTACAGAATTGATAGTGTTTGATATTCTAACCTCTATTTTATCGATTTTTTAGTTTAATATTCTGATCTATTTTAAGAATTTTGTACGTTTAATGATGAAATGCTCTTTTTAAGTTACAATTTTATGCAATCGTTGGATTTTGGAATTTTGTTTGTTTAATGGTGGACATTAAATTATTGTAGATTGCTTGGGGGATGTTTTTTTTTTATATTTAGGGAGGTTACTTCTTATTTTTTTTGAGTAATGTCGTTTAGGGGAATGTTTAGATTGTTTGAAATATGGCGGGAGGTTATGAGACAAAATGGAGTCGTATATCGTCGATCAAGTAAATTCTGTATAAAATTGAGTTTTATTTGTATAAATATTGTGGAATTTTTGTTTTATAAATGAAGTGACGTGTTTCAGAGGAATATTTAAGGGTTTTTGAAGGTTATAGAACAAAATGGCGACGTATATCGTTGATCAAGTAAATTCTGTAGAAAATTGAGTTTTATTTGTATAAATATGTACGTAATTTTTGTTTTATAAATGAAGTGACGTGTTTCAGAGGAATATTTAAGGGTTTTTGGAGGTTATAGAACAAAATGGCGTCGTATATAGTTAATCAAGTAAATTTTGCACAGAATTGACAGTGTTTGATATTCTAACCTCGAATTTATTATGCAGACTTGTAGGATTATTAGTTTTACTAATAGAGGTCAGATAAATGATCTATTTTTAGAATTTTATATGTTTAATGATGAAATGAAAATTATTGAAGCTTGATTGCAATGTTTTACTTAAATAAATACGCATGTAATTACCTTTTTATAAGTACGGAGACGTATTTTGGGGAAATATTTAAATTGTTCGAAATATGGAAGAAGGTTATGGAACAAAATGGCTATGTATATGGTTGATCAAGTAAATTCTGTACAAACTTAACTTTTACTTGAATAAATACGCACCTAATATTTTCTTATAAATACAGTGACGTCTGTTAAAAAATATTTAAATTCTCCAAAGGATGTTAACAGTTTAAAAAACAAAATGGCGCGTATATATGTTCGATATTCCTACCCAACACAATGTTTTACCGAAGCACAAACATAAAATTAATTTCTACGGCCTCAAAAATCCAAATTTCGTAAAATTTGAAGCCTCAAATGGAAAAATTTCACAAGATTACATTTAACAACTGAATTTGTCGATTTCTGTCGAAAATTCGAAACGAACAATTAATTATTGTCGTTCCATACAAAACTAACCTATATTACACCTAAGTTGCATACATTGATTCATAGGTGGCGCTTATATCGACCACCCATTAACACTAATGCAATTTTTTAACCAAACCACAAAAATAAAATTAATTTCTACGCCTCCAAGAATCCAAATTTCATAAAATTTAAAGCCTCAAATCTTCCATTTCCATTTCATCGAAAAATGGAAAAATTTCACAAGATTCCATTTAACAATTGAATTTGTCAATTTCTGTCGAAAATCAGTGGTTGCATCAAGCATTGACTCATAGGTGGCACTTATGTCGATCATTCATTAACACTAATGCAATTTTTTAACGAATGACAAAAATAAAATTAGTTTCTACGCCTTCAAGAATCCAAATTTCGAAGAATTTGAAACTTCAAATGGAAAAATTTCACAAGATTCCATTTAACAATTGAATTTCTCTATTTCTGTCGAAAATTCGAAACGAACAATTAATTATCATCGTTCCGCACAAAACTAACCTATATTACACCTAAGTTGCATGCATTGACTCATAGGTGGCGCTTATGTCGACCACCCATTAACACTAATGCAATTTTTTAACCAAACCACAAAAATGAAATTAATTTCTACGCCTTCAAGAATCCAAATTTCGAAGAATTTGAAACTTCAAATGGAAAAATTTCACAAGATTCCATTTAACAATTGAATTTCTCTATTTCTGTCGAAAATTCGAAACGAACAATTAATTATCATCGTTCCGTACAAAACTAACCTATATTACACCTAAGTTTTATACATTGACTCATAGAGGGCACTTATATCGACCACCCATTAACACTAATGTAATTTTCTAACGAACCACAAAAATAAAATTACTTTTTATATCTTCAAAAATCTCGAAGAATCCAAATTTCGTAGAATTTGAAGCTTCAAATGGAAAAATTCCACGAATTTCGATTTAACAATTGAATTTGTCGATTTCTGTCGAAAATAATTGGGTGCATCAAGCATTGACTCATAGGTGGCACTTATGTCGATCACCCATTAACACTAATGCAATTTTTTAACGAACCACAAAAATAAAACTACTTTCTACGTCTTCAAACATCTGAAAGAATCCAAATTTTGTAGAATTTGAAGCCTCAAACGGAAAAATTCCACGAATTTCGATTTAACAATTGAATTCGTCGATTTCTGTCGAAAATTCGAAACGAACAATTAATTATCATCGTTCCATACAAAACTAACCTATATTACACCTAAGTTGCCTCCATTGACTCATAGGGGGCACTTATATCGACCACCCATTAACACTAATGCAATTTTTTAACCAAACCACAAAAATAAAATTAATTTCTACGCCTTCAAGAATCCAAATTTCATAAAATTTAAAGCCTCAAATCTTCCATTTCCATTTCATCGAAAAATGGAAAAATTTCACAAGATTCTATTTAACAATTGAATTTGTCGATTTCTGTCGAAAATCAGTGGTTGCATCAAGCATTGACGCATAGGTGGCACTTATGTCGACCACCCATTAACACTAATACAATTTTTTAACCAAACCACAAAAATAAAATTAATTTCTACGCCTTCAAGAATCCAAATTTCATAAAATTTAAAGCCTCAAATCTTCCATTTCCATTTGTTCAAAAAATGATAAAATTTCACAAGATTCCATTTAACGATTGAATTTCTCGATCTCCGTCGAAGATTCGAAACGAACGATTAAGTTTTCGAAAGTGGACGTATCGGGTTTAATCCAGTCGCAGCTTCGCGAGGCGGCTTCTTATCGCGGGAACAGGATGCTCGCGGGTTGGGAAGAGCCCCCAAGGCGGTGCAACTGGTTTACGTTTATCCGGGCGGAATTCATTAGCGGAGGCCGCGTTGCGCGCGCAGTTATCAGTCTGTCGCGGAATTACTTGCGGATTAATCCGACGCGCTCGGAATTACGCGGGCCCGTGTAATCCGGCGCGCAAACAGAGCGGTCACGCCGGAGCGGATTCCTCGCGCGGATAATACGATCGAGCTCGGAAATATACACATTAAAATTCTGCAATGATATTAATTTTATCGAGGACAAGCAACAATGGATGCCTCCATGTTCTTCCAAATCCAATTACAAACTAAATGACACTTTTTTTTGGAATTTTTAAGCTACTCGATCTTTTTTTTTTATTCACAATATTTATTTTATCGGGGACAAGCAACAATGGATGCTTCTATGTCCTTCGAAATTCAATAACAACCTAAATGACATATATTTTTATACTGCAATTTTTAAGCTACTCGATTTCTTTTTTTTTTTTTATTCAGAATATTTATTTGTAATATTAATTTTATCGAAGACAAGCAACAATGGATGCTTCTATGTCTTTCGAAATACAATAACAACCTAAATGACACTTTTTTTTGGAATTTTTAAGCTACTCGATTTTTTTTTTTTTTATTCAGAATATTTATTCGTAATATTAATTTTATCGAAGAGAAGCAACTATGGATGCTTCTATGGCCTTCGAAATTCAATAACAACCTAAATGACGTATCTTTTACTGCAATTTTTAAGCTTAAAGATTTTTGAAGCTACTCGATTTTTTTTTTTTTTTTTTTATTCACAGTATTTATTTGTAATATTAATTTTATCGAAGACAAGCAACAATGGATGCTTTTATGTCTTTCGAAATACAATAACAACCTAAATGACACTTTTTTTTGGAATTTTTAAGCTACTCGATCTTTTTTTTTTATTCACAATATTTATTTTATCGGGGACAAGCAACAATGGATGCTTCTATGGCCTTCGAAATCCAATAACAAACTAAATGACACTTTTTTTTGGAATTTTTAAGCTACTCGATTTTTTTTTTATTCACAATATTTATTTGTAATATTAATTTTATCGGGGACAAGCAACAATGGATGCTTCTATGTCTTTCGAAATTCAATAACAACCTAAATGACACATCTTTTATTGTAATTTTTAAGCTACTCGATTTTTTTTTTTTTTTACAATATTTATTCGTAATATTTATTTTATCGAAAACAAGCAACTATGTCTTTCGAAATTCATTAACAACCTAAATGACATATTTTTACACTGCAATTTTTAAGCTACTCGTTTTTTTTTTTTTTTTTTTTTATTCAGAATATTTATTTGTAATATTAATTTTATCGAAGACAAGCAACAATGGATGCTTCTATGTCCTTCGAAATTCAATAACAATCTAAATGACGTATCTTTTATTGTAATTTTTAAGCTACTCGATTTTTTTTTTTTTTATTCAGAATATTTATTCGTAATATTAATTTTATCGAGGACAAACAACAATGGATGCCTCCATGTTCTTCCAAATCCAATAACAAACTAAATGACACTTTTTTTTTGTAATTTTTAAGTTACTCGATTTTTTTTTTTTTTATTCAGAATATTTATTTGTAATATTAATTTTATCGGATCTTAGAAATAATGGGTGCCTCTATGTCTTTCGAAATAGAATAACAACCTAAATGACATATATTTTCATACTGCAATTTTGAAGCTACTCGATTTTTTTTTTTTTTTTATATTTACTATATTTATTCGTAATATTAATTTTATCGGAGCTTAGCAATAATGGATGCTTCTGTGTCTTTCGAAATACAATAACAACCTAAATGACATATATTTTTATACTGCAATTTTGAAGCTACTCGATTTTTTTTTTTTTTTTATTTACAATATTTATTTTATTGGGAATGAGCAACAATGATATACGACATATTTTTATACTACAATTTTTAAGCTACTCGATTTTTTTTTTTTTATTCATAATTATGCGAGTTATAGTATATAATAGATGAAGCTTGAAATGATAGTAATAGGTGGAGGCAAGGGTTCAGCCATCTTGAATGAATCCACGTTTCCTTAGATTTATTTTTGTTTAATGATATTATTTGTTAAATAAAAATGAGAAAATAAAATATACATGAAATGAGGCTATTTTAAAATTCATTAAAAATTTTTGTTAGAAAATTTGTTAGAAATTTTGTGTGTTTTTTTCTTTGAATTATGGACATTTGGGAAGTGTTTTATGAACGTGTTATTTAGGCTAGAATTTTGAAAATTGTTATAGTATTTTAATTTATTCATGAGTAATTTATAATAACTAGAGAATGAACGTATAATAAAATTGTTTATTTAAAAGAATCGAATATTATGATCACTTGAATATAAGATGTAATTATTAAAAATTTTTTAAACAGAATTTTATGAATTTTTTTGAGAATTTAAATTTAACTATTACGAATTTCAGGATAATATTAAATAATTCTACCAAGAATGTAGAAACAATTATTATTTTTTACTGCAATTTTGAAGCTATATGATTTTTTTTTTTTTGATTCATTCACAATTAGGCGAGTTATAATTGATAATAGATGAAGCTTGAAATAATAGTAATAGTGATGGAAATATTGATAAATTGGAACGTTTAATTAAAAATAGATTCGAACGTGGAACGAGATACTAACTTTAAAATAAAGTTGAGAATTAGTATCGATCTTTGTAAGTACTAAAAATAATAGGTATAGCTAATGTCATCATAAATGATACTTTTTTTAACGATTATGGCAATGACTAACCAAATTACAAAATTCGAAATTACCAAATTACAAAATTATAGAATTACAAAATACAAAATTAGAAAATTACAAAATACAAAATTAGAAAATTAGAAAATTAGACAATTACAAAATTACAAAACTCAAAATTTTTAAATTATAAAATACAAAATTACCAAATTACAAAATTATAAAGTTACAAAACATAAAATTATCAAAATACAAAATTATAAAGTTACAAAATATAAAATTGTAATGTTACAAAATACAAAATTACCAAATTACCAAATTACTAAATACAAAATTACCAAATTACTAAATTATAAAGTTACAAAATACAAAATTACCAAATTACAAAATACAAAATTATCAAAACACAAAATTACCAATTTACAAAATAGAGAATTTTGATAAAGTCTCGAGTGTTTTTCAGTGGAATAAAAAATTTACTAAAATAATTAAAATATATTGAAGTATATTGAACATAGTATTTAAAGCTTGCAAACCTCAAAAATTGAAAAGATTACAAAATTATTACAAAATTACCAAATTAGAAAATTAAAAAATTTCGAAACACAAAATTTAAAAATTACAAAATACAAAATTATCAAAACACAAAATTACCAATTTACAAAATAGAGAATTTTGATAAAGTCTCGAGTGTTTTTCAGTGGAATAAAAAATTTACTAAAATAATTAAAATATACTGAATTATATTGAACATAGTATTCAAAGCTTACAAACCTAAAAAATTGAAAAGACTATACAAAATTACCAAATTATAAAATTATAAAATTATAAAATTACAAAATACAAAATTACCAAATTATAAAATTATCAAAATTATCAAATTACAAAATTATAAAGTTACAAAATAAAAAATTACCAATTTATAAAATTATCAAAATTATCAAATTACAAAATTATAAATTTACAAAACAGAAAATTACCAAATTATAAAATTATCAAAATACAAAATTACCAAATTACAAAACTATAAAGTTACAAAATACAAAATTACCAAATTACAAAACACAAAATCATCAATATACAAAACACCAAATTACAAAATAGAGAATTTTGATAATGTTTCGAGTATTTTTCAGTGGAACAAGAAATTTAAAAAAATTGCCCATAGTATTCACAGTTTGCAAATCTCAAAAATCGAAAACACTACACTTATTTCCCCAAAAACAACACTTTTATTTCAAAATCCACATTCACAATTCATTCAACGTAATTTCCTGCATTAAAAATTATTTTCCCCCGTCAGAACTTTGCACTAAAATTTTGAATTCATAAATAGAAGCTCAAAACAAATTTTTCTGACATCGTTGCAATTAGTGTTCTTTGAGCTTCGCTATTTCCACGTTCTTTTCTCTCTGTTCTGAAAATTACGTTCTGTCCGCACGGGATACAAATTTGTTTTGCATTCAGGTTTCCACAAATTACAGACGTCAGTTACTAGGATGACGTGTTTTGTCCACTACAGTGATTCCTCCCGCACAGTGGTTAGGTGGGCTCCGAGCCAACCAGTGTCTTTCTCCTACTCGACCAGCAAAAGTAATCAAAATGCTATTCAATTTTTTCAATTTTTTCAATTTTTGAGGTTTATAAGTTTTGAATAATATGTTCAATATATCTCAATATATTTTAACCATTTTAGTAAACTTCTTATTCCACTGAAAAACACTCGAAACGTGTTTTGTGTTTTGATAATTTTGTATTTTGTAATTTTTTAATTTTGTGTTTCGTAATTTTATAATTTTATAATTTGGTATTTTGTAACTTTATAATTTTGTAATTTGGTAATTTTGTAGTTTGTATTTTGTAACTTTATAATTTGGTAATTTTGTATTTTGTAATTTTTAAATTTTGTGTTTCGTAATTTTATAATTTGGTAATTTTGTATTTTGTAACTTTAAAATTTTGTAATTTGGTAATTTTGTATTTTCTATTTTGTAACTTTATAATTTTGTAATTTGGTAATTTTGTATTTTCTATTTTGTAACTTTATAATTTGGTAATTTGGAATTTTGTAATTTAAAAATTTTGTGTTTTGTAACTTTATAATTTTGTAATTTGGTAATTTTATATTTTACAATTTAAAAATTTTGTGTTTTGTAACTTTATAATTTTATAATTCGGTAATTTTGTATTTTGTAACTTTATAATTTTGTAATTTGGTAATTTTGTATATTGTATTTTGTAACTTTTTAATTTGGTAATTTTGTATTTTGTAATTTTTAAATTTTGTGTTTTGTAACATTATAATTTTGTAATTTAAGAATTTTGTGTTTCGTAATTTTCTAATTTTTTAATTTGGTAATTTTGTATTTTGTAACTTTATAATTTTGTAATTTGATAATTTTGTAGTTCGTATTTTGTAACTTTATAATTTGGTAATTTTGTATTTTGTAATTTTTAAATTTTGTGTTTCGTAATTTTCTAATTTTCTAATTTGGTAATTTTGTATTTTGTAACTTTATAATCTTCTATTTTCTATTTTGTAACTTTATAATATGGTAATTTTGTATTTTGTAATTTAAAAATTTTGAGTTTTGTAACTTTATAATTTTATAATTTGGTAATTTTGTATTTCGTAACTTTATAATTTTGTAGTTTGTATTTTGTAACTTTATAATTTGGTAATTTCGTATTTTGTAATTTAAAAATTTTGTGTTTTGTAACTTTATAATTTTGTAATTTGGTAATTTTATATTTTACAATTTAAAAATTTTGAGTTTTGTAATTTTCTAATTTTCTAATTTGGTAATTTTGTATTTTGTAACTTTATAATTGTGTAATTTGGTAATTTTGTATTTTGTATTTTGTAACTTTATAATTTGGCAATTTTGTATTTTATAATTTAAAAATTTTGTGTTTTCTAATTTGGTAATTTTATATTTTATAATTTAAAAATTGTGAGTTTTGTAATTTTCTAATTTTCTAATTTGGTAATTGTGTATTTTGTAATTTAAAAATTTCGAGTTTGTAATTTTCTAATTTTCTAATTTGATAATTTATTCCCAACACAAACGTTGAATACCAAAAATCACATACTGAGAATTTTGTATTAATTTTTAATAAATCATCCTGAACACCATTTTATAAAATCTTTTCAATTTATGATTTCAAACAAAACACTAAGCCTTCAAATTAATTTTTAATTAATTATTGAATAGTCAATTTATATTTTCTGCTTTAATTGTTTATTTCAATCGTATTTATGTCGACTTTGGATGGGTTCATAACTGCAGAATTCGCATTAGGATGACGATCGATACAGCATATGCTCTGTCATGTGATATAATCGTCATATTAGCTATATCAGGGGTAATTATGTGCATTACCAAATAGAACGTTCACTGTTGCTTACAGATATTAATATTTATATAATTTAGATATCTTCAGATAATTTTCTACACTTGTCTTGGCCTCTAAAATACACTTGCAATTGCATTTGCAATAATTATTAAAAATTATAATTTCCTTTTGTAGATAGAAGCCATTGTCAAAAATATTCAATATTTTGAAATTACAAATTTATTTTGAATTTTGTGTCATTCTATTTAAAACACATACCAATTTTTTCCAAAATCAAATTTTTCAGGATTAAATAAATTAAATTGATTTTCGTTTTATTTGAAGGAGCTTATAGTTATTTAATTTTTTTTTTAAATATTGTGAGGAGGTAGAAAATTATAAAATATGAAATTTGCAATATTTACTAAAAATTATAATTTCCTTTTATAAATAGAAGGTATTGTCAAAAATATTCAATATTTTTAAATTATAAAATTTATTTTGAATTTTGTGTCATTCTATTTAAAACACCAATTTTTTCTAAAATCAAATTATTCAAGATTAAAAAAATTAAATTGATTTTCGTTTTATTTAGTGGAGTTTACCGTTATTTTCTTTTTTTTTTATAAAAATTGTCAGGGGGGTAGAAAATTATAAAATATTGCATTTACAATAATTATTAAAAATTATAATTTCCTTTTATAAATAGAAGGCATTGTCAAAAATATTCAATAATTTGAAATTCCATTTTTATTTTGAATTTTGTGTCATTCTATTTAAAACACATACCAATTTTTTTCAAAATCAAATTTTTCAGGATTAAAAAAATTAAATTGATTTTTGTTTTATTTGAGGGAGCTTACAGTTATTTTCTTTTTTTTTTTTTGAAATATTGTCAGGGGGTAGAAAATTATAAAATATTGTATTTACAAAAATTATAAAAAATTCTAATTTCCTTTTATAAATAGAAACCATAGTCAAAAATATTCAATAATTTGAAATTACAAATTTATTTTGAAAAATTTATTTTGAATTTTGTGTCATTCTATTTGAAACA
The DNA here is from genome assembly GCF_051014445.1 of Colletes latitarsis. NCBI lineage: Eukaryota > Metazoa > Arthropoda > Insecta > Hymenoptera > Colletidae > Colletes > Colletes latitarsis. The sequence goes on from NC_135145.1 coordinate 19,359,665, forward strand.
CATACCAATCTTTTCCTAAAATCAAATCTTCCAGGATTAAAAAAATTAAATTGATTTTCATATTATTTGAAGTAGCTTACAGTTTATTAATTTTTTTTGTTTTAAATTGTCAGGGGGTGGAAAATTATGAAATATGAAATTTGATAAATCGACTTCGAAATGCAATCGTATTTGTTTTCCACAGCAAAGATATAATTGTGAATTTTTCCTGGGAAACTCCTGTTCCCAATTATCGAGTTGCTGGAACGACGTGCTGAAATAATTATAGAGTGCAAAGGGTTAATAGCAATTTAGCCAATAGATGGCGGATCTAAAAGCTTCTCTTACAGGAGATGGTTTCCAAGAGGAAGACGCGTCTAAGACAAAATTTACTAGGTCAGTCTCACCGATGAATTCAGAGGAGTCACTAGTCTCCGTAGAAGCTCCAAATTATTACCTGATGAGATCAAATCACCCCCAATTTTAGCATACTATCCCATCAATCTTGGAGGGATCAATAAATTTAATTAATTTTGGTTTCACACATATAACTAGTTTCTACAATTTTAAAATAAAATATTATAATTCATACTCTTATCTACATACGTCAAATTCGTCCATTAATTTGCAGAGAACTACTGAAACTACGGTCAAAAACATTTTGGTATTAATACCTAATTGTAAACACAAAAATAACTATAATTAACTATCTTCTAACAGATATAATTTGCTTCCAAAATTTTTATCATTCTCACTTCTATTTATATCAATTTTCCCGCCAATTATCGAAAGATTCACTACTGAAAATACGGTCGAATTGAATATTCGACGACCATGATGGATAATTATCCTCAAAACGCTATAACTTGCTTCTACAATTTCTAAATAGAATATTATAATTCATACTCTTGGTTACATACGTCAAATTTGTTTATTAATTTGCAAAAAACTACTGAAACTACGGTCAAAAACATTTTGGTATTAATACCTAATTTTAAACAGAAAATAACTACAATTAATTATCTTTTTACAGATATAATTTGCTCTCAAAATTTTTATCAATTTCACTCCTATCTATATCAATTTTCCCGCCAATTATCGAAAGATTCACTCCTGAAAATACGGTCGAATTGAATATTCGACGACCATGATGGATAATTATCCCTAAAACGCTATAAATTGCTTTTACAATTTTTAAATAGAATATTATAATTCATACTCCTATCTACATACGTCAAATTTGTTTAATAATTTGCAAAAAACTACTGAAACTACGGTCAAAAACATTTTGGTATTAATACCTAATTTTAAACACAAAAATAACTACAATTAACTATATTTTTACAAATATAATTAGCTTCCAAAATTTTTATCATTCTCACTTCTATTTATATCAATTTTCCCGCCAATTATCGAAAGATTCACTCCTGAAAATACGATCGAATTGAATAGTCGACGACCATGATGGATAATTATCCCTAAAACGCTATAACTTGCTTCTACAATTTTTGAATAGAATATTATAATACTTACTCTTAGTTACATATGTCAAATTTGTTTATTAATTTGCAAAAAACTACTGAAACTACGGTCAAAAACATTTTGGTATTAATACCTAATTTTAAACACAAAAATAACTACAATTAACTATCTTTTTACAAATATAATTTGCTTCCAAAATTTTTATCAATCTCACTCCTGTCTATATCAATTTTCCCGTCAATTATCGAAAGATTCACTCCTGAAAATACGGTCGAATTAAATATTCGACGACCATGATGGATAATTATTCCTAAAACTCTATAAATTGCTTCTACAATTTTTAAATTGAATATTATAATTCATACTCTTAGCTACATACGTCAAATTCGTCTATTAATTTGCAAAAAACTACTGAAACTACGGTCAAAATCATTTTGATATTAATACCTAATTTTAAACACAAAAATAAATACAATTAATTATCTTTTTACATATATAATTTGCTCTCAAAATTTTTATCAATCTCACTCCAATCCATATCAATTTTCCCGCCAATTATCGAAAGATTCACTCCTGAAAATACGGTCGAATTGAATATTCGACGACCATGATGGACAATTATCCCTAAAACGCTATAAATTGCTTTTACAATTTTTAAATAGAATATTATAATTCTTACTCTCAGTTACCTACGTCAAATTTGTTTATTATTTGCAAAAAAACTACTGAAACTACGGTCAAAAACATTTTGGTATTCGACGAATTTAATAACTAATTTAAAACACAAAAATAAATACAATTAACTATCTTTTTCCAAATATAATTAGCTTCCAAAATTTTTATCAATCTCACTCCTATCTATATCAATTTTCCCACCAATTATCGAAAGATTCACTACTGAAAATACGGTCGAATTAAATATTATATCGCGATGGACAATTATCCCTCGAACGCTATAAATTGCTTCTACAATTTTTAAATTGAATATTATAATTCTTACTCTTAGTTACATATGTCAAATTTGTTTATTAATTTGCAAAAAACTACTGAAAAAGGAACCTGAAACTGCGGTCAAAAACATTTTGGTATTAATACCTAATTTAAAACACAAAAATAAATACAATTAACTATCTTTTCCCAAATATAATTTGCTTCCAAAATTTTTATCATTCTCACTCCTATCTACATCAATTTTCCCACCAATTATCGAAAGATTCACTACTGAAAATACGGTCGAATTAAATATTCGACGACCATGATGGATAATTATCCCTAAAACGCTATAAATTGCTTTTACAATTTTTAAATAGAATATTATAATTCTTACTCTTAGTTACATATGTCAAATTTGTTTATTAATTTGCAAAAAACTACTGAAACTACGGTCAAAAACATTTTGGTATTAGTACCTAATTTTAAACACAAAAATAACTACAATTAACTATCTTTTTCCAAATATAATTTGCTTTCAAAATTTTTATCATTCTCACTCCTATCTATATCAATTTTCCCGTTGATTATCGAAAGATTCACTACTGAAACTACGGTCAAAAACATTTTGGTATTCGACGAATTTAATACCTAATTTAAAACACAAAAATAACTACAATTAACTATCTTTTCCCAAATATAATTTGCTTCCAAAATTTTTATCAATCTCACTCCTATCTACATCAATTTTCCCGCCAATTATCGAAAGATTCACTCCTGAAAATACGGACGAATTAAATATTCGACGACCATGATGGATAATCATCCCTAAAACGCGAGTTCCCTTAAAAACATCATCGATCTACGATTTTCCGGGTCGAGAGGATTTACAGTATTCTCGAACAGAGTCGAGAATCGCCAGCGATGTGCTTTTTGTCGCGCAAAGCTGGCCGTCTGGCGGGCGTGAGTCTCCCCTCCCCGGTAGTCGATGGAAATAATCACGGGGGGGCGCCACTTCCACTTTTTCCCGTCGCGCGACGGAGGAACGAGACAAAGGCTCGAGCTGCAGACAGCGCGGAAAAATCGGGATTAGCGACGAAAGCACGAGGAAATTCTGTCGAGCTTCCTCGCTAACGGGTGCTCCCTCCATTAACTGCGTCATCTGTCCGATCCATTATCTAATTGATCCAGACAAAGAGCATTTTCAAAGCTGCTCGAAACTTCGCGAGTCCTTCGTTGCATTATTTCTCCTCGTTGTTCCCCTCTGCTCCGCTACGCGGCGCTGACGGGCGGATCCGTTCGACTCCAACGCCCTCTGTGGCGCTCCTGGGAACTTCAAACGGTCGTCCACGTGATCGTTTAAATAAACGATGTACGATTAATCGCCGGGATTATTCGGTTAGTAATTCAACGAGAATTTTAAGCGATTAAACCTAGTATAGACGCTTACATTTTTTATTCTCTGGGCTACAAAGGGAAGCGTTACGGGAGAGAAATTTCTTTTGTGGGGGGAACACTCGCGATTGGACGCTTTGATCGTGGGCTTGGATTGTAGAGGCAATTTTTGTATAGTATGAATAATGAGAAAAATTCCATCAACGTTAGGGGTAGAAAAATAAAATTTTTCCATGTGATTTCTATTTAATATCGTGTCTATATGATTCTGACACAATAATTTATTTATAAAAGAATATTTTTGTTGATTGTATGTACTGTACGGAGAACAAGAAAAATTCCATCAACGTCAGTGGTAGAAAAATGAAATTTTTCCATGTGATTTCTATTTAATGAAGTGTCTAGATACTTCTGACACAGTAATTGGATGTAAAAAAATATTTTTATTAATTGTATGTATTGAATGAATAATTAGAGAAATTTCAGCAACGTCAGGGGTAGAAAAATAAAATTTTTCCATATGATTTCTATTTAATAACGTGTCTATATGATTCTGACACAGTAATTTATTTATAAAAGAATATTTCTGTTGATTGTATGTACTGTACAGACAACAAGAAAAATCCCATCAACGTCAGGGGTAGAAAAATAAAATTTTTCCATATGATTTGTATTTAATAACGTGTCTAGGTGCTTCTGATACAGTACTTTATTCATAAAAGAATATTTTTGTTGATTGTATGTATTGTACGGAGAACAAGAAAAATTCCAGTGACGTCAAAGGTGAAAAAGTAGTGTCTTTTCTACGTCATTCGTATTTAATAACGTGTCTATATGTTTCTGGCCCAGTAATTGGATGTAAAAACAAATATTTTTATTAATTGCATGTATTGAATGGATAATGAGAAAAATTCCATCAACATCAGGGGTAGAAAAATAAAATTTCTCCACGTGATTTGTATTTAATAACATGTCTATATGATTCTGACACAGTAATTTATTTATAAAAGAATATTTCTGTTGATTGTATGTACTGTACAGACAACAAGAAAAATCCCATCAACGTCAGGGATAGAAAAATAGAATTTTTCCACATAATTTGTATTTAATAACGTATCCAGGTGCTTCTCACACAGTAATTTATTTATAAAAAAATATTTTTTTTGATCGTATGTATTGTACGAAGAATAAGAAAAATTCCAGCGACGTCAGAGGTGAAAAAGTAGTGTCTTTTCTACGTCATTCGTATTTAATAACGTGTCTAGATACTTCTGACACAGTAATTTATTTATGAAAAAATATTTTTTTTGATTGTATATATTGTACGGAGAACAAGAAAAATTCCAGCAACTTTAGGGGTAAAAAAATAAATTTTTTCCATATGATTTGTATTTAATAACGTGTCTAGATGCTTCTGACACAGTAATTTATTTATAAAAAAATATTTTTTTTGATTGTATGTATTGTACGAAGAATAAGAAAAATTCCAGCGACGTCAGACGTAGGAAAGCAAAGTTTCTCGACGTCATTCGTACCCAGTGACGTGTTTCTGTGTTTTTCTCCAGTTTAATACAAATAAATAAAAATTTGAATTTTGAAAATCGTTTTTCGTTTTTCTATAATAAAATCAAATCTTAAAATTTAACAAGAAAAAATAGAATTATAGAAAATTAAGTGTGTCGAATAAAATGGAATAAATAATAAATTCAAAAAATTACTATAATTTATTTTTTGTCAATATGCCTGAACTAATTTTTCCAATATGGCTGCGATGATTCCTCGAACATTTCGAAATATCGATGAGTTCGATTCTATTTCGAAAAATCGACGAACAAGCTCGAAAATAAAAAAAAAAAAAGAACAGAGATAGAAAGAGTCAAAAATTGATTTTGAATTTTGAAAATCGTATTTCCTTAATTATAAAATTATCAAAATACAAAATTACCAAATTATAAAATTATTAAAATACAAAATTACCAAATTACAAAATACAAAATTACAAAACATAAAATTACCAAATTACAAAACACAAAATTATCAAAATACAAAATACCAAATTACAAAATAGAGAATTTTGATAACGTTTCGAGTATTTTTCAGTGGTACAAGAAATTTAAAAAAATTGCTCATAGTATTCACAGTTTGCAAATCTCAAAAATCAAAAACACTACATTTATTTCCCCAAAAACAACATTTTTATCTCAAAATCCACATTCACAATGCATTCGAATAAAATGGAATAAATAATAAATTCAACAAATTACTATAATTTACTTTTTACCAATATTCCTGAACTAATTTTTCCAATATGGCTGCGACGATTCTTCGAACGTTTCGAAATATCGACAAGTTCGATTCTATTTCGAAAAATCGACGAACAAGCTCGAAAATAAAAAAAAAAAAGAACAGAGATAGAAAGAGTCAAAAATTGATTTTGAATTTTGAAAATCGTATTTCCTTAATTATAAAATTATCAAAATACAAAATTACCAAATTATAAAATTATTAAAATACAAAATTACAAAACATAAAATTACCAAATTACAAAACACAAAATTATCAAAATACAAAATACCAAATTACAAAATAGAGAATTTTGATAACGTTTCGAGTATTTTTCAGTGGAACAAGAAATTTAAAAAAATTGCCCATAGTATTCACAGTTTGCAAATCTCAAAAATCAAAAACACTACACTTATTTCCCCAAAAACAACATTTTTATCTCAAAATCCACATTCACAATGCATTCGAATAAAATGGAATAAATAATAAATTCAACAAAATACTATAATTTATTTTTTACCAATATTCCTGAACTAATTTTTCCAATATGGCTGCGACGATTCCTCGAACATTTCGGAATATCGATGAGTTCGATTCTATTTCGAAAAATCGACGAACAAGCTCAAAAATAAAAAAAAAAAAGAACAGAGATAGAAAGAGTCAAAAATTGATTTTGAATTTTGAAAATCGTATTTCCTTAATTATAAAATTATCAAAATACAAAATTACCAAATTATAAAATTATTAAAATACAAAATTACAAAACATAAAATTACCAAATTACAAAACACAAAATTATCAAAATACAAAATACCAAATTACAAAATAGAGAATTTTGATAACGTTTCGAGTATTTTTCAGTGATACAAGAAATATAAAAAAATTGCCCATAGTATTCACAGTTTGCAAATCTCAAAAATCAAAAACACTATACTTATTTCTCCAAAAACAACATTTTTATCTCAAAATCCACATTCACGATGCATTCGAATAAAATGGAATAAATAATAAATTCAACAAATTACTATAATTTATTTTTTACCAATATTCCTGAACTAATTTTTCCAATATGGCTACGTCGATTCTTCGAACGTTTCGGAATATCGACAAGTTCGATTCTATTTCGAAAAATCGACGAACAAGCTCGAGAATCAAAAAAAAAAAAGAAACAGAGATGGAGTCAAAGGTTGAAAAGTTAAAAAGTTTTAAAAGCTACTTCGTTCATCGCGGAGAAGGGCCCTCGTCGAAAGCGAAACAGAAATCATGGCTCGTTTGCATCTTTCAGAGAGGCTTTACGACCGACTCCCTCTTCCCGGAGCACCGTTGCTTTTAAGTATAATTAGGGAAATTGTGTTCGAAGTAATTGCGAGGAAGCACGAAGAACTCGCGATACTGTGGCCTGGGGGAACGAGATAGGCTCGTGGCTCGTCGATTTTCGAACTTATTGTTTATCGAACTCATTTTTTCCGGAGCAATTTATTTGAAAAATAAGTTAAAATAAGTTAAATTGTGAACACTCAGGAAGAAAGTTGGAAGTTTGAAGACTGATGTGATCCAAAAAATGAGAATTTTCAATTTTATTATTGTTAAAATATCGTGGAATACTTTTTGAAAAAATTTTGATTTGGTTGAGTCTCTGGTATTGGAATGATTATTTTAATGTTAGTTTCAGAGCACTAAATTCATGGGGAAAATGAAATTTTCGATTTTTTAAAAGGGGTGGTGTAAGTTCTTAGCTGGTAAAAGCAGAAAGGAATTAAAAAATATTTTTGTGAATTGTGTATAGTACTTATGCTTTTGATGGAGAAGATTGTGGTCTGTGTTCGCTTGAATGCGGGGTAGGTAACGATTTTTATTTTGAATTAATGGGAGAATTTATTGAATTTTGGTAAATTTTATAAAATAGTTCTATAAATTGGACAGAACACTCAAGGCTTCGAGTGAAATAATTAGAATCCACAGTTTTTACTTGTAAGCGGGGTAGGTAGCGATTTTTATTTCAAATTAATGGGGAAACGTATTAAATTTTGATAAATTTTATAAAATAGTCAGGGTTTAGAAAATGTTTTATAAATTGCATAGAACACTCACACTTTCGAGTGAAATAATTAGTCTCGACTATTTTCACTTGTAAGCGGGGTAGGTAGCGATTTTTATTTTAAATTAATGGGAGAATTTATTGAATTTTGGTAAATTTTATAAAATAGTTTTAGAAATTGCACAGAACACTCAAGGTTTTGAGTGAAATAATTAGACTCTATTGTTTTTACTTGTAAGCGGGGTAGGTAACGATTATTATTTCAAATTAATGGGAGAATTTATTGAATTTTGGGAAATTTTATAAAATAGTTTTAGAAATTGCACAAAACACTCACACTTTCGAGTGAAATAATTAGACTCGATTATTTTCACTTGTAAGCGGGGTAGGTAGCGATTTTTATTTCAAATTAATGGGAGAATTTATTGAATTTTGGTAAATTTTATAAAATAGTTTTATAAATTGCACATAACACTCAAGGTTTCCAGTGAAATAATTAGACTCTATTGTTTTTACTTGTAAGCGGGGTAGGTAATGATTTTTGTTTCAAATTAATGGGGGAACTTATTGAATTTTGGTAAATTTTATAAAATAGTCAGGGCTTAGAAAATAGTTTTATAAATTGCACAGAACACTCTAGCTCTCGAGTGAAATAATTACACTCCATTGTTTTCACTTGTAAGCGGGGTAGGTAACGATTTTTATTTCAAATTAATGGGAGAATTTATTGAATTTTGGTACATTTTATAAAATAGTTCTATAAATTGCAAAGGACATTCAAGTTCTCGAGTAAAATAATTAGACTCCATTGTTTTTACTTGTAAGCGGGGTAGGTAACGATTTTTATTTCAAATTAATGGGAGAATTTATTGAATTTTGGTAAATTTTATAAAATAGTTTTAGAAATTGCACAAAACACTCACACTTTCGAGTGAAATAATTAGACTCGATTATTTTCACTTGTAAGCGGGGTAGGTAGCGATTTTTATTTTAAATTAATAGAGGAACTTATTGAATTTTGGTAAATTTTATAAAATAGTCAGGGTTTAGAAAATAGTTTTATAAATTGCAAAAAATTCTCACACTTTCGAGTGAAATAATTAGACTCCACAGTTTTCACTTGTAACCGGGGTAGGTAGCAATTCCTATTTCAAATTCATGGGATAACACATCAAATTTTGGTAAATTTTATAAGATAGTTAGGGTTTAAAAAATACTTTTATAAATTGCACAGAACACACACTTTTTCGAGTGAAATAATTAGACGCCACAGTTTTCACTTGTAAGCGGGATAGGTAGCGATTCCTGTTTCAAACTCATGAGATAACATATCAAATTTTGATAAATTTTATAAAATAGTCAGTGTTTAGAAAATGCTTTCAAACTATACAAAACAGATACACATTCGAGTGAGAGAATTGAAGTCATCTGTATTCTCTTGTATGCGGGGTAGGTAACGATTTTTATTTCAAATTAATGGGGAAACATATCAAATTTTGGTAAATTTTATAAAATGGTCAGTGTTTAGAAAATATTTTAATAAATTGCACAAAACCCTCTCGCTTTGAAATGAGATAATTGAGGTCGTCTGTGATCACTTGTAAGCGGGGTAGGTAGCGATTCTTGTTTCAAACTAATGGGTCAAAGTATCGAATTTTGATAAATTTTATAAAATAGACAGTGTTTAGAAAATGCTTTTAAAATTATACAAAATAGTTCCATTTTCGAGTGAAATAATTAGACTCGACTATTTTCACTTGTATGCGGGGTAGGTAACGATTTTTATTTCAAATTAATGAGGAAACGTATTAAATTTTGGTAAATTTTATAAAATAATCAGTGTTTAGAAAATGCTTTTATAAATTTCACAGATCCCTCACTCTTTCCATAAAAACAATTAGTCTCGCCTCTTTTCACTTGTAAACGGGGTAGGTAACGATTTTTATTTCAAATTAATGGGAGAACTTATTGAATTTTGATAAATTTTATAAAATAGTTTTAGAAATTGCGCAGAACACTCACACTTTCGAGTGAAATAATTAGACTCGACTATTTTCACTTGTATGCGGGGTAGGTAACAATTCCTATTTCATGCTAATGCATTCACATATCTTCCTTTCTTCCTGCTGAGTATTTATAAATATACTAAATTTAATCACTCAAAAATTTAAAAAATTTATTTCCCAGTGAAATAACTAGTCTCGCCTCTTTTCACTTGTAAGCGGGGTAGGTAGCGATTCCCATTTCAAACCAATGCATCCACACATCTTCCTTTCTTCCAACTGAGTATTTATAAATATACTAAATTCAATCACCCAAAAATTTATTTCCCAGTGAAATAATTAGACTCGCCTCTTTTCACTTATAAGCGGGGTAGGTAACAATTCCTATTTCAAGCCAATGCATCCACACATCTTCCTTTCTTCCAACTGAGTATTTATAAATATACTAAATTCAATCACCCAAAAATTTATTTCCCAGTGAAATAATTAGACTCGCCTCTTTTCACTTGTAAGCGGGGTAGGTAACAATTCCTATTTCAAGCCAATGCATCCACATATCTTCCTTTCTTCCAGCTGAGTATTTATAAATATACTAAATTCAATCACCCAAAAATTTAAAAAAATTTATTTCCCAGCGAAATAATTAGACTCGATTATTTTCACTTCTAAGCGGGGTAGGTAGCGATTCCTATTCCAAACCAATGCATCCCACACATCTTCCTTTCTCCCAACCGAGTATTTATAAAAAAAATTTATTTACTATCAATTGTGACCCTTTCTCAGCGAAATAATTAGTCTCGCCTCTTTTTACTTGTAAGCGGGGTAGGTAGCGATTCCTTTTCAAACCAATGCATCCCACACATCTTCCTTTCTTCCAACCGAGTATTTATAAATATCCCAAATTGAATCACCCAAAAATTTAAAAAAATTTATTTCCCAGCGAAATACTTAGACTCGATTATTTTCACTTCTAAGCGGGGTAGGTAGCGATTCCTTTTCAAACCAATGCATCTACATATCTTCCTTTCTTCCAACTGAGTATTTATAAATATACTAAATTCAATCACCCAAAAATTTAAAAAAATTTATTTCCCAGTGAAATAACTAGTCTCGCCTCTTTTTACTTGTAAGCGGGGTAGGTAACAATTCCCATTTCAAACCAATGCATCCACAAATCTTCCTTTCTTCCAACCGACTATTTATAAAAAACATTTATTTACTATCAATTATGACCCTTTCTCAGCAAAATAATTAGACTCGATTATTTTCACTTGTAAGCGGGGTAGGTAGCGATTCCCATTCCAAACCAATGCATCCACACATCTTCCTTTCTCCCAACCGAGTATTTATAAATATTCTAAATTCAATCACCCAAGAATTAAAAAAAATTTATTTCCCAGTGAAATAACTAGTCTCGCCTCTTTTCACTTGTAAGCGGGGTAGGTAACAATTCCTATTTCAAACCAATACATCCACACATCTTCCTTTCCTCCAACCGACTATTTATAAAAAAAATTTATTTACTGTCAATTGTGACCCTTTCTCAGCGAAATAATTAGTCTCGCCTCTTTTCACTTGTAAGCGGGGTAGGTTGCGATTCCTTTTCAAACCAATGCATCCCACAAATCTTCCTTTCTCCCAACCAAGTATTTATAAACATCCCAAATTCGATCACCCAAGAATTTCAAAAAATTCATCCAGGGTCAATTGTGACCCGATCCCCCAGTGAATCGCAAAATGGACGTCACTCGTGGCGCAAGTAGATTCCGTCACTTCGAGTCCCATGCAAAAAATGATTAGAAAGCGCGGATTAGCGCACTTTCTACCGTATTGCGCCGCGACCATAGTGATTTTTTCGCATTATGCAACCGACTTTCAGTCATCTCGAGCGTCCCTGGCGGTGTCGGTGGCCTCGAAGGTTGGGCTCCGTGCGATATAGCTGCTAAGGAGTCCGGTGCACGAGGACGTCACGACGAGAAGAGAGGCGGATGTAATTTACCTTCGTTAGAAAACGGTCGGGAGAGTATTATCTCATAAAGGGGCCGCGAGAGCAAACCGCCAAGTAATGCGACTGAATCTTAATTAGAAAATTCATTTCGGGCGTCGACGGCGCCTCGGGGGCGTCGGAATTTCAGGCATTCTTGTTACACCCCCGTCACCCTTCCGTCTTTTCTTCGCCAGGCGTGTCGCACCCGGCGCTGTTCGCCCAGTTGTTCGCGTTTGGGGGATGCACAGGGTGTTTCTCGAGTCCTCGAACTTCGTGGACGAATAACTTTGGACCCCTTAATTATCCACGTTATCCCTCGAGATGGAAAAAACGAAATTTAGAAGGCCTGTATACAGGGTGTAAACTGGGAAAAATTTTAACGGGGGGATTCTGGAGGCCACAATAAGACGAAAATACAAGAATAGCAATTTATTGACTGAGGCTTTGTTATTCAAAAAATTATTAATAGAATCTGTCTATCGATATGAATTTTTTTCTCGAAAATGCGTGGGATTTCGGGATTGTGTGTAATAACCAAAAATGATTGTAATTGAGCCCTGCAATCGAAAATAATTTTTTCAGAATTGTTTGAATATTTTGAATATTCAGGGGAATCGGAATGTCAGGGTCAGACATTGTATTTTTAGTAAAGAATTTTTTTCTCGAAAGTGGGTAGGATTTTGGGATTGTGTATAATAACCAAAAATTATTGAAATCGACCCCTGAAACCGATAGTAATTTTTTTTTAAATGATTTGGAATTTTTTAATTTCGTCTAAAAATTTTAGTATCTACTCGAATTTTTTCCTCGAAAATGAGTAAAATTTCTGGGGTATCTGTATTCACCAAAAATGATTGTAATTGAGCCCTGCAATCGAAAATAATTTTTCCGGAATTATTTGAATATTGTGAATATTCAGGGGAATCGGAATGTCAGGATCAGACATTATATTTTCAGTAAAGAATTTTTTTCTCGAAAATGCGTGGAATTTCAGGGGTATATATAATAACTAAAAATGATTGTGATCGACCCTTGCAACCGAACATAATTTTTTCAGAATGATTTGAAATTTTTTAATTTCATCTGAAACCTACTCGAATTTTTTTCTCGAAAATGAGTAAGATTTCTGGGGTATCTGTATTCACCAAAAATGATTGTAATTGAGCCCTGCAATCGAAAATAATTTTTCCGGAATTATTTGAATATTTTGAATATTTAGGGGAATCGGAATGTCAGGATCAGACATTGTATTTTCAGTAAATAATTTTTTTCTCGAAAGTGCGTAAGATTTCGGGGGTATATATAATAACCAAAAATGATTGTGATCGACCCTTGCAACCGAACATAATTTTTTCAGAATGATTTGAAATTTTTTAATTTCGTCTGAAACCTACTCGAATTTTTTTCTCGAAAGTGAGTAGGATTTCAGGGGTATGTCTATTCGCCAAAAGTGACTGTAATCGACCCCTGAAACCGATAGTAATTTTTTTTAAATGATTTGAAATTTTTTAATTTCGTCTAAAAATTTCAGTACCTTCTCGAATTTTTTCCTCGAAAGTGTGTAGGATTTCGGGAGTATGTGTAATAACCAAAAATGATTGTAATTGAGTCCTGCAACCGAAAATAATTTTTCCAGAATGATTTGAAACTTTTGAATATTCAGGGGAATCGGAATGCCAGGATCAGACATTGTATTTTCAGTAAAGAATTTTTTTCTCGAAAGTGCGAAGGATTTCGGGGGTATATATAATAAACAAAAATGATTGTGATCGACCCTTGCAACCGAACATAATTTTTTCAGAATGATTTGAAATTTTTTAATTTCATCTAAAAATTTTAGTACCTTCTCGAATTTTTTTCTCGAAAATGCGTAGAATTTCGGGATTATGTATAATAACCAAAAATGATTGCAATTGACCCCTGAAACTGAAAGTAATTTTTTCAGAATGAATTAAAATTTTTTAATTTCATCTAAAAATTTTAGTACCTTCTCGAATTTTTTTCTCGAAAATGCGTAGGAATTCGGGATTATGTGTAATAACCAAAAATTATTGTAATCGACCCTTGCAAACGATAATAATTTTTTTAAAATGATTTGGAATTTTTTAATTTCGTCTGAAAATTTCAGTACCTACCCCCTCTCGATTTTTCTTAAAAATTCGTTTTTCATTTTTGATAATTTTATTTGACGTCCCACAGAAAAGTTGTCTAACACTTTTTTGTAGGTACCTATGGGCTCTACTTCAGAAAAAAGTTTCATTGAAATATATTCACTATTATAGGAGTTATGGCTGTTTGAAAATTGGACCATTTTTATAGAGTTTTTCTTATTTTGAAGAGTCAAGGAACAACTTTTCGAATATTTTTAGAATTTCTACATATTCTACACTAAAATACGCGGCGTTTGGCTTTTTGAACATTAAAATCGTCCAAGCCGTTCAGAAATTATGACATTTTAAAGATTCACATGAAATTTCGGGGTACCATTTCTGACCTCATATTATATTTTCGGTAAACAATTTTTTTCTCGAAAACGCGTAAGATTTCGGGATTATGTATAATAACCAAAAGTGATTGCAATCGACCCCTGCAACTGAAAATAATTTTTTCAAAATGATTTGGAATTTTTTAATTTCGTCTAAAAATTTCAATACCCACTCGAATTTTTTTCTCGAAAACGCGTAGGATTTCGATATTATGTATAATAACCAAAAATGATTGCAATCGACCCCTGCAACCGAAAATAATTTTTCCAGAATAATTTGAAACTTTTTAAACATTCAGGGGAATCGGAATGTCAGCGTCAGACACTGTATTTTCAATAAAAAATTTTTTTCTCGAAAATGCGTAGGATTTCGATATTATGTATAATAACCAAAAATGATTGCAATCGACCCCTGCAACCAAAAATAATTTTTCCAGAATAATTCGAAATTTTGTAATTTCGTCTAAAAATTCCAATACCTACTCGAATTTTTTTCTCGAAAACGCGTAAGATTTCGGGATTATGTATAATAACCAAAAATGATTGCAATCGACCCCCGCAACCGAAAATAATTTTTCCAGAATAATTTGAACTCTTTCAATAACTTTTTAACGAAGCCTCAGTCAAGAAATTGATATTCTTAATTTTCGTCTTAATTTAACCCCCAAAATTTCTCATTAAAATTTCCCCCAGGGGTGGCAGAACATCCTCTACGTTACTTTCCCTCTGAACTAAACAATTTCTTAACCATAAATAAACGAATAACAGTACCATAATACAAAAATTGAAACCTTCCTCCCGAAGCATCGCTTTGAAGTGAAACTGGTCAAAATTTCGCGTTCCCGGCGTCCCAGTAGGTATTAAAACTTCTTTTCTAACGCGATACAATTTCTCGTAACGTCGGGGAATGAGATGATGGAGAATTTTCTGTAGTAACACCGATTCGTCGGTACACGGATATCCACGCGAAGCCTTGGCGCTCGTAAACAGGTCAATCTTATTGGACGGTTCTCGTTCGCGCAAGTAT
This sequence comes from Colletes latitarsis, assembly GCF_051014445.1. Classification (NCBI taxonomy): domain Eukaryota; kingdom Metazoa; phylum Arthropoda; class Insecta; order Hymenoptera; family Colletidae; genus Colletes; species Colletes latitarsis. The sequence goes on from NC_135145.1 coordinate 19,375,274, forward strand.
GCGGACGTCGGACGGAGGGAAAATTAAACCCTATTTAACCCTTGACAGCTGGGCGAGAAAGCTTTCCTTGAAACGGTCTCCTCGGGGACGAATCGCAATGCCATTCGAGCCTCTTAGTTGACAAAGGAAGTAACTCCCTTTCCTTGAAATTGGAACGACCGTGAGATATCGAGCGTTAATTTTTACAATGCATTGTTGCTCCCGCGTGGAGCAATAAATATTCTCATTTTTAAACGTCCACGTTTTTTTAGAACTTTTAAAAACACCTACTGGGATGCTGGGAACACGAGATTTTGACTAGTTTCACTTCAAAGCGATGCTTCGCGAGGAACATCTGAATGTTTCTATTGTGTTACTATTTTCATTCATTTAATCACGATAGAAAACGATTTAGTACAAACAGAGGTAACATATAAGGAAACGCAAAATAGAAATTATAGAAAAAAGAATATTATTGTTTATAAAAATTAGTGAAATAATTAACATGCACTGCAAGAATTGCTTTAGACTTGTTTCTTTCTTAGAATATTGTTTTTAAACGAGGTTTGGGGGGCCAGAACTACGAATTTTGACTAGTTTCACTTCAAAGCGATGCTTCGCGAAGAACATTCGAATGTATCAATTATCTTACTACTTTCATTCATTTAATCACGATAGAAAACGATTTAATACAACAGAAGTAACATATAAGGAAACGCAGAATAGAAATTATAGAAAAAAGAATATTATTGTTTATAAAAATTACTAAAATAATTAACATGCACTGCAAGGATAGCTTTAGACTTGTTTCTTTCTTAGAATATTGTTTTTAAACGATGTTTGGAGGGCCAGAACTACGAGTTTTGACTAGTTTCACTTCAAAGCGATGCGTCGGGGAGCATCGTGACGCGATTTCTCCGTTAATTTGCCCTCGTTTTTTCCAGCAAATAAGAAACAAATCCTGCACATAAAATCGCCGGGAAAGTTACCAGGCAACAAAGAAAAAAAAAAAAACAAGAAAAATGTCGCGAAAATTTCAGCGACACGCGAAACCGGTGCGGGTTTTAATTAGGTTGTAATACCGGCGCGCTCAGACGTCCGATTGATTCCCTCTGGGAACCGTTAGCCGTTTTTGGACTGGTTAATTAAAAGGCGCGAGAGACGATCTCTACGATGGAGCGCCCCAGAAATGGCACCGCGTCTTCTTGGGGACGGTTTCAGGGAAAGTTCTCTCTCGCCTGACTGTCAAGGGTTAAATAGGGTTTAATTTTCTCTTGTTGGACGTCCGCATACTTGCTACGACGTACGAAACACGCGAGATACCGACTTGGATAGATAGAGATTTATCGTTCTGAGATAATAACATTAGGGGGGACATTCTTGAGGGACCATTTTTTAAGGCCACTTTGGGAATTAATTGTGAGAAAACGGTGAGGCTTTTTTGTATGATTTTTGTAGGATATATTCAGTACTATCTTGTGTATGTACAGTATTTTTTTCAATTGAAAATAATAAAAATTGTGGGTTCTTTGATGATAATATTAGGGGGGACAATTTTAGAAGAACATTTTTTAAGCTCTCCTTGAGAATTTATTGCAAGAAAACGGTGAGATGTTTTTGTATGATTTTTGCAGGATATGTTCAGTACAATCTTGTGTATGGATAGTATTTTTTTCAATTGAAAATAATAATAATTATGGGTTCTGTGATAATAACATTAGGAGGGACAATTTTAAAGGAACATTTTTTGAGGCCACTTTGGGAATTAATTGTGAGAAAACGGTGAGGCTTTTTTGTATGATTTTTATAGGATATATTCAGTACTATCTTGTGTATAGACAGCATTTTTTTCAATTGAAAATAATAATAATTATGGGTTCTGTGATCATAACATTAGAGGCGCCATTCTTGAGGTGCCATTTTTTAAGGACACTTTGGGAATTAATTGTGAGAAAACGGTGAGGCTTTTTTGTATGATTTTTATAGGATATATTGAGTACTATCTTGTGTATGGACAGTATTTTTTTCAATTGAAAATAATAAAAATTGTGGGTTCTTTGATGATAATATTAGGGGGGACAATTTTAGAAGAACATTTTTTAAGCTCTCCTTGAGAATTAATTGTGAGAAAACGGTGAGACTTTTTCATATGATTTTTATAGGATATGTTCAGTACTATCTTGTGTATGGACAGTATTTCTTTCAATTGAAAATAATAAAAATTGTGGGTTCTGTGATGATAATATTAGGGGGGACAATTTTAAAGGAACATTTTTTGGGGCCACTTTGGGAATTAATTGTGAGAAAACGGTGAGGCTTTTTTGTATGATTTTTATAGGATATGTTCAGTACTATCTTGTGTATGGACAGTATTTCTTTCAATTGAAAATAATAAAAATTGTGGGTTCTGTGATGATAATATTAGGGGGGACAATTTCAGAGGAATATTTTTTAAGCTTTTTTTGAGTATTTATTGCAAGAATACGGTGTGACTTTTTCGTACGATTTTTATAGGATATATTCAGTACTATCTTGTGTATGGATAGTATTTTTTTCAATTGAAAATAATAAAAATTGTGGGTTCTGTGATAATAACATTAGGAGGGACAATTTTAAAGGAACATTTTTTGAGGCCACTTTGGGAATTAATTGTGAGAAAACGGTGAGACTTTTTCGTATGATTTTTATAGGATATGTTCAGTACTATCTTGTGTATAGACAGCATTTTTTTCAATTGAAAATAATAATAATTATGGGTTCTGTGATCATAACATTAGAGGCGCCATTCTTGAGGTGCCATTTTTTAAGGACACTTTGGGAATTAATTGTGAGAAAACGGTGAGGCTTTTTTGTATGATTTTTGTAGGATATATTGAGTACTATCTTGTGTATGTAAAGTATTTTTTTCAACTGAAAATAATAAAAATCGCGTGTTCTGTGACCAGAATATTAGGGAGGAACATTTTAAATGAATTTTTCTTAAGGCCACTTTGGGAATTTATTGCAGGAAAACTGTGACATATTTTTGTATAATATTTATAACATATATCAAGTACCATCCTATATATATACAGTATTTTTTTCAGCCGAAAATAATAAAAATTGCACGTTAAAAAAAATATGATTAGACATTGAAGAACGGGAACACTAAAAAGAGATATTTAAAAAATTTCTCGTATAATAATTTTTCTAAAAGGAACGTCTGTTCGTAGCACAGATATTCTATACGTAATTTATGGCTAATATCAACGCGTACGTGCAGGAATAATAACACGAGATGATGGACGGTTGAATTTTCAGCCATAATGGTCATTTTAACAGTCGCTTGACAACAATAGCGTAGAATGCAATGCAACAGCTTTCATACGTCTCGTATAATAAATTGCGTTCATTACCTCGGAATTTACATTTCATTCTCATTTATCCCCCATAAAAAAACGAGTGTTTGCAATAATTCTCCTTTGTTTACTGGGGGAAAAAGAGAACAAAATTTCGTTCTGGATAATTCGACGAGTAAAATAAAAAAATACAATATAAATATAAAATAAAAATTTCCCCCAGGGATGGCAGAACATCCTCTATGTTACTTTCCCTCTGAACTAAACAATTTCTTAACCATAAATAAATTAATAACAGTATCATAATACCAGAATTGAAAAGTTCCTCCCGAAGCATCGCTTTGAAGTGAAAGTAGTCGAAATTCGGTGTTCTGACCCTCCAAAGTAGCTCAAAAATTATATTCTAAGAAAGAAACAAGTCTAAAGCTATCCTTGCAGTGCATGTTAATTATTTTACTAATTTTTATAAACAATAATATTCTTTTTTCTATAATTTACATTTTGCGTTTTCTTATATGTTACTTCTGTTTGTACTAAATCGTTTTCTATCGTGATTAAATGAATAATAATAGTAACACAATAGAAACATTCGAATGTTCTTCCCGAAGCATCGCTTTGAAGTGAAACTAGTCAAAACTCGTAGTTCTGACCTTCCAAACCTCGTTTAAAAACAATATTCTAAGAAAAAAACAAGTCTAAAGCTATACTTGCAGTGCATGTTAATTATTTTCCAAATTTTTATAAACAATAATGTTCTTTTTTCTATAATTTACATTTTGCGTTTTCTTATATGTTACTTCTGTTTGCACTAAATCGTTTTCTATCGTGATTAAATGAATAATAATAGTAACATAATAGAAACATTCGTATATTCTTCCCGAAGCATCGCTTTGAAGTGAAACTAGTCAAAACTCGTAGTTCTGGCCCCCCAAACCTCGTTTAAAAGCAATATTCTAAGAAAGAAACAAGTCCAAAGCTACCTTCGCTACGTAGGTTAATTATTTTACTAATTTTTTTATATAATTTTACAACCTACCGGTGGGAATCAGTCAGCCGTCTGCGCGCGCCGGCGTTACAACCTAATTAAAACCCGTACCGGTTTCGCGTGTCGCTGAAATTTTCGTGACGAGTCATTTTTCTTGTTTTTTTTTTTTCTTTCTTTGTTCCCTGGTAACTTTTCCCGCGCGATCGTGTTCGTTCGGGCGATCCATTAATTATGCTCGCGTAAAGTGCTGCTAAAGATAAATGGGAGTCGCGGGAAACGACGAAGAAGACACACGGATGGGAATGGAGGGAAAGATGGTCGGAGATGCTCGTTCGCATTGATTTCGTAACGCAAAACCAGAAGATTGCATAAGGAGAGCGAAAAAGGGTGAACGCAAGAGCGCCAGATGGGGAAACGAGGAGGGAAAATGGAGCAAACGAACCGTCGGATTTCAAAGCGAATACTCCCGCGGATGTAGCGGCTGCGTACGCCCCCGCGTAACGATCCGTTCGTTACAATGGCAGTTCGTTCGGGGATTAATCGCCTCGGTGTATCTGACGCGCGATTTTATCCACATTGTGTTTTTCTAAACGATCGATTAGACGAGAGAGCACGCGATCGGGAGTTCCTTTCGAAACCGCCATTTTGTAGGCCTACAGATGGTTTCTGTTTTTGTACTTCTTTCGTGCAATTTTTTTTTTTTTTTTTTGGAGTGGAAATAATGTTGATATGCCAAAGGATTTATTCCTGAGATTTTTGTAAATTTTTTGCATGGCGCCTTTTGATACATTTTTGGAACGATCGAATGTTTAATTTGTAGGGAAATTTCTTTTGGTATTAATATTTTAATGTGTTTATACTTTTGACAAAACAAGGGAGAATGTTTTTTTTTAAGTATAATGATTTTTGTTGAATTTTTTTCGATATAATGATACTAAAGGCAAAATAATAATTATATAAAAAAAAATATTATCGTTTGTAACAATTTGTAAAATAATTATAGTATACTACAGGAATCAGTTTTAGACATTCTTTTCCGGAATATAATTTTTTAACTAGTTTGGAGGGTCAGAACATGGAATTTTGACTAGTTTCACTTCAAAGCGATGCTTCGGGAAGAACATTCGAATGTTTCTATTGTGTTACTATTATTATTCATTTAATCACGATAGAAAACGATTTTGTACAAACAGAAGTAACATATAAGAAAACGCAAAATGTAAATTATAGAAAAAAGAATATTATTGTTTATAAAAATTAGTAAAATAATTAACATGCACTGCAAGGATAGCTTTGGACTTGTTTCTTTCTTAGAATATAGTTTTTAAACGAGGTTTGGGGGGCCAGAACTACGAGTTTTGACTAGTTTCACTTCAAAGCGATGCTTCGCGAAGAACATTCGAATGTTTCTATTGTGTTACTATTATTATTCATTTAACAGAGGTAACATATAAGGAAACGCAAAATACAAATGATAGAAAAAAGAATATTATTGTTTATAATAATTACTAAAATAATATCAATTAATTAAAAATAATATATGCCAGGATAGTTTTAGACATTCTTTCTCAGAATATAATTTTTGGATTAGTTTGGAGGGTCAGAATACCGAATTTCGACTAGTTTCACTTCAAAGCGATGCCTCGGGAAGAACATTATTATTTAAATTTGTTATTATCATTATTCTTTTATTCACAGTAAAAAAATTGCTTAGTTCAAAAGGAAGTAACCTATAAAGAAACACAAAATAAAAATTACATAAAAAAGAATTTTTAAAACGAATTTTAAAAAAGATTATTGTTTATAAAAATTAATAAAATAATTAACGTATACTACAACAATAGTTTTAGACATTCTTTCCCATAATATAATTTTTGATCTATTTTGGACGGTCACAACACCGAATTTCGACTAGTTTCACTTCAAAGCGATGCTTCGGAAAGAGCATTATTATTTAAATTTATGTTATTTTCATTATTCCTTTATTCACAGTAAAAAAATTGCTTAGTTCAAAAAGAAGTAACATACAAAGAAACACAAAATAAACATTATATAAAAATGAATTTTTAAAAACAATTTTAAAAAAGATTACTGATTATAAAAATTAATAAAATAATTAACGTATACTACAACAATAGTTTTAGACATTCTTTCCCATAATATAATTTTTACCTACTTTGGAGGGTCAGAAAACCTAATTTCGACTACTTTCACTTCAAAGCGATGCTTTGGGAAGATCATTTGACTGTTCGTATGATGTTATCATCAACATTATTCATTTATTCACAGTAAACGAATTCTTCAGCTCAAAAAGAAGTAACACATACAGAAACACAAAATAAAAATTACATAAAAAAAATATCATTGTTTATAAAAATTAGTAAAACAATTAACAGGCACTACAACAATAGTTTCAGACATTCTTTCCCAGATTATAATTTTTGAACTAGTTTGAAGCGTCAGAACACCGAATTTCGCCTACTTTCACTTCAAAGCGATGCGTCGGAAAGAATATTTGAATGTTCGTACTATGTTATTACCATGATTATTCATTTATTCACAGTAAACAAATTCTTCAGTTCAAAAAGAAGTAACATACAAAGAAACACAAAATAAAAATTACATAAACAAGAATTTTTAAAAACAATTTTAAAAAAGATTGTTTATAAAAATTAGTAAAATAATTAACATGCACTACAACAATAGTTCTAGACATTCTTTCCCATAATATAATTTTTAAACTAGTTTATAGCGTCGGAACACCGAATTTCGACTACTTTAACTTCAAAGCGATGCTTCGGGAAGAACATTCGAATGTTTCTATTATGTTACTATTATTATTCCTTTAATCACAGTAAAAAAACTACTTAGTTGAAAAAGAAGTAACATACAAAGAAACACAAAATAAAAATTACATAAAAAAGAATTTTTAAAAACAATTTTAAAAAAGATCGTTTATAAAAATTAGTAAAATAATTACAATGCACTACAACAATAGTTTCAGACATTCTTTCCCATAATATAATTTTTTATCTACTTTAAAGCGTCGGAACACCGAATTTCGCCTAGTTTAACTTCAAAGCGATGCGTCGGGGAGCATCGTGACGCGCTATCTCCGTCAATTTCTCCCTCACTTTTTTCTACCAAATAAGAAACCCATCCCACACTCTATCTCGGATCGTAAGATCCACGAATCGTCGATTCGACTATCGAAACAGCGCAGGGGGGGGGGGGCGTTATTTATAGAGCGGCTCGATAAATACAGTCCTCGACTCGGGAAACTTGTATCCGTCCGAAGGACGGTTTCTCGGTCGGTAAAAAGGAACGACGCGAAAGGGGAAATAGTCGAGCCACGGGGATCCGTAATTAACCTTAAATACGGTCTTTCCACGCCGACCTGGGGGATCTTTTTCGCCGTGGCTGTGTACCCCGGAGCCGTATCTTCGATATAAATGTCGGCCATATTATTAAGTAAGTAGGGTACACGGACTGCGAGTATCGAGCTCCCGGTAATCTGTCTCCATTTTCCGAGGAACCCACGGCCCGATCGATGCGCTACCTATCGAACGTTGAATGTTTTGCATTTTTTATGCCGAATACCCGATCGAGCGTAATGGCTCGTCGAGCATGCTAGAACACGTCCAGCTATCCCGTTCGTCCCGACAAAAATTCTAACGAGCCTCGTTCCTTTCTTAAAAAAAGAATAGTTCGCCTGCAGTAAGGCGGGAACACACGCAATTAAGGATAATCGTCCTGAATTAACGACGTACTTTGGCATTTACATATTCGACGGTGCCCCCCCACCCTTCTTCTTCATTCCACGTGGCTAACTATGATCTACACAGGCGACCATAAGCGTTACCACACGTGGGTGAAGTCGTTTTAATAGTGTATGACCAACTGTTTACTTTTGCGTGCTTATAGCGAGTTACTTGGAGGGTTCTTATATGGGAGCAAGTGTTCGAAGGTGTGGAAATTTGGAGTATTTTTTTTTGGGTGATTGAAATTATTGTGATTTTGAGACTAATTGACTAGTGTAATTTTTATCCACTGTGAAAGTTGATTTTAGGAATTGATATGGGGTACGTGAATTTTTGTAGGTTTTTTATTTGAGGAATTGATTTTGTGATTATTTTTTTAGTATTTGACTATAATTGTATTTTTATTTGGAATTGATGAGTATGGATTTGTTAAGGAATATATGTTTTATATAGTAGGATGACAGTATTTATAATGTTATAAATCGAACTGTTTAGTTTTTCTTATATCGAATTATTTTGAAGGTTCTTATATGGGAGAAAACGTGCAAGGTCGTAGAAATTGGTTCTGGAAATTTGGAATATTTTTTAGTTAACTAAAATTACTACAAGTCGATTTTAAAAATTGCTATCAAATACATAAAATTTTGAAAATTTCAAATTTGTAAACTTAATCTCGTAAAAATTAATCTGTCTACTCTTATATCGAATTATTTCGAAGGTTCTTATATGGAAGAAAACGTGCAAGGTCGTAGAAATTGGTTTGGAAATTTAAATATTTTTTGGATAATTAAAATTATTGCAAATTTTGAGACTAAAATCCACCTAAAAGTCGATTTTAAAAATTGCTATCAAATACATGAAATTTTGAAAATTTCAAATTTGTAAACTTAATCTCGTAAAAAGTGAACTAATCTAAAATTTAAACGTCCTTATATCGAATTATTTCGAAGGTCCTTATCTGGGAGAAAACGTGCAAGGTCGTAGAAATTGATTTTGGAAATTTGGAATATTTTTTGAGTGATTGAAATTATTGCAAATTTGGAGACTAAAATTCCTGTAAAAGTCAATTTGAAAAATTAGTCTCTGATACATAAAATTTTGAAAATTTCAAATTTGAAAAATTGGTCTCTGATACATGAAATTTTGAAAATTTCAAATTTGAAAAATTGATCTCTGATACATAAAAGTTTGAAAATTTCAAATTTGAAAAATTGGTCTCTGATAGATAAAATTTTGAAGATTTTCAATTTGAAAAATTAATTTCGTTGACATAAACGTAAAAATTAAATTAAAATATAGTCTATGTATCGTAAAATTAAAAAAAAATCGCAAATATTTTTACTTGGATTCGATAAAAATTTATTTGTTAACAAATATATTTCAAATATTTCGATTTATAATATTATAATTATTGTTGTGCTTCCATCTATTCTTACGATCTTATATCGAATTATCTGAAAGGTCCTTATATGGGAGAAAACTTTAGGATCGTAAAAATAAGTTCTGAAATTAAAAAATTAAGTAAAAATTAAGCAAAGACCAGAATCCTCCTAAAACTAGAATTAAAAAATCAATCTCAAATACAAAAAAAATCTTGCAGATCTTAAATTTGAAAAATGAATTTAATACATACCTAAAAATTAAATTAAAATTAAGTCTATAGATCGTAGAATTTTAAAAATATCTCAAATATTTCTGCTTGGATTCGATAAAAATAAAATTGTTAACAAATACACATTTTAATTTTTTATCAGATTAAATTTAAGGTTATGTCAATTTTCACTACATTTCCGCTTTCTGTTTCCAACAAATGGCGATAAATATCGAATATCGATTTACGATTCTCTCGATAGCAATGGCGTCGATTAATCGAATCGAATTTTCGATCAAGGTTATGTCAATTTTCAACTTTCAATTTTCAGTGGCGATAAATATCGATAAATATCGAATATCGAATGTCGATTTACGATTCTCTCGATAGCAATGGCGTCTATTAATCGAATCGAATTTTCGATTAAGGTTATGTCAATTTTCACTAAATTTCCATTTTCTGTTTCTAACAAATATCGATAAATATCGAATATTGAATATCGATTTACGATTCCCTCGACAGCAATGGCGTCGATTAATCGAATCGAATTTTTGATTAAGGTTATGTCAATTTTCACTACATTTCCGTTTTCTGTTTCTAACAAATATCGATAAATATCGAATATCGATTTACGATTCTCTCGATAGCAATGGCGTCGATTAATCGAATCGAATTTTCGATCAAGGTTATGTCAATTTTCAATTTTCAATTTTCAATGGCGATAAATATCGATAAATATCGAATATCGAATGTCGATTTACGATTCTCTCGATAGCAATGGCGTCTATTAATCGAATCGAATTTTCGATTAAGGTTATGTCAATTTTCACTAAATTTCCATTTTCTGTTTCTAACAAATATCGATAAATATCGAATATTGAATATCGATTTACGATTCCCTCGACAGCAATGGCGTCGATTAATCGAATCGAATTTTTGATTAAGGTTATGTCAATTTTCACTACATTTCCGTTTTCTGTTTCTTACAAATGGCGATGAATATCGATAAATATCGATAAATATCGAATATCGATTTACGATTCTCTCGACAGCAATGGCGTCGATTAATCGAATCGAATTTTCGATCAAGGTTATGTCAATTTTCAATTTTCAATTTTCAATGGCGATAAATATCGATAAATATCGAATATCGAATATCGATTTACGATTCCCTCGACAGCAATGGCGTCGATTAATCGAATCGAATTTTCGATTAAGGTTATGTCAATTTTCACTAAATTTCCATTTTCTGTTTCCAACAAATATCGATAAATATCGATAAATATCGAATATCGAATGTCGATTTACGATTCTCTCGATAGGAATGGCGTCGATTAATCGAATCGAATTTTCGATCGTTCGCGAGACACGGTTGCGTCATCGATATTAAAAGAAAAGTCGCGTGTTTACGTTTCTCGACGCAGTTTTCACCTGCCTCGCTCGTCCTTCGGCATCCTTAAAATCGCATGCAGGCAAGATGACGTCAGTCGACTGCAAGCAAACCGGTTGTTGGCCGAACGAAAACCGCTAGCCGCGACCTCGACTCCGCCGCGAAACGCGCCGCAACCTTATACGATCTTGCTCGATCATGCTCGACCGACGTCCCGCTCGCCTGACTTTCGACGGTGCATCCTGCGAATTATCCAATCGATATCGACCCGAAAGATCCTTGGGATACTTCGAAAACAACACTGTCGAAATGTCGCCATTTTTAACATCGATTTCAATATGTCTACGCCATTGTATTTCTGTCAAACATTTTGCATACATATATGCAATAGTAAGTAATCAATATTTGTGTTAATATTTTTATTGGCAGATAAGAATCGTAGAATATTTGCAACACTAAAATTTTGATTTTAACTCATTGCTAAATTACATAACCTATAATTATTTCAGAACATCTTCTAAATTTGAAATAGTAGATAATCCATAATCATGTTGACATTTTTATTGAGAGATAAAAATCGTAGAATATTCTGCAAAACTAAAATTTTGATTTTGGAACATTGGGAACTACATAACCTATAATTTGTTTTTGTGGAGCTTTTAAATTTGCGATAGTAGATAATCCATAGTCGTGTTAACATTTTTATTGGCAGATAATAATCGTAGAATATTCTGCAAGACTACAATTTTGATTTTGGCTCATTGAAAATTACATAACCTATAATTATTTCAGTACAGCTTTTAAATTTGCAATAATAGATAACTTATAGCGTGTAAAACATTTTTATTGCCAGGTAAAAATCGTAGAATATTCTTTAAGTCTAAAATTTTGATTTTAACTCATTGCAAATGACATAACCTACAATTTATTTCTGTACATCTTCTAAATTTGCAATAATAGATAACTTATAGCGTGTAAAACATTTTTATTGCCAGGTAAAAATTGTAGAATATTCTGCAAGACTATAATTTTGATTTTGGACAATTTTAAACTACATAACCTATAATTATTTCAGTATATCTTCTAAATTTGAAATAGTAGACAGTCCATAGTCATATAAAACATTTTTATTGCCAGATAAAAGCCATAGAATATTCTGTATTATTATAAAAGTACATTTAAAAGTACATAACCTATAATTAATTCAATACAATTTCTAAATTTGCAATAATAGATAACCCTCAGCGTGTAAAACATTTTTATTGCCAGATAAAAATCGTAGAATATTCTGCAAGACTAAAATTTTGATTTTGAACAATTGTAAACTACATAACCTACAATTTATTTCAGTACAACTTCTAAATTTACAATAAAAAATAACCCATAGTCATGTAAAACATTTTTATTGACAAATAAAAATCACAGAATATTCTGCAAGACTAAAATTTTGATTTTGGACAATTTTAAACTACATAACCTACAAATTATTTCTGTACATCTTCTAAATTTGCAATAATAGATAATCAATAATCATATTAACAAATTCTCTGTCAGATAAAAAGAGTACAATATTCTGCAAGATTAAAATTTTGATTTTAACTCATTACAAATAACATAACCTACAATTTATTTCAGTACATCTTCAAAATTTGCAATTGTAGATAATCCATAGTCGTGTCAACATTTTTATTGGCAGATAAAAATCACAGAATATTCTGCAAGACTAAAATTTTGATTTTGGACAATTTTAAACTACATAACCTACAAATTATTTCTGTACATCTTCTAAATTTGCAATAATAGATAATCAATAATCATATTAACAAATTCTCTGTCAGATAAAAAGAGTACAATATTCTGCAAGATTAAAATTTTGATTTTGGCTCATTAGAAATTACATAACCTACAATTTATTTCAGTACATCTTCAAAATTTGCAATTGTAGATAATCCATAGTCATGTAAAACATTTTTATTGACAAATAAAAATCGTAGAATATTCTACAATCCTAAAATTTTGATTTTAACTCATTACAAATAACATAACCTACAATTTATTTCTGTACATCTTCAAAATTTGCAATAACAGATAATCAATAATCATGTTAACAAATTCTCTGTCAGATAAAAATGATACAACATTCTGCAAGATTATTTTACAATGAGTCTCTAGCAAAGTACATAACCTACAATTTCCTTCACTACTTATTATCGTAACCCTCCTCAAATTCCTAAATCCTCCCCAAATTTCTCTCTTTCAACCCAAAAATTAATTTTCCTAATTCCATACACGAATTCCGCAACAGTCAAAATAACAATCTCACGAATCTTCAACGCCCGCCATTTTGAAAAGAATTCTCCTACAAAGTCCCCAGATTTCTCTCAAACTCAAAACATACATTCTTATTAAATTTAAACACAGATTACACAAGCTATCCCAGAAATTTTAACGATCAAACCTAGAATATTTTCCAAGCATAAACAATAAGAATATTACACAAAAATTAAATTAACAATTTAACACTAGGTTCAGGGACACTCGTTGCGCATATTTTTATCATAATACGTTGACAGTTGCATTGAAATGCAATTTTTCTTTTAATTAGATTATACATCCATTCAATTCGACATAAATTGCTAACAAATAATAAATAAAGTTTTGAATCTCAATGAATTTGTCTTATATGCAATATTCTGGAAAAATACCCCCCTCCCTCGATTTCAGGGACGTGTAAACGCGGAATAATTCCCGGCGCGTTCGACGTCAAACGGTACATCGCGCGTAAATAAATTATTATTACAATAGGCGTCGTTCGACCGCGAATACGAACGTCACGTTTGAAAAACACGGTTGCGTATGCACATAATTCGCGACGATGCGGACGTATCTTTCAAATTCGTTCTCGCTCGATGCACCTGAGCCGCGGTTCCGACGATAAATTTCGCCTAAATCGCAACGATGTACCGCGCCCGGACGGAGGGGAGGAATCGGTCGTTAGACACGAAGGTTCCAACGATTCGCGCGATCTAGGGAAACGTCCAGGGCCGTACCTAGAAATTTCGTCGCCCCCCCCCCCTTTTTTTCACTTCGTTCATTTCCAGGAAACTATTTTTTTTTTTTATCTGTACACATATATTAATCGCCAGCTATTTGATTTAATCGCTTGTAGGAAGATTGTTAATTTTATAAGAAAAAAAAATATATTCTTGACTATTTAGTTTGTTTGTATTTTTCTTATTTTTTATTTTTGAGAACACTCGGAGTTTTGAGAACACTCTATAACACATTATAGAGGCCAAAATAAGACGAAAATGAAGGACACTAATTTGTTGATTGAGGCTTCGTTGAAAAGTTATTAAAGAATTAAATTGAAAAATCTGAAGTTCTGGAAAAATTATTTTCGGTTGAGGGGGCCAATTGCAAGCATTTTTGGTCGTTAGACACGAAGGTTCCAACGATTCGCGCGATCTAGGGAAACGTCCAGGGCCGTACCTAGAAATTTCGTCGCCCCCCCCTTTTTTTCACTTCGTTCATTTCCAGGAAACTAATATTTTTTTTCTATTTGTATACATGTATTAATCGCCAGCTATTTGATTTAATTGCTTGTAGGAAGATTGCAAATTTTATTAGAAAAAAAAAAATTCTTGGCTATTGAGGGCATTGTGTGAGTGTGTTCTTTATTGTCTATTTGTATTTTTCTTATTTTTTATTTTTGGGAACACTTGGAGGATTCTAGAGGCCAAAATAAGACGAAAATCAAGGATATCAATTTGTTGATTGAGGCTTCATTGAAAAGTTATTAAAGAATTAAATTGAAAAATCTGAAATCATTCTGGAAAAATTATTTTTAGTTGCAGGAATCAATTATAATCATTTCTGGTCATTAGACATAACCTCGAAATCCCACCCACTTTCGAGAAAAAAATTCGAGTAGATACTGAAATTTTTGGACAAAATTAAAAAATTTCAAATCATGCTAAGAAAATTATAGTTAATTACAGGGGTCAATTGCAAGCATTTTTGGTCAATAGACATACCCTCGAAATCCTAACCATTTTCGAGAAAAAAATTCCTTACCGAAAATATAATGTCTGATCAAGAATGAACGATCCTCCTGAAATTTCATGTGTTTCAAATTGCTTTGAAAAAATTACTATCGGATGTAGGAGTCAATAACAATCATTTTTGGTGAATACACATATTCCCAAAATCTTACTCATTTTCTAGAAAAAAATTCGAAAAGGTGTGAAATTTTTCGACAAAATTAAAAAATTTCAAATCGTTCTGAAAAAATTATTTTCAGTTGCGGGGGTCAATTACAAGCATATTTAGTGAACAGACATACCCTCGAAATCCTACTCAGTTTCGAGAAAAAAATTCGAGAAGTTGTTGAAATTTTTCGGTGAAATTAAAAAAATCAAAAGTTGGGGCTCGTTCGATGTACAAAGTGAAATTCGGAGATCCCAATTGAAATAATAATGAAATTACATAACAAAACGTATATACATCGTAGGAAAAAGAATTATTTAAAAAAATATTGATGTATTAACGTATGTAACTTCAAAGCGATGCGTCGCGATAGAGGGTTGGGGCTCGTTCGACCTATAAAGCGAAATTCGGATGTCCGAATTGAAATAATAATGAAATTACATAACAAAACCTATATGCATCGCAGGAAAAAGAATTATTTAAAAAAATATCGATGTATTAACGTATGTAACTTCAAAGCGATGCGTCGCGATAGAGGGTTGGGGCTCGTTCGACCTACAAAGCGAAATTCGGATGTCCCAATTGAAATAATAATGCAATTACATAACGAAACCTATATACATCGCAGGAAAAAGAATTATTTAAAAAAATATCGATGTATTAACGTATGTAACTTCAAAGCGATGCGTCGCGATAGAGGATTTGGGCTCATTCCACCTACAAAGCGAAATTCGGATGTCCCAATTGAAATAATAATGAAATTACATAACAAAACCTATATGCATCGCAGGAAAAAGAATTATTTAAAAAAATATCGATGTACTAACGTATTGTAACTTCAAAGCGATGCGTCGCGATAGAGGATTTGGGCTCATTCAGCGTACAAAGCGAAATTCGGAGTTCCCAATTTAAATAATAATGAAATTACATAACAAAACGTATGTATATACATCGTGGAAAAAAGTTACTTAATAAAACATCGATGTATTAACGTATGTAACTTCAAAGCGATGCGTCGCGATAGAGGCTTGGGGCTCGTTCGACGGACAAAGCGAAGGTCGAAGGTCCCGATTGAAATAATAATGAAATTACATAACAAAGCGTATGTATATACATCGTGGAAAAAAATTACTTAATAAAACATCGATGTATTAACGTATGTAACTTCAAAGCGATGCGTCGCGATAGAGGCTTGGGGCTCGTTCGACGGACAAAGCGAAGGTCGAAGGTCCCGATTGAAATAATAATGAAATTACATAACAAAGCGTATGTATATACATCGTGGAAAAAAATTACTTAATAAAACATCGATGTATTAACGTATGTAACTTCAAAGCGATGCGTCGCGATAGAGGCTTGGGGCTCGTTCGACGGACAAAGTGAAGGTCGAAGGTCCCGATTGGAGTAGTTTTCTCGTCGCGCGAACAGTCCGGTTGGCTTTTCGCGAGCCCCGGACGGCTAACGTCCTCGGTAAATCCAATCTACCGCTAGGCGAGGTCGAGCCCTCGATTCGTGCTCGTTACGGCTCGTCACGCGTGTACATGTACACGGGAACGCAGAGCCCGTGCTATTGGATCGGAAGGCATTGTCGCGGCGCACGTACAGAACATTAATCTTTGCCCGCTGTTTATCCGTCTTCTGTTTAATTTCCTCTTTCTGACGTGCCCATTTCCTCGTCGACGAGCCCCACGTTCTACGCGCGACGACTTCTCTCGCCGGGACGGGACCGGAAAGACAACCTGACGGCAGAAAAGAAGAGGTCGCTCCCGATCGTCTTGTCGCCTCGCGTTCCGTCCGCATCAATTTTTCGCTTCGTCGGCGGAAATCTCCGCGCAGATTTATTATTCCGAGATAACAAACCACCTCGAGGAACTCGCCTCGCGCGTCAGTCGCGCGGTGTCCTTGATCCTGTCACTCCCGCAGAACCTATTCCCGGTCACTCTGTCGTTGTGGAATTTTTTGCTAGTATCTTTGCGATTTGATGGTTTTACGTTCGATCTTGGGTGAGTTGAAGACAAATTAATTGACAGTCCTTTTAAAGAGCACACCTTTGACTTGCAGGAGTGACAGGATGAAAGACATCGCCGCATTTGAGTCACGGTTTTGTTTTAATATAAAGGAACAAGAAGTGTATGAAATTTGATGTTTTTCTGAGGAGCACTCTTTTGTCTTGAACGAGTGACAAGATGAAAGACACCTCCATATTTGGCACACATTTTCTTTGTAAATATCATAGTTATATGTATAAAGGATGAGGATGACTATATAAAATTTAGTATCCTTCGAAAGTGCATTCTCTCGTCTGGAACGAGCGACAAGATGAAAGACATCTTCATATTTGAGGCACGCTTTTTTTAATGTAAAGGAAAAGAAGCTGTATAAAATTTGATGTCCTTCTAAAGAGTATTCTTTTGTCTCGAACGAGTGACAAGATGAAAGACATCTCCATATTTGAGACACGTTTCCTTTTTAAATATCACAATTATATAAACAAAAAGGAGCTATATAAAATTTGATGTCATTCTAAAGAACATTCTTTTGTCTCGAACGAGTGACAAGATGAAAGACATCTCCGTATTTGAGGCACGCTTTTGTTTAATGTAAAGGAAAAGGAATTGTATAAAATTGATATCCTTCTAAAGAGTATTCTTTTGTTTCGAACGAGTGCCAAGATGAAAGACATCCCCAAATTTGAGACACGTTTTCTTTTTCAATATCACAATTATATAAACAAAAAGGAGCTGTATAAAATTTGATGTCATTCCAGAGAATATTCTTTTGTCTTGAACGAGTGACAAGATGAAAGACATCTCCATATTTGAGACACGTTTTCTTTTTAAATATCACAGATATTTATAAGGGAAAGGAACTGTATAACATTTGATGTCTTTCTAAGAAGCACTCTTTTGTCTCGAACGAGTGACAAGATGAAGGACATCTGTATTTTCTTGGCACATACTTTTTTTTAATGCAAAGGAGGTGGAACTGTATAATATTTGATGTCTTTCTAAGGAGCACTCTTTTGTCTCGAACGAGTGACAAGATGAAAGACATCTTTATTTTCTTGGCACGTCCTTTTTTTTAATGTAAAGGAAAAGGAACTATATAAAATTGATATCCTTCTAAAGAGTATTCTTTTGTCTCGAACGAGTGACAAGATGAAAGACATCTCCAGTTTCTTGGCACGTCCTTTTTTTTTAATGTAAAGGAAAAGAAACTGTATAAAATTGACATCTTTCTAAAGAGTATTTCTTTGTCTTGAACGAGTGACAAGATGAAAGACATCTCCATTTTCTTGGCACATCTTTTTTTTAATGTAAAGGAAAAGAAACTGTATAAAATTGACATCTTTCTAAAGAGTATTTCTTTGTCTTGAACGAGTGACAAGATGAAAGACATCTCCATATTTGAAACACGTTTTCTTTTTAAATATCACAGTTAGATAAAGGAAGTGGAACTATATAACATTTGATGTCTTTCTAAGGAGCACTTTTGTCTCGAACGAGTGACAAGATGAAAGACACCTCCGTAATTTGAACACGTTTTTATTTTTAAATATCACAGGTGTATAAGGAAAGAGGAACTGTATAAAATTTACTGACGATTTCCCATATATTTTCGAATACGATAAATAAATTGAGACAGCCGTCATGCGTAAATGATTCGATCGATGCATGCACTAAGCAAATAAATAAATAGAATAGGTTATTTCGTACAAAACGCGGAGTTCCCCGGCCCGAAGACACAAAGGGGCGCACAAATCCCCGTTAAATTGAAAAATAAATGGCATGCGACTATTCCGTGCCGTTTGAAGTTCAACAATCGAGTTATTCGTGGCGCGTCGGACGCGATTGCGTAGGATCCGGAGCCACGGGGAGGGTGGGGGAATATTCGAACAGGAAGTGGATTCTCGCCCGGCGAAGAAAACGTACGACCGGAGGAACCGATTCCGCGGGCGCAAAATCCGTAATGGAAAATTTTTTGCGGATGCATGCACGCGACGGGCACAAAAGTGAACTTTACGTTCCGCGAGACGGGTAAATGCAGGACAACGAGCGCGGAGGCCGGGGAACGACTTCGAGGTGCAGGCGATCTGCCAAAAGTCCCTATCGCAGATGGAATATTCGAGGAGCCGCGTCTGCGACGGAAACGGATCGAATTCCGGCCGCGCGAGCCGGGAAACTCGATACTGCTCGTCTTGCTGGACAGATAAGCAAGGGAACTAGATCTGGGGGAAAAATGCAACCTTGAAAAAATACTAGTTCATTTTTGTCAATTTTTAATGTTTGGTCAGTGTTGATGAGTTGAACGGGGTTGGAAATAGTTTGCACGAGATAACCTTTTTCTAAGAAAACTGTATTTCGATACTGTTGGAAATGTTTCTCATTTCCATGTTGGCAAACATGCACGCCATCTTTTGTATTTGGTATAACAGTTGAACACATATCATGTATGCAATATAACTTTTGCTACAGATACGTCTCCTCTCTTACGTGTCGTAAGACGTACTGACCACTAAAGGTGGCGCAGTCGCTTGCATCATGGTGGCGCCCTCACCGATGGACTAGATGGCGCTGTCGATCTACAATCGACTTCAGTAGTCAGAGTCTGGACGAGGCTTTCATTTAGGATTTTTTTGCGACGAAACTACGCTATCGATCGACTTGAAATTTTGTGTATCCATTCCTCATATTCTTGACAATATGTACAAAAAAAATTGAGAGAAAATGTGAGTTAGTTTAGGAGATACAGGGAATATTCTACGAGTGGTCAAGACTAGTTACATACTGTGAACTCGATTTTTTTTTAGGAAACTGTGCTATCGATCGACTTGAAATTTTGTATATTCATTCCTTATATTGTTAACAATATGTACAAAAAAAATTGAGAGAAAATGTGAGTTAGTTTAGGAGATACAGGGAATATTCTACGAGTGGTCAAGACTAGTTACATACTGCGAACTCGATTTTTTTTTTAGGAAACTGTGCTATCGATCGACTTGAAATTTTGTATATTCATTCCTTATATTGTTAACAATATGTACAAAAAAAATTGAGAGAAAATGTGGATTAGTTTAGGAGATACAAGGAAAAATCGAAGTACCGGGTCCCTCAAAACAATTTTACAATTCTGTTTCGACAATCAACTTGTTAATTTCCGGTATTGGACGCAGTAGAATTGGATTATTGCACCGACGAGGGCAATTAGAGGGACAAGGTCGCTAAACGCAGCGCTCGCGACTACTTTTCACTTCATTAGTATCGTTCGAACCCAATTTCTCGCAATAATCGAGGTTCTATAGTAACGCAAAACAAACATCGCTTCCGTCGTTTTCCATCGCGTTTCTCTACCCAGCCGCCGGTCACTTATCGATTCTCATTATTATCGGGATTACGAGCTCGGCCATGACGTATTAGCGTTAATGACGCATTCGTTGGACGATGGGGAGCCGGTGTTCAGTGGCCGTGCTCCCGACCCGAGAAATAATCGCGTCATAACGTCATCGGGCCGTCAGCGGGCGCTAACAAAGTATACATCGCGAGTCACGATTTATCGGACGTGAACGAGATAAGGCCGAAGAGAAGTCTCCCATTGTCCGGGAGAGCTATTGATTTTTGGTTGATTCGACGCGACGGATTATCTATTGACTGGCGCGGATATAAATATCGAGATATCGGGGGATTTGCGCGCCCGTTCAACGTTGGGCTTCGAAACGATAACGATTCACCGAAAGTCAAGTAAAAGTCTCTGTGATATTCACATGGACCTGGCAAAAGGAATTTCTAACTGGGTGATGTACTGGGAAATGTATTTTAAATACTGGTCATGTGCTGTTTTGTTAATTGCCAAAGTGTTGATTCACCTTTAATTAGTTATATATATATGGGTCGTGAGGGATTTATGAAAATGCTTTGAATAAATTTTAGTATGGTTTTTGGGAAAGTTTCAATTGTGATTAGAGGGAATGGCTTTGTTCATTGATATGTGGCAGGGCAGATATGCTTTCATTTCTCAGTGATCATTGCTGACCATTGCTGACCATTGTTGACCACTGCTGACCACTGTTGGCCACTGTTGACCATTAGTGTTCGATGCTGACACTTCTGATCGCCTATTATGGCAACTGTTGGTTACTACTGATCGATTCTGACACTTCTGATCACCTACTATGACCATTGCGGAGCACTGCAGGCCATTGCTGGCTATTACTGACCAATACTGACCATTACTGACCATTACTGACCACTGCTGGATACTACTGACCGCTTCTGACACTTCTGATCACCTATTACGACCACTGTGGGTCACTACTGATCATTGCTGACCATTAGTGACCATTACTGAATATTACTGGCCATTACTGACCGTTACTGACCCTTGATGACCACTGTTGGAATCTACTGATCGATTCTGACACTTCTTATCACCTATTATGACCACTGCGGGTCACTACTGACCATTTCTGGCCATTGCTGACCATTAGTGACCATTTATGACCACTACTGGCTACTACTGATCGATGCTGACACGTCTGATCACCTATTATGACCACTGCTGACCACTACTGATACTTTGATGACCGCATATAACGACCGCATATAACGACCGCATTACTACTGGCTACTAGCCTATGGTCGCTTCTACTTGCATCTGCTGACCATCGCTGCCCACTTCTGACCATAACTGACTACTTCTGACCACTACTGCTCGATGCTGGCACTTCTGATCACCTATTGTGACCACTGCTGGCCACTACTGATACTCTGATGACCGCATATAACGATTACTATTGGCTACTAGCCTATGTTCGCTTCTACTTGCATCTGCTGGCCACCGTTGACCACTTCTGACCACTGTTGGCCACTATTGCTCGATGCTGACACTTTTGATCTCCTATTATGACCACTGCTGACCACTACTGATCACTGCTGACCATTACTGATACTTTGATGACCGCGTATAACGATTACTAGTGGCTACTGCCTGTCTCTACTAGCCTATGCTCGTCTCTGCTTGCATCTGCTGGCCACCGCTGACCACAAAGCTGACCACTGACCACTGCTTGTATTTCTGACAACGTACTATAATTACTACTGACTATTGCTGGCCTTCGCTGGCTTCTATTTGCCCCTGCCAACCCTCTCTACCCTCTGCCAACCACTATTGACAATTTCTGACATGCACAGAACACACAAACAAACATATTATTTATTCATTTTGTTAATTCAATGTCAAAGTATTAATTCACATTTAATTACCCATCCATATACGAGTGTTAAGGGTTTCCCGATAAGGCAATTTGAAAATTTTTCGAGAGTTCTGTGTGACCGTACTACGTAGATCTGAGAATCTTTGGCTCTCTGGGGTTCTATAGCTCCCAGTTTCTACTTTTACATTCGCAAATGACACTTTGACGTTTAATACCGATGATTATAGATCAACGTGTTAACATACAGACGAATATATACGTCACAGTACGCTACGAGGACTCTATATGTTGCTTTAATTTTTTGCTCTGCAATTTCTACAGTTTTTAGTATATTTTTATATTTGTGAAGTATACTTCAGTCCTTAATCCTGATTATAGTTCAACGTGATAACATCCAGACGAATATATACGTCACAGTAGAACTCTGAGACTCTGTCTCTCTAATATTCTTCGAGAGTTCTGTGTGACCGTAGAATGTAGATCTGAGAATCTTTGCTGCTTTCAGGGTTTCTTACTTTTTATTTTAACATTTATGAATCAAACTTTAACCAGTTTAATACCCCATATAATAAATTACCGTATTATGTACCTTCACGACATAACTGTGGTTTAAATCTCGCACAAATTTGTACGGTTTTAAACCTTAACAGTCAAAATCTCACTACCAATATTTATTTAACTATTGTAACATCTCACCACCAATCTATTAACAAATTTACAAAATTGATAATCAAATCAAGGGTTAAAAAACCTGCTTAACAAACAAATTCACAATTTTTAAATTCCACACAAATTTCCATCTCTCGAAAGGACATTAAATACACAAAAATTTCGCTCGAAGAAATTTTTTAGTGGCGCGAATGGATGGGTATCGAAGAAGTATTGAATGGACCGGAAATGTATTTCTTCGTGTTTAATTTCATAGAGCAGCCCAGGCGTGTATTGGCTTTCCTTTCGCAGCGATAACCTTGTTCCGTTAGGGAGCGCTGAAATATAGTTAAAGCTTCGAAATTGCGTTACTCATTGTGTTCCACCCACGCCTATTTACCCCGTCGAAACCTTTCCGGGTTCGAACGAAGCCCAATTCGCTTATCCTTGCGTCGACGGTGCTCCGGTTTGCACGCGAGCGGCGCCGTTTTAATCGAGCACACGCGCTGGGCGACGGAGGCGTCGATACGGCTTCTTCTGCGTCGCACGTGCGCTCCGCGGCGAATCAAAATTGACACTTGCCTCCCGGAATTACTGGGTCAAGGCTCGCGTTCTTCGCCTGGCAATTAACCCTCTTCGGAGCACCGAGTGCGCGGGCAGAAATAATGACACCACGGCTGAGCTCGCTAGTCGAGACTCTGATACGCGCAGAAAGGCAGAAAGTCGATTATTTTCCTTTAATGATTCGAAAAGTTGTCGAAAACGGGGAATAGTTTATTATTTGAGTGTTTTCTTTTGATTTCCATATGTTAATAAAGATAGAATATTAATTTGGGAGTCCTATTTTGTATGTTTGATATTATTATGTAGGTTTCATTTTGAGTATTTTTGTTGGGGTTGAGTAAATGTAGAGGATATGTAGAATTTTGTTATTGTATTTTAGTGTGTTTTTAGGGAAGGTTTAAGTAAATATGACTTCAGGGAACGCTTTGTTGATTGGTATGCAGGGGGCAGAGGGCCATGATTTTAGTTTTCAGTGACCACTAGTGGCCACTGGTGACCACCGATGACCACTAGTGACCATCGATGACCACTATTATGATTACTGATGGCTATTACTAGCTATTGCTGGCCACTGTTGACCACTATTGATCACTGTTGACCACTGTTGACCACTATTGATCACTGTTGAAACTTCTGACAGCAGCTAACAACTTCTGACAACCTCTTATGATTACTGCTGGCTATTACTAGCTATTGCTAGCCACTGCTGACCACTACTAACCACTATAGACCACTATTGAACACTATTGATAGCTGTTGAAACTTCTGATAGCAGCTAACACCCTTCTGATCAACCTCTTATGATTACTGCTGGCTACTATTGGCTATTGCTGGCCACTGCTGACCATTTCTGACCACTTTTGATCACTGTTGATCACTATTAATAGCTGTTGAAACTTCTGACAGCAGCTAACAACTTCCGACAACCTCTTACGATTTCTGCTGGTTACTGCTGGTTATTACTGGCCACTGCTGACCACTGCTGACCACTGTTGACCACTATTAATCACTACTGATCACTATTGGCAGCTGTTGAAACTTCTGACTGCAGCTAACAACTTCTGACAACCTCTTATGAATACTGATAGCTACTACTAGCTATTGCTGACCACTGCTGACCATTGCTGACCATTGCTGACCACTGGTGATCACTATTGGCAGCTGTTGAACCTTCTGACAGCAGCTAACAATTCTGACAGCCTCTTATAATTACTTCTGGCTACTACTGGCTATTTCTGGTTATTATTGACCACTGCTGACCACTGCTAACCATTACTGATACTTTGATGACAACGTATTATGATTGCTACTGACTATTGCTGGCCTTCGCTGGTCTCTACTTTCCCCTGATGATACCTTGTAGTCTCTGTTAACCACTGCTGACAATTTCTGACATGATATGTGTGTATTAACATTTGTGTAATGCAAATCTACGGCAATAAAAGCTATAAAACAGCAAGCAGAGGCCAGCAGAGGCCAGCAGAGGTAGACAGAGACCCACACATGCTAGCAGAGGTCAACAGGGACCAGTGGAGACAAACAGTAGCCTCTAGTAATCGTTTTACGTTGCCACATATATAAGAAGTGGCTTTCAGTGGTCAGCAGTGGCCACCAGTTATATTCAGTGGCTTTCAGTGGTCAACAGTGGCGACCAATTATATTCAGTGGCTTTCAGTGGTCAGCAGTGGTCGACAGTTATATTCAGTGGCTTTCAAGTGGTCAGCAGTGGCCCCCAGTTATATTCAGTGGCTTTCAGTGGCTTTCAATGGGCTTTCAGTGGTCGGGAGTGACTATCAGTTATATTCAGTGGCTTTCAGTGGGCAGCAGTGGTCAGTAGTGATCACCAGCTGCCAGCAAGGGCCACTAGTTATATTCAGTGGCTTTCAAGTGGTCAGCAGTGGCCACTAGTTGTATTCAGTGGCTTTCAAGTGGTCAGCAGTGGCCACTAGTTATATTCAGTGGCTCTCAGTGGCTTTCAAGTGGTCAGCAGTGGTCACTAGTTATATTCAGTGGCTCTCAGTGGCTTTCAAGTGGTCAGCAGTGGCCCTCAGTTATATTCAATGTCTTCCAGTGCTCAGCAATGACCAGCAGTGGTCAGCAGTGGTCAGATATCGTCGATAAAACGTAGAAATACCAATAATGATAGTAACAATTTACAGAAAAAGTTACAGATAGTATTCTACAGTATTAACCGTTGAAAACGAGGATACGAGTGGGCGAAACGGATTGGAATTTCGATCAGATTAGCGAAACGAACGTCTTCGCAATTAGATAATGGTATGATGTAATGAACAAACAGCTGCAAAGCTAGGGCGACGACGAGAGATACGACCTTACCAGTCGACGGGAGAACGAAACGGGGTCAATTAGAAAAACTGGTAGCTCCTCGACGGATCCGTCGACGTACAGTACGGACGATAGTAATTCAGTATGAAACGCGGTTCCAGCGTTGGGTTAATCGACCGACGAAACAAACGTTCGAGTTTTTCCATGGGGCAACGCAGTCGTTCTGTAAACGGTTACGTTTCTTCTCTCGCGTCTTAACTTTCGCGCGGGCGAAAGTTTTTCCACTTTTCACGCTAAACGTTTTCACCAGAAATCGCATCGAACTTTGAAATATCCATTTCAGGTTACAAATTGCTGTAACAAATCACGCGAACACGAACACGAACACGAATAGGATACGTAAATCTATTTAGAATTTGGTTACATGCTTGCTATAAAAATACAGTAAAACAAATATTATATTATCCAGAGTATACATTTGTAAAAAAATTCTTTGGCAAAGATCGAAATTAAAATTGGAAATCCGTGAATAGATATCTTTGTGAGTATTGAAATTTATCACTGGTTATTTAATTTCAACCAGAAGTATGCGATGACTATTTTTCATGATCCAGAGTATACATATATTAGCACAAAATAATGAGTATATGTATTAGCATAAAATGAATAGATATTGTAAGTATTGAAATTCATCACGATTCTTAAATTCTAACCAGAAGTACGCAAGGACTATTTTCTCATGATCCAAAGTATACATATTATGACATAAAGACCAGTATATATATTATCACCAGAATAAATAGATACAACTATTAAAATTCATTATAGTTCTCGAATTTCAATCAGAAGTATGCGAGGACTATTTTTCGTGATCCAGAGTATACATATTATCACGAAAAGAAGAGTATGTATAATATCACATAATAAATCAATATTGCAAGCATTAAAATTCACCATTGTTCTTGAATTTCACCAATAATATGCAAGGACTATCTTTCATGATCCAGAGTATACATATATTATTACAAAATAATGAGTATATGTATTAGCATAAAATGAATATATATTGTAAGTATTAAACTTCACCACGGTTCTTGAATTTCAACCAATCATAGGCAAGGACTATTTTTCATTATCCAGAGTATACATATATTATAACAAAATAATGAGTATATGTATTAGTATAAAATGAATAGATATTATAAGTATTAAAATCCACCACAGTTCTCGAATTTCAACCAGAAGTACGCAAGGACTATTTTTCATTATCCAGAGTATACATATTATCACGAAAAGAACAGTATATATAATATTACATAATAAATCAATATTGTAAGCATTAAAATTCACCATAGTTCTTGAATTTCACCAATAATATGCAAGGACTATCTTTCATGATCCAGAGTATACATATATTATTACAAAATAATGAGTATATGTATTAGTATAAAATGAATAGATATTGTAAGTATTGAAATTCATCAGTTGTTGAATTTCAACCAATAACATGCAAAGACAATTTTTCATTATCCAGAGTATACATATATTATTACAAAATAATGAGTATATATATATTAGCATAAAATGAATAGATATTGTAAGTATTAAAATTCACCACGGATCTTGGATTTCCATCAATGATATGCAAGGACAATTTTTCATTATCCAGAGTATACATATATTATTACAAAATAATGAGTATATATATTATCACCAGAATAAATAGATACTACAACTATTAAAATCCACCACAGTTCTCGAATTTCACCCAGAAGTACGCAAGGACAATTTTTCATTATCCAGAGTATACCCAAAAATAACTCAACAAACCAGAATACAAAAACAGAGTCGAAAAATTGCTTAGAACGAATAGATTTCCCGGAATATCGATTAAGAATCGAGAGTACCCCCACCCTGGACATTTTTCGAGGTTAAACAATTCCCGTTGGCGAAGTGTTCGAATGGTCGTTGAGCGTCGAAGAGTGCTTGCGAGAAGAAAAAAGGGGTAGCAAATAGCCCAGGAACGGCCAGGGCTGCTCCCCCGACGCGGCGTTGTTCCAATTTGCGCGGTTCTAATGCAACGTTGCGACGGTGCACGCACGCGATGCATAATGCAGCAGCCGGTGGAGGGGGGAGGCTGCACGGTTTCTCGCGGCGCGCGTCCAGGATTTAACGAAGTAGCTGTCCCGGCCCGGGCGACCGTCTCCGAGCGAACCTTCTGTATATCATAGAGAACGTTAGGAAATTGCGATTGCCGGAACGTGCGAGCGCAAAAGGAACTCTGCCAAATGTTTTTCCATTAAACTCTGTCCCGCCCGTGACTTTAGGCCAGGCTGCATTCTTGGCGAGATAACATTTCTGAATAACCGTCAAACGGTAAACAACTCGTTCGTTGAATAAAAACTGAACACTTCGTGACCGAAAGAATGCAACGAATGTTTTTTAGAAACAGTTATATAGGGCTGGTTATTTTTTTATGGTTGTTCGGTTGGTATTGATGTATTCTCCATTTTGTTCACTTCTTATTTATCTGTTTTCAAAGTTTCACAACATTCGAGATGCACGATATTTAATAACGGAGAAAGGAAGTTTCGAGGTGGGAATTATGGAGTTTAGTAGATCGGCCATTTTGATTTTTCTTCCGCGGTAGAGTGTGAGAGCAGACATTTTGTAAGTAAATAACTTGTATTTAGCGACGAAATATTTTAATTTTAATCCGTTCAGTAAAAGAATGCAACGAATGTTTTTCTGAAACAGTTATATAGGGCTGGTTATTTTTTTAGGGTTGTTCGGTTGGTATTGATGTATTCTCCATTTTTGTTCACTTCTTATTTATCTGTTTTCAAAGTTTCACAACATTCGAGGTGCACGATATTTAATAATGGAGAAAGAAAGTTTCGAGGTGGGAATTACGGACTCTGCTAGGTCGACCATTTTGATTTTTCTTCCGCGCTAGATTGTTCTAATCGAGAGCAGACATTTTGTAAATAAATAACTTGTATTTAATAGTGGATTCTGGAGGCCAAAATAAGATGAAAATCAAGAATACCAATTTGTTGATGGAAGCTTCGCTAAAAGGTTATTAACAATTAAATTTAAAAATTACAAATCGTTTTGGAAAAATTATTTTTGATTGCAGGGACCAATTATAATCATTTTTGGTCAATAGACATACATACATACAATTATAAAAATATTCGAAAAGTTGTTCCTTGACCCCCCAAAATGAGAAAAACTCCATAAAAATGGTCCAATTTTTAAACAGCCATAACTCCTATAATAGTGAATATATTTCAATGAAACTTTTTTCTGAAGTAGAGCCCATAGGTACCTACAAAAAAGTATTAGACAATTTTTCCGTAGGACGTCAAACGAAATTATTAAAAATCAAAAACAAATTTAAAAAAAAAATCGACAGGGGGTAGGTGCCTAAATTTTTCAGCGAAAAAAAAATTTTCAAATCGTTTTGGAAAAATTATTTTCCGTTGCAGGGCTCAATTATAAGCATTTTTTATCAACAGAAATACCCTTGAAATCCTACTAACTTTCGAGAAAAAAATTCGAGTAGGGGGACAGAATTTTCGACGAAACTAAATAATTTCAAATCATTTTGGAAAAATTATATTTGGTTATGGGGGTCAATTACAATTATTTTTGGTGAATAGACATACCCCTGCAATCCTATCCAATTTCTAGAAAAAAATTCTAGAAGGTGTGAAATTTTTCGATGGAAAAAAAAAAATTTCAAATCGATTTGGAAAAATTATTTTCGATTGCGGAATTCAATTATAATCATTTTTGGTCATTACACATACCCCCGAAATCTTCAGCATTTTCGAGAAAAAAAATTCAGTATGGGTGAAACTTTAAATGTTAATAACTTTTTAACAAAGCCTCAATCAACAAATTGGTATCCTTAATTTTCATCTTATTTTGGCCTCTAGAATCTCCCATTAAAATTTTTCCCAGGGGTGGCCGAACACCCTGTATAGAGCTTGTTATTTTTTTACGGTTGTTCGGTTGGTATTGATGTATTCTCCATTTTTGTTCACTTCTTATTTATCTGTTTTCAAAGTTTCACAACATTCGAGATGCACGATATTGAATAATGGAGATAGAAAGTTTCGAGGTGGGATTTACGGACTCTACTAGCTCGGCCATCTTGATTTTTCTTCCACGCCAGATCGCGAGCAGACATTTCCTAAGTAAATCACTTATATTTGACGATTACTTCATCAAATACGTAAATTTACGACAAAATATATTAATTTCAATTTATTATTCCCATTTTTATTTAACGACTGGAAGAGTTTGTTATTGGAACTTCCCGTCTAGATGAAAAGTCCGACCGTTTCCTGGTGTCCAAACAGAACCGTCGGAAGGTGAAAAAAGATTGCCCAGCCACTGTTCCCTTCGTATTATTGTAATTCGTAAAAGTAAAGCTGGATAGCGGGCACGGCGTAGCTCGCGTGGCGAGTGGCTCGAGCTAAATTCTGAAGGCAAAAGGACAACGGGGACACGTTATAAAGCGCGCACAATGGCCGGGGAAGTACAAAGTAAGCGCGGTAAGAAAGTTGGAGGAGGAAAGCTAGAGCCGGGTCGTCCGCGGCACGTCGCCGTGAAGAACTTATGTAGAAAGTTAGGGCGAAAAAGTTAACGTTCGCGAGAGTGCTCCGGGGTTCATGAAAGTCAAGTCGTCGGTAGCCGTACATAAAGTGCAATGGTGAAAATGTAAAAGCGTCGTGACTCGGACACGCTAGATACTCGGACGAATGACACGCTTGAATTATTGGTAACGTACATGACTTATCAAAATTTTATTTTATTTTTATCGAAAATCCTTATTAAAGTGCAATTTTTCTTTAAATTATAAATTAGATAAATAATATTTATGAGTTCTGTAATTTTAACATATTTTGTCTTTTTTATTGTTTGGTATTTTGAGTTCTGGAGTGTTTGGATACTTTGTTTACTTTTAATTTGAACAAATTAATTGTTTAACGGAATGAGAAGATTGCTCGAGATAACCTTTTTAGAAGAAAACTGTATTTTGATGTATCTCATTTCTAGCGTGGCATGAGATGTACTAATCAAGATGGCGCATTCGCTTGCTTATGGTGGCGCCCTCATGGATAGACTAGATGGCGCTCTCGATCTAGAATTCAATATTAATATTATGAAAGTTGTATTTTATTTTTATTGACACCCTTCGTACGGATAGTTATATTCAAATGCATTTTTTTTAAGATTATAATTTAAATAAATAAATAATATTTATGGGTTCTGTAATTTTAACATATTTTATCTGATTTTTTTATTGTTTGGTATTTCGAGTGTTTCGATACTTTTATTAGTATATTTTGTTACTGATATTACTGTTATTTTGAAAAAATATTCTAATAGAAATTATCAAAAAAATATTTACATGGATTTTTAGAATTTTACGCTAATATTCCAAAAATTGAATAAATAGAATTTTAAACAAACGTTTTAAGAGTGAATTGTGTATAAAAAATATATTTTGATTGAATTCATGGAAGGATAGGTAAATTTTTAGGATTTCAGACTTTTGTATTCCAAAATTTGGAATGACAATAATATGAATAGATTAAACATTTCATCGAAGCAACATAATTTCAAATTTAATTTTGTTTTGTTAATTAATAAATTAAATTTTTTCAATTTTAAAGTTTATTAAAAAATATAAGATTTAAATATTTTGATTGAATGCGTCGAAGAAGGGATCATAATGAATTTTTAGAATTTTAAACGAACGTTTTAAGAGTGAATTTTGTATAAAAAATATATTTTGATTGAATTCATGGAAAGATAATTTATTTATTACTGTTAATACAAAGATATTTTGATTGAAATTGTCAACAAAATATTTTGATAATTAAATTTTCGAAATTTTAAGCTAATACTACAAAAATTGAAAAGGCTCCAATATGGACGCCATTTTACAGAAATTTGTCTTCTCATTTTTTGAGGTTATGGTCTGCCATCAGACGTATTATATATTACTGTTATTTTACAACGATATTTTGATTGAAATCACCAATAAAATATTTTGACAATTAAATTTTTTAAATTTTGAACTAATATTCCAAAAATTGAATAAATAGAATTTTAAACGAACATTTTGCAAGTAAATTGCGTATAAAAAATATATTTTGATTGAAATCGCCAACAAAATATTTTGATAATTAAATTTTTGGAATTTCTAGCTAATATTCCAAAAATTGAATTTTTGAATTTTCAAAATTCAAGAATGATTTTTATAATTTTACACTGACATTCCAAAAATTGAATAAATAGAATTTTGAACGACCATTTTGAGGGTGAATTGTATATGTCTGGGGGATGACAAAATGGCGGCTAATCAAAAAAATATTCCGATAAATTTTTACAATTTTACGCTGATATTCCAAAAATTGAGTAAATAGAATTTTAAACGACCATTTTGAGGGTGAATTGCATACATTTGGGTGATGACAAAATGGCGGCTAAACAAAAAAATATTTTGATAAGTTTTCATAATTTTACGCTGATATTCCAAAAATTGTATAAATAGAATTTTAAACGACCATTTTGAGGGTGAATTGTATACATTTAGGGGATGACAAAATGGCGACTAATCAAAAAAATATTTCGACAAATTTCTACAATTTTACACTGATATTCCAAAAATTCAATAAATAGAATTTTAAACGACCATTTTGAGGGTGAATTGCATACATTTGGGTGATGAAAAAATGGCGGCTAATCAAAAAAATATTTCGATAAATTTCCATAATTTTACACTGATATTCCAAAAATTGAATAAACAGAATTTTAAACGACCATTTTGAGGGTGAATTGCATATGATTGGGGGATGACAAAATGGCGGCTAATCAAAAAAATATTTCGATAAATTTTTACAATTTTACGCTGATATTCAAAAAATTAAAGAAATAGAATTTTAAACAAACGTTTTGAGAGTGAATTGCGTATGTTTGGGATAATGGGGGATGAAAAAATGGCGGCTAATCAAAAAAATATTTCGATAAATTTTCATAACTTAACACTAGTATTCAAAAAATTGAATAAATAGAATTTTAAACGACCATTTTGAGGGTGAATTGCATACATTTGGGTGATGACAAAATGGCGGCTAATCAAAAAAATATTTCGACAAATTTCTACAATTTTACACTGATATTCCAAAAATTGCATAAATAGAATTTTAAACGACCATTTTGAAGGTGAATTGCGTATGTTTGGGAGATGGGGAGAAAAATGGCGGCTAATCGGTGGCTATCGGTCCGATTCATCGAGTTCCGGGTGCAGGAACGGCGTGGAATAAGAAATAAAAGCTGGATCGCAGGCTTAACGAGGAAGAAGGACGATAGGAGGCGGTCCGGCTGACATCCTTCTTGTCACGCGAAGTGCTTTACCGTCCCGTTTCGTCGAAGAGGATACGCTCGGGAATGGAGATATCATCTCTCGACGGACGATAGTCAACGGGACCCCGAGCAGTAAATTCGCGCGCAACAAACTGCCTCCGTCCCGATTCGAAAGTCGCGATAAAGTCGACCTTTCCTCCGTTTCGTTCCGTCCCGTTACTCGATAACTCGAATTTTCCAAAAATACATCTATTGCGTAGCCTTCAACATCGTTGAAATTCAAAACCACCATTTAAAAATTAATTTCAGTTTCCTACTGGAACCATTAAAAAATTGTAATTTGTGTTGGTGTAAAACAATCACAGCGTTCCACTTTTTTCATTTTTGCACGTCGTTCGCGAGCAAAGGTTTCGAGGTGGACAAAATTTTAATGGGAGATTCTAGAGACCAAAATACGACGAAAATCAAGAATAGTAATTTGTTGATGGAGGCTTCGTTAAAAAGTTATTAACGTTTAAAGTTGCGTGGGCGCAGCTGTTCTCACAGACGGAACTTTAAACGTTAATAACTTTTTAACGAAGCCTCAATCGACAAATTGGTATTCTTGATTTTCGACGTATTTTGGTCTCTAGAATCTCCCATTCAAATTTTTCCCATGGGTAGCTGAACACTCTGTATTTATATATATATATAACTCTTTTTTTTGGAAATGGGTTAAAGACAAATTATATCGTGTTTGGTCTCGTTTTAATCGGAACACTCTCAGAAATTCTCTAGTCATAGTTTTGTTTAAAAAAACACACAAAAATAAAAAAGTTTCATCTTTGCATTATGCACTATACAGGGTGTTTGGCCAAACCTGGGAAAAATTTTAATATTTCATATTAATTTTGTAGTTTTTTGAGAATTGAAATTTTCCATAAATGCGTAAACATTAGCAATCTAATAATAATTTTTTTTTAACTCTTTAAATTCCAAAGGTATTTAAATATTTAATAGAATAATAGTAAAACAATTTTCGAGATTATTTTTGTAACGAAATCCAAATTATTTATTGACTTTCCTAAGTACGTTTTCGGTGAAATTTATTTATTGACGTTGGATATACATATAAACTGTTAAATTTGTCGGTAAAGTAGGAAAGTTTATTTATTTTCAACCACAATATATATAAACTATTAAATTTGTTGAAAAACTAGAATAGTTTATTTCGAATTAAATATTATGATTCAAAATATGTAATTTTGAATAAATTTACTCGTTGTAATAATATAAACTGTTAAATTTGTTTGATAAATATGAAAGGTTACTTTGAAAATCAAGAATATAAAAGTTATTAAAAAATTAGATTAAAAAATTTCAAATCATACTGAAAAAATTATATTTAATTGCAGGGGTCTATTACAATCACTTTTGGTCATTACACATACCCTCGAAATCCTACGCATTTTCGAGAAAAAAATTCCTTACTGAAAATCTAATTTGAGGCCAAAAATGGCTGCCCGAAATTTCATGCAAATCTTTAAAACGTCATAACTTCCGAACGGATTGGACGATTTTAATGTTTAAAAAAGCAAACTACGCGTATTTTAGTGGAGAATATGTACAAATCGCAAAAATATCCGAAAAGTTGATTCTTGAACCCGCAAAATGAGAAAAACCCCATAAAAATGGTCCAATTTTCAAACAGCCATAACTCCTACAATAGTGAATATATTTCAATGAAACTTTTTTCTGAAGTAGAGCTCATGGGTACCTGCAGAAAAGTATTAGACAACTTTTCCGTGGGGCGTCAAACAAAATTACTAAAAATGAAAAAGGAATTTTTAAGAAAAATCGACAAGGGGGGGGGGATAGGTGCTTGAATTTTCCGACGAAAAAAAAAATTTTTAATTCATTCTAAAAAAATTATTGTCGGTTGTAGGGGTCAATTACAATCATTTTTGGTGAAGAGTGATATCTCCGAAATCCTACTCAGTTTCGAGAAAAAAATTCGGGAAAGTGTGAAATTTTTCGACAAAATTAAAAAATTTCAAATTGTTCTGGAAAAATTATTTTCGGTTGCAGTGGTCAATTACAATAATTTTTGGTGAATACATATACCTTCGAAATCCTACCCATTTTCGAGAAAAAAATTCAAATATATGGACAAATTGCCGTTCTACAGCCACAACTTCGAACGTTAATAACTTTTTAACGAAGCCTCCATCAACAAATTGGTATTCTTCATTTTCGTCTTATTTTGATCTCTAGAATCTTCCATTAAAATTTTTTTCGGGATTAATAAAATCATCGATGACCTTGAAACATTTTTAGTATATTTCTAGTGTTGTTTGAATACAATTATTTTTATTTTGGATAGAAATAAATGAATAATATAGAATAAATAAAATTGAGTAATTTTGGAATGTTCTAATTTTTGTTAAAAATCATCGATGACCTTGAAACATTTCTAGTATGTTTCTAGTGTCGTTTGAATAAAATTATTTTAATTTTGGATATAAATAAATGAATAAAATTGAGTAATTTTGGAACGTTCTAATTTTTATTAAAAATCATCGATGACCTTGAAATATTTTTAGTATGTTTCTAGTGTCGTTTGAATAAAATTATTTTAGTTAGAAAGCGTCGAAATGCAAGGAAGATTGAGAGACAATCTGGCCTACTTATAAGAGGCTACGTAATAGCAATTAATTTTTGTCTAGCACAACAAATAAATAAAGTTAAAGAACAGATAACGTTGGGCGCCGTATCGTAAGCAATTACTCTTCGTTTCGAGACGCTTTATCAGTACCAGAAACGATTGGGAACAGCGGCTTTCGTACGAAATTAATAATATTGCATTATCTCACAAATATTGCTCAACTTGCGCTCATTTTCTCGTCCAATTACTCGACAAGCCACAGTATATCGGTTAAACAGTTTTAAGAACCTTTTAAAGAACCAAAAAATTAAACAGAAATTCTAGAAAATCGAATGGTGAACTTTGAGTCAATTTTTTCAAATTTAAAATTTAATTGAAAAATATGAGATTAAAAATTTTTAGAATTTTAGGCTTTGATATTCCAAAATTTGGAATGACAACAATTTGAATGGATTTAACATTTCATCGAAGCCACAAAATTTCTAAAAAGAACCAAAAAATTAAACACAAATTCTAGAAAATCGAACTTCAAGTCAATTTTTTCAAATTTAATTGAAAAATACAAGATCAAAAATTTTTAGAATTTTAGACTACTGTATTTCAGAATTTGCAATGACAACAATTTGAATCGATTAAAAATTTCATGGAAGCCACAAAATTTTTAAAAAGAACCAAAAAATTAAACTGAAATTCTAGAAAATCGAACTTCGAGTCAATTTTTTCAAATTTAAAATTTAATTGAAAAATGTAAGATTAAAAATTTTTAGAATTTTAGGCTTTTATATTCCAGAATTTGGAATGACAACAATTTGAATCGATTAAAAATTTCATGGAAGCAACAAAATTTCTAAAAAAAACCAAAAAGTAAACACAAATTTTAGAAAATCGAACTTCGAGTCAATTTTTTCAAATTTAAAATTTAATTGTAAAATATAAGATTGAAAATTTTTAGAATTTTAGACTTTTATATTCCAAAATTTGCAATGACAACAATTTGAATCGATTAAAAATTTCATGGAAGCATCAAAATTTCTAAAACAAACCAAAAAGTAAACACAAATTTTAGAAAATCGAACTTCGAGTCAATTTTTTCAAATTTAAAATTTAATTGTAAAATATAAGATTGAAAATTTTTAGAATTTTAGACTTTTATATTCCAAAATTTGCAATGACAACAATTTGAATCGATTAAAAATTTCATTGAAGCCACAAAATTTCTAAAAAGAACCAAAAAATTAAACACAAATTCTAGAAAATCGAACTTTGAGTCAATTTTTTCAAATTTAAAATTTAATTGAAAATGTAAGATTAAAAATTTTTAGAAGTTTAGGCTTTTATATTCCAAAATTTGGAATGACAACAATGTAAATTAAAAATTTCATCGAAGCCACAAAATTTCTAAAAAGATCCAAAAAATTAAACACAAATTCTAGAAAATCAAATTTCGAGTCAATTTTTTCAAATTTAATTGAAAAATACAACATTAAAAATTTTTAGAATTTTAGGATTTTATATTCCAGAATTTGCAATGACAACAATTTGAATGGATTTAACATTTCATCGAAGCCACAAAATTTCCAAAAAACCAAAAAATTAAACACAAATTCTAGAAAATCTTATTTCGAGTCAATTTTTTCAAATTTAAAAACTATAATATATAATATAATAATAACAATATAATCAAACTTTTGCAAAAATTGTAAAAAATATTCAGTCCATTATATCCTCTCAAAAACTAACTTAAAAAAAAACAATCACAGTCTTTTATTAATAAAAACCAAACATTTTAATCATTGCAATTGCCAAAACTCCCCCAAACTCCCCTCTTTTCCAAAGAAAATTTATTCTCCATTTCACAACCACTCGTACAAATAAATAACCCCAAATGAAACTTGCTTTGGCAAAAATGTATCTCGAGTCATTGAAATGCCCCACGATTACGTTTTAAAGGTTAACAAGTCCATTAAAAGACGGAATAAGAAATCTCACTGCGAGCGATCGGTCCGGTGGAGGCTCGAACGGCCGTCGAACCGAGGATTCGTACATTTTAAATACGCTTGGACGTAGCAGACGGAACGTTGCAAGGGAAGGAACGACTGCAGACGGATTATCGACGAGCCCCTCACCCCCCCTCGTCCATCGCGCTCCGGCGTCCATGAAATAATTCCAACAACGAGAAAAATACCATCGAACCATCGGTTCCCGGGGCAGCGCGAATAA
Source organism: Colletes latitarsis (assembly GCF_051014445.1). NCBI lineage: Eukaryota > Metazoa > Arthropoda > Insecta > Hymenoptera > Colletidae > Colletes > Colletes latitarsis. The sequence goes on from NC_135145.1 coordinate 19,413,485, forward strand.
ACAAGCCGAATTGTTATTGGATGGGAGCCGGTTTTGTTTTCGTCTTGTTTGGGTTTCTTTTTTGTTTTCATTTCACGGGGGAACACGCGCGTATTATCGAGTCTCGAACGGGGCGCCACCTGTCGGGCCGGGAGGCGCCAGAAATTGCGACGGCCACCGAAACCCACTCGACGCGAGTCGACGGAAATTCGTGCCACGGTCGACGATGCGCGTCGTTACTCTGCGAAGTGGTAACACGAGAACCCCGTAACTCGGGGGAATCGGATTCGAGTTGCTGGTGCAACGCATTCCCGCCATTCCTGTCGGAAGATATCGCGTATCTGGCGCACCATTGTTTCTTGGCGGCCAACTTCCGTCGCGGGACGTTCAAACTAATCGTCGAAGAGTCCCGATCTTTTGAACGGAGTCACAGGGGGTATCGACTTTTTTTCGGACCGTGGCCGGAGTTTAAAAATTATTTTTACCTTCATTATTATGGAATTATTAGTACCTTCTTTGTTGTAACACTGAGTATATTGTTATTATTATTACGTTGTTGCAATTCTAAGTATGTTGGAATTTTTTATACGTTCTTGCATTTCTTGTAGATTTTTTTTTTTTTTTTTTGAAAATTTAAATGTATTGGAATTATTAGTAACTTTTTTGTTGTCATACTGACTATATTGTAATTATTGTTACGTTGTTTGCTGCAATTCTAAGTATATTGGAATTTTTTATACGTTTTTTATTGCAATTTTTTTGATTCTATTCAAAATGAGTAAAGAATTTTTTTTTTTTTTGAAAGTTTAAATATATTGGAATTATTATTACCTTCCTTGTTGCTATACTGACTATATTGTAATTATTGTTACGTTGTTTGCTGCAATTTTAAGTATATTAGAATTTTTTTACACGTTTTTTATTGCAATTTTTTTGATTCTATTAAAAATGAGTAAAGAATTTTTTTTTTTTTTGAAAGTTTAAATATATTGAAATTATTATTACCTTATTTGTTGTTATACTGAGTATACTGTAATTATTATTACGTTTTTTGTTGCAATTCTAAGTATATTGGAATTTTTTATACGTTTTTTATTGCAATTCTTTTGATTCTATTGAAAATGAGTAAAGAATTTTTTTCTCGAAAATGCGTAGGATTTTGGGGGTATGTGTATTCACCAAAAATGATTGTAATTGACCCCCGTAACTAAAAAGAATTTTTTTAACACGATTCAAAATTTTTCAATCTCGTCGAAAAATTTCTCAACATTTGTGAATTTTTTTCTCGAAAATGCGTAGGATTTTGGGGGTATGTTTGTTCACCAAAAATGATTGTAATTGACCCCTGCGAGCAAAAAGAATTTTTTTTGAACGATTCGAAATTTTTCAATTTCGTCGAAAAATTTCTCTACATTTCTGAATTTTTTTCTCGAAAATGCGTAAGATTTTGGGGGTATGTGTATTCACCAAAAATGATTGTAATTGACCCCCGTAACTAAAAAGAATTTTTTTAACACGATTCAAAATTTTTCAATCTCGTCGAAAAATTTCTCAACATTTCTGAATTTTTTTCTCGAAAATGCGTAAGATTTTGGGGGTATGTTTGTTCACCAAAAATGATTGTAATTGCCCCCCACAACCGAAAATAATTTTTCCAGAATTATTTGAGACTTTTAAATTTACAGGCTAACAAGACAGTTCTGGTCAGACATTATGTTCCCAGTAATGAATTTTTTTCTCGAAAGTGCGTAGGATTTCGGGTGTATGTGTAATGACCAAAAATGATTGTAATTGGCCCCTGTAACCGAAAATAATTTTTCCAGAACGATTTGAAATTTTTTAATTTTGTCGAAAAATTTCACACATTCTCGAATTTTTTTCTAGGAAATGAGTAGGATTTCGGGGATATGACTGTTCACCAAAAATGATTGTAATTGACCCCCGTAGCCGAAAATATTTTTTTTAGAACGATTTGAAATTCTTCTTTTTCGACGAATTTAGGCACCTACCCCCTGTCGATTTTTCTTAATACATCGTTTTTGATTTTTAATAAATTTGTTTGATGCGCTACGGAAATTTTGTTTAATACTTTTTTATAGATATCCATGAGCCCTAGATTACAAATAAATTTCATTAAAATATATTCACTATTGTAGGAGTTATAGTTGTTTGAAAATATGATTATTTTTATGGGGGTTTTGGTACTTTATGGGGCTGAGGAACAACTTTCCGAATATTTTTGGAATTTCTATAGATTCTTCATTAAAATACGCGTCGTTTGCATTTTGAAACATTAAAATCCTCCAATCCGTTCAGAAGTTATGACCTTTCAAAGATTCGCATAAAATTTCAGGGGAAATAGACATTCAAGATCAGACATTGTGTTTTCAGTAAGGAATTTTTTTCTCGAAAATGCGTAGGATTTCGGGGGTAAGTCTATTGACCAAAAATGATTATAATCGACCCCCGCAACCAAAAATAATTTTTCCAAAACGATTTGAAACACCTGAAATTTCAGGGGAATCATTCATTCACGATCAGACATTATATTTTCGGTTACGAATTTTTTTCTCGAAACTGGGTAGGATTTCGGGGGTAAGTCTATTGACCAAAAATGATTATAATCGACCCCCGCAACCAAAAATAATTTTTCCAGAACGATTTGAAATTTTCCAATTTCGCCAAAAAATTTCTCGTCTACGTATTTCTGAACACCCTCGAAAAAGTGTACTACCTAACTGTGTGCCCAGTTTCCGAGTGTTATCCATCACTAATATTAGTATATTCATCTTGTGCATGCCTGGAAGGCTTCGATCGACGTTCCTTCGTCCCGTTTCCGACCTCGAGAACTAACGTACGACTACGTCGTTCCTGAACAGATAGAAAACAGGAGCACACACACACACACACACACTCGTCCGTCGACAAAAGCTCTCGCTGCTCGACGCGGCCATAATCTGGGTCGGAAGAACCGGAAGAAGGAAAGGAAGGACACAAGCTGTCGGTGAAAGTTTTCCACCACCGTCGCGGTTATTTAATCGCGGCTGTTCGTTCGGAATAGCCCTTTGTCGAGTACTTTTACAATACCGTTCGATTGGCCCGGCCGGACGCGTTATGAGATTCTAAATCGATCCTCGCGCATGGCTGATCGCCACTGTGGAAAAATCCGACGTGCGTCACGGATTTTTAATTCCCGTCGAAGGAAGTATTTTACGATCGAAACGAAATTTACGTGGTCATTGCAACGAATTTGCAAATATCTCTTTTGTCAACCAAAGCTTTCGATATATTAAAATTCGGGAGGATGGAATATTTGTAATTTGACATTGTCAGTGCCGTGAATTTGTGAATTTTAATGGGGTTACAAAAGTACTGAAATTTTATGTAGCTCACGATGGTCTGAAATAAAAATTTTACTTTTGAAAAATATTATACTGTTTTGATGTGGCAGTGAACGTGTTGATAGAAAAAGGAAATAAATTTAATGCCAAAAATTCGTTTACGAGTTTGGAACTAACACAGATGTGGTATTTGAAATGTTTGTGGCGTTGTTTCTAGTGCTCGCCACCAGAGGGCGAGTTCTAGCGTTCTCACAAGCGCTCGACCGACTTCTCGATTGCTATACAGGATTGTTACACGTGGGAAAAATTTTAATGAGGGATTCTAGAGGCCGAAATAAGACGAAAATCAAGAATAGCAATTTGTTGATTGAGGCTTCGTTAAAAAGTTATTAACGTTCAAAGTTGTGGCTGTAGAACGGCAATTTGTCCATCTATTTGAATTTTTTTCTCGAAAATGGGTAGGATTTCGAAGGTATATGTATTCACCAAAAATTATTGTAATTGACCACTGCAACCAAAAATATTTTTTCCAGAACGATTTGAAATTTTTTAATTTTGTCGAAAAATTTCACACTTTCCCGAATTTTTTTTTAGGAAATGAGTAGGATTTCGGGGATATCACTCTTCACCAAAAATGATTGTGATTGACCCCTACAACCGAAAATAATTTTTTTAGAATTAATTAAAAATTTTTTTTTTCGTCGGAAAATTCAAGCACCTTGTCGATTTTTCTTAAAAATTCCTTTTTCATTTTTAGTAATTTTGTTTGACGCCCTACGGAAAAGTTGTGTAATACTTTTCTGTAGGTACCCGTGAGCTCTACTTCAAAAAAAAGTTTCATCAAAATATATTCACTATTGTAGGAGTTATGATCGTTTGAAAATTGGACCATTTTTAATGGGTTTTTCTCATTTTGCGGGTTCAAGAATCAACTTTTCGGATATTTTTACGATTTGTACATATTCCCCATCAAAATACGCGTAGTTTGCTTTTTTAAACATTAAAATCGTCCAATCCGTGCAGGAGTTATGACGTTTTAAAGATTTGCATGAAATTTCGGGCAGCCATTTTTGGCCTCAAATTAGATTTTCGGTAAGGAATTTTTTTCTCGAAAATGCGTAGGATTTCGGGAGTATGTCTAATGACCAAAAGTGATTGTAATAGACCCCTGCAACTAAATATAATTTTTTCAGTGTGATTTGAAATTTTTTAATTTAATTTTTTAATAACTTTTATATTCTCGATTTTCAAAGTAAACTTTCGTATTTATCCAAACAAATTTAACAGTTTATATTATTACGATGAGTAAATTTATTCAAAATTACATATTTTGAATCATAATATTTAATTCGAAATAAACTATTCTAATTTTTCAACAAATTTAATAGTTTATATATATTGTGGTTGAAAATAAATAAACTTTCCTGCTTTACCGACAAATTTAACAGTTTATATGTATATCCAACGTCAATAAATAAAATTCACCGAAAACGTACTTAGGAAAGTCAATAAATAATTTGGATTTCGTTACAAAAATAATCTCGAAAATTGTTTTACTATTATTCTATTAAATATTTAAATACCTTTGGAATTTAAAGAGTTAAAAAAAAATTATTATTAGATTGCTAATGTTTGTGCATTTATTGAAAATTTCAATTCTCAAAAAACTACAAAATTAATATGAAATATTAAAATTTTTCCCAGGTTTGGCCAAACACCCTGTATAGTGCATAATGCAAAGATGAAACTTTTTTATTTTTGTGTGTTTTTTTAAACAAAACTATGACTAGAGAATTTCTGAGAGTGTTCCGATTAAAATGAGACCAAACACGATATAATTTGTCTTTAACCCACTTCCAAAAAAAAGAGTTATATATATATAAATACAGAGTGTTCAGCTACCCATGAGAAAAATTTGAATGGGAGATTCTAGAGACCAAAATACGTCGAAAATCAAGAATACCAATTTGTCGATTGAGGCTTCGTTAAAAAGTTATTAACGTTTAAAGTTCCGCTTGTGAGAACAGCTGCGCGCACGCAACTTTAAACGTTAATAACTTTTTAACAAAGCCTCAATCAACAAATTGCTATTCTTGATTTTCGTCTTATTTTGGTCCCCAGAATCCCCCATTAAAATTTTTCCCATGGTTGGCCTAACACCCTGTATATCATCAGACGATAATTAGGCGAATTTCATATTTTTCAGTGATCTGCAGTAACAATTTCACTGCAATAGGATAGTTACTGTTACGTATAATCGTACAGAGATGAATATAGTCCGGATCACATTTTTCCTAACTGAACGGAAGTCGCGGTTATTGGACAGCCAGGTGACGTTTGCGGAGTAAGCAAGAAGTTATACGAAAAACGGGTCGACCATAGGTGGAACACAGTGGTGGATGACTTCCTCTATTGTCGAGGAAAGTCGCGTCGAAAGAAGTTGGGAGTTCGAAGAGAAACCAATTCTCCGGGCGTGGAAGAACGAAAACTAGGGGCCAGTATTCTTCTCGGTCGTTAAGTCCTCCACCCTTATCTGTCCCTTTTTGCGACGCGATCCTTTTTCACTGTACGGGCTCTCCACTCGCGGTGGAAAACTCTTCCTCGTATCCATCACCGTCGCGTCGATCGTGAAGACCTGCACGCGCGCTGGCAACACCGCCATCGTTGCTATCTGCCAGTCTCGGAACGACTGGGAAGCTTCTACGAGCTCTGCAGTGACTCACCTGGTGGGTCTAGAGATTGTTTACAAAAAAGTTGAATTTTTGGAATATTTATTTGGAGATTTTGAAGATTTGAGTTGCTGTCTTCGATGGATGTAATATTTTTTTTGAATGAGAGTAATTTTGCGTTTAGAGGCTGATAATAATGTTTAAATGTGAGGGGAGATAAAATGGCGTCCATATTGGAGAATTTATAATTTTTTTAATATTAGTGTGAAATTTTGGAAATTTAATGAAATAGTTTTTTGATGATTTTGATCGAATTTTTTTTTTTGAAATAATAGTAATATATGCTATGTCTGAAAGCAGATCATAACCTCGAAAAAGTGGAGAAATTTCTACAAAATGGCGTCCATATTGGAGAATTTACAATTTTTTCAATATTAGTGTGGAATTCTAGAAATTTAATAAAATATTTTTTTGATGATTTTGATCGAAATACTTTTTTGAAATTTTTTTTTTCTGACAGCAGGTCATAACCTCAAAAAATTAGAGAAATTTATACAAAATGTCGTCCATATTAGAGGCTTTTTAATTTTTGGGATATTAATTCAAAATTCTAAGAATTTAACAAAATATTTTTTTGATGATTTCGATCGAAATATTTTTTTGAAATAATAGTAATATATGGTATGTCTGAAAGTAGGCCATAACCTCAAAAAATTAGAGAAATTTCTACAAAATGTCGGCCATATTGGAGAATTTCCAATTTTTTGAATATTAGTGTAAAGTTCTAGAAATTTAACAATATTTTTTTGATGATTTTGATCGAAATATTTTTTTGAAGTAATAGTAATATATGCTATGTCTGAAAACAGATTATAACCTCAAAAAATTAGAGAAATTTCTACAAAATGGCGTCCATATTGGAGAATTTACAATTTTTTTAATATTAGTGTAAAATTTTAGAAATTTAACAATATTTTTTAATGATTTTGATGGAAATATTTTTTTGAAGTAATAGTAATGTATGCTATGTCTGAAAGCAGATCATAACCTCAAAAAAGTGGAGAAATTTCTACAAAATGGCGTCAATATTGGAGAATTTACAATTTTTTTAATAATAGTGTGAAATTCTAGAAATTTAATAAAATATTTTTTGATGATTTTGATCGAAATATTTTTCTGAAAGCAGGCCATAACCTCAAAAAATTAGAGGAGAAATTTTTATAAAATGGCGTCCATATTAGAGAATTTCCAATTTTTTTAATATTAGTGTAAAATTTTAGAAATTTGACAAAATATTTTTTTGATGATTTTGATCGAAATATTCCTTTGTAATGTTACTGTTATTTAAGAAATATATTTCGATTAAATTCATAGAAGAATATCTAAATTTTTAGAATTCTAATCTCCCATATTCCAAAATCTAAAATGACATCAATATGAAGCTTATTTTGTAAAAGATTCTCGTCTCATTTTTTGAGGTTATGGTCCGCCTTCAAACGTAATATAATATTACTGTTATTTAAAAAATATATTTTGATTGAATTCACGGAAGAATAGCTAAATTTTTAGAATTTATTTAGCAATAGATTCTCATTTAATTTTTTGAGGTTATGGTCTGCCTTTAGAAGCAATTACTGTTACTTAAGAAATATATTTTGATTGAATTCATAGAAGAATATCTAAATTTTTAAAATTCTAAATTCCCATATTCCAAAATCTAAAATGACATAAATATGAAGCTTACTTTGTAAAAGATTCTCGTCTAATTTTTTGAGGTTATGGTCTGCCTTTAGAAACAATACATATTACTGTTATTTAAAAAATATGTTTAGCTTGAATACATCGAAGAATAGTTAAATTTTTAGAATTCTAAATTCTTATATTCCAAATTAAAAATGACAAAAATATAAAGCTCATTTTGTAAAAGATTCTCGTCTCATTTTTTGAGGTTATGGTCCGCCTTCAAACGTAATATAATATTACTGTTATTTAAAAAATATATTTTGATTGAATTCATGGAAGAATAGCTAAATTTTTAGAATTTATTTAGCAATAGATTCTCATTTAATTTTTTTAGGTTATGGTCTGCCTTTGGAAGCAATTACTGTTATTTAAAAAATATGTTTCGATTGAATCCATCGAAGAATAGTTAAATTTTTAGAATTCTAAATTCCCATATTCCAAAATCTAAAATGACATAAATATGAAGCTTATTTTGTAAAAGATTCTCGTCTAATTTTTTGAGGTTATGGTCTGCCTTTAGAAACAATACATATTACTGTTATTTAAAAAATATGTTTCGATTGAATCCATCGAAGAATATCTAAATTTTTAGAATTTATTTTGCAAAAGATTCTTATTTAACTTTTTGAGGTTATGATCTGCCTTTGGAAGCAATTACTGTTATTTAAAAAATATGTTTCGATTGAATCCATCGAAGAATCTCTAAATTTTTAGAATTCTAAATTCCTATATTCCAAAATTAAAAATGACAAAAATATGAAGCTCATTTTGTAAAAGATTCTCGTCTCATTTTTCGAGGTTATGGTCTGCCTACAAGCCTTCCATATATTACTGTTATTTAAAAATACTTTTACTGGTGATGTAGGCGTTGGGAGTGTTTCAAAGTCCTCTTTTTACAGTTGCATTAATATTCTCGTTGCCCGACGGATTCAAAAGCGATCCCTACGGCTGATTCGCTGCATCAGTTGCAACATTGTCGAGCCAACAAAAGGAATTGTTCGTTCCGCGCGATTCAGCCGTGAATCGTAAAGCGCTGCATAAGGGTTTAGCGTTGATTTATATCAGACAATGGGCAAAAAGCGTCTCGGATACGGATCCTTGGGCGCAAATAAACCATAGCCTTGACACCTGATTCCCCCGTAGACACCGTTCTGTCACGCGTTGGCCCGGGGCTATTCATCATCCTTAACATAACAGTCGCGCTGAAATCGATCCCGTTTACTTGGAACTACGTCCAACCGGTGATGTATGCACTGACAATCGTAACGGGCGAATCCTATCAGAGATATCGCGAAAGGAACTTCCTACCGGAATCTCCTCGCTTGGACGACGAATGGCCAACTTTGAACTTCGCGCCAATTCGCGAAACCAAAATGGTGGAAGCTTCGAGATTAATTATTCCAGTCGAAGTACATTATGTTTAGAATTAGATAGTTTGGAGAAAATTATGCTTATGGGGGTGGGGGGGAAGATTTATTTTAAAGTAGAGTGGACATTTGAACTTCGCGCCAATTCGCGAAACCAAAATGGTGGAAGCTTCGAGATTAATTATTCCAGTCGAAGTACATTATGTTTAGAATTAGATAGTTTGGAGAAAATTATACTTATGAGGGGGGGGGGGGGGGGGGGAGATTTATTGTAAAGTAGAGTGGACATTTGAACTTCGCGCCAATTCGCGAAACCAAAATGGTGGAAGCTTCGAGATTAATTATTCCAGTCGAAGTACATTATGTTTAGAATTAGATAGTTTGGAGGAAATTATACTTATGAGGGTGGGGGGGGAGATTTATTTTAAAGTAGTGTGGACATTTGAACTTCGCGCCAATTCGCGAAATCAAAATGGTGGAAGCTTCGAGATTAATTATTCCAGTCGAAGTACATTGTGTTTAGAATTAGATAGTTTGGAGGAAATTATACTTATGAGGGTGGGGGGGAGATTTATTGTAAAGTAGAGTGGACATTTGAAAGTTAAATTTTCTTTTAATTTAATGGTATTTTTGGAATTTTAAATGGACGTTCTAAAAATTGGAAGGAGAATGTGGATGTTGTTTTATGGAAGGCTCATTTTTTGAGGTTATGGTCTACCTTTAAAAGCAATACATATTACTCTTATTTTAAAAAGATATTTTAGAATATTATATTAGATATTTTAGAATATTTTAGATATTATAGAAATCATCGAAGAAATATTTTTTTAAGTTTCTAGAATTTTACACTAATATTAAGGAAATTGTAAATTCTCCAATATGGACGACATTTTGTAGAAATTTCTCTAATTTTTTGAGGTTATGGTCTGCTTTCAAATGTAATATGATGTTATTTTGCAAAAGATTCTTGTCCAATTTTTTGAGGTTATGGTCTGCCTTTAGCAATATATTATTGTTATTTTAAGTAAGTAAAATGATTAAATTCATGGGAGGATAGCTAAATTTTTAGAATTTTAGGCTTATGTTAGAAAATTTTTATGTTAGAATCTTTTACGAAATAAGCTTCATATTGTTGTCATTTTTAATTTTGGAATACGAAAATCAAGAATATCAATTTCTTGACTGACACTTCATTAAAAAGTTATTAACAATTAAATTCAAAAATTTCAAATCGTTCTGGAAAAAATATTTCTGTCTGCAGGGGTAAATTATAAGCATTTTTGGTGAATAGACATATCCCTGAAATCCTACCCACTTTCGAGAAAAAAATTCGGGTAGGTGTTGAAATTTTTTGGCGAAAAAAAAATTTTTCAAATTGTTCTAAAAAAAATATTTTCAGTTGCAAGAGTCGATTATAATCACTTTTGGTGATTACACATACCCCCGAAAGTCTACGCAGTTTCGAGAAAAAAAATTCCTTAACGAAAATACAATGTCTGATCTTGAATGTCTGTTTCCCCTGAAATTTCATGCGAATCTTTGAAAGGTCATAACTTCTGAACGGATTGGACGATTTTAATGTTTAAAAAAGCAAACGACGCGTATTTTAGTGTAGAATATGTAGAAATTCTAACAATAATGAAAAAGTTGTTTCTTGATCCCCTAAAATGAGAAAAACCCCATAAAAATGGTCCAATTTTCAAACGACCATAACTCCTACAATAGTGAGTGTATTTCAATGGAATTTTTTTCTGAAGTAGAGCTCATGAGTACCTACAAAAAAGTATTACACAACTTTCGTGTAGGGTGTCAAATAAAATTACTAAAAATGAAAAACGAGTTTTTAAGAAAAATCGACGGTTGGTAGGTGTCTAAATTTTTCGACGAAAAAAAATTTCAAATTTTTTTAAAAAATTATTTTCGGTTGTTGGGATCAATTACAATCATTTTTGGTGAAGAGTCATATCCCCGAAATCCTACTCATTTCCTAGAAAAAAATTCGGGAACGTGTGAAATTTTTCGACAAAAATCAAAAATTTCAAATCGTTCTGGAAAAATTATTTTCGGTTGCAGTGGACAATTACAATAATTTTTGGTGAATACATATACCTCCGAAATCCTACCCATTTTCGAGAAAAAAATTCAAATAGATGGACAAATTACCGTTCTACAGCCACAACTTCGAACGTTAATAACTTTTTAACGAAGCCTCCATCAACAAATTAGTATTCTTGATTTTCGTCTTATTTTGGCCTCTAGAATCCCCCATTAAAATTATTCCCTGTATATACTTTTTAAATAACAGTAGTATTGCTTCTAAGGACAGACCATAACCTCAAAAAATTAAATAAGAATCTTTTGCTAAATAAATTCTAAAAATTTAGCTATTCTTCCATGAATTCAATCAAAATACATTTCTTAAATAATAGTAATAGGTATTCTTTTTAAAGGTAGACCATAACCTCAAAAAATGGGACGAAAATCATCTACAAAATAAGCTTCACACTGTTGTTATTCCAAATTTTTTAATATAGAGGTCTAAAATTCTTAAAATTTAGCTATTCTTCCATGAATTAAATCAAAATGTATTTCTTAAATAACAGTAATTGCTTCTAAAAGCAGACCATAACCTCAAAAAATTAAATGAGAATCTTTTGCAAAATAAATTCTAAAAATTTAGCTATTCTTCCATGAATTCAATCAAAATACATTTCTTAAATAATAGTAATAGGTATTCTTTTTAAAGGCAGACCATAACCTCAAAAAATGGGACGAAAATCATCTACAAAATAAGCTTCACACTGTTGTTATTCCAAATTTTTTAATATGGAGGTCTAAAATTCTTAAAATTTAGCTATTCTTCCATGAAATAAATCAAAATTTATTTCTTAAACAACAGTAATTGCTTCTAAAGGCAGACCATAACCTCAAAAAATTAAATGAGAATCTTTTGCAAAATAAATTCTAAAAATTTAGCTATTCTTCCAAGAATTCAATCAAAATACATTTCTTAAATAATAGTAATAGGTATTCTTTTTAAAGGTAGACCATAACCTCAAAAAATGGGACGAAAATCATCTACCAAATAAGCTTCACACTGTTGTTATTCCAAATTTTTTAATGTGGGGGTCTAAAATTCTTAAAATTTAGCTATTCTTCCATGAATTAAATCAAAATTTATTTCTTAAACAACAGTAATTGCTTCTGAAGGCAGACCATAACCTCAAAAAATTAAATAAGAATCTTTTGCAAAATAAATTCTAAAAATTTAGCTATACTTCCATGAATTCGATCAAAATATATTTCTTAAATAATAGTAATATGTATTCTTTTTAAAGGTAGACCATAATCTCAAAAAATGGGACGAAAATCATCTACAAAATAAGCTTCACACTGTTGTTATTCCAAATTTTTTAATATGGAGGTCTAAAATTCTTAAAATTTAGCTATTCTTCCATGAATTAAATCGAAATATATTTCTTAAATAACAGTAATTGCTTCTAAAGGCAGACCATAACCTCAAAAAATTAAATGAGAATCTTTTGCAATATAAATTCTAAAAATTTAGCTATTCTTCCATGAATTCGATCAAAATATATTTCTTAAATAACAGTAACATTATATTACACTTGGAGGCAGACCATAACCTCAAAAAATGAGCCTTCCACAAAACAACATCCACATTGTGTTCCCGATTTTTAGAACATTCATTTGTAAACTCCAAAAATTCCACAAAATTACAAAAAAAAATTCTTTCACTTCCAAATGCAATGCCTCATCAATTTTGAAATAAATCCCCCCTCAAATATAATTTCCCCCACCCTGTCTAATTCTAAACATGCCATCATTCTTAGAGTCCACTTGCAAAACTATTAAACTCTTATTCTCCCCCCAAAAATATTAAAATTGGGGTGCAACAAATTTTTAGATTCAACTATCCAGAAAACGAAGTCTTCTACAAACCCATTGCACTCCACATTTTCCACCTAATTTCACACGAACAATTTTTTCATTTTCATAAAATACTCGAAATTAATTTCTCTACCTGGTTTCACCTTTTCTGAGAGATTCCATTGAAGCAAAGATTTCAGAATTTATTTTTTATTTGCTTATTTCATTTTCATTTTCATTTTCCTTTTCCCATTCGACGAACAATTCAAAATGAAGTCAGTGCATCGATACTAATCGCATCGACTTTAATTAGGTATTAAAATTGCTCGTTTAGACGCACGTGATTAATAATGATAATGCAGTCTGAGTTTGTTTCGTTTGGTTTTCGAACGCCAGCGTTGAAATCGCCAGGGGCGACGAAAGAAAAGAAGTCCCCCGGCGACGAGTGCCCGAGCATTTGATTTCATTTAGCGAACGGATATCTCCGGGGCTGAGCGACACTGCTTATATTAAACCTTCATTTTATGCAAAGCAGTCACGGTATTGCATAACTCTGTTACCCCGTATTTTCCAGCATCAATTAAAAATTTAATAAACGCCCCCGATGCCGGGGCCGTAATTAAATATTTTAACAAACGGAAAACGCCGCGCAGCACTCGATCCCCCGCTGATAGCGTTTAAAAAATGCAACGCGAGAACGATGTTATCAGAGACGTGGAGGAGGGGGGAGGGGGTGGGAAATTCTTATCTAAATAAATGTTTCGAAAATCGACTGGGAAGATAAATTGTTTCGATTTAGTATAATTTCGATTGTGGAACGATGTATCGGTGGAAATGCAAATTAGATTGTTTTGTTGTTTGGAACGAAATTTTTTTTTGGAAATTTTAAATTTGTAATGGATTTTGAAATGTTTTTTTTTGCATTTGATGAGAAGAATTTTGGCAATGGGGAGTTATTTTTCATTCCTCCAGAAAATTTAAATGGGGCAAAGAAGAAATCAACCCTTATATTCAAGGGCTTCTTCACCCCCAAAATCTTTAATTTGCAATTTAATATTTTTTTTGAATTATACAAATTTGAAAATATAATATTGAGAGAATTTTTATGTTTATGGGTAGTTGTTATTGGTTAGAAATTATTCGAGAAGTTTTTTTTAGAAATTTTAAATTTGTAATGTATCGATTTTGTTGCTTGGAACGAAATTTTTTTTGGAAATTTTAAATTTGTAATGGATTTTTAAATGTTTTTTTTTTGTATTTGATGAGAAGAATTTTGGCAATGGGGAGTTATTTTTCGTTCTTTCTGGGAATTTTTGATTAGTTAAAGGAGATATCAACCCTTATATTCAAGGGTTTCTTCACCCCCAAAATCTTTAATTTGCAATTTAATATTTTTTTTAAATTATACAAATTTGAAAATATAATATTGAGAGAATTTTTATGTTTATGGGACGTTGTTATTGGTTAGAAATTATTCGAAAAGATTTTTCTAGAAATTTTAAATTTGTAATAGATTTTTAAATGTTTTTTTTTGTATTTGATGAGAAGAATTTTAGCAATGGGGAGTTATTTTTCGTTCTTTCTGGGAATTTTTGATTAGTCAAAGAAGATATCAACCCTTATATTCAAGGGTTTCTTCACCCCCAAAATCTTTAATTTGCAATTTAATATTTTTTTTAAATTATACAAATTTGAAAATATAATATTGAGAGAATTTTTATGTTTATGGGACGTTGTTATTGGTTAGAAATTATTCGAAAAGATTTTTCTAGAAATTTTAAATTTGTAATAGATTTTGAAATGTCTTTTTTTATATTTGATGAGAAGAATTTTGGCAATGGGGAGTTATTTTTCGTTCTTTCTGGGAATTTTTGATTAGTCAAAGAAGATATCAACCCTTATATTCAAGGGCTTCTTCACCCCTAAAATCTTTAATTTGCAATTTAATATTTTTTTTAAATTATACAAATTTGAAAATATAATTCTGGGAATTTTTGAATAGTCAAAGGAGAAATCAACCCTTATATTCAAGGGTTTCTTCACCCCCAAAATCTTCGTTTTTTTTTTTAATAAAATTCTATTAATAAAAATCTTACTGTTCGAACAATGAGTATGAGATTCTTAATTTTTAATTTTATTCTTTGAATATTTTTAAATTTAGAATTTAATATTTTTTTTAAATTATACAAACATAAAAATATAATATTGAGAGAATTTTTATCTTTATGGGTCGTTGTTAATGGTTAGAAATTATTCGAAAAGTTTGTTTTGAAATTTTAAATTTGTATAGATGTTGAAATATTTTTGTTTAAATTTGATAAAAATAATTTTGACAATGAGGATACACTTTTTATTCCTCCAAGAAATTTAAATGGGTCAAACAAGAAATCAACCCTTATGTTGAAATACTTCTTCACCCCCAAAATCTTCGTTTTTTAGGTCTCTGTAGCAATCATTGGTTGAAAATGATTCGAAAAAAATTTTTTGAAATATATAATTTTGCAATAGATTTTGAAATGTCTTTATTTAAATTTGATAAAAAAAATTTGGACAGTGTGGACATATTTTTCATTCCTCCAAAAAATTAAAATCTGTCAACGAAAAAATCAACCCCTATATTCAAGTATAATACTTCTTCACCCTAAAAATCTTCGATTTTTAAAAATAAAATTCCACAAATAAAAATTTCACTGTTTGAACAACGAGGACGAATTCCTATAAGTCACTGTAGCAATCATTGATTAAAAATGATTCGAAAAAAATTTGTTGCAATATTAAATTTGAAATATTTTCATTTAAATTTGATAAAAAAAATGTTGACAATGAGAATATATTTTTCGTTCCCCCAGAAACTTTAAATGAGTCAAAGAAGAAATCAACCCTTATAATCAAGTGCTTCTTCATCCCCAAAACCTTACTTTTTTACTTATAATTTGTTAAAAATAGAGTGACGATTGTTTAGTAGAAAATCTGTTTCATTCAATAAGTCTTCATCAACCATCAATTGTGGATAATATTAATTATCCACTAGTGTCATAGTAAACTGTGCTCGTGGATTAATTGAAGAAGTCGTTGGAACAAGCGTAGAATAGAAATGAAAAGGTTCACGATCGGTTGATGTCGATTTTACTCGATGCTGCACAGTGCCGGGTTTCCTTTCGCGGCGTGCACTATTCCCAGAAGGAACGCGACAAATCACGGCGACCGTGTCGAGCATATTTAACGAGCCCCCGTTATTTCACTTTCGTTTCCATCGCTCGACATCAGCCATTAGGCGCGCGCGCAGCCACGCAAAATCTGATTCGAACCGTCGCACAGTGGTCCCAAATCGTGAAATCGTGGCCAAAACCCCAAAAAATAATTTTTCGCTACGGAGGTTTGACCTGTCGGAATCGTTAGTTTAATGATGTCCCTTTAGGGTAGGGAAAATGAAATGTGTCATATTTTTATAGCTGGATGGCAATTGCGATTCAAACTTCGGCTTCTTTAGTCAGTCGTTTCGCGAGAGCGTAAGCGTGAATACGTGCGACCAAGTGAAAAGTGAATAAGTTTTTTTAGAAGACATCAATATCAATTCTGCAAAATGGATGCTGTTCCTGGAAGTAGGTACAACATTTCTGAGTAGTGATATATTGAAAATTGTTATCCAGTAAGTTTGTAGACCGGTATACAGGGTGTTCGACCACTCGTGGGAAAAATTTTAATGGGGGATTTTAGAGGCCAAAATAAGACGAAAATCAAGAATATCAATTTGTTAATGAAGGCTTCGTTAAAAAGTTATTAACGTTTAAAGTTCCACCCGTTCTGAATTTTTTTCTTGAAAATGCGCAGGATTTCGAGGGTATGTCTATTCACCAAAAATGATTGTAATTGACCCCCACAGCTAACAATATTTTTTTCAGAACGATTTGAAATATTTTAATATTGTCGAAAAATTTCACACCTTCTCGAATTTTTTTCTAGAAAGTGGGTAAGATTTCGAGGGTATGTGTAATGACCAAAATTGATTGTAATTGACCCCCACAGCTAACAATATTTTTTTCAGAACGATTTGAAATTACTTTTTTTTCGTCGAAAAATTTAGGCATCTAATTAGATTTTCGGTAAGGAATTTTTATCTCGAAAATGCGTACGATTTCGGGGGTATGTGTAATGATCAAACATAATTGTAATTGACCCCCGCATCCAAATATAATTTTTTTAAAACGATTTGAACAAATTTTTTTTCGTCAAAAAATTTCAGCACCTACCCGAATTTTTTTCTCAAAAATGCGTAGGAATTCGATGGTGCGTCTATTCACCAAAAATAATCGTAATTGCCCCTCGCAACCGAAAATAATTTTTCCAGAATGATTTGAAGTTTTTGAATTTAATTGTTAATAACTTTCTAACAAAGCCTCAGTCAAGAAATTTATATTCTTGATTTCCGTCTTATTTTGGCCTCTAGAATCCCCCATTAAAATTTTTCCCAGATGTGGCCGAACACCCTGTATTTAATACTGAAAATAGAACGTGAAATTTCATGCATGCATCGCAAACATGTAAGCAAAAAGTTGCATATCCCACAATATCACGGTACAATTCCTCTTCAGACTTGTATTTGATACCTTGATCTTATAGAATTTGCAAAAAGTAGCTGCCACTTTTTGCCCCTTTTGATCGTACAGCCCTATTTTATAATGCAGGGTGGCCGCGTTACTAAATCAAGCTGGTTTTTCTTGGAAACTGTGGCAGATGCAACAAATTTTTTCAAATAAATAATGTATAATTTTGGGTGGACTTATTATTAGGTTTAATAAATCTTGAAACTAATGCATAAATAACTTTTTATTATTAAAAATTGTATATTTTTTAATGAACCAGTTTATTTAGTTCATTATTGACTATAAATCTGTATTAAACTAATTAGATGAAAAATTATTTATTTCGAAAATAATTAATAAAATTTGAGAATTCCTAACTAAAACATTTTTTCGCATTTGTCATGTAAAAGCACTAAGAATCAAAAAATACGAAGGCCCTGCTGCAAGTTCTAAATTGTACCTTATACCTGCCTTAATTTATGACGATCACGAAATATCTGTGCGGTATTACCTTTCGTTTTCTCTTTCTTTCGTTTTCATGTAGATTTTTTACTTATACAGAGTGTTCGGCAACCCCTGGTAAAAATTTTAATGGGAGATTCTAGAGGCCAAAACAAGACGAAAATGAAGAGTATCAATTTCTTGACTTAGGTTTCATTAAAAAGTTACTAACAAATTAATTTAAAAAATTTCAAATCATTCTGAAAAAATTATTTTTGGTTGCGGGCGTCGCGAAATCTCTTTCGATGCATTTTAAATGTATCTTGCCCTCGAAAATAGACAGCCAGTCGATAGACGCCATCCCCCAATGTGCCACTTCAAAAAACAAAATATCGAAGGGTTGCAACCTGGATAAAATTCACCCTGGTCAGATAAATTAGATACGAAGGGTTAAAAAAAAAATATATCATTCAAAATTGGAAAGGGTTTCGAAAAAATGGGAGGGTAGGTAATTCATTTATTACCAAAATACATTTTTTACCAAAAGTGCTTGGAACTATAATTCAAATTTCGAAAGCAAAAGCGTAAGAATTTATCCACGTTAAAAGTAATAAAAATTTTCCAAAATTTTTCAAAACTTTTCAAAATTCGAAATAATGTTATTAAATTTCTATTTATTTTAACGTTAGCCCTCTGAACGAAACCCCCATAACAATATCGACGATTTAGGGGCAAGAGGGGTGTAAAAATTTGAGTGACACCAGCCCCAGAAGCGCTATATATCGACACTTGGCCGTAGAAAAGTTCTTTAATAAGAAGTTCCGCGAGTCTTTATTTAGTACGTCGAGGGGGGATGATTTACACTAACGCGTAGAACGGCGTTATTTAAAAGACACTATAAATCGCCAAAATGGCCGGCTGCACCGCGAGGTATCGTCGCCTCAGACGCGCGTAGGGCGTGGGAAGAGGCGACGCGACCAAACTTTCCGCATTTTCTTCCGTCGGTCTTTTATCTTAGCCGACTGTTCGCGATAAAGCTCGGTGTGGCCCGATTCCGCTCCGAGTCTATGCATACGAGCACGCGATCGCTTTAAAAGTTCCGAACTTCGAGCTTTTGGGGATATAGTTCGTCCGCGACTGAAATTGGGTTTCCACGGAGCCGATGGAAAGACAATCCGTCGAATCTGTCGCGCGACACGCGCGACGCGATCGGGGGAACTTCAAACTAAACGAATCTTAGATCGACGCCATCTTTCTTTGTCCTCGCTATTAAATTTCACTCGTAGTTTATCAATACTATTTTTATATTGAAGAAGTATCAGATTCTGGAGAATTTGAAACTAAACGAATCTTTGATCGACGCCATCTTGGTCCGCCATCTTCCTTTGTCCTCGCTATTAAATTTCACTCGTGGTTTATTAATACTATTTTTATGTTGAAGAAGTATCAGATTCTGGAGAATTTGAAACTGAACGAATCTTAGATCGACGCCATCTTGATCCGCCATTTTCCTTTGTCCTCGCTATTAAATTTCACTCGTGGTTTATTAATACTATTTTTATATTGAAAAAGTATCAGATTCTGGAGAATTTGAAACTAAACGAATCTTTGATCGACGCCATCTTGGTCCGCCATCTTTCTTTGTCCTCACTATTAGATTTCATTCGTAGTTTATTAATACTATTTTTATATTAAAGAAGTATCAGATTCTGGAGAATTTAAAACTGAACGAATTTTAGATCGACGCCATCTTGGTCCGCCATTTTCCTTTATCCTCGCTATTAAATTTCACTCGTGATTTATCAATACTATTTTTATGTTGAAGAAGTATCAGATTCTGGAGAATTTAAAACTAAACGAATCTTAGATCGACGCCATCTTGGTCCGCCATCTTCCTTTGTCCTCGCTATTAAATTTCACTCATAGTTTATTAATACTATTTTTATATTATATTTACCTTTACAAACAATACACATTACTGTTATTTTAAACAAAATTTATGATTAAAATTATAAAAATTTAGTCATCTTTCTACTAATTTAAACTTTTATGTTCCAAAATTTGGATTGACAACATTATGAAGCTCATTTTGTAGGTGATTCTGGTCTCATTTTTTGAGGTTATGGTCTGTCTTTAGAAACAGTACATATTACTATTATTTAAGAAATATATTTTGATTGAATTCATGGAAGAATAGCTAAATATTTAGAATTTATTTTGCAAAAGATTCTTATTTAATTTTTTGAGGTTATGGTCTGCCAATTCAAGCAAATTTTAAGAAACATGAATCTAAGAAAAGAAAAAATGTGGAAACGAATATTACATAAAACTAAACTTTTGTTGGACGACCCCTATTTTTTAATTTTAATATTTAATGCAACAAATAAAAATATTCAAAGAGTATGCTCAAGTCTATTATAAAATTAAATTATTTGCATAATGCTCCTTTGAAATTCGACTGAATTTCAATACTTGCAAATTGTGGAATATTGTCATTGGGGATGTTATAAAATATTAAGTGCAAAATCTAGCTTATAAACATTTATATAATAGTTCTCCAAAAAATAGAAATGAAAATGTTGAAATTTATTAAATTAACTTGCAGTGATTAATCTCTGAAAAAGACAGTTTTTACACGAATCTTAAACCGTCGCCATCTTGGTCGCCATGTTTCTTTGTCTTCACTATTAAATTTCACTCACAGTTTACCAATATTATTTTTATATTGAAGAAGTATCAGATTCTGGAGAATTTAAAACTGAACGAATCTTAGATCGACGCCATCTTGGTCGCCATCTTGGTCGCCATGTTTCTTTGCCTTCACTATTAGATTTCACTCACAGTTTACCAATATTATTTTTATATTGAAGAAGTATCAGGTTCTGGCGATAATTTTACTGGGTCAACGAGTGTATTTTTATCGCATCCGTCGAATTATGTAGCAAAATCTGCTTAACTCGCGACGCAACGACGATTACGTAAGTCGCGTTGCGCGACACGGTCGAAACGCATCCGAGGCGGTCTTTTGTTCCCGGTTTAAAATTCCATCGACGATCCGGCGTCGATCGTTATCGACTTGGCCATTACGTGGATTTGGGATCGGTCGCGTGTGACTCGAATCTGTGATTAATGATTACGAACGGACGAGTCATTCGCTAAAAATCGAACCGGGGGGAGACCCGACAGGCAATTAAGCCCGTTTATCGCCTCTCCCATCGGTCCTTTTTTGTTACTCGACTTTTGAATAGTTCCTCGACGATCGACGCCTAGAAAATTAACTAATGCTTCCAGTTACCTTCGCACGATTTACAAAATTTTATTGCAAAATCTACATTAAGAATTTAATTTTATAGAGGGTGTTCGGCCAACCGTGGGAAATATTTTAATGGGGGATTGTAGAGGTCGAAATAAGACGAAAATGAAGAATACTAATTTGTTGATAGAGGCTTCGTTAAAAAGTTATTAACAATTGAATTGAAAAATTTCAAATCGTTCTGGAAAAATTATTTTCGGTTGCGGGGGTCGATTACAATCATTTTTGGTGAATAGACATATATTCGAAATCCTACTCAGTTTCGAGAAAAAAATTCCTTAACGAAAATATAATGTCTGATCATGAATGAACGATTCCCCTGAAATTTCACATGCTTCATATGGTTCTGAAAAAATTATTTTCGATTGCGGGGGTCAATTACGATCATTTTTGGTGAATAGACATACCCCCGAAATCCCACCCATTTTCTAGAAAAAAATTCCAGAAGGTGTGAAATTTTTCAACCCGAAAAAAAAAACTTCAAATCGTTTTGGAAAAATTATTTTCAGTTGCGGGGGTCGATTACAATCATTTTTGGTCAATAGACATACCCCCGAAATCCTCACCATTTTCGAGAAAAAAATTTCTTACTGAAAATACAATGTCTGATCATGAATGAACGATTCCCCTGAAATTTCACATGCTTCAAATCGTTCTGAAAAATTATTTTCGGTTGCGGGGGTCAATTACGATCATTTTTGGTGAATAGACATACTCCCGAAATCCCACCCATTTTTTAGAAAAAAATTCCAGAAGGTGTGAAATTTTTCGACCAGAAAAAAAAAATTTCAAATCGTTTTGGAAAAATTATTTTCAGTTGCAGGGGTCAATTGTAAGTATTTTTGGTGAATAGACATACCCTCGAAATCCTACTCAGTTACGAGAAAAAAATTCCTTACCGAAAATATAATTTCTGGCCAGGAATGGCTGCCCGAATTTTCATGCGAATCTTTAAAACGTCATAACTTCTGAATGGATTGGACGATTTTAATGTTCAAAAAAGCAAACTATGCGTATTTTGGTGGAGAATATGTATAGATCGCAAAAATATTCGAAAAGTTGGTACTTGACCCCGCAAAATAAGAAGAATTCCATAAAAATGGTTCAATTTTCAAACAGCCATAACTCCTACAATTGTGAATATATTTCAATGAAACTTTTTTCTGAAGTAGAGCTCCTGGGTACCTACAGAAAAGTATTAGACAACTTTTCTGTAGGGCGTCAAACAAAATTACTAAAAATGAAAAAGTCATTTTTAAGAAAAATCGACAGGGGGTAGGCCTAAATTTTTCGTCGGAAAAAAAAAATTTCAAATCGTTCTGGAAAAATTATTTTCGATTGCGGGGGTCAATTACAATTATTTTTGGTGAATAAACCTACCCCGAAATCCTACGTACTTTCGAGAAAAAAATTCAGGAAGATGGACAAATTTTTCGTCGAAATTAAAAAATTTCAAATCAATTTGGAAAAATTATTCTCGGTAGCAGGGGTCAATTACGATCATTTTTGGTGAATACACATACCCTCGAAATCCTGCGCATTTTCGAGAAAAAAAATTCAATACGAGCGGAACTTTAAACGTTAATAACTTTTTAACGAAGCCTCCATTAAGAAATTGGTATTCTTGATTTTCGTCTTATTTTGGCCACTAGAATCTCCCATTAAAATTTTTCCCATGGCTGACCATCTGTATAACACTATATATATATATATATATATAACTCATTTTTTTGGAAGTAGGTTAAAGACACAAATTATATCGTGTTTAGTCTCATTTTAATCAGAAAACTCTCACAAATACTCTAGTCATAGTTTCAATTAAAAAAAAAACAAAAAATAAAAAAGTTTCATCTTTGCATTATGCACTATACAGCACTATATTCGCCCACACCTGGGAAAAATTTTAATGTAAGATTCTAGAGGCCAAAATAAGACGAAAATCAAGAATACCAATTTGTTGATTAAGTCTTCATTAAAAAGTTATTAACGTTTAAAGTTCCGTCTGTGAGACGCTGGCGCACGCACGCAACTTTAAACGTTAATAACTTTTTAACGAAGCCTCCATCGACAAATTGTTATTCTTGATTTTCGTCTTATTTTGGCCTCTAGAATCCCCCATTAAAATTTTTCCCATCCTTCATACACATTTAAAAAAAAATCGGATCCGTCGTACGTCAAACTTGGTTCATTTGACCCCCCCCTTTCCTCGCTGCCGCTCGCGTTTTATCGCGTCGAAACGCGATCAGAACCGTCCACAGGCAGCGTCTGGCGAGTCCCGGCGCGATAAGTTAATTAACGGACCGACGCGAATCGGATTATTGCGTCGCCAACAAATCTTGGGTTAAACTCGGTATCTTAATGGCTTTAAGGTGTCGGTGGCGTCGGTTTGAGGTCTCCCGTCGCGACGTTCGCCCTCGTCGTTCCAACGTGTACGGCTTGGACACGTCATAAGGGGAACAGCCGAGTTTCTGCATACGCGGATCCGCCGGGAAACGAGGTCGTCCCCGACGCGAGAAGTTTCTCCGACCGGATTTGCCCGTTTCCTCGGCGCTCGTCGCGGAAGCGCCGGGGACAAATCGATCCGCGGGAAAAATTAATTGAATTCGTCGGTACACGGCGCGTGCAGCGCGAATAATCTCGCCTCACGTCGTGGACGTTGCGTTTCCGAACGTAATATTTCGCGCGCGAATTAAATTCATTTCGCTCCACGGTTAATGGAGTATCGATTTCCCCCGGGTTTGGGGCGACTCGAATTTGAAGGAAACGTCGCTTGAAACGCGCTGTCGACCTCTAGAAGTGTCTCTTTGTTGAGCATTTTTGACAAGAAACGTGTAGTTTTATTTTTAACTTCGATGCATTGGAGATAAAGCTGTGCTCGGATAAGTGGGAGTCCGTGTTCGATCGGTTAAGTGAAAGGAGACTCTTCGTGGTAGAGTAAGAAGATTAACTTTAAGCATTTTTGACAAGAAATGTGTAATTTTGTTTTTAACTTCGATGCATTGGAGATAAAGCTGTGCTCGGATAAGTGAGAGTCCGTGTTCGATCGGTTAAGTGATAGGAGACTCTTCGTGGTACAGTAAGAAGGTTAACTTCAAGCATTTTTGACAAGAAACGTGTAATTTTGTTTTTAACTTCGATGCATTGGAGATAAAGCTGTGCTCGGATAAGTGAGAGTCCGTGTTCGATCGGTTAAGTGAAAGGAGACTCTTCGTGGTAGAGTAAGAAGATTAACTTTAAGCATTTTTGACAAGAAACGTGTAATTTTGTTTTTAACTTCGATGCATTGGAGATAAAGCTGTGCTCGGATAAGTGAGAGTCCGTGTTCGATCGGTTAAGTGAAAGGAGACTCTTCGTGGTAGAGTAAGAAGATTAACTTTAAGCATTTTTGACAAGAAACGTGTAATTTTGATTTTAACTTCGATGCATTGGAGATAAAGCTGTGCTCGGATAAGTGAGAGTCCGTGTTCGATCGGTTAAGTGAAAGGAGACTCTTCGTGGTATAGTAAGAAGGTTGACTTTAAGCAATTTTGACAAGAAATGTGTAGTTTTATTTTTAACTTCGATGCATTGGAGATAAAGCTGTGCTCGGATAAGTGAGAGTCCGTGTTCGATCGGTTAAGTGAAAGGAGACTGTTCGTGGTATAGTAAGAAGGTTGACTTTAAGCATTTTTGACAAGAAACGTGTAATTTTGTTTTTAACTTCGATGCATTGGAGATAAAGCAGTGCTCGGATAAGTGAGAGTCGTGTTCGATCGGATAACTGAATGGTAGCCGTCCTCACCACTGAAAGGAGACTTCTCTTAACGCAGTAGGAAGGTTAACAACGAGACAATATATGCCACAAATACAAATTAGAATCTGACATTTTACAAAGTCAAATTTGACAAATTAAAATTTAGCAAGTTTTACGAATTCAAATTTGACAAATTAAGATTTAGCAAGTTTCAACGGACACAAATTTGATAATCCAAATTTTCCCTGTAACTACCCTTCCTAACAAGATAGAGGGTTGAAACTTGGCATATTCACCAAAAATGATTGTAATTGACCCCCACAACTGAAAATAATTATTTCAGAAAAATTTGAAATTTTTTTTTTTCGTTGAAAAATTTAAGCACCCCCTTTCGATTTTTCTTAGAAATTCGTTTTTGATTTTTAGTAATTTTATTTGACGTCCTATAGAAAAGTTGTCTAATACTTTTTTGTAGGCACTCATGAGCTCTACTTCAGAAAAAAGTTTCATTGAAATATATTCACTATTGCGGGAGTTATGGTTGTTTGAAAATTGGACTAGTTATATGGGGGTTTTCTCATTTTAGGGGGTTAAGGAACAACATTTCGAATATTTTTAGAATTTCCATATATTCTACACTAAAATACGCGTCGTTTGCTTTTTTAAACATTAAAATCGTCCGATCCGTTCAAAAGTTATGACGTTTTAAAGATTCGCATGAAATTTCGGGGTACCATTTCTGGGCCTCATATTATATTTTCGTTAAAGAATTTTTTTCTCGAAACTAGGTAGGATTTCATGGGTAAATCTATCGACCAAAAATGATTATAACTGACCTCTCCAACCAAAAATATTTTTTTTAGAACGATTTGAAACACCTGAAATTTCAGGGGAATCATTCATTCACGATCAGACATTACATTTTCAATTACGAATTTTTTCCTCGAAACTGCGTAGGATTTCGAGGATACGTCTAATCACCAAAAACATTTCTAATTAACCCCTGCAACTAAAAATAATTTTTCCAGAACGATTTGAAACACCTGAAATATCAGGGGAATCATTCATTCACGATCAGACATTACATTTTCAATTACGAATTTTTTTCTCGAAACTGCGTAGAATTTCGAGGATACGTCTAATCACCAAAAACATTTCTAATTAACCCCTGCAACTAAAAATAATTTTTCCAGAACGATTTGAAACACCTGAAATATCAGGGGAATCATTCATTCACGATCAGACATTACATTTTCAATTACGAATTTTTTTCTCGAAACTGCGTAGGATTTCGAGGATACATCTAATCACCAAAAACATTTCTAATTAACCCCTGCAACTAAAAATAATTTTTCCAGAACGATTTGAAACACCTGAAATATCAGGGAAATCATTCATTCACGATCAGACATTACATTTTCAATTACGAATTTTTTCCTCGAAACTGCGTAGGATTTCGAGGATACATCTAATCACCAAAAACATTTCTAATTAACCCCTGCAACTAAAAATAATTTTTCCAGAACGATTTGAAACACCTGAAATATCAGGGGAATCATTCATTCACGATCAGACATTACATTTTCAATTACGAATTTTTTCCTCGAAACTGCGTAGAATTTCGAGGATACGTCTAATCACCAAAAACATTTCTAATTAACCCCTGCAACTAAAAATAATTTTTCCAGAACGATTTGAATTACCTGAAATATCAGGGGAATCATTCATTCACGATGAGACATTACATTTTCAATTACGAATTTTTTCCTCGAAACTGCGTAGGATTTCGAGGATACGTCTAATCACCAAAAACATTTCTAATTAACCCCTGCAACTAAAAATAATTTTTCTAAAACGATTTGAAATTTTTTAATTTCTCAAGTATCATCCAGTGACTTTCTTATTTCTTGATTTTATTCTTAACGTTAATATATACATATCTAACGTTGTTAAGAGCCTATGAAATGTATCTTGGTTTGTTGCAATTTTTTCTGTCCATTGCAGGTTCCGTAGTTTCACTCGTCCCGTCCATTATCATGCTCGAAACTCTGTCTCCGCCATCCGTTAACCGCGACTTACATCCAGCTAACGACTGTTTGAATTTGTCAGAATTCGCGGGGCTCAGATAACGCCGAACTTCGCCGCAAACTTCGCCCCGATTGCCAGGGCGAAACGTCCGGGCGAACGGGGGATCGTTAGGGCCGACGAAAACGGCCGAGAATTATAGGGGTCACCGGCGTAACGATTTATCGTACGATAAGTTATACGGCCACGCTCGACGCGCGAGATGATAATTGTGAAATGTGCAGGGGCTAGCGTGCCCGGTTTGTCGTAGGGCAGTGTCTCCCAAGGCGGCCATTTTGAATATTATATCGCTCGATCGAGAGCACGGTACAACGGTTGAGTCAGTTTCTTGGACATTTGAGTAGATATGTTTTTCAATAGAAATGAGTAAATGATGACTTTAGTGAGATACTGGTATTCTAATTTTATATTTATAATTGTATTGTATTGTTTTTATTTTTTTTGGTAATTTTTTATTGTTGAGAGTGGGGTTCGGTTATGGATAGAAATGAGTTAGTAGATTTAGTGAGGTATCGATATTTTCTGTTTATGTTGATTGGAACAGTTTGAAAATTGTTGACTTAATATTGCAAAGGAGATTGTTGGAATAATTGTTGTTTGGAGGAAAGGACTATGAACGGATGAAATAAGGTTATTAAGAAATATTGTAGGTCTCAGAGGGTTTATGATTACGAAAGAACTCGTGAAAAATTGAAGAAATTCGATTTTTTGCTTGAATCCGGGGCGAAAATTCGGTCTTATGAGCGGGGATTAGTGTATTTCCTAAGATTGAGTATAGTTACACTGCTTTTTCAATATTTTATCAAACAATAGCAAATACTGATATTTCCTAACGACAGAACTCAAGAAAGATTGAAGAAATTCGATTTTTTGCTTGAATCCGGGGCGAAAATTCATTCATATAAGCGGGTACTAGTGTATTTTATAAGACCGAGTATAGTTACACTGTTTTTTAACAATATTTTATCACATGATATCAAGTATTGATATTTGCTAGCGACAGAACTAAAGAAAAATTGAGGAAAATTGATTTTTTGCTTGAATCCGGGTCGAAAATTCGGTCTTATAACCGGGGACTAGTATATTTCCGAAAATTGAGCATAGTTACATTACTTTTTACCAATATTTGATCAAACCATAGCAAGTATTGATATTTGTTAACGAGATAACTCAAGAAAAATTGAAAAAAATGACTTTTTGCTTGAATCCGGGGCGAAAATTCGTTCATATAAGCGGGGATTAGTGTATTACCTAAGATTGAGCATAGTTACACTGTTTTTTAGCAATATTTTTTCAAACAATAGCAAATATTGATATTTGCTAACGACAAAACTCAAGAAAGATTGAAGAAACTCGAGTTTTTGCTTGAATCCGGGGCGAAAATTCGTTCATATAAGCGTGGACTAGTGTATTTTCTAAGACTAAGCATATTTACAGTGTTTTTTAGCAATATTTTATCAAACAATAGCAAATACTGATATTTCCTAACGACAAAACTCAAGAAAGATTGAAGAAACTCGATTTTTTGCTTGAATCCGGTGCGAAAATTCGTTTATAAAAGCGGGTACTAGTGTATTTTATAAGATCGAGCATAGTTACACTGTTTTTTAGCAATATTTTATCAATCAATAGCAAATACTGATATTTCCTAACGACACAACTAAAGAAAAATTGAAGAGAATTGATTTTTTGCTTGAATCCGGGGCGAAAATTCGTTCATATAAGCGGGGACTAATGTATTTCCTAAGACAGAGCATAATTACACTGTTTTTTAACAATATTTTATCAAACAATAGCAAATACTGATATTTCCTAACGACACAACTAAAGAAAAATTGAAGAGAATTGATTTTTTGCTTGAATCCGGGGTTAAAATTCGTTCATATAAGCGGGGACTAGTGTATTTCCTAAGACAGAGCATAATTATACTGTTTTTTAACAATATTTTATCAAATGATAGCAAGTATTGATACATGCTCAAGAAAAATTGAAGGGATTCTATTTATTGCTTGAATCCGGGGTTAAAATTCGTTCATATAAGCGGGGACCAGTGTATTTCCTAAGACTGAGCATAATTACACTGTTTTTTAACAATATTTTATCAAATGATAGCAAGTATTGATACATGCTCAAGAAAAATTAAAGGAATTCTATTTATTGCTTGAATCCTGGGCGAAAATTCGGTCTCACAAACGGGGACTAGTGTATTTCCTAACACTAAGCATAGTTACACTGCATTTTAGCAATATTTCATCATATAATAGCAAGTATTCCTCAAGAAAAATTGAAAGGATTCGATTTTTTGCTTGAATCCGGGGCGAAAATTCGATCAAATAAGCG
Source organism: Colletes latitarsis (assembly GCF_051014445.1). Taxonomy (NCBI): domain Eukaryota; kingdom Metazoa; phylum Arthropoda; class Insecta; order Hymenoptera; family Colletidae; genus Colletes; species Colletes latitarsis. Next base: position 19,442,970 of record NC_135145.1, read on the forward strand.
GGGACCAGTGTATTTCCTAAGACTGAGCATAATTACACTATTTTTTAACAATATTTTATCAAAAGATAGCAAGTATTGATACATGCTCAAGAAAAATTAAAGGAATTCTATTTATTGCTTGAATCCGGGGCGAAAATTCGGTCTTACAAACGGGGACTAGTGTATTTCCTAACACTAAGCATAGTTACACTGCATTTTGGCAATATTTCATCATATAATAGCAAGTATTCCTCAAGAAAAATTGAAGGGATTCTATTTGCTTGAATCCGGGGCGAAAATTCGGTCTTATAAGCGGGGACCAGTGTATTTCCTAAGACTGAGCATAATTACACTGTTTTTTAACAATATTTTATCAAATGATAGCAAGTATTGATACATGCTCAAGAAAAATTAAAGGAATTCTATTTATTGCTTGAATCCGGGGCAAAAATTCGGTCTTACAAATGGGGACTAGTGTATTTCCTAACACTAAGCATAGTTACACTGCATTTTAGCAATATTTCATCATATAATAGCAAGTATTCCTCAAGAAAAATTGAAGGGGTTCTATTTGCTTGAATCCGGGGCGAAAATTCGGTCTTATAAGCGGGGACTAGTGCAGAATCCTCCTAAAATCGAACATACGTCGGAAAAAAGCAATCTAACCAGGTCCGTACTGGGTAACAGGATCCTATCATGCTTCCAGCGTCTCTTCCAGAGATTTTACCCGATTTCTGACGAGCTCCTCTCTAGTTGCATCGATTTTCCCCCCTGTCGTGGACAGGAAAGTTTCCAGAAAGGACTTCGCGGCCTTCCCGTTCCTGCTTCGTCCGCGCGACCCCACACCGTGGAAATTCTTTTCTTTTCATCGTAAATTGATTCACAGACCAACCCGATCCCCCCGTTTCTCTCTCTCGCCGTACGTATGCTGCAAACTTTCGTCGTGTTTGAGTTATAGCCGTACCTGAGGCTCCGACGACTACGGCTAAGAATTTTCTTTCGAGTTTTCCCCAGTTTCCCATTCTCGCCCAGGGAAATATTTCTCAAAATCAAGGGGCCATCTCCCCCCCCCCCCCCTTGTGGAAGATTTACGCAAACAACGATCAATTCTCGGATCTCCAACGCTGACACCGGAAGTGGAACCGATGCTTTACGAGATTATCGAAGATTTTAACAGGAATTTTATTTTTATTTGGGCACTTGTTTCTCTAAATTTGTTCGATTGGAAATAGCGATGGGTTCAGAATAGATTGTTGCAAGCAAATATTTTTAATTAAAATTGAATTTTTATTTTTATTATAAAATATTTTCGTTCAAATTTCTTTTTTAGTATTTCGTGTAAGCACCAGTCAAAAGTATCTTTGAGGCAATAACAATCTCCCATTTCTGAATTGTAAAATGGAATTATTTTATGTAAATATAAATTGTTTTTTGGGGCACCAACAGTTGACAATTTTTCATTTGTTTATTGTAAAATATAATTATATAGTTTCGATTGCAAATTAAGATGAAATTTCTTTTTTACACTCTTATTTATTATTTATTACTGCATTTAAAACTGGTAAAATTATTTTTGGGGCACCAACAATTAAAAATATCCCATTTGTAAATAGTAAAATTTGTTTATTGTAAAATAGAATTATATAGTTTCGATTGCAAATTAAGATGAAATTTCTTTTTTAAACTCTTATTTATTATTTATTATTGCATTTAAAACTGGTAAAATTATTTTTGGGGCACCAAAAGTTGACAATCTTTCATTTGTTTATTGTAAAATATAATTATATAGTTTCGATTGCAAATAAAGATGAAATTTCTTTTTTAAACTCTTATTTATTATGTATTATTGCATTTAAAAACAGTAAAAATTATTTTTGGGGCACCAACAATTTACAATATCCCATTTGTAAATTGTAAAATTTGTTTATTGTAAAATAGAATTATTTCATGCAAATCAAAATTATTTTTGGGGCACCAAAAGTTAACCAAATATCGCATTTGTAAATTGTAAAATTTATTTATTGTAAAATAGAATTATTTCATGCAAATCAAAATTATTTTTGGGGCACCAAAAGTTAACAATATTCCATTTGTAAATTGTAAAATTTGTTTACTGTAAAATAGAATTATTTCATGCAAATTAAAATTATTTTTGGGGCACCAAAAGTTAACAATATCCCATTTGTTTATTGAAAAATTTGTTTACTGTAAAATATAATTATTTCATGCAAATTAAAATTATTTTTGGGGCACCAACAGTTAAAAATCTTCCATTTGTTCATTGTAAAATATAATTATTGCAAATTAAGATGAAATTTCTTTTTTAAACTCTTATTTATTATTTATTATTGCATTTAAACCCAGTAAAAATTATTTTTTGGGGCACCAACAGTTAAAAATCTTCCATTTGTTAATTTAAAAATATAATTGTATAGTTTCAATTCTAATAAATAATGGATCATAAGATGATGTGAAATCTCTTTTTTAAACTTTCATTTATTATTTATTATTGCATTTTGAACCCAGTAAAAATTATTTTTTGGGGCACCAACAGTTAAAAATCTTCCATTTGTTTATTGCAAAATATAATTATATAGTTTCAATTGCAAATAAAGATGAAATTTCTTTTTTAAACTCTTATTTATTATGTATTATTGCATTTGAACCCGGTAAAAATTATTTTTTGGGGCACCAACAGTTAAAAATCTTCCATTTGTTAATTGTAAAATATAATTGTATAGTTTTGATCCTAATTAATAATGGATCATAAGATGATGTGAAATTTCTTTTTTAAACTTTCATTTATTATTTATTATTTCATTTAAAACCAGTAAAAATTATTTTTTGCGGCACCAATAATTAAAAATCTTCCATTTGTTTATTGCAAAATGTAATTACATAGTTTCTATTGCAAATAAAGATGAAATTTCTTTTTTAAACTCTTATTTATTATGTATTATTGCATTTAAACCCAGTAAAAATTATTTTTTGGGGCACCAACAGTTAAAAATCTTCCATTTGTTTATTGCAAAATATAATTGTATAGTTTCAATTGCAAATTAAGATGAAATTTCTTCTTTAAACTTTCATTTATTATTTATTATTGCATTTAAACCCAGTAAAAATTATTTTTTGGGGCACCAACAGTTAAAAATCTTCCATTTGTTAATTTAAAAATATAATTGTATAGTTTTGATTCTAATTAATAATGGATCATAAGATGATGTGAAATTTCTTTTTCAAACTTTCATTTATTATTTATTATTTCGTGTAAATACCACTAAAAATTATTTTTTGGGGCACCAACAGTTAAAAATCTTCCATTTGTTTATTGTAAAATATAATTGTATAGTTTCAATTGCAAATAAAGATGAAATTTCTTTTTTAAACTTTCATTTATTATTTCTTATTGCATTTGAACCCAGTAAAAATTATTTTTTGGGGCACCAACAGTTAAAAATCTTCCATTTGTTAATTTAAAAATATAATTGTATAGTTTTGATCCTAATTAATAATGGATCATAAGATTATGTGAAATTTCTTTTTTAAACTTTCATTTATTATTTATTATTTCATTTAAAACCAGTAAAAATTATTTTTTGGGGCACCAACAGTTAAAAATCTTCCATTTGTTAATTTAAAAATATAATTGTATAGTTTCAATTGCAAATAAAGATGAAATTTCTTTTTTAAACTTTCATTTATTATTTATTATTGCATTTGAACCCAGTAAAAATTATTTTTTGGGGCACCAACAGTTAAAAATCTTCCATTTGTTTATTGCAAAATATAATTATATACTTTCAATTGCAAATAAAGATGAAATTTCTTTTTTACACTCTTATTTATTATGTATTATTGCATTTAAACCCAGTAAAAATTATTTTTTGGGGCACCAACAGTTAAAAATCTTCCATTTGTTAATTGTAAAATATAATTGTATAGTTTTGATCCTAATTAATAATGGATCATAAGATGATGTGAAATTTCTTTTTCAAACTTTCATTTATTATTTATTATTGCATTTGAACCCAGTAAAAATTATTTTTTGGGGCACCAACAGTTAAAAATCTTCCATTTGTTTATTGTAAAATATAATTATATAGTTTCAATTGCAAATAAAGGTGAATTTTCTTTTTTAAACTCTTATTTATTATGTATTATTGCATTTAAACCCAGTAAAAATTATTTTTTGGGGCACCAACAGTTAAAAATCTTCCATTTGTTATTTGTAAAATATAATTGTATAGTTTTGATTCTAATTAATAATGGATCATAAGATGATGTGAAATTTCTTTTTCAAACTTTCATTTATTATTTATTATTGCATTTAAAACCAGTAAAAATTATTTTTTGGGGCCCCAACAGTTAAAAATCTCCCATTTCTTCATTATAAAATTTAATTTCATAGCTTCTAGTGCAAATTAACGAAATATAATGTGAAATTTATTTTCTACTTTTGAAATGAGAATGAAGTATAGGGTCGAAGGTCATTTCAGGTCAAACGTATAACTCAAGTTTGCATTTTTCAAAAATTCTGAATGTGGATTCTATTCAGAGGCAAACTATGCACAGTGTGTATAGACGAGTCTCTGTGAGATAAGCCAATAGCTGATACTATTTATGGTTATCGTTCAGTCGTAGACATAACAAAGACGGTGTCAAATATTCCGACTCAGGTCCATCTGCAAAATGTCGACGAACCATGTTTAAAAAACATTAATAATCAATCCAAACGACGATCTGACTGTTTAAACATTAAACATTAAATATGTACTGGAATTATTTAAACATTCATCACTTCAATTTCACAATTATTGAAAATTACTGAAACTTTTTATTTAATAAAAAACAATTTTTTTTTTTGTTTAATAACAAATTTTATTTGTAATATCAATTTATCCATGTAAATATTTCCCAATTGCGTTATTTTGTTGGTTAATTTTCGCGTGGAAAAAGAAAAAAGAATTTAATAAACGTCTTTCTTTCATTTTCTTAAAAACCAACATGGCGGCGGAGTTTTTCTGCTGGAATTATTTAAACATTCATCACTTAAATTTTACATTCGATTTTCCACAATTATTTCAAACTACTGAAAGTTCTTATTTAATACAAAAATATTTGTTTTTTGTTTAATAAAAAATTTTATTTGTAATATTAATTCATCCATGTCAAATTTACTATGTCAACATTTCCCAAATGTATTATTTTGTTGGTTAATTTTCGCGTGAAAAAAAAATTCCCACATCAATATCGACAATTATTGAAAACAACTGAAATTTATTTAATAAACAACATTATTTGTAATATTAATTTATCCATATCAAATTTACAATGTAAATATTTCCGAATTGCGTTATTTTGTTGGTTAATTTTCACGTGGAAAAAGAAGAAAGAATTTAATAAGCGTCTTTGTTTCCTTTTCGTGAAAACCAACATGGCGGCGTTTCCTTTTCATTGTACGGCGGATGGCCCGATATTGTTCCGTTTTCGCGGCAAATTCCGTCCATTAGCGGCGCGTGTACAGGTAGAACGGAGCGTAAAAATATTTTCGCGGTCGTCGTCACGCTTATTTTTAACGTCGCCTCGGTTCTCCTTGCGAATTGTTCCCAGCTGCGTCGCGACGGCGAGGCCAGATTACCACGTGAGGAGTGTTCGGTACCACGGCGACCGAAACAACCGACTGATAACGCCCAGAGCGGATCTCGGATTTCGCTTCGCGTGGCAACGTGCAGCGCGATAGAAACGGGGCCGGGCAACGCGATCGAAGTCACTTCGAATCCTGGAACGAGCAATAATACTGAAAGGATTATATTTCGTTCTGGGGCCTTAAAAATGGCTGTGTATATTCTAGTTTTATCAGTAATGACGGTATTATAATGTGTGGAAATAGTATATTTTCTAAAAATTGATTTGGGACTTATAAATGTATATAAGTCCCAATATATATAATATAATATATTATAAATTATAATTGGGGCCTTAAAAATGGCTGTGTATATTCCAGTTTTGTCAGTAGCGACGGAATTATAATGTGTGGAAATAGTATATCTTCTAAAAATTGATTTGGGACTTATAAATGTATATAAGTCCCAAAATATATAATATAATATATTATAAATTATAATTGGGGCCTTAAAAATGGCTGTCTATATTCTAGTTTTGTCAGTAATGACGGTATTACGATGTGTGGAAATAGTATATTTTCTAAAAATTGATTTGGGTCTTATGGGAGCTGTTTAAAAAAAGATTCTGGGGCCTTAAAAATGGCTGTCTATATTCTAGTCTTCTCAATAGCAACGGAATTATAGTGTGTGAAAATAGTATATTATATTGGGACTTATAAATGTATATAAGTCCCAATATATATAATATAATATATTATAAATTATAATTGGGGCCTTAAAAATGGCTGTCTATATTCTAGTTTTGTCAGAAGCGACGGTATTATAATGTGTGAAAATAGTATATTTTCTAAAAATTGATTTGGGTCTTATGGGAGCTGTTTAAAAAAAGATTCTGGGGCCTTAAAAATGGCTGTGTATATTCTAGTCTTCTCAGTAATGACGGAATTATAATGTGTGGGAATAGTATATTTTCTAAAAATTTGATTTGGGACTTATAAATGTATATAAGTCCCATATAAATTATAATTGGGGCCTTAAAAATGGCTGTCTATATTCTAGTTTTGTCAGTAATGACGGAATTATAATGTGTGGAAATAGTATATTTTCTGAAAATTGATTTGGGTCTTATAGGAGCTGTTTAAAAAAAGATTCTGGGGCCTTAAAAATGGCTGTTTATATTCTAGTTTTGTCAGTAATGACGGTATTACGATGTGTGGAAATAGTATATCTTCTGAAAATTGATTTGGGACTTATAAATGTATATAAGTCCCAATATATATAATATAATATATTATAAATTATAATTGGGGCCTTAAAAATGGCTGTCTATATTCTAGTTTTGTCAGTAATGACGGTATTATAATATGTGAAAATAGTATATTTTCTAAAAATTGATTTGGGACTTATGAGAGCTGTTTAAAAAAATATTCTGGGGCCCTAAAAATAGTTGCATATTCAAATCTTGCTATTGGAGATGGGACTAAGACGTGGGATAGTATATTATATATCATTGTTTAGAAGAAATTGATTGAATTTGTACTAAAAAATAAAAGTAAAATTTCTGTTTGAACATTTTGTTAAAATTATATCTTGGAACCCTAAAAATGGTTGTCTATATTCTAATCTTGCCAGTAAGGATGAAATTATAGTGTGTTTTAACTGTTTTAACAGTTCCATTATCAGAAAAATTATAATAAGAATAATCAAATTATTATAATATTGTAATCAAATTATAATTATATTATAATTAAATTATAATTGTAAATAATTCACAAAAAAAATTCTGGAACGTTCTCAAAATGTCGAATTTTTACAGTTCGATTATCAGATAAATTATAATATAAATAATCAAATTATAATTAAATTATAATTGCAAATAATCTACAAAAAAAAATTCTGTATAGTTCCCAAAATGTCACATTTTAACTTTTAAATCATCACAAAAATTATAATATAAGTAATCAAATTATAATTACATTATAAGCAACTTATAATTATAATATAATTACATTATAACTACAAATAATCCGCAAAAAAATTCTGCAATGTTCCCAAAATGTCAAATTTTAACAATTCAATCATCATATAAATTCTAATACAAATAATCGAATTATAATTACATTATAATCAAATTATAATTGTATCACAATCAAATTATAAGTATATCACAATCAAATTATAAGTATATCATAATCAAATTATAATTGTTTCATAATCGAATTATAATTGTATCACAATAAAATTATAATAATATCATAATCGAATTATAATTGTATCACAATCAAATTATAAGTATATCATAATCAAATTATAATAATATCATAATCGAATTATAATTGTATTATAATCAAATTATAATTGTATGATAATAAAATAATAATTGTATCGTAATAAAATTGTAATTGTATCAGAATAAAATTATAATTATATTATAAACAACTTATAATTATAATATAATTAAATTATAATTATAAATAATCCACAAAAAAATTCTGTAACATTCTGAAAATGACAAATTTTATCAATTCGATTCTCAGATAAATTATAATAGAAATAATCAAATTATAATTATAAATAATCCACAAGAAAAATTCTGTAACGTCCACAAAATGCCAAATTATAACAGCCGATCATCAGAAAAATTATAATATAAATAATCAAATTATAATTATATTATACTCATACTATTATAATCAAATTAATATTATATTATACTCATACTATTATAATCAAATTAGAATTATATTATACTCATACTATTATAATCAAATTAGAATTATATTATACTCATACTATTATAATCAAATTGGAATTATATTATACTCATACTATTACAATCAAATTATAATTATATTATACTCACATTATTATAATCGAGTTATAATTATATTATAATCATATTATTCTATTATAACCCTATTATACTTAATTTCTCGTATAAATTATCTTCCAAAAATTACAACCACGTATGAATTTTTCAATCTCCAATTTTCTGACGATTCGCTTCCAAAAGACGTAAATCGAAAAGTGGTATAACGGGGGGTTTCAAATCGCCCGCGTTGCACGAGAAGGTTAAAGATCGATCTCGTCAACAGATATCGCCGGGGCTTCTTCCTTTTACGTCGATCCATTATCCACGATCTTCGTTGTCCGAATGTACAATGCGATCGTGAGTGCTCGCGTTTAATCGCGAAGAAGATATTCTCGCAGCATATTCGCTTCGAGGGGGCTGCGGCGTGGCGCACAATCGGTATTACCATCACGCCTTCCTCGTTTCGTAATTATGTCAGTTACAGCGCTCGTTACAGCTTTACGAGGGTAAGTCGTGGTGCCACGCTGACGCGGAGCTACGACGAGGCGGCGCGATGCGTTTTAAAGTTGCGCCCGCAAGTTTCGTCGGTAATTTGTCGCGTGATAAACGAAATCACATGCGTTCATCCGTCCCCCCAGACGTCGAGAATATTCTCTTATTTATTATTTATCATTTCGTGCGAGTTAGAATTAGTTTTTTTTGGGGGGGCACCAAGAATCTCACGTTTATTCATTTTGAAATAGAATTATTTCAAGTAAATATAAATTTCTCTTGGGGGCACCAAGAATCTTCCATTTTATTTCAGGCAAATTAAAATTATTTTTGGGGCACCAAAAGTTACGAATTTCCCATTTTTTCATTGTAAAATTGAATTATTTCATGCAATTATAAATTTCTTTTGGGGGCACCAAGAATCTCACGTTTATTCATTTTGAAATAGAATTATTTCAAGTAAATATAAATTTCTCTTGGGGGCACCAAGAATCTTCCATTTTATTTCAGGCAAATTATAATTATTTTTGGGGCACCAAAAGTTAAGAATTTCCCATTTCTTCATTGTAAAATTGAATTATTTCATGCAATTATAAATTTCTTTTGGGGGCACCAAGAATCTCACGTTTATTCATTTTGAAATAGAATTATTTCAAGTAAATATAAATTTCTCTTGGGGGCACCAAGAATCTTCCATTTTATTTCAGGCAAATTAAAATTATTTTTGGGGCACCAAAAGTTAAGAATTTCCCATTTTTTCATTGTAAAATTGAATTATTTCATGCAATTATAAATTTCTTTTGGGGGCACCAAGAATCAGCCATTTCTTCATTGTAAAATAGAATTATTTCATGTAAATATAAATTATTTTTGAGGCACCAAAAGTTAAGAATTTTCCATTTGTTTATTGTAAAATATAATTTAATAGTTTCGATTGTAAATTAACAAAAGATGAAATTTCTGTTTTATATTCTTATTTATTATTTATTATTGCATTTAAAACCAGTCAAACTTATTTTTGGGGCACCAAAAGTTAAGAATTTCCCATTTGTTAATTGTAAAATTCGTCTATTGCAAAATATAATTATTTCATGTAAATGTAATTTATTTTTTTGGGGCACCAAAAGTTAACAATCTCCCATTTTTTCATTGTAAAATAGAATTGTTTCAGGTAAATGTAAAATATTTTTGGGGGCACCAAAATTTAACAATTTTCTATTTGTTTATTGTAAATTATAATTATATATTTATATATTTATAATTATTTTTGATTGTAAATTAACAAAACATGAAATTTCTGTTTTAAATTCTCATTTGTTATTTATTATTGCATTTAAAATCAGTCAAAATTATTTTTGGGGCACCAAAAGTTAAGAATCTTCCATTTTTTCATTGTAAAATAGAATTATTTCAGGTAAATGTAAAATATTTTTGGGGGGCACCAAAAGTTAACAATTTTCTATTTGTTTATTGTAAATTATAATTATATATTTATATATTTATAATTATTTTTGATTGTAAATTAACAAAACATGAAATTTCTGTTTTAAATTCTCATTTATTATTTATTATTGCATTTAAAATCAGTCAAAATTATTTTTGGGGCACCAAAAGTTAAGAATCTTCCATTTTTTCATTGTAAAATAGAATTATTTCATGTAAATATAAATTATTTTTGGGGCACCAAAAGTTATCAATCTCCCATTTGTTCATTGCAAAATATAATTATTGCATTTTTTAAAATTTATTTGATATTATTCAGTATTTTTAATTATTGAAATACCACAGCTTTCAAAATCTCTGTTTTTATTTATAAATTTAAAATTATGGTGAAAATTGTATACTACTTTTTGCATTTTAATTCTTCGAAGACATCCATAACGAATTTAATTTTCATCTAACAATTTTCCAAATACAATTAAACATATGAAAATTTAACAAAATTATATTTATAATATAAACATTCTACTTTCCCCTGAATTTTTCAAATATTTCTGTCAAAATGTTATTCAAAATAATGATTAATTAATAATAATAAATTCATTTGAAAATAATTGAAAAATTCCAAGAATGTAATCAGAGAGGTTAAATTTGTTTTATTTAAATTATCCAAATTACCTTAATTGCGTTAGTCGCTAATTAGAAGGGACGTGTAACTCTTCGAAGGATGAAAAAGAGGGGGGGAAAAAATTGAATCTTCCCCGTTCGCGTGTGTCTGGCCAGCTTTCACCTAATTTCGCGCGAGCAAGCCATCTATATAGTTTACAGCCGAGAAAGTAAACGGCCTTAAAACGCCATCTTGATTGGAGCAAGTCCTTAAAAGGACCGTGCGCTCGAAACGAGACGCATAAATCAAAATTACATTTCTTTCGCAAAAAAAAAATAAAAAAAATCGCTATCCTGATCCGCTCTGAACCTTGCAATCTTGAAATATCCCGCGCGAAAGACGCGCATGCGCAATGGCGAAATTAGATCGAGGATTTCGTCGCGAAACCTCGAAACGCGGGAAATTTTATGGAAATTCGAGGATATTTTAAGTTTGAGATGGGAAATCACTGTGGAGGGGTCGAAAATGTTTTTTTATATTTTCTAAAATTGGCAGGTTAGTTATTAGATTGATGAAAAGTAAGTTTTAGTGAATAATTTTAATAAGCAAAATAATTTTGTGGAACTTTGAATAAAATAACTTTTGAATTATTAGAGATTGATTCTACAATATTATTTATTGATTCTATTTTGTTTGAGGAAACAAAATGTAGTGTTCGTTGTCCCATTATAAAATTGTAAAATAACAATTTGATTCGTAAAACAAAATTATTATTTTGTGTCAAATTAACAAAGATTTATGCAACTGTTTCAAGGAAGAAAATGGTGAACAAACTGCCAAGTTTCTATTTATATTCGTGATTCTATTATTTAAATAAAATTGCAAAATAACAATTTGAGTCGAAAAACAAAATGGAGAATACCAAAACTTTCCTTTATAATTATTCTATTATTAAAATAAAATTTTCGAATAAAAATTTCAGTCATAAATTAAAATTACAATTCAGCGCCAAATTAATGAAAAAAACAATTGAAATTCAAAAATAACAATTTTTAAGTCATAAAATTTCGTGTCAAATTAGATTCGATCCAAATGTATCAAAGAACAAAATGGCGAACAAATTCCAATTTATATCGACGATCCTAATATTCAAATAAAATTCAAAACTAACATTTCAAGTCACAAAATTAAATTTCGCGCCAAATTAGAGAATCCAACCGTTCCAAAAACCAAAATGGCGAACAAATTCCCACTTATATCGACGATCCCAATATTCAAATAAAATTCAAAACTGACAATTTAATTCACAAAATTAAATTTCGCGCCAAATTAGAGAATCCAACCGTTCCAAAGAACAAAATGGCGAACAAATTCCCATTTATATCGACGATTCCAATATTCAAATAAAATTCAAAACTAATAATTTAACTCACAAAATTAAATTTTGCGCCAAATTACAAAATCCAACTGCTCGAAAGAACAAAATGGCGAACAAATCCCCAAGTCTCCATTTACATTGACGATCCTAATATTAAAATAAAATTCAAAACTAACAATTTAACTCACAAAATTAAATTTCGCGCCAAATTAGAGAATCCAACCGTTCCAAAGAACAAAATGGCGAACAAATCCCCAAGTCTCCATTTATATCGACGATCCCAATATTCAAATAAAATTCAAGAATAACATTTTAAGTCACAAAATTACATATCAAGTTAAATTGAGTTAATAAAAACGTACCAAAAAATAAAATGGCGAACAAATCCCCAAGTTTCCATTCATATCAATGATCCCAATATTCAAATAAAATTGAAAAATAACATTTTAAGTCACAAAATTATATATCAGGTTAAATTGAATTAATAAAAACGTACCAAAAAACAAAATGGCGAACAAATCCCCAAGTCTCCATTCATATCAATGATCCCAATATTCAAATAAAATTGAAAAATAACATTTTAAGTCACAAAATTACATATCAGGTTAAATTGAGTTAATAAAAACATACCAAAGAACAAAATGGCGAACTAAGTCCCAAATTCTCATTTATATCGACGATCCCAATATTCAAATAAATTCAAAACTAACAATTTAACTCACAAAATTAAATTTCGCGCCAAATTAGATAATACAACTGGTCCAAAGAACAAAATGGCGAACAAATTCCCAAGTCTCCATTTATATCGACGATCCCAATATTCAAATAAAATTCAAAAATAACATTTTAAGTGATAAAATTACGTATTAGGTTAAATTGAATTAATAAAGAACAAAATGGCGAACTAAGTCCCAAATTCTCATTTATATCAACGATCCTAATATTCAAATAAAATTCAAAACTAACATTTTAATTCACAAAATTACATATCAGTTTAAATTGAATTAATAAAAACGTATCAAAAAACAAAATGGTGAACAAATCCCCAAATCTCCATGTATATCAACGATCCCATTTTTCAAATAAAATTCAAAATTAACGATTTAACTAACAAAATTAAATTTCGCGCCAAATTAGAGAATCCAACCGTTCCAAAGAACAAAATGGCGAACAAATCCACAAGTCTCCATTTATATCAACGATCCCAATATTCAAAACTAACAATTTAACTCACAAAATTAAATTTCGCGCCAAATTAGAGAATCCAACCGTTCCAAAGAACAAAATGGCGAACAAATCTCCAAGTCTCCATCTATATCGACGATCCTAATATTCAAATAAAGTTCAAAAATAACATTTTAAGTCACAAAATTATATATCAGGTTAAACTGGATTAATACAAACGTACCAAAGAACAAAATGGCGAACTAAGTCCCAAATTCTCATTTATATCAACGATTCTAATATTCAAATAAAAATCAAAACTAACAATTTAACTCACAAAATTAAATTTCGCGCCAAATTAGAGAATTCAACCGCTCCAAAGAACAAAATGGCGAACAAATCTCTAAGTCTCCATTTATATCGACGATCCCAATATTCAAATAAAATTCAAAACTTACATTTTATGTTACAAAATTAAATTTCGCGCCAAATTAGAAAATCCAACCGTTCCAAAGAACAAAATGGGCGGACTAAGTCCCAAATTCTCATTTATATCAACGATCCTAATATTCAAATAAAATTCAAAAATAACATTTTAAGTCACAAAATTACATATCAGGTTAAATTGAATTAATAAAAACGTATCAAAGAACAAAATGGCGAACAAATCCCCAAGTCTCCATTTATATCAACGATCCCAATATTCAAAACTAATAATTTAACTCACAAAATTAAATTTCGCGACAAATTAGAGAATTCAACCGCTCCAAAGAACAAAATGGCGAACAAATCTCCAAGTCTCCATTTATATCGACGATCCCAATATTCAAATAAAATTCAGAACTAACAATTTAATTCACAAAATTAAATTTCGCGCCAAATTAGAGAATCCAACCGTTCCAAAGAACAAAATGGCGGAGTGTCGCGTTCCCATTGCCTCATTCAAGGCCCCCAGTCCCCCGAAAATTCCCCAAAAAATCGAACAAAATTCCCCAGGAAGATTCGACGAAAAAATTTCGTCGTTCAAATATTGTTTCGCGCGAAAACGCATAAATGTTGAAGGACTCACCGATGGCGCAACAGAGGATCAACAGCGCGGCCACTCCAGACACTCTCATGGTGGATTTCCTTTCTGGAATACTCGCGACGGAAGTACACCAAAGTGTTTTCCTCTCGTCACGTCATAACAGGCCGTCTCGCGAACGAACTTCGTGACCTTCTACCCGCGCGTCTTTCAACGAACCGCCATTATATCCTGGCCGACGACGAGCTCGGTAATTAACGCTCTTTCGCGCCGGCACTAGAGCCCGACGGTGCTCGCTAATAACTTCGACGAGTTTTCCTCGCACCTACCGGCCACCTTCCCGCTCCGTCTTCCTCTTGGCACACACGCACTCACTCACGCACACACAAACACTCCACTGATATCTCCGTGGTCCTCACCTGTATCCGTTTCAAAACAAAATTTTAGGTTAGGCTCCTCGAGTATCCTCTACTCAAACAGCTCACTTTCATTCGAAACAAAATCTGAAAGGTCAATTTTAGGTTAGGTTCTTCCAATCCCACGATGCAGGTTCTTTAATTCTCTTCGAACAAAATTTGGAGGATAATTTTAGGTTAGGTTCTTCTTCCAATCCCACGATGCAGATTCTTCCTTTAATTTTCTTCAAACAAAATTTGGAGGACAATTTTAGGTTAGGTTCTTCTTCCAACTACGATCTACTCAGACACTTTAGTTCGTTTTAGAAACAAAATTTGAGAGAATTTTGCTTGTAAGATTTTTGTTCGTTTCGAAACAAGATACGACGGAGCAATTTTAGGTTAGGTTCCCTCCAAGACGCGTCAGCTCGCCCGAGGACTGTCAACGACTCGTCGTCCTCGCATTTATCGATCGTCTGCTTTCTCCGACCGTTTCTCGGTGTCGATTTCTATCCGCGAGCCTCCCCCCCCCCTCGCCGTACACGTGCTCGTGTTTGCCGCGGTACTTCCCCCCGGAACGCTACGCGCCGGGACAGACTTTTCTTTTCCAACGTAACTCCTCTGTGTACACTCGAGCCGGTCCTCGCAATTCCAGTAATTAATAGGCCCCCTCCCCCCGTCGTTCGGTCGATCGATAATCGCTTTTCCAAGCCAGTGCTTTCCTTTAAACTTTTACTCGGTACCCCGGCGTCCGCGGAGACGATTGAAACTTTGTTATCGCAGAAATTGCTCGTCCGTGCAGCGACGTAATCTTGAACTCGGTTGCTCGCCTCCCCCCGCCCCCCCTCTCTGTTAATTAAACGATTCCTGGTCGAACTTCGTGTTTTTTCCCCCCCCCCCTTTTTTTCACGTCCTTTTTCCCCGAAAACTCGCGATTCGCGCGACACGCCAAAGGAATTAATTAGTTTAGGGGGCGCCACCCACCACCGCCCTTGGTGCACGGGGCTACGGACGAAATTGGCGTGTCCCAATTGCGCCGGTTCGCGGGGGCGGCTCGGGTAATTAAGAAACTTGTTACTCGATAATTCTCTCTCCAGACGTAGCCGGATATTCGTCGCTCATTGGTGTCCAACGTTTCCCCCTTTTCCGGTTCGCTTGCGTCCGTCTTCCTTGGTCCTTATTTTTCTCTTAACTAGTATCCAGCGCCGTTACTGCCTAAGAGAGTAGGGGGAGCAGTGGTCAGAGATTGGGGAGATAAATAGTGGAGAAAGTCACTCGATAACTAAAAAGATGAAGTGTTTTTGTGTCTCTGGGGCGCGGGAGGTAGCTAGGAAGCGTGATAGTGAGGCGATTTGGACGCCTGGCTGCTGCAGAGACTGTCGAGAGGAGCACTTGTGAGAGAGGCAGTCGAGAGCGTGGCCACCTGGCGGCGGGCGCGGGAACTGCCGCCACAGTCTCCGTAGTTATCGAATGACTAGCAAATTTGTACTTACAGACAATCTTTTGGCGATTATTTACCATGTTAAAGACCTTGTTATTATGTTAAAGATCTATTCTGAAAGATTTTTAACAACATTCTTCTCACATTTGAGTGTTGACTAACTTATTAATGGAGAGTCAGTGTCTTTAAAAAATATGGATCATTCCAACTTGATATTAATCCAACTAATTGATTTTTGAATAACTTTTGAATAACCCAGAATTAATTATAAAATTTTTAGAAGTTACTAGAACGTACTAATTTAGTTTTGCATAGGTCTGGGAGCTTTTTGGATGCTTCTGGAATTTTCTAATAAAATTTTAGAGCCGTGCTCGCGCGACCAGTGATCACGCGCGTCAAAATTGCTTCTAATTGTTCACTTGCCCGCGAAATCCAGTCCACGGTTAACAATAATTACCGGCATTAGTCCCGACCACGCCAATTTCAATGGCGCTGAAGTGTACCGAAGGGAAATAGGCTCGCGAGTATTCCAGACCGAGAAATAATAGTTTGAATTAGCTCTGGGTTCGAGTTCAAGACAATAACGACGAGCAAACGATTCCAACTTGAAAATAAATTGTAATTATAGCTTAACAAGTTTAACAGGAGCCTTGAAGTAGTGGCGGGGATCACACGCGATTAGGCTACCATCTAGACCTATACACATAGTTCTAATTAACATATACGATCTCTAATATTGTTTAACAAATAGAATTCGTCAAATTTTTATTCTTAAACAAACTTAATACTTAGTTTTGTAACCGTGTTGAAATTCATTAATTTTTCGTTCTAGTTCGGAAGAAAAAAAAAAATCGTGACCCACATATGGGTCACACGACAGTTAACGCGTTAGCAAAATTTTTTTTTTTTTAATTGACAACAATTGATAAAAACTAGGGTTTTTGTTTAGCTTGCTAGGCTATATTTATTTATTTTGCCCTTCTAATGTGCTTCAAGGTCGTTAACATGGTGAATAATTGCCAAAATTTGTTCTGTTATTCGTGGAATAGAAATAATCTGAATATTAATAAGGTAATTTGCAATATTGTTTACACTTTAATTGGTAAATAGTTGAAATATTGTTTGTAGAATGAATAGACTTTTTAGTATTTTTATTAGATTAGAATATTTAAAAGCAAAGAACTGGACTAGCTTGAAAGGGATCATAATGAAATATAATATTAATTTATGAATCTGAGGAATACGTGAATGGATCTGTAATGGCCGAGAGTAACACGACGGAAACGTTTGACAGAAAATCGATGAAGCTGTTTGTAATTTTACTCACTGAACAGAATTAGATCTCCGAAGATGACCCAAAAAATGGAGGTTAAAGACCTCATCGACTAAATTAATTTCAACTAAAATCGACAGCAATGTTGCAATTAACCCACTTAAAATAACTTGCTCCTCGAATAACAGATAAATTGTCTTCTGTTCGATTCTTTATTTAAATAAACGTTCTTAATTGTAAGTGTTTGTATTGCCAGGTGCCTGTTGATTGTAGAAACGATCGATTGGGGAAACGATACTTTTTTAAAATACGATTTTCGCAAAAATTTGCGAATTTTATATTTTTTATAACGTCATTTTCTTGGAAAAATTTAATTTTCTTAAAAATTTGCAAATTTTACATTTTTTTGAGACGTCATTTTCCCAGAAAAATTTGAATCTCAGTTCAATTTTCTGAAAAATTTGCAATTTTTACATTTCTTTGAGTACTCATTTTCTCAAAAAATTTCAATTTCGAAATTTAATTTTCTCAAAAATATGCAATTTTTACATTTTTTTTTGAGACGACATTTTCTTAGAAAAATTTGAATCTCACAAATAATTTTTCTCAAAAATTTGCAAATTTTACATTTTTTTGAGACGCCATTTTCCCAGAAAATTTTTAATCTTACAGTTTAATTTTGTCAAACATTTTCAAATTTTACATTTTTTTGAGATGTCATTTTCTTAGAAAAATTTGAATCTCACAGTTCAATTTTCTCAAAAATTTGCAATTTTTACATTTTTTTGAGACGTCATTTTCTGAGAAAAACTTGAGTTACTCAAGTATAATTTTCTCAAAAATTTGCAAATTTTACATTTTTTTGGGACGTCAATTCCTCAGAAAAATTTAAGTCTTAAAATTAATGCTTCTCAAAAATTGCCAAATTTTACATTTTTTTGAGACGTCATTTTCCCAGACAAATTTGAATCTTACAGTTCAATTTTCTCAAAAATTTGCAAATTTTACTTTAATTTTTGAGAAGCCATTTTCTCAAAAAAATTTGAATCTCACAATTCAATTTCTCCAAAAATTTGCAAATTTTACATTTTTCTAAGAAGATGATGACTCAAAAAAATTTGAATTTCACAGTTCAATTTTCCCAAAAATGTGCAATTTTTACATTTTTTTGAGACGTTATTTTCCGAGGAAAACTTGAGTTATTCAAGTTTAATTTTTTCAAAAATTTGCAAATTTTACATTTTTTTGAGACGTTATTTTCTCAGAAAAATTTGAGTTTTGCAATTTAATTTTCTCAAAAATTAGCCACTTTTACATGTTTTTGAGACGTCATTTTCTCAGAAAAATTTGAGTTTTACAGTTAATTTAAAAAGTTTGCAAATTTTACATTTTTTTGAGACGTAATTTTCTCAGAAAAATTTGAATCTCACAGTTCAATTTTCTCAAAAATTTTGAAATTTGACTTTTTTTTGAGACGTTATTTTCTCAAAAAAATTTGAATCTCACAATTCAATTTTCCCAAAAATTTGCAAATTTTACATTTTTCTAAGAAGATGATGTCTCAAAAAAATTTGAATTTCACAGTTCAATTTTCCCAAAAATGTGCAATTTTTACATTTTTTTGAGACGTCATTTTCTGAGAAAAACTTGAGTTACTCAAGTTTAATTTTCTCAAAAATTTGCAAATTTTACATTTTTTTGAGACGTTATTTTCGCAGAAAAATTTGAGTCTTGCAATTTAATTTTCTCAAATTTTACAATTTTTATATATTTGTTTGAGAAGCCATTTTCTCAAAATAATTTGAATCTCACAGTTCAATTTTCTCAAAAATTCGCAATTTTTACATTTTTTTTTGAGACGTAATTTTCTCAGAAAAATTTGTAAATTTTACATTTTTTGACGCATAATTTTCTCAAAAAAAAAAAAAATTTGAAAACCCCAAACAACCCTTTTGGTAGAGTTGATCAAATTCTATTCTTAACCAAAGAAATACAAATTTCAGATTCGTTCGAAAACGCCATCCAAAAATAAAACTAACGCAAAAAACGTTTATTAAACATAAAATATAAATTGTCGAATAAAATCAGTGGACCATCGACGTTTTGTAATCTCAATTATAATATTAAATCGCGGGACCCTTGTCTCGATGCTTCTCCGCGATGGAATATAGCCACGTACACACGTTGCACGAGTTTTCTCTTTTATCCTCGCGTTACACGAGCCACAAACGCCTACCTCTTTGCGTTACGTTGATAGATCGTTCCGATAAATTAGTTATCTTAATTGCAATCTGATCGAGCCATGTTCCGTGAAACCAAACAAAGGTTACAGGCTATTACCGATATTGCTTCGATGCTAGGTCACGTTCTTACCTCCCCTTATTTGTAACAAATAAAGCGATCTTATCGATCTAGTTCGAGCAGTAGGATCCGGCGGGCTTCGCGGGGAAAGATCTAATCCTTGTTCTACACATCTCGCGACGAAAGGCGGCTTGTACGACAGGGACTCTTTATTCCATCAGTACAAACTATGAAATAAATTCTCAATTACTCTCTTTGGGTCACTAGAGACCCGAGTTGAATTTAAGGTTTTTATGAAAGCCTTTTTTTCAATTTCAGATTAATATTTCTATGGAAAATTATGCAATCCACGAAATAAATTCTGAAACTTTGCAAATTACTCTCCTTGGGTCACTAGAGACCCGAGTCAAATTTAAAATTTTTATGAGTGTTTTTCTCAATTTGAGATTAATAGTTCTATGGAAGATCGGTACAAACAAAGAAATAAATTTTTAAAACTTTCAAATTACTCTTCTTGGGTCACTAGAGACCCGAGTCAAATTTGAGATTTTTATGAAAGTCTTTTTTCTCAATTTGAGATTAATATTTCTATGGAATATCAGTAGAAATCATGAAATAAATTCTTAAATTTTTCAAATTACTCTCCTTGGGTCACTAGAGACCCGAGTCAAATTAAAAATTTTTATGAGTCTTTTTCTCAATTTGAGATTAATAGTTCTATGCAAGATCGGTACAAACAAAGAAATAAATTTTTAAAACTTTCAAATTACTCTTCTTGGGTCACTAGAGACCCGAGTCAAATTTAAGATTTTTTATGAATGTCTTTTTCTCAATTTGAGATTAATATTTCTATGGAATATCAGTAGAAACCATGAAATAAATTCTTAAATTTTTCAAATTACTCTCCTTGGGTCACTAGAGACCCGAGTCAAATTTAAGGTTTTTGTAAAAGTCTTTTTTCTCAATTTTAGATTAATATTTGTATGGAATATCAGTAGAAACCATGAAATAAATTCTTAAATTTTCCAAATTACTCTTCTTGGGTCACTAGAGACCCGAGTCAAATTTAAGATTTTTTATGAATGTCTTTTTCTCAATTTGAGATTAATATTTCTATGGAATATCAGTAGAAACCATGAAATAAATTCTTAAATTTTTCAAATTACTCTCCTTGGGTCACTAGAGACCCGAGTCAAATTTAAGATTTTTATGAAAGTCTTTTTTCTCAATTTGAGATTGATATTTCTATGGAAGATCAGTAGAAACCTCGAAATAAATTCTGAAACCTTCCAAATTACTGTCCTTGGGTCACTAGAGACCCGAGTCAAATTTAAGATTTTTTATGAAAGCATTTTTTCTCAATTTCAGATACTGATTTTTTTTCTAGAAAGTGGGTAGGAATTTGGGGGTAGGTCTATTCGCCAAGAATGCTTATAATTGGCCCCTGTAACTAAATATAATTTTTTTATTATGATTTTAAATTTTTTGATTTCGTCTAAAAATTTCAATACCTATTCGAATTTTTTTCTCGAAAGTGGCTAGGATTTCGAGGATATGTATAATGACCAAAAATGATTGTAAATGACCCCAGAACCTAGAAATAATTTTTTCAGAGTGATTTGAAATTTTTTTTTTCGCCGAAAAATTTAGGCACCTACCCCCTGTCGATTTTTCTTAAAAATTCGTTTTTCATTTTTAGTAATTTTGTTTGACGTCCTACAGAAAAGTTGTCTAATACTTTTCTGTAGGTACCTACGGGCTCTACTTCAGAAAAAAGTTTCATTAAAATATATTCACTATTGTACGAGTTATGGCTGTTTGAAAATTGGACCATTTTTATGGGGTTTTTCTCATTTTACAGGGTCAAGGAACAACTTTTCGAATATTTTTACAATTTCTACATATTCTACACTAAAATACACGGCGTTTGGCTTTTTGAACATTAAAATCGTCCAATCCGTTCAGAAGTTATGACGTTTTAAAGATTCGCATGAAAATTCGGGCAGCCATTTTTGGCCTCAAATTAGATTTTCGGTAAAGAATTTTTTTCTCGAAAATACGTAGGATTTCGGGGGTATGTGTAATAACCAAAAATGATTGTAATAGACTCCTGCAACTAAAAATAATTTTTTTAAAAGTATTTGACATTTTTTTAATTTTGTCAAAAAATTTCACACCTTCTCGAATTTTTTTCTCGAAAATGCGTAGGATTTTGAGGATATGTCTAATAACCAAAAATGATTGTAATTAACCACTGCAACCGAAAATAATTTTTCCAGAACGATTTGAAATTTTTGAATTTAATAGTTAATAACATTTCCCATCAACAAATTGGTATTCTTGATTTTCGTCATATTTAGCCTCTAAAATCCCCCATTAAAATTTTTCCCAGGGCTGACCCTATATGTTTGTTATAAATATGTATTATATTTTTTTATTGACCATTTTCTATTTATATGAATATATATATGGAATTAAAAAAAGTTTCTTTTGTACCATATATATGTTTTTTTAAAAGTACATTATGCCTCTTAAATTATTATTTATACAAAATTGAGAAACATAAAGTGTCTTCAAAATAAAAATTAAAAATCAAAGAAATTAAAATAAAAATTTGCTTTTTGTTTGTGCAGGGTTGGATACCAATTTTATAATTAGACGACGTGTGCAATTGTTTTTCTGGAAACCAAGTTCCCAGTAATCGTATAGTCTGGAATGTGTCAACTGTCAGCTGACACGTTATATTATCGAACGAAGAATGCCATTACATTGCACAGCGGTCTGTTTTCAATAGCGAGGCGCGATCGTATTGTTGCATTATAGACCAACAGCCTTGGACAACTACTATGAAATTGAAGAGAATTCGAATTTCGTGATTCCACAACTCTAAATATCTTTAATAAGAGCGACTGGTAATTTGAAAATAATTTTTTGGCGCCATTTTCGAAAAATTGAAGCTTCTTTGTTCAACGAAAATTTCTTCCATCTTTTATTAAGGATATATATTATTTTTATTCAATTATATCCTTCCATAGAAAGTAATATATACTTTTGATATTTTGCAAATTTTAGAAACCAAATTTTGGATTTATTCGAATTTTATTTACTTTCTTAATTCGATTTTCTCGTATTTTACAACTCGAATTTATCTGTGGTGCACATTACTATATTTATATCAATGTAATTATGCAAAATTTCAAATTTAAAAAGTAATTTTTGAATTAAAAATTAAAAACGTCCATATTGTTCCATTTTCTTAAAAATTCAAATATTGAAAATATCGTAATAAAATTTGAAAATCAATTCTACTTCCTAAAGAGGTATTTCTGTAAATAAAATTAACATTGACAGCCAGAAAATTTCACTGAAAAATTATTAACTTTCAAATCTGTTAACAAAAATAAATCCAAATGGAGGTCATTTTCTAAAAAATAAAACTTACGCAGTTTCTGATTGTCTAAAGGCATTTTTTGTTGAATAAAAAATTGTATAAATATTGATTAGAAAAGTCGACAACGTTAAAAAATATTTCCAGACCACTTTGTTTACTTTTTTCTATTTAAAGTAGAAATCGATGGAAAAGAAAATCGCAATTTTCAAGCCTAAAGCGCCGTTCCCATAAATTGTGCGTCCACCGATAGCTGTGTCTTCGAATTCGACGTTTATCTTTATAACTCAAACGTGCTTTATCGCGCGGAACTGTACACGGCGCCAACACGAGCCAGCGTTCGCGTAGCAATTCAGGTGCACGCTTAAACGTGGACATCTTATCGCCCGCTATCTGAAATTAGGTCGCGCCGGTATCCAATCTTTACACGCATCGTTCACACGCGTCCACATCCCGGAAAAGGCTTTATTTTCTTATAGATCCGACAACAGATACCGACGAGTCGTGAGAAACGAGAGAAAAATAAATCTCTGACGATTCGAACACGACTCAACCGACAGACGCTCGTTAGTCGGTACATTCATGAAGAATAAAATTTGTAACTCGCGAAATTCTGTAGAGAATTCTTTGTAAAAATTTCTGATGCTGGTCCACATGTGTATAAACACTTATGCAAAATAAAAATATTGTAGGGCTATTAATTTTCTTTTAATTAATTGTCAAAGATCACAATTGAAAATGCTTAACGTGAGCGATAGTCACATCCATGAAGAATAAAATTTGTAACTCGTTCAATTTTTAACAAAATCCATTCTAAAAATTTCTGATGCTGGTCCAAATATGTCTAAATACTTATGCAAAATAAAAATATTGCAGGGCTATTAGTTTTCTTTTAATTAATTGTCAAACATCACAATTGAAAATGCTTAACGTGAGCGATAGTCACATCCATGAAGAAAATAAAATTGATAACTCGTTCAATTTTGTACAAAATTCTTTGTAAAAATTTGTGATGCTGGTCCAAATGTGTATAAACACTTATGCAAAATAAAAATATTGTAGGGCTATTAGTTTTCTTTTAATTAATTGTCAAAGATCACAATTGAAAATGCTTAACGTGAGCGATAGTCACATCCATGAAGAAAATAAAATTGATAACTCGTTCAATTTTGTACAAAATTCTTTGTAAAAATTTGTGATGCTGGTCCAAATGTGTATAAACACTTATGCAAAATAAAAATATTGTAGGGCTATTAGTTTTCTTTTAATTAATTGTCAAAGATCACAATTGAAAATGCTTAACGTGAGCGATAGTCACATTCATGAAGAAAATAAAATTTGTAACTTGTCTAATTTTGCAAAAAATTCTTTGTAAAAATTTCTGATGGTGGTCCACATGTGTATCAATATTTATACAAAACAAAAGCTTTGTAGGACTATTGGTGTTCTCCCAATTAATTCTCAAAAATCACAAATGGAAACGCTTAATGTGGACAACAAACACATTCCTGAAGAAAATAAAATTAATAACTCGTTCAATTTTGTACAAAATTCTTTCTAAAAATTTCTGTTGGTGGTCCAAATATGTCTAAATACATGTACAAAACAAAAACATCGTAGGTCCATCCATTCTCCCCTAATTAATTCTCAAAAATCACAAATGAAAACGCTTAACGTGGACAACAGCCACATTCATGAAAATAAAAATTTATAACTCGTTCAATTTTGTATAGAATTCTTTCTAAAAATTTCTGATGGTGGTCCACGTGTGTATAAATACTTATGCAAAACAAAAACTTCGTAGGTCCATTGGTTTTCTCCTAATTAATTCGCAAAAATCATAATTGAAAACATTTAACGTGAACGACTCATCTATGAAGATTAAAATTTGTACCTCGTTCAATTTTGTAGAAAATTCTTTCTAAAAATTTCTGATGGTGGTCCATATGTGTATAAATACTTATGCAAAACAAAAACTTTATAGAACCATTGGTTTTTTCTTAATTAATTGTCAAAGATCACTATTGAAAATGCTTAACGTGAACGATACATCCACAAAGAATAAAATTTATAACTTGTGAAATTCTGTACAGAATTCTTTGTAAAAATTTCTGATGGTGGTCCACATATGCTGAAATACTTTTACAAAACAAAAACTTTGTAGGACCATTGGTTTTCTTCTAATTAATTCTCAAAAATCACAAATGAAAACGCTTAATGTGGATGATAAACACATCCATGAAGAAAATAAAATTGATAACTCGTTCAATTTTGTACAGAATTCTTCCTAAAAATTTCTGATAGTGGTCCACATGTGTATAAATACTTATACAAAACAAAAACATTGAAGGACCATTAGTTTTCTCTTAATTAATTGTCAAAGATCACAAATGAAAACGCTTAACGTGGACGACAGCCACATCCATGAAGAAAATAAATTTGGTAACTCGTTTAATTTTGTACAAAATTTTTTCTAAAAATTTCTAATGGTGTTCCAAGTATGTCTAAATATCTATGCAAAAGCAAAGCTTCATAGGTCTATTGGTTCTTTCTTAATTAATTCCCCAAAAATCAGAATTGAAAAGGTTAAACCTACATACGAATACATCCATGAAGAATAAAATTTGTAACTCGTTCAATTTTTAACAAAATCCATTCTAAAAATTTCTGATGCTGGTCCAAATATGTCTAAATACTTATGCAAAATAAAAATATTGCAGGGCTATTAGTTTTCTTTTAATTAATTGTCAAACATCACAATTGAAAATGCTTAACGTGAGCGATAGTCACATCCATGAAGAAAATAAAATTGATAACTCGTTCAATTTTGTACAAAATTCTTTGTAAAAATTTGTGATGCTGGTCCAAATGTGTATAAACACTTATGCAAAATAAAAATATTGTAGGGCTATTAGTTTTCTTTTAATTAATTGTCAAAGATCACAATTGAAAATGCTTAACGTGAGCGATAGTCACATCCATGAAGAAAATAAAATTGATAACTCGTTCAATTTTGTACAAAATTCTTTGTAAAAATTTGTGATGCTGGTCCAAATGTGTATAAACACTTATGCAAAATAAAAATATTGTAGGGCTATTAGTTTTCTTTTAATTAATTGTCAAAGATCACAATTGAAAATGCTTAACGTGAGCGATAGTCACATTCATGAAGAAAATAAAATTTGTAACTTGTCTAATTTTGCAAAAAATTCTTTGTAAAAATTTCTGATGGTGGTCCACATGTGTATCAATATTTATACAAAACAAAAGCTTTGTAGGACTATTGGTGTTCTCCCAATTAATTCTCAAAAATCACAAATGGAAACGCTTAATGTGGACAACAAACACATTCATGAAGAAAATAAAATTAATAACTCGTTCAATTTTGTACAAAATTCTTTCTAAAAATTTCTGTTGGTGGTCCAAATATGTCTAAATACATGTACAAAACAAAAACATCGTAGGTCCATCCATTCTCCCCTAATTAATTCTCAAAAATCACAAATGAAAACGCTTAACGTGGACAACAGCCACATTCATGAAAATAAAAATTTATAACTCGTTCAATTTTGTATAGAATTCTTTCTAAAAATTTCTGATGGTGGTCCACGTGTGTATAAATACTTATGCAAAACAAAAACTTCGTAGGTCCATTGGTTTTCTCCTAATTAATTCGCAAAAATCATAATTGAAAACATTTAACGTGAACGACTCATCTATGAAGATTAAAATTTGTACCTCGTTCAATTTTGTAGAAAATTCTTTCTAAAAATTTCTGATGGTGGTCCATATGTGTATAAATACTTATGCAAAACAAAAACTTTATAGAACCATTGGTTTTTTCTTAATTAATTGTCAAAGATCACTATTGAAAATGCTTAACGTGAACGATACATCCACAAAGAATAAAATTTATAACTTGTGAAATTCTGTACAGAATTCTTTGTAAAAATTTCTGATGGTGGTCCACATATGCTGAAATACTTTTACAAAACAAAAACTTTGTAGGACCATTGGTTTTCTTCTAATTAATTCTCAAAAATCACAAATGAAAACGCTTAATGTGGATGATAAACACATCCATGAAGAAAATAAAATTGATAACTCGTTCAATTTTGTACAGAATTCTTCCTAAAAATTTCTGATAGTGGTCCACATGTGTATAAATACTTATACAAAACAAAAACATTGAAGGACCATTAGTTTTCTCTTAATTAATTGTCAAAGATCACAAATGAAAACGCTTAACGTGGACGACAGCCACATCCATGAAGAAAATAAATTTGGTAACTCGTTTAATTTTGTACAAAATTTTTTCTAAAAATTTCTAATGGTGTTCCAAGTATGTCTAAATATCTATGCAAAAGCAAAGCTTCATAGGTCTATTGGTTCTTTCTTAATTAATTCCCCAAAAATCAGAATTGAAAAGGTTAAACCTACATACGAATACATCCATGAAGAATAAAATTTGTAACTCGTTCAATTTTTAACAAAATCCATTCTAAAAATTTCTGATGCTGGTCCAAATATGTCTAAATACTTATGCAAAATAAAAATATTGCAGGGCTATTAGTTTTCTTTTAATTAATTGTCAAACATCACAATTGAAAATGCTTAACGTGAGCGATAGTCACATCCATGAAGAAAATAAAATTGATAACTCGTTCAATTTTGTACAAAATTCTTTGTAAAAATTTGTGATGCTGGTCCAAATGTGTATAAACACTTATGCAAAATAAAAATATTGTAGGGCTATTAGTTTTCTTTTAATTAATTGTCAAAGATCACAATTGAAAATGCTTAACGTGAGCGATAGTCACATCCATGAAGAAAATAAAATTGATAACTCGTTCAATTTTGTACAAAATTCTTTGTAAAAATTTGTGATGCTGGTCCAAATGTGTATAAACACTTATGCAAAATAAAAATATTGTAGGGCTATTAGTTTTCTTTTAATTAATTGTCAAAGATCACAATTGAAAATGCTTAACGTGAGCGATAGTCACATTCATGAAGAAAATAAAATTTGTAACTTGTCTAATTTTGCAAAAAATTCTTTGTAAAAATTTCTGATGGTGGTCCACATGTGTATCAATATTTATACAAAACAAAAGCTTTGTAGGACTATTGGTGTTCTCCCAATTAATTCTCAAAAATCACAAATGGAAACGCTTAATGTGGACAACAAACACATTCATGAAGAAAATAAAATTAATAACTCGTTCAATTTTGTACAAAATTCTTTCTAAAAATTTCTGTTGGTGGTCCAAATATGTCTAAATACATGTACAAAACAAAAACATCGTAGGTCCATCCATTCTCCCCTAATTAATTCTCAAAAATCACAAATGAAAACGCTTAACGTGGACAACAGCCACATTCATGAAAATAAAAATTTATAACTCGTTCAATTTTGTATAGAATTCTTTCTAAAAATTTCTGATGGTGGTCCACGTGTGTATAAATACTTATGCAAAACAAAAACTTCGTAGGTCCATTGGTTTTCTCCTAATTAATTCGCAAAAATCATAATTGAAAACATTTAACGTGAACGACTCATCTATGAAGATTAAAATTTGTACCTCGTTCAATTTTGTAGAAAATTCTTTCTAAAAATTTCTGATGGTGGTCCATATGTGTATAAATACTTATGCAAAACAAAAACTTTATAGAACCATTGGTTTTTTCTTAATTAATTGTCAAAGATCACTATTGAAAATGCTTAACGTGAACGATACATCCACAAAGAATAAAATTTATAACTTGTGAAATTCTGTACAGAATTCTTTGTAAAAATTTCTGATGGTGGTCCACATATGCTGAAATACTTTTACAAAACAAAAACTTTGTAGGACCATTGGTTTTCTTCTAATTAATTCTCAAAAATCACAAATGAAAACGCTTAATGTGGATGATAAACACATCCATGAAGAAAATAAAATTGATAACTCGTTCAATTTTGTACAGAATTCTTCCTAAAAATTTCTGATAGTGGCCCACATGTGTATAAATACTTATACAAAACAAAAACATTGAAGGACCATTAGTTTTCTCTTAATTAATTGTCAGAGATCACAAATGAAAACGCTTAACGTGGACGACAGCCACATCCATGAAGAAAATAAATTTGGTAACTCGTTTAATTTTGTACAAAACTTTTTCTAAAAATTTCTAATGGTGGTCCAAGTATGTATAAATACTTATGCAAAACAAAAGCTTCATAGGTCTATTGGTTCTCCCTTAATTAATTCCCCAAAAATCAGAATTGAAAAAGCTAAACTTAGACGATACATCCATGAAGAATAAAATTTGTAACTCGTTCAATTTTTAACAAAATCCATTCTAAAAATTTCTGATGCTGGTCCAAATATGTCTAAATACTTATGCAAAACAAGAGCTTTATAGGTTTATTGGTTCTTTCTTAATTAATTCCCCAAAAATCACAATCGAAAAAGCTAAAAGTAGACAACTATAAAGAATAAAATTCATAACTCGTTCAATTTTGAACAAAATTCTTTCTAAAAATTTCTGATGCTGGTCCAAATATGTACAAATACCTATACAAAACGAAACCTTCATAGATCCATCCATTCTCCCCAAATTAATTCTCAAAAATCACAATCGAAAACACTTACTGTGGAAGACAACCATAAAGAATAAAATTTATAACTCGTTTAATTTTGTACAAAACTCATTCTAAAAATTTCTGATGCTGGTCCAAATATGTATAAGTACCTATGCAAAACAAAAGCTTCATAGGTTTATTGGTTCTCTCTTAATTAATTCCCCAAAAATCACAATTGAAAACACTTAACGTAGACAACAACCATATAGAATAAAATTTATAACTCGTTCAATTTTGACCAAAACTTATTCTCAAAATTTCTGATGCTGGTCCAAATATGCCTAAATACTTATGCAAAACAAGAGCTTTATAGGTTTATTGGTTCTTTCTTAATTAATTCCCCAAAAATCACAATCGAAAAAGCTAAAAGTAGACAACTATAAAGAATAAAATTCATAACTCGTTCAATTTTGAACAAAACTCATTCTAAAAATTTCTGATGCTGGTCCAAATGTGTCTAAATACTTATGCAAGACAAGAGCTTCATAGGTTTATTGGTTTTCTCTTAATTAATTCCCCAAAAATCACAATCGAAAAAGCTAAACCTACACGACACATCTATGAAGAATAAAATTTGTAACTTTTTCAATTATGTACAAAATTCTTTCTAAAAATTTCTGATGCTGGTCCAAATATGTACAAATACCTATACAAAACAAAAGCTTCATAGGTTTATTGGTTCTCTCTTAATTAATTCCCCAAAAATCACAATCGAAAAAGCTAAAGGTGGATTTGTTACATCCACAGAAAAAAGAGTCTCTAAAAAATTTGTCCCGCCTATTCACGAAAAAATAGTCCCCAGAATTCTTTATTATCATTCAAAGTGACGATCGTCACAAAAGAACATACGTTTAACACAGTTTTTTGCATATTCATGTCTTCCATAGAAACACAATCTAAACACTGATAGTCCCCTTCACAACCGCGAGTCTATTTATAAAAAAAAAGAACTGAAGAATCCTCGACGACGTGTCACGAGGCCGATACAGGTTTTTAACGCGCCCATTGAGCTCGAGGAATTAGTGTCTGCCTGTTAATTCGGCGAAACTGTCGTGCGTGGCTCGACTGACGAAACGGCCTGAATAGGCCCCTTTTATCGGCTCTGTCGACACATCCGAAACAAACCTAAACGAACACCTGTAGGCGTGCTGGCGAAGAGTCATTAATCAACCCGGATGGGTCTCTCCAAGCTACGATGCAAATGAATCGCGTCCACGTTACGCGACACTGAGTCCCGTGTCGCCTGGAGAACGCGAATGAACTGCCATCTACGGATGAAAATCGATCGAAATGGTGTCGATGAAGTACGTGGTTGGAGTTGAACATTTTAAAAAAGAAATAGATTGCATATGGTTAATCTTTTGTAACAAAATTACATTTCGATACGTTTCTCGCAAGTGTTGCAAGATGTGCTGATTGATCCAGGTGGCGCTGTGGTGCATGCGTTTGCAGTATGGTGGCGCCCTCAGCGGTCGACTACCGTGACGTTGTTGAACTACAGTTCAATAAACGGTTTCTGGGGTTTGAGAGGGTTTGAAGGTTTGTGTTTTAATGAGCAATAGAAGGTCCAGTGTTTGAAAAAATAAATTATTGATTGTTGGGAACTTATGATCTTATTGAGGCTTGTTTTAAATAATTGGAACTCTTATTTTTTGTGGTTTGATGATGTTTGGAGCTGTTTGAAATAATTGGAGAAATATTGTTGCTGATTATGGATTTTATTGGGGGTTTTTTATTTAACATATTGGAACTTTTATTTTTTGTGGTTTGATGATGTTTGAAGCTGTTTGAAATAATTGGAGAAATATTGTTGTTGACTGTAGAGCTTGTTGGGATTTGTTTATTTTATCAATTGGAATTTTTGTGTTTTATGGTTTGATAATGTTTGAAGCTGACAATATTTGAGAACGTTTGAAAGAATCAAAGTAATATTGTTATTAATTATCAATCTTATAGAGACTTATTTGTTTTAAAAAACTTATAATTCATAGTTTGCTAATATTTGAGATTGTTTGAAATAATCAAAGCAATATTATTGTTAAATATCAATCTTATCGAGACTTATTTATTTTAAAAAATTGGTACTTTTATATTTTATGGTTTGCTAATGTTTGAGATTATTTGAAATAATCAAAGGAATATTATTGTTAATTATCAATCTTATCAAGACTTATTTATCTAAAAAATTGGAACTTTTATTTTTTGTGGTTTGATAATGTTTGAAGCTGTTTGAAATAATTGGAGAAATATAGTTGCTGACTGTCGAGCTTGTTGGGATTTGTTTATTTTATTAATTGGAATTTTTGTGTTTTATGGTTTGATAATGTTTGAAGCTTGACAATGTTTGAGAACGTTTGAAAGAATCAAAGTAATATTGTTATTAATTATCAATCTTATAGAGACTTATTTGTTTTAAAAAACTTATAATTCATAGTTTGCTAATATTTGAGATTGTTTGAAATAATCAAAGCAATATTATTGTTAATTATCAATCTTATCGAGACTTATTTATTTGAAAAAATTGGAACTTTTAATTTTTGTGGTTTGATGATGTTTGGAGCTGTTTGAAATAATTGGAGAAATATTGTTGCTGATTATGGATTTTATTGGGGGTTTTTTATTTAACAAATTGGAACTTTTATTTTTTGTGGTTTGATGATGTTTGAAGCAGTTTGAAGTAATTGGAGAAATATTGTTGTTGACTGTCGAGCTTGTTGGGATTTGTTTATTTTACAAATTGGAATTTCTGTGTTTTATAGTTTGATAATGTTTGAAGCTGACAATGTTTGAGAACGTTTGAAAGAATCAAAGTAATATTGTTATTAATTATCAATCTTATAGAGACTTATTTATTTTAAAAAATTTATAATTCATAGTTTGCTAATATTTGAGATTGTTTGAAATAATCAAAGCAATATTATTGTTAAATATCAATCTTATCGAGACTTATTTATTTTAAAAAATTGGTACTTTTATATTTTATGGTTTGCTAATGTTTGAGATTATTTGAAATAATCAAAGGAATATTATTGTTAATTATCGATCTTATCGAGACTTATTTATTTAAAAAATTGGAACTTTTATTTTTTGTGGTTTGATGATGTTTGAAGCTGTTTGAAATAATTGGAGAAATATTGTTGCTGACTGTCGAGCTTATTGGGATTTGTTTATTTTATTAATTGGAATTCTTGTGTTTTATGGTTTGATAATGTTTGAAGCTTGACAATGTTTGAGAACGTTTGAAAGAATCAAAGTAATATTGTTATTAATTATCAATCTTATCGAGACTTATTTATTTTAAAAAATTCGTACTTTTATATTTTATGGTTTGCTAATGTTTGAGATCGTTTGAAACAATCGAAACAATATTATTGTTAATTATCAATCTTATAGAGACTTATTTATTTAAAAAATTGATACTTTTATAATTTATAATTTTCTAATATTTGGGATTGTTTGAACCAATTGAAACAATGTTATTATTAATTATGACCCGTTATTAAAGCTGATTTCTTGATGGAGTCTTGTATCCGAACAATTACTCGATAGTTTGTTAGAACGTAATTAGTTTCGCCGGACTGTTCAAAGGATTTATGGCATTACGGAACTGCTGTATAATACTACCTTACATATTATACAGATTACATATTACAGAAACTGCTGTATAATCCTAATTGATGAGTCTAATTAGCGAATTCGGGAAACGCGGCGTAACTGTTTCCGTTTTTGGGTGATAAATTAGAGATAGTACTAATTCGCTTGAAAGCGTCCAAAAGGGGACCAAAGTGGAATAAAATGGCGGAAAATATTGCACACTTTCGAAGAAATCGTTGCAAAGATGAGTCCTCAACCTTGAAACTCAGTAATTTTAGATGGGTGTAAAATGTTTTTAACTTGGATATACGAAAATGAAGTATTCGTTTACAATAACAATTCAAAAATAATTTTTGAACGACTTCTTTTACTGTATGGAGGCGTTTAAAAAAGATTAGAACACACTGGACTAGATTATTCATTCTGGTTCCGGACGACAGCCACGTTAATGAAGAATAAAATTTGTAATTCGTTCAATTTTGTATAGAATTCTTTCTAAAAATTTCTGATGGTGGTCCACACGTGTATAAATACTTATGCAAAACAAAAACTTCGTAGGTCCATTGGTTTTCTCCTAATTAATTCGCAAAAATCATAATTGAAAACATTTAACGTGAACGACTCATCTGTGAAGAATAAAATTTGTAACTCGTGCAATTTTGTATAAAATTTATTATAAAAATTTCCAAGGGTGGTCCAAATATGTATAAATATGTGTGCAAAACAAAAACTGCGTAGGTCTATTAGTACTTTTCTAATTAATTCGAAAAAATTAGAATGGAAAAAGCTTGTCGTGGACGACAGTCAACATCCATGAATATAAAAATTTGTAATTTGTACAATTTTGTACAAAATTCTACCAAAAAATTTGTGAGGGTGGTCCAAATATGTATAAATACATATGCGAAACAAAAGCTTCATAGGTCTATTGGTTCTCTCTTAATTAATTCCCCAAAAATCAGAATTGAAAAGGTTAAACCTACATACGAATACATCCATGAAGAATAAAATTTGTAACTCGTCCAATTTTGCACAGAATTATTTCTAAAAAATTCTGTTGCTGGTCTAAATATCTCTAAATACCTACGCAGCACAAAAACTTCGTAGGTCCATCCATTCTCCCCAAATTAATTCTCAAATATGGCAATCGAAAACGCTGAATGTGAAAAACAACCATAGATAATAAAATTTATAACTCGTTCAATTTTGCACAAAATTCATTCTAAAAATTTCTATTACTGGTCCCCATATGTCTAAACACCTATGCAAAAAGAAAGCTTCATAAATCCATCCAATCTTCCCAAATTAATTCTTAAAAATCTCAATTAAAAACGCTCAACATGAACGACATCCATAAATAATAGAATTTATAACTCGCTCAATTTTGCACAAAATTCATTCTAAAAATTTCTGTTGCTGGTCCAAATATCTCTAAATAGCTGTGCAAAACAAAAGCTCCATAAATCCACTGGTTCTCTCCTA
The DNA here is from genome assembly GCF_051014445.1 of Colletes latitarsis. Classification (NCBI taxonomy): domain Eukaryota; kingdom Metazoa; phylum Arthropoda; class Insecta; order Hymenoptera; family Colletidae; genus Colletes; species Colletes latitarsis. Next base: position 19,477,992 of record NC_135145.1, read on the forward strand.
ATTAATTCACAAAAGTCATAATTGAAAACACTTAACTTGAACGACTCATTCATGAACAGTAAAATTTATAACTCGTTCAATTTTGAATAAAATTCTTTCTAAAAATTTCTGATGCTGGTCCATGTATCTATAAATAACTGTGCAAAATAAAAACTTCACAGGACCATTGGTTTTCTCTTAATTAATTCTAAAAAAGCACAATAGAAAACGCTTAACGTAGACAACAACCATATAGAATAAAATTTATAACTCGTTCAATTTTGAACAAAATTCATTCTAAAAATTTCTGATGCTGGTCCAAATATGCCTAAATACCTGTGCAAAACAAAAGCTTCGTAAATCCATCCAATCTCTCCAAATAAATTCTCAAAAATCACAATCGAAAACACTTAACATTAACGACACCCATGAACAATAAAATTTATATCTCGTCCAATTTTCCACAGAATTAATTCTAAAAATTTCTGTTGCTGGTCCTCATATGTCTAAACACCTATGCAAAACAAAACCTTCATAAATCCATCCAATCTCCCCTAATTAATTCTCAAAAATCACAATCGAAAACACTTACTGTGAAAGACACTCATAAATAATAAAATTTATAACTCGTCCAATTTTGCACAGAATTAATTCTAAAAATTTCTGTTGCTGGTCCCCATACGTCTAAACACCTATGCAAAACGAAACCTTCGTAGATCCATCCATTCTCCCCAAATTAATTCCCAAAAATCACAATTAAAAACGTTCAACATGAACGACATCCATAAATAATAAAATTTATAACTCGTCCAATTTTGTACAAAATTCATTCTAAAAATTTCTGATGCTGGTCCAAATATGCCTAAATACCTGTGCAAAACAAAACCTTCATAAATCCATCCAATTTCCCCTCATTAATTCTCAAAAATCACAATCGAAAACACTTACTGTGAAAGACAACCATAGACAATAAAATTTATAACTCGTTCAATTTTGCACAAAATTCATTCTAAAAATTTCTGTTACTGGTCCAAATATGTCTAAATACTTATGCAAAACAAAACTTTTGTAGATCCATCCATTCTCCCCAAATTAATTCTCAAAAATCACAATTAAAAACGTTCAACATGAACGACATCCATAAATAATAAAATGTATAACTCGCCCAATTTTGCACAAAATTCATTCTAAAAATTTCTGATGCTGGTCCAAATATGCCTAAATACCTGTGCAAAACAAAACCTTCATAAATCCATCCAATCTCCCCTAATTAATTCTCAAAAATCACAATCGAAAACACTTACTGTGAAAGACACCCATAAATAATAAAATTTATAACTCGTCCAATTTTGCACAGAATTAATTCTAAAAATTTCTGTTGCTGGTCCCCATATGTCTAAACACCTATGGAAAACAAAACCTCCATAAATCCATCCAATCTCCCCTAATTAATTCTCAAAAATCACTATTAAAAACGTTCAACATGAACGACATCCATAAATAGTAAAATTTATAACTCGTCCAATTTTGCACAAAATTCATTCTAAAAATTTCTGTTGCTGGTCCCCATATGTCTAAACACCTACACAAAACAAAATCTTCATAGATCCATCCAATCTCCCCAAATAAATTCTTAAAAATCACAATCGAAAACACTTAACATCAACGACACCCATAAACAATAAAATTTATAACTCGTCCAATTTTGCACAGAATTCATTCTAAAAATTTCGATTACTGGTCCCCATATGTCTAAATACCTACGCAAAACAAAACCTTCATAGATCCATCCAATCTCCCCAAATAAATTCTCAAAAATCACAATCGAAAACACTCAACATCAACGACACCCATAAACAATAAAATTTGTAACTCGTCCAATTTTGCACAAAATGCATTCTAAAAATTTCCATTACTGGTCCCCATATGTCTAAACACCTACACAAAACAAAAACTTCGTAGGTCCATTGATACTCTCCCAATTAATTCCCCCAAAAATCACAATTCAAAACGTTTGTCAAATTCACTCCATGGATCATTGAGTGCTTGGGGATCGAAGGACCAGCTGGAGACGCGTCTTGGAGGGAAACGGATGAACACGAAAGCGCGCTCAACAGTTTGGAGATTCGTCGGATTCCAGTTGTTTGTCGGTGGGGGCCATTAAACGGGAGATGGGTAGACGCGATGTCCTGCAGGGTTCGTGGAGATCTGGCTTCGACGTCGTTGCCCCGCAAAGATACCGGTGTACGTGAGACCGTTCAATGTCCCGAGATTACGTAGGTATGTACAATCGCAAAGCTCCCGCTATGTACCCGCGAGAATGCCGAGGAAATCGGAGAGTTACAGTTACCTACAAACACCGATGGCCAATGCGATCGATCGCGATTCTAATCCACTATTCAAGCCGGCGCGCGGAGACGCGTTGCTCGACTGCACGTTTCCTCCACCTCGAGATGTTCCCTTCCCGTGTTTACGACGATTATCGGCGCTGGAATCCGTCTAAAAGGACACCACAACCGCTTTGTGATTTGTTAAAATTAAAATAATTGTCTATTTTGGTCAATGCAGGGGTGTACAAGACTCCTTTTGTGTATGATTCGATATAAGTCCACTTGGTGCTTCTTTGTATATGACTTTGGATCGAGCCCCACTTCTTCAATCTTTTTTAATACAGTCAATACAATTTTTAATTTTTGAAGAGAGAGAAGATATATAGTTTGTTGAGGTTTGTGCTTTTGTTAAATGTTTCTTGATTCATAAAATATTATTTTTAATTTTGGATCGAGCCCCTCTTCTCAAATCTTTTTTGATACAGTCAATACAATTTTTAATTTTTGAAGAAAGAGAAGATATATAGTTTGTTGAGGTTTGTGCTTTTGTCAAATCTTTCTTGATTCATAAAATATTATTTTTAATTTTGGATCGAGCCCCTCTTCTCAAATCTTTTTTGATACAGTCAATACAATTTTTAATTTTTGAAGAAAGAGTAGATATATAGTTTATTGAGGTTTGTGCTTTTGTCAAATCTTTCTTGATTCATAAAATATTATTTTTAATTTTGATGAGTTGAATAAAATATGGAGTTTGTTGAATTTGTAATGTATTGAAATAAAATAATTGTCTATTTTGATCAATGGAGGGGTGTACAAGACTCCTTTTTGTATGATTCCATATAAGTCCACTTGGTACTTCTTTGTATATGACTTTGGATCGAGCCCCACTTCTCAAATCTTTTTTCATACAGTCAATACAATTTTCAATTTTTGAAGAAAAAGAAGATATATAGTTTGTTGAGGTTTGTGCTTTTGTCAAATCTTTCTTGATTCATAAAATATTATTTTTAATTTTGGTGAGTTGAATAAAATATAGAGTTTGTTGAATTTGTAATGTATTGAAATAAAATAATTGTGTATTTTGTTCAATGGAGGGGGGTACAAGTCTCCTTTTTGTATGATTCAATATAAATCCACGTGGTGCTTCTTTGTATATGACTCTGAATGGAGCCCCACTTCTCAAATCTTTTTTGATACAGTCAATACAATTTTTAATTTTTGAAGAAAGAGAAGATATATAGTTTCTTGAGGTTTGTGATTTTGTCAAATCTTTCTTGATTCATAAAATATTATTTTTAATTTTGGTGAGTTGAATAAAATATAGAGTTTGTTGAATCTGTAATGTATTGAAATAAAATAATTGTCTATTTTGGTCAATGGAGGGGGGTACAAGTCTCCTTTTTGTGTATGATTCATTATAAATCCACGTGGTGGTTCTTTGTATATGACTCTGAATGGAGCACCTCTTCTTAAATCTTTTTTGATACAGTCAATACAATTTTTAATTTTTGAAGAAAGGAAAGATACACAGTCTGTTGAGGTTTGTGCTTTTGTCAAATCTTTCTTGATTCATAAAATATTATTTTTAATTTTGGATCGAGCCCCACTTCTCAAATCTTTTTTGATACAGTCAATACAATTTTCAATTTTTGCAGAGAGAGAAGATACATAGTTTGTTGAGGTTTGTGCTTTTGTCAAATCTTTCTTGATTCATAAAATATTATTTTTAATTTTGGATCGAGCCCCTCTTCTCAAATCTTTTTTGATACAGTCAATACAATTTTCAATTTTTGAAGAAAGGAAAGATACATAGTTTGTTGAGGTTTGTGCTTTTGTCAAATTTTTCTTGATTCATAAAATATTATTTTTAATTTTGGTGAGTTGAATAAAATATAGAGTTTGTTGAATCTGTAATGTATTGAAATAAAATAATTGTCTATTTTGGTCAATGGAGGGGGGTACAAGTCTCCTTTTTGTGTATGATTCATTATAAATCCACGTGGTGGTTCTTTGTATATGACTCTGAATGGAGCACCTCTTCTCAAATCTTTTTTGATACAGTCAATACAATTTTTAATTTTTGAAGAAAGAGAAGATATATAGTTTGTTGAGGTTTGTGCTTTTGACAAATCTTTCTTGATTCATAAAATATTATTTTTAATTTTGATGAGTTGAATAAAATGAAATTTAAAGAAAGGTATAGTCTGTTGAGTCTGTAATATATTAAAATTCAAATAATGAATTCTTTTAATCAATGGTGAAGGGGTACAAGCCTCTATAAAACCCCCTTTTTTAATGTTTCAATATAAGACCACATTATACTTCTTTCTATATGACTCTAAATTAACCCCCACTCTTCAAATCTTTCTCGATCCAGCCAATACAATTTTTAATTTTTGAAGATTGAAAAGATACACAGTCTGTTGAGGTTTGTGCTTTTGTCAAATCTTTCTTGATTCATAAAATATTATTTTTAATTTTGGTGAGTTGAATAAAATGAAATTTAAGGAAAGATATAGTCTGTTGAGTCTGTAATATATTAAAATTCTAATAATGAATTCTTTTAATCAATGGTGAGGGGGTACAAGCCTCTATAAAACCCCCTTTTTGAATGTTTCAATATAAGACCACATTATACTTCTTTCTATATGACTCTAAATTAACCCCCACTCTTCAAATCTTTCTCGATACAGCCAATACAATTTTTAATTTTTACGAGTTGAATGAAATGAAATTTAACGAAACATATAGAGTTTGTTGGAGTCTACAATGTATCCAAATTCAAATAATGAATTCTTTTAGACAATGAAGAGGGAGTACAAGCCTTTATAAAACCCCCTTTTTGAATGTTTCAATATAAGACCACATTATACTTCTTTCTATATGACTCTAAATTAACCCCCACTCCTCAAATCTTTCTCGATCCAGCCAATACAATTTTCAATTCTCATGAATTAAATAAAATCAGAACTAAGGGAATATACTCAGTCTGTTGAGTCTATAACATACTAAAATTCAAGTAATGAATTCTATTGGTCAATGAAAAGGGGTACAAAGCCTCTATAAAACTCCCTTTTCGAATGTTTCAATATAAGACCATATTATACTTCTTTCTATATGCCTCTAAATTGGTCCCCCCACTCCTCAAATCTTTCTCGATCCAGCCAATACAATGTTCAATTCTCACGAATTAAATAAAATCAAACTTAAGGCAAAATATACAGTTCCTTGAGGTTACTAGATCACAAAATTTTGCATTTGAAAATGCATTTAACAAATAAAATGATACCTACAAAATATTAATATCACCATGGTGCTTCAGAAAGAAAATAATGAATTTTAAAGAATTTCATTCATTTCACTGAAAAATTACATCATTACTATAAGCTTGCTTTAACTAGTACAGTTTCTAACCTACTATACACAGAGTCATTAGACAACACTAAACGTCTCGCAGCGCTCATACATATTTATATTGCATACATTATAATCTGCCTCGTCAACGTAAACACACAAATAGATCCAAACACAGTCAAACCCCTGTTCAACATGGTAGTTACATTTCTGACAAGATGGCGGCCCAGAATATTGCTAAGAAGCTTCTCTGAGACGATTTTCACGAATAATAAAATTGTTATGTCGTTTGAATAGTAAAATTATTAGGATTGAGTGGTTGTAATGGACATGTTGGACGTTTCTGGAGGGGGAGGGGCCAATATGGCCCCTGTTGAGAATCCCTGATCCAACAGACGCGGAGCACAGCTCGCTGACATCACCACCCGTATTACATTAGCCTACGTAAACGTTTGTACGCGTGTACGCGTCGAGCACGCGTCCATTTTTACCGTATAGCGAACCGTTCGGTTTTTTCTTCGCCGCTGGGGGAATCTCGCGACGGAGAAAAAGGAACGTTGTTTGCGCGCGTCTGTAAAAAGTACTTGAACTTGACACCGTCGAAGAAGACCGCCGAGTTTGTCTATGCAGTTTCAATTTTACTTCGGAGACGTTCGACGAATCAATAGAGTATAGGCTGAATGTTGGGAGACTTTCACAAACGATTCTCAGTTCGATCGGTGGAGGACGTTGGGAGGGGGGGTTATTATCTATTCTGGGGAAAAATATTTAAATAGTTCGATGAAGGCGCCATGTTTGAAACTTGAATTCTGTATTGAAATGGAGTAAATAGTAAGTCATAGTTGTGGAATAATAATGTAGCAGTAGTTTTTAATATTGAAGTTAAATATTAAGAAAAAGTGCAAACTTTATTTCGAACTATATTTTATAATTTTTTTTCTGTGGAAAAACTTTTAAATAGTTCGATGATGTGAGCGATATAATGGCGCCATATTTGAAACTTAAATTCTGTATTGAGATGGAGTAAATAGTAATTAATAATGTGTCTATATTTTTAAATATTGTATTTAAATATTACGAAAAAGTGTAAACTTTATTTCGAACTATATTTTATAATTTTTTTTCTGTGGAAAAACTTTTAAATAGTTCGATGAAGTGAGATATATAATGGCGCCATATTTGAAACTTAAATTCTGTATTGAGATGGATTAAATAGTAATTAATAGTTGTGGAATAATAATGTGTCAGTATTTTTTAATATTCAAGTTAAATATTAAGAAAAATTGCGAACTTTATTTAGAATCATTTTATAATTTATTCTGTGCGAAATTGTTTAAATTGTTTGATGAATTGGAACTCGTAATGGCGCCATATTTGAAACTTATATTCTGCATTGAGATGGAGTAAATAGTAATTAATAGTGTGTCTATATTTTTTAATATTGTAGATAAATATTAAGAAAAATTGCAAACTTTATTTAAAACTATATTTTATAATATATTCTGTGCAAAATTATTTAAATTGTTTGATGAATTGGAACTCGTAATGACGCCATATTTGAGACTTGAATTCTGCATTGAGCTGCAGTAAATAGTAATTAATAATGTGTCCATATTTTTTAATAGTGTAGTTAAATATTAAGAATAATTGCAAACTTTATTTCCAACTATATTTTATAATTTATTCTGTGCAAAATTGTTTAAATTGTTTGATGAATTGGAACTCGTAATGGCGCCATATTTGAAACTTAAATTCTGTATTGAGATGGAGTAAATAGTAATTAATAGTTGTGGAATAATAATGTGTCTATATTTTTTAATATTGAAGTTAAATATTAAGAAAAATTCCAAACTTTATTTCGAACTATATTTTATAATTTATTCTGTGCAAAATTATTTTAATTGTTTGATGAATTGGAACTCGTAATGGCGCCATATTTGAAACTTATATTCTGTATTGAGATGGAGTAAATAGTAATTCATACTAGTGGAATAATAATATATCAGTATTTCTTAATGTTCAAGATAAATATTAAGAAAAATTACAAACATTATTTCGAACTATATTTTATAATTTATTCTGTGGAAAAATATTTACATAGTTCGATGAAGTGAGACATATAATGGCGCCATATTTGAAACTTGAATTCTGTATTGAGATGGAGTAAATAGTAATTCATAGTTGTGGAATAATAATGTGTCTATATTTTTTAATATTGAAGTTAAATATTAAGAAATATTGCAAACTTTATTTAGAATCATTTTATAACTTATTCTGTGAGAAATTTATATTCTGTTTAAATTGTTTGATGAATTGGAACTCGTAATGGCGCCATATTTGAAACTTATATTCTGCATTGAGATGGAGTAAATAGTAATTAATAGTGTGTCTATATTTTTTAATATTGTAGTTAAATATTAAAAAAAATTGCAAACTTTATTTCGAACTATATTTTATAATTTATTCTGTGCGAAATTGTTTAAATTGTTTGATGAAATGGAACTTATAATGGCGCCATATTTTAAACTTACATTCAGTATTGAAATGGAGTAAATAATAATTAATAATTGTGGAATAATAATGTGTCTATATTTTTTAATATTCAAGTTAAATATTAAGACAAATTGCAAGTTTTATTTAGAACTATTTTATAATTTATTCTGTGTGAAATTGTTTAAATTGTTTGATGAATTGGAACTCGTAATGGCGCCATATTTGAAACTTGAATTCTGTACTGAGATGAAGTAAATAGTAATTCATAGTTGTGGAATAATAATGTATCAGTATTTTTTAATATTGAAGTTAAATATTAAGAAAAATTGCAAACTTTATTTCGAACTATATTTTATAATTTATTCTATGGAAAAACATTTAATCAATTTGATGAAGTGGGACTCATAATGGCGCCATATTTGAAACTCAAATTCTGTATTGAGCTGCAGTAAATAGTAATTAATAATCAATATTTTTTTATATTGAAGTTAAATATTAAGAAAAATTGCGAACTTTATTTAGAATCATTTTATAATTTATTCTGTGCAAAATTATTTAAATTGTTTGATGAATTGGAACTCGTAATGGCGCCATATTTGAAACTTGAATTCTGTACTGAGATGAAGTAAATAGTAATTCATAGTTGTGGAATAATAATGTATCAGTATTTTTTAATATTGAAGTTAAATATTAAGAAAAATTGCAAACTTTATTTAAAACTATATTTTATAATTTATTCTGTGCGAAATTTATATTCTGTTGAAATTGTTTGATGAATTGGAACTCGTAATGGCGCCATATTTGAGACTTGAATTCTGCATTGAGCTGCAGTAAATAGTAATTAATAATGTGTCTATATTTTTTAATAGTGTAGTTAAATATTAAGAATAATTGCAAACTTTATTTCCAACTATATTTTATAATTTATTCTGTGGAAAAATATTTACATAGTTCGATGAAGTGAGACATATAATGGCGCCATATTTGAAACTTAAATTCTGTATTGAGATGGAGTAAATAGTAATTAATAATGTGTCTATATTTTTTAATATTATAGTTAAATATTAAGAAAAATTGCAAACTTTATTTAGAATCATTTTATAATTTATTCTGTGCGAAATTGTTTAAATTGTTTGATGAATTGGAACTCGTAATGGCGCCATATTTGAAACTTAAAATTCTGTATTGAGATGGAGTAAATAGTAATTCATAGTTGTGGAATAATAATGTGTCTATATTTTTTAATATTGAAGTTAAATATTAAGAAAAAGTGCAAACTTTATTTAGAATCATTTTATAATTTATTCTGTGAGAAATTTATATTCTGTTTAAATTGTTTGATGAATTGGAACTCGTAATGACGCTATATTTGAGACTTGAATTCTGTATTGAGCTGCAGTAAATAGTAATTAATAGTGTGTCTATATTTTTTAATATTGTAGATAAATATTAAGAAAAATTGCAAACTTTATTTAAAACTATATTTTATAATTTATTCTGTGCGAAATTGTTTAAATTGTTTGATGAAATGGAACTTATAATAGCGCCATATTTTAAACTTACATTCAGTATTGAAATGGAGTAAATAATAATTAATAATTGTGGAATAATAATGTGTCTATATTTTTTAATATTCAAGTTAAATATTAAGAAAAATTGCGAACTTTATTTAGAATCATTTTATAATTTATTCTGTGCAAAATTGTTTAAATTGTTTGATGAATTGGAACTCGTAATGGCGCCATATTTGAAACTTAAATTCTGTATTGAGATGGAGTAAATAGTAATTCATACTAGTGGAATAATAATATATCAGTATTTCTTAATGTTCAAGATAAATATTAAGAAAAATTACAAACATTATATCGAACTATATTTTATAATTTATTCTGTGGAAAAATATTTACATAGTTCGATGAAGTGAGACATATAATGGTGCCATATTTGAAACTTAAATTCTGTATTGAGATGGAGTAAATAGTAATTCATAGTTGTGGAATAATAATGTAGAAGTATTATTTAATACTGAAGTTAAATATTAAGAAAAATTGCAAACTTTATTTAGAATCATTTTATAATTTATTCTGTGCGAAATTTATATTCTGTTTAAATTGTTTGATGAATTGGAACTCGTAATGGCGCCATATTTGAGACTTGAATTCTGAATTGAGCTGCAGTAAATAGTAATTAATAATGTGTCTATATTTTTTAATATTGTAGTTAAATATTAAGAAAAATTGCAAACTTTATTTCGAACTATATTTTATAATTTTTTTTCTGTGGAAGAACTTTTAAATAGTTCGATGAAGTGAGATATATAATGGCGCCATATTTGAAATTTAAATTCTGTATTGAGATGGAGTAAATAGTAATTAATAATGCGTTTATATTTTTTAATATTGAAGTTAAATATTAAGAAAAATTGCAAACTTTATTTAGAATCATTTTATAATTTATTCTGTGTGAAATTATTTAAATTGATTCATTAATTGGAACTCGTAATGGCGCCATATTTGAAACTTAAATTTTGCATCAAGCTAGAATAAATAGTAATAAATAATGAATGATTGTGAAATAATAATATTCTAGTATTTATAACTATTTTATAATTCATTCTATGGAAAAACATTTAAATAATTTGATGAAATGAGACTTATAATGGCGCCATATTTGGAACTTATATTCTGTATTCAGATGGATTAAATAGTAATTAGTAATGCGTCTATTTTTTTTAATGTTGAAGTTAAATATTAAGAAAAATTGCAAACTTCATTTAGAACTATATTTTATAATTTATTCTGTGAGAAATTTATATTCTGTTTAAATTGTTTGATGAATTGGAACTCGTAATGGCGCCATATTTGAAACTTATATTCTGTATTGAGCTGCAGTAAATAGTAATTAATAATGTGTCTATATTTTTTAATTTTGTAGTTAAATATTAAGAAAAATTGCAAACTTTATTTAGAACTATATTTTATAATTTATTGTATTTTATAATGTATCAGTATTCAAGTTAAATATTAAGAAAAATTGCAAACTTTATTTAGAACTATATTTTATAATTTATTCTATGGAAAATCCATTTAAACAATTTGATATAAATTTCCAAATATGGAGGCTCAAATAATATTTTTTCTACGTTGTTTCATACATAAAAGCCCACGAAACCCACATTTCATATATATAAGCTCATAAAACCCAGATTTCATGGAAACCCACGAAACACCACGAATGAAATATTACATATTTATAGTTTCAACACTCCACATTTACAAATGCATTTTATAATACTAATTCCCACAACAAACAAGTCACACCTATATTACATTAACTTCTGACCTAACTATATCGCAAGATGACTCAGTTGGTACAAACAAACAAATATCCATATACTCTTCAAGGATTCACATTTCGTCGATACTCCTTCGAGTCGGATAAGGCCTCCGTTAGGAAACGTTTGTGCGTGCACAAGAGCTACCTACGATTCCAGGAAGTCCTCCCTTTCGCTTCGAGTGAAAGATACCCGTTATATCGTGGAATATATCCGCGCCAGAGGCCAGGCGAGAGGATCGCGGCGGCCATATCCTGCGGGGGGACTCCACGGTCACGAGTTCATACCCCGAAGTGCCATAAGTATCTCCTATCTGGCGAACGTATCTGGCTGTTTAGCGAACGTGCTTAGACACCCATCCTGCTTAGAGATCCTCCCCTGGGAACAGAGACACTGCGCGCCCCGAGATTCCCCGTCGTCGTCGATGAGACTTTCCGTGATTGGGCGAGGGGGGGTGAGGCTGCCCAAAACCGATCCGTCCGCGTCGATAGTGGCGCGCCACTTTGTCAACGTCCCCTCCTGGCCGTCGATTTGCTTTTTCTACACACCCGGAGATAAGTGAACGCTCGAATTCAACGACATCCGATTGCACTTTTATGTTTGGGGGTGGAAAAAAAGCACTGATGGATCGCTAACACAGAACGACGTACTTTCGGTGTACGCACGCCCCCCCCCCCCCAGTGGGGTAGGTTTTTTTTGATATTTTATTCGTTGGTGTGTCTCGTGGCTTTGTACATATGCAAAATAACATTTTACTCGTGTCTCCATACATGGGAACTCATTTTCCATGTACATAAATATACAGGGTGTTCGGCCACTCCTGGGAAAAATTTTAATGGGGGATTCTAGAGGCCAAAATAAGACGAAAATCAAGAATACCAATTTGTTGATCGAGGCTTTGTTAAAAAATTATTAACGTTTAAAGTTCCGCCCATAATGAATTTTTTTCTAGAAAATGCGCAAGATTTCGAGGGTATGCGTAACGACCAAAAATTATTGTAATTGACCCCTGCAACTAAAAATATTTTTTCCAAAACGATTTGGAATTTTTTTTTTCCGTCGAAAAATTTCACACATTCTCGAATTTTTTTCTCGAAAGTGGGTAGAATTCCGGGAGTATGTCTAATGACCAAAAATTATTGTAATTTATCCCTGCAACTAAAAATATTTTTTCCGGAACGTTTTGAAATTTTTTTTTTTCGTCGAAAAATTTAGGCGCCAAATTAGATTTTCGGTAAGGAATTTTTTTCTCGATAGTGCGTAGGATTTCGAGGGTACGTGTAATGACCAAAAATGATTGTAATTGAGCCCCGCAACCGAAAATAATTTTTCCAAAACGATTTGACAAATTTCTTTTTCGTCGAAAAACTTCAACACCTTCTCGAATTTTTTCCTCGAAAGTGGATAGGATTTCGGAGGTATGCGTAACGACCAAAAATTATTGTAATTGACCCCTGCAACTAAAAATATTTTTTCCAAAACGATTTGGAATTTTTTTTTTCCGTCGAAAAATTTCACACATTCTCGAATTTTTTTCTCGAAAGTGGGTAGAATTCCGGGAGTATGTCTAATGACCAACAATTATTGTAATTTATCCCTGCAACTAAAAATATTTTTTCCGGAACGTTTTGAAATTTTTATTTTTCGTCGAAAAATTTAGGCGCCAAATTAGATTTTCGGTAAGGAATTTTTTTCTCGATAGTGCGTAGGATTTCGAGGGTACGTGTAATGACCAAAAATGATTGTAATTGAGCCTCGCAACCGAAAATAATTTTTCCAAAACGATTTGACAAATTTCTTTTTCGTCGAAAAACTTCAACACCTTCTCGAATTTTTCCCTCGAAAGTGGATAGGATTTCGGAGGTATGCGTAACGACCAATAATTATTGTAATTGACCCCTGCAACTAAAAATATTTTTTCCAAAACGATTTGGAATTTTTTTTTTCCGTCGAAAAATTTCACACATTCTCGAATTTTTTTCTCGAAAGTGAGTAGAATTCCGGGAGTATGTCTAATGACCAAAAATTATTGTAATTTATCCCTGCAACTAAAAATATTTTTTCCGGAACGTTTTGAAATTTTTATTTTTCGTCGAAAAATTTAGGCGCCAAATTAGATTTTCGGTAAGGAATTTTTTTCTCGATAGTGCGTAGGATTTCGAGGGTACGTGTAATGACCAAAAATGATTGTAATTGACCCCCGCAACCGAAAATAATTTTTCCAAAACGATTTGACAAATTTCTTTTTCGTCGAAAAACTTCAACACCTTCTCGAATTTTTTCCTCGAAAGTGGATAGGATTTCGGAGGTATGTGTAATGACCAAAAATGATTGTAATTGACCCCCGCAGCAGAAAATAATTTTTTCAGAACGATTTGAAATTGTTGAATTTAATTGTTAATAACTTTTTAACGAAGCCTCCATCAACAAATTTTTATTCTTGATTTTCGTCTTATTTTGGCCTCTAGAATCCCTCATTAAAATTTTTCCCAGGGGTGGCCGAACACCCTGTATACTATTTTATTCGAAGTGTTTCACGAGTTTTCATGTATTTGAATAAGTATTTTGAAGACATAATTTTTCTATTAACGAAATAGAATTTTTTAAAATTCATCGTTTTCTTTTTAAAGCACCATAGTGATAACATTTTGTAGATATCATTCGATTTGTTAAATTAATTTTCAAAAGTATAATTTCATGATCCACAGACTTCAAGAAGCTGTATATCTTTCCTTAAGTCCTTGGTTTCTTAAGTGTAATATTTTACACTTATTCAGCCTCACATTTATGTCTTTCTTTCGACTGTATCACCAAGTTGAAAATTGTTATCAACAATAATCCACAAAAATGAAAAGAAAAATAGAATTTTTAATATAAATCCCCAGTGGAAAATTATTTTATCAAATCACCATCGACACCAGTTAAATAAATTTTGTCTTCAGCTTTCAAAATGGCGGACGCTTGTCTCGACACGTGCATCCTGGGTAAATAAATTTACTGTAAAATGCACGGCTCATTGAATCCTCGACGCCCATTGTGGCCTGCGGTTTCATATGCTAATTGGAAATTTAGATAATCATATTTATGCGAGTGTAGATTCGTATCTGGATCGCCGCGATCGAGGCACGATACGACCTCGTTAGCCGCCCGTTAAAGCGTTCAACTTGTGACCAATTTCAATGAGAATTCAAACGAGACCTTTCGAAGATACGCTATAGTAATCACGACGTCTCTCGATAACGTTAAATCTCTTATTTGAACACTAATTTCTCACGAATTACACTCGATTAGGTTCTTGAACCTAACCTCTAAATTGTTACGATTCATTACTCGAGAAAATTCTATTCTGGAATAAAGAATACAATTTTTAGATTCGTTCGTGGATTGTATTTTGGACAAAACTTAAACCTAACCTCTAAATTGTTACGATTTATTAATCGAGAAAATTTTATTGTGGAATAAAGAATACAAATTTTAGATTCGTTCGTGGACTGCATTTCGAACAAAACTTGAACCTAACCTCTAAATGAGAATTCAAATTAGATTTTTCGAAGATACGCTATAGCAATCATAATAACGACAATAAGTTTCTTGATAATACGAAATCTTTTATTGGATCACGAATTTCTAATGAATTATACTCGATATGATCCACTCTTGAACCTAACCTCTAAATTGTTACGATTCATTAATGAAATGTATCGAAATGAAATGAAGTCGAGAAAATTCTATTCTGGAATAAAGTATACAAATTTTAGATTCGTTCGTGAACTGTATTTTGACCAAAACTTGAATCTAACCTCTAAATTGTTACGATTCATTAATTCGAAGTCGAGAAAATTCTATTCTGGAATAAAGAATACAAGTTTTAAATACGTTCGTGAACTATATTTCGAACAAAACTTGAATCTAACCTCTAAATTGTTACGATTCATTAATTCAAACTCGAGAAAATTCTATTCTGGAATAAAGAATACAAGTTTTAGATTCGTTCATGGACTGTATTTCGACCAAATCTTGAACCTAACCTCTAAATAAGGATTCAAACGAGATTCTTCGAAGATACGCTATAGTAATCATAATAACGACAATAAGTTTCTTAATAATGCGAAATTTCTTATTGGATCACGAATTTTTAATGAATTATACTCGATTAGGTCCTCCTTTGAACCTAACCTCTAAATTGTTACGATTTGTTAATTCAAATTCGAGAAAATTCTATTCTGGAATAAAGAATACAAGTTTTAGATTCGTTCATGGACTGTATTTCGACCAAATCTTGAACCTAACCTCTAAATAAGGATTCAAACGAGATTCTTCGAAGATACGCTATAGTAATCATAATAACGACAATAAGTTTCTTGATAATGCGAAATCTTTTATTGGATCACGAATTTCTAATGAATTATACTCGATTAGGTACTCCTTTGAACCTAACCTCTAAATTGTTACGATTCAGTAATTCGAAGTCAAGAAAATTCTATTCTGAAATAAAGAATACAAGTTTTAGATTCGTTCGTGGACTGTATTTTGGACAAAACTCAAACCTAACCTCTAAACGAAGATTCAAACGAGATATTTCGAAGATACGCTATACTAATCATGATAACGACAATAAGTTTCTTGATAACGTGAAATTTCTTATTGGATCACGAATTTCTAACGAATTACACTCGATTAGGTCCTCCTTTGAACCTAACCTCTAAATTATTACGATTAATTAATTCAAACTCGAGAAAATCCTATTCTGGAATAAAGAATACAAATTTTAGATCCATTCGTGGACTGTATTTCGAACAAAACTTGAACCTAACCTCTAAATTGTTACGATTCATTAATGAAATGTATCGAAATGAAATGAAGTCGAGAAAATTCTATTCTGGAATAAAGTATACAAATTTTAGATTCGTTCATGGAATGTATTTTGACCAAAACTTGAATCTAACCTCTAAATTGTTATGATTCATTAATTCGAACTCGAGAAAATTCTATTCTGGATAAAAGAATACAAATTTTAGATCCATTCGTGGGCAGTATTTAGAAAATACCACAAAACCTAAACCTAACCTCTAAATTGTTACGATTCATTAATTCAAACTCGAGAAAATTCTATTCTGGAATAAAGAATACAAGTTTTAGATTCGTTCATGGAATGTATTTTGACCAAAACTTAAATCTAACCTCTAAATTGTTACGATTCATTAATGAAATGTATCGAAATGAAATGAAGTCGAGAAAATTCTATTCTGGAATAAAGAATACAATTTTTAGATCCACTCGTGAACTATATTTTGACCAAAACTTGAACTTAACCTCTAAATTGTTACGCTTCATTATTTCGAAGTCGAGAAAATTCTATTCTGGAATAAAGAATATAAATTTTAAATACGTTCGTGGAATGTATTTTGACCAAAACTTGAACCTAACCTCTAAATTGTTCGATTCATTAATTCGAAGACGAGCAAATTCTATTCTGGAATGAAGAATACAAATTTTAGATCCATTCGTGGACAGTATTTAGAAAATACCACAAAACCTGAACCTAACCTCTAAATTGTTACGATTAATTAATTCGAAATCGAGAAAATTCTATTCTGGAATAAAGAATACAAATTTTAGATCCATTCGTGGACTGTATTTCGAACAAAATTTGAACCTAACCTCTAAATTATTACGATTCATTAATGAAATGTATCGAAATGAAATGAAGTCAAGAAAATTCTATTCTGGAATAAAGTATATAAATTTTAGATTCGTTCATGGAATGTATTTTGACCAAAACTTGAACCTAACCTCTAAATTGTTACGATTAATTAATTCAAACTCGAGAAAATTTTATTCTGGAATAAAGAATACAATTTTTAGATCCATTCGTGGACAGTATTTAGAAAATACCACAAAACCTGAACCTAACCTCTAAATTGTTTCGATTCATTAATTCAAACTCGAGAAAATTCTATTCTGGAATAAAGAATACAAATTTTAGATCCATTCTTGGACTGTATTTCGAACAAAATTTGAACCTAACCTCTAAATTATTACGATTCATTAATGAAATGTATCGAAATGAAATGAAATCGAGAAAATTCTATTCTGGAATAAAGTATACAATTTTTAGATTCGTTCATGGAATGTATTTTGACCAAAACTTGAATCTAACCTCTAAATTGTTATGATTCATTAATTCAAACTCGAGAAAATTCTATTCTGGATAAAAGAATACAAATTTTAGATCCATTCGTGGGCAGTATTTAGAAAATACCACAAAACCTAAACCTAACCTCTAAATTGTTACGATTAATTAATTCGAAATCGAGAAAATTCTATTCTGGAATAAAGAATACAAATTTTAGATCCATTCGTGGTCTGTATTTCGAACAAAACTTGAACCTAACCTCTAAATTATTACGATTTATTAATGAAATGAATCGAAATGAAATGAAGTCGAGAAAATTCTATTCTGGAATAAAGAATACAAATTTTCGATCCACTCGCAGGCTGTATTTTGACCAAAACTTGAACCTAACCTCTAAATGAGAATTCAAAACGAAAATTCTCGAAGATACGCTATACTAATCACGACGTTTCTCGATAACGTGAAATCTCTTATTTGACCACGAATTTCTAACGAATTACACTCGACATGGTCCCCCCTTGAACCTAACCTCTAAATTTTTACGATTCATTAATTCAAACTCGAGAAAATTCTATTCTAGAATAAAGAATACAATTTTTAAATCCCCTCAACTGCTGTATTTTATACATTTTTCATTTTATTTAAATAAAACTTAACTCCATTACTAGCAAAATCATACGAATTTTCCCCCCAGAAAAATAGAAATTTCATTTTAAACGAAACGAAGATTTCCATTTTTGTCGCGGCAGAATAACCCGTCGAAGTAATTTGTGACAAAAATGTCCAATTTTTGGACCGACTCGAACACGTCGAAGCGGAGATTTACAGTCAAATTTATGATTCGTGGAAAAAAAAAAACGTTCGCACTTATTTCATAAAATTTGACAAGGAAAATCGATAAAATTTGAAACTCTCGGTCACGTAGCAGATCCAGCGTATACGTTAAAAGCATAGAAATGGCCGTGGTCTATTGTTACCGCGGTCAAATGTACCATTTCTCTGTTGCAAACAGAGAAATACCAATTTCTACAGTCGCCATTATTAAATATCGCGTAAAAATCAGTATATTTTATTTTAAAATCCCTGGATTGATACATACTTAGCACTCCACGTTAATAACAGTATCTGGGCCGCCATGTTGTATGAATTCCTCTGTTTCTAAAATTCTACATCTTCAAACGTGCATGCATTTCTTCATTTTGAAAAGATTCAGTGAATTACAGGATAATCCAAACACAGAGCAAATGCAAATAATAAAATACAATTTATTATAAGTCATAAATTAACGAAAAGTATAACCACGTGACCGACTAGTTCCATAAGTGGCGCACAGAGGGCGCCACTGGGGGCTCTTAAGTTCACGTATTTAATTGCTACCTGTTCCATTAGAATTTCCGTTGCAAAATTAATTATGTTTGCTACAGAGACAAAGTATCGGTGCATTTATGATTGAATATTGAATTAAATCAAGGCAAATGAAAATTAAGGCTGACCAACGCGATTAATAAAATGTTAAAACTCGAGGACGCGAGCCACCCACTTGCACCATCCGCGCTATACTTCGATGACAGAGATTGATATTCATAGTGAAGCATGCTCGCCTTGAATAACCCATAAACCATGCATGAAAAATTGTACACAAAAGCTACACGAAGTTCCTAAGGAGACTCGTAATATAGATGGCGTTTTCACATTGATATCTCAGTTCGAGACGGAAAATTCGGCCATCTTTCTTTTTGCAGATTTCTTGACAAAATTTGAAAGATTTGGTTCGTGGAATTTTTAATTGAAAATAAATATATTTTTAGAATTCCTAGACGTGACTATCGATTTTATTCGAACAACATCCACTTTATCTCGCCGTTTAGATGCAATTTAAATACTGTCAACCCGGTACAATGCTTCATTATTTTACTTGAACGACCTATATTTCCAGTAATGAACTTGCTTAAAATAAGAAACCTCTTTGATTCTAAAGAAGACTTGAAACGTCCAATTTCCGTTCTGCTCGCTACGAGAACCAATAAGGAGCTTAATTATACTACCGAGTCAGCCAATTATTGTGTACTTGACAATATCAATAACCATATTCGTTTCTAAAAATCAAATCGAGCAATATCATTTTACATAATTTAGAAATTCAAAGATGTTTTTAATTTTAAGTATATTGAATTTAGAAGTGAATAAAATTTTAATTATAGGTGTTTAGACATTTTTGTGGAGGGGGTAAAAGAAATGTTTTTTTATATTTATAAGTCACATCTTAAAATTGTGTTTGTTATTGATAGTTGAAGCTTCCAATACATTATTTGACACAATTTATTATTTTACAATGTGAATCAAATTTTAATTGTATATTTTTGTTTAGGAAAATTTTTTTCTATTTTTAGAAGTCACATTCCAAAATTGCATTTGTTATTAATAGTTCAAGCTTCCAATATATTATTTTATTCAATTTATTATTTTACAATGTAAATAAAATTTTAATTGTACATTTTTGTGGAGGAAATTTTTTTTTTTTTATTTTTAATAGTCACATCACAAGATTGCATTTGTTATTGATAATTGAAGCTTCCAATATTATTTTATACAATTTATTATTTTACAATGTGAATAAAATTTTAATTGTTGATATTTGCACATTTTTGTGGGAAGAAAGAAATATTTTTTTCATTTTTAGAAGTCACACCACAAAATTGCATTTGTTATTGATAATTGAAACTTCCAATATTATTTTAAACAATTTACAAATTCCTGGATATTTATAATTTTAAGTATATTGAATTTAGAAATGAATAAAATTTTAATTACAAGCATTTATACATTTTTGTGGGGGGAAAAAAATATTTTTCTTATTTTTCTTATTTTACCACAAAATTGCATTTGTTATTGATAGTTGAAGCTTCCAAAATATTATTTTACCCAATTTATTATTTTACAATGTGAATAAAATTTTAATTGTAGATATTTGCACATTTATATGGGGAGAAAAAAATATTTTTTTTTATTTTTAAAAGTCATACCACAAAATTGCATTTGTTATTGATAGTTGAAGCTTCCAATAATATTTTAAACAATTTACAAATACCTGGATATTCTTAATTTTAAGTATATTGAATTTAGAAATGAATAAAATTTTAATTACAAGCATTTATACATTTTTGTGGGGGGAAAAAAATATTTTTCTTATTTTTCTTATTTTACCACACAATTGCATTTGTTATTGATAGTTCAAGCTTTCAATATATTATTTTATACAATTTATTATTTTACAATGTGAATAAAATTTTAATTGTTGATATTTGCACATTTTTGTGGGGACAAAAAAATATTTTTTTTTATTTTTAGAAGTCACACCACAAAATTGCATTTGTTATTGATAATTGAAGCTTCCAATATTATTTTGAACAATTTACAAATTCCTGGATATTTTTAATTCTAAGTATATTGAATTTAGAAATTAATAAAACTTTACTTATAGGTATCTAAACATTTTTGTGGGGGGAAAAAAATATTTTTCTTAATTTTCTTATTTTACCACAAAATTGCATTTGTTATTGATAGTTCAAGCTTCCAATATATTATTTGACACAATTTATTATTTTGCAATTTGAATAAAATTTGAATTATTGATATTTGCACATTTTTGTGGGAAGAAAGAAATATTTTTGTTATTTTTAGAAGTCACATCACAAAATTGCATTTGTTATTGATAATTGAAGCTTCCAATACTATTTTACAATGTGAATAAAATTTTAATTGTATATTTTTGTTTATGAAAATTTTTTTTTATTTTTAGAAGTCACATCACAAAATTGCATTTATTATTCATAATTGAAGCTTCCAATATTATTTTACCCAATTTACAAATTCCTCGATATTTTCAATTCTAAATAAATTGAATTCAGAAATAAATAAAATTTCAATTATAAGCATTTATACATTTTTGTGAGGGGGGTGTTAATAATTGAAGCTTCCAATATTATTTTACCCAATTTACAAATTCCTCGATATTTCTAATTCTAAATAAATTGAAATCAGAAATGAATAAAATTTCAATTATAAGCATTTATACATTTTTATATGTGTTTGGGGGGGGTCATTTTTCCATTTTTAAAAATCACCCCACAAAATTGCATTTATTTTTGATAATTGAAGCTTCCAATATTACTTTAAACAATTTACAAATTCCTCAATATTTCTAATTCTAAATAAATTGAAATCAGAAATAAATAAAATTTCAATTATAAGCATTTATACATTTTTGTGAGGGTGGTGTTAAAAATTGAAGCTTCCAATATTATTTTACCCAATTTACAAATTCCTCAATATTTCTAATTCTAAATAAATTGAAATCAGAAATGAATAAAATTTCAATTATAAGCATTTATACATTTTTGTGGAGGGGGTGTTAATAATTGAAGCTTCCAATATTATTTTACCCAATTTACAAATTCCTCAATATTTCTAATTCTAAATAAATTGAAATCAGAAATAAATAAAATTTCAATCATAAGCATTTATACATTTTCATGTGTGTGTGTGTGGGGGGGGTCATTTTTCCATTTTTAAAAATCACCCCACAAAATTGTATTTATTTTTGATAATTGAAGCTTCCAATATTACTTTAAACAATTCACAAATTCCTCAATATTTATAATTTCAAGTAAATTGAATTTAGAAATAAATAAAATTTCAATTATAAGCATTTATACATTTTTGTGGAGGGGGGTGTTAATAATTGAAGCTTCCAATATTATTTTACCCAATTTACAAATTCCTCGATATTTTCAATTCTAAATAAATTGAATTCAGAAATAAATAAAATTTCAATTATAAGCATTTATACATTTTTGTGAAGTGGGTATTGATAATTGAAACTTCCAATATTATTTTACCCAATTTACAAATTCCTCAATATTTCTAATTCTAAATAAATTGAAATCAGAAATGAATAAAATTTTAATCATAAGCATTTATACATTTTTATATGTGTTTGGGGGGGGGGGACATTTTTCCATTTTTAAAAATCACCCCACAAAATTGCATTTATTTTTGATAATTGAAGCTTCCAATATTACTTTAAACAATTTACAAATTCCTCGATATTTTTAATTCTAAATAAATTGAATTCAGAAATAAATAAAATTTCAATTATAAGCATTTATACATTTTTGTGAAGTGGGTATTGATAATTGAAACTTCCAATATTATTTTACCCAATTTACAAATTCCTCAATATTTCTAATTCTAAATAAATTGAAATCAGAAATGAATAAAATTTCAATTATAAGCTTTATACATTTTTGTGGAGGGGGTGTTAATAATTGAAGCTTCCAATATTATTTTACCCAATTTACAAATTCCTCAATATTTCTAATTCTAAATAAATTGAATTCAGAAATAAATAAAATTTCAATCATAAGCATTTATACATTTTTATATGTGTGTGTGGGGGGGGACATTTTTCCATTTTTAAAAATCACCCCACAAAATTGCATTCGTCATTAATAGTTATCCAAAAAAACAAAGACTCCGTAAAACAATCGAATTGTGTAGGCTTCAACGAGATTTCTCGATCGGCCATTCCGCAAAGCGAGATTGCATTGGCGCGGGACGAGCCTAGAGTTGTAAGTCTCTCACACGACAGCGATCCAGCGATACATTGCATGCATTGCACGCGCGTCCCAGGAGCCGTTGCACGTCGCGTATAATATCGGTGAATTAGCGACGTGCGTTAGTTCTAATTAGACCGGATTCGCGATCCCTTTTACCCGTCGGAGGATCGATACTACGACAATGCATCGAGGCCCCATCGGTGCACGCGTCGGCCGGCCGAAACCGCCGCTGTGGTTTCCTTTCCCAAACAGATCAGTCGCGAAACGTCGAACACGGTTCCCGTCAATGGTGGGGGGCGTGTCTCGATCCCCCCCCTCCGGCAGAAACTTGTCAACCGTCGGAGAACACATCGACGGGGCACCACGTTTCGTCTCGTTACAATCTGCGGCAAGGAGGGGGGCTCTTGAACCAGGAAATCTATGGGATAACTTTAATCGATGGTGGGGGGGGGGGGCCCCTCAGGTCGATTTTAGGGTTCCTCGAACCGCCTAAACTTATTACCATACAATCGAACGACCAACGTTTCCCGTTCGATTCCAATCGAGGCGATAACGGAACTATTTTGGCGATAAAAAGTGCCTGGGAGTGCAATTTTGTACGAATGATGGGGCTATTTTTGGCTATTTTTGGCTATTTTTGGGGATGTTTTATGGGTTGTTTGTGAGTACTATGATTCGATGGAGCATGTTTGGGATAGTGAAATTTGTTTTGTTTCTCGTTAAAATCACTGGTAGTTAGTTTTGTGAGGTTAGAGGCGACGCTAGCGCTGCATATGCGCGAGGTGGCTGCGCAAGAGACCATCAGCCATCTTGATTACGAAAATGAAAGAGTATTTGGTGGTCCAAAGGGTATCAAACTAAATCCCAAAATTCCTAAACTTTTTCTAATACATTTATTCAATATTTAAAGACATTTTGAGACGAAAATATCTAATAAATTTTGGAGAGAGAGAGTTAAAGGAAGAATTACTCAGTAAAATTTGTTCTATTTTTCGTTAAAATCACTCTCAGTCTTTTTTGTGAAATTACAGGCGACGCTAGCGACGCCAACGGCGCTGCATATGCGCGAGGTGGCTGCGCAGAAGACCATCCACCATCTTGATTACGAAAGTAAAAGCATATTTGATCGTCCAAAGGGTATCAAACTAAATCCCAAAATTCCTAGACTTTTTCTAATAGATATATCCAATATTTAAAAACATTCTGAAGCAGAATATTTAATAAATCTTAGAGAGAGAGAGTTAGGGAAAGAATTATTCAATAAAATTTGTTCTATTTCTCGTTAAAATCACTCTCAGTCATTTTTGTGAAGTTAGAAGCGACGCTAGCGCTGCATATGCGCGAGGTGGCTGCGCAGAAGACCATCCACCATCTTGATTACGAAAGTAAAAGCATATTTGATCGTCCAAAGGGTATCAAACTAAATCCCAAAATTCCTAGACTTTTTCTAATACATTTATTCAATATTTAAAGACATTTTGAGACGAAAATATCTAATAAATTTTGGAGAGAGAGTTAAAGGAAGAATTATTCAGTAAAATTTGTTCTATTTCTCGTTAAAATCACTCTCAGTCATTTTTGTGAAGTTAGAGGCGACGCTAGCGCTGCATATGCGCGAGGTGGCTGCGCAGAAGACCATCCACCATCTTGATTACGAACGTAAAAGCATATTTGATCGTCCAAAGGGTATCAAACTAAATCCCAAAATTCCTAGACTTTTTCTAATACATTTATTCAATATTTAAAGACATTTTGAGACGAAAATATCTAATAAATTTTGGAGAGAGAGTTAAAGGAAGAATTATTCAGTAAAATTTGTTTTATTTCTCGTTAAAATCACTCTCAGTCATTTTTATGAAATTAGAAGCGACGCTAGCGCTGCATATGCGCGAGGTGGCTGCGCAGGAGACCATCAGCCATCTTGTTTACGAAAGTAAAAGCATATTTAATCGTCCAAAGGGTATCAAACTAAATCCCAAAATTCCTAGACTTTTTCCAATACACATATTCAATATTTAAAAACATTCTGAAGCAGAATATTTAATAAATCTTAGAAAGAGAGAGTTAGGGGAAGAATTATTCAGTAAAATTTGTTCTATTTCTCGTTAAAATCACTCTCAGTCATTTTTGTGAAGTTAGAGGCGACGCTAGCGCTACATATGCGCGAGGTGGCTGCGCAGAAGACCATCCACCATCTTGATCACGAAAATAAAAGCATATTTGTTGGTACAAAGGGTATCAAACTAAATCCCAAAATTCCTAGACTTTTCCTAATAGATATATTCAATATTTAAAAACATTCTAAAACAGAATATTTAATAAATCTTAGAAAGAGAGAGTTAGAGAAAGAATTATTCAGTAAAATTTGTTTTATTTCTCGTTAAAATCACTCTCAGTCATTTTTGTGGAGTTAGAGGCGACGCTAGCGCTGCATATGCGCGAGGTGGCTGCGCAGAAGACCATCAGCCATCTTGATTACGAAAGTAAAAGCATATTTGATCGTCCAAAGGGTATCAAACTAAATTTCAAAATTCCTAGACTTTTTCCAACACACATATCTTATATTTAAAAACATTCTAAAACAGAATATTTAATAAATCTTAGAAAGAGAGAGTTAGAGGAAGAATTATTCAGTAAAATTTGTTATATTTCTCGTTAAAATCACTCTCAGCCACTTTTATGAAATTACAGGCGACGCTAGCGACGCCAACGGCGCTGCATATGCGCGAGGTGGCTGCGCAGAAGACCACCCACCATCTTGATCACGAAAATGAAAGCGTATTTCCTCGTCCAAAGGGTACCAAACTAAAACCCAAAATTCATAGACCTTTTCCAACACACATATGCAATATTTAAAAACATTTTGAAACAAAATATCTAATAAATCTTGAAAAGAGAGTTAGAGGAAGAATTATTCAGTAAAATTTGTTATATTTCTCGTTAAAATCACTCTCAGCCACTTTTATGAAATTACAGGCGACGCTAGCGACGCCAACGGCGCTGCATATGCGCGAGGTGGCTGCGCAGAAGACCATCAGCCATCTTGATCACGAAAATGAAAGCGTATTTCCTCGTTCAAAGGGTACCAAACTAAATCCCAAAATTCCTAGACTTTTTCCAGCACACATATCCAATATTTAAAAACATTTTGAAACAAAATATCTAATAAATCTTGAAAAGAGTTAAAAGAAGAATTATTCCTCATCTTCTCCAATAAATATAAACTGAAATATGACCCTAAGCCACATTAATACAGTATAAGATTTTATCAAGATTGTTTTCAGAGTTTGATTTTTAAAAATTCAAGGCGTATGGCAGTTTTCACGAGTGTTGAAGTTCTTTGGCGGGTGCGAAATCCCTCGTTATGCATCGACCGGGGAAGTTTCAATCGTCCATTACGGCAAATGGGAGACGCGGGCTTGTCGCGGCTGAATTATTGATTCAAAGTGATCGTTATCCGCGCGCGCGAGCGCGAATAGTCGGTTTCCTTGTCGCGGAGACAAACTAGCCAAGTTTCTTTAATCTTAAAGATAGAATTTTAGCGTGGAATTAAGTAAACTAAATTTAATAACTAAATTTACGCAAACTGTGCAAAAATATAATTTATTTACAAGCTTTCTGAGACGTTTTTTCTGTTAAAATTTCTTATAATAATCGATAGAACTTTCTTCTATTTTTTCTGATACTTTCTATGTCATAAGGAACATAAAATACAATATTTCGACATATAGGCGAGCCCCAGTTTCGAGCATTAAGCGAGGGAATATTGCACTCCATGCAACTTTTGCAAATATTCTATTTATTATCTTTTTTATTTCTAAGTTACATATTCTCAATGTGTATGCTATAATTAAACAGAAAATTTTTGGAATGAAAATTTATTTTTTCGAAAAATTGCAACGAAGATCCAACCTTCTAACCTTTCCAAAATTCCAACCTTAATATAAAGTCACATACACTCAGAATTAAATTAGAATTGAAGGAGATTGAAAGTTGATTTCTTGTAATATTAACAAACAATAAAAGATTATACAGAAATGTAATTTATTTACAAGTTTTTTTAGACGTTCGTTTCTGTTACAATTTGTTATAATAATCGATAGAATTTTCTTCTATTTTTTCTGATACTTTCTATGTCATAAGGAACATAAAATACAATATTTCGACATATAGGCGAGCCCCAGTTTCGAGCATTAAGCGAGGGAATATTGCACTCCATGTAACTTTTGAAAATATTCTATTAATTATCTTTTTTATTTCTAAGTTACATATTCTCAATGTGTATGCTATAATTAAACAAAAAATTTTTGGAATGAAAATTTATTTTTTCGAAAAATTCTAACGGAAGTGTCTATTACTAGCTCCAAGAATTTTCTTTGATATTAATGAACCAGAATTAGAAAACTCGTTGACCAAATATTACCAAAAGATTGAAGTCACTTTTATGTCACAAAATGGCCATAAAAGAATCTAGAAAATTAATTTATTTACAAGAAAGTTCTCTGAGACTTTTGTTTGTGTTATAATTTGTTTCAATTCAATTTATCGCCTCCATAATAATTAATACTTCTTTTGAGGTCATAAGGAACATAAAATACAATATTTCGACATATAGGCGAGCCCCAGTTTCGAGCATTAAGCGAGGGAATATTGTACTCCATGTAACTTTTGCAAATATTCTATTAATTACGTATCTTTTTTATTTCTAAATTATATATTTTTAATGTGTATGTTATAATTAAATAAAAAACAGTTGAAATGAGAATTAACTAATTTTCTTCAAAATTAATCAACTAAAATTTGAGGATTCGTTATTTTTAAATACAGATTGGTAGTATATTAGAAATAAAAATTATATTTGGTTGAAAAACGCTTAATAATTGTTGCAAAATTCTCTTGTAAATGGATCGTACAGTTTCTGAAGATGTTTACAAAAGTGATATATTGCTTTCGAGTGCCAGAAGGATCCCCTTTTGGCCTGAAAACGGCGAATTAACGGAAATGACGTCTCTGTCGCTGTCGGTGCGTGGATTCTGGCTCAAAGAGTGGGCTCCGCGAGCCAGTGACGTCCATTTCGACCGGTCGTTTGAAGGATTTCTACCGACGAAGCGATCAAATAACTGGACAGCGCGTGATTTTAAACGCTCGACGCCCACGCGACCGCCTACGTTATAACGTTATTTTTATGCTATAAACACACTTGGTTTTGTAAACCAACGACTCAATGAAATCCTCCAAGTGGACCGCGGAAATTTAGAATAGTGTGACGAGAGCATTCTTCGAGTGTAGGTCAAGTTAAATTTTTTAGAAACCTTGCATCGAGTTTTTTGAACTTTATTATAATGATATAGAATTTTTGAATTTTGTAATGAAATACAATTTTGAATTTTATAATGAAATATAATTTTGAATTTTGTAATCGAATATAATTTTGAATTTTATAATGAAATATAATTTTGAATTTTGTAATGAAATATAATTTTGAATTTTATAATGAAATATAATTTTGAACTTTATTATAATGATATAGAATTTGAATTTTGTAATGAAATAAAATTTTGAATTTTATAATGAAATATAATTTTGAATTTTGTAATGAAATATAATTTTTGAATTTTGTACTGAAATACAATTTTGAATTTTATAATGAAATACAATTTTAAATCTTATTATGAAATGCAGTTTTGAATTTTATAATGAAATATAATTTTGAACTTTACTATAATGATATAGAATTTTGAATTTTATAATGAAATGCAGTTTTGAATTTTATAATGAAATATAATTTTGAATCTTATAATATAATAAAATTTTCAACTTTATAATGAAATAAAATTTTGAATTTTATAATGAAATATAATTTTGAATGTTATAATGAAACAAAATTTTGAACATTATTATAATTATATAGAATTTTGAATTCTGTAATGAAATACAATTTTTGAATTTTGTACTGAAATACAATTTTGAATCTTGTAATATAATAAAATTTTCAATTTTATAATAAAATAAAATTTTCAATTTTATAATAAAATAAAATTCTCAATTTTATAATGAAATAAAATATTCAATTTTATTACAATGAAATAAAATTTTGAATTTTCTAATGAAATATAATTTTGAATGTTATAATGAAACAAAATTTTGAACTTTATTATAATTATATAGAATTTTGAATTCTGTAATGAAATACAATTTCGAATTTTATAATGAAATACAATTTTGAATCTTCTAATATAATAAAATTTTGAATTCTATAATGAAATAAAATTTTGAACTTTATTATAATTATATAGAATTTTGAATTCTGTAATGAAATACAATTTCGAATTTTATAATGAAATACAATTTTGAATCTTCTAATATAATAAAATTTTGAATTCTATAATGAAATAAAATTTTTGAATGTTATAATGAAACAAAATTTTGAACTTTATTATAATTATATAGAATTTTGAATTTTGTAATGAAATACAATTTCGAATTTTATAATGAAATAAAATTTTGAACTTTATTATAATGAAATAGAATTTTTGAATTTTGTACTGAAATACAATTTTGAATTTTATAATGAAATACAATTTTAAATCTTATGAAATGCAGTTTTGAATTCTATAATGAAATAAAATTTTGAATATAATAATGAAACAAAATTTTGAACTTTATAATGTAATATAATTTTGAATTGTATAATGAAATACAATTCTGAATTTTATAATATAACAAAATTTTGAATTTTATAATGAAATAAAATTTTGAATTTTAAAATGAAATATAATTTTGAACTTTATTATAATGATATAGAATTTTGAATTTTTGTAATGAAATAACATTTTGAATTTTATAATGAAATATAATTTTGAATCTTATAATGAAATATAATTTTGAATGTTATAATGAAACAAAATTTTGAACTTTATTATAATTATATAGAATTTTGAATTTTGTAATGAAATACAATTTCGAATTTTATAATGTAATACAATTTTGAATCTACTAAAATAATACAATTTTGAATTTTATATTGAAATACAATTTTGAATGTTCTAATGAAATGAAATTTTGAATTTTAATATAATGAAATAGAATTTTTGAATTTCATAATGAAACACAATTTGGAATTTTATAATAAAATGCAATTTTGAATTGAATATTGAAATACAATTTTAAATTTAAAAATAAAATATAATTTATAATCTTATAATGTAATAAAATTTTGAATTTTATAATGAAATACAATTTTGAACTTTATTATAATGATATAGAATTTTGAAAATTTGTAATGAAATAACATTTTGAATTTTATAATGAAATATAATTTTGAATCTTATAATGAAATATAATTTTGAATGTTATAATGAAACAAAATTTTGAACTTTATTATAATTATATAGAATTTTGAATTTTGTAATGAAATACAATTTCGAATTTTATAATGTAATACAATTTTGAATCTACTAAAATAATACAATTTTGAATTTTATATTGAAATACAATTTTGAATGTTCTAATGAAATGAAATTTTGAATTTTAATATAATGAAATAGAATTTTTGAATTTCATAATGAAACACAATTTGGAATTTTATAATAAAATGCAATTTTGAATTGAATATTGAAATACAATTTTAAATTTAAAAATAAAATATAATTTATAATCTTATAATGTAATAAAATTTTGAATTTTATAATGAAATACAATTTTGAATTGTATAATCTAATAAAATTTTGAATGTTATAATGAAATAAAATTTTGAATTTTACTATAATGAAAGAAAATTTTATACTTTATCATAATGAAAGAAAATTTTGAACTTTATTATAATGAAATAGAATTTTGAATTTTATAATAAAATACACTTTTGAATCTGATATTGAAATACAATTTTGAATCTTATAATGAAATACAATTTTGAATTTTATAACAAAATATAATTTTGAGTCTTATTATGAAACAATTTTTGACTTTTATAATAAAATACAATTTTGAACCTTATAACATAATAAAATTTTGAATTTTATAGTGAAATAACATTTGAAATTTTATAATGAAATTCTGTTTTGATTTCTAATATTAAAATACAAGACAGGATGAATTGAAATTATAATAGTAAAAATTATCGTCAAATATTAGAACCCATAAAACGAATTAACTCTATTTTAATTTCAAATCACAAATTTTATGATTGTATTTTTAGTATAAAATTGCTAGCTTCGACAATGCTAGAATCCTGAAATATTTAATATATCATTTCAAATAAATGAAAATCGAATTCGTTTCAAAAAAATGTTCCCAAAAAAATGTCACGACAACCTGAAATTTACTTCGTTTCTATGGGATGCAAAAGACGCTTAGGCAGTCGAGTATAATGATGGATTTACGGCTGAAACGAATCGTGTATGCGTACCGATGCGACTGGAAAGCGATACGCGGCAGTCGCAGAGACATTTCAACTTAATCTCCTCGGAGATGACCTACTTCTGTTTCGACTACACAAAAATTCGAACTAGCATTAACCCATGACATCTATCAATCATCCAACAGTGTCGTCGTGTCGCACCGTGGAATTTATGAATCATATTTATTAGCAATGGCGTCCTCTATTCGTCGATCAAAGGTTCGAGTCATCTTCAAAAATTCACCAAAATATCTACGAACTATCCAAACCAAAAATATTAAAATAAAATACTCAAAATAAACAAAATTATACAGACACAGAAATATAAATTCAAAAACTATAGTTTCACCAATTTTTAAAATTTTTCATTTGCAATTTTTAAATCTATCTCGATAAATGTGATTTATATTCCCCAAAATAATCGATTGAAACCTATCAGAGCTCAAAATTGATATAGTTTAACCAAAAATTCATTTCTGAATATTTAAAAAATTATCTACCAACAAATAAAAATTAAATTGAAAAAATAGAGCTGTATGAATTTCAAAAAATTCATTTGCACTTTATAGGTTATCTCAAAATCACAAATCTCTTTAATTAGTAATTTTTACATTTAATTAACTAACTTAATATGATTCATATTCCCCAGATGATCAGTTGAAATCTATTAAAAAATTGATACATCTCAAAAATTTATTTCTGAATATTTTTCCACAGTTTTCGCGGTTAAATTAATTTTACAAAATTAAAAATATTCATGATCCAGTTTTTGCACGATCTAAATACCGCCGAATGGCCAAACATAATTACTTATTCGCGATCGAGAATTTTGTTTCGCGGACCGATGCGCGGCGGCGAAAGCGACGCGCGGCGATTCACTTCTCACGCGATCCGTTTCAACGACGATTTCGTGGGTTTCATGGCCCACAAAAGAACGAGAATCCAAGTCTTTTTGACTACAGAAACTCGATAATCGATATTTTTATTTAGGGTATCGACGAGGACGATAATTAAATTTTTAATTTGCGGTACCCTTTGAACGTGGAAGTTTCTTTCGATACTTTTTATACTCATCGTACTTTCTTTGAAGAGACTCCACGCATATTTCATGTTATTTTGTTCGATGGACGTTGACTATGTTTGTTTATTAAACTATGGCTCGGTTTATTTTTGAGGATTATAGGGAAGTTTAATGGTTTTGGAAATTTCTGCGCCTTGGATCGCTGAAAATGGGTCATATCGTGCGTACTAACAGAGCATAATTATTCTCAGTCGTCTGAATATGCAAACATTGGAAGCTCGTGGGAAAATGGTGGATGGTGTCTTCCTTCTTCAAATTAATTGTCAAATAAATTACCCTGCCCCCCTCCCGGAGTTAATAAAATTTAATGCTCGACTGCCATATTTAGTGGTGGCTATTATCCGTGGCTTCGTTGCGTTCATTTTTTTTTTTTTTTTTTAATAATATATATTAGCTTGATGTATGTGGAACAAAATGGCGATTCGACTGATTTTATATCGAAATTAAATTTTGTTTCACATTAGAGGGATGCAAGTTTATTCATTTTATGATAATGTATACGTTAGTATAGAATAGTGTTCGTCTTTGATATAATTTAAAATGTTTGGAAATGTGGAAAACTATTTTTAAAAAATTTGATTGGCGAAATTAAGTGGAATATCGTTTGAGTTTGAAGGGGATGAAAGCGAGAAAAAATGAGGAATTGAAAACTCTGTATGTCATCATGAAAATAAAAATTGTTAATTATAAAAATTTCACAATGTAATATATATCTATATATATAATTTTTAATGCAATGTGTGAATCGAAAGGGGTTGAAATTATGAAAAAAAATAAGAAATTGAAAACCTATATGTCTTTACAAAAATAACAATTTTTAAATATAATTGTTCCACAATATAATAATATATATTCATATATAATTTTTAATGTATATAATGTCTAAATTCTGAAGGGGTTAAAATCACGAAAAAATGAGAAATTAAAAATCCTATATATCATAACAAAAATAACAATTTTTAAATACAAAAATCTCAAAATACAATATATGTATATCTATATATATAATTTTGAATGTAATTTGTAAATTGAAAGGGGTTGAAATCACGAAAAAATAGAAAATTAAAATTCTCACAATGCAATATATATCCATTTATAATTTTTAATGTGCATAATGTTTAATTCTGAAGGGGTTGAAATCACGAAAAATTAAAAAATTCAAAAGTTTGTATATCATCACAAAAATAAAAATTGTTAAATACAAAAATCTTTTAATGGGAGATTCTAGAGGCCAAAATAAGACGAAAATCAAGAATATCAATTTGTTGATGGAGGCTTCGTTAAAAATTTATTAAAAAATTAAATTAAAAAATATCGAATCGTTTTAAAAAAATTATTTTTAGTTGCAGGGGTCGATTACAATCACTTTTGGTCATTACACATACCCCCGAAATCCTACGCATTTTCGAGAAAAAAATTCATTACCGAAAATCTAATTTGAGGCCGAAAATGGTTCCCCGAAATTTCATGCAAATCTTTAAAACGTCATAACTCTTGAACGGATTGGACGATTTTAATGTTTAAAAAAGCAAACTACGCGTATTTTGATGGAGAATATGTATAAATCGCAAAAATATCCGAAAAGTTGATTCTTGAGCCCGCAAAATAAGAAAAACCCTGTAAAAATGGTCCAATTTTCAAACAGCCATAACTCCTACGATTGTGAATATATTTCAATGAAACTTTTTTCTGAAGTAGAGCTCATGGGTACCTACAAAAAAGTATTAGACAACTTTTCTGTAGGACGTCAAACAAAATTACTAAAAATGAAAAACGAATTTTTAAGGAAAATCGATAGGGGGTAGGTGCCTAAAAAAATTATTCTCGGTTGCAGGGGTCAATTACAATCATTTTTGGTGAATAGACATACTCTCGAAATCCTATTCACTTTCGAGAAAAAAATTCAAGAAGGTGCCTAAATTTTTCGACAAAATTAAAAAATTTCAAATCGTTCTGGAAAAATTATTTTCGTTTGCGGGGGTCAATTACAATCATTTTTGGTCAATAGACATACCCTCGAAATCCTACCCACTATCTAGAAAAAAATTATTATATACATCCATATATAATTTTTAATGTAGATAATATCTAAATCGAGAACGGTTGAAATAACGAAAAAATAGAAAATTGAAAATTAAAAATGTCACTACAAAAATAAAAATTTTTAAATACAAAAATCTCAGAATATAATATATATCTATATATAATTTTTAATGTAAATAATATCTAAATCAGAAGGGGTTGAAATAACGAAAAAATAGAAAATTGAAAATATCATCACAAAAATAAAAATTCTTAACTATAAAAATCTCACAATACAATTTATACATCAATATATAATTTTTAATGTAGATAATATGTAAATCGAAAGGGGTTGAAATAACGAAAAAATAGAAAATTGAAAATTAAAAATATCATCACAAAAATAAAAATTTTTAAATACAAAAATCTCAGAATATAATATATATCCATATATAATTTTCAATGTAGATAATATCTAAATTCTGAGGGGGTTGAAATCACGAAAAAATAAAAAATTAAAAATCTTTTCCATCACCACAAAAATAAAAATTCTTAACTATAAAAATCTCACAATACAATTTATACATCCATATATCATTTTTAATGTAAATAATATCTAAATTCTGAGGGGGTTGAAATCACGAAAAAAATAAAAAATTCAAAAGTCTGCATATCCCCACAAAAATAAAAATTCTTAACTATAGAAATCTCACAATACAATTTATATATCCATATATCATTCTTAATGTACACAATGTCTAAATTCTGAGGGGGTTGAAAACACAAAAAAATTAAAAATTGAAAATCTTCTCCATCACCACAAAAATAAATATCGTTAAATACAAAAATCTCACACTATAATATATATCCATATATCATTTTTAATGTAAATAATATCTAAATTCTGAGGGGGTTGAAATCACAAAAAAATACAAAATTGAAAATCTTCTCCATCACCACAAAAATAAAAATTCTTAACTATAAAAATCTCACAATACAATTTATACATCCATATATAATTTTTAATGTAAATAATATCTAAATTCTGAGGGGGTTGAAAACACAAAAAAATTAAAAATTAAAAATCTTCTCCATCACCACAAAAATAAATATCGTTAAATACAAAAATCTCACACTATAATATATATCCATATATAATTTTTAATGTAAATAATATCTAAATTCTGAAGGGGTTGAAATCACAAAAAAATACAAAATTCAAAAGTCTGCATATCACCACAAAAATAAAAATTCTTAACTATAAAAATCTCACAATACAATTTATACATCCATATATCATTTTTAATGTAAATATCTAAATTTTGAGGGGGTTGAAATCACGAAAAAAATAAAAATTAAAAATCTTCTCCATCACCACAAAAATAAATATCGTTAAATACAAAAATCTCACACTATAATATATATCCATATATAATTTTTAATGTAAATAATATCCAAATTCTGAGGGGGTTGAAATCACAAAAAAATTAAAAATTAAAAATCTTCTCCATCACCACAAAAATAAAAATTCTTAACTATAAAAATCTCACAATACAATTTATACATCCATATATAATTTTTAATGTACACAATGTCTAAATTCTGAGGGGGTTGAAATAACAAAAAAATAAAAAATTGAAAATTGAAAATGTCACCACAAAAATAAAAATTCTTAAATACAAAAATCTCAGAATATAATATATGTATATCTATATATAATTTTTAATGTAAATAATGTCTAAATTCTGAAGGGGTTGAAAACACGAAAAAATAAAAAATTCAAAAGTCTATATATCACCACAAAAATAAAAATTCTTAGCTATAGAAATCTCACAATACAATTTATACATCCATATATCATTTTTAATGTAAATAATATCTAAATTCTGAGGGGGTTGAAATCACGAAAAAAATACAAAATTCAAAACCCTGTACATCACCACAAAAATAAATATCGTCAAATACAAAAATCTCAAACTATAAAATAATCTATATTTTTCAATATACTGGCCACCATGTCAAACAATTTTCAATCACTCAAAAAAAACTACAAAAAAACTACAAAACCGAATGAGGAGAGGAATCTACCAAAAATTTAATCTCGTTCGATCCAATCGATATGTATCGCTCGTCTCGATCTCGATACTATCTCTCGGGTTCTCGATTCGCATCGAACCGTTCGAGAACGTCGTTTCGCGAGTCGTGCGAGTAATTGCAAGAATCGAGGCAACATTTTTGAATGACATTTCGATGCTCCGCGCCCGGAAACGTGAAAATTTCGCGGCTCGATCGTGCTTTATCGCCGTGGCGGCGAGATAGCGAAAGGTCGCGCGACTTCTGCGCTCGTTACTGTCCATCCATTTTCCTATTACTCCGACGCGATAAAATTACGTAAACCCTCGTTTAATTTCGTCGACGAGATTCCGAGCTGCAAAGCAACAACGACGGCCTTGTCGTCCCGCTTTTCCCGCCACTTATTTTTATACAAATCTCGACAATTTCTCGAATCTGACGAGACCTTTCTTCTTGGAGTAAAATTCTTTTTCTTTTGGGGGTTAAATTATTGTTATTATTGTGTTCAGATCTGTGGGCATTTTATAGTTTCGAGGTTATGTTTCAGGGAATTTTTTGTAGAATGTGTGTGTTTTATAGTTTTGAGGTTATGTTTCGATGAATTTTTTGTAGAATGTGTGTGTTTTATAGTTTCGAGGTTATGTTCCAACGAATATTTTCTAGAATATGTGTATTTTATATTTTTGAGGTTATGTTCCAACTAATATTTTCTAGAATTCTTTCTCGTTTTGGGATTGAATGACTGTGTTCAGATTTGTGTGTATTTTATATTTTTGAGGTTATATTACAATGAATATATTCTAGAATATGTGCATTTTATATTTTCGAGGTTATGTTTCAACAAATCTTTTTTAGCATTTTTTTTCGTTTTGGGGTTAAATAATTGTGTTCAGATTTGTGGGCATTTTATAGTTTCGAGGTTATGTTTCAGGGAATTTTTTTGGAGAATGTGTGTGTTTTATAGTTTTGAGGTTATGGTCCAACGAATATATTCTGGAATTCTTTTGAATGGTTGTGTTCAGATTTGGGTGTATTTTATAGTTTCGAGGTTAGGTTTCGATGAATTTTTTGTAGAATGTGTGTGTTTTATAGTTTTGAGGTTATGTTCCAACGAATATTTTCTAGAATATGTGTATTTTATATTTTTGAGGTTATGTTCCAACTAATATTTTCTAGAATTCTTTCTCGTTTTGGGATTGAATGACTGTGTTCAGATTTGTGTGTATTTTATATTTTTGAGGTTATATTACAATGAATATATTCTAGAATATGTGCATTTTATATTTTCGAGGTTATGTTTCAACAAATCTTTTTTAGCATTTGTTTTCGTTTTGGGGTTAAATAATTGTGTTCAGATTTATGGGCATTCTATAGTTTCGAGGTTATGTTTCAGGAAATTTTTTGTAGAATGTGTGTGTTTTGTAGTTTTGAGGTTACGTTCAATTCTTTTTTAGACAAATCTTATCTAGAATTTGTTTTTGTTTTGGGATTGAATAATTGTGTTCAGATTTGTGTGTACTTTATAGTTTCGAGGTTATGTTTCAATGAATTTTTTGTAGAATGTGTGTATTTTATATTTTTGAGGTTATGTTTCATCGAATATTTTCTAGAATTTTTTTTCGTTTTGGGATTGAATAATTGTGTTCAGATTTGTGTGTATTTTATGTTTTTGAGGTGATGTTTCAATGAATTTTTTGTGGAATGTGTGTGTTTTATAGTTTTGAGGTTATGTTCCAACGAATATTTTCTGGAATTCTTTTGAATGATTGTGTTCAGATTTGTGTGTATTCTATATTTTTGAGGTTATGTTTCGATGAATTTTTTGTAGAATGTGTGTATTTTATATTTTTGAGGTTATGTTCCAACAAATCTTTTCTAAAATTCTTTTTCGTTTTGGGATTGAATAATTATCTTCAGACCTGTGTTTTTTATTTTATATTTTTGAGGTTATGTTTCAACGAATTTTTTCTAAAATGTGTGTATTTTATATTTTCGAGGTTATGTTTCATCGAATATTTTCTAGAATTCTTTTTCGTTTTAGGATTGAATAATTATGTTCATATTTGTGTGCATTTTATAGTTTCGAGGTTATGTTTCAATGAATCTTTTTTAAAATTCTTTTTCGTTTTGGGATTCAATAATTGTGACGAGACCTGTGTTTTTCATTTTATATTTTTGAGGTTATATTACAACGATTTTTTTCTATAATGTGTATATTTTATACTTTTGAGGTTATGTTCCAATGAATTTTTTCTATAATATGTGTATTTTACATTTTTGAGGTTATGTTCTAACGAATCTTTTGTAAAATTTTTTTTTCGTTTTAGGATTGAATAAATATATTCAGATTTATGTGTATTTTATATTTTTAAGGTTATGTTTCAACGAATCTTTCCTAGAATGTGTGCATTTTATATTTTTGAGGTTATGTTTCAACGAATCTTTTTTAAAATTCTTTTTCGTTTTGGGATTGAATAATTGTGTTCAGATTTATGTGTATTTCATATTTTTGAGGTTATGTTTAAATGAATTTTTTCTAGAATATGTATATTTTATATTTTTGAGGTTATGTTACAACAAATCTTTTTTAAAATTCTTTTTCGTTTTGGGATTGAATAATTGTGTTCAGATTTATGTGTATTTCATATTTTTGAGGTTATGTTTAAATGAATTTTTTCTAGAATGTTTGTATTTTATATTTTCGAGGTTATGTTTCAATGAATCTTTTTTAAAATTCTTTTTCGTTTTGGGATTGAATAATTGTGTTCAGATTTGTGTGTATTCTACATTTTTGAGGTTATGTTTCAACGAATATTTCCTAGAATGTTTGTATTTTATATTTTTGAGGTTATGTTCCAACGAAACGATAAATTTAGTGATCGATCGTTGGAATCGAGCCAGGAATTTGGAATTTATATTTTTATTTGAGAAAGAACGACTCAAGGTCACGATTTGGAAGTTTTGAGATCAATTTTGATATACTAGAATTATTAGTTCATTTTTTATGTATTTTGAGGGATCGAAAATATTAAAATAGCAAAAATATGATCTACAATTGTTATTTATTAAATTCTATCAGGATTTAAAATTGCATAAGTATTAAATTAGCAATGAAGAACATCGAAAATTGATTTCTGCAAATATTAACAAAAAACAAAAATCGAATTTATGTTATAAAATGGCTATAAAATATAATTTTTTACCTATTTTCAAGGATCAATTTTTCTTGATATTAAAATTGCAAAAATATGGCCTACAATTTTTATTTATTAAATTCCAACCTTAATATAAAATTACATACACTCAGTATTAAATTAGAAATAAAGAAGATTCAAAGTTGATTTCTTGTAATATTAACAAAAAGTAAAAGATTATACAAAACTCGAATTATACCAAAAAAATATTATTTATTTACAAGTTTTTTAAGACGTTTGTTTCTGTTATAATTTGTTACACTGATTGGTAGAATTTTTTCCTATTTTTTTTTATACTTTCAATGTCATAAAGAACGTACAATACATTGTTTCGACATATAGGCGGTCCCCAGTTTCGAGCATTAAACGAGGGAATATTGTACTCCATGTTACTTTTGCAAATATTCTATTAATTATGTATCTTTTTTATTTCTAAGTTATATATTCTCAATGTGTATATTATAATTAAACAAAAAACAGTTGGAATGAAGATTTATTTTTCTAAAAATTGCAACAAAGAATCCATTGCAGGGTCCAAAAATAAACAACCAATTTTCTTCGATATTAATAAACTAAAATTGCAAAATTCAATTAACAAATATTAAGAAAAAGCAAAAGCCATTTTTATGACACAAAATGGCCACAAAAAAAAATAAAAAACAGAAAATGAGAAATTCTAATATCTAAATATACTATAAATAAACAAAAAACAGTTGGAATGAAAATTAATTTTTCTAAAAATTGCAACAAAGAATCCAAAAATAAACAACCAATTTTCCTCGATATCAATAAACTAAAATTACAAATATTAACTAAAATTAAAAGCCACTTTTATGTTACAAAATGGCCCCCCAAAAATTTAGAAACATCCTTGCATCGATTATAATTACAATAAAAAAAATTAAAAATTCTAAAGACCAAATATATTAACAAAAAGCCAAATAAGCACTATGAAAATGAGACAAAGTATTTAAATAACATTTATGTGTGTATTATTTCTTTTTCCATTGCTATGGTCCACAACTGTAATAAAAGGAGTACTGTTGGAATCTCGATATTTGCATTCATCCCAAAAATGCGGACTTTTACGTTCGCAAGGGAACAATAGACCGTCGCTGGAGCGAGAAAATCTCGAAAAATGGCGTCCCCCCGTTCGAACGCGTCAAAGCTGTCGGCGAGGAACGAAGTGAAGATAATTCACAGCGACACGAGAAACTCGTATAAAAATCGTAATATCAAAATAGCTTCGAGCCTGGTAAAATTAGTCGTGATGACATAACATCAACAGCCACGCGAAGTTCTCGGTATCGTATCATTAATTTTTATCGAACGCCGCGCAGTTTGGATCAGTAAATTTGCAGCGAGCCGTTCCACTATTTACGTTCCTCAAGATTGGCTGCATGAAAATAGCTCGACATTCCGACAAGTTTATCGTTCGTGAAATGGAATGAAACGAATTCCTTTCAACTAAACAGTTAGAACGATCAATAACAAAGCTTAACGAAAATACGACGACCGAATTGGCTCGCCATTCAACCTTTACGCGATGAAAGGGGAAAATAATTTCGTATTTTAAATCGACATTTTCCTATACGAAACTCCGACTTCATTCGGGCAGGAAAAACCATTTTGTGAAGCTCGTTTTTGATTAATTTTTGGACTTCAAAGTGAGAAATAAATTTTCTTGAGAGTT
Organism: Colletes latitarsis; assembly: GCF_051014445.1. Lineage (NCBI taxonomy): Eukaryota > Metazoa > Arthropoda > Insecta > Hymenoptera > Colletidae > Colletes > Colletes latitarsis. The sequence goes on from NC_135145.1 coordinate 19,519,700, forward strand.
TGTAGTGATTGTTGTGAAGATTGAAGGATATAAAATGGCTGATTTTTTAAGTCGATTTTAGATTTATTTTTTTTTAGAATATGTTATTTTTATAGAAAGTTAATTTTGTGAAGCTCGTTTTTGATTAGTTTTTGGACTTCAAAGTGGGAAATAAATTTTCTTGAGAGTTTGTAGTGATTGTTGTGGAGATTGCAGGATATAAAATGGCTGATTTTTTAAGTCGATTTTAGATGTATTTTTCTTTTTAAAATATGTTATTTTTATAGAAAAACTATTTTGTGAAGCTCGTTTTTGATTAGTTTTTAGACTTGAAAGTGAGAAATAAATTTTCTTGAGTGTTTGTATTGATTGTTGTGGAGATTGAAGGATATAAAATGGCTGATTTTTTAAGTCGATTTTAGATATATTTTGTTTTGTCGAAATATGCTATTTTTATAGAAAGTCAACTTTGTGAAGCTCGTTTTTGATTAATTTTTGGACTTCAAAGTGGGAAATAAATTTTCTTGAGAGTTTGTATTGATTGTTGTGGAGATTGTAGGATATAAAATGGCTGAATTTTTAAGTCGATTTTAGATTTATTTTTCTTTTTAAAATATGTTATTTTTATAGAAAAACTATTTTGTGAAGCTCGTTTTGGATTAGTTTTTGGACTTTAAAGTGACTAATAAATTTTCTTGAGTTTATATTGATTGTTGTGGAGATTGCAGGATATAAAATGGCTGATTTTTTAAGTCGATTTTAGATTTATTTTTTTTTAGAATATGTTATTTTTATAGAAAGTTAATTTTGTGAAGCTCGTTTTTGATTAGTTTTTGGACTTCAAAGTGGGAAATAAATTTTCTTGAGAGTTTGTAGTGATTGTTGTGAAGATTGTAGGATATAAAATGGCTGATTTTTTAAGTCGATTTTAGATTTATTTTTTTTTTTTAAATATGTTATTTTTATAGAAAGTTAATTTTGTGAAGCTCGTTTTTGATTAATTTTTGGACTTGAAAGTGGGAAATAAATTTTCTTGAGAGTTTGTATTGATTGTTGTGGAGATTGAAGGATATAAAATGGCTGATTTTTTAAGTCGATTTTAGATATATTTTGTTTTGTCGAAATATGCTATTTTTATAGAAAGTCAACTTTGTGAAGCTCGTTTTTCATTCATTTTTGGACTTGAAAGTGGGAAATAAATTTTCTTGAGAGTTTGTATTGATTGTTGTGGAGATTGAAGGATATAAAATGGCTGATTTTTTAAGTCGATTTTAGATTTATTTTTTTTTTTTAAATATGTTATTTTTATAGAAAAACCATTTTGTGAAGCTCGTTTTGATTAATTTTTGGATTAGAAAGTGGGAAATAAATTTTCTTGAGTGTTTGTATTGATTGTTGTGGAGATTGTAGGATATAAAATGGCTGATTTTTTAAGTCGATTTTAGATTTATTTTTTTTTTTTAAAATATGTTATTTTTATAGAAAAGCTATTTTGTGAAGCTCGTTTTTGATTAGTTTTTAGACTTGAAAGTTAGTAATATATTTCATTGAGAATTTGTATTGATTATTGTAAAGATTGTGTAAAATAAAATGGCTGATTCTTAATCTTTTTTTAGATATATTTCTTTCAAAATATGCTATTTTTATAGAAAGTTAATTTTGTGAAGCTCGTTTTGGATTAGTTTTTGGACTTCAAAGTGGGAAATAAATTTTCTTGAGAGTTTGTAGTGATTGTTGTGAAGATTGTAGAATATAAAATGGCTGATTTTTTAAGTCGATTTTAGATATATCTTGTTTTGTCGAAATAGGCTATTTTTATAGAAAGTTAATTTTGTGAAGCTCGTTTTTCATTCATTTTTGGATTTGAAAGTGAGAAATAAATTTTCTTGAGAGTTTGTATTGATTGTTGTGGAGATTGTAGGATATAAAATGGCTGATTTTTTAAGTCGATTTTAGATATATCTTGTTTTGTCGAAATAGGCTATTTTTATAGAAAGTTAATTTTGTGAAGCTCGTTTTTGATTAATTTTTGGACTTGAAAGTGGGAAATAAATTTTCTTGAGAGTTTGTATTGATTGTTGTGAAGATTGTAGGATATAAAATGGCTGATTTTTTAAGTCGATTTTAGATGTATTTTTCTTTTTAAAATATGTTATTTTTATAGAAAAACTATTTTGTGAAGCTCGTTTTTGATTAGTTTTTAGACTTGAAAGTTAGTAATATATTTCATTGAGAATTTGTATTGATTATTGTAAAGATTGTGTAAAATAAAATGGCTGATTCTTAATCTTTTTTTAGATATATTTCTTTCAAAATATGCTATATTTATAGAAAGTTAATTTTGTGAAGCTCGTTTTTGATTAATTTTTGGACTTCAAAGTGGGAAATAAATTTTCTTGAGAGTTTGTATTGATTGTTGTGGAGATTGCAGGATATAAAATGGCTGATTTTTTAAGTCGATTTTAGATTTATTTTTTTTTTTTAAATATGTTATTTTTATAGAAAAACTATTTTGTGAAGCTCGTTTTGGATTAGTTTTTGGACTTCAAAGTGGGAAATAAATTTTCTTGAGAGTTTGAATTGATTGTTGTGAAGATTGAAGGATATAAAATGGCTGATTTTTTAAGTCGATTTTAGATTTATTTTTTTTTAGAATATGTTATTTTTATAGAAAGTTAATTTTGTGAAGCTCGTTTTGGATTAGTTTTCGGACTTGAAAGTGACTAATAAATTTTCTTGAGTTTATATTGATTGTTGTGAAGATTGAAGGATATAAAATGGCTGATTTTTTAAGTCGATTTTAGATGTATTTTTCTTTTTTAAATATGTTATTTTTATAGAAAAACCATTTTGTGAAGCTCGTTTTTGATTAATTTTTGGATTAGAAAGTGGGAAATAAATTTTCTTGAGAGTTTATATTGATTGTTGTGAAGATTGAAGGATATAAAATGGCTGATTTTTTAAGTCGATTTTAGATTTATTTTTTTTTTTTAAATATGTTATTTTTATAGAAAAACCATTTTGTGAAGCTCGTTTTGGATTAGTTTTTGGACTTCAAAGTGGGAAATAAATTTTCTTGAGAGTTTGTATTGATTGTTGTGGAGATTGCAGGATATAAAATGGCTGATTTTTTAAGTCGATTTTAGATGTATTTTTCTTTTTAAAATATGTTATTTTTATAGAAAAACTATTTTGTGAAGCTCGTTTTTGATTAGTTTTTAGACTTGAAAGTTAGTAATATATTTCATTGAGAATTTGTATTGATTATTGTAAAGATTGTGTAAAATAAAATGGCTGATTCTTAATCTTTTTTTAGATATATTTCTTTCAAAATATGCTATATTTATAGAAAGTTAATTTTGTGAAGTTCGTTTTTCATTCATTTTTGCACTTCAAAGTGAGAAATAAATTTTCTTGAGAGTTTGTATTGATTGTTGTGAAGATTGCAGGATATAAAATGGCTGATTTTTTAAGTCGATTTTAAATTTATTTTTTTTTGTCGAAATAGGCTATTTTTATAGAAAGTTAATTTTGTGAAGCTCGTTTTTGATTAGTTTTTGGACTTGAAAGTGGGAAATAAATTTTCTTGAGTGTTTAAATTGATTATTGTAACGATTTTAGAAAATAAAATGGTTGATTTTTCAATTCTTTTTTAGATATATTTTTCCCCCTCAAAATATGTTATTTTTATAGAAAAACTATTTTGTGAAGTTCGTTTTTGATTATTTTTTGAACTTGAAAGTGAGTAATATATTTCTTTGAGAATTTATATTGATTATTGTACAGATTGTACAAAAGGAAATGGCTCCCTTTTTAATTCAATTCTAGATATATTTTTCTTGTCAAAATTTTTTTGTAAAGCAATTTTGTGAAGCTTGTTTTGATTAATTTTTGGATTTGAAAGTGAGAAATAAATATCCTTGAGAATTTCCATTGATTATTGTAAAGATTGAACAAAATAAAATGACTGATTTTTTAATTCTTTTTTCGAAATATTCTTTTTTCAAAATTGTTTTTGATTAGTTTTTTGATTTGAAAGCGAAAAATATATTTTCTGGAGAGTTTGTATTGATTATTGTAAAGACTGTATAAAATAAAATGGCAGATTTTTTAATTCAGTTTCAAATATATTTTTTAATCAAAATATGCTATTTTTATAAAAAGTCAATTTTGTGAAGCTTGTTTCTGATTAATTTTTGGATTTGAAAGTGAGAAATAAATATCCTTGAGAATTTCCATTGATTATTGTAAAGATTGTAGTAAATAAAATGACTGATTTTTTAATTCTTTTTCAGAAATATTCTTTTTTCAAAATATCTTGTTTTTATAGAAAATCCATTTTGTGGAGCTCGTTTTTGATTAATTTTTTGATTTGAAAGCGAGAAATAAATATCCTCGAAAGTTTATATTGATTATTATAAAAACTGTATAAAATAAAATGGCAGATTTTTTAATTCAGTTTCAAATATATTTGTTTTTTCCAAAATATACTATTTTTATAGAAAGTCAACTTTGTGAAGCTCATTTCTAATTAGTTTTTGGACTTGAAAGAGAGAAATAAATATCCACGAGACTTTATATGGATCATAAAAAAATTCTACAAAAGAAAATGGTTGTTTTTTTCATTCAAAATTTTAGATATATTTTTCTTCCCAAAATATATCCCAAATAAATTTTAATAATTTATTCCCAAATAAATTTTATTCGTTCATTTTTGTCTTTAATTTTAGTCTTCACATTTCCAACGACGAATACAAAAATTCCAATTTATTTTTCACGTTTCACTGCACAAAATAGCAAATTGAAAAACTTGGTTTCTTCCTATTTTTACACATTTTTCTATTTCCCAATCGAACTTCTACCATAGTCGAACTAAAATTTCCAAAATAAAAATCTATTTATAATCTACAAAATTTTACTTCGAAAGGTCAATTTTCGTTAAAAAAAACGAAACAAGTAATTCGATTATTTCGAAGATACCAAATTTATCTGAATCGATCTTATCAAAAACGATGTAAAATTTGAGAGCTCCAATTGTCGATTAGGATAATTAAAAATTCTTTAACACGTTCTGTTCACGAGATACGAACAATATTTAATATTTCGATCACATCGTGAGATATGACTAAACACTTTGTTTCGTGTTTCGATAAATAATTTCGATTTTTGTGTGTTTTTGAAAGAATTAAACGCAAAATTTATTTCGAGAAAAGGAAATTTAAATATAAAATATGTTTATTTTTGTAGAGAGAATTGACTATAAAATTTTCTGAAGTATTTATCGCTATTATCGTAAGATTGCAACGTTCTTTCGATTATTCCTTAATGGCGACGAGAATTCTAATTACTCGACCTTTCGTGATCCCTCGCGTTATGGATTGTTCGATATAAACGTGCTCCAACTTTCCCCGCAATAAGAAGTCCATTAGTGCGAGGTCTAAGCTAGATAAGCGAAGTGGCCACGATAAAGCTCCATTTTGTCAAAACTCGACGATTAGAAAATAATCGATGGAAATACATTTCGCGTTTAATTCCATCTTTTTATATTTGACGACCATATATCACAGTTCTAAACACTTTTTAATATCAATTGCAATTTACAAAAAAAAAATATCAATGATTTTGAATATTCTAAAAAAAAAGTAAAATATTTTTTATTTCAAATATTGAATTTTCAAAATTTGAAATATTTTTTCCTATTAATTTTGAGCCTATGACTCATATTTCCTCTAAAAATTTTAATGTAGAAAAATATGGTCAACTCAAATATTTATTTGCATTGAATGTCCAAAATTTGAAATATTTGCATTGAATTTTCGAAATTTGAAATATTGTTTCCCATAAATTTCGAGCCTATGACTCATCTTTCCAGTAAAACTTTTGATCTAGAAAAATATAGACAACACAAATATCAAAAATTTGCATTGAATTTCAAAAATTTGAAATGATGGCATTGAATTTCCAAAATTTGAAATATTTTACGTAAACTAATCTAAATTTTGAAACATTTTTCCAGTTAAAAGGTTTAATCCAGAAAAATATGGACAACTCAAATATTCATTTGCATTGAATTTCCAAAATTTGAAATATTTGCATTGAATTTTCAAAATTTGAAATATTTTTTCCTATAAATTTCGAGCCTATGACTCATATTTCCTCTAAAAATTTTAATCTAAAAAAATATGGTCAACTCAAATATTTATTTGCATTGAATTTCCAAAATTTGAAATATTTGCATTGAATTTTCAAAATTTGAAATATTGTTTCCCATAAATTTCGAGCCTATGACTCATCTTTCCAGTAAAACTTTTAATCTAGAAAAATATAGACAACTCAAATATCAAAAATTTGCATTGAATTTCCAAAATTTGAAATATTTGCATTGAATTTCCAAAATTTGAAATATTTTACGTAAACTAATTTAAAACTTGAAACATCTTTCCACAAAAATTTTAATCTAGAAAAATATGGACAACTCAAATATCAAAAATTTGCATTGAATTTCAAAAATTTGAAATATTTGCATTGAATTTTCAAAATTTGAAATATTTACATTGAATTTTCAAAATTTGAAATATTGTTTCCCATAAATTTCGAGCCTATGACTCATCTTTCCAGTAAAACTTTTAATCTAGAAAAATATAGACAACTCAAATATCAAAAATTTGCATTGAATTTCCAAAATTAGAAATATTTGCATTGAATTTCCAAAATTTGAAATATTTTACGTAAACTAATTTAAAATTTGAAACATCTTTCCACAAAAATTTTAATCTAGAAAAATATGGACAACTCAAATATCAAAAATTTGCATTGAATTTCAAAAATTTGAAATATTTGCATTGAATTTTCAAAATTTGAAATATTTGCATTGAATTTCCAAAATTTGAAATATTTTTTCCAATAAATTTCGAGCCTATGACTCATCTTTCCACTCAAATTTTTAATCCAGAAAAATATGGACAACTCAAATATTTATTTGCATTGAATTTCCAAAATTTGAAATATTTGCATTGAATTTTCAAAATTTGAAATATTTGCATTGAATTTCCAAAATTTGAAATATTTTTTCCAATAAATTTCGAGCCTATGACTCATCTTTCCACTCAAATTTTTAATCCAGAAAAATATGGACAACTCAAATATTTATTTGCATTGAATTTCCAAAATTTGAAATGTTTTTTTCCATAAATTTCGAGCCTATGACTCATCTTTTCACTCAAATTTTTAATCCAGAAAAATATGGACAACTCAAATATTTATTTGCATTGAATTTCAAAAATTTGAAATATTTGCATTGAATTTTCAAAATTTGAAATATTTTTTCCTATAAATTTTGAGCCTATGACTCATATTTCCTCTAAAAATTTTAATCTAGAAAAATATGGTCAACTCAAATATTTATTTGCATTGAATGTCCAAAATTTGAAATATTTGCATTGAATTTTCGAAATTTGAAATATTGTTTCCCATAAATTTCGAGCCTATGACTCATCTTTCCAGTAAAACTTTTGATCTAGAAAAATATAGACAACTCAAATATCAAAAATTTGCATTGAATTTCCAAAATTTGAAATATTTGCATTGAATTTCAAAAATTTGAAATATTTGCAAAGAATTTCCAAAATTTGAAATGTTTTTTTCCATAAATTTCGAGCCTATGACTCATCTTTTCACTCAAATTTTTAATCCAGAAAAATATGGACAACTCAAATATTTATTTGCATTGAATTTCCAAAATTTGAAATATTTGCATTGAATTTTCAAAATTTGAAATATTTTTTCCTATAAATTTTGAGCCAATGACTCATATTTCCTCTAAAAATTTTAATCTAGAAAAATATGGTCAACTCAAATATTTATTTGCATTGAATTTCCAAAATTTGAAATATTTGCATTGAATTTTCAAAATTTGAAATATTGTTTCCCATAAATTTCGAGCCTATGACTCATCTTTCCAGTAAAACTTTTAATCTAGAAAAATATAGACAACTCAAATATCAAAAATTTGCATTGAATTTCCAAAATTAGAAATATTTGCATTGAATTTCCAAAATTTGAAATATTTTACGTAAACTAATTTAAAATTTGAAACATCTTTCCACAAAAATTTTAATCTAGAAAAATATGGACAACTCAAATATCAAAAATTTGCATTGAATTTCAAAAATTTGAAATATTTGCATTGAATTTTCAAAATTTGAAATATTTGCATTGAATTTTCAAAATTTGAAATATTGTTTCCCATAAATTTCGAGCCTATGACTCATCTTTCCAGTAAAATTTATAATCTAGAAAATTATGGACAACTCAAATATTCATTTGCATTGAATTTCCAAAATTTGAAATATTTTACATAAACTAATTTAAAATTTGAAACATCTTTCCACTAAAATTTTTAATCCAGAAAAATATGGACAACTCAAATATTTATTTGCATTGAATTACCAAAATTTGAAATATTTGCATTGAATTTCCAAAATTTGAAATATTTTACGTAAACTAATTTAAAATTTGAAACATCTTTCCAGTAAAATTTATAATCCAGAAAAATATGGACAACTCAAATATTTATTTGCATTGAATTTCCAAAATTTGAAATATTTGCATTGAATTTTCAAAATTTGAAATATTTTTTCCTATAAATTTTGAGCCAATGACATATATTTCCTCTAAAAATTTTAATCTAGAAAAATATGGTCAACTCAAATATTTATTTGCATTGAATTTCCAAAATGTGAAATATTTGCATTGAATTTCCAAAATTTGAAATATTTTACGTAAACTAATTTAAAATTTGAAACATCTTTCCACAAAAATTTGTAATCTAGAAAAATATGGACAACTCAAATATCAAAAATTTGCATTGAATTTCCAAAATTTGAAATATTTGCATTGAATTTCCAAAATTTGAAATATTTGCACTGAATTTCCAAAATTTGAAATATTTGCATTGAATTTCCAAAATTTGAAATATTTTACATAAACCAATTTAAAATTTGAAACATCTTGCCACTCAAATTTTTAATCTAGAAAAATATGGACAACTCAAACATTCATTTGCATTGAATTTCCAAAATTTGAAATAATTGCATTGAATTTCCAAAATTTGAAATATTTGCACTGAATTTCCAAAATTTGAAATATTTGCATTGAATTTCCAAAATTTTCAATATTTTACATAAACTAATTTAAACTTTGAAACATCTTGCCACTCAAATCTTTAATCTAGAAAAATATGGACAACTCAAACACTCATTTGCATTGAATTTCCAAAATTTGAGACACCTTTCCACTAAAAATTTTAATCCAGAAAAATACAGACAACTCAAATATTCATTTTGCATTAAATTCCCAAAAATTTGAAATACTTTTCCCCATAAATTTCGAGCCTATGCCTCATCTTCCCACTAAAAATTTCCTTTCTTTTTGCAAAAAGACTGCAAACCACCGAGACTCGAGGGAGGTAAAGTGCGTAATAAAAGTGTGCTCCGCGAAAGAATTTATAACCTCGCGTTTCTGGTACCAAAATGGTGGACGCGGTGGCTCAGCTGAAATTTATTCCCACCGATTCATCATAGATTTCTCAAAGCACGAAAGGCCACGCGTTTAGTCGAATCTGAAATCAAGAAAGCGAATTTCCCGCGTTTCTCGAATCCGCGGTGAGTTTGACGAGAGTTTAGGCGAGACAGGAAGAACAGAGTGACCGTTTGAGCCCAGCATTCCCACGTTTCCACGATCATCGATCACGTACCACGGTTGCGTCATTGTGAATTCCCGATACCATGTACGTATTTCACGGAGCACCGTGTGTGTCCCCGTGAAACGTGACAAATGAAAGGCAAAGAGAATTCACGAATTCAGGAAACGTCATTCGCGGACCGAAAACGATTACTTCACGAACGGAAATAATAAATTGAAGATGTCGGGATTGGTGCAGAGAATCTCTACTTTCGATCTTAAAATTTAGATTTAATATTGGGTTTGTTGAATAATAATTATAGAACAATTTTTTAGAGGCATTAAAATAGTTTTTATTACGATTTTTAAATAGTTTGGTAGTGTGTTTGAGATTATGGGAGAAGGAGGTTTTCAACTGTTTTTGAAAATATATAATTATTGTTTAAGTGGTCTATGAAATTGTTGGGGGCAAATAAAGTACACTGAATAGTAATTGTTAAATAGTTATCTGGTTTGGTATTGTGTTTGAGATAGTGAGAGCAGTTGGTAGGATGAGAAATGTTTTTTTGGAAATATAGAGCAAACAAATAATTATTTGAAATTGTTAGAGGCAATCAAAGTACTCTAAATAACAATTTCTATATAGTTATCTGGTTTGGTATAGTGTTTGAGATAATGAGAGCAGTTGGTAGGATGAAAAATATTTTTTTGAAAATATAGAGCAAACAAATAATAATTTGAAATTGTTAGAGACAATCAAAGTACTCTAAATAACAATTTTTAAATAGTTATCTGCTTTGGAAACATAATTGAGACAATGAGAGCAGATGGTAGGATGACAAATATTTTTTTGAAAATATAGAGCAATGAAATAATTATATAAAATTGTTAGAAACAATTAGAGTACTCTAAATAGCGATTTTTAAATAGTTAATTGCTTTGGAAATACATTAACCAACCAATGGGAGCAGTTGGTAGGATGAGAAATATTTTTTTGGAAATATAGAGCAAACAAATAATAATTTGAAATTGTTAGAGACAATCAAAGTACTCTAAATAACAATTTTTATATAGTTATCTGTTTTGTTACTATATCCGACTTGATGAAAGCAATTGCTGAGATGAGAAATATTTTTTTCAAAATATAGAGCAATTCAATAATTATTTAAAATTGTTAGAGACAATTACACTACTCTAAATAGCAATTTTTAAATAGTTATCTGCTTTGGAAACATATTTGAGACAATGAGAGTAGTTAGTTCGATGACACATATTTTTTTGAAAATATAGAGCAATGAAATAATTATTTTAAATTGTTAGAGACAATTAGAGTACTCTAAATAGCAATTTTTAAATAGTTATCTGCTTTGCAAACATATTTGAGACAATGAGAGCAGATGGTAGGATGACAAATATTTTTTTGAAAATATAGAGCAATTCAATAATTATTTAAAATTGTTAGAGACAATTAGAGTACTCTAAATAGCGATTTTTAAATAGTTAATTGCTTTGGAAATACATTAACCAGCCAATGGGAGCAGTTGGTGAACTGACAAACTATTTTTGAAAATATAGAGCAATGAAATAATTATTTTAAATTGTTAGAGACAATTAGAGTACTCTAAATAGCAATTTTTAAATAGTTATCTGCTTTGGAAACATAATTGAGACAATGAGAGCAGATGGTAGGATGACAAATATTTTTTTGAAAATATAGAGCAATTCAATAATTATTTAAAATTGTTAGAGACAATTAGAGTACTCTAAATAGCGATTTTTAAATAGTTATTTGCTTTGGAAATACATTAACCAGCCAATGGGAGCAGTTGGTGAACTGACAAACTATTTTTGAAAATATAGAGCAATGAAATAATTATTTTAAATTGTTAGAGACAATTAGAGTACTCTAAATAGCAATTTTTAAATAGTTATCTGCTTTGGTGCTATATTTGAGATAGTTTTATCCATTGGTGAAATGACGAACTATTTTTGAAAATATAGAGCAATTCAATAATTATTTTAAATTGTTAGAGACAATTAGAGTACTCTAAATAGCGATTTTTAAATAGTTATTTGCTTTGGAAATACATTAACCAGCCAATGGGAGCAGTTGGTGAACTGACAAACTATTTTTGAAAATATAGAGCAATGAAATAATTATTTTAAATTGTTAGAGACAATTAGAGTACTCTAAATAGCAATTTTTAAATAGTTATCTGCTTTGGTGCTATATTTGAGATAGTTTTATCCATTGGTGAAATGACGAACTATTTTTGAAAATATAGAGCAATTCAATAATTATTTTAAATTGTTAGAGACAATTAGAGTACTCTAAATAGCGATTTTTAAATAGTTATCTGCTTTGTAAATATGTTTGAAAGAATGAGAGCAGTTGGTATGATGACAAATATTTTTTTGAAAATATAGAGCAATTCAATAATTATTTAAAATTGTTAGAGACAATCAAATTACTCTAAAAAGCAATTTTTAAATAGTTATCTGCTTTAATATTGTGTGTGAGACTGTGTGAGCAGTTGATAGGATGACAAATATTTTTTTGAAAATATAGAGCAATTAAATAATTATATAAAATGGTTAGAAATAATAAGAATACTCTAAATATCAATTCTCACGTAGTTTTATGCTTTATGATATCATATTCGAAACAAAGGGAGCAGTTACTGAGTTGACAAACTATTTTCAAAATATAGAGCAATCAAATAATTATTTAAAATCGTTAGAGACAATCAGAGTACTCTAAATAACGATTTCTAAATAGCTATCTGCTTTGTAAATATGTTTGAAAGAATGAGAGCAGTTGGTATGATGACAAATATTTTTTTGAAAATATAGAGCAATTCAATAATTATTTAAAATTGTTAGAGACAATCAAATTACTCTAAAAAGCAATTTTTAAATAGTTATCTGCTTTAATATTGTGTGTGAGACTGTGTGAGCAGTTGATAGGATGACAAATATTTTTTTGAAAATATAGAGCAATTAAATAATTATATAAAATGGTTAGAAATAATAAGAATACTCTAAATATCAATTCTCACGTAGTTTTATGCTTTATGATATCATATTCGAAACAAAGGGAGCAGTTACTGAGTTGACAAACTATTTTCAAAATATAGAGCAATCAAATAATTATTTAAAATCGTTAGAGACAATCAGAGTACTCTAAATAACGATTTCTAAATAGCTATCTGCTTTGATACCATATTTGAAACTATGGGACCAATTAATGGAATGATATACTATTTTTGAAAATTTAGAGCAATGAAATAATTATATAAAATTGTTAGAGGCAATCAGAATACTCTAAATTGTAATTTCTAAATAGTTATCTGCTTTGGCACTACATTCGAGATAGTTGGACCAATTGGTGAGATGAAAAATTATTTTTGAAAATCTAGAGCAATCAAAGAATTATATAAAATTTTTAGAGACAACCAAAGTACACTAAATAACTATTTAGAAATTGTTATCTGGTTTTGTACCATATTTGAGACGATGGAAGCAGTTTATGGGATAACAAACTATTTTTGAAAATATAGAGCAATTAAATAATAGTTATATAAAATTGTTAAAGACAATCAGGATACTTCAAATAACAATTTCTATACAGTTATCTGTTTTGGTACTATATTTGTCTTGATGGAAGCAGTTGTTGAGATGAGAAATATTTTTTTGAAAATATAGAGCAACTCAATAATTATATAAAATTGATAGAGACAATTAGAGTACTCTAAAAAGCAATTTTTAAATAGTTATCTACTTTGGTACTATATTAACGAGCCAATGGAATCAGTTGTTGAGTTAACAAATCATTTTTGAAAATATAGAGCAATCAAACAATTATTTAAAATTGTTAAAGACAATCACAGCATTCTAAATGACAATTTCTAATTAATTATCTGCTCTGCTAGTATATGTGACATGGTACCAGTTGGTGACATGACAAACATTTAAAAAAAAAGTAAACAGCAGCCATTTTGGTACCTCATCAATGCATTAATATTTCAAGATTAATGGCGTCGAAAATACTTTGCATTAATAACACGATTACATACACGAAATTCTCGTTAAAAATTCCAGAAGCACAACTCTGTCTCCAATATATTCCAGTGGATTTCACGTTTCAGAATTTCTAACCAAAAACATACAAAAATCAAAATTTCATCCAAATAATCCCACTGGACTCCGGTGGAACAGAATTTTTGTAGAAATTTCTTATTTTTTAATCTCCCCAATTACAATTTTTAAATAATAAAATTCCACAGAATTTTTCCCAACGAATTACGGTGGAAATGGGTATTTACAAAATGGCGGTTGTCGAGTTCCACGGACTTGGATCACGATCGATCATCCGCGGGATAAAAAGTCGAGGAATTCGACATCGATGCATTTGGTTTTAAATCCGACTTGGCAAGAGTTCGATAGCTGGCATTCTCAAAACGGTGACGCACCGGCGATAAGATAAGTGACGCGAATAAATCTCACCTTCTCAAATTGCGCCTCTTCCACGAACCCGAACGAACAAAGAAAGAAACCAGACTCGAATTAAATCCACCTCCGGATAGGTTGAACCAACGAACCACGCTGAATTAACAAGTTACGTCAACCTTCGAGCTAAAATAAATCGAAACAATTCCTTTCACGAACAAAATGGACGCTCAGAAATTATATAAAACAGACTGAGAATATATCTTAACGCTAGAACTATCGACATTTATGGTGTATTTATTTGTATAAAAGAAATTGAAATGATAAGTATTTGGATAAATGTATAATGCAATTGGAAGTAAATGTTTATTTATTCTATTATGAGATGATATGATTTTTAAAATCCAGTCGAGGCAGTTTTTTACAATTTTTATTGGAAATCAGGACTTCGAAATGAATGTTTATTTGTTCTCTTATATAAAATTATGATCAATTTTTGACAATCTAGTCGAGTGAATTTTTTGGAGTTTGTATTAGAAATTATGGATGGGCCATTTTGTCCATTTTGTTAGTTTTAGTGTTTATAATAGTAATAATGGTAAATTTTTAGAAATTCAGGGGAATAAATTTTTTGGAATTTTTATTAGAAATTAAGGATGGGCCATTTTGTCCATTTTGTTAGTTTTAGTGTAAATGATAGTAATAATAGTAAATTTAAAAACATTTTTTAAATTTTTCAAATTTATGTTGAGTAAATTTTTTAGAATTTTTGTTAGAAATTATGAATGGGCCATCTTGACCATTTTGTTAGTTCTAATGTTAGTAATAATGGTAAATTTTCAAAAATCAAGTGGAGTGAATTTTTTAGAATTTGTATTAGAAATTATGAATGGTCCATTTTGTCCATTTTGTTCGTTCTTGTGTTAATAATAGAAATAATGGTAAATATTCAAAAAATTTTTTAAATTTTTTAAATTTATTTCGAGTAAATTTTGTATAATTTTGATTAGAAATTATGAATGCACCATTTTGTCCATTTTGTTAGTTCTAGTGTTATTAATAGTAATAATGGTAAATTTTTAGAAATCCAGTGCAGTCAATTTTTTAGAATTTTTATTAGAAATTATGAATGGGCCATTTTGTCCATTTTGTTAGTTCTTATGTTAATAATAGTAATAATGGTAAAGTTCCAGAAATCTAGTGGAGTCAATTTTGTATAATTTTTATTAGAAATTATGAATGGGCCATTTTGTCCATTTTATTAGTTCTTGTGTTAATAATAGTAATAATGGTAAATTTTCAAAAATCGAGTCGATTAAATTTCTTAGAATTTTTATTAGAAATCATGAATGGACCATTTTGTTCATTTTGTTAATTCTTGTATTAATAATAGTAATAGTGGTAAATTTTCAAAAATCCAGTGGAGTGAATTTTTTACAATTTTTATTAGAAATCATGAATTGGAAATAAATGTTTATTTATTCTTCTATATAAAACTATGATAAACACTCAAAATTCCAGCCAAATAAATTTCTTAGAATTTTTATTAGAAATTATGGATGGGCCATTTTGACCATTTTGTTAGTTTTACTGTTAATAATACTAATAATGGCAAAATTTCAAAAATCCAGTCGACTAAATTTTTTAGAATTTTTATTAGAAATTATGAATGGGCCATTTTGACCATTTTGTTCGTTCTAGTGTTAATAACAGTAATAATGGTAAATTTTCAGAAAACCAGTGGAGTCAATTTTTTACAATTTTTATTGGAAATCAGGAATTGGAAGTGAATGTTTATTTATTCTATTATATAAAATTATGATCAATTTTCGAAAATCTGGTCGAGTAAATTTTTTAAAATTTTTATTAGAAATTATGAATGGACCATTTTGTCCATTTTGTTAGTTCTTGTTATTAATAGTAGTAAAAATGGTAAATTTTCAAAAATCCAGTCGACTAAATTTTTTTGAATTTTTATTAGAAATTATGAACGGGCCATTTTGTCCATTTTGTTAGTTCTTGTGTTAATAACAGTAATAATGGTAAATATTCAAAAATCCAGTGGTGTCAATTTTTTAGAATTTTTATTAGAAATCATGAATGGGCCATTTTGTCCATTTTGTTAGTTCTTGTGTTAATAATAGTAATAATGGTAAAATTTAGAAATCCAGTGGAGTCAATTTTTTAGAATTTTTATTAGAAATTATGGATGGACCATTTTGACCATTTTGTTAGCTCTAGTGTTAATAATAGTAATAATGGTAAATATTCAAAAATTTAAAAAAATTTTTTAAATTTATTTCGAGTAAATTTTGTATAATTTTTTATTAGAAATTATGAATGGGCCATTTTGACCATTTTGTTAGTTCTAATGTTAATGATAGTAATAATGGTAAATTTAAAAAAATTTTTTAAATTTTTCAAATTTATTTCGAGTAAATTTTGTATAATTTTTTATTAGAAATTATGTCTGGGCCATTTTGTCCATTTTGTCCATTTTGTTAGTTTTAGTGTTAATAATACTAATAATGCTAAATATTCAAAAATCCAATCGACTAAATTTTTTACAATTTATATTAGAAATCATGAACGTGCCATTTTTACCATTTTGCTAGTTCTAGTGTAAATAATAGTGTATCCAAAGTAAAAATTGACGAGTTTCATTGAAGTTTCTAATGTTTTATTAGACATTTCAATTCTATTTCAACAGACAGCTATTAGTTTCTTTCATACTCAGCCTCTGGCTATTTATTTCTGACTATTATCTTATATTGCCAAGATACTCAAACCACACCTTACGTATCTATACCAACCATTATACTTTGACCTTTCCAATCCCATTGTATTGCACTTATGCCAGTACCTGCTCGTTCTTATGCTTTGATATTTCCATTCCTCAATTGTTTTCATAGTGTACTTCAAATCAAATTAATTAATAAACGTTTCGAACTCTGATTCAGGTCCTTTTTAATACCAAAAGTATCAACATTTCAAAAATTATATGTGAATTTAGTTAGAAAAACAGAGATAAATAAATTTAAATATGTTGCTCAATTTTAATGTGATTGATTTACTTTCATATTTTCAGACCCTAAAAATTAACGAATTTAATTAATTATTAATGAAATTAATTTTTCTAATATTTGTAGAAAAATTCGATGTCTGATTCAGGATTTTTTAATACCAAAATTATAAACTCCAAAATACATCAATTCAAAAAGAATATACAATTTTAATAAGAAAAACACAGAGAAATTCAAATACAAACAAAAATGACAGAATTTTTACACCTGAAAATTTAAGTTATTTATTCTTAACGTGTGCAATTTGTTTTCAATCTGAAAAAATTATATGATAAATATATTTAATTTGACTGGTCAAAATTGGTAAAATTATAATCCAAACGAAAATGACAGAAACTCCACGTTTCATTTATAATGTACAAACCACCTTGCATTTTATTAAAATCATGCTCGTGGAGAATAAAATAACGAAGAATTTCTCTTCGTACATCCAGCTACTTTAATTTACTGAATAATTGAAACGTTTTCAGCGACATTCGTGTCTACGAACGATAGCACAATGTGAATATTGAACCAACTTAATTTTAGAAAAGAGGAAGGATTATTTAATAAAATATTCAAGCTTACACAGGATGTTCCAAACCTGGGAAAAATTTTAATAGGAGATTCTGGAGGCCAAAATAAGACGAAAATCAAGAATACAAATTTGTTGATTGAGGCTTCTTTAAGAAGTTATTAACATTTAAAGTTGAGCGTGCGAGATGGCGCACGAAGTTTGCGTATCTACAGACGCAAATGTTAATAACTTTTTAACGAAGCCTCCATCAACAAATTGCTATTCTTAATTATCGTCTTATTTTGGCCTCTAGAATTTGTCATTAAAATTTCGTTAATTTAAAATTTTTTTTTCCAATTTTAAATTTTTCATTTTTCTTGTATGGAGATTCTTTTATTCGTTGTTTATTTGCAGAGAGAATTTATGCAGTTTACAGCGTGAGATAATGAAAAACGAAATCAGAAAGCAGAAATGACAGATGCTGCCATTTTTGACCAAATTAAAATCTTTCCAATTTTTCTGAGATAAAAAAAAATATTGTAATTTCTTGTAATATTGTAATTTCAAATTGGAAACAAATTGCATAAGTCAAATAAAAAACTAAATTTTCGGAATGTGAAGATACTGCCATTTTTGTCCAAATTAAAATCTTTTCAATTTTTCTGAGACAAAATTAAAAATTGCAATTTCTTGTAATTTATAAATATTGTAAATTCTTGTAATTTATAAATATTGCAATTTCAAATTGGAAACAAATTGCACACGTCAAAAATAAAAAACTTAAATTTTGAAATGTAAAAATTCTACCATTTTTGTCCAAATTAAAATCTTTCCAATTTTTCTGAGACAAAATTAAAAATTGTAATTTCTTGTAATATTGTAATTCCAAATTGGAAACAAATTGCATAAGTCAAAAATAAAAAACTTAAATTTTTGAAATGTAAAGATTCTACCATTTTTGACCAAATTAAAATCTTTTCAATTTTTCTGAGACAAAAATAAAAATTGCAATTTCTTGTAATTTATAAATATTGCAATTTTAAATTGGAAACAAATTGCACATGTCAAAAATAAAAAACTAAAATTTCGAAATGTGAAGATTCTACCATTTTTGACCAAATTAAAATCTTTCCAATTTTTCTGAGACAAAATTAAAAATTGTAATTTCTTATAATATTGTAATTTCAAATTGGAAACAAATTGCATAAGTCAAAAATAAAAAACTTAAATTTTGAAACGTAAAAATTCTACCATTTTTGTCCAAATTAAAATCTTTCCAATTTTTCTGAGACAAAAATAAAAATTGCAATTTCTTGTAATTTATAAATATTGCAATTTTAAATTGGAAACAAATTGCATAAGTCAAAAATAAAAAACTTAAATTTTCGAAATGTGAAGATACTGCCATTTTTGTCCAAATTAAAATCTTTCCAATTTTTCTGAGACAAAATTAAAAATTGCAATTTCTTATAATTTATAAATATTGCAATTTCAAATTGGAAACAAATTGCACATGTCAAAAATAAAAAACTAAAATTTTGAAATGTAAAGATTCTACCATTTTTGTCCAAATTAAAATCTTTCCAATTTTTCTGAGACAAAATTAAAAATTTCTTGTAATTTATAAATATTGTAAATTCTTGTAATTTATAAATATTGCAATTTCAAATTGGAAACAAATTGCACACGCCAAAAATAAAGACCAAAATATTTCATTCGAGAATATTAAATTCCACGATGAAAATTCCGATTTTTATTTTGCAAGTGTAAAATCGATTTTGAAAATTGTTGCAACGCAACTGCATTTTGCCAGAACTTTTTCTGCAAGCATGACTGTCGAAGTGGATTGTCTTCTTCCGTTCCCACGACCGCGTCGTTTCGTAATAGGTCTTAAAGCGAGCACCTGGGTGGTAGTTTGATCGTCGCCCGAAATATCCGACCGTGACGTTAAATCGATGCCACGTGCCTCGCGAACTTTCGAACCGAAATACTAACTAGCCTCTCCGGCACGACCTAAGGCAACCTCTCGCCGCGTGTCTTCGCCTCGTTCCGCGCTTAAATCTGTCGCCGACTCGAGCACCATTAAGCCCCTCTCCCACGCCAACACGAAAATACACAAAAGACTCCAAAATAATCGTTTCAAACGACACACGCGGTTCTTGACTAATAATTTTTTCGATTATGTGGCTCAGACTGGGAAAAGAAACTTTAAGCCCTTCTCCCACTTGACTAAATGGACGATAGAAAAATTGTGTGGATGGGCAAAGTAAAAATAAGAATTTAAAGATTCTATAAATTTGAATAGAGATGATTTTTACATGAAGATTTTTTTTTAATGGATTAAGCCCTTCTCCCACTTGACTTATTGGACGATAGAAAAATTGTGTGGATGGGGAAAGTAAAAATAAGAATTTAAAGATTCTAAAAAATTTGAATAGAGATTATTGTCACATTAAGATTTGTTTTTTTAATGGATTAAGCCCCTCTCCCACGCCAACACGAAAATACACAAAAGACTCCAAAATAATCGTTTCAAACGACACACGCGATATTCGACTAATTATTTTTCCGATTACGTGGCTGAGACTGGGAAAAGAAACCTTAAGGCCTTCTTCCACTTGACTAAATGGACGATAGAGAAATTGTGTGGATGGAAAATGTAAAAATAAGAATTTAAAGATTCTACAAATTTGAATAGATATGATTGCCACATTAAGATTTGTTTTAATGGATTAAGCCCTTCTCCCACTTGACTAAATGGACGATTGATAAATTCTATCGATAGTTACATCACAAATAACAATATAGAGACTCTATAACCTTGAATAGAGATGATTTTCACATGAAGATTTGTTTTTTTAATGGATTAAGCCCTTCTCCCACGCCAACACGAAAATACACAAAAGCTTCCAAAATAATCGTTTCAAACGACACACGCGGTTCTTGACTAATTATTTTTTCGATTACGTGGCTCAGACTGGAAAAAGAAAGCTTAAGCCCTTCTTCCACTTGACTAAATGGACGATAGAAAAATTGTATGGATGGAAAATGTAAAAATAAGAATTTAAAGATTCTACAAATTTGAATAGATATGATTGTCACATTAAGATTTGTTTTTTTAATGGATTAAGCCCTTCTCCCACGCCAACACGAAAATACACAAAAGACTCCAAAATAATCGTTTCAAACGACACACACGACATTCGACTAATAATTTTTTCGATTACGTGACTCAGACTGGGAAAAGAAACCTTAAGCCCTTCTCCCACTTGACTAAATGGACGACAGAAAAATTGTGTGGATGGAAAATGTAAAAATAAGAATTTAAAGATTCTACAAATTTGAATAGAGATTATTGTCGCATTAAGATTTGTTTTAATGGATTAAGCCCTTCTCCCACTTGACTAAATGGACGATTGATAAATTCTATCGATAGTTAAATCACAAATAACAATATAGAGACTCTATAACCTTGAATAGAGATGATTGTCACATGAAGATTTGTTTTTTTAATGGATTAAGCCCTTCTCCCACGCCAACACGAAAATACACAAAAGACTCCAAAATAATCGTTTCAAACGACACACGCGGTTCTTGACTAATAATTTTTTCGATTATGTGGCTCAGACTGGGAAAAACAAACCTTAAGCCCTTCTTCCACTTGACTAAATGGACGATAGAAAAATTGTGTGGATGGGCAAAGTAAAAATAAGAATTTAAAGATTCTATAAATTTGAATAGAGATGATTTTTACATGAAGATTTTTTTTTAATGGATTAAGCCCTTCTCTCACTTGACTAAATGGACGATTGATAAATTCTATCGATAGTTAAATCACAAATAACAATATAGAGACTCTATAAACTTGAATAGAGATGATTTTCACATGAAGATTTGCTTTTTTAATGGATTAAGCCCTTCTCCCACTTGACTAAATGAACAATACAAAAATTGTATCGATGGACAAAGTATAAATATGAATTTAAAGATTCTAAAAACTTGAATAGAGATGAGTGTCACATGAAGATTTGTTTTAATGGATTAAGCCCTTCTTTCACTTGACTTATTGGACGATAGAAAAATTGTATGGATGGACAAAGCACAAATAACAATTTATAGCTTCTATAAATTTGAATAGAGATGACTGTCACATGAAGATTTTTTTTAATGGATTAAGCCCTTCTCCCACTTGACTAAATGAACAATACAAAAATTGTATCGATGGACAAAGTATAAATATGAATTTAAAGATTCTAAAAACTTGAATAGATATGATTGTTACATTCAGATTTGTTTTAATGGATTAAGCCCTTCTCTCACTTGACTAAATAGACGATTGATAAATTCTATCGATGGAGAAATCACAAATAACAATATAAAGACTTTATAAACTTGAATAGAGATGATTGTCACATTAAGATTTGTTTTTTTAATGGATTAAGCCCTTCTCCCACTTGACTAAATGAACAATACAAAAATTGTATCGATGGACAAAGTATAAATATGAATTTAAAGATTCTAGAAACTTGAATAGAAATGAGTTGCACATGAAGATTCGTTTTAATATATTAAGCCCTTCTCCCACATGAGCTACGTATAGCACGAAAATAATCAAGTCTCCGAAATAATCATTTCAAACAACACAGATCAGTTTCAATTTCTAATTTGTTCGATTACGTCGCTCAGAGTAGAAAAAGCAACCTTAAGCCCTTCTCCCACTTGGCTTTATGAACGATACAAGAATTGTATCGATGAACACAGTACAAATAACAATTTAAAGATTCTAAAAACTTGAATAGAAATGCCTGTCACTTCATAGTTTCTTTTCGTGGATTAAGCCCTTCTTTCACTTGATTTTATGGACGACAGAAAAATTGTATCGATAACCAATGTACAAATAACAATACAAAGACTCATTTAACTTAAATATAGACAATCGTCACCTCATAGTTTCTTTCACTAAATTAGGCCCTTCTCCCACTTGACTTTATGAACAACAGAAAAATTGTTTCGACAACCACAGTACAAATAACAATACAAAGACGCCTTAAACCCAAACAGATATAATTATCACCTCATAATTTCTTCCAGTAAATTAAGCCCTCCTCCCACACGAGTCATTCAAACACAAAAATAGCTAAAACTCTCCAAACTAACCATTTCAAACAACGCAGACGATTCCCTTCAACTAATTAATTAAATCACGTATCTCAGACTAGAAATAAGCCTTAAGCCCTCCTCCCACTTGACTTCATAAACAATCAAAAAATTGTCCCACTACAAATAACAATGTAAACATTCCATAAATCAGCACAAATACGATTCTCGCTTAATGATTTTTGTTTTTTAATGTTCCCCAAGTGGGAGAATGGCTTTACGATGCAGGTTCGATTGTTGCAGCGACTACGGGTAATTGTCACGCGCCACTTTACAAGTGGATCCGACGTTTACGTCGCGCAAGCTCCATGAAAATTACGCTAACGCGTTCTAATTATTGCCTAGAGTTCTCGGAACCGCCAAATAATTCGCTGTCGACTGTCGGCCCGCTCGGCTAAAGTGCGCCGCTATCTCTCGTCGACGGCGACGCTCCATTTGCATACCACTGCCAAATCGTCGCGACAATAAACGGCGAACGAAACGCTCAGCAAAATTTCGCCAGACGCGTCTTCCGAAGTTCTCGAACCGTTACGTTCCCCGGGGGCTTCCAAGAAGCACCGAAACGCGGATGGAACCTTTGAGGTTAGGTTCGGAATCGAGGTTCGACTACCCACTACATTAGACTTTAAAATTAGTTCTGGCAAATAAAATGTGGAAGATATTCTTGAATAACAATTGTGGAAATAAAATGGAAGTGGATTCGATTTTTTTTTAATAAATAATTAATAATATTTTGTTGTTTCTTTCATTCTTTGTGATACTATCGACTTCTACGCATGTGCCAATAATTTTGTAATGATGCTTTTGAGGTTATGTTCGACATCAGCGTTCTATTTTGCATTACATTCGACTTTAGAATTAAGTCTACGAAATATAATATAGAAAATGATATTTTCAAAAATAATTGTGAAAATAAAATGGAAGTGGATTCGATCTTTTTTTAAATGAAAAATTAGAAATATTTTGTTGTTTCTTTCATTCTTTGTGATACTATCGACTCCTACGCATGTGACAACGATTTTGTAATGATAGTTTTGAGGTTATGTTCGACTTTCTACTACATTAGACTTTAAAATTGGTTCTGGCAAATAAAATGTGGAAGATATTTTTGAATAACAATTGTGGAAATAAAATGGAAGTGGATTCGATTTTTTTTTAATAAATAATTAATAATATTTTGTTGTTTCTTTCATTCTTTGTGATACTATCGACTTCTACGAATGTGCCAATAATTTTGTAATGATATTTTTGAGGTTATGTTCGACGTTAACGTTCTACTTTGCATTACATTAGACTTTAAAATTAAGTCTACGAAATATACTATAGAAAATGATATTTTCAAAAATAATTGTGAAAATAAAATGGAAGTGGATTCGATCTTTTTTTAAATAAGAAATTAACAATATTTTGTTGTTTCTTTCATACTTTGTGATATTATCGGCTTCTACGAATGTGACAACGATTTTGTAATGATAGTTTTGAGGTTATGTTCGACTTTCTACTACATTAGACTTTAAAATTAGTTCTGGCAAATAAAATATGGAAGATATTTTTGAATAATAATTGTGGAAATAAAATGGAAGTGGATTCGATTTTTTTTTAATAAATAATTAATAATATTTTGTTGTTTCTTTCATTCTTTGTGATACTATCGACTTCTACGAATGTGCCAATAATTTTGTAATGATATTTTTGAGGTTATGTTTGACGTTAACGTTCTACTTTGCATTACATTAGACTTTAAAATTAAGTCTACGAAATATACTATAGAAAATGATATTTTCAAAAATAATTGTGAAAATAAAATGGAAGTGGATTCGATCTTTTTTTAAATAAGAAATTAACAATATTTTGTTGTTTCTTTCATACTTTGTGATATTATCGGCTTCTACGAATGTGACAACGATTTTGTAATGATAGTTTTGAGGTTATGTTCGACTTTCTACTACATTAGACTTTAAAATTAGTTCTGGCAAATAAAATATGGAAGATATTTTTGAATAATAATTGTGGAAATAAAATGGAAGTGGATTCGATTTTTTTTTAATAAATAATTAACAATATTTTGTTGTTTCTTTCATTCTTTGTGATACTATCGACTTCTACGAATGTGCCAATAATTTTGTAATTATACTTTTGAGGTTAGGTTCGACGTCAGTGACCAGTTCGACTTTCTACTACATTCGACTTTAGAATTAAGTCTATGAAATATAATATAGAAAATGATATTTTCAAAAATAATTGTGAAAATAAAATGGAAGTGGATTCGATCGTTTTTTAAATGAAAAATTAGAAATATTTTGTTGTTTCTTTCATTCTTTGTGATACTATCGACTTCTACGAATGTGCCAATAATTTTGTAATGATACTTTTGAGGTTAGGTTCGACGTCAGTGACCAGTTCGACTTTCTACTACATTCGACTTTAGAATTAAGTCTATGAAATATAATATAGAAAATGATATTTTCAAAAATAATTGTGAAAATAAAATGGAAGTGGATTCGATCGTTTTTTAAATGAAAAATTAGTAATATTTTGTTGTTTCTTTCATTCTTTGTGATATTATCGGCTTCTACGAATGTGACAACGATTTTGTAATGATAGTTTTGAGGTTATGTCCGACTTTCTACTACATTAGACTTTAAAATTAGTTCTGGCAAATAAAATGTGGAAGATGTTCTTGAATAATAATTGTGGAGATAAAATGGAAGTGGATTCGATTTTTTTTTAATAAATAATTAATAATATTTTGTTGTTTCTTTCATTCTTTGTAACACTATTTTTATGGGAGATTCTAGAGACCAAAATAAGACGAAAATCAAGAATACCAATTTGTTGATGGAGGCTTCGTTAAAAAGTTATTAACAATTAAATTCAAAAATTTTTCAAATCGTTCTAAAAAAATTATTTTCGATTGCAAGAGCGGATTAGAATCATTTTTGATTAATAGATATACCCCCGAAATCCTACCCAGTTTCGAGAAAAAAATTCGAGAATGTGTGAAATTTTTCGACGAAAATTAAAAAATTTCAAATCGTTCTGGAAAAAATATTTTCAGTTGCAGTGGTTAATTACAATCATTTTTGGTCATTAGACATATCCTCAAAATCCTACGCATTTTCGAGAAAAAAATTCGAGAAGGTGTGAAATTTTTCGACGAAAATTAAAAAATTTCAATTCGTTCTAAAAAAATTATTTTTAGTTGCAGAGGTCAATTCTAATCATTTTTGGTCATTACACATACACCCGAAATCCTACGCAATATCGAGAAAAAAATTCCTTACCGAAAATATAATTTCAGGCCAAAAATGCTTTCCCTAAATTTCAAGCAAATCTTTAAAACACCATAACTTCTGAACGGATTGGACGATTTTAATGTTCAAAAAGCCAAACGCCACGTATTTTGGTGTAGAATATGTAGAAATTCTAAAAATAGTCGAAAAGTTGGTCCTTGACTCCCTAAAATAAGAAAAACCACATAATAATGGTCCAATTTTCAAACAGCCATAACTCCTAGAATAGTGAATATATTTCAATGAAACTTTTTTTTTAAGTTGAGCTCATAGGTACCTACAACAAAGTATTACACAACTTTTCTGTAGGTCGTCAAACGAAATTACTAAAAATGAAAAACGAATTTATAAGGAAAATCGACAGGGGGTACCTAAATTTTTCGACGAAAAAAAAAATTATAAATTAATTCTAAAAAAATTATTTTCAGTTGTGGGGGTCAATTACAATCATTTTTGGTCATTAGACATACCCTCGAAATCCTACCCAGTTTCTAGAAAAAAATTCGAGAAGGTGGACAAATTTTTCCTCAAAATTAAAAAATTTCAAATCGTTCTGGAAAAATTATTTTCGATTGCGGGGGTCAATTACAATCATTTTTGGTCATTAGACATACCCCCGAAATCCTACCCAGTTTCTAGAAAAAAATTCGGGAAGGTAGACAAATTTTTCCTCAAAATCAAAAAATTTCAAATCGTTCTGGAAAAATTATTTTCAGTTGCGGGGGTCGATTACAATCATTTTTGGTCATTAGACATACCCCCGAAATCCTACCCAGTTTCTAGAAAAAAATTCAGAACGACTGAAACTTTAAATGTTAATAACTTTTTAACGAAGCCTCCATCAACAAATTAGTATTCTTCATTTTCGTCTTATTTTGGCCTCTAGAATCTCTCATTGCAATTTTCCCCATGGGTGGCCGAACACTCTGTATATTCACAAAACGTGGTCATATTTGAGGTTATATTCGACATTTACATTCAATTTCACACTACATTCGACTTTAGAATCAAATCTACTATTTATAATACAGAAAATGATACTCACAAAAATAATTCTGAGAAGAAAACAAAAGTGATTTCGATCTTCTTGCGTTATAAAATCTTTTTTTAAAATAAAGTATGTGGAACAATCTTTCGTTGCTTCTTTCACCCTTCGTGGCACCTATCAACTACTGCGCATGCGCCAACAGTACCTTTTCATACATTCACAAAACGATATTTTTAAGGTTACGTTCGAAATCCCATAATTTACTTCAAAATTAACTCGACTAAATAAAACAATATCCTCAAAAAATAATTACAAAAATAAAAAAAGGAATTCTTATTAAATCTTCTTTTAAACAAAAGATATGCAACAATCTCTCGTTGTTTCTTTCACCCTTCGCGCATGCGCCAACAGTACCTCTTCATATATTCACGAAACCCCATAATTTACTTCAAAATTAACTCTATTAAATAAAACACAGAAAACAATATCCTCAAAAACAATTACAAGAATAAAAAATGGATTCTTATTAAATCTTCTTTTAAACGAAGGATATGCAACAATCTCTCGTTGTTTCTTTCACCCTTCGCGCATGCGCCAACAGTATCATATATTCACGAAACGATATTTTTAAGGTTACATTCGAAATCCCATAATTTACTTCAAAATTAACTCTACTAAATAAAACAATATCCTCAAAAAACAATTACAAGAATAAAAAATGGATTCTTATGAAACCTTCTTTTAAACAAAGAATATGCAACAATCTCTCGTTGTTTCTTTCACCCTTCTACCGCGCATGCGCCAACAGTATCATATATTCACGAAACGATATTTTTAAGGTTACATTCGAAACCTCATAATATACTTCAAAATCAACTCTACCAAATAAAACAATATCCTCAAAAAATAATTACTATAATAAAAAATATCACGAAATCTCGTTTCAAATAAAAGGCCGTGAACGTTTCGTTATTTCCTTTCTAATACCCGTGTACATAATTCCGTATGTTTGGCGAGACTTGGAAACGTCGGTGTTTGTTCTTTTCGTTCGTGCTTTATTGACCGTGGCTAAACAGGTGTGCTGGCGCGGGGGTGTGCAACGCTCAGGAAACGTTTCGATTCGCTCGTTAAGCGATACAAATTACCGAACGTCAATGGCCTTCGCCGGGCGCCCGTAGCGCAAGCGACCCCGTGCGCCCCCTGGCGGACGAAAACACATGGTCGACTTCCCTCTCCCATTAGTCAATTCTGACCGCCACCTGTGGCTCCGATAGTCTTTCACGGCCGCCGCGGAATTCCTGAGGATACGAAAAAGCGCCGGCGCGAGCCGAGCGCCACGAGCTCCGCAGTTAACGCCTCGTGAAAAATAAACGTCAGCCGGGGCGATAAGCGGAGCGGTCCCCAAGGTCAATCCTGAAATTCCAGTTCCGTTCCAGACCAACGATACGCGACGGTGGCGTTAAAATTACGCGACTCTGGAACCTCCCTTCGCCCACCTCGTTTGTCCAAAAAAAAAAAAGAAACGTCAACCGGGGACCAAGATCTCCAAACGTAAGAATTTCCTCGGATTCTACGTATCGACAATCTTGAGACGCACACCGTGTGCGGGAGCCTCTACGTGATACGCTTATACACGCGCACCAAACGCCCATGGGCGTTTCCCGCACACAGCGGACAGATCGATGACTAATATTCACGAATAGCTACCAAAAGGGTTGAATCTCTCCGTCCAAGCTTCTCAAGACTATTCACCCCCCAAGATCAACAGTTCCTCGAGGTTTATCTTATTTAATGCCAGTTTACGTGGCATCTGCTTCCCACCTGACGATATTTGGCACAGGCACCGGGCAATATCCTACTTACTTGCTCCTGATCGACGATCCACGGGACACCACGCGATCCTGACGCGGCGACGTCCGCCATGAAACGTCACAACTCGACACTGCATCCGTTAGAGATCGTCGATTGCACTGAGGACGGGCTACCTTCGAACGCGTTGACACACTCGCGCGAACGAGACCGCTGGCGCCGCGACGGACCGGACAGAGACTCACGCGAGGCGCGAGCGAAACTGACTCGAGCCGCGACTCGCTCGCCGGTTTTATACGAGTGACTGGTTTCCCCCCGCGCGGAGGCGACGGTTGGCCCGCGATGCGTGTGTACACGCACTCCGGCTACGAGAGAAGCCCACCGACGTACCTGCGGGCCTCCCGCTTGACCGTACGACGGGCGTTCGTGCTTGACCCCTCGCCCGCGGAGGCAAGCTTGGTCACTCGATCTAACCGCGGCAATTTATGCCGAACCGTCGACTTTACCGCCTGTGAAATTCCGTTTCTTTTCCTGGGAGCCACCGCCGGTGACGTAACGCCGCCTCTGCTGCGACGGGGACTCCCACCCGAAACGCTGGATGGCGGTATTGGAATGGTAAATACCGGTAGAGGGATTGTCAACCCTATGGAAAATGTCAAGATGGCGGACGATGATTGATGTATTTATTGTACTTGTGATGTGTTTATTTGTATCATAGAAATGGAGACGATATGTAATTGTATAACAGAATGGAATATGAATTATAATGGTTTTGAAGTTTTTTTGAAGCAGGGATTAGCAACCCTATGGAAAATATCAAGATGGCGGACGATGATTGATGTATTTATTGTATTTGTGATGTGTTTATTTGTACCATAGAAATGGAGAATGGAATATGAATTATAATCGTTTTGAAATTTTTTTAAAGCAGGGATTATCAACCCTATGGAAAATATCAAGATGGCGGACGATGATTAGTGTATTTATTGTATTTGTGATGTGTTTATTTGTACCATAGAAATGGAGAATGGAATATGAATTATAATCGTTTTGAAGTTTTTTTGAAGCAGGGATTAGCAACCCTATAGAAAATAACAAGATGGCGGACGACGATTGGTGTGTTTATTTGTATCATAGAAATGGAGACGATATGTAATTGTATAACAGAATGGAATATGAATTATAATGGTTTTGAAGTTTTTTTAAAGCAGGGATTATCAACCCTATGGAAAATGACAAGATGGCGGACGACGATTGGTGTGTTTATTTGTATCATAGAAATTGAGACGATATATAATTGTATAATAGAATGAAATGTAAATTATAGTCGTTTTTTAATTTTTGAAAGAACAATTATAATTCTCAGGAGCAGTACTATAAAATTGTTTTGAAATTGTTGAATGTTTATATTGAAAATAATTTGTGGAGTGCAGAGGGCTTTTTTAGAAATTTTAAAAATAGATTCTTTGTATTCTACTGACTATGACAGCGACATAATATAAATTTTAAGTCAAATAATATTAACTTTGTTATCAACCCTATAGAAAATGTCAAGATGGCGGACGATGATTGATGTATTTATTGTATTTGTGATGTGTTTATTTGTACCATAGAAATTGAGACGATATATAATTGTATAACAGAATGGAATATGAATTATAATCGTTTTGAAGTTTTTTTGAAGCAGGGATTATCAACCCTATGGAAAATATCAAGATGGCGGACGATGATTAGTGTATTTATTGTATTTGTGATGTGTTTATTTGTACCATAGACATGGAGACGATATGTAATTGTATAACAGAATGGAATATGAATTATAATGGTTTTGAAGTTTTTTTAAAGCAGGGCTCACCAACCCTATAGAAAATGTCAAGATGGCGGACGACGATTAATGTATTTATTTGTATCATAGAAATTGAGCCGATATATAATTGTATAACAGGATAAAATGTAAATTATAGTTGTTTTTTTAATTTTTGGGAGTGCAATTTTAAGTCTCAGGAGCAATTGTTTTAAAATTGTTGAATGTTTATATTGAAAATAATTTGTGGAGTGCAGAGGGCTTTTTTAGTAATTTTAAATATGAATTCTTTGTGTTCTAGTGGCCATAACGACATAATATAAATTTTAAGTCAAATAATATTAACTTTGTTATCAACCCTATAGAAAATGTCAAGATGGCGGACGATGATTGATGTATTTATTGTACTTGTGATGTGTTTATTTGTATCATAGAAATGGAGACGATATGTAATTGTATAACAGAATGGAATATGAATTATAATGGTTTTGAAGTTTTTTTGAAACAGGGATTATCAACCCTATGGAAAATATCAAGATGGCGGACGATGATTCATGTATTTATTGTATTTGTGATGTGTTTATTTGTACCATAGACATGGAGACGATATGTAATTGTATAACAGAATGGAATATGAATTATAATCGTTTTGAAGTTTTTTTAAAGCAGGGCTTAGCAACCCTATGGAAAGTATCAAGATGGCGGACAACGATTAATGTGTTTATTTGTATCATACAAAATTGAGACGATTTATAATTGTATAACAGAATGGAATATGAATTATAATCGTTTTGAAGTTTTTTTAAAGCAGGGATTATCAACCCTATAGAAAATGACAAGATGGCGGACGACGATTGATGATTTGTATCATAGAAATTGAGACGATATATAATTGTATAATAGAATGAAATGTAAATTATAGTCGTTATTTAATTTTTGGAGGAGCAATTTTAACTCTCAGGAGCAGTACTATAAAATATAAATTGTTTTGAAATTGTTGAATGTTTATATTGAAAATAATTTGTGGAATGCAGAAGACTTTTTTAGAAATTATAAAAATGAATTCTTTGTATTCTACTGGCTATGACGACATAATATAAATTTTAAGTCAAATAACATTAGCTTTGTTATCAACCCTATAGAAAATGTCAAGATGGCGGATGATGATTAATGTATTTATTTGTATTATAGAAATTAAGACGATATATAATCATATAACAGAATGGAATATGAATTACAATCGTTTTGAAATTTTTTTAAAGCAGGGCTTAGCAACCCTATAGAAAATATCAAGATGGCGGACGACGAATGGTGTGTTTATTTGTATCGTAGAAATTGAGACGATATATAATTGTATAATAGAATGAAATGTAAATTATAGTCGTTTTTTAATTTTTGAAAGAACAATTATAATTCTCAGGAGCAGTACTATAAAATTGTTTTGAAATTGTTGAATATTTATATTGAAAATAATTTGTGGAGTGCAGAGGGCTTTTTTAGAAATTTTAAAAATGGATTCTTTGTATTCTATTAACTATGACGACATAATATAAATTTTAAGTCAAATAACTTTAACTTTATTATCAACCCTATAGAAAATGTCAAGATGGCGGACGACGATTAATGTATTTATTTGTATTATAGAAATTAAGACGATATATAATTGTATAACAGAATGAAATGTAAATTATAATCGTCTTTTAATTTTTGGGAGAGCAAATTGTAACTCTTAGAAGCAATTGTTTTAAAATTGTTGAATGTTTATATTGAAAATAATTTGTGGAGTGCAGAGGGCTTTTTTAGAAATTTTAAAAATGAATTTTTTGTATTCTAGTGGCCATGACGACATAATATAAATTTTAAGTCAAATAACTTTAACTTTATTATCAACCCTATGGAAAATATCAAGATGGCGGACGTCGATTGATGTGTTTATTTGTATCATAGAAATTGAGACGATATATAATTGTATAACAGAATGAAATGTAAATTATAGTTGTTTTTTTAATTTTTGGGAGTGCAATTTTAAGTCTCAGGAGCAATTGTTTTGAAATTGTTGAATGTTTATATTGAAAATAATTTGTGGAGTGCAGAGGGCTTTTTTAGAAATTTTAAAAATGAATTCTTTGTATTCTAGTGGCTATGACGACATAATATAAATTTTAAGTCAAATAACTTTAACTTTATTATCAACCCTATAGAAAATGTCAAGATGGCGGACGATGATTAGTGTATTTATCGTATTTGTGATATGTTTATTTGCACCACAGAAATTAAGACGATAGATTCCCGAGGAAATAAGGATATTCAATCGTCTTTTGAATCATGTTAATAAAATAAATGAATAAACGAATAATCAAAATATAAATTGATTAATTGGATAAAATTTTCTTGATTTGATTTTATAATTATTAATTATTGGTATTAAATATCGAATTAAAATTGATATAAATAATATTAAAACACCTCCTAATTTATTTCACTATGTATTAGATTGGTAAATACCGATGGTAGAGGGCTTAGCAACCCTATAGAAAATATCAAGATGGCGGACGACGATTGATGTGTTTATTTGTATCATAGAAATTAAGGCAATATATAATCATATAACAGAATAAAATATAAATTATAGTCGTTTAAAAATTTTTTTAAAACAGGGCTTAGCAACCCTATAGAAAATGTCAAGATGGCGGACGATAGTATTTATTGTATTTATAATGTAGTTCTTTGTACCATCGAAGTGAAGACGATAGATTATTGAAGAAATATGTCCAATGCAATGGAAATAAATGTTTATTTATTTTGTTATGAATTTACAAAAATCCAGTGGAGTATATTTTTTGTAATTTTTATTAGAAATTGCAAATGGGTCATTTTTAATTTTAGTGTTAAGAATACCTTTTTGGATGGATGATTGATCAATATTGTGCATTTTTAATAATATGTTGGAGTGATGTATGCAATTGTGGTCTATTTATGGTGGACTTGACAACTTTCAAAATGTAAACAGTACTTTCAATAAATTAATTTGTGGACTATTCCTATGCAATATTTTTTAAAATACCATTCTTGAATATTAGTTGAATCTTATATTTCTCGAATTTTTAAATAGTTACCTATGGTTGTTACTGTAAAAATTTATAATAAGAATTACAAAAGATTTGAAGAAATTAAAGAAATTAATTCATTGCAATGTTTTTTAGAATACCATTCTAAAAATTTATAACAAAAATACTTTTTAGAATTTGTGTTTTTTGATGATTCTATTTAAAGAAATCTGTTTAATGTTTTTAAATAACAATATACACAGAATTAACAACCAGAAGAATGACTTAATTTTGATAGAATTCAAATGAAAATTTGTTCTGCGAAATTTAACCCTTTTTGAAACTTTTGAAAACAGTTTTCCTGGTATAATAATTTGCGTGCTATTTTTAATACTTATCGACACTTTGTCGAGCGATTTATTCCCCGATGAAACACGAAATTCAATTTATTAGTCGTATATAAACAAAATTTAAACGTTAACACGTTATTGCATCTCTCCCTAAATTTATGTACCCATCGGATCGATTAATTTCAACTAGCGTTTAAAAAGAAAATGCATGTAACAATGGCGACGATTTACAGGCACAGAAGAATATAATGGAAACCCGTAAATTAAATTCAAAATTGAACTTAACGTGCATTGTTGCTGGCGATGGAAAGTGTCGAAAATCGTGAAAAGTCGCTTGATGAGAATATAGATTGTCACTGTTATTAAAATTGTTTATACGGTGCTGTTATAAATAGTGGAACCAACGTCGAAAAAATTACGACCTTGGCGGCCATTTTGGACCACGCATAAAGTTCGATATAAAAATTCTAAAAGGAAATTGTGTAAATTTCTAAAACTAATCTGACGGTGTAAATTTTTACTAAAATTTACTAAATTACTACTTCTATTTTAATTTTAATTTAAATTTAATTTAAATTTACTAAATTACTACTTCTATTTTAGTAAAAATTTACACTGTTAGATTAGTTTTAGAAATTTAGAATTTTTTTTTTAGAATTTTTATATCCAATTTTTTGCATGGTCCAAAATGGCCGCCAAAACGGTCGTAATTTTTAGTAAAATAGTAAGATTGTAATAGTAGTAGTAATTTAGTAAATTTTTAAAGAAAATTAACACTGTAGTAATTTAGTAAATTTTAGTAAAATTTAGTAAATTTTAGTAGAAATTTACACTGTAGTAATTTAGTAAATTTTAAAAAAAATTTACACTGTAGCAATTTAGTAAATTTAGTAAATTTTTAAAGAAAATTAACACTGTAATAATATAGTAAATTTTAGTAGAAATTTAGACTGTAGTAATTTAGTAAATCTTGATAAATATTTGCACTGTTTATTAAATTATTTATACGAAAGCTTGAAAGATTAATTTATTTATACGATCGAAAAATTGTTATTAATTAAATAATATATATCTGTAACATATTATATGTTATTTCACATGTTATAGATGTGTGTCTATTTTAGTAATAGTATTCG
This sequence comes from Colletes latitarsis, assembly GCF_051014445.1. Taxonomy (NCBI): domain Eukaryota; kingdom Metazoa; phylum Arthropoda; class Insecta; order Hymenoptera; family Colletidae; genus Colletes; species Colletes latitarsis. Next base: position 19,554,972 of record NC_135145.1, read on the forward strand.
TCAATCCTTGTGAAATCTGAGGTCTCCTTTGACTAATATAAATGTTCCCCGACTCTAGATTCTAAGAAATGTTTAGTTTGGCCAACGAGAGATTCTTCAAACTGCATGCAATAATTAATCATACTACACAAGTATAAAATCGTCGACTCCAAAAATAGACATTTATTATTACTATTTCAATAACTAAATTTTGAAAAAAAAAATAAAATTCAATTATTGATACTTCATAATAAAAACAACCCTTCGAAATCTATAATAAAATTTCCCCTTCAAAATCAAAATCAAAAACGTATAAAATCATCGACTCTAAAAATAGAAATTTATTGTTATTATTTCAACAACTAAATATTGAAAAAAAATAAAAAGAAATAAAAATCAATTATTTAAACTTCATAATAAAACTACCCTTCTATAATAGAAATTTATAATAAGCTTTCCCCTTTAAAATCAAAATCAAAAATGTATAAAATTAACGACTCTAAAAATAGAAATTTATTATTATTATTTCAACAACTAAATTTTGAACAAAAAAAATAAAAATCAGTTATTCAGACTCCATAACAAAACTACCCTTCTATAATAGAAATTTATAATAAACTTTCCCCTTTAAAATCAAAATCAAAAATGTATAAAATTAACGACTCTAAAAATAGAAATTTATTATTATTATTTCAACAACTAAATTTTGAAAAAAGAGAAAATAAAAATCAATTATTTAAACTCCATAACAAAACTACCCTTCTATAATAGAAATTTATAATAAGCTTTCTCCTTTAAAATCAAAATTAAAAATGTATAAAATTAACGACTCTAAAAATAGAAATTTATTATTATTATTTCAACAACTAAATTTTGAAAAAAGAGAAAATAAAAATCAATTATTCAAACTCCATAACAAAACTACCCTTCTATAATAGAAATTTATAATAACCTTTCCCCTTTAAAATCAAAATTAAAAATGTATAAAATTAACGACTCTAAAAACAGAAATTTATTATTATTAATTCAACAATTAATTGTGGGGGAAAAAAATAAAAATCTATTATTGATACTATAACAAATCTATAATAAAATTTCCCCTTCAAAATCAAAATCAAAAACGTATAAAATCATCGATTCTAAAAATCTGAAATTTATTATTATTATTTCAACAATTAAATTCTTGAAAAAAAATAAAAAGAAGTAAAAATAAATTATTTAAACTCCATAACAAAACCACCCTTCTATGATAGAAATTTATAATAAAATCTCCTCTTCAAAATCAAAATCAAAAACGTATAAAATCATCGACTCTAAAAATAAAAATTTATTATTATTATTTCAACAATTAAATTCGTGAAAAAAAAAAAATAAAAAGAAATAAAAGTCAACTGTTTAAACTCCATAACAAAACTACCCTTCTATGATAGAAATTTATAATAACATCTCCCCTTCAAAATCAAAATCAAAAACGTGTAAAATCATCGACTCTAAAAATAGAAATTTATTATTATTATTTCAATAACTAAATTCTCGAAAAAAAATAAAAATTAAATCAATTATTCAAACTCCATAACAAAACTACCCTTCTATAATAGAAATTTATAACAAAATTTCCCCTTTAAAATCAAAATCAAAAATGTATAAAATTAACGACTCTGAAACCAGAAATTAATTATTATTATTTCAAAAATTAAATTCTGAAAAAAAAAAAATAAAAATCAATTACTAAAACTCTATAACAAACCAACCCATTTATTCAACAATTGAATACCGAAAAAAAATAAAAATAATGAAAAATCAATTACTGAAATTCCATAACAAAACAACCCTTCGAAATCTATAACAAAATCTCCCCTTCAAAATCAAACTCAAAAACGTATAAAATCATCGACTCAAAAAACAAAAATTTATTACCATTACTTCAAACAACTAAATTCTAAACAAAATTAACAAGAAATCAATTATTGAACCTCCATAACAAAAATAATCCTTCAAAATCTACAATAAAATCTCCCCTTCAAAATCAAAATCAAAAACGTATAAAATCATCGATACTAAAAACCTGAAATTTATTATCATTATTCCAACAACTAAACTCTGCAAAAAATAAAATAAAAATCAATTATTGCACCTCCATAACAAAAACAACCCCTCAAAATCTACAATAAAATCTCCCCTTCAAAATCAAAATCAAAAACATATAAAATCATCGACTCTAAAAACCTGAAATTGATTATCATTATTCCAACAACTAAACTCTGCAAAAAATAAAATAAAAATCAATTATTGAACCCCCATAACAAAATCAACCCTTCCAAATCTACAATAAAATTTCCCCTTCGAAATAAAAATCAAACTCTCGATTTTATATCTCAAAAAAATTGAGATCCAAGTGTGCAATGCTTCTCTCGTTCGCCGCCAGCCATAATCTCTGCTATTACGTTGTTTCTCGGTTTCGTAACGCCGATAAGGGCCGAAAGATTAACCGTGGACTCGCGAACGGATCGAGGAACGAGACCCCGGTGGGGCACACCGTAGGTGAAAGTTACGAATTGCGCGGGAGGATCGTTTTATTTTGAATACGACGAAAACCAAGCCTTCCATGTCGCGGCACGTGAGTCATCCTCGCGATATCGGGTAGGCGAGAGGAGCACGACGACCCTGACTGCGCGTAACTTTATTTCTGTCCTTCACCGAGAGAATTTAATGCGCGCCATTGCCAGGCGATCGGTGTCAAACCGTGGCTCATAATTCCGGTCCGGTGGAGCTCGACGACTTTACGAACACGCCCCCTACGAACGGTTTTCTCCACGATGACTACCAATGGGGGAAGCACAATAGGGTTGTTGATAGATCGCCACGAGGGAGAGGGACGGGCCACGTTTATTGGCTATTTTTATGGCGTTGTTTACAGCCTATCGTGAAACGTCTTTTCAGACATTTTTAGAAGTTACTTTTTTTGAATTTTATTGGATAGGACGATGTAATATAAATTTTGAGGTTAATTTCAAATAATTGGAATTGTATTTAAGAGAGTTAATTTCAAATAATAGTAATTGTATTTTATTTTAAGAGAAATAAATAAAATATGAATTTTAATTGTTTTTTAAATTTTGAGAGGGTATTTTTAATTCTTAGGAGATGTAATGTAAAATTATTTTGAAATTGTTGAATGTTAATATTGGAAACAATTTTTGAAATGCAGAGGGATTTTTTGGAAATTTTTAAAAATTAATTTTTTGTATTCTAATGACTATGACAACATAATATAAATTTTAAGTCAAATAATATTAACTATATTAAAGAAATAAATAAATAAAATATGAATTTTAATCGTTTTTTAAATTTTGGAAAAACAATTTTAATTCTCAGGATCATTACTATAAAATTGTTTTGAAATTGTTGAATGTTAATATTGGAAACAATTTTTGAAATGCAGAGGTATTTTTTAGGGTTTTTTAAAAATTAATTTTTTGTATTCTAATGACTATGACAACATAATATAAATTTTAAGTCAAATAATATTAACTGTATTAGAGAAATAAATAAATAAAATATAAATTATAATAGTTTCTTAAATTTTGAAAGAACAATTTTAATTCTTCATATTGGAAATAATATTTGGGGTGCGGAGGGATTTTTTGGAAATTTTTCAAAATTAATTTTTTGTATTCTACTGGCTATAATGACGTACTATAAATTTTGAGGTTAATTTCAAATAATACGAACTGTATTAGAGGATTAAATAAATAAAATATAAATTATAATTGTTTTTAAATTTTTTGGAGAACATTTTTTTGAATTCTTAGCAGCACCATAAAATTATTTTGAAATTATTGGACGTTCATTTTGCTTTTTTTAATGTATTGTTTCTTAAATTGTTTTTTAATGTAATGAATAATAATAAAATGACTAGATATGCACTGTTCTTTAGTTCGAAATACTGTTGTTTTTAGTAAGGGAACCATTTTGTAATTCCTTTCAGACATAATTATTTAGTGAAAGTGAAATATTAAGAAATATTGGTAGATAGTTTGCAATTTAGAATCGTCAAAAGACAAAAATGGCGACCCTTAAGTCCCACATGCCACATTCCAGAAACGATTTTCCTCAGTAAAAGTAGCCATTTTGTAATTTTTTCAGACATAATTATTTAGTGAAAGTGAACTATTCAGAAATATTGAAATATTGGTAGATAATTTGCAATCGAGAGTTGCTAAGAAACAAAGATGGCGACCCTCAAGTCCCACATGCCACATTCCAGAAACGATTTTCCATAGTAAAAATAGCCATTTTGTAATTTTTTTCAGACATAATTATTTAGTGAAAGTGAAATATTCAGAAACATTGAAAAATTGTTATAGTTTACGATTGAGAGTCGCTAAAACACAAAGATAGTGTCTCCCACATGCCACATTCAAGATACTATTTTCCTCAGTAAAAGTAGCCATTTTGTAATTTTTTTCAAACATAATAATTTAGTGAAAGTGAAATATTTAGAAATATTAAAATATTGGTAGATAATTTGCAATTGAGAATCATCAAAATACAAAGATGGCGATCCTCAAGTCCCACATGCCACATTCCAGAAACGCTTTTCCCCAGTAAAAGGAGCCATTTTGTAATTTTTTTCGAACACAATTACTTACTACAAGTGAAATATTCAGAAACATTGAAAAATTGCTATAGTTTGCAATCGAGAGTCATCAAAACACAAAGATGGCGACCCTCAAGTCCCACATGCCACATTCCAGAAACGATTTTCCTTAGTAAAAGTAGCCATTTTGTAATTTCTTTCAGACATAATTACTTACTGAAAGTCAACTATTCAGAAACATTGAAAAATTGTTATAATTTGCAATCAAGAATCGCTAAAAAACAAAAATGGTGGCTCCCACAAGCTACATTCCAGAAACGATTTTTTTTAGTAAAAGGAGCCATTTTATAATTTTTTTCGAACATAATTACTTACTGAAAGTGAACTATTCAGAAATATTGAAATATTGGTAGATAATTTGCAATAGAGAGTCATCAAAACACAAAGATGGTGACTTCCACATGCCACATTCCAGAAACAATTTTCCCCAGTAAAAGGAACCATTTTATAATTTCTTTCGAACATAATTATTTAGTGAAAATGAACCATTCAAAAATATTGAAAAATTGTTAGACAATTTACAATCGAGAGTTATCAAAACACAAAGATGGCGACCCTCAAGTCCCACATGCCACATTCCAGAATCAATTTTCCCCAGTAAAAGGAGCCATTTTGTAATTTATTTCGAACATAATTATTTAGAGAAAGTGAACTATTCAGAAACATTGAATAATTTGCAATCAAGAATCGCTAAAAAACAAAAATGGTGGCTCTCACAAGCTACATTCCAGAAACGATTTTCCTTAGTAAAAGTAGCCATATTGTAATTCCTTTCAGACATAATTACTTACTGAAAGTGAACTATTCAGAAACATTGAAATATTACTAGATAATTTACAATCGAGAGTCATCAAAACACAAAGATGGCGACGCTCAAGTCCCACATGCCACATTCCAGAATCGATTTCCCCCAGTAAAAGGACCCCTTTTATACTTTCTTTCGAACATAACTACTCACTAAAAGTGAACCATTCAGAAACATAAAAAAATTATAAAATAATTAACAGTCGAGAACTGCCAAAAAACAAAAACGCCAACGACTCTTAACCCTCGCGTGTCAGACGCGGTCTCATTGACCCTCAGTGTTCGCCCACCCTCAGGCTCCTCCTCTTTCTAAAAACCATCGTGTATGGAAAAGCGAGAATCCATATCCTCCGTACGACGGACAGATCCTCGCCAGGATCTCCAGTTCCCCGCCACTCCGACTCGCGGAGTCGTAAGATAACGCGCGTCAGAGCCCCCCCCCCCCCCCCCAAAGGCTGCGAGTTTACTCACGGAAAATTGCCTTGGCGTGCACCGAGAGACCCCCAGTATGTGCATCTCTCGCTTCTATACGCCTCTCTGTGTGTACCCACGTAAAACGAGAGGGTCTATGAAAATACGTACGTACGGAGCGAACCCAATCCCCGATCGAAAGTATCTTATCGTCGCGCGAAATATCAACTGTCCCCGGGCAAACAACAACAACGATAAAACGAAACTTCCTTTTCTCATTTATTCGCCGACGCACGACGCGTAACCTAATACCGCGTGAACGTGTATTCATTTGGAGGTTAGAACGGGGCTAAGGGAGCTTCGAACTTTCGACACAGATGGCGCAAGGTGAATAATATAATATAATAGTGGTCGTTACAGTATCGAATTTATTTAAGAAAAAGATCTAGGTTAATAAAATTCTGTTAGAAAATCAAAATGGCTACTTTCACTGGAATTATAAACACTGATAGAAAATTTGGAACACGCATTACACGCAATATTAACCTACAAATCTGACAAGAGAAATGAAATAGTCAAATAATTTTTGAGTTATTTATTTTGCAATAAATTTCAGCTTCTGATAGAATGTTTGGGCTAGTTTTTGCAGGTGATCTGGGTTAATAAAATTCTGTAAAACAATCAAAATGGCTGCTTTTACTGAAATAAGAAACTGGTGAAGTCGACTGTGGATCGAGAGCGCCACCTAGTCGATTGGTGAGGGCGCCACCTATGGAAGTCGATTGTAGATTGACAGCGCCACCTAGTCGATGAGTGAGGGCGCCACCTGCATTAGTTAGTACGTCTTACGACACATGATAGAGAAGACGTATCGAAATACAGTTTTCTTACAAAAAGGTTACTCTATTTAATAAATAATTCTTGAATTATTTGTTCTCCAATAAATTTTAGATTTTAATAGAATGTTTGTGCAAGTTTTTGCAGAGGTTAAAGCAGTCGGGGGCCTTGATGGACTGGCTAATCGCGTAATTCTTAATAACGATAAATAGAATGCGCGTACGTGCACAGATGAGATACCGGGAGACCACAATGGTCGGAACCGCGCGCGAAGTATTAATTTCTTGCTGTATCCGGCGTAGCTCGTCCGCTACGTTTGTATGTTTGCGCGACAACGCATATAACGCGGTAACCCTTGCACACGGTACAGCGAAACGTAACGTGTTATACGGGTCGGGTTATGGCCGCGGGTGAAACTCGTATTTCTCCGCTTCCAAAAGTTGGATTAACGAGTGCCTGGGGGGCCTGGGTTTCGTAGACGGTTGACCGCGCTAGCGTTCGTAGGTCCTCCATTTTGTATAATACGGATCGGAGGAAATTTATGCTACACGCAACGTATTTAATTTTTAAAAATTGAGTAAGAATTTTTGTTAGTGGAAACTGAGGAGAAAATTAAGAAAATTGTTGTTCTTTGGTGTATTTTGTTATTATTGGATGATTAAATATTTTATATGAAATTTGTAGTCGATATGAGATTTTGTAAAATGGAGATCGAAGAAATTTTTTAAAATTGAATAAGAATTTTTTTTTTTTGGTGAAAACAGAGAAGAAAATTAAGAATATTGTTGGTTTTGCTGTATTCGGTAATTAAATTTTTTCTATGAAATTTGTAGTCGATTGGAAACTTTGTATAATACAGATCGAAGAAATTTATGCTACACGCATCGTATTTAATTTTTAAAAATTGAGTAAGAATTTTTGTGAGTGAAGACTGAGGAGATAATTAAGAAAATTGTTGTTCTTTGGTGTATTTTATTATTATTGGATGATTATATTTTTTTCTTTGAAATTTGTAGTCGATATGAAATTTTGTAAAATGGAGATCGAAGAAATTTTTTAAAATTGAATAACAATTTTTTTTTTGGTGAAAACAGAGAAGAAAATTAAGAAAATTGTTGGTTTTGCTGTATTCGGTAATTAAATTTTTTCTATGAAATTTGTAGTCGATTGGAAACTTTGTATAATACAGATCGAAGAAATTTATGCCACACGCAACGTATTTAATTTTTAAAAATTGAGTAAGAATTTTTGTTAGTGGAGACTGAGGAGAAAATTAAGAAAATTGTTGTTTTTTGGTGTATTTTGTTATTATTGGATGATTAAATTTTTTATATGAAATTTGTAGTCGACTGGAAATATTGCAAAATGGAGATTGAAGAAACTTATGCTCCACGCATCGCATTTAATTTTTTAAAATTGGATAAGTATTGTTTTTTTGGTGAAAATTGAGGAGAAAATTAAGAAAATTGTTGTTTCTGGCTCATTTTGTTACTATTGGATGATTAAATTTTGTTTCTATGAAATTTGTAGTCGATATGAAATTTTGTAAAATGGAGATCGAAGAATTTTGTGACCTACGCATCGTATTTAATTTTTAACAATTAATTAGGAATTTTTCTTAGTGAAAACTGAGGAGAAAATTAAGAAAATTGTGGTTTTTGGCTCATTTTGTTACTATTGGATGATTAAATTTTGTTTCGATGAAATTTATAGTCGATATGAGATTTTATAAAATGGAGATCGAAGAAATTTGTGATCTACGTACCCTATTTAATTTTTAAAAATTGAATAAGAATTTTTCTTAGTGAAAACTGAGAAGAGAATTAAGAAAATTGTTGTTTTTGGTTTATTTTGCTATTATTTGGTAATTAAATTTTTTTCTATGAAATTTATAGTCGATATGAAATTTTATAAAATGGAGATCGAAGAAATTTGGACTCCACACATTCTATTCAATTTTAAAAAATTAAATAACAATTTTTTTTAGTGAAAATTGAGAAAAAAATTTTTGTTTTTGATTTACTTTGTTATTATTAGTTCATTAAATTTTTTTCTTTGAAATTTATAGTCGATTGGACATTTTATAAAATGGAGATCGAAGAAATTCGTGCTCCATGCATCGTATTTAATTTTTAAAAATTAAATAACAATTTTTCTTAGTGAAAATTCAGGAATAAATTGTTGTTTTTCATTTACTTTGTTATTATTTGTTCATTAAATTTTTTTCTTTGAAATTTATAGTCGATATAAAATTTTCTAAAATGGAGATTGTAAAAATTTATGCTCCACTCATCATATTTAATTTTTAAAAATGAAATAACAATTTTTTTTAGTGAAAATTGAGAAAAATATTTTTGTTTTTGATTTATTTTGCTATTATTTGTAAATAAAATTTTTTTCTTTGAAATTTATAGTCGATTGGACATTTTATAAAATGGAGATCGTAGAAATTTATGCTCCACGCATCGAATTCAATTTTTAAAAATTAAATAACAATTTTTCTTAGTGAAAATTCAGGAATAAATTGTTGTTTTTCATTTACTTTGTTATTATTTGTTCATTAAATTTTTTTCTTTGAAATTTATAGTCGATATAAAATTTTCTAAAATGGAGATTGTAAAAATTCATGCTCCACAAATAGTATTCAATTTTTAAAAAGTAAACAATGATTTTTCTCAGTAAAAACACAGAAGAAAATTTTTATTTTTGGTTTACTTTGTTATTATTTGCTAATTAAATCTTTTCTATGAAATTTATAGTCGATATAAAATTTTCTAAAATGGAAATCAAAGAAATTTATACCCCTCCAATCATACTTAATTTTTAAAAACTAAACAATAATTTCCCCCCCCCCCCCCCGTGAAAACAGAGAAGAAAACTTTTTATTTTGGTTTACTTTGCTATTATTTGATACTTAAATTTTGCAAAATGGAGTTCGAAGAAATGTATGCTCCCACCCATCACACTTAATTTTTAAAAACTAAACAATAATTTTCCCCCTGTGAAAACACAGAAGAAACTTAATTTTTGGTTTACTTTGCTATTATTTGATATTTAAATTTTGCAAAATGGAGTTCAAAGAAATGTAGTTCCACCCATCATACTCAATTTTTAAAAACTAAACAATAATTTTCCCCCTGTGAAAACAAAGAAAAAACTTTTTATTTTGTATTTACTTCACCATTACTTGAATTTCTTTCAACAAAGTTAGTCACTACGAAATTATAATTCTTAACTGAAATTAAGCGTAAGAAGATGAAACTTTAATGGAACCACGAGTGACGAGAAAGGGGGTAATTGCGACAGGGAGGAAGAAGAGAAATATTGCGTGTAAATTTGGAGCTAGTTTCCCAGCTTTTGTTCGGGGGCAACGGAAGAAACAAAATGAAGAAACGAAGGTAATGTAACCGTAGAAAACAATGCCGCGAAACCGTGGGATAAATTAAACGTGGAACACGTTGGTATTGCATCTGTGAATGAATATTTTCCCCTTGGACCTTTTCAATCCTGTAAATAACTCAGTATAATAATAATATGGAATTAAAACGATAATAAAAGTCTCTATCCTCTCTATTTTTAGTCCCATCGTGCGGAGATTATTCCATATATTGGTATAAATATAAAAATAGTTCCATAGACACATTTATCTACTATTTTTTTTTACATCAGAAACAATATCGATTCTCGTGCAATGTTACTATTAATATATATGTATAGTGTTCAGTAATTGGTGATATTGAATAGTATAATTATTCTACGTCAAAAAGTGAATCGAAAATGTAAAATGAAATTTTTCATAGGATGCTTCCTTTTCGAGAAAATTCAATTCGAATATTCGTGGAGCACCACGAGAAAAGGGTTCAATTATATTTGGTTTTTGTGCTTCATAGTGTTCAGTAACTGGTGATATAGGATAGTAGAATTATTCTACGTGAAAAAGTGAATCGAAAATGTAGAATGAAATTTTTTCATAGGATGCTTCCTTTTCGAGAAAATTCAATTCGAATATTCGTGGAACACCACGAGAAAAGGGTGAAATTATATTTCGTTCTTGTGCTTTATAGTGTTCAATAACTGGTGATATAGGATAGTATAATTATTCTACGTGAAAAAGTGAATCGAAAATGTAGAATGAAATTTTTTTTTAGGATGCTTCGTTTTCGAGAAAATTCATTTCAAAAATTTTTGGCGCACCGCGTGTCGAACACGGCGCTCCGCCAGCCATTATTTCGACTCCTATCGACATCTATTAATTCTAATCTAGAATTATTTCCTTCTTTTTCTTTGATCTTCCCATTTTTCAACTAAAAAAGACATAATATGCCAATCAAAAATTTTATACCATATTTTTGATTCGGTTTTTCGTACAGAAAAATATTACATTTAATCTAAAAATATAAACAGAATGTAATAATTGTATAAACATGAACCATCGTAAAATTTTAAGTCAAAGAATGCATGGATGTTTTAAAAAAAAAAACATTTTCTTATGTATCATAGATAGCAACGTACATTTTCAAAATTTTAGAATTGTTCGTCCACAATTTAGTCGTAAACATCGAACGGAAGGGAATAAAATTTTGTTGGTCGACGTTTCGGTCCATCGTATTTGTGATCGCGGTAATCTCGTGAATTTAAATTCGAAAATTAGAATATAACAAGGATGGAAAATGTATAGAGAGACGGACGACGCAGATAAATTATATGGAAACGAACGAGAACAGAAGTTACTTACTAGGTTAATCCGTGCTTTGAAGAAATCAAATGCGGGACGGTTCGTAATGCAACGAATTAAATAAATTTCCTTCTTTTGCAACAGACTCGTGGAGAATAATCTACAAAAATGAAACTGACGAATAATTTTACTAATTTATTAAAGATGATTTTAATTATCATAAGTTTGACATATATATATATTTTTTTAGTTCTTTTTAGTTAAAAAATGGGAAGATCAAAGAAAAAGAAGAAAATAATTCCAAATTAGAATTAATAAACATCGATAGGAGTCGAAATAATGGCTGGTGGAGCGCCGTGTTCGACACGCGGTGCGCCAAAAACTTTTGAAATGAATTTTCTCGAAAACGAAGCATCCTATGAAAAAATTTCATTCCACATTTTCGATTCACTTTTTGACGTAGAATAATTATACTATCCTATATCACCAGTTACTGAACACTATGAAACACAAAAATGAAATATAATTGAACCCTTTTCTCGTGGTGCTCCAAGAATTTTCAAATTGAATTTTCTCGAAAAGGAAGCATCCTAAGAAAAAATTTCATTCTACATTTTCGATTCAGTTTTTCATGTAGATTAATCATACTATTTAATATTACCAGTTACTGAACATTCCAAATAATGGGAACGAAATATACTTTAACATCAAAGGATACTTGCATTATCTGTTTCTTTTGTTTGGTTAAATAGTTTTAATTTTATAAAATTGCAAAAATGCCATTTTCTTGCAATCTTCCAAGAATTTTCGAAATGAATTTTCTCAAAAACAAAGCATCCCACGAAAAAATTTTAATATCATCTCTTAGTGAGCACTTTAAAGCACGAGAACGAAATAAAATTTTACTCTTTTTTCGTAGTGCTCCAAGAATTTTTGAAATGAATTTTCTCGAAAACGAAGCATCCCAAAAAAAAATTTTATTCTACATTTTTTATTCATTTTTTCATGTAGAATAATTATACTATTCTATATCACCAGTTACTGAACACTATAAAGCACAAAAACGAAATATAATTGAACCCTTTTCTCGTGGTGCTCCAAGAATTTTCAAATTGAATTTTCTCGAAAAGGAAGCACCCTATGAAAAATTTTCATTCTACATTTTCGACTCCCTTTTTGACGTAGAATAATTATACTATCCTATATTACCAGTTACTGAACACTATAAAGCACAAAAACGAAATATAATTGAACCCTTTTCTCGTGATGCTTCACGAATATTCGAATTGAATTTTCTCGAAAACGAAGCACCCTATGAAAAAATTTCATTCTACATTTTCGATTCAGTTTTTCATGTAGATTAATCATACTATTTAATATTACCAATTACTGAACATTCTAAATAATGGGAACGAAATATACTTTAACATCAAAGGATACTTGCATTATCTGTTTCTTTTGTTTGGTTAAATAGTTTTAATTTTATAAAATTGCAAAAATGCCATTTCCTTGCAATCTTCCAAGAATTTTTGAAATGAATTTTCTCAGAAACAAAGCATCCCACGAAAAAATTTTAATATCATCTCTTAGTGAATACTCTAAAGCTCGAGAACGAAATAAAATTTAACTCATTTTCGCAGTGCTCCAAGAATTTTTGAAATGAATTTTCTCGAAAACGAAGCATCCCAAAAAAAAATTTTATTCTACATTTTTTATTCATGTTTTCATGTAGAATAATTATACTATCCTATATCACCAGTTACTGAACACTATGAAGCACAAAAACGAACTATAATTGAACCCTTTTCTCGTGGTGCTCCAAGAATTTTCAAATTGAATTTTCTCGAAAAGGAAGCACCCTATGAAAAAATTTCATTCTACATTTTCGATTCACTTTTTCACGTAGAATAATTATACTATTCAATATTACCAGTTACTGAACACTATGAAGCACAAAAACGAAATATAATTTGACCCTTTTCTCGTGGTGCTCCAAGAATTTTCAAATTGAATTTTCTCGAAAACGAAGCATCCCAAAAAAAAATTTTATTCTACATTTTTTATTCATTTTTTCATGTAGAATAATTATACTATCCTATATCACCAGTTACTGAACACTATAAAGCACAAAAACGAACAATAATTGCACCCTTTTCTCGTGGTGCTCCAAGAATTTTCAAATTGAATTTTCTCGAAAAGGAAGCATCCTATGAAAAAATTTCATTCCACATTTTCGATTCACTTTTTGACGTAGAATAATTATACTATCCTATATCACCAGTTACTGAACACTATGAAGCACAAAAACGAAATATAATTGAACCCTTTTCTCGTGATGCTCCACGAATATTCGAATTGAATTTTCTCGAAAACGAAGCATCCTATGAAAAATTTTCATTCTACATTTTCGATTCAGTTTTTCACGCAGAATAATTATACTATTCAAAATCACGAGTTACTGAACACTATAAAGCACAAAAAGGAAATATAATTCCACCCTTTTCTCGTGGTGCTCCACAAATATTCGAATTGAATTTTCTCGAAAACAAAGCATCCTATCAAAAATTTTCATTCTACATTTTCGACTCACTTTTTCACGTAGAATAATTATACTATCCTATATCACCAGTTACTTCACTGAAAAACAAGAATGAAATATAATTTAACCTCGAAAGACGAGTTGCATCATCCACGTTTCTTTTGTCTGCTCAGTTTTAATTTCATAAAATTCCAAAGGCGCCCAATTCCCTCAGAATATCCTCGAAAATACCGTCGTTTAACCGAATGCATGCAGATGTCCCGGATATAATTTAGTATTTAATCGCCACCGCTGGCGCAAGGCTGCCTCTCCGAACTTAAGTCTCGCGTTAGAAACAAAGGCTTCTTTACGAGTCGCTTAGGTTACTCCGTTACGCTCGCCGCCGTATCGAGAACATCGATTTCATAATGTTACCTGGCACGAGGCTTCCCCGTCGTGCCTCGAAGGCGATGAAATTTTCAACGATACTTCCCCGTTTCTCGTTCAACTTTAATAAAACGCGAATAAATAATTCCGAACGAGACCTGTGCTCTCAACAGCTCTTTCGCGAAACAAAGGAGGGGGTATTTTTTCGTGCGTGGAAACGGAAGAAATTCGACGCGAGTGTGCGCCAGATAAGCCCCCAGCTGAGCCGGAAGCGCCAGAAAACTCAGAATCGAGGAAAAGAAACGGTTTCTGGGGCTCCATGTTGGGGGGGGGGGGGGGGGGGGGGGCAACAATCTTCGAAAAGTGGGGGTGGATTTCATTGAGGATTCTGACTCGTGGAAATCGCATTTTTTGGGAATATTTCACCCCCATGAAAGAAGACTTTTTTAATTCGGGGGGGGGGGGGGGGGGGGGGGGGGGGGACTTTCAGGAATCTTCCATTTTTTTTTGTTTATTGTTTAGTCGTCACTGAGATGGAACTAAAGCTTATTAGCTTCTAAAAAATACAATTTTTTAGTAAATGAAAATAAATAATATTTCCAGGTCGATAAAACAGGAAACTGCTCAGAAAAATAAAATAAAACAGTAACAAAAATTCTTTCTGAAGAATTTAAAAGCCCAAATTTATTACTAAATCTCCACTTCGACACTAAAAAAAATTATGTTCAAGATTTATAAAAAATACAAATCCTCATGAGGTTTAATTTTCCATTACAAAAAAATTGATTCTGTGTTTAAAATCGTGAAACTGGAGTCTTGTGGAAACGGGATCGTCGGAAGGGTGGACGAGAATATTAATCGAGGGGTTGGAAAGTATCGGCGAGTGTTTCGAACGCGAAAACATACAAGGAACACTAATTGCAAAGCAATCGATCCCCCCACGCGTGCATCTCGTCGGTCACCGCCTACTAATTAGAACGAAGTTTACATGCAGGCGACCGATATGCTTTGTCGAAACGCGCCCAATGATTTCTGATTCCCGGAGTATACGTACTCGATTACGTTTGATACGCGCGGAACGACCGTATGGAATATTTACTGTAACGCGATCGGCGGGTCCCAGTAGAAACTCGACGTTCGACTGGCGGAGAGTACTTACGAGATTTTATGGGCTGGAATATTTATGAAGCTCTCGATCAAAGGGAGTCCGGGACGGTTTACGCGAGCCGGGGAAATTTCCATTTGACCCTTTTCGAATTATTATTTGGACTTTTGGAGGAAATTATACGACAAAACCATTGGATAAACACATTGGATAAATTCTACTCTCAGTATCATGTGAGCAGTTTAATATATTTAATTTATATTTGTAGTTTTCTATGATTATTGATGAAGATTTATTATTATTTTCATTGTTAATTGTGTTTATTTGATTGCTACAATTTAGTTAGGATGTAACTAATTTGTATCAAGTTTGAAAAAGCAGAGATTTTTTTTTTATTTTTCCCGGGGAATCGAACTCGAGATCTTGAGAATCGAAGACTAGTGTCTAAGCCACGCAGCCACGGAGGGCTCAATTAATTTCTATCCAGTAGCAGTATTTATATCTGTCGTAATTGGTATTTTCTTTTCATTATGAATGAGGATTTATCTTATTTTTTTGTTCTGTGAATTGTTTATTAAATTTGTTACAATTCAGATAAGAAATGTATATAAGTTAAACAATAATAGATACATTCTACTTAGTATCATGTGAGCAGTTTAATTAGGAGTTTGAAATGAGATTGTATATTTAATTTATATTTGTAGTTTCCTACGATTATTGATGAAGATTTATTATTATTGTCACTGTTAATTGTTTATTTGATTGCTACAATTTAGTTAGGAAGCAACTAATTTGTATCAAGTTTGAAAAAGCAGTTTTTTTTTTATTTTTCCCGGGGGATCGAACTCGAGATCTTGAGAATCGAAGACTAGTGTCTAAGCCACGCAGCCACAGAGGGCTCAATTAATTTGTATCGAGTAGCAGTATTTATATCTGTCGAAATCGTAATTGGGATTTTCTTTTTATTATGAATGAGGATTTTTCTTATTTTTTTGTTCAATGAATTGTTTATTAAATTTGTTACAATTCAGATAAGAAATGTATATAAGGTAAACAATAATAAATACATTCTACTTAGTATCATGTGAGCAGTTTAATTTGGAGTTTGAAATGAGATTGTAGATTTAATTTATATTTTTCATTTTCTACGATTATTAATGAAGATTTATTATTATTTTCATTGTTAATTGTGTTTATTTGATTGCTACAATTTAGTTAGGATGTAACTAATTTGTATCAAGTTTGAAAAAGCAGAGATTTTTTTTTTTATTTTTCGGGGGATCGAACTCGAGATCTTGAGAATCGAAGATGAGCGTCTAAGCCACGCAGCCACGGAGGGCTCAATTAATTTCTATCGAGTAACAGTATTTATATCTGTTGTAATTGGTATTTTCTTTTCATTATGAATGAGGATTTTTCTTATTTTTTTGTTCGGTGAATTGTTTATTAAATTTGTTACAATTTAGATAAGAAATGTATATAAGGTAAACGATAGTAGATACAGTCTACTTAGTATCATATGAGCAGTTTAATTAGGAGTTTGAAATGAGATTGTATATTTAATTTATATTTGTAGTTTTCTACGATTATAGATGAAGATTTATTATTATTTTCATTGTTAATTGTGTTTATTTGATTGCTACAATTTAGTTAGGATGTAACTAATTTGTATCAAGTTTGAAAAAGCAGAGATTTTTTTTTATTTTTCCCGGGGGATCGAACTCGAGATCTTGAGAATCGAAGACTAGTGTCTAATCCACGCAGCCACGGAGGGCTCAATTAATTTGTATCGAGTATCAGTATTTATATCTTTCGAAATCGTAATTGGGATTTTCTTTTTATTATGAATGAAGATTTTTCTTATTTTTTTGTTCGATGAATTGTTTATTAAATTTGTTACAATTCGGATAAGAAATGTATGTAAGTTAAACAATAATAGATACAGTCTAGTCAGTCTCATATGAGCAGTTTAATTAGGAGTTTGAAATGAGATTGTATATTTAATTTATATATTTCTAGTTTTCTAGGATTATTAATGAAGATTTATTATTATTGTGAACTGTTAATTGTTTATTTGATTGCTACAATTTAGTTAGGAAGCAACTAATTTGTATCAAGTTTGAAAAAACACATTTTTTTTTAGTTTTCCGGGGGGATGGAACTCGAGTCCTTCAGAATTGAAGACAAACAACTAAGCCACGCAGCCACAAAGGACTCAACTATTTTTTATTTAGTATAAAATATGTACCTCATATTGAAATATTTCTAATTGAATTTCTTTAAATTATGGAGCATTTATGTTGTTTTATACTCTAAATTGTTGAGTTCAGGATATTTGTTATTATTGTTAATTTCTATCAAATAAGAGCATTTAACTGTTAAAACCATAATTGATACCAAAATTAATAACAGAATTAAATCAAATTTTGAGATTTCACCGATACACTGAATTATACAAAATTAACAATATTATTTATTTGCTAAAACTCTACAGTAATATTTTATTTTTTTAAAATATACAAAAGATAAAAACAATGTAATACTTACATTATTACTGAATTTAACTTTTTACAAAATATTTTAATTTACCTATCTATATTTTTAAAATTCCAACGACCCAACTATTACAGAAACTGGTGCAATTTCGTCGATCTGGATATATTTAACGAAAAGAAAATTGTAAGTATACATTATTTGAATCATCGAACGATAAAGTACCTCCCGATGAATAATGTTAAATATTCAATGAAGTTCCTCGATTCGGTTGGGAATCGATTCGTACAAAGCAAACGAGATACTCCCATTTCGAAATAAAGTGCAACCGCGTCGATGCACTTAAGGGGGAAAGTCGCTTGCTAGGAAAATAGACGCCATTAAACCGTACGAAATTATCCTACGCGATTGTTCAATCTCCAATTAGGACAGAGGTGACCCAGTTCTGGTATTCCCCGGATTTTCTATCTTATTAAATTCCCAAACACCTCATTATTATGGCAAACGAACTGTCCTGGAAAACAATGGCAACTATCGCCCGGGACTTACCTCGATACTAGCGCAACGGGACCACAATGGCGTCCAAATCCACGAAACCTTTGTAAACAAGATTATCGAACCTCGAAAAGAGAACGAATTCGACTGTCAGCGATATTCAACCTGCATAGAAATGGCGTTGCATTGTAAGAATCGTGTAATTCCGGATTATCGAATACACAGTCTTCCAGTATCGACCTACATATATACTCTGGGATTTTATATACTATGTAAGATTCTCCCATGATGATATTTTCCAGAAACATACACTGGGAATCATGACAGACAAGACTAATTTGTAAACATGATTTTTTATGCATAATACTCTTTGAATATTTCATATCTAAATTATATATTATAATTACATGCTTATTATATAGTTTAATTAAGAAGAAAACCATCTATGTTCATTAAATCCAAAGAAAATCAATAAACAATTTTTTTGGGGATCCGGGGGATCGAACTCGAGACCTCCAGAATCGAAGACTAGCGTCTACCCACCACAGCCACGGAGGGCTCAATTAACTTCTATCGAGTAGCAGTACTTATACTGTTAAAATTGGCACTTTTTAAGATTTGTATTTTTTCTTCTGTGAATTATTTAATTTAGAAATATATATAGTAGACGATACTATATAAATTGTACTTCCAGTCTGACGTGAGCATTTCAATTAACAGTTTTAAATAGATATTGTATTTTTCTCAGCGTTGGGTGTACCATTTAGTTAATAAAACTAATAGAGACAATCGAATATTTGCACACGGTAAACCGCGCGATGGAGCTCGGGGATAATTTTTGGTGGATCGTCGAGGTGCATAATAAATAAACTGTAGCCGATCTGGAGAGATTTAAGCCCCGGATGTTTATATTCCGCGCAGGTTTACGCGACCACGCACAGACACACGAACGTCGAACCCGGGAATGGCGCGTGTTCGAAATTCAAAGGTGGTCGTCGCCCCGACGCGGTTGCATCGTTTTGCACGGGCAGGAGGAGGGGGAGGAACGTCGATTTACAAAGCCAATCCGTACCTGTCCCGGACAGTGTATTTTTTTATTCTATTTTCGACACTACCGAAAATATCGGCGCAATCTTCGAAATACAGTCGCGTTTCGAGTAAATTTTTTATGTCAGTGCAAAAGCTTCTTTCGTTAGAATAATGTTGCAATCTTTATTTTGTGTTTTTTAACAAATGCTTTGTGTGTTAAAATATTTCTGCTTGAATTTGTTTCAATTGTACAGCATCCATTTTGTTTTATATTGTGGGGCATCCATTTTGTTTTATGTTACGAATTGTTCAGGATATTTCTATTTTGTGTTTTTCAACTGGTGTAACAGATGGTTTATTGAAATATTTCTGTTTGAATTTTTTTTAATTGTGGAGCATCCATTTTGTTTTATACTATTTGAATTCTTTTTTAATTGTGAGGCATCCATTTTGTTTTATATTACGAATTGTTCAGGATATTTCTATTTTGTGTTTTTCAACTGGTGTAACAGATGGTTTATTGAAATATTTCTGTTTGAATTTCTTTTTAATTGTGGAGCATCCATTTTGTTTTATACTATTTGAATTTTTTTTAATTGGGAGGCATCCATTTTGTTTTATATTACGAATTGTTCAGGATATCTCTATTTTGTGTTTTTTATCTGGTACCAAAGCTCCACATAATTTTCTGGAGGAAATTACAAATTGTTTATTGTAAATCTAGTAAATTATTTATTTAAGTTTGTTAGAATTTAGATACGAAATAGTAGACGATAGTATCTAAATTGTACTCAAGTTTTATGTAATCATTTTAATTAATACTCGTAAATTAGATCTGTATATCTGTTTTTATTTTTTTCTCCAAATTATAAACAAAGATTTATTATTATCTTTATTCTCTGTAAATTGTTTATTTAATTTTCCACAATTTAGTTAAGGAAAAACTCATTTATCTCAAGCTTGAAAAAACCATATCATTTTTTTTAATTCTCTGGGGATCGAACTCGAGACCTTAAGAATCGAAGACAAGCATCTAAGCCACACAGCCACTGAAGGCTCAACTATTCTTTGTTGGTATAAAATATATATCGAATGTTGAAATATTTCCATTTGAATTTCTCTAATCATCTATTATGCCTATTATTATTTAATCATCTATTATTTTATTTATAAATAATTTTTATTTTTTCTTTTATTGCTCCAGGAGTCATTGACGAACGAATGCGATATTTCCTGTCGAGACAGTCTGCTATCGTTCCGCAAATACAGTATTACGCACTCTATGGACGTGCAGAGGCCGTTCTGTATCGATTCGGGGTTTCCCCGTGTCCGATAGAGAGCAAAGCTGCCCGCGAACGGATTAAAATCACGCAAAACGCGGGCACCGGTTTCATCGACTTTTCGGTTCATTCCTTGATTAAACTTTTATTTCTCCCCGGGGCTCGCTAATGGTCTGTACTTTTTGCAAACCGAGCTCACAGTGTCGGTTGGGAAAGGACAACGTCCTAAAACAGCCATTTTTCCCGCTCGTTGAACGCCCACGCGTGTTTCTAACCGCTTCCGTGTCTGTTTATTTTATTTCGCGTTTTAATCCCGGAAATTTCTCCCTATTACGTTGTGTGGTAACCTCAGGAATTGAATCTGGGATTCGAAGAGTCGTCATTTTGTAAATTAGTCGTTTCAAATAAACAAAATGGCCGCTGTCATGGATACTGCGAAACGATTTCTTTATACGCGACTGAGTTTGAGACAATCTGGAGCCGCCATTTTTAACTTAACTGGGCTTAAAAAATTTGGGAATGGTATTCAAGTGTGTGGTAATAAACTATGAAAATTTTATTGCAATAGGTGGTATAGTTTCTGTGCAAAAAATTCCCAAAGTTAAGCAAGCCTGGATACTGTGAAACGATTTCTTTATAAACGACTGAGTTTGAAAGGATCTGGGGCCATCATTTTTAACTTTTCTGGGCTCAAAAAATTTGAGAATTCTACTGAAGTACGTGTTAATAAACCTTGCCAATTTTATTAGAAAATATAGTGTAGTTTCGTTATAAAAAATTCCTAAAATTAAACCCTCATGGATATCCTGGAACGGCCCCTTCAAAAGCGCCTGAGTTTGAGAAAATCTGGGGTCGCCATTTTTAACTTAACTGAGCTCAAAAAATTTAAGAGTAATAATCATGTGTGTGTTAATAAATCTTCTAAATTTTATTGCAAAATATAGTATGGTTTCTTGGCAAAAAATTCCCAAATTTAAACACTCATGGATATCCTAGACGGTCTTTTCAAAAGCGCCTGAGTTTAAGAAAACCTGGGGCCGCCATTTTTAACTTAACTGAGCTCAAAAAATTTGGGAATAGTACTCAAATATGTGTTAATAAACCTTGTAAATTTCACTGTAAAAGGTGGTATAGTTTCTTTGTAAAAAATTTTCAAAGTTAAACACTCATGGATATCCTGGAACAGTCTCTTCAAAAGCGCCTGAGTTTGAAAGGATCTAGGGCCACCATTTTTAACTTTTCTGGGCTCAAAAAATTTGAGAATTTAACTGAAGTATGTGTTAATAAACCTTGCAAATTTTATTAGAAAATATAGTGTAGTTTCTTTATACAAAATTCCCAAATTTAAACACTCATGGATACTGTAGAACCACCTCTTTAAAAGCGACTCAGTTTGAGAAAATCTAGGACCGCCATTTTTAATTTAACTGAGCTCAAAAAATTTGGGAATAGTACTCATGGATGTGTTAATAAACCTTTTAAATTTCACTGTAAAAGGTAGTATAGTTTCTTGGCAAAAAATTCCCAAAGTAAAACACTCACGGATACCGTAGAATCACCTCTTCAAAAGCGCCTGAGTTTGAAAGGATCTGGGGCCACCATTTTTAACTTTTCTGGGCTCAAAAAATTTGAGAATTTAACTGAAGTATGTGTTAATAAACCTTGCAAATTTTATTAGAAAATATAGTGTAGTTTCTTTATACAAAATTACCAAATTTAAACACTCATGGATACTGTAGAACCACCTCTTTAAAAGCGACTCAGTTTGAGAAAATCTAGGACCGCCATTTTTAATTTAACTGAGCTCAAAAAATTTGGGAATAGTACTCATGGATGTGTTAATAAACCTTTTAAATTTCACTGTAAAAGGTAGTATAGTTTCTTGGCAAAAAATTCCCAAAGTAAAACACTCACGGATACCGTAGAATCACCTCTTCAAAAGCGCCTGAGTTTGAAAGGATCTGGGGCCACCATTTTTAACTTTTCTGGGCTCAAAAAATTTGAGAATTTAACTGAAGTATGTGTTAATAAACCTTGCAAATTTTATTAGAAAATATAGTGTAGTTTCTTTATACAAAATTACCAAATTTAAACACTCATGGATACTGTAGAACCACCTCTTTAAAAGCGACTCAGTTTGAGAAAATCTAGGACCGCCATTTTTAATTTAACTGAGCTCAAAAAATTTGGGAATAGTACTCATGGATGTGTTAATAAACCTTTTAAATTTCACTGTAAAAGGTAGTATAGTTTCTTGGCAAAAAATTCCCAAAGTAAAACACTCACGGATACCGTAGAATCACCTCTTCAAAAGCGCCTGAGTTTGAAAGGATCTGGGGCCACCATTTTTAACTTTTCTGGGCTCAAAAAATTTGAGAATTTAACTGAAGTATGTGTTAATAAACCTTGCAAATTTTATTAGAAAATATAGTGTAGTTTCTTTATACAAAATTACCAAATTTAAACACTCATGGATACTGTAGAACCACCTCTTTAAAAGCGACTCAGTTTGAGAAAATCTAGGACCGCCATTTTTAATTTAACTGAGCTCAAAAAATTTGGGAATAGTACTCATGGATGTGTTAATAAACCTTTTAAATTTCACTGTAAAAGGTAGTATAGTTTCTTGGCAAAAAATTCCCAAAGTAAAACACTCACGGATACCGTAGAATCACCTCTTCAAAAGCGCCTGAGTTTGAAAGGATCTGGGGCCGCCATTTTTAACTTAATTGAGTTCAAAAAATTTGGGAATAGTACTCAAGTATGTGTTAATAAACCTTGTAAATTTCACTGTAAAAGGTGGTACAGTTTCTTGGCAAAAAATTCCCAAATTTAAACACTCATGGATAGCGTGGAACCACCTCTTTAAAAGCGACTGAGTTTGAAAGGATCTGGGGCCGCCATTTCTAACTTAACTGGGCTCAAAAAATTTGAGAATTCTGCTGAAGTATGTGTTAATAAACCTTGCAAATTTTATTAGAAAATATAGTGTAGTTTCTTCATAAAAAATTCCCAAATGTAAACATTCATGCATACCGTATAACCACCTCTTTAAGAGCGCCTGAGTTTGAGAAAATCTAGGGCCGCCATTTTTAACTTTACTGAGCTCAAAAAATTTGAGAGTAATATTCATGTGTGTGTTAATAAATCTTCTAAATTTTATTGCAAAATATAGTATGGTTTCTTGGCAAAAAATTCCCAAATTTAAATACTCATGGATACCGTAAAACCACCTCTTTAAAAGCGACTCACTTTAAAAAAATCTAGGGCCGCCATTTTTAACTCAACTGAGCTCAAAAAATTTGGGAATAGTACTCAAGCATGTATTAATAAACCTTGTAAATTTCACTGTGAAAGGTGGTATAGTTTCTTTGCAAAAAATTCCCAAAGAACGTTAAAAACAAAATGGTACCCTAACTCCTACTTTGTTCCAGAAGTTGCCCCGGCTTTCCAGCTGGGATGAAAAACGTGGAGGGGTGGAAATATGGAGAAACGGCTACGTAACGGACGCAGGCGTTCCAGCAACAACGAGACGTCAAAGGGACAAGGCGAGAATCAATTACATCGAGAAAATGCAATTGCTCGTGAGAAGCTCTTTGAAACCTCTTACGTATTCGCAGAGTCCGAAGAATAAGGCACGTTCCGGTTCGCTGCGGGGGAGGAAGCTCGCGGAAGGTCGTGTAAGAGGTTGCAAGGCGAGGAAGCGGAGCTCCCTCTTTCGCATTCCTGCAAGCCACCTTACGTAGACTCATTGATTTCCACGGTACGTGACAAGAAGCGATCGACCGTGAGTATTTTCACCAGCGCGCCCCGAACAATGGGAATGGATCCAAAACTTCTGCCCTTTATCTTTTTTGCCACGGTAAGAACGTCCAAGTGGATTGTCTTGTTTTCCAGATCAACGAGAAACTTGATTTCATTCCCGGGCAGCTACGAAAACCTGCGAGGGAAGGCTGGAATTTTCTTACTGACGCGTTCATTCTCTCCCTCGATTGTGTTCAGCCCCGACGTTTCTATCGCTGTGATTCCCTGTAATTTCGTTTCACGGGATTCCGAGAGGCCTTGGCGTTGTTTAGGAATATACCAGGGGGGGGGGGGGAGAGAAAAGGGTTTGGAGGGACTATATTCTTCGTTGCGTCGAGCTTAGTCCACTCGTTGAGCCTGGAAACGAACTGCGATTGGTCTTGTACAATTATCGAGGTTTAGCCTTGGGGGCTTCGATAGTGGCAAAAAAGAATTTTGGTTGATAAAAGTCGTTGTTATTATGAGTTTCTTCGAGAGGAATTGTTAGAAATAATATAAAATGAATGAAAGAAACATAGTTCACTTGTTAATTTCATATGAGGGGGGCAAATTTCATGCAATAAACGAGGTACTACTGTTGTGACAGGGGAATTTGTTAAAAAATTCAAATATTGCACAGGTATTCGAATATTAATAAGTTCTCGATATTTAAATGTTTACTATAATGTGTATATTTGAATATTAGATTAAATTTTACAATTTTGTTAAAAGATTTTAATATATACAATAAATATTTCTAACAAAAAAGGGTTTTGGTAGATCAAATTCTTCATTACTATGACTTTCTCCAACAGGAATTCTCCCAAATAAAATAAAATGAATGAAAGAAACACAGTTTACTTGTTAATTTCATATGAGGGGGGCAAGTTTCATGCAATAAACGAGGTACTACTGTTGTGACAAGAGAATTTTTTGGAAAATTTAAATATTGCACAACTATTAGAACGTTAATAAGTTCTTGATATGTAAGTGTTTACTATTATGTGTATATTTGAATATTAGACTAAATTTTGCAATGTTGTTGAAAGATTTTAATATATGCAATAAACATTTCTAACAAAAAAGGGTTTTGGTAGATTAAATTCTTTTTACAGAGAGCTTTTTCAAATGGAATTTTTCCAAATAAAATAAAATGAATGAAAGAAACACAGTTTACTTGTTAATTTCATATGAGGGGGGCAAATTTCATGCAATAAACGAGGTACTACTGTTGTGACAGGGGAATTTGTTAAAAAATTCAAATATTGCACAGGTATTCGAATATTAATAAGTTCTCGATATTTAAATGTTTATTAAAATGTATATCTTTGAATATTAGATTAAATTTTGCAATGTTGTTAAAAGATTTTACAATATATGCAATAAATATTTCTAACAAAAAAGGGTTTTGGTAGATTAAATTCTTTTTACAGAGAGCTTTTTCAAATGGAATTCTTCCAAATAAAATAAAATGAATGAAAGAAACACAGTTTACTTGTTAATTTCATATGAAGGGGGCAAATTTCATGCAATAAACGAGGTACTACTGTTGTGACAGGGGAATTTGTTAAAAAATTCAAATATTGCACAGGTATTCGAATATTAATAAGTTCTCGATATTTAAATGTTTACTAT
Organism: Colletes latitarsis; assembly: GCF_051014445.1. Classification (NCBI taxonomy): domain Eukaryota; kingdom Metazoa; phylum Arthropoda; class Insecta; order Hymenoptera; family Colletidae; genus Colletes; species Colletes latitarsis. Next base: position 19,581,063 of record NC_135145.1, read on the forward strand.
AATGTGTATATTTGAATATTAGATTAAATTTTACAATGTTGTTAAAAGTTTTTACAATATATGCAATAAATATTTCTAATAGAAAAGGGTTTTGATAGATAAAATTCTTCATTACTATGACTTTCTCCAAGAGGAATTGTCAGAAATAATGTAAAATGAAAGGAAGAAGCTGTGTTCATTTGTTGACGTCATATGATGGGGGAAAATTTCATGCAATAAACGAGGTACTACTATTGTGACAGGAAAATTTGTTAAAAAATTCAAATATTGCACAGGTTTTCAAGTGTTAATAATATCTGAGTATCTGATCACTATTATTTGTATGTTTGAATATTAGAAAACAATTTTACAATGTTGTTAACAAATTTTAATATATGCAATAAATATTTCTAATAAAAAAGGGTTTTGGTAGATAAAATTCTTTGTTACTATGACTTTCTCCAAGAGGAATTGTCAGAAATAATGCAAAATGAAAGAAAAAAGCTGAGTTCATTTGTTAACGTCATATAATGGAGGAAAATTTCATGCAATAAACGAGGTACTAGAGTTGTGACAGGAAAATTAGTTAAAAAATACAAATATTGCATAGATATTCGAATGTTAATAATATGTGAGTATTTGATTACTATTATTTGTATGATTGAATATTTGAAAACAATTTTACAATGTTTTTAAAAGATTTTAATATATGCAATAAATATTTCTAATAGAAAAGGGTTTTGGTAGATCAAATTCTTTGTTATTATGAGTTTCTTCGAGAGGAATTGTCAGAAATAATATGAAATGAGAGAAAGAAGCTGAGTTCATTTGTTGACGTCATATAATGGAGGAAAATTTCATGCAGTAAACGAGGTACTACTGTCATGACAAGAAAATTTGTTGAAAAATTCAAATATTGCATAAGAATTCAAGCCTTAATAAGTTCCTGATATTTGAGTATTTTCTATTATGTGTATACTTGAATATTAGACTAAATTTTACAATATTATTAAAAGATTATAGTACATGCAACGAGTGTTTGCAAAATAATATTTTAGTAGAACAAATTCTTTGTTATCCTGACCTTCTCCAAGAAGAACCTTCCCAAATAAAACAAAATGAAAGAAAGAAACACAGTCCACTTGTTAATTTCATATGATGGGGGCAAATTTCATGCACTAAACGAGGTACTACTGTCATGACAAGAAAATTTGTTGAAAAATTCAAATATTGCATAGGTATTCAAGCCTTAATAAGTTCCTGATATTTGAGTATTTTCTATTATGTGTATACTTGAATATTAGACTAAATTTTACAATATTATTAAAAGATTATAGTATATGCAACGAGTGTTTGCAAAATAATATTTTAGTAGATCAAACTCTTTGTTATCCTGACCTTCTCCAAGAAGAACCTTCCCAAATAAAACAAAATGAAAGAAACACAGTCGACACCATATAACGAGGGCAACTTTCGTGCACTAATCGAGGTACTACTGTCACATCAAGAAAATTCGTTTCAAAAAATTCAAATATTACAAAGACATTCGAACATTAATAAATCCTTCATATCTAAGCGTTAAATTACCATTATTTGCAAACTACTATCATTTAACAAAAATTCTACAATATCAACAAATGCCTTAATCAATCTAATATTAATTCCAAAATAAATAAATCCTCTAATACTCAATTCAACCCAATTTCCATCACGTTTTAAACTATTCTAGGATAAATATGTCTCGAAAAAAGTGAAATTTATTGCCAAGTTACCATTTTTCCAGCGCCTTTAGCCTCCAAAGTGTCGAATTGCATCCAAGATGGCTCACCTGGAAGGTCGAAGGTCGCAGGACGGAACTTGAAAACGGAACTTCGGGGAATAATTGCCGGGTTTCGTTTGGCTGGAAAGTTTTTCAGTCTCGCGGAACGGTAACATGTAGAGAGTCGTACCAACCACGGAATTCGCTGTCGAGCCAAGTCCTACGTAGCGTAACGCGAAACTACGCGAAGGCACGCGAAGTGCTTCGGAACGGTTTGGCAAGTGCAGGTAACTTTGCCGGTGAACCGTGTCGGCCAACAGACCGTCCCACCCCCTTTGTTTTCGTTCGCCAATCGCGATTAACCTGGCCACCGGCTTGTCGAGCCCGGGCACGTTTTTCGCCATTTTTATCGCGAATCAGCCTCTAACGGTCGAAAGGCCACGCAGTCGCCATTTTTTGAAATAGTTACGTATATCAAAAACGCTTACAAATGTTTTGGATTTGATTAAAATTAAATTTCAACTGTGTTATTTTTATTTTTATTGATTTTAAATAATATTAGGAAAATTGTTTATTTTTACTTTAATGGACACACATTTTTCGCCATTTTTATCGCGAATCAGCCTCTAACGATCGAAAGGTTATGTAGTCGCCATTTTTTGAAATAGTTACATGTATCAAAAATGCTTACAAATGTTTTGGATTTGATTAAAATTAAATTTCAACTTTGTTATTTTGATTTTAATTTTTATTGGTTTTAATTAATATTAGAAAAATTGTTTGTTTTTACTTTGATGGGTATGTTTTTCGCCATTTTTATCGCGAATCAACCTTTATTTTTATTGATTTTAACCAATATTAAAAAAATGGTTTATTTTTACTCTAACGGGCATGTTTTTCGTAATTTTTATTGCGAATCAGCCTCTAACGGTCGAAAGGCCACGCAGTCGCCATTTTTGAAAATAGTTACGTGTATCAAAAATGCTTACAAATGTTTTGGATTTGATTAAAATTAAATTTCAACTGTGTTATTTTTATTTTTATTGATTTTAAATAATATTAGAAAAATTGTTTGTTTTTTTACAGTCGCCATTTTTAAAAAAGCCTACAAATACCAAAAATGCTTATAAATGTTTTGGATTTGATTAAAATTACATTTCAAATCTGTTATTTTTATTTTTATTGATTTTAAATAATATTAGAAAAATTGTTTGTTTTTTTTACAGTCGCCATTTTTAAAAAAGCCTACAAATACCAAAAATGCTTATAAATGTTTTGGATTTGATTAAAATTACATTTCAACTGTGTTATTTTTATTTTAATTTTTATTGATTTTAATTAATATTAGAAAAATTGTTTGTTTTTGCTTTGATGGGTATGTTTTTCGCCATTTTTATCGCGAATCAGCCTCTAACGGTCGAAAGGCCACGCAGTCGCCATTTTTTGAAATAGTTACGTATATCAAAAACGCTTACAAATGTTTTGGATTTGATTACAATTACATTTCAACTGTGTTATTTTTATTTTAATTTTAATTTTTATTGATTTTAATTAATATTAGAAAAATTGTTTGTTTTTACTTTGATGGTTATGTTTTTCGCCATTTTTATCGCGAATCAACCTTTATTTTTATTGATTTTAACCAATATTAAAAAAATGGTTTATTTTTACTCTAACGAGCATGTTTTTCGTAATTTTTATTGCGAATCAGCCTCTAACGGTCGAAAGGCCACGCAGTCGCCATTTTTTGAGATAGTTACGTATTCCAAAAACGCTTACAAATGTTTTGGATTTGATTAAAATTAAATTTCAACTGTGTTATTTTTATTTTTATTGATTTTAAATAATATTAGAAAAATTGTTTGTTTTTTTTACAGTCGCCATTTTTAAAAAAGCCTACAAATACCAAAAATGCTTATAAATGTTTTGGATTTGATTAAAATCAAATTTCAAGTGTGTTATTTTTATTTTTATTTCTATTTTTATTGATTTTAATTAATATTAGAAAAATTGTTTGTTTTTACTTTAATGGACACACGTTTTTCGCCATTTTTATCGCGAATCAGCCTCTAACGGTCAAATGGCCACGCAGTCGCCATTTTTTGAAATAGTTACATGTATCAAAAACGCTTACAAATGTTTTGGATTTGATTAAAATTACATTTCAACTGTGTTATTTTTATTTTTATTTTTATCGATTTTAACCAATATTGAAGAATTTATTTATTTTTACTTTGAAATGTTTCATTTAAAATACATAAAAAAAATCTTCAAAAAAACATATCCCCTTTATTATAATGTAAAATTTTATAACAAATATTTTGGATTTGACTAAAATTAAAATTAATTTTTAAATTAAACTGTGTTACTTTTATTTTTATTTTTATTGATTTTAATCAATATTGAAAAATTTTATTATTTTTACGTTGAAGTGTTTCATTCAAAATACGTAAAAAAAACCTTCAAAAAAAAGTATATCCTCTTTATTGCAAGGTAAAATTTTATACCAAATATTTTGGATTTGACTAAAATTGAATTTTAACTGTGTTATTTTTATTTTTATTTTTACTTTTATCGATTTTAATCAATATTGAAAAATTTAATTATTTTTATTCTGAAGTATTTCATTTAACATACATAAAAAAAAACCTTCAAAAAAAATATATCCTCTTTACTATAAGATTTGAATTAAACAATTTGAAAAATTAAATCTGTTAATAATTTAAATTGAAAAATAAAATTATTTACATATTTTGAGACTAAATTTTAAATCGATCAGCAAAAGTAAAATTGAAATTAAATATACACTCTATTTAAAATAATTTATTTTGCATTTTATTTAACACAAATTAACCAATTAAAGATTCTAAAGAAATAAAATTTGCCTTGTCTATGTTTTCAAAGAGCAAATTGCACGAAAGTGGAACACACGTCTAAAATACACCACGATAACAGAGATAATTATTTTTCTTGTCCATAAACAAAGTCTACGCATAGATCGTCACGTTTTCCGTCTTAAATCCGAGGTGAACGCTTTTGCAAACTCCTGAAGAAGCCATTGCAACCTAGTTATTAATCAAAGCAACGAACGAAAAAACAGGTATCAAGCCTTCTTGTCTGAGGACATATTAGGACTCAAAATTCTTAGTAAAATATAGTAATTGTTTATGCTTCACTTATTTGTAAAAAGTTACCCCTTTAAAATAGGTCTATCGTCGATATTTTAAACTGGATAAAAATTCCAAGTAAAGATTAAAAATAACAAAACTAATCAACGATAAAAAAATTAATCAAAAATCAAAAATCGAAAACCAAAAACCAAAAATCAAATATTTAAACTCAAAACTCAAAAATCAAACATCAGAAACCAAACCTCAAAACTCAAAACTCAAAACTCAAAAATCAAAACTCAAAAATTAAAACTCAAAAATCAAAAATTCAAAGATCAAAAAATCAAAAATCAAAACTCAAAACTCAAAAATCAAAACTCAAAAATTAAAACTCAAAAATCAAAAATTCAAAGATCAAAAAATCAAAAATCAAACATCAAAAACCAAACCTCAAAACTCAAAACTCAAAACTCAAAAATTAAAACTCAAAAATCAAAAATTCAAAGATCAAAAAATTAAAAATCAAAACTCAAAACTCAAAAATCAAAAATTCAAAGATCAAAAAATCAAAAATCAAACATCAAAAACCAAACCTCAAAACTCAAACCTCAAAACTCAAAACTCAAAACTCAAAACTCAAAAAATCAAAAATAGCACAATATTTGAGGGTTAATTTCCACAAATTCAAATTATATGTACACACATGCCCCATGCATCCCCAAAATTCTAGAACTTTTTGAATTTCCAAGGGGAGGATCATCCCTTGCAGGTGGAAAATGAAAAATGAAATGAAAAATTTTTAAAGTAACACGCCCCATTTCCCAAAGAAACTTCCACCAAATGCCATGTATATTTCTCTTTACCTATGGGGGTTGGATTTTGCAAGAATTTTACTTATTTTTTATTTCTTGCAATACATTATTCATCAATATTCTAAACTGAATAAAAATTCCAAATAAAGATCAAAAATGAAAAATAAAAAAATAAATCAAAAACCAAAAATCAAAAAATCGAAAAATCAAAAATCAAAACATCACAAATGCAAATTATATGTCCATATATTTCCTATGCATCCCCAAAGTTCTGGAATTTTTTGAATTTTTCAGGGGTAATCATCCCTTGTCAGTGGAAAATGATAAATGTAATGAAAAATTTTTAAATTGAAACATCGCATTTCCTACACAAATTTCCATCAAATGACATGTTTATTTCTCTTTAACTGTGGGGGTTGGATTTTGCAAGAATTTTACTTATTTTTTATTTCTTGCATTATATTATTCATCAATATTCTAAACTGAATAAAAATTCCAAATAAAGATCAAAAATAAAAAATAAAAAAATAAATCGAAAAATCAAAAATCAAAAATCAAAAATCAAAACTCAAAAATCAAAAAATCAAAAATAGCACAATATTTGAGGGTTAATTTCCACAAATGCAAATTATATGTACACACATGCTCTATGCATCCCCAAAATTCTGGAATTTTTTGAATTTCCAAGGGGAGGATCATCCCTTGTCAGTAAAAAATGATAAATGTAATGAAAAATTTTTAAATTGAAACATCGCATTTCCCACACAAATTTCCATCAAATGACATGTATATTTCTCTTTACCTATGGGGGTTGGATTTTGCAAGAATTTTGCTTATTTTTTATTTCTTGCATTACATTATTTATCAATATTCTAAACTGAATAAAAATTCCAAATAAAGATCAAAAATAAAAAATAAAAAAATAAATCGAAAAATCAAAAATCAAAAATTCAAAAATCAAAAAATCAAAAAATCAAAAAAAGCACAATATTTGAGGGTTAATTTCCACAAACGCAAATTACATGTCCATATATTCCCTATGCATCCCCAAAGCTCCAGAATTTTTCGAATTTCCAAGGCAAGAATCATCCCTTATTTTTTATTTTTTGGATACATATAAAATTCAAAATCCATACTAAAATGTAGTAATTCTTTATGCTTCACTTATTCGTAAAAAGCTACCCCTCTAAAACAGGTCAATCATCGATATTTTAAACTGACTAAAAATTCTAGGAACCAAAAAACTAGGGAATATTTCTAGTTGCGTCTCGCGCGGTTCTCCTGAAACTTTGAGTTGCAGGTATCCTAACAGTCGATCGTAAATTTCCATCGTGTATCCGTGGCGATCTTTATACGTCGTACGATGACACGAGCAGTAAAAAAAAAAAATACGAAAAACAAAGGAGGTGAGGGGAGGGGGCGGAAGCGCGATAAGCAACGACTTAATCGTCCTTCCCAGAAACGAGGAGCACTCATGAGCGGCGAAACGAGCGTACTTACGCTGGTTATTTACGGCTTTGGTATAAAGCGGCCGGAACGGAACGAAGCGTGGCTGCGGCCAAGGAGAATTTGAAATATTTACGTCTGGCGCGCTGCGCAGTGCTTTCAGATAAGGACGTTTGCTCACGAAACACTTGCACGACATCAGTAAACAAAGTGTTGTGTGTACTTACTTGGATGCAAAGCCCCGGCCGTAGCTCTTCTTGGCTGCAGCTACCGTCGCGAATTCGAGAACGTAACGAAAAACTAACCTTCCGCGAGTAAATTGTGAGATAATCGAGATGGCAAGATGGCGGCTTTCATTGAGAAATTTAATGGTTTTTAATTGTTATTGTTTTGGGGTGATATGGAGGATGTAATATTGGGGGGAAATTAGAGGATTTTATTCTCCTGGAAACTGTATACAGAGAGGTAGAAATATTGAGGTTATCGAGGGTTTTGAGGGTTGAAAACGAGGGAAGAAGTCGTGAGGTGATCAAGATGGCGCCCTCGATTCATCGAAAAATTGAATGATTTTAATTATCAATTTTTTAAGAAGACATGGGGGATGTAATATTGGGGAGAAATTAGAGGATTATATTCTCCTAGAAATTGTATACAGAGAGGTAGAAATATTCAGATTATTGTGACTTTGAAGGGTTGAAAACGTGGGATGAATTCGTGAGGTGATCAAGATGGCGCCCTCGATTCTTCGAGAAATTGAACGATCTTGATTATTAACTTTTTATGGTGATATGGGGAATGTAATATTGTGGAAAAATTAGAGGATTGTATTCTCCTAAGAATTATATAGGCAGAGATAAAAATATTGAGGTTATCGAGGGTTTTGAGGGTTGAAAACGAGGGAAGAAGTCGCGAGGTGATCAAGATGGCGCCCCCAATTTATCGAGAAATCGAACGATTTCAATTGTCAATTTTTTATGGTGATATGGGGGATGTAATATTGGGGGAAAATTAGAGGATTATATTCTCCTAGAAACTATATACACAGAGATAAAAATATTGAAGTTATTGTGGCTTTGAAGGGTTGAAAACGAAGGAAGAAGTCGCGAGGTGATCAAGATGGCGCCCTCGATTCATCGAGAAATTGAATGATTCTAATTATCAATTTTTTAAGAAGCTATGGGGGATGTAATATTGGGGAAAAATTAGAGGACTATATATTCTCCTAGAAATTGTATACACAGAGATAAAAATATTGAAGTTATTGTGGCTTTGAAGGGTTGAAAACGAATGAAGAAGTCACGAGGTGACCAAGATAGCGCTCTCGATTCATCGAGAAATTGAATGATTCTAATTATCAATTTTTTAAGAAGCTATGGGGGATGTAATATTGGGGGAAAATTAGAAAATTCTATTCTCCTAGAAATTGTATACAGAGAGATAAAAATATTGGGGTTATTGTGACTTTGAAGGGTTGAAAACGAATGAAGAAGTCGTGAGGTGATCAAGATGGCGCCCTCGATTCATCGAGAAATTGAATGATTTTAATTATAAATCTTTTAAGAAGATATGGGGGATGTAATATTGGGGAGAAATTAGAGGATTCTATTCTCCTAGAAATTCTATAGAGAGAGGTAGAAATATTGAGGTTATTGTGGCTTTGAAGGGTTGAAAATGATTGAAGAAATCGCGAGGTGATCAAGATGGCGCCCTCGATTCATCGAGAAATTGAATGATTCTAATTATTAATTTTTTAAGGTGATATGGGGGATGTAATATTGTGGAAAAATTAGAGGATTGTATTCTCCTAGGAATTATATAGGCAGAGATAAAAATATTGAGGTTATTGTGGCTTTGAAGGGTTGAAAACGAATGAAGAAATTGCGAGTTGATCAAGATAGCGCTCTCGATTCATCGAGAAATTGAATGATTCTAATTATCAATTTTTTAAGAAGATATGGGGGATGTAATATTGGGGAGAAACTATAAAATTCTATTCTCCTGTAAATTGAATACACAGAGCTAAAAATATTGCGATTATCGTGACTTTGAAGGGTTGAAAACGAATGAAGAAATCGCGAGGTGACCAAGATGGCGCTCTCGATTCATCGAGAAATTGAATGATTCTAATTATCAATTTTTTAAGAAGATATGGGGGATGTAATATCGGGGGAAAATTAGAAAATTCTATTCTCCTGTAAATTGAATACACAGAGCTAAAAATATTGCGACTTTCGTGACTTTGAAGGGTTGAAAACGAATGAAGAAATCGCGAGGTGACCAAGATGGCGCCCTCGAATCTTCGAGAAATCGAACAATTATAAATATTATAGTTTTCTTAAGGAGATCGATACAATACCATGGAAAAATTAGAGACTTTCAAATATAAAAATACGGAAATTATAATGAATAAAGAAATCATTTAACGAGGGTACAATTTGGTTCATGGGAGGAAGCTCAGAGGTATTATCTATTTTTCTGTAAGAGAACAAAGCTTCTCCCTCCATGATAACATCCCAGATTTCTTGAACCCATTAACAACTATGCAGTAACTGAATAATACACGTTACTCAACATTCAATATTCAAATGTTCGGTTTGGATGCTAAAAATAAAGCGCCACCTACATTTCTTCCGACTTACTTACCTTTGGACTGTGTGTCTTTCGCCTGTAACGAAGCCTCGTGCTCATTAAAAGTGTATTGCTCACAGAAAGTCGAGTTTTGCTCATTTGAACCCCCAAATTCCCACAGTATCCTCCCTTTAGGGCTCCCTGGAAATCTGAGGATGCATTTTTAGCAAAGTTCGCGTCCCGCGCGGGGGTGGCAAACGTCGCGAGCGCGACGGGATCGTACGTCGCGTAGGATTTCTCAGAGGAAACCGGAGCAGCCCGGGTCATAGAAGGATCAGGTCGAATGGATGCTCTTAGTGATTACATTTGCAAGTCAAACGAGCTAGTCGACAAGATGGTGTGTATACTTATATACATACAAAGGACATTGGCGATAGGGTCAAAAGGGAGGGATGGAAAAAATAGGATATATCGGCCCAAGAAAGTTACGGTGGCCTCGAAAGGGCGTCTGAAACGAGGGGGAGGGCGGGGCTGGCTCGATGGAAGCCTCGTTTCGCGAGGGGGTGAGACACAGGGGGCACGGAGGACGAGGCGAATCGTCGAAGAGAATGTGTCATTGCTACCCCTCCTTTTTGGCTAGTTCCAGAGGGGGGATGGAAGGACGGGTAAGTAGATGAGGGGTTGGTCGGAGATTGAGGAAAAAGTCGAGAGAGAGAAGTCCGTGGAAAGAAGGCGGGAGGAGCGACGAAACGACTTGGTAGGTTTATCCCGGACTAGCTTCATTTTCAGCCCTCGTCTGAATATAAAAGACAATTTAATTATAGGGGGATTTTCAAAGGTGAGCCGGGACCCGCCCTGCCCCTCGTTCCCCCCTCGACGCGTCTTCGTTTCATCCCTTTATCTGTCGACCAGGGATTATTCCGTGAAACGGAAGAAGAATGCACCCATACACGTGCTTTATGCGGAACCATAAACGGGACTAAACTTTGGGGGAAACGGTGGTGCGGGGAAAGTATCGAGGGATTAGGTTCTCGATGTTTATTTCGATGTTTATTTCGTCGATGATTTTTTTTATTGTTTTATTCAATGTTTATTTCGTCGATGATTTTTTTTATTGTTTTATTCGATGTTTATTTCGTCGATGATTTTTTTTATTGTTTATTTCGATGTTTATTTCGTCGATGATTTTTTGCGTTGTTTATTTCGATGTTTATTTCGTTGAAGATTATTTTCATTGTTTATTTCGTCGATGATTTTTATAATTGTTTATTTCTATATTTATTTTGTCGACGATTTTTTTCATTGTTCCTTTCGATGTTTATTTCGTCGATGATTTTTTTTATTGTTCATTTCGATGTTTATTTCGTTGAAGATTTGTTTTATTGTTTATTTCGATGTTTATTTTGTCGATGATATTTTTCATTGCTCCTTTCGATGTTTATTTCGTCGATGATTTTTTGCGTTGTTTATTTCGTCGATGATTTTTATAATTGTTTATTTCTATATTTATTTTGTCGACGATTTTTTTCATTGTTCCTTTCGATGTTTATTTCGTCGATGATTTTTTGCATTCTTTATTTCCATGTTTATTTCGATGAAGATTTTTTTCACTGTTTATTTCGTCGATGATTTTTTTTATTGTTCATTTCGATGTTTATTTCGTTGAAGATTTGTTTTATTGTTTATTTCGATGTTTATTTCATTGATGATTTTTATAATTGTTTATTTCAATACTTATTTTGTCGACGATTTTGTTCATTGCTCCTTTCGATGTTTATTTCGTCGATGATTTTTTTTTATTGTTCATTTCGATGTTTATTTCGTTGAAGATTTGTTTTATTGTTTATTTCGATGTTTATTTCGTCGACGATTTTTTTCATTGCTCCTTTCGATGTTTATTTGGTCGATGATTTTTTTTATTGTTTATTTCGATGTTTATTTACTTGAAGAATTTTTCACTGTTTATTTCGTCGATGATTTTTTTTATTGTTCATTTCGTCAGTGACTTTTTTTATTGTTTATTTCGATGTTTATTTACTTGAAGAATTTTTCATTGTTTATTTCGTCGATGATTTTCATAATTGTTTATTTCTATATTTATTTTGTCGACGATTTTTTTCATTGCTCCTTTCGATGTTTATTTCGTCGATGATTTTTTTTTATTGTTCATTTCGATGTTTATTTCGTCGATGATTTTTTGCGTTGTTTATTTCAATGTTTATTTCGTTGAAGATCTTTTTCATTGTTTATTTCGTCGATGATTTTTTTTATTGTTTATTTCGATGTTTATTTCGGCGATGATTTTTTTTATTGTTTATTTCGATGTTTATTTCGTCTATGATTTTTTTTATTGTTTATTTTGGTGTTTACTTTGTCGACGATTCTTTTCAGTGCTCCTTTCGATGTTTATTTCGTCGATGATTTTTTGCGTTGTGTACTTCGATGTTTATTTCGTCGATGAATTTTTGTGTTGTTTATTTCGTCAATGATTTTTATAATTGTTTATTTCGATGTTTACTTTGTCGACGATTGTTTTCATTGTTCCTTTCGATGTTTATTTCGTCGAAGAGTTCTTTTATTGTTTATTTCGTCGAAGAGTTCTTTTATTGTTTATTTCGTCGAAGAGTTCTTTTATTGTTTATTTCGTTGATGATTGTTTTCGTTGTTTGTTTCGATCTTTATTTCGTCAATGATTTTTGTCGCTGTTTATTTCGTTGATGATGTTTTTCATTGTTTATTTAGATGTTTATTTCGTCGATTACTTTTTTCATTGTTCATTTCGATGTTGATTTCGTCGATGATTTTTATAATTGTTTATTTTGGTGTTTATTTTGTCGACGATTTTTTTTATTACTCCTTTTGATGTTTACTTTGTCAATGACTTTTTTTATTGTTTATTTCGATGTTTATTTCGTTGAAGATTTTTTTTATTGTTTATTTCGTCGATGATTTTTATAATTGTTTATTTCGATATTTATTTTGTCGACGATTGATTTCATTGTTCCTTTCGATGTTTACTTCGTTTTTATTGTTTAATTCGATGTTTATTTTGTCGACGATTTTTGTCGTTGTTTATTTCGTTGATGATGATTTTCATTGTTTATTCCGTCGATGATTTTTTGCATTGTTTATTACTTCGATGACTTATTTTATTGTTCATTTCGATGTTTATTTCGTTGATGATTGTTTTTGTTGTTTGTTTCGATCTTTATGTTGTCGATGATTTCTTTCATTGTTTATTTCATCGATGATTTTTGTCGTTGTTTAATTCATTGATAATTTTTTTCAGTGTTTACATCGATGTTTATTTCATCGATGACTTTTTTCATTGTCCATTTCGATGTTTATTTCGACGATGATTTTTTGTATTATTTATATGATTTTTTCGATCTTTATTTCGTCGATGATTCTTTGCATTGTTTATTTCTTCGATGATTTTTATAGTTGTTGATTTCGTCGATGATTTTTTTCATTGTTTATTTCGATATTTATTTCGTCAATGATTTTTTGTATTATTTATATGATTTTTTCGATCTTTATTTCGTCGATGATTCTTTGTATTGTTTATTTCTTCGATGATTTTTGTCGTTGTTTATTTCGTTGATGATTTTTTTCATTGTTCATTTCGTTGATGTTATTTTGCATTGTTCATTTCGATGTTTATTTTTCCGATGATTTCTGTCGTTTATTTCGACGATGATTTTTTTCATTGTTTATTCCGTCAATGTTTTGTTTCATTATTCATTTCGATCTTTATTTCGTCCATGATTTTTTGTATTTTTTATTTGATTTTTGTCATTGTTTGTTTCTTCGATGATTTTTGTCATTGTTTGTTTCTTCGATGATTTTTGTCGTTGTTTATTTCGTCCATGATTTTTTTCAATGTTCTTTGTCCCCAGAGAGGATTGTCTCGTAAAATTCGAACTCATGTTTATGCGATTACTATTGTCGTAAAGTCGTAATTCGAGAATTTAGAAATTTATTTTTATTTATTTTAATGTTTGATAGTGAAATAGGGAAAGGGCTGTTGTGGAGGGTTTTACGTTTGAATCTAGTTTATTTTTTATATTGTATTTTTTAATTTTAGGTATTGTTTCTCTAACGATTCTTGTTAGAGAATATATTTGAACTCAAAATTGTTAGTAAAATATAACAATGCCTCACGTATTTGTAAAAAGTTACCCCTTTAAAGTAGATCTGTTATTAATATTTTAAATTGAACAGAAACTAAAAAATAAATCAAAACTCAAAAATAAAAAATAACAGAATATTCGAGGGTTAATTTTTACAGTTAAAAAAATGTAAATTATATGTTTTATATATGCTTTATGCATCCCCAAAGCTCTACAATTTTTTTGAATTCCCAAAGGGGAGGATCATCCCTTGCCAGTGGAAAATGAAAAATTTTAAATTAAAACATCGCATTTCCAACACAAACTTCCATCAAATGACATGCTTATTTCTCTTTAACTGTGGGGGTTGGATTTTGCATGAATTTTATATATTTTTTATTTTTCTTATTATATTATTTACCTTTAAATACCCTTTCTGTAATAATTTTTGAAAGAACTCAAAATTCTTAGCAAAATATAGCAATTGTTTGTACTTCCCTTATTTGTAAAAAGTTACCCCTTTAAAGTAAGTCTATCATCAATATTTTAAACTGAATAAAAATTCCAAGTAAAGATTAAAATAAAAAAATAAAAAAAATAAAAAATAGCAGAATATTTGTGGATTAGGTTAAAGTAGATCTAATATCAACATTTTAAACAGAATAAAAATTCCAAGTAAAGATTAAAAATAACAAAACTAATCAAAATTAAAAAATAAAAAAAATAAAAAATAGAATATTTGTGGATTAGATCTGTGTTAGATTAAAGTAGATCAACCATCAACATTTTAAACTGAATAAAAATTCCAAGTAAAGATTAAAAATAACAAAACTAATCAAAATTAAAAAATAAAAAAAATAAAAAATAGAATATTTGTGGATTAGATCTGTGTTAGATTAAAGTAGATCAACCATCAACATTTTAAACTCAATAAAAATTCCAAGTAAACATCAAAAATCAAAAAATTAATCAAAAATCAAAATCCAAAAAAAAATAAAAAATAGCATAATATTTGGGGGTTAATTTCCATAGTTAAAAAAATGCAAATTACATCATATACCCTCTGCATCCCCAAAGTTCCAGAATTTTTCGAATTTTCAGAAAGGTAATAATCTTGCTAGTGAAAAATGAAAAGTTTTTCATTCAATTTTCAAATACTCCACCCCAAAATTGCACGCATAAAAAATTGTCCACATTTTTCGAAAAAACTCGCCCAGTAATCGAAACGATAAATTCGAATAAAATTCGCTCGCTGCGAAAGAAAAATTACACAACGATTAATCCACTTTGGTTAATAAGCGAGAAGAGGGAAATTCTCGCGTTTAAAATCGCTCCTTTCCCGCCGTTCCTTTCGCGAATTTCACTTCCTGTTGCTACATCTCCGCACAGTCATTTACCATGCTGTGTTTCCACCGATTGTACCATTTTTTCCCCATTAATTTTTCCGCGTGCTTTTTCAGATCTCTGTAGACTCGACGCAGACTCGCTGTTGGAGGGTTTTAAAATTGTGGTCGGGGGTTGATAGTATTGCTTTCACCCTCTGCGCGGCACTGTCTGCATTTTCATTTTGAGAAATCTCCACGAGAACTGAATATTGACTCGCCTCGAAATCTACCGGGTGTTCCATTTTAATCTTTCCATTACGAGAATAAACTTTTAAAAAAAAAAAACATTTTCTGTTTCTTCTCTATTTTTAAAATCGAATTTTTCGATTGAAATGGGAGTCATTGAAAATTATTCGAAATTTAACAACCCCTTTGAGGAACAGAATTTAAACGAATTTAAAAATGATTTTCATTGAAGGTGAGATAAGATTAAATTTTGTCAACCCCCTTGGGGGGCCACAATTTAAACGAATTTAAAAATAATTTTCACTAAAGATAAGTCAAGATTCAATTTTATTAACCCCCTTGGGGGCCCAGAATTTAAACGAACCTAAAAATGATTTTCACTGGAAAATTAAATTTTGTAAACCCCCTTGGGGCCCAGAATTTAAACGAATTTAAAAATGATTTTCATTGAAGGTGAGATAAGATTAAATTTTGTTAACCCCCTTGGGGGGCCACAATTTGAACGAATCTAAAAATGATTTTTATTGAAGGCTATTCTAAATTAATTTTCATCAGCCCCCTTGGGGGGCTACAATTTAAAGGAATTTAAAAATAATTTCCATTAAAGGCGAGTCAAGATTAAATTTTGTCAACCCCCTTGGGGGGCCACAATTTAAACGAATCTAAAAATGATTTTTACTGAAAGCTATTCAAAATTAATTTTCATCAGCCCCCTTAGGGGCCCACAATTTAAATGAATCTAAAAATGATTTTTACTGAAAGCTATTCAAAATTAATTTTGATCAGCCCCCTTGGGGGGCCACAATTTAAAGGAATTTAAAAATAATTTTCATTAAAGGCGAGTCAAGATTAAATTTTGTTAACCCTCTTGGGGGGCCACAATTTAAACGAACCTAAAAATGATTTTCACTGGAAAATTAAATTTTGTAAACCCCCTTGGGGCCCAGAATTTAAACGAGTTTAAAAATAATTTTCATTAAAGGTGATTCAAGATTAAATTTTATTAACCCCCTTGGGGGGCCATAATTTAAACGAATTTAAAAATAATTTTCACTAAAGATAAGTCAAGATTCAATTTTATTAACCCCCTTGGGGGCCCAGAATTTAAACGAACCTAAAAATGATTTTCACTGGAAAATTAAATTTTGTAAACCCCCTTGGGGCCCAGAATTTAAACGAGTTTAAAAATAATTTTCATTAAAGGTGATTCAAGATTAAATTTTATTAACCCCCTTGGGGGGCCATAATTTAAACGAATTTAAAAATAATTTTTACTGAAAGCTATTCAAAATTAATTTTCATCAACCCCCTTAGGGGCCCACAATTTAAATGAATCTAAAAATGATTTTTACTGAAAGCTATTCTAAATCAATTTTCATCAGCCCCCTTGGGGGGCCACAATTTAAACGAATTTGAAAATGATTTTTATTAAAGGCAAGTCAAGATTAAATTTTATCGACCCCCTTGGGGGGCCATAATTTAAACGAATCTAAAAATGATTTATACTGAAAGCTATTCTAAATCAATTTTCATCAGCCCCCTTGGGGCCCAGAATTTAAACGAATTTAAAAATGATTTTCACTAAAGATAAGTCAAGATTCAATTTTATTAACCCTCTTGGGGGCCCAGAATTTAAACGAACCTAAAAATGATTTTCACTGGAAAATTAAATTTTGTAAACCCCCTTGGGGCCCAGAATTTAAACGAATTTAAAAATGATTTTCATTGAAGGTGAGATAAGATTAAATTTTGTTAACCCCCTTGGGGGGCCACAATTTAAACGAATCTAAAAATGATTTTTACTGAAAGCTATTCAAAATTAATTTTCATCAGCCCCCTTAGGGGCCCACAATTTAAATGAATCTAAAAATGATTTTTACTGAAAGCTATTCAAAATTAATTTTCATCAGCCCCCTTGGGGGGCCACAATTTAAAGGAATTTAAAAATAATTTTCATTAAAAGCGAGTCAAGCTTAAATTTTGTCAACCCCCTTGGGGGGCCACAATTTAAACGAATCTAAAAATGATTTTCACTGGAAAATTAAATTTTGTTAACCCCCTTGGGGGGCTCACAATTTAAACGAATTTGAAAATGATTTTTACTAAAGGCAAGTCGAGATTAAATTTTGTTAACACCCTTGGGGGGACACAATTTAAACGAATTTAAAAATGATTTTTACTAAAAGCTATTCAAAATTAATTTTCAACAACCCCCTTTGGGGCCCACAATTTAAATGAATCTAAAAATGATTTTTACTGAAAGCTATTCAAAATTAATTTTCATCAGCCCCCTTGGGGGGCTACAATTTAAAGGAATTTAAAAATAATTTTCATTAAAAGTGAGTCAAGCTTAAATTTTGTTAACCCCCTTGGAGGGACACAATTTAAAAGAATCTAAAAATGATTTTTATTGAAAGCTATTCTAAATTAATTTTCATTAACCCCCTTGGGGCCCAGAATTTAAACGAATTTAAAAATGATTTTCACTAAAGATAAGTCAAGATTCAATTTTATTAACCCCCTTGGGGGCCCAGAATTTAAACGAACCTAAAAATGATTTTCACTGGAAAATTAAATTTTGTAAACCCCCTTGGGGCCCAGAATTTAAACGAGTTTAAAAATAATTTTCATTAAAAGTGAGTTAAGATTAAATTTTATCAACCCCCTTGGGGGGTCATAATTTAAACGAATTTAAAAATAATTTTTACTGAAAGCTATTCAAAATTAATTTTTATCAACCCTCTTGGGGCCCAAAATTTAAACGAATTTAAAAATAATTTTCATTAAAGGTGAGTCAAGATTAAATTTTACTAACCCTCTTAGGGGGCCATAATTTAAACGAATTTAAAAATGATTTTCATTGAAAGCTATTCAAAATTAATTTTTATCAGCCCCCTTGGGGCCCACAATTTAAAAGAATTTAAATGTTCAATCTTTATTAACTGATGGCTGCTTTAGTTTATAAATAAAGTAGTGAGTATAGATAGTAAAAACATGAATTTGATTACTTTCAAATTATTACACAAAATTTGGGCCCAAAATTTAAACGAATCTAAATAATTTTCACTCTTCACCGACTGATGACTGCTTTGCAATAAATAAAGTACTGAGTATCGATAGTAGAAACATAAATATGATTATTTTGAATTTATTCCAAAAATTTGGGCCCCAAAATTTAAACGAATCTAAATGATATTCACTCTTCCCTAATTAATAACTGCTTTGTAATAAATAAAATCGCGAATATAGTTAGTAAAAACATAAATTTGATTACTTTGAATTTTTTCCAGAAACTTGAGGCCCAAAATTAGAACGAATCTAAATAATTTTCACTCTTTCCTAACTAATAACTGTTTTCTAATAAATAATGTAGTGAATATAGTTAGTAAAAACATAAATTTCATTCCTCTGAATTTATTCCTAAATATTGAGGCCCAAACTTTAAACGAATCTAAACAATTTTCACTCTTCCCTAACTAATAACTGTTTTCTAATAAATAAAGTAGCGAATACAGTTAGTAAAAACATAAATTTCATTCCTTTGAATTCATTCCAAATACTTGAGGCCCAAAATTTAAACGAATCTAAATGATACTCACTCTTTTCTATTTAATAACTGCTTTATAATAAAGAAAGTAGCGAATATAGTTAGCAAAAACATAAATTTCATTCCTCTGAATTTATTCCAAAAACTTGAGGCCCAAAATTTAAACGAATCCAAACAATTTCCACTCTTCCCTAACTAATATCTGTTTTCTAATAAATAAAGTAGTGAATACAGTTAATAAAACATAAATTTCATTCCTCTGAATTTGTTCCAAAAACTTGAGGCCCAAAATTTAAACGAATCTAAATAATATTCACTCTTTCCTAACTAATAACTGCTTTGTAATAAATAAAGTGGCGAATATAATTAGTAAAAACATAAATTTCATTCCTTTGGAATTCATTCCAAAACCATAGGGCCCAAAATTAAAACGAATCTAAACAATTTTCACTCTTCCTTAACTAATATCTGTTTTCTAATAAATAAAGTAGCGAATACAGTTAGTAAAAACATAAATTTCATTCCTTTGCATTTATTCCAAAAACTTAAGTCCCAAAATTTCATCCAATCTAAACAATTTTCTTAAAAGCAGTGAACACAGTAAGTAGAATCCTAATTTTGATGTATTTATTATACGCAATATCTTACAAAATAAACCAATAATTTATTTAAAAAATCATCCAACGTTAACAAAGGCAAATTACGTTACCCTTCCATAAAAATTCACCCCCCTGCGGACCCGTTAAACGCAACCCTTTCCATAAGAACGCTCCCCAGGTAAAATCATCGCTATTATTAGCGCTGTTCACGCGACCGAAAGGGCCCAGTTTCGATGAAATTTTAATAACGCTGAAAGGGTCTACGTCCGTGAAAGTTCGCCGTAAAAAGCCCAGTAAATTATGGACAAAGTTGCTCCCTGAAAACGGTTGTTTCGTTCGCGGTAGCTTGTAAATCAAACGCGCTGCCCGTCGAAAATAGAATTAAATGCATTCGATATAATTTGCGCGGCGTTTGTTCGGGCTGAAAGAGCTTTGGTGAACGCGTTTTAAATCCGCGCCTCTGTAATTCGCTCACGACTTGACCCGTTTTCGCCGCTGAATCGCGGCATAATCCCGCGCGCGCGTGTTGAAAGCAACGGCTGACAGGTGGCGCTGGCGTAGCGCCGCCAGAGGACCCACAATCGTTAATTCAATTAAACGCACGGGCGTTGAAACGTTCGTTTGTTGCGTCGGACAGCGGGGTCGAGCAGCTCCAAAACGAAACGCGCCGCATCTTTCGCGGAACGAATTTTTTTTCAACCCCCCACCCCCCTCCCAGGGGGTATATGAAAACACTCGTTGGCGCACCGAGCGGGTTAATAAACGATGCAACGAGCGCGTATTGTGCGCCACACGCAACAGATGGCGAATCAAGCGAGGGTAGAAATTAACCCTTTGCTATTAGAGGGGTTTGTTCCATTCTGGTAAACGCTACTCGGTGTACGACGTTTTATAATTGCTGGATAATTCGCGTAAATTAAGAACTTTATTTTTTTGGAACAATTTTTAGATTTTTGGATATATCTTTTTTTGGGGGGTGGATTTAGAGTTGCAATGAAATATTGAAATTTTGAACAGAATTGGAATGAATTCTTTGCTGTATTAATTTTAAGTAGAATTGCAATCAATTTTTGATGGATTTATTTCTCTTTTTTTGGGGGGATGCAAAGGGGTGGATTTGAATAAATAGAGTTGCAGTGAAATATTGAAATTTTAAGCAGAATTGTAATGAATTTTTTTCTGTATTAATTTTCAGATTTTTTGGGGGTTCCTTTTTAGTAGATCCAAAGGGGTGGATTTGATTAAATAGAGTTGCAATGAAATATTAAAATTTTAAGCGGAATTGCAATGAATTCTTTGCTGTATTAATTTTAAGTAGAATTGCAATCAATTTTTGATGCATTTTTTTTTTTTTTTTGGGGGGATGCAAAGGGGTGGATTTGATTAAATAAGAGTTGCAATGAAATATTGAAATTTTGAGCAGAATTGGAATTAATTCTTTGCTGTATTAATTTTGAGATTTTTGGGGGGGTTTCTTTTTAGTGGATACAAAGGGGTGGATTTGATTAAATAGAGTTGCAATGAAATATTGAAATTTTAAGCGGAATTGTAATGAATTCTTTGCTGTATTAATTTTAAGTAGAATTGCAATCAATTTTTGATGGATTTATTGTTCTTTTTTTTGGGGGGATGCAAAGGGGTGGATTTGATTAAATAGAATTGCAATGAAATATTGAAATTTTAAGCGGAATTCTAAAGAATTTTTTGCTGTATTAATTTTGAGATTTTTGGGGGTTTCTTTTTAGTGGATACAAAGGGGTGGATTTGATTAAATAGAATTGCAATGAATTCTTTGCTGTATTAATTTTAAGTAGAATTGCAATCAATTTTTGATGGATTTATTTCTCTTTTTTTGGGGGGCGATGCAAAGGGGTGGATTTGGTTAAATAGAATTGCAATGAAATATTAAAACTTTAAGAAGAATTGTAATGAATTTTTTCTGTATTAATTTTGAGATTTTTGGGGGGTTTCTTTTTAGTGGATACAAAGGGGTGGATTTGATTAAATAGAATTGCAATGAATTCTTTGCTGTATTAATTTTAAGTAGAATTGCAATCAATTTTTGATGGATTTATTGTTCTTTTTTTTGGGGGGATGCAAAGGGGTGGATTTGATTAAATAGAATTGCAATGAAATATTGAAATTTTAAGCGGAATTCTAATGAATTTTTTGCTGTATTAATTTTGAGATTTTTGGGGGTTTCTTTTTAGTGGATCCAAAGGGGTGGATTTGATTAAATAGAATTGCAATGAATTCTTTGCTGTATTAATTTTAAGTAGAATTGCAATCAATTTTTGATGGATTTATTTCTCTTTTTTTGGGGGGGGATGCAAAGGGGTGGATTTGGTTAAATAGAATTGCAATGAAATATTAAAACTTTAAGAAGAATTGTAATGAATTTTTTCTGTATTAATTTTGAGATTTTTGGGGGGTTTCTTTTTAGTGGATACAAAGGGGTGGATTTGATTAAATAGAATTGCAATGAATTCTTTGCTGTATTAATTTTAAGTAGAATTGCAATCAATTTTTGATGGATTTATTTCTCTTTTTTTGGGGGGCGATGCAAAGGGGTGGATTTGGTTAAATAGAATTGCAATGAAATATTAAAACTTTAAGAAGAATTGTAATGAATTTTTTCTGTATTTATTTTGAGATTTTTGGGGGGTTTCTTTTTAGTGGATACAAAGGGGTGGATTTGATTAAATAGAATTGCAATGAATTCTTTGCTGTATTAATTTTAAGTAGAATTGCAATCAATTTTTGATGGATTTATTTCTCTTTTTTTGGGGGAATGCAAAGGGGTGGATTTGATTAAATAGAATTGCAATGAAATATTAGAATTTTAAGCAGAATTGTAATTAATTCTTTGCTGTATTAATTTTAAGTAGAATTGCAATCAATTTTTGTTGGATTTATTTTTCTTTTTTTGGGGGGGGGGGGGATGCAAAGGGGTGGATTTGATTAAATAGAGTTGCAATGCAATATTAATATTTAGAGCAGAATTGTAATTAATTTTTTGCTGTATTAATTTTTAGATTTTGAGGGTTTCTTTTTAGTGGATACAAAGGGGTGGATTTGATTAAATAGAGCTGCAATAAAATATTAGAATTTTAAGCAGAATTGGAATGAATTCTTTACTGTATTAATTTTAAGTAGAATTGCAATCAATTTTTGATGGATTTATTTTTTTTTTTTTGGGGGGATGCAAAGGGGTGGATTTGATTAAATAAAGTTGCAATGAAATATTTAAATTTTAAGCAGAATTGTAATGAATTTTTTTCTGTATTAATTTTTAGATTTTTTGGGGGTTTCTTTTTAGTGGATACAAAGGGGTGGATTTGATTAAATAGAGTTGCAATGAAATATTAAAATTTTAAGCAGAATTATAATGAATTCTTTGCTGTATTAATTTTAAGTAGAATTGCAATCAATTTTTGATGGATTTATTTTTTTCTTTTTGGGGGGATGCAAAGGGGTGGATTTGGTTAAATAGAGTTGCAATGAACTATTAAAATTTTAAGCAGAATTGTAATGAATTCTTTGCTGTATTAATTTTAAGTAGAATTGCACTCAATTTTTTGCTGGATTTTTCTTTTTTTTGGGGGATGCAAAGGGGTGGATTTGATTAAATAGAGCTGCAATGAAATATTAGAATTTTAAGCAGAATTGTAATGAATTTTTTGCTGTATTAATTTTGAGATTTTGAGGGTTTCTTTTTAGTGGATACAAAGGGGTGGATTTGATTAAATAGAATTGCAATGAAATATTAAAATTTTAAGCGGAATTGCAATGAATTCTTTGCTGTATTAATTTTAAGTAGAATTGCAATCAATTTTTGATGGATTTATTTTTTTCTTTTTGGGGGATGCAAAGGGGTGAATTTGATTAAATAAAGTTGCAATGAAATATTTAAATTTTGAGTAGAATTGTAATGAATTTTTTGCTGTATTAATTTTGAGATTTTTGGGGGTTTCTTTTTAGTGGATCCAAAGGGGTGGATTTGATTAAATAGAGTTGCAATGAATTTTTGGGGATAAAGTTGGGTCGATTTGATTAAATGGGAGATTATTATATTGTTGTATCCTGTGAACAATTTTTCATGAAAGTTTTTTGGTATAAAATGGGGGTTGTTTAGGATAATTCGTGTGATTTTATTAATATTTGGATCTTTTTCTATCAAATTTTTTGTAGCAATTCTGTGTTAATGTGTAGATTCTTTTTTTTTGTTTTTTTTTTTTTTTTAGTGGATCCAAAGGGGTGGATTTGTTAAAATAGAATTGCAATGAAATATTAAAATTTTAAGCAGAATTGTAATGAATTCTTTGCTGTATTAATTTTAAGTAGAATTGCAATCAATTTTTTGCTGGATTTATTTTTCTTTTTTTTGGGGGGATGCAAAGGGGTGGATTTGATTAAGTAGAGTTGCAAAGAAATATTAAAATTTTGAGCAGAATTGTAGTGAATTTTTTGCTGTATTAATTTTAAGTAGAATTGCAATCAATTTTTTGCTGGATTTATGTTTCTTTTTTTTGGGGGATGCAAAGGGGTGGATTTAATTAAATAGAGTTGCAATGAATTTTTGGGGGATAAAATTGGGTCGATTTGATTAAATAATTATTATATTGTTGAATCTTGTAAACAATTTTTCATGAAAGTGTTTTGGTATAAAATGGGGGTTGTTTAGGATAATTCGTGTACTTTTATTAATATTTGTATCTTTTGTAGATTCCTTTTTTTGTTTTTTTTAGTGGATCCAAAGGGGTGAATTTAATTAAATAGAGTTGCAATGCAATATTGATATATTAAATAGAATTGCAATGAATTTCTTGGAGATAAAATGGGGTTTAACATAAATTCTACCCCTCTGAAGAATTTGAGCGAATACAAAGGAGAATGGATATAATTAAATAAGGAATTATTCTACAGTTGAATTTGTTAAATCCTTCATGGCAACATTGTTACGAATTGCAATTAATTGTGTAGAGTATTGCATAGACTTTAATATTAAAAAATAATACTAAAAAATAATTTGAAATATCTACTGAATTATTCTACCGAGTCACTAATAAACAATTCAATTAATACACCTATAAACAAGCAATTAAAAATAAAATCTATTTGATAATATATATTTATTACTTTTTAAATATACAGGGTGTTCGACCACCCCTGGAAAAAATTTTAATAACAGATTCTAGAGGTCAAAATAAGACGAAAAACAAGAATACCAATTTGTTGATGGAGGCTTCGTTGAAAAGTTATTAACGTTTAAAGTTATGGATGCGAGACGCTGGCGCACGCAGCTGCACGCAGGCAACTTTAAACGTTAATAACTTTTTAACGAAGCCTCAATCAACAAATTGCTATTCTTCATTTTCGTCTTATTTTATCCTCTAGAACCCCCCCTTAAAATTTCCCCCACGGTTGACTCAACACCCCGTATTCAATAATTAATTTAACAATTTTTGACACCCCATTTCTCGACTAAAATTAAATTATCTACCCTCTGTAGATATCTGTTGATGATACGTTTCATGTTAATATCAAAAAGCACGGAATAATCGAAGCATGTGTAAATTCGACGAACAAAGAACAGAGGACAGAGCGAAGTGGAAATGTGGTTTAAAAAACGAACTCCGTTATAGCGGTTTCCGGCCCGGTGGCCGCGTATACAATTAATTTTCAAAGTAATCTTTCCGGGAAAGAATGCACCAAGCGCGACAAAAATTCATTTTTCATCATTTCGACACATTTTCTGCCGTGACGCCCCTCTTCCTTTCGCGCGAGTTTCCCCGCCAGTCTAAAAGCTTTCATGTTAGGCGTTCTACCGGTTGCAAAGCACTGTTTGCAGACTGGACTGCGCTCCAAAATGGTAAAAAGTGACATTTTTCCAGGGAATTTTTGACCCCACCATTGGTAATAACATATTCAAATTTTTTGCATTTTATACGAAATTTATTGATGTATGTTTATAGCCATAACTCCTACAATAGTGAATATATTTCAATGAAACTTTTTTCTGAAGTAGAGCCTATAGGTATCTACAAAAAAGTATTAAACAATATTTCCGTAGCGTGTCAAACAAATTTATTAAAAATGAAAAATGAAGTTTTAGGAAAAATCAATAGGGTGTAAATTTTTCGACGAAAAAAAAAATCTCAAATCGTTCTGGAAAAAATATTTTTAGTTGCAGGGGTCAATTCTAATCATTTTTGGTCATTACACATAACCTCGAAATTTTTTACCCCACCATTTGTGATAAATATTCAAATTTTGTGCATTTTATACGAAATTTATTGATGTATATTTATAGCCATAACTCCTACAATAGTGAATATATTTCAATGAAACTTTTTTCTAAAGTAGAGCTCATGGATACCTACAAAAAAGTATTAAACAATATTTCCGTAGCGCGTCAAACAGATTTATTAAAAATAAAAAATGAAGTTTTAGGAAAAATCGATAGGGTGTAAATTTTTCGACGAAAAAAAAAAATTTCAAATCGTTCTGGAAAAAATATTTTCGGCTGCAGGGGTCAATAACAATCATTTTTGGTCATTACACACACCCCCGAAATTTTTTACCCCACCATTTGTGATAAATATTCAAATTTTGTGCATTTTATACGAAATTTATTGATGTATATTTATAGCCATAACTCCTACAATAGTGAATATATTTCAATGAAACTTTTTTCTGGCATAGAGCCTATAGGTATCTATAAAAAAGTATTAAACAATATTTCCGTAGCGCGTCAAACAAATTTATTAAAAATGAAAAACGAGTTTTTAGGAAAAATCGATAGGGTGTAGGTGAAGAAATTTTTCGACGAAAAAAAAAAATTTCAAATCGTTTTAAAAAAATTATTTTTAGTTTCAGGGGTCAATTCTAATCATTTTTGGTCATTACACACACCCCCGAAATTTTTTACCCCACCATTTGTAATAAATATTCAAATTTTGTGCATTTTATACGAAATTTATTGATGTATGTTTATAGCCATAACTCCTACAATAGTGAATATATTTCAATGAAACTTTTTTCTAAAGTAGAGCTCATGGGTACCTACAAAAAAGTATTAAACAATATTTCCGTAGCGCGTCAAACAAATTTATTAAAAATGAAAAATGAAGTTTTAGGAAAAATCGATAGGGTGTAAATTTTTCGACGAAAAAAAAAAATTTCAAATCGTTTTAAAAAAATTATTTTTAGTTGCAAGGATCAATTACAATCATTTTTGGTCATTACACACACCCCCGAAATTTTTTACCCCATCATTTGTGATAAATATTCAAATTTTGTGCATTTTATACGAAATTTATTGATGTATATTTATAGCCATAACTCCTACAATAGTGAATATATTTCAATGAAACTTTTTTCTTAAGTAGAGCCTATAGGTATCTACAAAAAAGTATTAAACAATATTTCCGTAGCGCGTCAAACAAATTTATTAAAAATGAAAAACGAGTTTTTAGGAAAAATCGATAGTGTGTAGGTGAAGAAATTTTTCGACGAAAAAAAAAAATTTCAAATCGTTTTAAAAAAATTATTTTTAGTTTCAGGGGTCAATTCTAATCATTTTTGGTCATTACACACACCCTCGAAATTTTTTACCCCACCATTTGTGATAAATATTCAAATTTTGTGCATTTTATACGAAATTTATTAATGTATATTTATAGCCATAACTCCTACAATAGTGAATATATTTCAATGAAACTTTTTTCTAAAGTAGAGCTCATGGGTACCTACAAAAAAGTATTAAACAATATTTCCGTAGCGCGTCAAACAAATTTATTAAAAATGAAAAACGAGTTTTTAGGAAAAATCGATAGGGTGTAAATTTTTCGACGAAAAAAAAAAATTTCAAATCGTTCTGGAAAAATTATTTTTAGTTGCAGGGGTCAATTCTAATCATTTTTGGTCATTACACACACCCCCGAAATTTTTTACCCCACCATTTGTGATAAATATTCAAATTTTGTGCATTTTATACGAAATTTATTGATGTATATTTATAGCCATAACTCCTACAATAGTGAATATATTTCAATGAAACTTTTTTCTAAAGTAGAGCTCATGAGTACCTACAAAAAAGTATTAAACAATATTTCCGTAGCGCGTCAAACAAATTTATTAAAAATGAAAAATGAAGTTTTAGGAAAAATCGATAGGGTGTAAATTTTTCGACGAAAAAAAAAAATTTCAAATCGTTTTAAAAAAATTATTTTTAGTTGCAGGGGTCAATTCTAATCATTTTTGGTCATTACACATACCCCCGAAATTTTTTACCCCACCATTTGTGATAAATATTCAAATTTTGTGCATTTTATACGAAATTTATTGATGTATATTTATAGCCATAACTCCTACAATAATGAATATATTTCAATGAAACTTTTTTCTAAAGTAGAGCTCATGGGTACCTACAAAAAAGTATTAAACAATATTTTCGTAGCGCGTCAAACAAATTTATTAAAAATGAAAAACGAGTTTTTAGGAAAAATCGATAGGGTGTAGGTGAAGAAATTTTTCGCCGAAAAAAAAATTTTTCAAATCGTTTTAAAAAAATTATTTTTAGTTTCAGGGGTCAATTCTAATCATTTTTGGTCATTACACACACCCCCGAAATTTTTTACCCCACCATTTGTGATAAATATTCAAATTTTTTGCATTTTATACGAAATTTATTAATGTATATTTAAAGCCATAACTCTTACAATAGTGAATATATTTCAATGAAACTTTTTTCTAAAGTAGAGCTCATGGGTACCTACAAAAAAGTATTAAACAATATTTCCGTAGCGCGTCAAACAAATTTATTAAAAATGAAAAACGAAGTTTTTGGAAAAATCGATAGGGTGTAGGTGAAGAAATTTTTCGACGAAAAAAAAATTTTTCAAATCGTTTAAAAAAAATTATTTTTAATTGCAGGGGTCAATTCTAATCATTTTTGGTCATTACACACACCCCCGAAATTTTTTACCCCACCATTTGTGATAAATATTCAAATTTTGTGCATTTTATACGAAATTTATTGATGTATATTTATAGCCATAACTCCTACAATAGTGAATATATTTCAATGAAACTTTTTTTTAAAGTAGAGCTCATGGGTACCTACAAAAAAGTATTAAACAATATTTCCGTAGCACGTCAAACAAATTTATTAAAAATGAAAAACGAGTTTTTAGGAAAAATCGATAGGGTGTAAATTTTTCGACGAAAAAAAAAAATTTCAAATCGTTTTAAAAAAATTATTTTTAGTTGCAGGGGTCAATTCTAATCATTTTTGGTCATTACACACACCCCCGAAATTTTGTACCCCACCATTTGTGATAAATATTCAAATTTTGTGCATTTTGTACGAAATTTATTGATGTATATTTATAGCCATAACTCCTACAATAGTGAATATATTTCAATGAAACTTTTTTCTAAAGTAGAGCTCATGGGTACCTACAAAAAAGTATTAAACAATATTTCCGTAGCGCGTCAAACAAATTTATTAAAAATGAAAAATGAAGTTTTAGGAAAAATCGATAGGGTGTAAATTTTTCGACGAAAAAAAAAAATTTCAAATCGTTCTGGAAAAAATATTTTCGGCTGCAGGGGTCAATAACAATAATTTTTGGTCATTACACACACCCTCGAAATTTTTTATCCCACCATTTGTGATAAATATTCAAATTTTATGCTTTTTATACGAAATTTATTAATGAATATTTTATTTTTATTATATGTACATATGGAAAGTCGTTGCCTTGCAAATTTTGTGCATTTTGTACGAAATTTATTAATGAATATTTTATTTTATTTTTATTTTTATTGTATGTTTATATGGAAAGTCGTTGCTTTGCAAATTTTTTGCATTTTACACGAAATTTATTAATGTGTATTTTATTTTTATTTTTATAGTATGTGTGTGTGTTAAATAATAATGGTACACGGTAATGGAAAGTCGTTGTTTTGCAAATTTTTTGTAATTCATACGAAATTTATTAATGTATATAAAAATAAAATTAACCCCAAATATGCTTCAATGAAATTATCAAAAAATTTCAAAAACAAAAACATACTAAAAATCATTAAAAATAATCAAACGAGTCATTTCTAAATTACATTTAATTTCCTAAAAAATTATTCAAATTTCATCAAAACTTTACGATAAACTTAAGGGATGAAAATGGTCCATTTCAGTACACATAGACATACATAAATAAAATCAACCCCCAATATGCTTCAGTAAAATTATCAAAAAATTTCGAAAACAAAAACATACTAAAAATCATTACAAATAATCAAACGAGTCGTTTCCAAAATATACTTAACTTTCTAAAAAAACATTTAAATTACACCAAAACTTCATACAAAATTTAGGGGATGAAAATGACCCATCTGAGTACTACATAAATATTCACAAATAAAATTAACCCCCCAATATGCTTCAACAAAACCATCAAAAAATTTCAAACCCAGAAATCAAATCAAAATGCTTCTTGCAGGAGCCAAACTAGCCCCGAATTTCGAGTTTCCGTGCGCCATCGATCAAACGGCCGCGATGAATTCGTAATCCTCCCCTAATCGCGATAATTAACAAATACGAGTTATGCGGCGTGTCGTTAGGCCGCTGTTTACTTTGCAAATGGCGTCGGATAAACGATGCGAGGTCTCGTATTCGCGATGCATATCATAAAAGGATTATACTTACCGCGGTTTCATTCGAATTCGACGCCGTGTACGGTTGTATCGTCCTTTTTATCGTCGCGGGTTTATCCGTTGTTCGCGAAAGGGACAGTCTGGTCGCAGTTTTTAGGTCAACTGTCGCCTCAACCGCGATGTCCCTTTCACGAATAACTGTCGTATCGACGGGCAAACTACTATAGAGAGACGACTAGTTGGCTACCAACAAACGAAACGGGGCAAGGGCAAGGAGAGATGGTCTCCGCGCCGCCATATTCCCACCATAGAGGCCCGCTCTGACATCACGTTGCATAGCAGTAGGGTCCCCATGACCACGAGAAGTACACTTTTGTTCTATTCGTGGCTAGTATTTTGAGCGTAAGGTTACGCCAATGCCCCTCAGTCTTGTCCTACCCTACTCTGTCATACGTTTCGTTCGTGTCCTCTGTCACTGCGTGTGGAAGGAGGCGTTGCTATTACGCTACGGCCAATCGGCGTGCCTGGCCAACAAGTCATCTCTGTACAGTATATGCTACAGAATGACGAATGCGACCTCTGGTGGGTCCGATTCGAAGTTAGGAATTAATTTAAAGGATTTGGATTCGATATAGAGGGTGTTCGGGAAAATTTTAATGGGAGATTCTGGAGGCCAAAGTAAGATCAAGAATATCAATTTCTTGATTTCGTTAAAAAGTTATTAACAAATTGAATTGAAAAATTTGGAATCGTTCTGGAAAAATTATTTTTGGTTGCGGGGCTCGATTACAAGCATTTTTGGTGAATAGACGTACCCTCGAAATCCTACCTAGTTTCGAGAAAAAAATTCGTTACCGAAAATATAGTGTCTGATCATGAATGATTCCCTTGAAATTTTACGTGTTTCAAATCGTTTTAAAAAAATTATTTTTGGTTGCGGGGGTTAATTACAAGCATTTTTGGGGAATAGACCTACCGCCGAAATCCTACGCATTTTCGAGACAAAAATTCATTACTGAAAATCTAATGTGAGGCCAGAAATGGTCCTCCAAAATTTCATGTGAATCTTTAAAACATCATAACTCCTGCACGGATTGGACGATTTTTATATTTAAAAAAGCAAACGTCGCGTATTTTAGTGTAGAATGTGTAGCAATTATAAAAATATTCGAAAAGTTGTTCCTTGACCCCCTAAAATAAGAAAAACCACATAAAAATGGTCCAATTTTCAAACAGCCATAACTCCTATAATAGTGAATATATTTCAATGAAACTTTTTTCTGAGGTAGAGCTCATGGGTACCTACAAAAAAGTATTAGACAACTTTTCTGTAGGGTGTCAAACAAATTTACTAAAAATGAAAAAGGAATTTTTAAGAAAAATCGACAGGGGGGTAAGGTGCTGAAATTTTTAGGCGGAAAAAAAACTTTTTATTAATTCTGAAAAAATTATTTTCAGTTGCAGGGGTAAATTCTAATCATTTTTGGTGAATAGACATATCCCCCAAATCCTACGCATTTTCGAGAAAAAAATTCGGAAAGGTGCGTAAATTTTCCGACGAAAAAAAAATTTTTCAAATCGTTTTAAAAAAATTATTTTTGACTGCAGAGACCAATTGTAATCATTTTTGGTCAATAGACATACCCTCGAAATCCTACGTATTTTCGAGAAAAAAATTCCTTACCGAAAATATAATTTCTGGCCAGAAATGTCTGCCCGAATTTGCATGCGAATCTTTAAAACGCCATAACTTTTGAACGGATTGGACGATTTTAATGTTTAAAAAAGCAAACGACGCGTATTTTAGTGTAAAATATGTAGAAATTCTAAAAATAGTCGAAAAGTTGGTCCTTGACCCCGTAAAGTTAGAAAAACCCCATAAAAATGGCCCAATTTTCAAACAGCCATAACTCCTATAATAGTGAATATATTTAAGTGAAACTTTTTTCTGAAGTAGAGCTTATGGGTACCTACAAAAAAGTATTAGACAACTTTCCTGTAGGTCGTCAAACAAAATTACTAAAAATGAAAAAGGAATTTTTAACAAAAATCGACAGGGGGTAGGTGCTGAAATTTTTAGGCGAAAAAAAAAAAATTTCAAATCGTTTTAAAAAAATTATTTTCGATTGCAGAAGTCAATAACAATCATTTTCGGTCATTACACATACCCCCAAAATCCTACGCATTTTCGAGAAAAAAATTCTTTTATTTATTTTTTAATTAAATTATTAAAAAGTTTTAATAATTTTTTAACGAAGCCTGAATCAACAAATGCGTCCAGCCTATACACAAAAAACAAAATACTATCCCACCACCCCAGTAATTTTCACGGGGTCAAAACAGACCCGAACCCAGCAAAACAAGAACAAAAAGAGTCCAAGTCACTCTTAGGCGGCCATTTTATATTTTTCACAAAAAATTCGTCCTTTCTATACACAAACTACTTTTCCAAACGTTACAATAATTTTCACGGGGTCAAAACAGACCCAAACCCAGCAAAACAAGAACAAAAAGAGTCCAGTGGCTCTTAGGCGGCCATTTTATATTTTTCACAAAAAATTCGTCCTTTCTATACACAAACTACTTTTCCAAACGTTACGATAATTTTCACAGGGCCAAAACAGACTCAAACCCAGCAAAACAAGAATCAAAATAAGGTGAATCGCTCTCAGGCGACCACCCCCTACCCTCTTTCACCCTTTACATACAATGGAGGTGTTTGTTCCACACAGACGCGCCCTCGTCGTTGGATAGGCGACACCGGGGTCGTTCAGGGGGATACTTAATCGCCCTTCGTGTAAATAGAGCCCCGGACGAGGGACGTTGTAACGAGCTCAGGAGGGGTGGGAGTGGGAGGGGGTGAGAAAGAAAGGGGAGACGCAAAGCAACGACTTTCGTGGCACTTCTCGTTTGCTCAGGTATCTTTCGTTGTTCCAAGGAGTCGAGGCTACAAACGCACCCTTATCTTATCCACTTTTAAATTATACAGTTCAAATAATTCCTTAGAAAATTAAATACATTTCAGAAACAACTCGTTTCGAGATTTTTAATAGTGTTTTTTAGTAAATTTTTGGTTTTTAAATTTTTTGATATTTTTATAGAAGCTTATTGGTGATCAATTTTATTTTTGTATTATTTATGTAGCATTCAGATGTGTCATTTTCATCCCTTAAATTTTGCATAAAATTCAAATAATTCTTTAGAAAATTAAATACAGTTTTGAAGAAGTTCATTTCATTATTTATAATGGATTTTAAGATATTTTAGTTTTTGAAATTTTTTAATATTTTTATAGAAACATATTGGTGGTCAATTTTATTTTTGTATTATTTATGTAGTACTCAGATGTGTCATTTTCATCCCTTAAATTTTGCATAAAATTCAAATAATTCTTTAGAAAATTAAATACAGTTTTGAAGAAGTTCATTTCATTATTTATAATGGATTTTAAGATGTTTTAGTTTTTCAAATTTTTTGATATTTTTATAGAAGCATATTGGTGGTCAATTTTT
This sequence comes from Colletes latitarsis, assembly GCF_051014445.1. Taxonomy (NCBI): domain Eukaryota; kingdom Metazoa; phylum Arthropoda; class Insecta; order Hymenoptera; family Colletidae; genus Colletes; species Colletes latitarsis. The sequence continues at coordinate 19,614,740 of NC_135145.1, forward strand.
GAATTATTTATGTACTATTCAGATAGGTCATTTTCATCCCTTAAATTTTGTGTAAAGTATTGGTATAATTCAAATAATTTTTTAGAAAATTAAATATATTTTGGAAACGAGTTGTTTCATTATTTGTAATGATTTTTGGTAGATTTTTGTTTTTTACATTTTTTGATATTTTTATAGAAGCATATTGGTGGTCAATTTTTGTATTATTTATGTGGCATTCAGATGTGTCATTTTCATCCCTTAAATTTTGTATAAAGTTTTGGTATAGTTCAAATAATTTTTTAGAAAATTAAATATATTTTAGAAACAACTCGTTTCGAAATTTTTAATAGTGTGTTTTAGTACATTTTTGGTTTCGAAATTTTTTGATATTTTTATAGAAGCATATTGGTGATCAATTTTTGTATTATTTATGTAGCATTCAGATATGTCATTTTCATCCCCTAAATTCTGTATAAAGTTTCGATATAATTCAAATAATTTTTTAGAAAATTAAATATATTTTAGAAACCAGTTGTTTCATTATTTCTAATAATTTTTAGTAAATTTTTGGTTTTTAAATTTTTTGATATTTTTATAGAAGCTTATTGGTGGTCAATTCTATTTTTGTATTATTTATGTACTACTCAGATAGATCATTTTCATCCCTTAAATTTTGTATAATGTTTTGGTATAGTTCAAATAATTTTTTAGAAAATTAAATATATTTTAGAAACAACTCGTTTCGAGATTTTTAATAGTGTGTTTTAGTACATTTTTGGTTTCGAAATTTTTTTATATTTTTATAGAAGCATATTGGTGATCAATTTTTGTATTATTTATGTGGCATTCAGATGTGTCATTTTCATCCCCTAAATTCTGTATAAAGTTTCGATATAATTCAAATAATTTTTTAGAAAATTAAATATATTGTAGAAACCAGTTGTTTCATTATTTCTAATAATTTTTAGTAGATTTTTGTTTTTTAAATTTTTTGATATTTTTATAGAAGCTTATTGGTGGTCAATTCTATTTTTGTATTATTTATGTACTACTCAGATAGATCATTTTCATCCCTTAAATTTTGTATAAAGTTTTGGTATAGTTCAAATAATTTTTTAGAAAATTAAATATATTTTAGAAACAACTCGTTTCGAGATTTTTAATAGTGTGTTTTAGTACATTTTTGGTTTCGAAATTTTTTGATATTTTTATAGAAGCATATTGGTGATCAATTTTTGTATTATTTATGTAGCATTCAGATGTGTCATTTTCATCCCCTAAATTTTGTATAAAGTTTCGGTATAATTTAAATATTTTTTTAGAAAATTAAATATATTTTAGAAACTAGTTGTTTCATTATTTCTAATAATTTTTAGTAAATTTTTGGTTTTTAAATTTTTTGATATTTTTATAGAAGCATATTGGTGGTCAATTTTATTTATGTATATTTATGTATACCCAGATAGGTCGTTTTCATCCCTCAAATTTTCTCAAAAAATTTTAATCCAAACACATCTTCAGAGAATCGAATACATTTCAAAACACACTGTCTAAAAATTGATTTACCTATTTGTTTTTCAAATTAAAAATAAAATATACATTAACAAATTTTCCCATAAATTTTAAAAAATTTCCCCAGCAAGTGTCTTGCCAGGAGTCCAGACTACAACCACCCCCCTTCTAAATTTCGTCCAGTTTACGTCTCCCATCCCCTTTTCAGGGGCGGTTCAAGAAATTATCGTTTCGAACGTCTGGTTAATTTCGTTATTACTCGAGATTATGCGGGGACCAGAGTGATTTAAGCAACGATCGGACCCGAGCCACGACACGTTACCACGATTTAAAAGGACCGAGGCCACGGTCGGCCTGGAAGCGGAAAATTAAACGCGAGTATGATTTTAGGCGGGCAATTTATATGTAAATGACAAACCACGGCCCCAGCTACACCCATGGCTACCTCTAATCTCTCCTTCCCTCTGTCTTTTTCCCCTGGCCCCCCATCAAACCCCCGAAAATGCTTAATAATGCTCATTGTTTCGGCGTCGCGATGATTTACCGCGAAGACTGATCCACCCACCCCCTCCCGCGGACTACGAACTGGACTCGAACCCAGGAGGTTTTCCACGGATTTCTCGTGATATAAATGGGCGATCCCTCTCCACCCTCCACTGAGAAGTCCACGATATTCAGTGGTAGACTGTGAAATAGTGGCGATCATGAATAAAGGGGGTGGGTGGGCTTTTGATTCCGTGCTCCGCAGCATCTATCAAGTGGAAATGAAACGGCGACGCGATTCAGGGCGCAATAAGTAATGTCCTTGCGAGTTGCAGCTGGAACGAAAGACGAAATTTGATACGTCCCTGTCGAACTGAAATGTAAATTTGTACAGTCAAGGGGGTGTTTTTTTGGTATTTTACCTTTTTACAGTGCAAAATAAGACGAAAATGAAGAATAACAATTTTTCGATTGAGGCTCCGTTAAAAAGTTATTAACGTTTAAAGTTATGGATGCGAGACGGCGCACGCAGCTGCACGCACGCAACTTTAAACGTTAATAACTTTTTAACGAAGCCCCAATCGACAAATTGGTATTCTTGATTTTTGTCTTATTTTGGTCTCTAGAATCTACTATCATAATTTTTTTCAGGGGTAGTCGAACACCCTGTATATTAAATTCAAAACATTTCTATATTGACGAGGTACAAAAAGATCCATTCTTTTGGGTGGACATTGTTTGTACGAGCAAATTTAAATAAAATTGAATAGTGTACGTTTGAAAAATTATTTGGAATCAAATCGTACTGTCATGGGGTTAATGAGGGTGCATAGAAATTTGTGTCGTTCGACCATCCCTGGGAAAAATTTTAATGGGAGATTCTAGGGACCAAAATAAGGCAAAAATCAAGAATACCAATTTGTTGATTGGGGCTTCATTAAAAAGTTATTAACGTTTAAAGTTCCGACTGTACTGAATTTTTTTCTCGAAAATGCGCAGGATTTCGCGGATGTGTCTATTCACCAAAAATGATTAGAATTGACCTCTGCAACTGAAAATAATTTTTTCAGAATTAATACAAAATTTTTTTCTTCGTCGAAAAATTTAGGCACCTTTCTGAATTTTTTTCTCGAAAATGCGTAGGATTTTGAGGATATGTCTATTGATAAAAAATAATTGTAATTGATCCCTGCAACTAAAAATAATTTTTCCAGGACGATTTGAAATTTTTTTTTTCGCCGAGAAATTTAGGCACCTACCCCCCCTGTCGATTTTTCTTAAAAATTCCTTTTTCATTTTTAGTAATTTTGTTTGACGCCCTACAGGAAAGTTGTCTAATACTTTTTTGTAGGTACCCATAAGCTCTACTTCAGAAAAAAGTTTCACTTAAATATATTCACTATTATAGGAGTTATGGCTGTTTGAAAATTGGGCCATTTTTATGGGGTTTTTCTAACTTTACGGGGTCAAGGACCAACTTTTCGACTATTTTTAGAATTTCTACATATTCTACACGAAAATACGCGTCGTTTGCTTTTTTAAACATTAAAATCGTCCAATCCGTTCAAAAGTTATGGCGTTTTAAAGATTCGCATGCAAATTCGGGCAGACATTTCTGGCCAGAAAATTATATTCTTGATTTTCGTCTTATTTTGGCCTCTAAAATCCTCTATTAAAATTTTTCCCAGGGTTAGTCGAACACCCTGTATATTTATTACTCTTTCAGTGATATTCGCAAATTTTTATTGAAGGAATAAGAAAATAAAAATGGTTCAAAAATATGAAGTCGATGAAATTTGCAAATATCATTGAAAGAGTAATAAATATAAAGGGTGCTTGATAACCCCTGGAAAAAATTTAAAGGAAGATTCTAGAGGCCAAAATAAGACGAAAATCAAGAATAGCAATTTGTTGATTGAGGCTTCGTTTAAAAGTTATTAACGTTTAAAGTTACACATACGAGACGGCGCACGCACGCAACTTTAAACGTTAATAACTTCTTAACGAAGCCTCAATCAACAAATTAGTATTCTTCATTTTCGTCTTATTTTGGTCTCTAGAATCTCCTATTAAAATTTCCCCCAAAAATATGGAGTCCATAGATATTTTAATTTTTCATAAACAATTTCACAAGGAGCTTGTGAATTTATAAATTTGCAAAGAAAGCAAATTGCATAGTTGTTTAAGAAAATGCAACAAAAAGAATATCGAATTTTTTGGGCGGTTTGCAGTAGAAGACTCGTTCGTTTCGCAGTTTTCGACAACGAAAACAGATTTCAATGCAGCTGGGCTGGTCTCGTCGAGAGTTTGCGTTATCCGCTACGGGCACCTCTTCAAATATGAATAATAATGTATTCGGGGATAGTCAGCGTCTTCTACGATGGAAATTCCGCGGTTGACACTGGGCGACAAGTATGTGTCCACTCGACTGTGCACACTCGTGGAGTCCAGATGTTTGGCTACGAGTGGAATCTCTCATTCAATGAAATTTCAACTCAACAATGGCTAAAACGTCTAATTTTGAGACTCCCAAAATTTGGAGACCTTTATAATTTTTCGTGAGGGTCATTCTAATGCTAGAAATTTTTAATATTTAACTTTAAGGCTTCATAGATAATTTTTTATTCTACATTTGTTATTATGTAAATAGTAACATGTAACAAATTTTGTATTTAAATTCTTGGGGATCAATAATGTAGTATTTATTGGACTTTACAGAACAAATTCAGAAATTTAAGTTATCTTTACAAACTCCTTATTGTTTATCAAAAATTAAAATTTCTATCGACTCCATATTTCTGGGAAAAATTTTAACAGGAGATTCTAGAGACCAAAATAAGGCGAAAATCAAGAATAGCAATTTGTCGATTGAGGCTTCGTTAAGAAGTTATTAACGTTTAAAGTTGCCTGCGTGCAGCTGCGTGCGCCGTCTCGCATCCATAACTTTAAACGTTAATAACTTTTTAACGGAGCCTCAATCGACAAATTGCTATTCTTGATTTTCGACTTATTTTGGTCTCTAGAATCGCTCACTAAAATTTCTCCCCAATCGATGCAAAAATTTGCCTAGTTTCTTCACAAAAAGATAAAAAAACGCGTTTTATGGTAGGAGGACTCCTCGAACAGATATTCTTTCTGCAATATCGCGGTTCCTTTCGCATTTCTTGTGAAAACTGACGAAATATGCGATTGAGAAACGACTCGCCCGGAGGAAAACTACACCGGGAAACTGTTGCAGACAATGTCCCGACGAATTCTCCGCGGACCGCGGCGGAATAATCAAGCCTGTCCTTACGCGTTCATGGAAATTGCAGGGAAGCCTCTGGCTTCGCTTGTATATTTCATACTTTACGATGTGTACGCAGGTCCATCACGAGAGCAAATAGAGGACGCTGGGGGGGGGAACAAGGAGACGGAGAAGTTGAAACTTCCTGCGGTGCATTCCACTGCAGGCGAGCCTGGCGTACGATGCATTAACCAAGCATTTACGTAAGGAAGATTCGTATTTTTTTGCGAAAAAGTCAGATTTTTTAGATATTAAGCCTTCAACAACACTATAAGATTGCAATACTACGAGACTATAAGACTATAAAAATATTAATTATTTAACATTTAAGATTTCAGGCACAATTTTAACGATTTTTCTTTTTCTGCAAAGCAACTATTTAAAAGGTTTTGGTGATTAAATAACGATTGGGATTTTAAAATATTTAGATTTGTGTTGTATTTGTGGGTGATTATGAAAATAATTGAGAAATCAAGAAATTTTTTTTTTTTATTTTTTTAAATTGTGAGATTTTTTCTGGGTGAGTGGAATATTTTGATGTTGGCGTGAGTGATGTATTTTGATGTGATTTTTACGATAAAAAAGTTTGGAAATATTGTAAATGGAATCGTAATATTTTTGGATATGGAAAACGTGTTTAATGTTAATAAAGAAAAAAAATGAAAAATATAGCAATTTCTTTGCCATTACCAGTATTTGCAGAATGCAATTTGGATTTCAAACAAACAAAAACAAACAAGGTCAAAATTTCCTAGTGATTTATTTTTATACAGTTTTTGAAAACTAAAATTAATTTGACAATTTACTAACTACTATTGTAAAAAAGTGAAATAATTATTAGACATATTCAGCTGATACAAACTAAAAGAAACACGAACAAACAAGGTTAAAATTTCCTAGTAACTTTTTAATATACAATTTTCGTAAATTAAAATTTATTTTTCAATTTACTAACTACTATTGTAAAAAATAAGATAGTTACTACATTTTCAGCTGATTTAAACTAAACCAAACACAAACAAAGAAGGTCAAAATTTCCTAGTAATTTATTTTCATACAGTTTTCGAAAACTAAAATTTATTTGGCAATCTACTCACTACTATTGTAAAAAATACAATAACTATTAGACATGTTCAGCTGATACAAACTAAAACAAACACGAACAAACAACGTCAAACTTTCCTAGTGATTTATTTTTATACAGTTTTCGAAACTAAAATTAATTTCACAATTTACTAACTAGTATCATAAAAAACACTATAGTTACATGACGTGTCCAGCTAATACAAATTAAAACAAACACAAACAAAGAAGGTCAAAATTTCCTAGTAATTTATTTACATACAGTTTTTGAAAACTAAAATTAATTTGACAATTTACTAACTACTATTGTAAAAAAGTGAAATAATTATTAGACATGTTCAGCTGATACAAACTAAAACAAACACGAACAAACAAGGTCAAAATTTCCTAGTAATTTATTTTTATACAGTTTTCGAAACAAAAATTTATTTTTCAGTCTACTAACTAGTATCATAAAAAACACTATAGTTACATGACGTGTTCAGCTAGTACAAATTAAAACAAACACGAACAAACAAGGTCAAAATTATCTAGTAATTTATTTTTATACAGATTTCGAAATTAAATTAATCTGACAGTCTACTAACTAGTATCATAAAAAACACTATAGTTATATGACGTGTTCAGCTAGTACAAATTAAAACAGACACAAATAAACAAGGTCAAAATTTCCTAGTAATTTATTTGTATACAGTTTTCGAAAACTAAAATTTATTTTCCAGTCTACTAACTACTACTGTAAAAACTAAATTCACTATTAGACACGTTCAGCTGATATAAACTAAAAAAAACATGAACAAACAACGTCAAAATTTCCTAGTAATTTGTTTTTATACAGTTTTCGAAAACTAAAATTAATTTTTCAATCTACTAACTACTATTGCACCAAATAAAATAATTATTGGACATGTTCAGCAGATACAAACTAAAACAAACACGAACAAACAAGGTCAAAATTTCCTAGTAATTTATTTTCATATAGTTTTCGAAAACTAAATATATTTGACAATTTACTAACTACTATTGTAAAAAATAAGAAAGTTACTACATTTTCAGCTGATACAAACTAAAAGAAACACGAACAAACAACGTCAAAATTTCCTAGTAACTTATTTTTATACAGTTTTCGAAAATTAAAATTTATTTTTCAATTTACTAACTACTATTGTAAAAAATAAGATAGTTACTACATTTTCAGCTGATACAAACTAAAAGAAACGCGATCAAACAAGGTAAAAATTTCCTAGTAATTTATTTTTATACAGTTTTCGAAAACTAAAATTAATTTTTCAATCCACTAACTACTATTGTAAAAAATAATACAATTACTACATTTTCACCTCATACAAACTAAAACAAACACGAACGAAACAAGGTAAAAATTTCCTAGTAACTTATTTTTATACAGTTTTCGATAACTAAAATTTATTTTTCAATCTACTAACTACTATTGTAAAAAATAATACAATTACTACATTTTCAGCTGATATAAACTAAACCAAACACGAACAAACAACATCAAAATTTCCTAGTGATTTATTTTTCCACATTTCTGGAACATTAAAAAACTGGTTTGTATTGTGCTTGAAAATATGAAATTTGAAACTAAAACAAACACGAGTAAACAACATCAAAATTTCCTAGTGATTTATTTTTCCACATTTCTGGAACACTAAAACTGGTTTGTGCTGTGCATGAAAATATGAAATTTGTTATTTAACGGACCTTTGGCTCCGTATAAACACAATTTTACGGACATTTGAATTTAATGGACGTTCGAATCTAACGGACATTCCCGCCACCAATTTGTCCACTAAATCAGGTTTTACTGTAGCTTCGTTCGCCGAGGATGCGTCCACGCATAGTGGTGAAAATTGTCTACTTTACATACTCGGGCAAACAGTAATTTAAAAGGGAATTCGGGGTAATATGACTACTGTGAATATATGGGGACTATTGTTCGAGTGCTTTGAATAGCGCAGGGAATTTTTATTCCCCCTTTCTGCGCCTCTTATAATTATGCGTGGCGCTGGAATTGTTGAACAATGTATCGTAATCGTAAAATGCAACGAGTACGTAGAATTATTAACACTGGATTTGCAAACGAACGACTGCACGAATTTCTATTGAAACTCGTATTAAATGCAATTTTTATTTTAAATGAAATATCGTTACAAATTATTGACAGATTATATTTATGAGCTCTATAAACCATTTGCACTCCAATGGTGCCATATTTAATATTCATAACTCCAACGGTTATATATATCGACACAAATTTTATTAACGAAACAATTTTAAATTGCAAGCATTTAAAAATTAGTCTAGGAAAAAGGGCAATCTTAATTCCCTAGAATTCTCTAGACTAGTTACTTTTATTATAATAAATTCTTGGAATGCAAAAATATTACTGAGAAAAGGACAATTTTAATTCCCTAAAATTCCCTAAAGTAACTTTAATTAAATTCCCTAAAATTCCCTAAAGTAACTAGTCACTTGTACTATAATAAATTCTTGGAATGCAAAAATTTTTCTAAGAGAAAGGACAATTTTAATTCCCTAAAATTGCTCTAATGTAACTAGTCGCTTTTATTACAATGAATCTTTGAAATTCAAAAATTTTTCTGAAAAAAAGGACAATTTTAATTCCCTAAAGGTCTCTAAAGTAACTAGTCACTTTTATTATAATAAATTCTTTGGAATGCAAAAATTTTTCTAAGGAAAAGGACAATTTTAATTCCCTAAAGTAACTTTGATTAAATTCCCTAAAATTCCCTAAAGTAACTAGTCACCTTTATTATAATAAAATCTTAGAATGCAAAAATTTTTCTGAAAAAAAAAGGGAAATTTTAATTCCCTAAAAGTCCCTAAAGTAACTAGTCACTTTTATTATAATAAAATCTTAGAATGCAAAAATTTTTCTGAAAAAAAAGGGAAATTTTAATTCCCTAAATGTCCCTAAAGTAACTAGTCACTGTTATTATAATAATTTCTTTGGAATGCAAAAATTTTTCTAAGGAAAAGGACAATTTTAATTCCCTAAAATTCCCTAAAATAACTTTTATTAAATTCCCTAAAGTAACTACTCACTTTTATTATAATAAATTCTTCAAATGCAAAAATTTTTCTGAAAAAAAAGACAATTTTAATTCTCTAAAATTGCTCTAAAGTAACTAGTCGCTTTTATTACAATGAATTTTTGAAATGCAAAAATTTTTCTGAGAAAAAGGACAATTTTAATTCCCTAAAATTGCAAAAAAGTAACTATTCACTTTTATTATAATAAATTCTTGGAACACAAAACTTTTTCTGAGAAAAAGGACAATTTTAACTCCTTAAAATTCCCTAAAGTAACTTCCATTAAATTCCCTAAAATTCCCTAAAGTAACTAGTCACTTTTATTATAATAAATTCTTGGAATGCAAAAATTTTTCCAAGGAAAAGGACAATTTTAATTCTCTAGAGTAACTTTTATTAAATTCCCTAAAATTCTCTAAAGTAACTTTTATTAAATTCCCTAAAATTCCCTAAAGTAACTTTTATTAAATTCCCTAAAATTCCCTAAAATAACTAGTCACTTTTATTATAATAATTTCTTTGGAATGCAAAAATTTTTCTAAGAAAAAGGACAATTTTAATTCCCTAAAGTAACTTTGATTAAATTCCCTAAAATTCCCTAAAGTAACTTTCAAAAATTCCCCAAAATTGCACAAAAGTAACTAGTCGCTTTTATTATAATAAATTCTTGGAATACAACAATTTTTCTAACAAAAAAATAACAAATTTAATTCCCTAAAATTCCCTAAAATAACTAGTCACTTCTATTATAATAAATTCTTGAAATTCAAAGGGTTAAATGTGAAGTTTAAAATTAAAATTGATCCAGAAATATTTTATTACCACATGTAACTATTTATTTCTGAATTCTCGAGTTACACAAAATTTTTTGAAACGTTTTTCTTCCTCCATTTTCCAAACACTGTCCCCGTGGACGTTTCCATCCAGCTCGAATGACGGTCTGCGACCACGAAATATTAATAGTACTGTTTTCAACCGCAAACGAGCGGGATGGTTGTGATATTACTTCTAGGTTTATTAGTCGAGTCGGAGACTAATTCCCGGTGTTCCAAATATTCCTATATTCGACGTCAGCGCACGTCCGCGTTCGTAATTATACATGGCGATACCGAAATAGGAGAACCCACTTTAGGAAACATATTCTACTCTATCTAAAAATAATGAAACATCATTCAGAGATTTTTTTATTAACATACCAAACAGTATATCTTCATTTTTTATTTCAACGACTGGAAACTATTTTATAAAAAAAATAGTTGAACAACTGAAATTAAAAAAACAACCGAGTTTTAAATTTTGTTCCACACATAAAAATTGGCAAATATTTAATAAATAAGACGAAATTACAGTCTAAGATTTTGATGTAGAAAATTAATTATAGTATAATTTCTTTTATGCATCGTCGACACGGGAAAATTTCGTCAAAACTAGTACAATGCAGATCGAAACAAACAGGGTGAATCTACGTGAAAAAGTAAGTAAAAAATGTGGAATGAAATTTTTTCGTACGGGGCTTCATTTCGAAATAAATCGATGTTAAATATTTTTGGTGTACGCCTCCCGTGCTCCACGCGCATTTAACATCGATTTATTTCGAAATGAAGCTTCGTACGAAGAAATTTCATTCTACATTTTTGACGTATTTTTCCATGTAGATTCACCTCCCTTTTCAATTGTTACTTTTCTGCATTATCGTCGATGATTTTTTAATATACAAGGGTGTTAAGGAATTGGTGGTACAAGTGGGTGAATCTATAGGCAAAAATAAATCGAAAATGTAGAATAAAGTTTTTTCGTACGAAGCTTCATTATCGAGTAAATCGATGTTAAATATTCTTGGAGTACTCATCACATGCTCCAAAAATATTTGACATCGATTTACTTGATAATGAAGCTCCGCACGAAAAAATTTCATTCTACATTTTTGACGTATTTTTCCATGTAGATTCACCTCCCTTTTCAATTGTCACTTTTCTGCATTATCGTTGATGATTTTTTAATATACAAGGGTGTTGAGGAATTGGTGGTGCAAGTGGGTGAATCTATAGGCAAAAACAAGTCGAAAATGTAGAATAAAGTTTTTTCGTACGAAGCTTCATTATCGAGTAAATCGATGTTAAATATTCTTGGAGTACTCATCACATGCTCCAAAAATATTTGACATCGATTTACTTGATAATGAAGCTCCGCACGAAAAAATTTCATTCTACATTTTTTACTTACTTTTTCAAGTAGATTCACCCTCCTCTCTTTTGCAACGAATGGTAACACCCTCTATGATATCGTGCTGTTTAAAGGAACAAGTATTCATCGGTTTTATCCCACCGGTTTTTGCACCCTCGTTTCAACTTCGCTTAAATAACATCCAGGTCGTAAATTCCGACCGAAATCCTTTTCTTTCATAGAATATTCGCCCTTTGCCTTCGATCGTTCCACCCTTCAATTTCACGTTTGCGTCCCTCGGGGACGCGCGGAAATTTGCCTTTTATTTGTATCTTATTATGGAGGAACGCCGTCGAAACTAGCATATTTTATTTTCCTCGAAGGCTCCGTAGTCTTTAATTCGGATCTGAAACAAAATTCTGCTGATTTATGTTCGACGTAAAGGGAGGGAATGTAGCGCTGTTGTTCGATTCCATGGAATATTGGAAGGAAAAATTCTTTTGTCTCGTGTCTGTCATGCCAATTGGGGCTACATTGTTTCCCGTTTCTAGAAACGAGCAAAATTTTATTCCTCTTGGAAATAACGTTCCATTCACTACAAATGTAAATTACATTTATTTCACATTATATTACAAATTAATTATTACCATCTAGCACTTACAAAAATCTCGCATTGCTTTTTTATTGTTTTAAGAATAAACTTAATACCCTCAAAAAAGAATTGACAAGCACCGACGTCAATTAACGTAAAATGTTACTTCTCGATCGATAAACCATTAATTGGTCGCCATCGTGAAACTCAAAATGTTTAAATTAAATTGTTCGATCATGAAACGCGTGTCGATACCATGAAACATGGAAATTGAAAGCCTCGTTACAACATCGGAATTAAGTGGAGCCGAAATTTCGAAATTAAACCACCCCTCGCGAGCGCCATGTTTTTTTACAATTTTTATTTGGCAGATCGTGGCAAGAAACGTTTATATTTGTCTTTTGTTCATCGTATTACCGAGAAGAAGCAAGGAATTCGGGTTGACAAGCGTTTTCCGTGACGAATACTCTCCCGACGTGTCGCTTTTGCCGCGACTGATCGGTCCGGTGGCGTTTCGTGTCTGAGCGATTCCGACTCACGCGTATTTAGTTGTAAACGTTTGCACAGCCACGTTATAAATCCGAAATGAGATTTCGAGTCGCAACGTAGCGATGGTTCGACGATAAATTACCAAACCGTCGGAATTAATTGGGTCAAGCAGTGAACCGAGCGACATTAAAAATATAACCCCGCGATATATCAATTTCCTCCTTTTTGCACCGTTGCAAGAAACGTGCAGGTTTTTCGATCGCGTCTCTGGTTACTTTCTTTTTCGAAACTCGAACTCGTTTTATTCATCGTCGAATATTTTAACAATGGAAATTATTTAAGTTAGCTACTAGTCTTCAAATCCTTTGTGGTTCAATTTATGTTTGACATTGATCCGATTTTTGGATATTAATAATGAAATAGAATTTGAAAAAGAAAGTAAAAATTTCTAAAAATTTTCAATTGTTTCCATTTTAGAAGGAAGTATTGTAAAATAGTTGTTGCAATAAGATTTATTTAAATTTCAAAGATAATGTAACAGGTATAAAAAATCGACTTTTTTTGTTTTTTGTTTTTTGAAATTTGAAACATGGAAATTTCCAACTGATTAAAGAGTCAATTTTTGTTTTTTGAAATTTGAAATATGGAAATTTCCAACTGATTAAAAAGTCAATTTTTGTTTTTTGAAATTTGAAATATGGACATTTCCAACTGTTTTCATTTTAGAGTGAAATATTGCAAAACAGTTGTTGCAATAAAATTGAATGAAATTTCGAAGATAATGTAACAGGCATAAAAAATCGACTTTTTTTGTTTTTTGAAATTTGAAACATGGGAAATTTCCAACTGATTAAAAAGTCAATTTTTGTTTTTTGAAATTTGAAATATGGAAATTTCCAACTGATTAAAAAGTCAATTTTTGTTTTTTGAAATTTGAAATATGGAAATTTCCAACTGTTTTCATTTTAGAGTGAAATATTGCAAAATAGTTGTTGCAATAAAATTGAATGAAATTTCAAAGATAATGTAACAGGCATAAAAAATCAACTTTTTTTGTTTCTTGAAATTTGAAACATGGAAATTTCCAACTGATTAAAAAGTCAATTTTTGTTTTTTGAAATTTGAAATATGGAAATTTCCAACTGATTAAAAAGTCAATTTTTGTTTTTTGAAATTTGAAATATGGAAATTTCCAACTGATTAAAAAGTCAATTTTTGTTTTTTGAAATTTGAAATATGAAAATTTCCAACTGTTTTCATTTTAGAGTGAAATATTGCAAAATAGTTGTTGCAATAAAATTGAATGAAATTTCAAAGATAATGTAACAGGCATAAAAAATCGACTTTTTTTGTTTTTTGAAATTTGAAACATGGAAATTTCCAACTGATTAAAAATTCAATTTTTGTTTTTTGAAATTTGAAATATGGAAATTTCCAACTGATTAAAAAGTCAATTTTTGTTTTTTGAAATTTGAAATATGGAAATTTCCAACTGTTTCCATTTTAGAGTGAAATATTGCAAAATAGTTGTTGCAATAAAATTAAATGAAATTTCAAAGATAATGTAACAGGTATAAAAAATCGACTTTTTTTGTTTTTTGAAATTTGAAACATGGAAATTTCCAACTGATTAAAAAGTCAATTTTTGTTTTTTGAAATTTGAAATATGGAAATTTCCAACTGATTAAAAAGTCAATTTTTGTTTTTTGAAATTTGAAATATGAAAATTTCCAACTGTTTCCATTTTAGAGTGAAATATTGCAAAATAGTAGTTGCAATAAAATTAAATGAAATTTCAAAGATAATGTAACAGGCATAAAAAATCGACTTTTTTTGTTTTTTGAAATTTGAAACATGGAAATTTCCAACTGATTAAAAATTCAATTTTTGTTTTTTGAAATTTGAAATATGGAAATTTCCAACTGATTAAAAAGTCAATTTTTGTTTTTTGAAATTTGAAATATGGAAATTTCCAACTGATTAAAGAGTCAATTTTTGTTTTTTGAAATTTGAAATATGGAAATTTCCAACTGATTAAAAAGTCAATTTTTGTTTTTTGAAATTTAAAATATGAAAATTTCCAACTGTTTTCATTTTAGAGTGAAATATTGCAAAATAGTTGTTGCAATAAAATTGAATGAAATTTCAAAGATAATGTAACAGGCATAAAAAATCGACTTTTTTTGTTTTTTGAAATTTGAAACATGGAAATTTCCAACTGATTAAAAATTCAATTTTTGTTTTTTGAAATTTGAAATATGGAAATTTCCAACTGATTAAAAAGTCAATTTTTGTTTTTTGAAATTTGAAATATGGAAATTTCCAACTGATTAAAAAGTCAATTTTTGTTTTTTGAAATTTGAAATATGGAAATTTCCAACTGATTAAAAAGTCAATTTTTGTTTTTTGAAATTTGAAATATGGAAATTTCCAACTGTTTTCATTTTAGAGTGAAATATTGCAAAATAGTTGTTGCAATAAAATTGAATGACATTTCGAAGATAATGTAACAGGCATAAAAAATCGACTTTTTTTGTTTTTTTGAAATTTGAAACATGGAAATTTCCAACTGATTAAAAAGTCAATTTTTGTTTTTTGAAATTTGAAATATGGAAATTTCCAACTGATTAAAAAGTCAATTTTTGTTTTTTGAAATTTGAAATATGGAAATTTCCAACTGACTAAAAATTCAATTTTTGTTTTTTGAAATTTGAAATATGAAAATTTCCAACTGTTTTCATTTTAGAGTGAAATATTGCAAAATAGTTGTTGCAATAAAATTGAATGAAATTTCGAAGATAATGTAACAGGCATAAAAAATCGACTTTTTTTGTTTTTTGAAATTTGAAACATGGAAATTTCCAACTGATTAAAAAGTCAATTTTTGTTTTTTGAAATTTGAAATATGGAAATTTCCAACTGATTAAAAAGCCAATTTTTGTTTTTTGAAATTTGAAATATGAAAATTTCCAACTGTTTCCATTTTAGAGTGAAATATTGCAAAATAGTTGCTGCAATAAAATTAAATGAAATTTCAAAGATAATGTAACAGGCATAAAAAATCGACTTTTTTTGTTTTTTGAAATTTGAAACATGGAAATTTCCAACTGATTAAAAAGTCAATTTTTGTTTTTTGAAATTTGAAATATGGAAATTTCCAACTGATTAAAAAGTCAATTTTTGTTTTTTGAAATTTGAAATATGAAAATTTCCAACTGTTTTCATTTTAGAGTGAAATATTGCAAAATAGTTGTTGCATTAAAATTGAATGAAATTTCGAAGATAATGTAACAGGCATAAAAAATCGAATTTTTTTGTTTTTTGAAATTTGAAACATGGAAATTTCCAACTGATTAAAAAGTCAATTTTTGTTTTTTGAAATTTGAAATATGGAAATTTCCAACTGATTAAAAAGTCAATTTTTGTTTTTTGAAATTTGAAATATGAAAATTTCCAACTGTTTCCATTTTAGAGTGAAATATTGCAAAATAGTTGTTGCAATAAAATTGAATGAAATTTCAAAGTTAATGTAACAGGCATAAAAAATCGATTTTTGTTTTTTTGAAATTTGAAACATGGTTACTAATGTATCGTTGCAAGTACCAGTGAGAAATATCGTTTGATTGATGTTCCCCATGGTGGTAATTCTTGTACTCTTCACGTGTAATAAGGGTATAAACAATTTTCTCGCGAATATTCACCCTACTGTTTCGCGAGAAACATTTTGCATTTCTAATGCAATCTGTTTCATGCTGAGTTTCTGAATTCTCTTCAACGCGTTTAAGTATCTGCCCCAGAGGTTTGAATATGTTTGTTTCGACCTTCGATCGTTGTACCAGGTTTGGTGCAATTTCAAAAATTGTAGATTACAATTGTTTCTTAGTTACAAATATTTGCTAATTCTTTTTATTGCAATTTTGAGTATGAGACAAAATTCACTATGTTTGTTTTACTAGGTTGACGCAGTTTGTCTACTGTTCTGCATTATCGTCGACGATTTTTTAATATACAAGGGTGTTAAGGAATTTGTGGTGCAACTGGGTGAATCTACTTGAAAAATTAAGTAAAAAATGTGGAATAAAATTTTTTCGTACGGAGCTTCATTATCGAGTAAATCGATGTTAAATATTTTTGGAGCATGTGATGCGTACTCCAAGAATATTTAACATCGATTTATTTCGAAATGAAGCTTCGTACGAAGAAATTTTATTCTATATTTTTGGCGTAGTTTTTCATGTAGATTCACATCCCTTCTCGTTTGCTACCTTTCTGCATTTTCGTTGATCATTTTTTAATATATAAGGGTGTTAAGGAATTTGTGGTGCAAGTGGGTGAATCTACTTGAAAAAGTAAGTAAAAAATGTGGAATAAAATTTTTTCGTACGGAGCTTCATTATCAAGTAAATCAATGTCAAATATTTTTGGAGCATGTGATGCGTACTCCAAGAATATTTAACATCGATTTATTTCGAAATGAAGTCTCGTACGAAGAAATTTCATTCTACATTTTTGGCGTACTTTTCCATGTAGATTCACCTCCCTTTTCAATTGCTACCTTTCTGCATTATCGTTGATAATATTTTAATATATAAGGGTGTTAAGGAATTTGTGGTGCAAGTGGGTGAATCTATAGGAAAAAACAAGTCGAAAATGTAGAATGAAATTTTTTCGTACGGAGTTTCATTATCAAGTAAATCGATGTTAAATATTTTTGGCGCATGTGATGCGTACTCCAAGAATATTTAACATCGATTTATTTCGAATTGAAGCTTCATACGAAGAAATTTCATTCTACATTTTTGGCGTAGTTTTCCATGTAGATTCACACCCCCTTCTCGTTTGCTACCCTTCTGCATTATCGTCGACGATTTTTGAATATACAAGGGTGTTAAGGAATTTGTCGTGCAAGTGGGTGAATCTATAGGAAAAAACAAGTAAAAAATGTGGAATAAAATTTTTTCGTACGAAGCTTCATTTCGAAGAAATTTCATTCTACATTTTTGGCGTAGTTTTTCATGTAGATTCACAACCCCTTCTCGTTTGCTACCCTTCTGCATTATCATCGATGATTTTTGAATATACAAGGGTGTTAAGGAATTTATGGTGAAAGTGGGTGAATCTACTTGAAAAATTAAGTAAAAAATGTGGAATAAAATTTTTTCGTACGGAGCTTCATTATCAAATAAATCGATGTTAAATATTTTTGGAGCATCCGATGCGTACTCCAAGAATATTTAACATCGATTTATTTCGAAATGAAGCCTCGTACGAAGAAATTTTATTCTACATTTTTGACGTAGTTTTCCATGTAGATTCACAACCCCTTCTCGTTTGCTACCTTTCTGCATTTTCGTTGATAATTTTTTAATATATAAGGGTGTTAAGGAATTTGTGGTGCAAGTGGGTGAATCTATAGGAAAAAACAAGTAAAAAATGTAGAATGAAATTATTTCGTACGGAGCTTCATTTCGAAACAAATCGATGTCAAACATTTTTGGCGCACGTCTCCCGTGCTCCACGCGCATTTAACATCGATTTACTCGGGAATAAAGCTCCGTACAAAAAAATGTCATTCTACATTTTCGACTTACTTTTTCACGTAGATTCGATCACTCGCTGGTGCCACCCTGTATACTCAAAACCATCGACGATAATGCAAAAAGGTGTGAGTGGAAACCAAAACATACCGTGAGCTGTGCCTTCCAGTGTTATCAAAATTGAATTTACACTCGCCAAGATGGAGAATCTACGAGCCCCTCCGGCTGTTCCGTCGTTATTTATGTCCCCAACGTACGGCTGGGCAGAACCGTTCTCGATATACAATAGAAATTTGTTCGAGCGACGTGTCGAGCAATTCGAACAGAAACGGAAACGAAAGAAGAGAAAAAAAGGGGAGGGGAACCTACGAAGTGAAGAGTTTTCGAGTTTCACGGTGTTTCGGGACCGTGAAAAGTGTTTCGAATCTTTGGCAGGTCTTCCTGCGGATCGGGTCAAAGAGAACGAAGGGGGGAGGGGGCAAAGGGCAACACAGGGGTCAGATTGATTGCTCCTTTCACCCTGGGTGCTTCAAGGCCGAGCTATAAATATATTTGCGACGCGGACAAGCGCAATTCGTGACCCGAAATCGAATCCCGCGTCACCTTCGGTTCCGATTCCCTTCCGCGACCCGAATTCCCCCGCTGGGCCGCCATTAATTGGACGTCAAAGATTGGGAGAACGAAATCGCGGCCACCCCCCCGTACGTCAACCGCCATTTTTACCGTCCGTGAAATCCCTGGCTACCACGACGACGTTATTCGGTCGTATTTAACGGTTCGATGACGAAACTGGGTCAGAAATGACCCACGCTTACTTGTGTACGACGAATATGTACGGTTTTGATGATATTTGATGGATTTAAATATTTGCTATAGTGTTAGTACGTGTAATTGGACAAAAGAATTTGGAACGTGGAGATTTGGAAATGTTGCACACTTTTTTTGAAATTTATTTTGGCAGTGGGGGGCCAAAGTGTACCAAAAGTTTTGAAGTAAAGTATTTAGTGTGGATATGTGTTGGGATTGAGGAAACAAAAACTGGAAAATGGCGTTGAGAAACTATATTTTTGTAAAAATCGTTGAAAAAAAAATAGTTACTTAAAATGTGTCAAAATGCATTAAACTTAGAAAAACAATTACTAGAATATGGTGTTAAGAAACTATATTTTTGTAAAAATCATTGAAAAAAAAAATAGTTACTTAAAATGTGTCAAAATGCATTAAACTTAGAAAAACAATTACTAGAAAATGGCGTTAAGAAACTATATTTTTGTAAAAATCGATGACAAAAAATAGTTTCTTAAAATGTATCAAAATGTATTGATCTTGAGGAAACAATTACTAGAAAATAGCGTTATGAAACTATATTTTTGTAGAAATCGTTGACAAAAAATAGTTTCTTAAAATTTACACAAAATTTATTGGACTTAGGAAAACAGTAACAAAAAATGACGTTAAGAAATTATATTATTGTAAAAATCGTTGACAAAAAATAGTTTTTTAAAATGTGTCAAAATTTATTGGACTTAGAAATACAGTTACAAGAAACATGGCGTCGAGAAACTACATTTCTGTAAAAATCGTTGAAAAAAAAAAATAGTTTTTTAAAATATATCAAAATTTATTGGACTTAGAAAAACAGTTAGAAAAAAGTGGCTTTAAGAAACTATATTTTTGTAAAAATAGTTTCTTAAAATGTGTCAAAATGAATTCAACTTAGGAAAACAATTACTAGAAAATGGCGTTGAGAAACTACATTTTTGTAAAACTCGTTGAAAAAAAATAGTTTCTTAAAATTTATCGAAATTTATTGGACTTAGGAAAACAATTACTAGAAAATGGCGTTAAGAAATTATATTTTTGTAAAAATCATTGAAAAAAAAAATAGTTTCTTAAAATTTACACAAAATTTATTGGATTTAGGAAACAATTACAAGAAACATGGCGTCGAGAAACTATATTTTTGTAAAAATCATTGAAAACAAGAAATAGTTTCTTAAAATTTATCAAAATTTATTGAACTTACGAAAACAATTACTAGAAAATGACGTTAAGAAACTATATTTTTGGAAAAATCGTTGAAAAAAAATAGTTTTTTAAAATGTGTCAAAATGAATTCAACTTAGAAAAACAGTTACAAAAAAGATGGAGTCAAAAAACAATATTTTTGTAAAAATCGTTGAAAAAAAAAGTTTCTTAAAATTTATCAAAATTTTTTCGACTTAGAAAAACAATTACTAGAAAATGGCGTCGATAAACTACATTTTTGTAAAAATCATTGAAAAAAAAAAATAGTTTCTTAAAATTTATCAAAATTGTTTAGACTTAGAAAAACAATTACTAGAAAATGGCGTCGAGAAACTACATTTTTATAAAAATCATTGAAAAAAAATAGTTTCTCAAAATTTATCCATATTTATTGGACTTAGAAATACACTTACAAGAAAAACTTACAAGAAAAAAAAAAAAAATAGTTTCTTAAAATGTGCCAAAATGTATTGGATTTAGAAAAAAAATTACTAGAAAATGGCGTGGAAAAACTACATTTTTGTAAAAATCATTGAAAGAAAATAGTTTCTTAAAATATGTAAAAATTCACTTAGGAAAACAATTACAAAAAACATGGCGTCGAGAAATTACATTTTTGTAAAAATCATTGAAAGAAAATAGTTTCTTAAAATTTATCAAAATTTATTAAACTTAGGAAACAATTACAAAAAAAAATGGCGTCGAAAAACTACATTTTTGTAAAAATCGTTGAAAAAAAAAATAATTTCTTAAAATTTATCAAAATTTTTTGGACTTAGAAAAACAATTACTAGAAAATGGCGTTGAGAAACTATATTTTTATAAAAATCATTGAAAAAAAATAGTTTCTTAAAATTTACACAAAATTTATTGGACTTAGAAAAACACTTACAAGAAACATGGCGTCGAGAAACTACATTTCTATAAAAATCGTTGAAAAAAATAGTTTTTTAAAATGTGTCAAAATGAATTCAACTTAGAAAAATAGTTACAAAGAAAATGGCGTCTATATTTTTGTAAAAATCGTTGAAAGAAAATAGTTTCTTAAAATATGTCAAAATTCACTTAGGAAAACAGTTGGAAAAAAATGGCGTCCAGAAACTACATCTCTGCTCCCTAATGGGAGATTAACAGATCGATTTTACGTCACTTTGTCGAATAATTAATTGCACGAAGTTTTAAAAGTTATATTATTAGCAACCCTGGAATATTTTACTCGAGTGACAGTTTCTGAGCGAACGATTTTTTAATAAATGGATAGATCCTCGCCGAATTCAAATGCGCCGGGTTCTCGTAGTCCGGCCACTTAAAAATATTTGTTTGCTCGCGGTCGAAATACTTTGACAACGAATAGGAAAGAGCCGCTACTAAATCGGGCGAAATATCCGAAAACATTTGTTTGCATCGTTCGTGCAAACTGCGTTATATCTTTTTGATTTATCTAATTTTTCGAAAAACACCGTGGCTATAAAGTTCCTCCGGTGATAACGCGGTTACATAACCTCTAAAACTTCCTAACGGTTCTAGAAATTTACATTTATCACCGAACGGGAAACGTGTATTACGATTTTATCTAAATTTCCGAACTGTGACAAATTCTAAATAATAATACATATCTCTGCCCATCGAGGTTAGCGTTATTGTCGATATACCATAGCCAACGCCGATATTCACAAAGCACCTGGCGACGCATTCCTCCGATATTTATCAAATACTGTCAGTTTTTAATATCTCTTTGTGAATAATATTTAATAAATCACTGCGTTCCCGGTCATTCCCCACGCGTTGAATATTCAGCTTGGTTATTAACACTTATACTATCAGAGACTAGGAACGAAATATCAATAAAACAATGTCACCGCTGTTCTTCGAAACGTCCAAAAACAATCGACGCAAAAAACTTTCATTATTCACCGAATATTAAATTCCTTCGTCCATCAAACGAGTCAAAATAACCAAAAAGTTTAGAAATTTCCGGGTCAATACTTAACTCTTCTTTCTGTTTGAAAATTACTTCGTTGTTCTGGAACAGTTTCGTACACAATTCACGTTGAAAAAACGCCAATTCTCACATTAAATTTCCAGGATCGGTAATTATTGTTATTTAATTTATCTGTTTGATCAACTTGCGTCGAGGTAGCCATTTTTCTCGTATTTATTTACTGAGCTTACACGTGGCGATCCTCGACATAACCTCACACTCAACATGCCCCTGTTTCTACAAATGTACTTTATCTTCACTTGCGTTTGCATAGTTGAATCGATCTAGAGCTCATAACCTTCTTGAATTATAGATAGGAAGGTTCAATAATTAGTGTACAATTCGTTAACGAACAATAATTATCACAGGAACTGCGCGTTGCTTCACACGACGCGTCACGAACTGACGCGCACGCGCCACTGCGCATACCGCTCGCGTGATACGAAACGTGCGACTTCCATCACAGTTTACTTCTTTCTCGAACGTAATACTAAAGTCTTCAAACGTTCGATAAAAAATTTCAGAATATTATCTACATACGTGTTAGGTACTAGTATTAAGTATTTTATAGGTATTGAACAAACATTCGAAGCCTAACAAGGAACCCTAATTGATACTATAGTGATAGTATGAATATTATGGTATAGATTACAATTATGAACCATATATTATAAGCATAGACAATGGATATCGAAATGGCGTTGGCTGAGTGAGAAGAGTAGCTGACTGGTAAATCTCCAAGGTCCTGAGTTCGATTCTAATTAATACTAGGGATCCTAATTAATACTATAGTGATAGTATGTATATTACGTGTACGATATTACTAGGTACAGATTACAATTATGAACCATATATTATAAACATACACAATAGATATTGAAGTGGCGTTGGCTGAGTGTGAAGAGTACCTGACTCGTAAATCCAAGGTTCTGAGTTCGATTCCCGGTTCGAAGCCTAACAAGGGATCCTAATTAATACTATAGTGATAGTATGTATATTATGTGCTGTACGATATTAGGTACAGATTACAATTATAAACCATATATTATAAACATACACAATGAATATTGAAGTGGCGTTGGCCGAGTGAGAAGAGTACCTGACTGGTAAACCCAAGGTCCTGAGTTCGATTCCCGGTTCCAGTGATATGCGTTTTTTCTATCAAAAAATT
Organism: Colletes latitarsis; assembly: GCF_051014445.1. NCBI lineage: Eukaryota > Metazoa > Arthropoda > Insecta > Hymenoptera > Colletidae > Colletes > Colletes latitarsis. The sequence goes on from NC_135145.1 coordinate 19,638,125, forward strand.
GTCATATTTACAGTGTACATGCTGCTGGATGATAATTGCCATAAATGCAATTAAAACTAATACAAAAAAATCTTGAATATTTGTGATTTAGAAAAAAATACGAAGATTCGAAGGGTTTTCGATGTATCGATCGCGCTGCACCCGGGAACGAGGGTAAGATTATTTAAATTATCTCTGAAAGGGAATTCGATTACCTCTGAAAGTAAGCTACAAACGCGCAGGCTAATCCGACGCGTCCGGCCCCCGGGGGGATGGTCGACGAACCAATTAACCGAATTATCGAGCGGCCATTAACCGAAAAGCGTTCGACTTTCCCCTAATGCACTCTGCATTGAAAACGTTGCTTTAAATTCGACGCCGTTGAATACCATTCGCGTGCCGTCTCTCACATATGTATTTTATTCAGCGAAGATTACCATCGGGAATGGGATTACGCGCATCCGCCGAAAGAGGTTTTTCGCCAAAGAACGCGGGGGATGAATAAGACCGCGTCCCGGGAGTCTTTTTCAACATTTTCCCGGGGCCATTCTGGGTCATGGAAAAGAGCAGCGACGGAACACAGGAAGACGGATAATTATTACGATACTTCGTAAAGCGTCGCCTTGGATGTCGACGTCCCCTCGCGAGGGCAGCTTTGCTGCGACTGGTGGACGTCCAGAGGGTGGCGTTCGAATCGAGCGCGAACGTTTAGAGCCTCTCGAAATGATTAAAAACGACGATCGCGTATTTTTTTGCTTTTCGACGTCGAATTTTATTTTTTTTTTTTTTTGGAGCCTCGTGTGAGCAATTGGTAATATGGTTTCTTTGATAGCTTTTTGGAGCATTATCGATCATTTTGAAGGGGTAAATTTATTCGAGTTTGCTATTTAAATGGTGATTCGAAAGTGTGAAACTGAAATTTTAATATTGGTTAAAATCAATTGGGAATATTTACTAATTATTTTATCCTTTTTGAAAATTATAATTATTCCTGTTTTGTGGACATTGTCGATTGTTATATTAACAAAATAAAAATTGTTTTGTATGACACCAATTTAAAAAATTCTTTGAAAGTAAATACGAAGATAAATGATAAATTAATACAAAAAAGTAAATGATTGATAAATGAAACCACATAATTAAAACAATAATTCCCCCATAGGGAGGAGCACCTTTTTCAATAATTACAACAACATTATCGCGTCTTTATTACCACATGCAAATGCAAGTTGATATTAACATATTCCCATTCCAGTCTGAATAATGCATTGTCCCTTAATTTGTGTTTAGCGCGTATCTGTAGCGCATAGCGCGAGATTCACCGATAGTCAGCTATTAAATCTAATCCTGCGACGACGTTAAACGTGGACGCGTGGAGTTGTTTGCATACAAAGAAGCGGAGTTACTGCAGAGGGATGGAATTGCTTTCGAAACAATGCCAGAAGATCGTAGATCCTCCGGGCTCGAAGCTATGTTATGTTTGCAATTTAATAAATTCAGATTGCACGCGATACGATCCGTCGAAACCCGTGTCGCTCTTTATCAAACGATTTCCAACGATCGATGCGACCATTTTTGCTGTTCGAGGTTAATCCCTCGACGTACAATGACGAATCTGACACGTTACAAATTCTTAAAGTCAAGTTTCATAGTTATGAAGCTATTCGTCATATAGTCTCATACAGGGTGTCCAACCAACCCTGGGAAAAATTTTAATGGGAGATTCTAGGGACCAAAATAAGACGAAAATCAAGAATAGAAATTTCTTGATTGAGGCTTCGTTAAGAAGTTATTAACGTTTAAAGTTGGGTGCGTGCGCAAGCGTCTCACAAGCGGAACTTTAAACGTTAATAACTTTTAAACGAAGCCTCAATCAACAAATTGGTATTCTTGATTTTCGTCTTATTTTGGTTCCGAGAATCTAGTATCAAAATTTTTCCCAGGGGTGGTCGAACACCCTGTATAACCCTGGGCAAAATTTTAATGGAAGATTCTAGGGACCAAAATAAGACGAAAATCAAGAATAGCAATTTCTTGATTGAGGCTTCGTTAAGAAGTTATTAACGTTTAAAGTTGGGTGCGTGCGCAAGCGTCTCGCATACGTAACTTTAAACGTTAATAACTTTTAAACGAAGCCTCAATCAACAAATTGTTATTCTTGATTTTCGTCTTATTTTGGTCCCTAGAATCTCTCATTAAAATTTTTCTCAGGGGTAGTTAATCACCCTATATATTAAATTCCACACACTTCTATATTGACAAGATACAAAAAAAATTCATCCTATTGGGTGGCCATCGTTTGTACGAGTAAATTTAAGTAAAATTGAATAGTGTACGTTAGAAAAATTATTTGGAATCAAATGTTACTGTCGAAGTTAACGAGGATGAATAGAGATTCGTGTCGTTCGGCCACCCCTGGGAAAAATTTTAATGGTAGATTCTAGGGACCAAAATAAGACGAAAATCAAGAATAGAAATTTCTTGATTGAGGCTTCGTTAAAGAGTTATTAACGTTTAAAGTTGGGTGCGTGCGCAAACGTCTCACAAGCGGAACTTTAAACGTTAATAACTTTTAAACGAAGCCGCAATCAACAAATTGTTATTCTTGATTTTCGTCTTATTTTGGTACCTAGAATCTAGTATCAAAATTTTTCCCAGGGGTGGTCGAACACCCTGTATAACCCTGGGCAAAATTTTAATGGGAGATTCTAGGGACCAAAATAAGACGAAAATCAAGAATAGAAATTTCTTGATTGAGGCTTCGTTAAGAAGTTATTAACGTTTAAAGTTGGGTGCGTGCGCAGCTGCGTGCGCCGTCTCACAAGCGGAACTTTGAACGTTAATAACTTTTAAACGAAGCCTCAATCAACAAATTACTATTCTTGATTTTCGTCTTATTTTGGTCCCTAGAATCTCTCATTAAAATTTTTCTCAGGGGTAATTAATCACCCTATATATTAAATTCCACACACTTCTATATTGACAAGATACAAAAAAAATCCATTCTTTTGGGTGGTCATTCCTTGTACGAGCAAATTTAAATAAAATTAAATAGTATACGTTAGAAAAATTATTTGGAATCAAATGTTACTGTCGAAGTTAACGAGGGTGAATAGAAATTCGTGTCGTCCAACTGCTTAGTGGGCAAAGAAACTCGGGAAGAACCGTAATTCCGCATTTATTCAAAGGTTACAGGCGACTCGAGCCACGTTCTATTTCTTGCAAATTATTTCGCGAGTGGAAGGCGAGAAGGAAATCGAGAACGTGGCATACATTAAAGCGCCGCGAGGATCCCTCGTCCTTTGAGGATTCCTGGCCTCGGCGACGCGCGATCGCTTCGAAATTTACTTTTACTTGCAAATACACCTTAACCATCTTCGCGCCATTCTCGTCCTGATACTCCAAGCCCCCGCAAACGCGACGATACTGGATCGAATTGTTAATTCTAGTCCGCCATTTTGACTCTGAGAAAACTCTACAAAATTTCTTAAAATTTCGGAAAATTTCTTTAAACTTTGCCATTTTTCCAGCATTTTAATTTTTATAAATTCTCACAAAAATTTGGGGGATGAAATTCATTATATAAAACTCTTTAAGTATAAAAATATTTTAACTTCAAAATTTTGGTCACCTATTTTGTTTATATTTGACCTGTTCTGAAGTTTTACAAATCTAGAAATTCATTCAAAACATTTTTTTTTTCTTTTAACAAAACAATTAGTTACCCTATGTGAAAATTGTTTCAAGGGATGAAATTTATTATATAAAATTTTTTGAAGACGTAGAACGATAAAATTTGTTCTCCAATGAAAAATAAAATTATTAAAAATTCCCTTTCCCTTTCAAAAGAATTACTGTAATATTGGGGGAGCAAGGGGCGAAAATATGGCGGTGGAAAAAGAAAATAAATCGTGAAATCTTTCGCGAAGTTTCGGGGTGTCGGAAGTAACGTTCGTTGGCTGTTAGTAGCTTCGTTTCGCGAGCGTCAGAGACCCTTGTTTCAGCGGGGATTAACGCCACGACACACTTTGAAATCCACCGCCAACCCAGCGGCGCTTCCTCTCCTTTCCTCCATTAGGTGTAATTCCATTCGGTGCTATTAGCGAGTAAGATGGTCCCCCGCCACCCATGGGAGTTACTTTTTAACAAACGGTTTCGTTGAACTCCTCCAGCTCCCGGGGATGTTCGCACTTGAGATTCCTTTTTCTTGGACACCCCTTCACGAGGCGTTCGAATTTCCCGCGGAGACCGCGCCACGGACGCCATTGTTTGCACTTTTTAAATTACCTTCGAGGACATGCAACTTTCGTCATTTCAATCGTCGACAAATTATGTCTACTATTTATCACACATTTACCGTAAATAATTCATTCACGAATTTCTTAAGGAGTTAATGTCAAGATACTTGCACGTGTTTTCTGAGCCCTCCCCGTGGCTGCGTGACTTGCAGGCTCGTCTTCGACTCTCGGGGTCCCGAGTTCGATCCCCCGCGACTTGGAAAAAATTATATAATCACACTTGACATGGTTTTTCTTCTCGAAATATTAAACGTTATAATCATGACTTAACCATTTAATATTATAGAGGGTGTTTTCCAATTATAAATAATGGTTATAAGCGATAATAACCATTATCGATGGAGGGGAAAATCCATTTCTGTGTTGTGAAACGATATTCGTTCTACCATATAAAAAGGATGGCTCACACTTACAAATGACGGTTATAAGCAGTCGATAACCATTACAAATGGGGGGGAAATTAATTCTACTGTATAAACCATATATAATAAAGAATGTTTCCCAGTTATGATAGTGGTTATAAGCGATAATATAACCATTATCGATGGAAGGAAAATTCATTTCGGTGTAACAGTTATGAAATGATATTCATTCTACCATGTAAAAGATGGTTCACAATTACAAATGGCGGTTATAAGCAGTCGATAACCACTGTAGATGGGGGAAATTAATTCTACTATATAACCCATATATAATAAAGAATGTTTCCCAGTTATAATAGTGGTTATAAGCAGTCAATAACCATTATAAATGAGGGGAAAATTAATTCTACTGTATAACCATATAACAAAAAATGTTTCCCAGTTATAATAGTGATTATAAGCAGTCGATGACTATTGTAGATGGGGGGAAATTAATTCTACTGTATAACCATATAACAAAAAATGTTTCCCAGTTATGATTGTGGTTATAAACAGTCGATAACCATTATAAATGGGGGGAAATTAATTCTACTGTATAAACCATATATAATAAAGAATGTTTCCCAGTTATAATAGTGGTTATAAGCGAAAATAACCATTATCGATGGAAGGAAAATTCATTTCGGTGTAACAGTTATGAAATGATATTCGTCCTACCATATAAAGGATGGTTCACAATTATAAATGGCGGTTATAAGTAGTCGATAACCACTATCGATGGGGGAAATTAATTCTACTATATAACCATACATAATAAAGAATGTTTCCCAGTTATAATAGTGGTTATAAGCAGTCGACAACCATTATAGATGGGGGGAAATTAATTCTACTATATAACCATATAATAAAGAATGTTTCCCAGTTATAATAGTGGTCGACAACCATTATCGATGGGGGAAATTAATTTCAATATTTAACCATATAATAAAGAATGTTTCCCAGTTATAATAGTGGTTATAAGCAGTCAATAACCATTATAAATGGGGGGAAATTAATTCTACTATATAACCATTATAATAAAGAATGTTTCCCAGTTATAATAGTGGTTATAAGCAGTCGATGACCATTGTAGATGGGGGGAAACTAATTCTACTGTATAACCATATAATAGAGAATGTTTCCCAGTTATAATAATGGTTATAAGCAGTCAATAACCATTATAAATGAGGGGAAATTAATTCTACTGTATAACCATATAACAAAGAATGCCTCCCAGTTATGATAGTGGTCGACAACCATTATCGATGGGGGAAATTAATTCCAATATATAACCATATAACAAAGACTGTTTCCCAGTTATAATAGTGGTTATAAGCAGTCAATAACCATTACAAATGGAGGGAAATTAATTCTACTGTATAACCATATAACAAAGACTGTTTCCTAGTTATAATAGTGGTTATAAGCAGTCGATAACCATTATAAATGAGGGGAAATTAATTCTACTGTATAACCATATAATAAAGCATGTTTCCCAGTTATAATAGTGGTTATAAGCAGTCGATAACCATTAAAAATGGGGGAAAATTAATTCTACTGTATAACCATATAACAAAGACTGTTTCCTAGTTATAATAGTGGTTATAAGCAGTCGATGACCATTATAAATGAGGGGAAATTAATTCTACTGTATAACCATATAACAAAGAATGCTTCCCAGTTATAATAGTGGTTATAAGCAGTCGATGACCATTATAAATGAGGGGAAATTAATTCTACTGTATAACCATATAATAAAGAATGCTTCCCAGTTATGATAGTGGTCGAAAACCATTATCGATGGGGGAAATTAATTCCAACATATAACCATATAACAAAGAATGCCTCCCAGTTATAATAGTGGTTATAAGCAGTCCATAACCATTATAAATGCGGGGAAATTAATTCTACTGTATAACCATATAACAAAGAATGTTTCCCAGTTATAATAGTGGTTATAAGCAGTCAATAACCATTACAAATGGAGGGAAATTAATTCTACTGTATAACCATATAACAAAGAATGCCTCCCAGTTATGATAGTGGTCGATAACCATTATAAATGCGGGGAAATTAATTCTACTGTATAACCATATAACAAAGAATGTTTCCCAGTTATAATAGTGGTTATACGCAGTCACTAATCATTATAAATGGGGGAAAATTAATTCTACTGTATAACCAAATATAATAAAGAATGTTTCCCAGTTATAATAGTGGTTATAAGCAGTCAATAATCATTATAAATGGGGGAAAATTAATTCTACTGTATAACCAAATATAATAAAGAATGTTTCCCAGTTATAATAGTGGTTATAAGCAGTCGATAACCATTATAAATGCGGGGAAATTAATTCTACTGTATTTCCATATAATAAAGAATGCTTCCCAGTTATAATAATGGTCGATAACCATTATCGATGGACGAAATTCATTTCAGTAGCCCACGTAACAATTATAATAAAATGATTCGTTCTACGCTACGATACCGGTTTACGGGCCACAGATTCTGGTGATTTTCGCGGCACGAAAAAACCCCCAAGACCCAGGTAAAACGAGACCAAGGAAAATTAATCCATATAAGAAACCTGGTAGAGAAAAGGGTGAAACGATCGGGAACCGGTGTTCCATAATTGAACAAGTTTTCCCAGTCGCCCAGGGGACGCCCGGAAAATAAATTCTCAATGAAATTAATACCCAGCAAGGGATGTATTCGACGTCAGAATTTCACGAAACTTCTTCAAATTCACTTTAAACGCTGAGCGATATTTTAATAGAAAAGCTTCGTTTCATTTAACTCTCTCGCGGGCGCAAACTTTGTTTTTATCGATATTCCCGCCCTTTTTTTCTCCTTTCTCTTACCGGATGGATCTCTTTTCTTTTCGTTGCGCGAAAAACGCGACGGAACTTTCGTCGCTGGAACGCCGCCGCGGGCGACTGTCTCTCGCTGCGGAACCGTCTTTTCGTTCCCCCTTTCGCGCCACCGGCTGATAAAAAGGGCCGTCGCCGCGAGACTTGGGACAATCTGTTCGTTTTATCGGCGCAAATATGCTCGGGGTCCGCGGACGAAGCTAACGCGCGACGCGTATCTCTCCCGGGGATTACCAGAGCTTTCCACGGAGCTGCGGGGAAACCGCGACTACGAGTGTATATTTTCTGCATTCGCGCGGATAAACGCGTCGTCCTCTGTTTAATCTCGAGGCTCCCACCCCTTGTTGTCCGGGACGAATAAAATAAAATTACTCGAAATAATATTTACGATCAGCTTTAGCTATGTAGGCGTACAATATGACTCGTTATTTGTTGTGTAATTTTTTCAGTAAAAATTATGTATATTATTTCTTAGTGATTGGAGAAGGGTCGAGATTTTGTTGAAAATAAAATTAAAAGAAAAGGGAAATTATCAAACAAAACTACTTCCTGTGCACAGCTGTATTCATGGCTAAGTACCGGCCATAACTCTTTACTATTACTGCTTTAATTTTTTTCCTCTTCTTCACCTCGACGCCATTACTATTCTTTGTGTCGATTTTTGTACATTCTTGTTTAATTTAATTAATTTCTTGATATGAAAATGGTGAATTATACAATTAAAAAAAAAGAAATTAAATTATACAAACGTCGACAAAATTTTTGTGGGGTTGCATTTTCATATAATAATTATAGAAAATAGTAAATTATACACTATTTTCTATAATTATTCTATAATTTTATTTTCATAGAATAATTACAGAAAATAGTGTATAATTTACTATTTTCTATAATTATTACATGAAAATGCAACCCCACAAAAATTTTGTCGATGTTTGTATAATTTAATTTTCTTTTTTTAAGTGTATAATTCACTATTTTCTTATCAAGAAATTAATTAAGGGTCGAGATTTTGTTGAAAATAAAATTGAAAGAAAAGGGAAAGAAAGTTAAATTTTTATAAAATTAGCTGAGGACAATTTTCTAAAAACCAAAATAAGTCAACAATTTAAAATAACAAATAATATACTTGTTTATCCATCTAAAGTTCATATTCCAAACTTTCATCCCCCATTTGAACCCTAATTTTATTTATAAATCCAAAAATATCAAACTAAATTCCAATTTTCTAAAAACCAAAATAACTCAACAATTTAAAATAACAAATAATATCCTCATTTATCTATCTAAAGTTCACATTCCAAAATTGTCATCCCCCATCAGAACCCCAATTTTATTTACAAATCCACAAATTTCAAATTAAATTCCACTTTTCTAAAAACCAAAAGAAGTCAACAATTTAAAATAACAAATAATATACTTATTTATCCATCAAACAATATAATATTCTTGTTCATGTATTCAAAGGTCACGTTCCAAAATTTTCATCCCCCATTTGAACCCTAATTCTATTTACAAATCCAAAAATTTCAAATTAAATTCCAATTTTCTAAAAACCAAACTAAATCAACGATTTATAATAATAAATAATATATTTGTTTATCTATTTAACAATACAATATTCTTGTTTATCTATCTAAAATTCATGTTCCATAATTATCATCCCCTATCAGGATCCTGTTATTTGTTGTGTAATATTTTCAGTAAAAATTATGCATTTATTTCTTAGTGATTGGAGAAGGGTCGAGATTTTGTTGAAAATAAAATTGAAAGAAAAGGGAAAGAAAGTTAAATTTTTATAAAATTAGCTGAGGACTTTTCTGTTATGATGTGGGTTATAAAAATTGTGTGATTGGCAATAATATAAATTGTATAGTGAAATGAAATATTTGTAATCAACCCCAATTTAGCTATGTAAACAAACAATATTATGATTCGTTATTTGTTGTGTATTTTTTTAAATAAAAATTATGCATTTATTTCTTAGTGATTGAAGGTTGAGATTTTGTTGAAAATAACTTTCTTTCCCTTTTCTTTCAATTTTAAATTTTTATATAATTAGCTGAGGACTTTTCTGTTATGATGTGGGTTATAAAAATTGTGTGATTGGCAATAATATAAATTGTATAGTGAAATAAACTATTTGTAATCAACCCCAATTTAGCTATGTAAACAAACAATATTATAGTTATTTATTGCCTATTTTTTTAAATAAATATGATGCATTTATTTTATAGTGATTAAAGAACAGTTTGAGAATTGAAAATGTCGAGATTTTGTTGAAAATGAAATTCAAAACATAAAGAAAAAGATATTAACAATTTATAAAATTAGAAAATGACTTGTCTTTTATAACACATTTTATAAAAATCCAGATATGTAAACAAACAATATTATGATTCGTTATTTCTTGTGTGTTTTTTTAAGTAAAAATTATGAATTTATTTTTTAGTGATTAAAGGTTGAGATTTTGATGAAAATAAAATTGAAAACACAAAGAAAAAAAGATACTAACAATTTATAAAATTAGCAAATGACTTCTCTTTTATAATACATTTTATAAAAATCCAGCTATGTAAACAAACAATATTATGATTCGTTATTTGTTGTGAATTTTTTAAATAAAAATTATGAATTTATTTTTTAGTGATTAAAGGTTGAGATTTTGTTGAAAATAAAATTGAAAGAAAACAAAAAGAAAAAGGTATTAATATTTTATAAAATTAGCAAATGACTTGTCTTTTATAATACATTTTATAAAAATCCAGATATGTAAACAAACAATATTGAGATTCGTTATTTCTTGTGTATTTTTTTAAATAAAAATTGTGCATTTATTTTTTAGTGATTAAAGGTTGAGATTTTGTTGAAAATAAAATTGAAAACAAAAAGGAAAAAAGATACTAACAATTTATAAAATTAGTAAATGACTTCTCTTTTATAATACATTTTATAAAAATCCAGCTATGTAAACAAACAATATTATGATTCGTTATTTCTTTCCTATTTTTTAAAATAAAAATGATACATTTATTTCATAGTAATTAAAAAACAGTCTGAGAATTGAAATTGTCGAGATTTTGATGAAAATAAAATTGAAAAAAAATAGAAAAAGATATCAACAATTTATAAAATTAGCAAATGACTTCTCTTTTATAATACATTTTATAAAAATCCAGATATGTAAACAAACAATATTGAGATTCGTTATTTCTTGTGCGTTTTTTTAAATAAAAATTGTGCATTTATTTTTTAGTGATTAAAGGTTGAGATTTTGTTGAAAATAAAATTGAAAACAAAAAGAAAAAAAGATACTAACAATTTATAAAATTAGTAAATGTCTTCTCTTTTATAATATATTTTATAAAAATCCAGATATGTAAACAAACAATATTATGATTCGTTATTTCTTGCCTATTTTTTTAAATAAAAATGATACATTTATTTCATAGTGATTAAAAAACAGTCTGAGAATTGAAATTGTCAAGATTTTGATGAAAATAAAATTGAAAAAAAAAGTAAAAAAAGATACTAACAATTTATAAAATTAGCAAATGACTTCTCTTTTATAATACATTTTATAAAAATTGTGTGATTGGTAATAATATAAATTGTATAGTAAAATAAAATATTTGTAATCAATCTCAATCTAGCTATGTAAACAAACAATATTATAGTTATTTCTTGCCTAATTTTTTAAATAAAAATGAAACATTTATTTCTTAGTGATTAAAGAACAGTCTGAGAATTGAAAATGTCAAGATTTTGATGAAAATAAAATTGAAAAAAAAAGTAAAAAATGATATTAACAATTTATAAAATTAACAAATGACTTCTCTATTATTATACATTTCACAAAAGTTAATAAAAGGTAATAATATAAATTGTATACTGAAATAAAATATTTGTTTCGAATAAATATTAAACAATGAATTAAAGAATCGTCTAAAAATTATTTAAAAAGATCGAGATTTTATTGAAAATAAAATTGAAAGAAAAGAAAAAAGGTATTAACATTTTATAAAATTATCTGAGAGTTTCTCTGTTATGATACATTTTATAAAAATTGTTTTTATCGACAATAATATGAATTATATCGTAAAATAAAATATTTGGTTGGTCGAATATAATCGAAAAAATATTTCTCGGGTCATCAGTAACGATTATGAGAGATTAAAAAATGTTTTGATCATAAATAATAATTATTGCATAACCAAAAGTTTTGGAAATTGATGTTTTCTAATTTTACAATTATTATTTTCAATTTAAAATAAAAACTATTAGTTTTAACCTTTGGTATGAAGATGATTCTATGATTGCATTAATAAATTGTCAAAAATGAAAAATAAAATAGTGCATATATGTGATACATTATTTGAGTATAATAAAATATTAAACAGAATAATTTTTATCTGTTAATTTTCTGACACTAGCTCCAGAGCTGGGCCAAACGTGATCTGATCAAACTTTCCATGATATAATTGGACGCAATTACACTGTGATTATAGTCTAATTGCGGTATAATAGTAATCACAAATCTTTAAAACGTGAAATAACCTTCCAATTATCCTGTGATTACAGTGTGATTATGTGTGGTCGTATCACGGCAAATCAGATTACATTTTCCTCGATTCTGCTCCCAATTTTATCTAAATGTTCACGTTCCACAATTTTCATCCCTCGTTTGGACCCTGGGTATATTTATAAATCTACAAATTTCAAATTAAATTCCAATTGTTTAAAACTAAAACGCCTCAACGATTTAAAATAATATATAATATACTTGTTTATGTATTTAACAATATAATATTCATGTTTATTTAAAGTTCAGGTCCCTAAATTTTCATCCCTCATCTGGACCTTGATTTTATTTATAAATTCATAAATTTCAAATTAAATTTAAATTTTCTAAAAATCAAAATAAGTCAACGATTTAAAATAATAAATAATATATTTGTTTATGTATTTGACAATATAATATTCATGTTTATTTAAAGTTCACGTTCCAAAATTTTCATCCCTCATCTGGACATTGTTTTTATTTATAAATTCATAAATTTCAAATTAAATTTAAATTTTCTACAAATCAAAATAAGTCAACGATTTAAAATAATAAATAATATATTTGTTTATGTATTTAACAATATAATATTCATGTTTATTTAAAGTTCGGGTTCCTAAATTTTCATCCCTCATCAGAATCCTAATTTTATTTATAAATAAACAAATTTCTAATTAAATTTCAATTTTCTACAAATCAAAATAAGTCAACGATTTAAGATACTAAATAATATATTTGTTTATGTATTTAACAATATAATATTCATGTTTATTTAAAGTTCAGGTTCCTAAATTTTCATCCCTCATGTAGACCCTGATTTTATTTATAAATTCATAAATTTCAAATTAAATTTCAATTTTCTACAAATCAAAATAAGTCAAGGATTTAAAATAATAAATAATATACTTGTTTATGTATTTAACAATATAATATTCATGTTTATTTAAAGTTCAGGTTCCTAAATTTTCATCCCTCATGTGGACCCTGATTTTATTTGTAAATAAACAAATTTCTAATTAAATTTCAATTTTCTACAAATCAAAATAAGTCAAGGATTTAAAATAATAAATAATATACTTGTTTATGTATTTAACAATATAATATTCATGTTTATTTAAAGTTCAGGTTCCTAAATTTTCATCCCTCATCTGGACCCTGATTTTATTTATAAATTCATAAATTCTAATTAAATTTCAATTTTCTACAAATCAAAATAAGTCAACGATTTAAAATAATAAATAATATACTTGTTTATGTATTTAACAATATAATATTCATGTTTATTTAAAGTTCAGGTTCCCAAATTTTCATCACTCATGTGGACCCTGATTTTATTTATAAATAAACAAATTTCTAATTAAATTTCAATTTTCTACAAATCAAAATAAGTCAACGATTTAAAATAATAAATAATATATTTGTTTTTGTATTTAACAATATAATATTCATGTTTATTTAAAGTTCAGGTTCTTAAATTTTCATCCCTCATGTGGACCCTGATTTTATTTATAAATTCATAAATTTCAAATTAAATTCCAATTTTCTACAAATCAAAATAAGTCAACGATTTAAGATACTAAATAATATATTTGTTTATGTATTTAAAGTTCACGTTCCAAAATTTTCATCCCCCATCAAGACTTTAATTTTATTTATAAATCTACAAATTTCAAAAATTGTCAAAAAACAAAACGAGTAGATTTAAAATAACAAATATTATACTTGTTTATCTATATAAAATTCACGATCCAAAATTTTCATCCCAGATTTTATTTATAAATAAACAAATTTCTAATTAAATTCCAATTTTCTAAAAATCAAAATAAGTCAACGATTTAAAATAATAAATAATATAATTGTTTATGTATTTAAAGTTAATGTTCAAAAATTTTCATCCCCCATTAGGACTCTGATTTTATTTATAAATCCAAAAATTTCAAATTAAATTCCAATTTTCTAAAATCAAAACGACTCAACAATTTAAAAAAGCAAGTAATATGCTTGTTTATTTATTTAACAATATAATATTCTTGTTTATCTATCTAAAATTCATGTTACAAAATTTTCATCCCCCATCAGAACCCTGATTTTATTTATAAATCCACAAATTCCAATTTTCTAAAACCAAAATAACTCAACAATTTAAAATAACAAATAATACTCTTGTTTATCTATCTAAAATTCATGTTCCAAAATTATCAACCCCCATCAGAAGCCTGATTTTATTTATAAATCCAAAAATTTCAAATTAAATTCCAATTTTCTGAAACCAAACTAAATCAACAATTTCAAATAACTAATAATATACTTGTTTATTTATTTAACAATACAATATTCTTGTTTATCTATCTAAAATTCATGTTACAAAATTTTCATCCCCCATCAGAACCCTGATTTTATTTATAAATCCACAAATTCCAATTGTCTAAAACCAAAATAACTCAACAATTTAAAATAACAAATAATATACTTGTTTATCTATCTAAAATTCATGTTCCAAAATTATCAACCCCCATCAGAAGCCTGATTTTATTTATAAATCCAAAAATTTCAAATTAAATTCCAATTTACTGAAACGAAACTAAATCAACGATTTAAAATAATAAATAATATACTTGTTTATCTATTTAATAATATAATATTCTTGTTTAACTATCAAAAATTCATGTTTCAAAATTTTCATCCCTCATCAGGACTCTAATTTTATTTATAAATCCACATTTTTCAAAGTAAATTGCAATTGTTTAAAACTAAAAATGACTCAATAATTTCAAATAACAAATAATATACTTGTTTATCTATCTAAAGTTCATTTTCCAAAATTTTCATCCCCTATCAGAACCCTGATTTTATTTATAAATCCAAAAATATCAAACTAAATTCCAATTTTCTAAAAACCAAAATAAGTCAACAATTTAAAATAACAAATAATATACTTGTTTATCCATCTAAAGTTCACATTTCAAAATTGTCAACCCCTATCAGGACCCTGATTTTATTTTCAAATCCACAAATTTCAAATTAAATCCCAATTTTCTAAAAACCAAAATAACTCAACAATTTAAAATAACAAATAACATACTCATTTATCTATCTAAAGTTCACATTCCAAAATTGTCATCCCCCATCAGAACCCCAATTTTATTTTCAAATCCAAAAATCTCAAATTAAATTCGAATTGTCCAAAACCAAAACGACTCAACAATTAAAAATAACAAATAATATACTTATTTATCCATCAAACAATATAATATTCTTGTTCATGTATTCAAAGCTCACGTTCCAAAATTTTCATCCCCCATTGGAACCCTAATTTTATTTATAAATCCAAAAATATCAAACTAAATTCGAATTTTCTAAAAACCAAAATAACTCAACAATTTAAAATAACAAATAACATACTCATTTATCTATCTAAAATTCACATTCCAAAATTTTCAACCCCTATCAGAACCCCAATTTCATTTACAAATCCACAAATTTCAAATCAAATCCCAACAATCAAAAACCAAAACAACTCACCAATTTAAAATAAACATACTTGTTTATCCACACATTGTTTAACACGTTCGCCAACATTCTTCCCTGATTTTATGCGCCCTTAATGTTCGAGTATTCATCCCCATACCACTTGAAAACGATCTTCGCCAGTTCCTCGAAACTTGGACGAGTCTCGAAGAAACGTTCCATGAATTCGAAGACGACCGAACTCGGGCAATATTCAACTTTGCATAACGATTTGACCACTTTCTCAAGCAAACCCGAAGGGAATCGTCCTTTAACGTTCGCTTTACGTCCCTGGTGGCTTACAGGGTACGCAAACGGTACAGAAAATAAGTCGATCCGCTGAATAATGCCCGCCATTTTGTGACGTTGCCTCCTTTAAGCACGACGCATCCTCGACGCTCTGCTTCTTAAACGTATTCATATTTATTTATTTATCGTACATCCTAGTGCCTTTCTTTTACTGCTCTGTTATTATTATAGCTTACAATCCCTTTCTTTCTTCTGCTCCTACATTGGTCGCTTTTTATCAAACAAAACTACTTCCTGTGCACAGCTGTATTCATGGCTAAGTACCGGCCATAACTCTTTACTATTACTGCTTTAATTTTTTTCCTCTTCTTCACCTCGACGCCATTAGTATTTTTTGTGTCGATTTTTGTTCATTCTTGTTTAATTTAATTAATTTCTTGATATGAAAATGGTGAATTATACAATTAAAAAAAAAGAAATTAAATTATACAAACGTCGACAAAATTTTTTTGGGGTTGCATTTTCATATAATAATTATAGAAAATAGTAAATTATACACTATTGTCTATAATTATTCTATGAAAATGAAATTATAGAAAAAAATTATAGAATAATTATAGAAAATAGTGTATAATCTTCTCTACTTCTTCACCTCGACGCCATTACTATTTTTTGTGTCGATTTTTGTACATTCTCGTTTAATTTAATTAATTTCTTGATATGAAAATGGTGAATTATCCAATTAAAAAAAAAGAAATTAAATAATACAAACGTCGACAAAATTTTTGTGGGGTTGCATTTTCATATAATAATTATAGAAAATAGTAAATTATACACTATTTTCTATAATTATTTTATAATTTTTTTCTATAATTTCATTTTCATAGAATAATTATAGAAAATAGTGTATAATTTACTATTTTCTATAATTATTACATGAAAATGCAACCCCACAAAAATTTTGTCGATGTTTGTATAATTTAATTTTTTTTTTTAAGTGTATAATTCACTATTTTCTTATCAAGAAATTAATTAAATTAGACTATAATGAATAATAATCGACACATAAAATAGTAATGGCGTCGAGGTGAAGAAGTGGAGAAGATTATACACTATTTTCTATAATTATTCTATAATTTTTTTCTATAATTTCATTTTCATAGAATAATTATAGAAAATAGTGTATAATTTACTATTTTCTATAATTATTATATGAAAATGGAACCCTACATCACTGTTTCTTCGTACTTCTTCACCTCGACGCCATTACTATTTTATGTGTCGATTTTTGTTCATTCTTAAATTTTTATTAGTTTAATTTAACTAATTTCTTGGTAAGAAAATAGTGAATTGTGCACTTAAAAAGAAAAAAATTAAATTATATAAGCTTCGACAACAAAATTTTTGTGGGGTTGCAAATTAAATGAAAATTAAAATGAATTTAAATGAATTAAAATGAAAAATGAAAATTAATAAATATAATATGAAAAAAATGAAATTATACGAGCTTCGACTACAAAATTTTTGTGGGGTTGAAAATTAAATGAAAATTAAAATGAATTTAAATGAAAAATGAAAATTTATAAATGTAATATGAAAAAAATGATATTATACAAGCTTCGAAGACAAAATTTTTGTGTTTATTTGTATTATTTTCTATAATTATTCTATAATTTTTTTCTATAATTTCAGTTTCATAGAATAATTATAGAAAATAGTGTATAATTTACTATTTTCTATAATTATTATATGAAAATGCAACTCTTACAAAAATATTTTCGTCGTAGCTTGTATAATTTTATTTTTTTTTATATTATATTAATTAATTTTCATATTAATAATATTTCAATGATCATAACCTTCAAATAATTCACTATTTTCTATAATTATATGAAAATGCAACCCTTACAAAAATATTTTCGTCGAAGCTTGTATAATTTTATTTTTTTTTATATTATATTAATTAATTTTCATATTAATAATATTTTAATGATCATAACCTTCAAATAATTCACTATTTTCTATAATTATTGTATGAAAATGCAATTTTACAAAGATTTTATCGTCGAAGCTTGTATAATTTTATTTTTTTTTATATTATATTTATTAATTTTCATTTTAATAATATTTTAATGATCATAACCTTGAAATAATTCACTATTTTCTATAATTATTATATGAAAATGCAACCCTTACAAAAATTTTATCGTCGAAGTTTGTATAATTTTACTTTTTTTATATTATATTTATTAATTTTCATATTAGTAATATTTTAATGATCATAACCTTCAAATAATTCACTATTTTCAATAATTATTATATGAAAATGTTATTTTATGTGTCGATTTTTGTTCTCTAAATATTTATTTAATTTATTTAATTTTTCAATTATTTTTCACTCATTTGACAACGTTAGATAATGATTTTTAAATTGTCGAAGTTGCAAAAAATTTGTTTGGAGAATTTGGAAATCTCGAAATGTTCCAAATTGGGGATCGAAATTCGTTAAAAATTTTATTTGTCGATTCCTATTCCCTTTTGAATTTTCCTTAATTTAATTAAATTAAATTTTCAATTATTTTTCAATAATCGTTTGATGATTTTTAAATTGTCAAAATAGCAGAAAATTTATTTAGAGAATTTAGAAATCTCGAAACGTCCCAAAATTGGGGATCGAAATTTGTTAAAAATGATAAGAAGTATAAAAAGAAATTTCGCCATTATTATTTTATTTGTCAATTCCAATTCCCTCTTGAATTTTTCTTAACTTAATTTAATTAATTTTTCAATTGTCAAATTTGCAAACAATTTATTCGAAGAATTTGGAAATCTCGAAACGTCCCAAAATTGGTGATCGAAATTTATTAAAAATGATAAAAAGTATAAACAAAGGAATTTCGCCATTACTATTTTATTTGTCGATTCCTATTCCCTCTTGAATTTTCCTTAATTTAATTAAATTAAATTTTCAATTATTTTTCAATAATCATTTGATGATTTTTAAATTGTCAAAATTGCAGAAAATTTATTTAGAGAATTTAGAAATCTCAAAATGTTCCAAAATTCAGGATCGAAATTCGTTAAAAATGATAAAAAGTATAAAAAGAAATTTCGCCATTATTATTTTATTTGTCAATTCCAATTCCCTCTTGAATTTTTCTTAACTTAATTTAATTAATTTTTCAATTGTCGAATTTGCAAACGATTTATTCGAAGAATTTGGAAATCTCGAAACGTCCCAAAATTGGTGATCGAAATTTATTAAAAATGATAAAAAGTATAAACAAAGGAATTTCGCCATTACTATTTTATTTGTCGATTCCTATTCCCTCTTGAATTTTCCTTAATTTAATTAAATTAAATTTTCAATTATTTTTCAATAATCATTTGATGATTTTTAAATTGTCAAAATTGCAGAAAATTTATTTAGAGAATTTAGAAATCTCAAAATGTTCCAAAATTCAGGATCGAAATTCGTTAAAAATGATAAAAAGTATAAAAAGGAATTTCGCCATTACTATTTTATTTGTCGATTCCTATTCCCTTTTGAATTTTTCTTAATTTAATTTATTTAATTTTTCGAATTGTCGAATTTGCAAACGATTTATTTGGAGAATTTGGAAATCTCGAAACGTCCCAAAATTGGTGATCGAAATTTATTAAAAATGATAAAAAGTATAAACAAAGGAATTTCGCCATTACTATTTTATTCGTCAATTCCTATTCCCTTTTGAATTTTCCTTAATTTAATTAAATTAAATTTTCAATTATTTTTCAATAATCATTTGATGATTTTTAAATTGTCAAAATTGCAGAAAATTTATTTGTAGAATTTAGAAATCTCGAAACGTCCCAAAATTCAGGATCGAAATTTATTAAAAATGATAAAAAGTATAAACAAAGGAATTTCGCCATTACTATTTTATTTGTCAATTCCAATTCTCTCTTGAATTTTTCTTAACTTAATTTAATTAATTTTTCAATTGTCAAATTTGCAAACAATTTATTCGAAGAATTTGGAAATCTCGAAACGTCCCAAAATTGGTGATCGAAATTTATTAAAAATGATAAAAAGTATAAACAAAGGAATTTCGCCATTACTATTTTATTTGTCGATTCCTATTCCCTTTTGAATTTTCCTTAATTAAATTAAATTAAATTTTCAATTATTTTTCAATAATCATTTGATGATTTTTAAATTGTCAAAGTTGCAAAAAATTTATTTGGAGAATTTAAAAATCTCAAAATGTTCCAAAATTCAGGATCGAAATTTATTAAAAATGATAAAAAGTATAAACAAAGGAATTTCGCCATTACTATTTTATTTGTCGATTCCTATTCCCTCTTGAATTTTCCTTAATTTAATTTAATTAATTTTTCAATTGTCGAATTTGCAAACAATTTATTCGAAGAATTTGGAAATCTCGAAACGTCCCAAAATTGGTGATCGAAATTCGTTAAAAATGATAAAAAGTATAAACAAAGGAATTTCAGCGTTACGAGGGGGCCGGAAGGAACAAGAACGATTTAAAATAACGTTCCAGAAAAGCGAGAAGAGCGTGGAAACTGGCAAACTGCTATCGACTGCAGAAACTCGAAGTATTCCGGAAGTCCGTGAAAGCGGGAAGACGTTCCGCGGACTTCCACATATTTGTTAAGAACTCGAAACTGGAAAAAGACGCCGATCCGGAATTGTATTCCTCGACAATTCCCCACCCAGCAGACCGTGCCGCGGAGTTGCTATACTAACGAGTTGGCGAAGATTCGCAACAACCGACGCGACTTCCTGAAAGAAAGAGGAAAGGAAACTTCCCAGGAACTTCGAAACATCTCGTTGCGGTCGAGTATAGATATTTCAGGGAAAATAGATCGCCTTGGCGAATCTCTGCGAGAGAAATATGGTTCCCTTTGTCGAGAAATATCTGGAATGCACCGATTCTTTATTAACTAAAACTTCATGTATACTGATAGGAAATAAAACGCCTTAAGAAAAGAATTTTATTTCGAATGGATACAAATTCCCTTTGTCTATCTTCAAATTGCAATAAAATGATCCTAATTTAAGTAATATTGTCAAACAAATTGTAAATATTGAGATTTATTTATTATTAGCGGTTTTAAGAACATTAGCAGTTCCGGAGAAAATAATTATTTACGAAAAAACGCTAGTAATTACAAGAACACCATGTATACAAATTTAAATTCATCTTCAATCGAATAAACAATTTATGATCCAGTTTTATTGCACAACAGTTGAATAATCGATAGGGATTGCTGAAACTTCTCTGAGTGTGTAATGTCAAAATTAATGTCAAAATAAACATAGAAGACAGCATAAATAATAATGATTGTTATGCTCGTCAGATAGGGGATAAAATGCCCTTTAAAATGAGCGCTCGTGCAAGTCGATAGCGTAATTATTTCCGGAGATATAGCGATTTTAGTTTCAAGTTGATCGGATGATTAGTTCCGGAGATACGAGGCTTCCAAGTGTTTGTTTACGTTTCACTGTTTACATTGCGAGGTCACTGACCTCACGCGACCGTAGTAGACGTGACGTCACTCAGTCTCGACTCACGTGCGAGAGAGAGTGAGAGGTCCCACGCGTTAGACGGAGACAGAGACAATCGGATTAAAAAAATTACCTTTCACATAAATCGCGATATCTCGAAAACGGAAAGTTGGATCGACAAAAACCAAAAGACATTTTTGAAGAGGAAGCTTTGCCGCTGCTAATGGCGGCTCAATAATGGACAAAGCTCTAATAGTTTCGAAACTGCAGGCGTTTAAAGTTTTATTATTTTTCATACGCGTTTCCATAGACTTCCCGTGAGAGACAGTGGAAATTATACTTTTACATAAATTACGATATCTCGAAAACGGAAAGTCGGATCGAAAAAAACCAAAAGACATTTTTAAAGAGGAAGCTTTGTCGCTGCTAATGGCGGCTCAATAATGGACAATGCTCTAATAGTTTCGAAACTGCAGGCGTTTAAAGTTTTACTATTTTTAATACGCGTTTCCATAGACTTCCCGTGAGAGACAGAGGAAATTATACTTTTACATAAATTACGATATCTCGAAAACGGAAAGTTGGATCGACAAAAACCAAAAGACATTTTTGAAGAGGAAGCTTTGTTGCTGCTAATGGCGGCTCAATAATGGACAATGCTCTAATAGTTTCGAAACTGCAGGCGTTTAAAGTTTTACTATTTTTAATACGCGTTTCCATAGACTTCCCGTGAGAGACAGTGGAAATTATACTTTTACATAAATTACGATATCTCGAAAACGGAAAGTCGGATCGAAAAAAACCAAAAGACATTTTTAAAGAGGAAGCTTTGTCGCTACTAATGGCGGTTCAATAATGGATAAAGCTCTAATAGTTTCGAAACTGCAGGCGTTTAAAGTTTTACTATTTTTAATACGCGTTTCCATAGGCTTCCCGTGAGAGACAGTGGAAATTATACTTTTACATAAATTACGATATCTCGAAAACGGAAAGTCGGATCGAAAAAAACCAAAGGACATTTTTAAAGAGGAAGCTTTGTCGCTGCTAATGGCGGCTCAATAATGGACAAAGCTCTAATAGTTTCGAAACTGCAGGCGTTTAAAGTTTTACTATTTTTCATACGCGTTTCCATAGGCTTCCCGTGAGAGACAGTGGAAATTATACTTTTACATAAATTACGATATCTCGAAAACGGTAAGTCGGATCGAAAAAAACCAAAAGACATTTTTAAAGAGGAAGCCTCGCTGCTGCTAATGGCGGTTTAATTTTGAATGAAGCTTTAATAGTTTCGAAATTGCACGCGTCCAAAGTTTCAGTATTTTTAATGCGTGAAATTTTAAAAATTACATTTTATATAAATTACGATATCTCCAAAACGGAGAGTCTAAAGACCATTTTGAGGTCCTACATATTTCCTGTTTAAATCAGAATTCTGAGATGTCTGTGCTCCGTAAAATTGTATCGATATTTATTATTACAAATTCCAGATCACTTTCTACGAAAGAAATTGTCCCAGAAAAATTTTAAAAATAAACTTCCAAGGTTATTAATCCCCCACGATTAAGTTTCGTACATTTTCGGGGGGATAAAAAATGTTCTCTGGCGTCTCGTTTGAATTATAGTACGTCTCCCCGGAGGAATCGCCTGTTCGGAAGATACCAGTCTATAAATACCATAACTTCGAGCTCATAACCCAACGGTTATCAAACTTTTTGGTCTCCGGAGTCCTTTATAGTCCGAAATATTTATGCGTCGCGGAACTTCTCTGTTTACGAGCGCCCTGCTTATCGATATTTACCCGTATTTAAAGTCGAAACATCCGCGGGAAATTTAAACACGAAACTCGTTTAATTTCGTGCCGCGTTGCTCCATCCGCGACCGATAAAATAATTTCGAACGTAATAACCGCGGCCCCTAAACAGTAAAATTAACCACGCCGGTAGATTATCGTGCCGTGTAAAACTCGTTCGACTTAACAAGCAATCGGGACGAGTCGTTCCCGCGTAATCGCGGTCTAATTCCGTTGAAACGCCTAAGAATCCTTAATTGAGATCACTTCCGACACAATCTACCGATTCAACTTTTAATCGGGGGATGAAGTTAATCCCTTCGAACGTTTTACGCCAGAAATTCCCCAACTTCGCGACAATTATATATCCAAAGAATCCCATGGAACCTTCTCGACTCGAGCGCCGCTCGAACACTGACGAACTAATTCCACCCCGGGGTAGTTTCCACGCCGCAGACGCGCAGGAATTCTTCCCGTTAAATTCGATTGGACAACTATACTCGTTCGAGAAGACACCCCCAAAACCATTAAATTTAAATACTTTGACCGGTTGTAATTTTCATTGAGTCCTCGAGCGAACTTTTATTCGGGGCTTGGAATTGTTTAAAAATTTCTTTTTTATTGGGTTATTTTTTTAAGTTATGATATATTTTTAATGTTAGTAATATTGTTTAAAAAATTGTGGAGGTTTATTTGTTGTAGGTGATTTGAGGGAGCGTTTGGAGTGTCGGTCACCGGTGACCACCAGCTGTGTTGACAATTTTTTTTTATTTAGGTTTATTTTTAAATTATGATACAGGGTGTTAGGGGAAACATTTTAACGGGGGATTCTAGAGGCCAAAATAAGATGAAAATCGAGAATATTGATTTGTTGATGGAGGCTTCGTTAAACAGTTATTAACGTTCAAACTGAATTTTTTTCTAGAAAGTGGGTAGGATTTCGGGGGTATGAGTAATGACCAAAAATGATTGTAATCGACTCCTGCAACAGAAAATATTTTTTTTGGAATGATTTGAAATTTTTCAATTTCGCCGGAAAATTTGGCCACCTTTCTGAATTTTTTTCTCGAAAATGGTTAGGATTTCGAGGGTATATCCAATGACCAAAAATGATTGTAATTGACCCCAGAACCTGGAAATAATTTTCTTAGAAGGATTCAAAATTTTTTTTTCGTCGAAAAATTTAGGCACCTACCCCCCCTGTCGATTTTCCTTAAAAGTTTGTTTTTCATTTTTAATTAATTTGTTTGACGTTGTACAGAAATTTTGTTTAATACTTTTTTGTAGGTACTTATGAGCTCTACTTCAGAAAAAAGTTTCATTCAAATATATTCACAATTGTAGGAGTTATGGGTTTTCGAGAAGGCACCCCCAAAACCATTAAATTTAAATACTTTGACCGGTTGTAATTTTCATTGAGTCCACGAGCGAACTTTTATTCGGGGCTTGGAATTGTTTAAAAATTCCTTTTTTATTGGGTTATTTTTTTGAGTTATGATATATTTTTAATGTTAGTAGTATTGTTTAAAAAATTGTGAAGGTTTATTTGTTGTAAGAGCTTTGAGGGAGCGTTTGGAGTGTCGGTCACCGGTGACCACCAGTTGCGTTGACAATTTTTTTTTGTTTAGGTTTATTTTTAAATTATGATACAGGGTGTTAGGGGAAAAATTTTAACGGGGGATTATAGAGGCCAAAATAAGACGAAAATCGAGAATATTGATTTGTTGATGGAGGCTTCGTTAAACAGTTATTAACGTTCAAACTGAATTTTTTTCTAGAAAGTGGGTAGGATTTCGGGGGTATGAGTAATGACCAAAAGTGATTGTAATCGACTCCTGCAGCCGAGAATATTTTTTTTTGGAATGATTTGAAATTTTTCAATTTCGCCGGAAAATTTGGCCAACTTTCTGAATTTTTTTCTAGGAAATGAGTAAGATTTCGGGGGTATGTATAATGACCAAAAATGATTGTAATTGACCCCCGCAACTGAAAATAATTTTTTCAGAATTGATTAAAAATTTTTTTTTTCGTCGAAAATTTGGTCCACCTACTCGAATTTTTTTCTCGAAAATGGTTAGGATTTCGAAAGTATATCTAATAACCAAAAATGATTGTAATTGACCCCAGAACCTGGAAATAATTTTCTTAGAAGGATTCAAAATTTTTTTTTTCGTCGAAAAATTTAGGCACCTACCCCCTTGTCGATTTTTCTTAAAAGTTTGTTTTTCATTTTTAATTAATTTGTTTGACGTTGTACGGAAATTTTGATTAATACTTTTTTGTAGGTACTTACGAGCTCTACTTCAGAAAAAAATTTCATTCAAATATATTCACAATTGTAGGAGTTATGGGTCTTCGAGAAGGCACCCCCAAAACCATTAAATTTAAATACTTCGACCGGTTGTAATTTTCATTGAGTCCACGAACGAACTTTTATTCGGGGCTTGGAATTGTTTAAAAATTTCTTTTTTATTGGGTTATTTTTTTAAGTTATGATATATTTTTAATGTTAGTAGTATTGTTTAAAAAATTGTGAAGGTTTATTTGTTGTAAGAGCTTTGAGGGAGCGTTTGGAGTGTCGGTCACCGGTGACCACCAGTTGCGTTGACAATTTTTTTTTGTTTAGGTTTATTTTTAAATTATGATACAGGGTGTTAGGGGAAAAATTTTAACGGGGGATTATAGAGGCCAAAATAAGACGAAAATCGAGAATATTGATTTGTTGATGGAGGCTTCGTTATTAACGTTCAAACTGAATTTTTTTCTAGAAAGTGGGTAGGATTTCGGGGGTATGAGTAATGACCAAAAATGATTGTAATCGACTCCTGCAACAGAAAATATTTTTTTTGGAATGATTTGAAATTTTTCAATTTCGCCGGAAAATTTGACCACCTTTCTGAATTTTTTTCTCGAAACTGAGTAAGATTTCGGGGGTATGTGTAATGACCAAAAATGATTGTAATTGACCCCCGCAACTGAAAATAATTTTTTCAGAATTGATTAAGAATTTTTTTTTTCGTCGAAAATTTGGTCCACCTGCTCGAATTTTTTTCTCGAAAATGGTTAGGATTTCGAGGGTATGTCTAATAACCAAAAATGATTGTAATTGACCCCAGAACCTGGAAATAATTTTCTTAGAAGGATTCAAAATTTTTTTTTTCGTCGAAAAATTTAGGTACCTACCCCCTTGCCGATTTTTCTTAAAAGTTTGTTTTTCATTTTTAATTAATTTTTTTGACGTTGTACGGAAATTTTGTTTAATACTTTTTTGTAGGTACTTATGAGCTCTACTTCAGAAAAAAGTTTCATTGAAATATATTCACAATTGTAGGAGTTATGGCTGTTTGAAAAGTGGACCATTTTTATGGGGTTTTTCTCATTTTGCGCGGTCAAGGAACAAGTTTTTCAATATTTTTAGGATTTCTACATATTCTACACTAAAATACGCGTCGTTTGGCTTTTTGAACATTAAAATCGTCCAATCCGTTCAGAAGTTATGACGTTTTAAAGATTCGCATAAAAATTCAGGCAGACATTTCTGGCCAGAAATTATATTTTCGATAAGAAATTTTTTTCTCGAAACTGAGTAGGATTTCGAGGATATGTCTATTCACCAGAAATGATTATAATTGTTCCCTGCAATCAAAAATAATTTTTTCAGAACGATTTGAAATTTTTTTTTTCCATCGCAAAATTTTAGCACCTACCCCCCTGTCGATTTTTCTTAAAAAGACGTTTTTGATTTTTAATAAATTTATTCGACGCTGTACGGAAATATTGTCTAATACTTTTTTGTAGGTATCAATGCGCTCTAGTATACAAATAAATTTCATTGAAATATATTCACTATTATAGGAATTATGGTCGTCTGAAAATTGAACCATTTTTATGGGGTTTTCCTCACTTTCCATGGTCAAGGAACAACTTTTCCAAGATTGTTAGAATTTCTACACATTCTACACTAAAATACGCGTCGTTTGGCTTTTTGAACATTAAAATCGTCCAATCCGTTCAGGAGTTATGACTTTTTAAAGATACGCACGAAATTTTAGGTAGCATTTCTGGCCTCAGAATAGATTTTCGGTAAGAAATTTTTTTCTCGAAAATGCGTGGGATTTCGAGTATATGTCTATTCACCAAAAATGATTGTAATTGACCCCCGCAATCGAAAATAATTTTTTCAAAACGATTTGAAATTTTTTTTTTTTCATCGCAAAATTTCACACCTTCTCGAATTTTTTTCTCGAAAATGGATAGGATTTCGGAGATATATCTATTCACCAAAAATAATTGTAATTGACCCCCGCAACTAAAAATAATTTTTTCAGGACGATTTGAAATTTTTTTTTTTCGGTCGAAAAATTTCACACCTTCTCGAATTTTTTTCTCGAAAATGGATAGGATTTCGAGGATATGTCTATTCACCAAAATTGATTATAATGGTTCCCTGCAACAGAAATTAATTTTTTTAGATCGATTTGAAATTTTTTAATTTCGCCGAAAAATTTAGGTACCTACCCCCTGTCGATTTTTCTTAAAAATTCGTTTTTGATTTTTAGTAATTTTGTTTGACGTTCTACAGAAAAGTTGTCTTATACTTTTTTGTAGGTACTCATGAGCTCTACTTCAGAAAAAAGTTTCATTCAAATATATTCACAATTGTAGGAGTTATGGCTGTTTGAAAATTGAACCATTTTTATGTGGTTTTTCTCATTTTGCGGAGACAAGGACCAACTTTTCGAATATTTTTAAAAATCCAACCCTCCAAAAATTTTATTCTCAAAGCTTGCATAATTTTATTTTTTTCAAATTTATTAATTTTAATTTTAATATTTCTATGTCCATGCCCC
This sequence comes from Colletes latitarsis, assembly GCF_051014445.1. Lineage (NCBI taxonomy): Eukaryota > Metazoa > Arthropoda > Insecta > Hymenoptera > Colletidae > Colletes > Colletes latitarsis. The sequence continues at coordinate 19,666,142 of NC_135145.1, forward strand.
TCAAATAATTCACTATTTTCTATAATTATAATATAAAAATCCAACCCTACAAAAATTTTATTCTCAAAGCTTGCATAATTTTATTTTTTTCAAATTTATTAATTTCAATTTTAATAATATTTCAATGCCCATTCCCCTCAAATAATTCACTATTTTCTATAATTATAACATACAAAACCAACCCTACAAAAATTCTATCGTCGAAGCTCGTATAATTTAATATCATCAAAATTCAAATTTATTAATTTGAATAAAAATTTATTAATTTTAATAATATTTCAATGACCATATTGTACGAATTGTAGTCACGAAGAAAGTGTGATTAATAATATTTTTTACCCCGATTATAATTAACATTTATTGCAGCGAAGAAAGTGAAAGAGAAAATGGCGACGGTAGTTCCTCGCGCCGGAAGTCGTCCATCGAAGAACGAATCAACGATGAAACGTTCTTATCGTATGTTTTGCCCCAGGGCCAACCTACACAGCCAAATTGAGCCACCCTTGGATCCTAGCTGAGCGGAACAATTTAATTGCCCGCCCCCGTCTTCGTTTTTACGATCTTTCTGGCAACTGTGTTTGCTCGACATTATCGAGTAACGAGTAAACGTTGCAAATTACTAGAAATTGAACGCGAGTCGTGTGTTTAATCACTTGGTTTCCATACAGGAGTAAAATTCGTTGCTCCAATTGTTGTGGGGAGAAAAAAGAATAGATAAAAGTAGGGTTATGGGATTTGGACGACCTTTTTAATGGTAATTATTAATATTGGAGGGAAATTAGTAGATTGTAATTGGAAAGACTGGGAGGCACGAAAATAGTGGAAAATAATTCTCTGGAATAAATATTATCAATAAAGAATTTATTAACTAGTGGGTTAATGATGATTGGAAAATAAATCACTGTTTTTTAGAATTATTCATTATGAAAATGAGACTCTAGAAAAATTTTATCGTCGAAGATTGTGTAATTTAAATAATTTTATTTTAGAAAATTTATTAATGCGTTAATAATGATTGGTAAATAAATCACTGTTTTTTAGAATTATTCATTATGAAAATGAGACTAGAAAAATTTTATAGTAGAAGATTGTGTAATTTAAATAATTTAATTTAGAAAATTTATTAATGCGTTAATAATGATTGGTAAATAAATCACTGTTTTCTAGAATTATTCATTATGAAAATGGAAGTCTAGAAAAATTTTATCGTAGAAGATTGTGTAATTTAAATAATTTTATTTTTTTTGTGTTAAATTAATTTTTATTTTAGTAATATTTCAATGATCATATTAATTTTAGTGTATAAATTGAGAGTCAAAGTATTCTTGAGGGTGTCAAAGAATTTCTGTGGACGATTTTTAGGGTTTCAGACAATTATTAGAATATATTATCTCATTTTCAAAATGGCGTCTGTATGAGTAATTGTTAGATTATGTTTTATAAAAGTAAAATCCTCTAAAGGCTATTTAGATATCAATTTCAATGAAGTTTTATATAAACAGTCCAAATGTTGCTCTCAAGTAAACAAATTATTAATTATAATAATTTACTAGACCTAGAAAATAATTACCAAAGTGTACTGTAAAAACTGAAAAAGTTGAGAACTCAGAAACTCTTGAGTTTCTGTAACCAATTTTGTAAAAATGTAACTATGCTAAAATGAAATTATAGTAGAGTAAATTTTCGAAAAATTCGGTCGAGTAAATTTTTTACAATTTTTATTAGAAATTACAAATCATTTTGACCACTTTCAGTCGTTTCAGTGTTAATATTGTTAAAACTACACGTGAACATGATGAAAAAAATTTGACTATGCTTAAATGAAATTATGGTATAGTAAATTTTCAAAAATTCAGGCAGGTAAATTTTTTAAAATTCTTATTAGAAATTATCTATCATTTTTACTATTTCTAGTAATTCTAGTGTTAATATTTCTTTTCAAAGATCATTTATCAAATTCACCAAAGTTATATATGTTTAGAAAACTGAACCTGAATTTACTAGATCCACCATTTTGTTCAGTGGACCTTCTGTTCCAGCTTCCCAATTGTTGCAGTCACAAGAAAAAATAGATAAAATTGGATAGAGTCAGTGGTCCACCAGAATGACCTACTGTGACCTCTGAACCTCCTTTTTAATAATAATAATTCAGTGCAAATAGAAGAAAATTACTGTAATTTTAAAGGAAAAATTGAACTGTCAAAGTGGAGAGCCATAGTTTGATCAATCGTAAGTTTCTGTAACTAATTTTCAAGGTTATAGACCACTGTTAAACTATATTAGTCCACTTTCAATATGGCGTCTCTTTAAGATCACTTTCCTTAGACAAAAAATTCCTTCAAGGACCATTTATCGATTCCACCCAAATTTTAAACATAAAGAAAATTGAAACTAAAGTTACTGGATTCGTCATTTTCTCTTATGGGTCTTCAATTATAGTTTCCCAATTATTGCAGTCATAATAGAAAATAGATAAAAGTGAATAGAGTCTGTAGTCCATCAAAATGACCTACTGTGGCTTCTTAACCTCCTTTTAATCGTAATAATTCATTGCAAATAGAAGCCAATTACCAGACTATGATTTCAAAGAGAAAATTGGAATATAAAAATTGGAAGCCATAGTTTGATGAATCCTGAATTTCTGTAATTAATTTTTTAAGGCTTGCAGACCACTGTTAAACTATATTAGTCCACTTTCAAAATGGCGTCTCTCTAAGAAACTTGTAGATTACATTTTATAGAAGCAAAGTCCTTCAAGAACTACTCAGGTATCAATTCCAATGAAGTCAATATATATTAAAGCGTCCAATTGTCGCTGTCAGGTAAAAAAACTGTTAATAATAATAATAATTTATTACAACTGGAAAGTAATTACCAGACTATAATATAGACGGCCAAATTGGACAATCAGAATTGAGATCTAGAAAGTCCTGAATTTCTGTAATTAATTTTTAAGGCTTGCAGACCACTGTTAAAATGTACTAGTCCACTTTCAAAATGGCGTCTCTCTAAGAAACTTGTAGATTACATTTTATAGAAGCAAAGTCCTTCAAGAACTACTCAGGTATCAATTCCAATGAAGTCAATACATATTAAAGCGTCTAATTGTCGCTGTCAGGAGAAAAATTGGTTAATAATAATAATAATTTATTACAACTGGAAAATAATTATCAGACTATAATATAGAAGGACAAATTGGACAATCAGAATTGAGATCTAGAAAGTCCTGAATTTCTGTAATTAATTTTTAAGGCTTGCAGACCACTGTGAAAATGTATTAGTCCACTTTCAAAATGGCGTCTCTCTAAGAAACTTGTAGATTACATTTTATAGAAGCAAAGTCCTTCAAGAACTACTCAGGTATCAATTCCAATGAAGTCAATGTATATTAAAACGTCCAATTGTCGCTGTCAGGTGAAAAAATTGTTAATAATAATAATAATTTATTACAACTGGAAAATAATTACCACACTATAATATAGACGGACAAATTGGACAATCAGAATTGAGATCTAGAAAGTCCTGAATTTCTGTAATTAATTTTTAAGGCTTGCAGACCACTGTGAAAATGTATTAGTCCACTTTCAAAATGGCGTCTCTCTAAGAAACTTGTAGATTACATTTTATAGAAGCAAAGTCCTTCAAGAACTACTCAGGTATCAATTCCAATGAAGTCAATGTATATTAAAACGTCCAATTGTCGCTGTCAGGTGAAAAAATTGTTAATAATAATAATAATTTATTACAACTGGAAAATAATTACCAGACTATAATATAGAAGGACAAAATTGAGACTCAGAAAGTCCTGAATTTCTGTAATTAATTTTTGAGGCTTGCAGACGACTGTTAAACTATATTAGTCCACTTTCAATATGGCGTCTCTCTAAGATCACTTTCCTTAAACAAAAAACTCCTTCAAGGACCATTTATCAATTCCCCCCAAATTTAAAACATAAAGAAAATTGAAACTGAACTTACTGGATTCTTCATTTTGTCTTATGGGTCTTCCATCTTCCCAACTGTTGCAGTAAGAAAAAAATGGGATCGACGTGCCCCCACGCGTTTCCAGAGCTCTTATCGAGGCGAAAGACTAGAGATCTACGAAAAGACTCGACGCTTTAGCGTTCCCCGGGGGGGTGCAGGGAATTTTCTTCGTTACCCCGGTCGTTTCCCGGTGATGTTTCGTCCTTTCTCATCCATGATCGCGTCCCGCCTAAAAAGAGAAGCTCTCACGGGCCGGGCATTGTTGCCCTTTCGATCTCGTTCAAGAAGAGGCGAACCTCACTCGCCTACCAAATTGAATTAGTTCCTTCGCGGCTTGTGGATGCGAACTGACCCTCGCGACGGCTTCCACGTCTCCCAGAGTAATTCAATTCCTCGCTTATGCGAGCCCAACGTCCCCCGAAACGCCCCACGCGCTTCCAACCGAAAACCGATAAAAGTAATTCTGCCCCTTCGGGGGCAATTTTTCTAATGAAAATTTTTTTCACCAAACAGCAACAATTGGATGCTTAAATATATATTAACTTCATTGGAATTGATACCTAAATAGCCTTTAAAGAATTTTGTTTTTATAAAATATAATCTATAAATTACTTGCAGATACGCCATTTTGAAAGGGGATTAAATATATTTTAAGAGTGGTCTGCATCTTTGAAAATTAGTTGTAGAAATTTAGGATTCATCAAACTATGGCTCTCAATTTTTAAGGTTCAATTTTTACTTTGAAATTACAATAATTTTTTTTCTATTTGCAATGAATTATTATTATTAAAAAGGAGGTTCAGAGGTCACAGTAGGTCATTCTGGTGAACTACAGACTCTATCCAATTTTATCTATTTTTTCTTGTGACTGCAACAATTGGGAAGCTGGAACAGAATTTCCACTAAACAAAATGGTGGATCTAGTAAATTTAGGTTCAATTTTTTAAACATATATAACTTTGGTGAAATTGATAAATGATCTTTGAAAAGAAATATTAACACTAGAATTACTGGAAATAGTAAAAATGATAGATAATTCCTAATAAAAATTGTAAAAAATTTATTCAACTGAATTTTTGAAAATTTACTGTACCATAATTTCATTTAAGCATAGTCAAATTTTTTTCATTATGTTCACGTGTAGTTTAAACAATATTGATTGTCCAATTTGTCCTTCTATATTATAGTCTGATAATTATTTTCCAGTTGTAATAAATTATTATTATTATTAACAATTTTTTCACCTGACAGCGACAATTAGACGTTTTAATACATATTGACTTCATTGGAATTGATACCTGAGTAGTTCTTGAAGGACTTTGCTTCTATAAAATGTAATCTACAAGTTTCTTAGGCAGACGCCATTTTGAAAGTGGACTAATATAGTTTAACAGTGGTCTGCAAGCCTAAAAAATTATTTACAGAAATTCAGGACTTTCTAGATCTCAATTCTGATTGTCCAATTTGTCCGTCTATATTATAGTGTGATAATTATTTTCCAGTTGTAATAAATTATTATTATTATTAACAATTTTTTCACCTGACAGCGACAATTAGACGTTTTAATACATATTGACTTCATTGGAATTGATACCTGAGTAGTTCTTGAAGGACTTTGCTTCTATAAAATGTAATCTACAAGTTTCTTAGGCAGACGCCATTTTGAAAGTGGACTAATATAGTTTAACAGTGGTCTGCAAGCCTAAAAAATTATTTACAGAAATTCAGGACTTTCTAGATCTCAATTCTGATTGTCCAATTTGTCCGTCTATATTATAGTGTGATAATTATTTTCCAGTTGTAATAAATTATTATTATTATTAACAATTTTTTCACCTGACAGCGACAATTAGACGTTTTAATACATATTGACTTCATTGGAATTGATACCTGAGTAGTTCTTGAAGGACTTTGCTTCTATAAAATGTAATCTACAAGTTTCTTAGAGAGACGCCATTTTGAAAGTGGACTAATATAGTTTAACAGTGGTCTGCAAACTTAAAAAATTAATTACAGAAATTCAGGACTTTCTAGATCGCAATTCTGATTGTCCAATTTGTCCGTCTATATTATAATCTGGTAATTATTTTCCAGTTGTAATAAATTATTATTATTATTAACAATTTTTTCACCTGACAGCGACAATTGGACGTTTTAATATATACTGACTTCATTGGGATTGATACCTGAGTAGTTCTTGAAGGACTTTGCTTCTATAAAATGTAATCTACAAGTTTCTTAGACAGACGCCATTTTGAAAGTGGACTAATATAGTTTAACAGTCGTCTGCAAGCTTGAAAAATTAATTACAGAAATTCAGGATTCATCAAACTATGGCTCCCAATTTTTATATTCCAATTTTCCCTTTGAAATCATAGTCTGGTAATTGGCTTCTATTTGCAATGAATTATTACGATTAAAAAGGAAGTTAAGAAGCCACAGTAGGTCATTTCGATGGACAACAGACTCTATTCACATTTATCTATTTTCTTTTATGACTGCAATAATTGAGAAACTATAATTGGAGACCCATAAGAGAAAATGGCGAATCCAGTAAGTTTAGTTTCAATTTTCTTTATGTTTAAAATTTGGGTGGAATCGATAAATGGTCCTTGAAGGAATTTTTTGTCTAAGGAAAGTGATCTTAAAGAGACGCCATATTGAAAGTGGACTAATATAGTTTAACAGTGGTCTGCAACCTTGAAAATTAGTTAGAGAAACTTACGATTGATCAAACTATGGCTCTCCACTTTGATAGTTCAATTTTTCCTTTAAAATTACAGTAATTTTCTTCTATTTGCACTGAATTATTATTATTAAAAAGGAGGTTCAGAGGTCACAGTAGGTCATTCTGGTGGACCACATCTATCCAATTTTATCTATTTTTTCTTGTGACTGCAACAATTGGAAAGCTGGAACAGAAGTTCCACTAAACAAAATGGTGGATCTAGTAAATTCTGGTTCAATTTTTTAACCATATATAACTTTGGTGATATTGATAAATGATCTTTGAAGAGAAATATTAACACTAGAATTACTGAAAATAGTAAAAATGATAGATAATTCCTAATAAAAATTGTAAAAAATTTATTCGACTGAATTTTTGAAAATTTACTGTACCATAATTTCATTTAAGCATAGTCAAATTTTTTTCAGCATCTTCACATACAGTTTAAACAATATTAACACTACAACTACTCAAAATTATTTAAATAATTTTGCAATTTTAACGAATTACAAATAATTTTGTTATTTTAACGAATTACAAATGTTTTTGTAATTCCAATAAATTACAAATAATTGTGTAATTTCCAATAAAAATTGGAAAAAATGTTCTCCGTTAGATTTTTGAAAATTGACCATAGTTTCTTTCATAAAAAAACGAATAAAAATTGATTTCCATTACATTATAGATTTCTTCAACTATTATTTTAATTTCTTTTTTACAAATAAATATATAATTGTAGATAGCGTTAAATCGTGTCACAAATTGTTGCTTGTATTTCACATAAATATTTATAGCTTATTCAGATACTCTCACTGGAAGCATCGGAGTGTTTTTTTTATTTAAAAACCATCACAGTGAAAAGAATTTTATTCCATCTCAACGAACCTCTTTCCCCTCTATTTCGATTTTCGTAAAATTTTTCGACCGGAAAGAATTGCATCGACAGCTTTGAAATCAGAAATTTCCAACATTTTTTTTTTTAAATAGAAACGAACAGATCGAGAAGAGGATGTCTTTGGGAACGATCGATGTGTCAATGATTAAAAACGCGCGGATGGATTTATTTAAAAAAACGTTACATCCCCCCAATGCTATCTTTCGACGACATTTTTTTTTATTAAGTACATCCACGCATCAGTAGTTACGTGAAATTTTAATCATTAAAATTTCCGCCCTGAAAAGTAAAAAAAATATTGACGAAACGTTTAAATACATCAAATATTTTTCAAACACAAAAAATTAATTGGCGTAAGAAAATATGATTCAATTTGGAAAAAAAGGAAAAATACTTGCAACGTGCAATTTTGTTCTAATCAAATTCGAGATACGAACCTGAGATAGTCCTGATTTAGTCGAGAGAATCTCTCGAGTATTTTCGATTTTAATTTCGAACGAAAAAATCTTCAAAAATTTGAAAGTCGAGGCGCTTAAATACGGGAAAACGGGACGCGAAAATATAACCCTTTTGAAAACGCTCGGCCAGAAAAAGAGAGCGACTTTTCGTGTAAAAAAAAAGTCGAAAATTCACGATAGAATATTTTCGTTCGGGGGCTTTGTTTTCGGGGAAATCGATTTTTCGTATTTTATACAAGAGCCACTTCTGCCTTTTTTTCCAGCGTTTGTAAACACGAACAGTGGCCATTGTATTATTTATTGTTCGTCTGTATTACTGTTTTCCAATATGTCGATAATTTTTCAAAAGTAGAAAATTTAAAATTTTTTAAATTCTCGGGATAATTAAATTTTTTTTTAAACTTAAAAATTTTCTGTGAAAACAAGTATTAAAATAGTTTATTTGAATTTTTATTTAAATTTTAATTTTAAAACACTTTTTAAAAGTTTGCTTTTTAAAACTTTTTAAAATTTTATATAATCCAAAATCGAAGAATAAAGTGTATAATTTAAGTAACAGTCCATTGAGTCATTATTTTTTGAATGCTTTGAACGAAAATTTAACAATTTTAAAAATTTTGAGAATCTAAAATTTGTGATAAAATTTATTTTGAAAATTTTTTGATCTTCTCGAAAAACAAAGTTTCGTATTAAAAAATTTTATTAGACATTTTTGATATAGTTTTACAAAAAGTATCACTGTATTTTAGAGTTTGCTATAAAATTTGGATCTTCGAGTAAATATGATTAAAATAAAATTTTATATAATTCAAAATTGAAGAATAAAATGTATAATTTAAGTAATAGTTCATTGACTCATTATTTTTTGAATGCTTTGAAGGAAAATTTAACAATTTTAAAAATTTTAAGAACCTAAAATTTGTGATAAAAATTTATTTTGAAAATTTTTTGATCTTCTCGAAAAACAAAGTTTCGTATTAAAAAATTTTATTAGACATTTTTGATATAGTTTTGCAAGCAGAATCACTGTATTTTAGAGTTTGCTATAAAATTTGGGTCTTCGAGTAAATATGATTAAAATAAAATTTTGTATAATCCAAAATTGAAAAATAAATTGTATAATTTAAGTAATAGTCCATTGAGTCATTATTTTTTAAATGTTTTGAACGAAAATTTAACAATTTTAACAATTTTGAGGATCCAAAAAATTTGTGATAAAATTTATTTTGAAAACTTAAACATTTTCTCTAAAAATAAGCTTCATTTTCAAAAAATTTTATTAGACATTTTCGATCAAGTTTTGCACGAATAAATAAAATTTTATATAATCCAAAATCAAAGAATAAAATGTATAATTTAAGTAATAGTCCATTGAGTCATTATTTTTTAAATGCTTTGAAGGAAAATTTGACAATTTAAAAAATTTTGAGGATCCAAAAAATTTGCGATAAAATTTATTTTGAAAACTTGAAAATCTTCTCTAAAAATAAAGCTTTGTTTTCAAAAAATTTTATTAGACATTTTCGATCTAGTTTTACACGAATAAATCAAATTTTGTATAATTCAAAATCGAAGAATAAATTGTATAATTCAAATTGTGATGGAACAAATTTTTGACAGTGTCTTTCAAGGAAAATTGAACATTTTTTCACTGAGAATTTTCTTCAAAAATAAAACTGTTTTCTTATTTCACAATATCGAATACTAAGAGTTTTGTTATCTTAAATAATTACAATATTTTTTTCGTTTTTTGGTTTTGTCGATAGAAAGAATCACCCAATTTCGATGAAACTGAAATTTTATACAACCAGACACACGAAGTATCGTTTCTAGTAAAAATATCTACCAAATAACAAACAGAATTTCTCGAAAACGTAGCAAAAACTGTTCCCTGCGCATTTTCCGTTTACCTTTACACGAAGAATCACTGCGCGCCAGACATTTCCGTGGACACAAAAACCACATTCATTTATTGTTATATTTGCTCTACTCGTGTTTACATGTAATACCATACCTCGTTCAATATTTACGAACGCCAATTCAATTATTAACGCGTTCACTGTCCAATCTCTCAGCGTCGTATCAAATAACACGGAGGTGTGACCCATATACGCATCACAGACAGTGAATGCGTTAACGATCGTCAAATGATACTCAATATTTAATATTCAAATGTTTAAAAATAATTTTTTCCCCGAACCAAGCTGTGAATTAAAATATTTTATCTGTTAATTTATTTTTAATTCCAAAAAATCGATTTTTTTTTGTTTAGAGTGAGCTAAATGTGTTAGGATCGTTTTGAAAATTCCCCAGACGCCTATTGGGGCTGTAATATACGTGCAAAACGATGTTAATTGGAAATACATACAATTAACGCGTTCACTGTCCAAACTCTCAGCGTCGTATCCAATAACACGGTGGTGTGACCCATATACGGACCACAGACAGTGAATGCGTTAACGATCGTCAAATGATACTCAATATTTAATATTCAAATGTTTAAAAATAATTTTTTCCTCGAACCAAGCTTCGAATTAAAATATTTTATCTGTTAATTTATTTTTAATTCCAAAAAATCGATTTTTTTTTGTTTAGAGTGAGCTAAATGTGTTGGGATCGTTTTGAAAATTCCCCAGACACTTATTAGAGCTGTAATATACGTGCACAACAATGTTAATTGGAAATACATACAATTAACGCGTTCACTGTCCAATCTCTCAGCGTCGTATCAAATAACACGGTGGTGTGACCCATATACGGACCACAGACAGTGAATGCGTTAACGATCGTCAAATAATACTCAATATTTAATATTTAAATGTTTAAAAATAATGTTTTCCCCCATCCAAGCTTCGAATTAAAATATTTTATCTGTTAATTTATTTTTAATTCCGAAAAATCGATTTTTTTTCGTTTAGAGTGTGTTAAATATTTCGAATAGCGATTCTAGGATCGTTTTGAAAATTCCCCAGACGCTTATTACAGCTGTAATATACGTGCACAACAATGTTAATTGGAAATACATACAATTAACGCGTTCACTGTCCAGACTCTCAGCGTCGTATCAAATAACACGGTGGTGTGACCCATATACGCATCACAGACAGTGAATGCGTTAACGATCGTCAAATGATACTCAATATTTAATATTCAAATGTTTAAAAACAATTTTTTCTCCGAACCAAGCTTCGAATTAAAATATTTTATCTGTTAATTTATTTTTAATTACGAAAAATCGACTGTTTTTGGTTTTGAGTGTGTTAAATATTTCGAATAGCGATTCTAGGATCGTTTTGAAAATTCCCCAGACGCTTATTAGAGCTGTAATATACGTGCACAACAATGTTAATTGGAAATACATACAATTAACGCGTTCACTGTCCAATCTCTCAGCGTCGTATCCAATAACACGGTGGTGTGACCCATATACGCATCACAGACAGTGAATGCGTTAACGATCGTCAAATGATACTCAATATTTAATATTCAAATGTTTAAAAATAATTTTTCCCCCGAATCAAGCTCCGAATTAAAATACTTTATCCGTTAATTTATTTTTAATTCCAAAAAAACGATTTTTTTTTGTTTAGAGTGAGCTAAATGTGTTAGGATCGTTTTGAAAATTCCCTAGACGCTTATTGGGGCTGTAATATACGTGCACAACTATTTTAATTGGAAATACATACAATTAACGCGTTCACTGTCCAATCTCTCAGCGTCGTATCCAATAACACGGTGGTATGACCCATATACGGACCACAGACAGTGAATGCGTTAACGATCGCCAAATGATACTCAATATTTAATATTTAAATGTTTAAAAATAATTTTTTCCTCGAACCAAGCTTCGAATTAAAATACTTTATCTGTTAATTTATTTTTAATTCCAAAAAATCGATTTTTTTTTGTTTAGAGTGAGCTAAATGTGTTAGGATCGTTTTGAAAATTCCCCAGACGCCTATTGGGGCTGTAATATACGTGCACAACGATGTTAATTGGAAATACATACAATTAACGCGTTCACTGTCCAAATTCTCAGCGTCGTATCCAATAACACGGTGGTATGACCCATATACGGACCACAGACAGTGAATGCGTTAACGATCGTCAAATGATACTCAATATTTAATATTCAAATGTTTAAAAACAATTTTTTCCCCGAACCAAGCTTCGAATTAAAATATTTTATCTGTTAATTTATTTTTAATTCCAAAAAATCGATTTCTTTTTGTTTACAATGAGCTAAATGTGTTAGGATCGTTTAGAAAATTCTCCAGACGCTTATTGGGGCTGTAATATACGTGCACAACGACATTGAGAGAAAATTATTGGTGTTACACCAATTACGCGGTGGGGGAAAAAAGTTTTTCCATGTTCCCCTTGATGGACACGCGAAATGATCGCAGGTTATCAAACATAATATTGGATACACGATATTGACGGACGAGAAACAACCGACGATATTAATAAACGTCGATCGATGAGCAGGAAACAGAGAAACGAACAGAAAAATGTTACACAATTCCGAGCCGAGAAGCCAAACGGGGATAAATTTCAATTTGTTATTGAAAATTAGCAACGTCTGCAAACCGGAAGTCAACGTCACAGGAAAATATCACACGAATAATCTCAATCAAATACACGGTTTTTACATTTTTATGAAATTTTAAAAATTTGTGAAAAGATGTAACAAAATGGAGAAAATGTGAGTATTGATTTAAACCTTAATAACATACGTCGATATAAGTATTTAAAAATTTATGTAATCCCCCATTGGTGTATTAGTTTTAGGTAGTGGGAATCGTTTATGAAACGCTAGTAGATGTAAATTATAATACATGGTTATAATAGATCAAAATGGGCCTTTGCTTTGGAGATATTTTGCTTGCAAATTTTGTATGCATCTAGTAATTGAATTATTTAATTATTTTGCATTTGTTCCTATAAATATTGTAGTTTGGAATATAGTTTTCGAATAATACTTGAAGTTATAGACTTATTTCAATATAATAAATCACGAAGTGAACCACTTACGACGTCATATCAATTGTCAGACATATTGAAATCTTTTCAGATTCTTAAAACTATTATTTAGTCAGTTTCAGACATTTAATTCACGATCTTTGTATTATTTTGCATTTGTTCCTATAAATATTGTATTTTAAAACATATTTTTCGAATAATATTTGCTCCTACAATCTTATTTTGATATAATAAATCATGAGGTGGACCATTTACGTCATATGACTTGTCAGCCATATTGGAATCTTTCTAGCTCCTTAAAACTAACGTTTAATGAGTTTCAGAACATTTAATTCACGATCTTTGTATTACTTTGCATTTGTTCCTATAAATATTGTATTTTAAAACATAATTTTCGAGTAATACTTGCCCCTATAGTCTTATTTCAATATAATAAATCACGAATCGAGCCATTTACGTGATTTCAGTTGTCGACAATTTTGGAATCTTTTTAGATTCTTAAAACTATTATTTATTCAGTTTCAGAACATTTAATTCACGATCTTTCTATTATTTTGTATTTGTTCCTATAAATACAGTAGTTTTGAACATAATTTTCGAGTAATATTTACTCCTATAGTCTTATTTCAATATAATAAATCACGAATCGAGCCATTTACGTGATTTCAGTAGTCGACAATTTATGAATCTTTTTAGATTCTTAAAACTATTATTTATTCAGTTTCAGAATATTTAATTCAAAATCTTTGTATTATTTTGCGTTTGTTCCTATAACTATAGTATTTTAAAACATACTTTTCGAATAATATTTCCTCCTACAGTCTTATTTCAATATAATAAATCACGAGTTGGACCATTTACGTCATATGACTTGTCAGCCATATTGGAATCTTTCTAGCTCCTTAAAACTAACATTTAGTCAGTTTCAGAGCATTTAATTCACGATCTTTGTATTATTTTACGTTTGTTCCTATAAATATTGTATTTTAAAACATAATTTTCGAGTAATACTTGCCTCTATAGTCTTATTTTAATATAATAAATCACGAGTCGAGCCATTTACGCGATATAACTTGTCAGCCATGTTGGAATCTTTCTAGCTTCTTAAAACTATTCTTCTATTATTTTTTAAATGCTGCAAAGAAAAGTTGATTTCCATTTAAAAATCAACATTAAGTAGAATAATTGGGATTGAAAGTCCATTTAATAATCACAAACGATTATTCTTTCTATTATTTACACGATTTTTCTTCATTTTTTAAAAACTCGTACAAAGATAGGACAAAATCTGAGTAATAATATATGTCAATAAAATTATTCGAAAATTTATATAATCCTCCATCATTTTTTAAATTCTTCAATGGAAAGTTGATTTCTAATTTACCAACTTGATAAAAATCAACATTAAGTAAAATAATTCCACTCAAGTGTTAAATTTGTTATTTTACTTCCCTACGTTTTATTAATTTAATAAACAAACTATCTGTTTTTAGAATTTGTTACGTATAACTCTTAAGTGAACAATTGTTTACTACATATCAAAGTAATTATTCGAAAATTTATGTAATCCTCTATTTTTTAAATGCTTCAATGGAAAATTGATTTCCAATTTACCAACTTGTTAAAAATCAACATTAAGTAAAATAATTCCACTCAAGTGTTAAATTTGTTATTTTACTTCCCTACGTTTCATTAATTTAATAAACAAACTATCTGTTTTTAGAATTTGTTACGTATAACTCTTAAGGGAACAATTGTTTACTATATGTGAAAGTAATTATTCGAAAATTGATGTAATCCTCTATTTTTTAAATTCTTCAATGGAAAATTGATTTCCAATTTACCAACTTGTTAAAAATCAACATTAAGTAAAATAATTCCACTCAAGTGTTAAATTTGTTATTTTACTTCCCTACGTTTTATTAATTTGATAAACAAACTATCTGTTTTTAGAATTTGTTACGTATAACTCTTAAGTGAACAATTGTTTACTATATGTGAAAGTAGTTATTCGAAAATTTATGTAATCCTCTATTTTTTAAATTCTTCAATGGAAAATTGATTTCCAATTTACCAACTTGTTAAAAATCAATATTGAGTGGAATAATTCAGTTGAGAGTCCTAAAGGTTAAACGGAACCGTGATTTTCCCTTTATCTTCTCGATCCTGCTTAAAGAACGAAATATCCTCGTCACCGACGAAAACGACGAGTCTCCCCGATAAAAGTACGAACGATTCGAATCAGGGTCGGTTCGTTAACGAAACGCCAAACACGCCCGGGCGTAATTTCACTTTAATCCCTCAAACTCGATCGCTGATGAATACTAAACACACTCAATTAAAACTCCAGGTCACCCCGGGTGAACTTTCGAAATTGACTGAAAGTGACTCACCTTCGGTGTCGTCGGCGGCCGTGTCTCCGGAACTAAAGAGGTCATCTGAAACAGAAGTTTATCAGCGTCAGCCTCGCCGTAGCTACGCCGGAAGGTGCTCGACGCAAATCAATTAACCGTTATTTTCCACCCTCCTTAACGCGCTTCATTAGATTGCATAACGAGACGATCGCGCGAACAAACAACGCAATTAAACGGACGCGAACATTCCGCTACTGGCGAATCAAAGTAAATCGTTCGTCGAGAATCTTCGCGAGCGTTTACAGAATTACAAGTTTCCCAATCCCAGTATGTGATAATAATTCCGAAGAAATGTACGATTTTTCGTCAATTTTTTAGAATTTTTTGCGAACGTGGAAAAAAATGGAGAAAATTTGAGTATCGATGTAGTTATGTTCATGTATTTATTTGAAAATTTATGTAATCCTCCATTGGGTTATTATTTTTATATTTGTTCCTATAAATATAGTATTTTGAAACATACTTTTCCAATAATATTTGCTCCTACAGGCTTATTTTAATATAATAAATCACGAGTTGAACCATATACGCGATAAGAGTTGTCAGCCATATTGGAATCTTTCTAGTTTCTTCAAAGTAACGTTTAATGAGTTTCAGAACATTTAATTCACGATCTTTGTATTATTTTGCATTTGTTCCTATAAATATTGTATTTTAAAACATACTTTTCCAATAATATTTGCTCCTACAGGCTTATTTTAATATAATAAATCACGAGTTGGACCATTTACGCGATACGAGTTGTCAGCCATATTGGAATCTTTCTAGTTTCTTCAAAGTAACGTTTAATGAGTTTCAGAACATTTAATTCACGATCTTTGTATTATTTTGCATTTGTTCCTATAAATATTGTATTTTAAAACATAATTTTCGAATAATATTTGCTCCTACAGTCTTATTTCATTATAATAAATCACGAGTTGGGCCATTTACGTGATATGACTTGTCAGCCATATTGGAATCTTTCTAGCCCCTTAAAAGTAACATTTAATCAGTTTCAGAGCATTTAATTCAACCTTTTTCCATTGTTTTACGTTTGTTCCTGCAACTATAGTGTTTTAAAACATACTTTTCGAATAATAATTGCTCCTATAGTCTTATTTCGATATAATAAATCACGAGGTGAACCATTTACGTCATATGAGTTGTCAGCCATATTGGAATCTTTCTAGCCCCTTAAAACTAACATTTAATCAGTTTCAGAACATTTAAATCACGATCTTTGTATTATTTTACATTTGTTCCTATCAATAAAGTAGTTTTAAGCATAGTTTTCGAATAATACTTGCCCCTATAGTCTCATTTTAATATAATAAATCACGAGTCGAGCCATTTACACGATATCAGTTGTCAGCCATCTTGGAATCGTTCCAATTCCTAAAAACTATTCCTCTATTATTTTTTAAATGCTCCAAAGGAAAGTTGATTTCCATTTAAAAATGAACATTAAGTAGAATAATTGAGATTGAGTGTCCACTTAATAATCACAAACAAATACTAGATTTTTCATAAATTTTTTACAATTCGTTCAAACATGGAACAAAATGGAGGAATCCTGAGTATTAATATATGTCAATTTAGTTATTTGAAAATTTATATAATCCTTCATTGGGTTATTATTTTTAGGTAGCTTTGCGTGCACCTTGTATTTGAATTATTTAATTATTTTACATTTGTTCCTATGAATGAAGTAGTTTTGAACACAGTTGTTGGATAATACTTGCTTCTATAGAGTTATTTCAATGTAATAAGTCACGAAGTGAACCATTTATGAGTTTTCAGCCATATTGGAATCTTTCTAGATTCTTAAAACTAACATTTAGTCAGTTTCAGAGCATTTAATTTAAGATCTTTGTATTATTTTACGTCTGTTCCTATAAATAAAGTAGTTTTAATCATAGTTTTTGTATTATACCTGTTGCTATAGCCTTATTTCAATATAATAAATTACGAGTCGACCTGTTTACGCGATATGAAGTGTCAGCCATGTTGGAATCTTTCTAACTCCTTAAAACTATTCTTCAGTGAGTTTCTGAGCATTTAATTCAACCTTTTTCTATTGTTTTACAACCTTTTTTTATTGTTTTACATTTGTTCCTATAAATAAAGTAGCTTTAAACATAGTCTTCGAATAATACTTGCTTCTACAGTCTTATTTCAATATAATAAATCACGAGATGAAGCATTTACGTCATATGACTTGTCAGCCATATTGGAATCTTTCTAGCTCCTTAAAAACTAACATTTAGTCAATTTCAGAGCATTTAATTCACGATCTTTGCATTATTTTACGTTTGTTCCTATAAATATTGTATTTTAAAACATATTTTCCGAATAATATTTGCTCCTACAGTCTTATTTCATTATAATAAATCGCGAGTTGGACCATTTACGCGATATGAAATGTCAGCCATATTGGAATCTTTTTAGTTCCTCAAAACTATTCTTCAGTGAGTTTCAGAGCATTTAATTCAACCTTTTTCTATTGTTTTACGTTTGTTCCTATAAATAAAGTAGTTTTAAGCATAGTTTTCGAATAATACTTGCCCCTAGAGTCTTATTTTAATATAATAAATCACGAGTCGAGCCATTTACGCGATATGAGTTGTCAGCCATCTTAGAATCTTTCTAGCTCCTTAAAACTATTCTTTTATTATTTCTTAAATGCTCGAAAGAAAAATTGATTTCCATTTAAAAATCAACATTAAGTAAAATAACTATGAGAATAATAATTTATATTATAATAATAATAATCGAGAGTCCACTTAATAATCCAAAACAAATACACGATTTTTCTTCAATTTTTAAACATGGAACAAAATGGAGAAAACCTGAGTATTAATATACATCAATGTAATCATTTAAAAATTTATATAATCCTCCATTGGTACATTATTTTTAAAATGCTCCAAAAGAAAATTTGATTTCCATTTAAAAATCACCGTTAAGTAGAATAATAGGGATTGGCAGTCCACTTGATAATCACAGCGAATCTTTGCGAGCGTTTTCAGAATTACAAATTTCGATCCCGGAAACCGTTAATAACGCGTGACTGTCCTGGTTAAAGTTTCGTTCAGTTTGGAAACCTTGATTTATTAAAACAATCGTCCCACGAGGTCCGTGGGTATCGAAACTGGGCAAATAAATTTTCGTGCGTGGGATGAATGTGTAGGTGGGATTGAGAGATTTCTAAGTTTTTTAGGAAATGTTCTATGGTTCGATTTTAGGTGACACATTTTTCTATCATTATTAGAATGCGAAATAAAGTGAAACTAAAACAAAATTAAAATTCATACAGTGAAATAAAGTGAAACTAAAACAAAATTAAAATTCATACAGTGAAATAAAGTGAGGTAACTAAAAATAAAACAGAAATGAAATTGAAACAGACTGAAACTAAAGAAAAAAGTAAAATTCACAGGATGATATAAAATAAACAATACAAAAGTCATTAAAATTCAAATAAAGTAAAACTGAAAGAAAAATGAAGAAGAAATTAAATTAATATAAACTGAAATTAAAATAAAAAGTAAAATTCATAGGATCATATAAAATAAACGAAAATACGAAAGAAATTAAATTTACGTAAACTGAAACAAAAAGAAAACTGAAATTCACACAATGAAATAATATAAACTAAAATTAAAAAGAAATTACATTAAAACAAAGTGAAACCAAAAAAAAAAAACTAAAATTCATATAACGAAATAAAATAAATTAAAATAAAAGAGTAATTGGATTAAAACAAACTAAAATAAAAATTCATAAACTGAAATTAAATAAAAATAAACTAAATTTTAAATTAGAAAGGGGTGGATGATATTTTTTACAGTATCATTAGTGTAAATTAAAATAAAAGTTTACCAAATTATAGAATGTACAATAAATAATGAATAGAATTTATTTTAAATAAAATAATAATGTAAATTAAATAAAATAAACAAAAACTAAAATTCCTACAATAATAAAGAAAAAAAAATAAATTAAATATTACTATACTCAGTCTACATCTACAAAACACACTTTCCCTGCAATTTACACTCACAAATAAAATAAACTTCCTCACAAATTAAAATTCAAGATCCCAACCAGGACATCCACCAAATTAATTATTTCCCCAGAGGACGAAAAAAAAATCCTAAAATCCCCGTAAGTTACAACTAAAGAGTCCCCACGAAACACGAACACGCCATTTTGCGTTGTTTTTAGCAGACCCCGGCCTCAGAGTACGAATAAACTCGAGGAACATAAAGTTTCCAAGAATGACAGTTGTTTATACTTAACTAGAAACGTTACTTTTTTTTTCTACGTTTCGCTCGCGGAATAAACCGTGGCCATATTACCCTTTCGAGATGAATAACCCCGACTGGAAGTGACTAAAACGCGCAATACTCGCCGAGACATCCTAATATTTCAAGACGCCTAGAAGACTACGGGGCGACTTTACGAGTCGACTCGGGCGCCATACTTTATCTTCGAGCCTTAGATTGCAAACATTTTCGCGCATTATGTGCGCGTACGCGCGGATATATTACAGATTACGAGTTTACCCGTGCCCGGCTGGCTCGATGTATCAGCCATCGGTGGACATTTATTATGCAAATACCCGAATGGATTACCGAACCGGCTAATATGGGAAGTAAATTCAGGCGTAACATCGACGCTGGATCCTAAACAAACGCGAAGTTATCCGGAGGAGACCACGGGGATACTCAGACGGGGAATCCCACGATAGTGGAACTCGCGTTTCAGACGATACTGTGTACCAGTTACAATATGTAGTATCAGAAAACCATAGTAGGTTTCCCCAAAATGGGACCCCGTTTTATATTTTATATTTGTTCCTATGAATGGAGTAGTTTTGGACACTGTTTTTGGATAATACTTGCTCCTATAGAGTTATTTCGATGTAATAAGTTACGAGGTGGACCATTTATGAGTTGTCGGACATATTGGAATCTTTCTAGATTCTTAAAACTAACATTTAGTGAGTTTCAAGGCATTTAATTCAAGATATTTGTATTATTTTACGTTTGTTCCTATAAATAAAGTAGTTTTAAACATAGTTTTCCTATTATACTTGTTGCTATAGCCTTATTTCACTATAATAAATCACGAGGTGAAGCATTTACGTCATATGACTTCTCAGCCATATTGGAATCTTTCTTTAAGTTTTGTAGGTACATAGAAATTGAATTATTCTATTATTTTACTGATTTACATTTGTTCCTATGAATGGAGTAGTTTTTAACATAGTTTTTGGATAATACTTGCTTCTATAGAGTTATTTCAATGTAATAAGTCACGAGGTGGACCATTTATGAGTTGTCAGACATATTGGAATCTTTCTAGATTCTTAAAACTAACGTTTAGTTAGTTTTAGAGCGTTTAATTCAAGATATTTGTATTATTTTACGTTTGTTCCTATAAATATAGTGTTTTAAAACATACTTTTCGAATGATATTTGCTCCGGCAGTGTTATTTTAATATAATAAATCAAGAGGTGAAGCATTTACGTCACATGACTTGACAGCCATATTGGAATCTTTCTTTAAGTTTTGTAGGTACATAGAAATTGAATTATACTATTATTTTACTGTTTTATATTTGTTCCTATGAATGGAGTAGATTTGGACACAGTTTTTGGATAATACTTGCTTCTATAGAGTTATTTCAATGTAATAAGTCACGAGGTGGACCATTTATGAGTTGTCGGACATATTGGAATCTTTCTAGATTCTTAAAACTAACATTTAGTGAGTTTCAGAGCATTTAATTCAAGATATTTGTATTATTTTACGTTTGTTCCTATAAATATAGTATTTTAAAACATAATTCTCATATTATACTTGTTCTTATAGCCTTATTTCAATGTAATAAATCACGAGTCGACCTGTTTACGCGATATGAGGTGTCAGCCATATTGAAATCTTTTTAGTTCCTTAAAACTATTATTTACTCAGTTTCAGAACATTTAATTCACGATCTTTCTATTATTTTGGATTTGTTCCCATAAATATAGTATTTTAAAACATACTTTTCGAATAATATTTGCTCCCATAGTATTATTTCAATATAATAAATCACGAGGTGAAGCATTTACGTCATACGACTTGTCAGCCATCTTGGGATCGTTCCAATTCCTTAAAACTATTCTTCTATTATTTTTTAAATGCTCCAAAGGAAAGTTAATATTCATTTAAAAATCAACATTAAGTAGAATAATTGAGATTGAGAGCCCATTTAATAATCACAAACCAATACACGATTTTTCGTAAATTTTTTAGAATTCATGCAAAGGGGAAACAAAATGGAGAAACCTTGAGTATTAATATATGTCAATGTAGTTATTTAGAAATTTATGTAATCCTCCATTGGGTTATTATTTTTAGGTAGTTTTGTATGCGCCTAGTAATTGAATTATTTAATTATTTTATATTTGTTCCTACAAATATCGTAGTTTCAAACATAGTTATCGAATAATACTCGTTGCTATAGCCTTATTTCAGTATAATAAATCACGAAGTGAATCATACTGGAATCATTCCGTCTTGTCAGCCGTATTGGAATCACTCTAGCTCTTTAAAACTAACATTTAATCAGTTTCAGGTCATTTAATTCAACCTTTTTCTATTGTTTTACGTTTGTTCCCATAACTATAGTATTTTAAAACACAGTTTTCGAATAATACTTCCTTCTACAGTCTTATTTTAATATAATAAATCACGAGTCGAGCCATTTACGACGTCATATCAATTGTCAGCCATATTGGAATCTTTTCAGATTCTTAAAACTATTATTTAGTCAGTTTCAGAACATTTAATTCAAGATATTTGTATTATTTTACGTTTGTTCCTATAAATATAGTATTTTAAAACACACTTTTCGAATAATATTTCCTTCTACAGTCTAATTTCAATATAATAAATCACGAGGTGAACCATTTACGTCACATGACTTGTCAGCCATATTAGAATTTAATTTAAGATCTTTTTATTAACTTTTCCATCATTCAAGGAAATTCTTCAAAACAATAAACAAACCACTAAAATATAAAAGTCAAAAGCCTTGCATTTATGAGATCAATTTCAAAAAATTTATTTTACTTTCAATTAAAAGGGATAATTTATTAATATTTACGTGTTCAAGGGGCCAATACATTCCCACCTGCAAGTATTAAAGAAACTTAATACGTTTCCACAATGGAGATATAATTTATTAAATAAAATCCAGATAATTCCAGATATAATAAAGTGGAGGATCCGAACGTTAATCCAGTATATTCTCGTTAATCTTTTATCGTAATCGGTGCGATCGGTAGTTGGACGTAGACGTTATTATAAGATTACCGGGATACCTTCTTTCGTACACTTCAGTGACCAATAACTTCATAATTGGGTCGTTAGACGGACGTTTTATCGATCGGGGGATTCAATTTAATTCGAAAACGTGCCCCAGGGTACGGCACGTGTCCGAGAAACGTCACCAAACAGACAAGAAACTCCTGTTATTTGGCCACAATTCATTTTCCTCGAGCCAACACAAAGTATACTCCCACTTGAGTGCAATTTTTTAAGAAAAACTCGAAACCACTGTGTAAAATTTTCACTTCTTTCGGGAGGGAAATTTAATATCTCTTCTTTACGAAATACCGAACTGGGTTGCGTAACTCGAACACGCAGAAGCCTCGAAATTTAGCGAAACGGCGGGCAAACACGAAGGTACGATATTTGTACAACATAAAGAAACCCAGTCGAGTTTTTAGCATCTAAAAACGCAAATTTAAGAAAAAAGCAAACACAATACGGAGCGCTGTAAGGCATCGATATCGCGTGTTCGAACGTTTCCTTGTATATTCAACGAATGGAAAGTTATTTCAAACGGTTTCGAGTTGCCAGCTTCGTATTTTTGCCCCGTTCGACTCGGTTCTTTTTCCAAGAACGTGAAAGGTTTCGGAGTCAGGAATTTCGAAAATCGCCGGATCGAACGAAGCGAATGGTAACAGCGATGATTAGGGCGAAGAGCAGCTACGTGTTCGCAAATATTAATAGCAAATACGTGGAAGATTCTGACAAGGGCACACTGAAGTATTGGAAATCGCTTTTGAAACGCTACTAGGTGTAAATTATTATACATGGTAATAATGTAAGTTATAATACATCAAAATGGACCTTCGTTTTCGAGATATTTTAATTTCAAGGTTTGTACAAGCCTAGTAATTGAATTATTTAATTATTTTACATTTGTAATTGAATTATTTAATTATTTTGCATTTGTTCCTATAAATATGGTAGTTTTTAACATAATTTTCGAGTAATACTTACTTCTATAGTCTTATTTCAATATAATAAATCACGAGGTGAACCTTTTACGTCATATGAGTTGTCAGCCATATTGGAATCTTTCTAGTTTCTTTAAACTGAAGTTTAGTGAGTTTCAGAGCATTTAATTCAAGATTTCTCTATTATTTTACTTTTGTTCCTACAAATACAGTAGTTTTGAACATAATTTTCGAATGATACTTGCTCCTGTAGTCTTATTTTAATATAATAAATCACGAGGTGAACCTTTAACGCGATATGAGTTGTCAGCCATATTGAAATCTTTCTAGTTTCTTTAAACTAAAGTTTAGTGAGTTTCAGAGCATTTAATTCAAGATTTCTCTATTATTTTACTTTTGTTCCTACAAATACAGTAGTTTTGAACATAATTTTCGAGTAATACTTGCTTCAATAGTCTTATTTCAATATAATAAATCACGAGGTGAACCTTTTACGCGATATGAGGTGTCAGCCATATTGGAATCTTTCTAGTACCTCTGAACTAACTTTTAATTAGTTTCAGAGCATTTAATTCAAGATCTTTTGATTACTTTACCTTTGTTCCTATAAATAAAGTATTTTAAAACACATTTTCCGAATAATATTTGCCCCTATAGTCTTATTTGAATATAATAAATCACGAGGTGAACCCCTTACACCATATGAGTTGTCAGCCATATTGGAATCTTTCTAGTTCCTTAAAACTATTATTTACTCAGTTTCAGAGCATTCAATTCAAGATCTTTCTATCATTTGTCGTATAAATAACATAATTTTGGACCTACTTTCCCCATAATAAGCAACTATAGTTTTCTTTCAACATAATAAGTTAAAAGCACACCCATTTACCCAATGTAAGTAAGTCGTTAGCCACTTTCTGCTTTGGATCTAGTTTTCCCTCGAAACGTACTACCAAAATTTTGTTGCAACGCATTAACATAGAAATGTAACGTTTACGTTTGCAGACAAAGATAATTCGGCTGATTTATCGGTACGAGTACACCGAATGTACATTTTGCACTCGAATATTCACGCTGAAATTGAACATTATCCCCTCGACGTGGAGAACTATATGAATTAAATAAATAAATTCCACGGCGAACAAATATATTAAGTAATATATGAATTAAATAAACGAACGTTTCGTTAACGATATCCGAGTGTTAATGCTCGTAATCCACGCTCGTTATCGTTTCGACTCGTTTTGCAACATCTTTCGCCATCGATCGTCGATTATTATCGCGCAATGGCGACAAATACGTTCGACAGAATATCCAACTTTCGAGCTCGCCCCTTCGAAGCATTTCAGCTTTTCGATGGTGGCTGTAAAACACGAGGGATACGAAGTTTTCTCGTTCGAGCAAAAGAATAGAACGGGGGACATAAATGTTTTCGACCCTCGCCACTCCGCGACGGAAAGTCGAGAATCGTATCGGCGGGAAAGGCTCGCGTCAGGAAAATCGGGTAAATCGAAGGGGATCCCTCGATTCACCAGCACCCTTAGGAATTTCTTAGGCTCGTTTCTGTACATAAGCACTCCTCTCACGTCGCGAATCCAATCACTCTTTGCCTCGATGATACTGGGAAACATCGTAATGTCGCGACGCGCCAGAACTGCTTGCTTCGCAGGCTTTTCAGAACACTTTCGAGCCGTTTTCTACACGCAGAATCCCCCACACAAAGACGATTATCAAAGTGCAAGAGAAATTCTTCGAAATAAATCACTAAAATGTATGGGGTTGTGAGGAGAATAATGGAAAGGAAACTAAATG
This sequence comes from Colletes latitarsis, assembly GCF_051014445.1. Taxonomy (NCBI): domain Eukaryota; kingdom Metazoa; phylum Arthropoda; class Insecta; order Hymenoptera; family Colletidae; genus Colletes; species Colletes latitarsis. Next base: position 19,691,698 of record NC_135145.1, read on the forward strand.
ATCTGAAAGTTACTAAAAGTTAGTTTGTAGAGAAAGATTCCAAGATGGCTGATAACTTGTATCGCGTAAATGGCCCAATTCGTGATTTATTATAACGAAATAAGACTGTAGGAGCAAGTATAATATGAAAACTGTGTTCAATCTACTTTATTTATAGGAACAAATGTAAAACAATAGAAAAAAGTTGAATTAAATGCTCTAAAACTCACTGAAGAATAGTTTTAAGGAACTAGAAAGATTCCAATATGGCTGACACCTCATATCGCGTACATGGCTCGACTCGTGATTTATTATATTGAAATAAAACTATTGCAACAAGTATTATACGAAAAGTATGTTCAAAATTACTTTATTTATAGGAACAAATGTAAAACAATACAAAAGGGTTGAATTAAATGCTCTGAAACTCAATGAAGAATAGTTTTAAGGAACAGGAAAGATTCCAATATGGCTGACACCTCATATCGCGTAAAAGGCTCGACTCGTGATTTATTATACTAAAATTAGACTATAGAAGCAAGTATTATTCGAAAACTATGTTCAAATCTACTTTATTTATAGGAACAAATGTAAAACAATACAAAAAGGTTGAATTAAATGCTCTGAAACTCAATGAAGAATAGTTTTAAGGAACTGGAAAGATTCCAATATGGCTGACACCTCATATCGCGTACATGGCTCGCCTAGTGATTTATTATATTGAAATAAAACTATTGCAACAAGTATTATACGAAAAGTATGTTCAAAATTACTTTATTTATAGGAACAAATGTAAAACAATAGAAAAAAGTTGAATTAAATGCTCTAAAACTCACTGAGGAATAGTTTTAAAAAACCAGAAAGATTCGAAGATGGCTAACACCTCATATCGCGTAAAAGGCTCGACTCGTGATTTATTACATTAAAATTAGACTATAGAGGCAAGTATTATTCGAAAACTATGTTCAAATCTACTTTATTTATAGGAACGAATGTAAAACAATAGAAAAAGGTTGAATTAAATGCTCTGAAACTCACATAAGAATAGTTTTAAGAAACCAGAAAGATTACAAGATGGCTAACACCTTATATCGCGTAAAAGGCTCGACTCGTGATTTATTATATTAACATTAGACTATAGAGACAAGTATTATTCGAAAACTATGTTCAAATCTACTTTATTTATAGGAACAAATGTAAAACAATAGAAAAAGGTTGAATTAAATGCTCTGAAACTCAATGAAGAATAGTTTTAAGGAACTAGAAAGATTCCAATATGGCTGACACCTCATATCGTGTAAAAGGTTCACCTCGTGATTTATTATATTAAAATAAGACTACAGGAGCAAATATTACACGAAAATTATGTTCAAAACTACCATATTTACAGAAACAAACGTAAAATAATACAAAGATACTGAATTAAATGCTCTGAAACTGACTAAACGTTAGTTTGAAGAAACTAGAAAGATTCCAATATGGCTGACAAGTCGAATCGCGTAAATTGGTCATCTCGTGATTTATTATATTGAAATAAGACTGTAGGAGCAAATATTACTCGAAAATTATGTTCAAAACTACTGCATTTATGGGAACAAATACAAAATAATAGAAAGATCGTGAATTAAATGCTCTGAAACTGACTAAACGTTAGTTTGAAGAAACTAGAAAGATTCCAATATAGCTGACAAGTCGAATCGCGTAAATGGTTCATCTCGTGATTTATTATATTGAAATAAGACTGTAGGAGCAAATATTATTCAAAAGGTATGTTTCAAAATACTATATTTATAGGAACAAACGTAAAATAATACAAAGATCTTGAATTAAATGCTCTGAAACTCATTAAAAGTTAGTTTGAAGTAACTAGAAAGATTCTAATATGGCTAACAATCGTAATGGGTAAATGATTCACCTCGTGATTTATTATAATGAAATAAGACTGTAGACGCAAATATTATTCAAAAGGTATGTTTCAAAATACTATATTTATAGGAACAAACGTAAAATAATACAAAGATCTTGAATTAAATGCCCTGAAACTCACTAAACGTTAGTTTGAAGTAACTAGAAAGATTCTAATATGGCTAACAATCGTAATGGGTAAATGATTCACCTCGTGATTTATTATAATGAAATAAGACTGTAGACGCAAATATTATTCAAAAGGTATGTTTTAAAATACTATATTTATAGGAACAAACGTAAAATAATACAAAGATCTTGAATTAAATGCTCTGAAACTCATTAAAAGTTAGTTTGAAGAAACTAGAAAGATTCCAATATGGCTGACAAGTCGAATCGCGTAAATGGTTCATCTCGTGATTTATTATAACGAAATAAGACTGTAGGAGCAAGTATAATATGAAAACTATGTTTAAAAATACTTCATTTATAGGAACAAATGCAAAATAATAGAAAGATCGTGAATTAAATGTTCTGAAACTGAGTAAATAATAGTTTTATGGAGCTAGAAAGATTTCAATATGGCTGACCACTCATGTGTCGCAAAGGGTTCACCTCGTGATTTATTATATTAAAATAATACTACAGAAGCAAGTATTACTCGAAAATTATGTTGAAAACTACTTTATTTATAGGAACAAATGTAAAACAATACAAAAAGGTTGAATTAAATGCTCTGAAACTCACTAAACTTTAGTTTAAAGAAACTAGAAAGATTCCAATGTGGCTGACACCTCATATCGCGTAAAAGGTTCACCTCGTGATTTATTATATTAAAATAAAACTACAGAAGCAAGTATTACTCGAAAATTATGTTCAAAATTACTTTATTTATAGGAACAAATGTAAAATAACAGTAAGATCCAGAATTAAATATTCTGCAACTAACTAAATAATAGTTTAAAGAAACCAGACAAATTCCAAGATGGCTGACAACTCTCACTCCTCACAAATGGAACAACTGACGACTTATTATCTAAAAACAGAACTACAGTAGCAAATATCAACGACGATGATTACTAAACAATAAAAAATATTCTAAAACTGCCCAAAGAATAGTTTCCATGACAACCACGTCCGAGGAGAGGTTCCCAAGTACATATTAAGGAGAAAGCAGCGAAGCTGGTGGCTCGTAAACACCCGTACATAAATGAAGTAAATCGCGGGAAAAGATTAATGCTCGCCGCGGTGCTTTTAAAGAACAAACGTGCCGGAATAACGCCAGGCGTAGACGAAAGTGAACTCGACGCGTTCTGGTACCGATAGAAGAAAAATGGCGCTGCGTAAACTCGAGCCAAGAACTAGAAATAAAATAAAGCACGATAGCGGGAATCGGATAGTTCGTGGGCGCGGAGAATTTAATAAAACGCGCTGCCGACACGAACGCTCGTTACACTTTTAAATTCAACCAGGATAATGATCTAAGACATAAATCACGAGTGGTTCAGGAATATTTATGCCAGCGTTTGAAGTCGTTTCCACTGATTTTTTCCCCCTCCCCCGAAGATCTACGGTGGCAAAATATTAAAACGATCCCGTTTCACCGACTCGTTCCGAAGCAATTAATTCGTCGGATCGATGGTGCATCAACGACAGTGTGTATTTTGTTAAATGGGAGCGTTTTCGACGATCTGACTATGCATCGATTAGCGTCGAAGTTAGTTTCGAACGTGGAGCAGCCGGAAATGAAACCGAAGCAATAGGCTAATATAAACTGAAACTAAAGCTGTTGCAAAGTCGATCCAACGCTGTCCAGGTTTCCGTGCGACGCAAGGGGTATTAATATCTTGTAATGGCGACGGGGACACGAGAACGTTTGTTGAATTCTGGTAAATACGATGGAAATTACCCCGCCGTTTTGGCTCGTACTCCGCGGAACCGATTAATAACCGTGGGCGAAAAATATTCGCGGAATAACCGATACGCTGGTTAAAAATTGTTTATCGAAATACGTTACAATTCGGCGGTTCGTTTAAAACGCAAAGTCGTTTTAATGGGAATCCGATTCCGATGCATTTGTCGGTTTCGTAGTCGTTTTATTATTTCGTTCGCGTCGCGATATTTTGCGATTGGTTCGAACTAATGAAGAGGCTATGTGAGTTTATTAAAAAAAATGTGATGGAGTAAGACTTGGTATTATCGAATGTTTGAGATCGAAGAATAATGTGGAAGTGTGTAATTTGAATTGTGGTGGAATAGATTCTTGGTGTGAAGAAAGAATGACGAGAATTTTCTTTAGAAATGAAAGGGATTTGTTGTTTTAGAATGTTTTGTGCTGCAATTTGGGAGATGTGGTATCTTAAATGGGAATTACATTTTGCTTTTTTATTTTTCGATGTTGTGAGTACGATGAATTCAACAAACATGATGAGAATTTTCTTTAGAAATGAAAGGGATTTGTTGTTTTAGAATGTTTTGTGCTGCAATTTGGGAGATGTGGTATCTTAAATGGTAATTACATTTTGCTTTTTTATTTTTCGATGTTGCGAGTACGATGAATTCAACAAACATGATGAGAATTTTCTTTAGAAATGAAAGGGATTTGTTGTTTTAGAATGTTTTGTCTGGCAACTTGAGAGGTGTATCTTAAATAGTAAGTATAGTTTGCAAGATCTGTATTTTACGTTTGTTCCTATAAATAAAGTATTTTAAAATATATATTCCGAATAATATTTGCTCTTACAGTCTTATTTTATTATAATAAATCACGAGTCGAGCCATTTACGACGTTATATCAATTGTCAGCCATATTGGAATCTTTTCAGATTCTTAAAACTATTATTTAGTTAGTTTTAGAACATTTAATTCAAGATCTTTGCATTATTTTACGTTTGTTCCTATAAATAAAGTATTTTAAAACATATTTTTCGAATAATATTTGCTTCTACAGTCTTATTTCAATATAATAAATCACGAGGTGAATCATTTACGCGATACGACTTGTCAGCCATATTGGAATCTTTCTAGTTTCTACAAACTAACTTTTAATGAGTTTCAGAGCATTTATTTCACGATCTTTGCATTATTTTACGTTTGTTCCTGTAAATATTGTATTTTAAGACATATTTTCCGAATAAGATTTGCTCCTACAGTCTTATTTTATTATAATAAATCACGAGTCGAGCCATTTACGACGTTATATCAATTGTCAGCCATATTGGAATCTTTTCAGATTCTTAAAACTATTATTTAGTTAGTTTTAGAACATTTAATTCAAGATCTTTGTATTATTTTACGTTTGTTCCTATAAATATAGCATTTTAAAACATATTTTCCGAATAATATTTGCTTCTACAGTCTTATTTCAATATAATAAATCACGAGGTGAATCTTTTACGCAATATGAGTTGTCAGCCATATTGGAATCTTTCTAGTTTCTTCAAACTAACTTTTAATGAATTTCAGAGCATTTAATTCACGATCTTTGTATTATTTTACGTTTGTTCCTATAAATAAAGTATTTTAAAATATATTTTTTGAATATTAATTGCGTCTACAGTCTTATTTTATTATAATAAATCACGAGTTGGACCATTTACAACGTTATATCAATTGTCAGCCATATTGGAATCTTTTCAGATTCTTAAAACTATTATTTAGTTAGTTTCAGAGCATTTAATTCAAGATCTTTTGATTACTTTACATTTGTTCCTATAAATAAAGTATTTTAAAACATATTTTTCGAATAATATTTGCTTCTACAGTCTTATTTCAATATAATAAATCACGAGGTGAATCATTTACGCGATACGACTTGTCAGCCATATTGGAATCTTTCTAGTTTCTACAAACTAACTTTTAATGAGTTTCAGAGCATTTATTTCACGATCTTTGCATTATTTTACGTTTGTTCCTGTAAATATTGTATTTTAAGACATATTTTTTGAATATTAATTGCGTCTACAGTCTTATTTTATTATAATAAATCACGAGTTGGACCATTTACAACGTTATATCAATTGTCAGCCATATTGGAATCTTTTCAGATTCTTAAAACTATTATTTAGTTAGTTTTAGAACATTTAATTCAAGATCTTTGCATTATTTTACGTTTGTTCCTATAAATATAGCATTTTAAAACATATTTTCCGAATAATATTTGCTTCTACAGTCTTATTTCAATATAATAAATCACGAGGTGAATCATTTACGCGACACGACTTGTCAGCCATATTGGAATCTTTCTAGTTTCTTCAAACTAACGTTTAATGAGTTTCAGAGCATTTATTTCACGATCTTTGCATTATTTTACGTTTGCTCCTATAACTACAATGTTTTAAAACATACTTCTTGAATATTATTTGCTCCTACAGTCTTAATTCATTATAATAAATCACGAGTTGGACCATTTACGTCATATGACTTGTGAGCCATATTGGAATCTCTCTAATTCTTTAAAACTATTCTTTAGTCAGTTTCAGAACTTTTAATTCAAGATCTTTGTATCATTTTACATCTGTTCCTATAAAAATAGTATTTCTTCAAATACTAGAAAGAATTTTTGACTTCGCAATGATATAAACTGCAACCTCAGAGGTGTGATATCTCAAATAATGATTATAATTTATTTTTTTCTGTTTTGGTGTGGTAAATCGAAGAATAAAATGGAAGTGTATTCAAATCGTGATGAAATAAATTCTTGATGGTGTCTTTAGAGGAAAACTAAATATTTTTTCAGTTCACAATGTAAATTTGTTTCAAAAATGAAAGGAATTTTTTACTTTACAATGGTTTCTGCTGCAACTAGAGAGTTTTGGTATCTTAAATAGTCACTACAGTTTACTTTTTTCTATTTTGGTGTTGTGAATCAAACAATAAAATGAAAATGTATTCAAATTGTGATGGAATAAATTCTTACTGAAGTCTTTAGAAGAAAACTGAAAAATGGAAAGTCTCACTATAAGAATTTTCTTCACAAATGAAAAAGATTTCCTACTTTACAATATCCCCTACTCCAACCTGAAAGGCTCGGTATCTGAGACATTTATAATAATTTTCTCTTCCCTTCTCAACGAAATAATCCCAATAAACGCAACGACTTTACCCGCGGATTAAACGAAAGAACTGCGTACGAAATACCCTAAAAACTTCACGATCCGCCGCCCTAAACCCAGCAATTACTCGACTCGTGCAAATATTAGACTTCGCGACGAGTGTAGCTCGTTATTGTGCGACTCGTGGAACGTATTACTATTTAAATTTTGCAGTCTGACGGTGGAAGGCGCAATAACTCGTCCCTTCCAAGAAATATGCGTGGAATAAAAATGCATCGGCCTGTCGGCCGGTGGGGGGCTAATAAAGGGAAATTCTATGGAAAACGGTCAACAGCGGCGCGTTTGTGTGCGCGGGAATTTATAAATACCGTTGCACGACACGTGGAGTGGTCTGTCCTCGGTTGGTATACGGGGAACGCTGAGAAAATAACAGGTTGCACGGTTCTGTACCTTGAAACTATCGCGAAAAAGAAAGAAACGCGGTGAAAATTAAGCAAAACTGCATTTCTCAAAGTAACGAATATTGTTTATGCGAGTTACTCTATCGTTAGTTAATAGTTCAGGGTACAATTATTCGACGAAAGAAACAAATCATTTTGTTTGCGTGGAAAATTATTAGAAAGATGGCTGACAATTTGTATAGCATAAATGGGTCAACTCGTGATTTATTATATTAAAATGAGACTATGGGGGCAAGTATTATTCGAAAATTATGTTTTAAAATACTATATTCATAGGAACAAATGTAAAATAATACAAAGATCATGAAGCAAATGCTTTGAAACTGATTAAATGTTTGTTTTAAGGAACTAGAAAGATTCCAAGATGGCTGACCACTCGTATCACGTAAATGGCTCGACTCACGATTTATTATATTGAAATAAGAATGTGGGAGCAAATATTATTCGGAAAATATGTTTTAAAATACTATATTTATAGGAACAAATGTAAAATAATACAAACATCCCGAATTTAATGCTTTGAAACTGATTAAATGTTAGTTTGAAGAAACTAGAAAGATTCCAATATGGCTGACAACTTATATGGCGTAAGTGGGTCGACTCGTGATTTCTAATGTTGAAATAAGACTATATCAACAAGTATTATATAAAAAACTACGTTCTAAATTGCAATATTTATAGGAACAAATGTGAAATAATGGAGAAATCTTGAATTGAGGTGTCTGAAACTGACTAAACGTTAGTTTGAAGAAACTAGAAAGATTCCAATATGGCTGACAACTTATATGGCGTAAGTGGGTCGACTCGTGATTTATAATGTTGAAATAAGACTATATCAACAAGTATTGTACAAAAACTACGTTCTAAATTGCAATATTTATAGGAACAAATGTGAAATAATAGAGAAATCTTGAATTAAATACTCTGAAACTCATTAAACGTTAGTTTGACGAAACTAGAAAGATTCCAATATGGCTGACAACTTATATGGCGTAAGTGGGTCGACTCGTGATTTCTAATGTTGGAATAAGACTATATCAACAAGTATTATACAAAAAACTACGTTCTAAATTGCAATATTTATAGGAACAAATGTAAAACAATAGAAAAATCTTGAATTGAGGTGTCTGAAACTGACTAAACGTTAGTTTGAAGAAACTAGAAAGATTCCAATATGGCTGACAACTTATATGGCGTAAGTGGGTCGACTCGTGATTTCTAATGTTGGAATAAGACTATATCAACAAGTATTATACAAAAACAATGTTCTAAATTGCAATATTCATAGGAACAAATGTGAAATAATAGACAAATCTTGAATTGAGGTGTCTGAAACTGACTAAACGTTAGTTTGACGAAACTAGAAAGATTCCAATATGGCTGACAACTTATATGGCGTAAGTGGGTCGACTCGTGATTTATAATGTTGAAATAAGACTATATCAACAAGTATTGTACAAAAACTACGTTCTAAATTGCAATATTTATAGGAACAAATGTGAAATAATAGAGAAATCTTGTACTGAGGTGTCTGAAACTGACTAAACGTTAGTTTGAAGAAACTAGAAAGATTCCAATATGGCTAACAACTTATATGGCGTAAGTGGGTCGACTCGTGATTTCTAATGTTGAAATAAGACTATATCAACAAGTATTGTACAAAAACTACGTTCTAAATTGCAATATTTATAGGAACAAATGTGAAATAATAGAGAAATCTTGAATTGAGGTGTCTGAAACTGACTAAACGTTAGTTTGACGAAACTAGAAAGATTCCAATATGGCTGACATCTTATATGGCGTAAGTGGGTCGACTCGTGATTTCTAATGTTGGAATAAGACTATATCAACAAGTATTATACAAAAAACTACGTTCTAAATTGTAATATTTATAGGAACAAGTGTGAAATAATAGAAAGATCCTGAATTAAATGCTCTGAAACTGACTAAACGTTAGTTTGAAGAAACTAGAAAGATTCCAAGATGGCTGACAACTCATATTCACATCAATTTATAAATAACACAGAAAATGAGCACCTCACTAAAAAGAGTAAACGTTCTCTAAACCCTTATTACATCTTAAATCTGCCTGTTATCAATCAAACCAACACAAAATTTCCTATAAATTCACAATAATAAAATTTTCATAAAAGTGAAACACGTGTATAAAAACAAAAAAGTACCCCATATCAGGGCAACTGACTCTACTAATTTTCGTACAAATCGAAGATCGATTTCATATTTCGTCCACGTTCTCATTCTCTTTCGTTTTTTCTCCCCCCCTCCAGGATGGACTCGGAAATTTTCGTCGTGCACTTAACTCCGCAGAAAGAACAATCCGTCCTGGCTTCCACCTTTAAACCACGTACACGATTAAACTTTTCCCCGACGAATCGAATTTAACTTTCCTCACCGACGGTGGTAACTACTTTTGTTACTCGCTCGCTAACAACTTCGTTACAGACTCGACGGAGAAGCTCGTCCAGGACAGACCCGAACCAAGTTTTGCTCAATGAAAAGACGAGTTAACTATTGATTCTATACAACCACAAGGGGAGGTGGTCCCCGCCCCCCTCGAGAGCGTCATTATCGCCAAATTTATTTGATAACCGATGCACCAAGAAAGAACGGAAACGCAATTACGCGGGGAACGCTCCTTCGTTGGTGTAATTCGTTAACATAATAAGGAAACGATATTCTTGCTGGATCGTGGAGACTGCGTTCGTATTATACGCGATTATGCAAGTTTCTTAGTAACAAAGCCTCTGTATCGTGGCTCTTGTGGATAATAATTTGTTAAATTTTTGCATTTTCAATTACGCGAGAGAAATCAGAAATAAAATTCTTTTTTGGAGGAATAAAATGTGATTAAATTAGTAATTTGTACGTGCATTTTAAATTACACGCGAGAAATCAGTTTCTTATATGGAAATAAATAAAATTTGATTAATAATTTGTTGTCAGGATAATTAAGAAATCACCCTCCATTTTATTTTGAGAGGAATCGTAGAATTTTTGGATCTCAAAATCGTATAAATAGAGTAAAAAAACAGATATAATTGAACAATAATTGAGAAGTGTAAAATTATACTTGCTTTGTGAATTTTGCTAAAATTTTATTAGCAATAGTTCTGCTGTAATCAAAATAATAATAACAAATAATAAAATAAATAAAATAATTATAATAATATGTAGTTTTATTGTCTTGTATGTTTCCTTCTGGATTTTAAATGAAATACAATGTGAAAATATGGGGGAAACTCTTGTTACTGGTATCAAATATTGTGCAAAATTAAATTTGATTAATAATAAATAATCGAATCATACAATAATTCATTCGTGACGTTCGTTCGGTCAAACAGTTAAATATTTATTCGTGTATTGTGATATATTCCATAATTGAAACCTTAATCCCTGTTTAACGCGTAATGGATCAGAAATTGTTTATATTTTATTCATCGTTTGACATTTTTATTTCGATACAAACTTTGCCTATTTGTACACAGGAAGCCTAGTTTTGGGTAAATAAATCGTTAAAATTAATGGGTTGCCCTATTTGACTCGAGTGTCTGACTAATATTTGCTATTTCTACTTGTTTTTACGTTTTTAAATATTTACACTATGTTACGATAACGTTATCTATTTAAATTATTTTTTATTCGTTAGATGGTAGTAATAGTGACGTAAAATTAATAATAACACATCGTTGACGATGCTTATACATACCAGAACAAGTAGAAATAATGAGATATGGTCAGACATATTGACCTAGAAATTGATGTTCCCGAAATCCAGTAAATATTTTAAAATTTTTAAATCTGTATCGAATTAGAAACTGTAATTTTATTATTTAGTTCATAATTGGTGCATATGTAAACGTATTTGTTTAAGAACAAGTAGAAATAATGAGATATGGTCAGACATATTAAGCAAGAAATTAAATGTTTTAAAAATAATTTTAAAAACAGACTACGAATTATAAGTATACGAACCCAGATAAATATTTTAATATTTTAATATTTGTATAAAATTAAAAATTCTAATTTTATTATTTATTTTGAACGTCTAATTTCTGTTTCAAGGTGCTGGAACAAGTAGAAATAATGAGATATGGTCAGACGTGTTAACGAGAATTTAATATTTTTTAAAGCTCTAATATTTGCATTATGTTTCTGGAAGTACAATTCTCCACGTTTTTATTATTTATTGCAATAAATGAATTTTAATATTTGTAAACTTTTTTAATGAAGTCAGTGACATTAGGAACATTTCTATTTGTCAAGGTATAATTTTACATAAGGATATTTTAAAAACAGACAACAAACTATGATATAAAAAACTCAATAAATATTTTAATATTTTTATATTTGTATTGAATTAAAAATTCTAATTTTACTATTTATTTTGAACGTCTAATTTCTGTTTCAAAGTGCTGGAACAAGTAGAAATAATGAGATATGGTCAGACGTTTTACGAAATTGTACGAATTATATTATATAAAACTCTATAAATAGTCTATTATTTTTAAATCTGTATAAAATTAAAAATTCTAATTGTATTATTTATTTTAAACGTCTAATTTATGTGTCAAAGTGTTGGAACAAGTAGAAATAATGAGATATGGTCAGACGTTTTACGAAATTTTACGAAATATATTATATAAAACTCTATAAATAGTCTATTATTTTTAAATCTGTATAAAATTAAAAATTCTAATTTTACTATTTATTTTAAACGTCTAATTTCTGTTTCAAAGTGCTGGAACAAGTAGAAATAATGAAGTATGGTCAGACGTTTTACGAAATTTTACGAAATATATTATATAAAACTCTATAAATAGTCTATTATTTTTAAATCTGTATAAAATTAAAAATTCTAATTTTACTATTTATTTTAAACGTCTAATTTCTGTTTCAAAGTGCTGGAACAAGTAGAAATAATGAGATATGCTCAGACGTTTTACGAAATTTTACGAAACATATTATATAAAACTCTATAAATAGTCTATTATTTTTAAATCTGTATAAAATTAAAAATTCTAATTGTATTATTTATTTTAAACGTCTAATTTATATGTCAAAGTGTTGGAACAAGTAGAAATAATGAGATATGGTCAGACGTTTTACGAAAATTTACGAATTATATTATATAAAACTCTATAAATAGTCTATTATTTTTAAATCTGTATAAAATTAAAAATTCTAATTGTATTATTTATTTTAAACGTCTAATTTATGTGTCAAAGTGTTGGAACAAGTAGAAATAATGAGATATGGTCAGACGTATTGACTAAGGAATTGATGTTCATGAAAACGTTATATAAAATAATTTTGAATGAAAATATTTTCCAAATGGACCACAAATTATAATACACTAAACCTAATAAGTATTCTAACATTTCTACATCTGTTTCGAATTAAAAATTATAATTTTATTATTTAGTTGAAATTTTTCCATACGTAAACTTATTAGTTTAAACGTGAATTGAATAAATGATCGATTGTACCTACCACACGGCGTTTTCCATCGATATTAATACCTGCAAACAATCTCAAACTGGGTAAAACAGATGATGCACCATCGTCAGCAGTTGCAAACTCAAACACAAGTAGAAGCAGTAAACAATAGACAGACTAGTTATCTACTATACGATCGAACGAGTGTTTTTCCAGTAAACAACCACAAATATTTGTTTCTATTTACCTAAAAATATAACATTATTAAATAACCTCCTATTTATAAAAATTCTAAGCCATTGTAAGGCGTTAAAAATTGTTAAAAATATCTTCAAAGTCCACAAAGTTTCAAGAATAACTACATTAAGAATTTATTAAATTTATATTTACTAATTTTAGATGATTTATTCTTCCAAATTAATTCTAATATTTTGTGGATTTCTCCAATTACTTTTTCCTTCCACAACTCATATTTATATTAATGCTCTGAAACTGACTAAAGAATAATTTTAGGGAACTAGAAAGATTCCAAAATGGTTGACCACTCGTATCACGTAAATGGCTCACCTCGTGATTTATTATATTGAAATAAGATTGTAGGAGCAAATATTATTCGAAAAATATGTTTTAAAATACTATATTTATAGGAACAAATGTGAAATAATAGAAAGATTCCGAATTAAATGCTTTGAAACTTATTAAACGTTAGTTTGAAGGAACTAGAAAGATTCCAAGATGGCTGACCACTCGTATCACGTAAATGGCTCACCTCGTAATTTATTATATTGAAATAAGACTGTAGGAGCAAATATTATTCGAAAAATATGTTTTAAAATACTACATTTATAGGAACAAATGTAAAGTAATCAAAAGATCTTAAATTAAATGCTCTGGAACTGATTAAAAGTTAGTTTAGAGAAACTAGAAAGACTCCAAGATGGCTGTCAACTCATATTTACATTAGTATATAAATATTCATAATTATAGTACTCCATATTACGATCACTATGAGTCTAATATGGAAAATGACGACCTCAGTAAAAACAGAACATTCTCTAAATCGTTACTATATTTTAAATTTGCCTGTTACCAATCAAACCAACACAAAATTTCTGCAAAATTGCTACAAGCAAGTGAAACACATGTAAGTCATCACAAGACATTAAAAATTGTTAAAAATATTCCCAAAATCCAGAAGTTTTCAAGAACAACTACATTAAAAATTCATTAAACCTGCATTTACTAATTTTAAATGATTTGTTATTACAAATTAATTCTAATATTCTTCTGATTTCCCCGATTACTTTTCGACACTGTTGGATTTCTCGCTTAAAACGAGTCCGTATCACCGTTCTCTCGTCGCAGTTATTTTTGGTGGCTTTAATCAGAGACAAAGAAGTAGTTGTGTCCTTTTCTCATTAACGCCTGGGCGCGTCCAACCCTTCGCGACCTTTCGTTTTTTCTTAGTCGCCATTGTTCCTTCCTTTTGCTACTATTTATGTTTTCTTTTCATTAACGGGCCAACTGCTGGGCAGTTTCCGTTATTTCAGCTTTCTGCTCCCCTTTTCGCGTTTCTTTGTCGCCGGAACGCCGATATTCCGGGCCGCGAGGCAATTAAATTGTTAAACAATCACGCGAAGAATATTTCAATCATCGCGCACGACGGCGGGAAACAACGATTCGAAACTGTCGACGAAAATCCAGGATTGTCAATTTGTAATGGGCACGGCCGTTATTAAAAAAGAATGGAAACTGGGTACAAATGCAGTGGATTTGTTCGACAATCCCTGTTTATTCTCTTCGATATCCGCGTGTAATGCAAACATCGCCGCGCGGAACACCGGCCTGGCCATACGCGAGATTACGTTGCAGTCGGATATTCAAATTTCCTTTTTTTTTTTTTCTATCACGAAATATCGATCCACTCCCACCCCAGGGGGGAGACAATTTTTTTTTTTTTTTTACTGTATTGAAATATTCGGAGAGCACAATTTCAAAAAGATGACCATTTCGTTCGTTTCTGTTATCAATTTATTTGTGATAAATATTAGTGCAAATTTTATGTTCATGATGGTTATTATTAAATTGTAAACGTGATTGTAATATTTTTTGAAGCTTTGATGTTTGTAGTATGTTTGAGCAGTGAAATTTTATCGTTTTCTTTATTTCGATTTTAAATTTCGCGCCATTGAAATTACGAGTGTGTTTAGAAGGTTGGCAATAAATGATTTTTAAATACTTGGAGATTTTTTGATACTAATAATAGTGATATTAGGAACACTTCTATTTGTCAAGTTACACTTTTTAAAAATTATCATGTTTCAGACTTGTTTGCAATATTCATCAACAAAAATTTTATGTTAATAAAATAATTCTCTAAAATACAAAACGAGAATTGTAGTATATTGTATTTTCTAGATTTCTAATATTTGTATTATATTTGTGGCAGTGCAATTTTTCTCGTTTATCTTTATTTTGTTTTTCAAATTTGGCGCCACTGAAATTACGAGTGTGTTTAGAAGGTTGGCAATAAATGATTTTTAAATACTTGGAGATTTTTTGATACTAATAATAGTGATAATAGGAACACTTCTATTTGTTAAATTGCAATTTTTAAAAATTATGATGTTTCAGATTTCTTTGCAATATTCATCAACAAAAATTTTATTTCAATAAAATAATTCTTTAAAATATAAAATGAGAATTGTAGTGTATTGTATTTTCTGGATTTCTAATATTTGTATTATATTTGTGGCAGTGCAATTTTTCTTGTTTATCTTTATTTTGCTTTTCAAATTTCGCGCCATTAAAATACTAAATATATTTAAAATTCTTGTAATAAATGAATTTTAATACTTGCAAATTATTTGAAAATATTAATAGTAATATTAGGAACACTTCTATTTGTTAAATTGCAATTTTTAAAAATTATCATGTTTCAGATTTTTTTGCAATATTCATCAAAAAAAATTTTATGTTAATAAAATAATTCTCTAAAATACAAAACGAGAATTGTAGTATATTGTATTTTCTGGATTTCTAATATTTGTATTATATTTGTGGCAGTGCAATTTTTCTCGTTTATCTTTATTTTGTTTTTCAAATTTCGCGCCATTAAAATTACAAGTGTGTTTAGAATATTGGCAATAAATGATTTTTAAATACTTGGAAATTTTTTGGTAATGATAATAGTGACATTAAGAACACTTCTATTTGTTAAATTGCAATTTTTAAAAATTATTATGTTTCAGATTTGTTTGCAATATTCATTAACAAAAATTTTATGTTAATAAAATAATTCTCTAAAATATAAAATGAGAATTGTAGTGTATTGTATTTTGTACATTTCTAATAATTGTATTATATTTGTTAGCAATGCAATATTTCTCGTTTATCTTTATTTTGTTTTTCAAATTTCGCGCCATTAAAATTCTAAATATATTTAAAATTCTTGTAATAAATGAATTTTAATACTTGCAAATTATTTGATAATGATAATAGTGACATTAAAAACACTTCTATTTGTCAAATTACAATTCTAAAAAATTATCAGAGCTATAAATTTATTTGTAATATACATCAACAAAAATTTTATATTAATAAAATAATTCTCTAAAATACAAAACGAGAATTTTAGTGTATTATATTTTCTAAATTTCTAATATTCGTATTATCTTTGTTAGCAATACAATTTTTTTTTAGTTTTCTTTATTTTATTTTTTCAAATTTTGGCGCCATTAAATTAACTTCTGGCGCGTTACAATAAATAAATTTTAATGCTTGTAAATTATCTGATAACACGACACTTTTATTGATCGTATTATAATTTAAAATAATTATGGATACTTCAAATTAAAGCGTTCCTCGCGGATTAAATATAAATGTCTGTTGCAAAATTAAAATATTGAATCTTGCATATTTAATTTTCTTGTTTCCTGTAAATTGCTGCAACACTTAGTGCTCTTGGCAAATATGAACTGTTTCTGAGGTACGGTTGATAAAATAATTATGAAGACTCGAGTGGGGATTTCGTTTTGCAGATTAATTTCTCAAAAACTAATTAAAATTTCAACGTTACTTAGGCTACTATTTATACCTCTGTCAAAGCAAACGCTGATTTAATGAAATGAAACATACTTTTTTCAATTATATTTTTCACGTTCTCTCCAGAAATTTCTTTCAGTAAAACTGGTCAACAAATTGCAAATAATTGTTCATATTTTTTTACAGTCAAACTATTTATATATACTGAGACAGGGAATAATTATGATATTCAAGATTTTTAAAATATAAGAAGAAGAACTATAATATAATACTTTGGTTGTTGAGTTTAATAATAACTTAAATTTTTAGAAATATTTAGAAGTATTTAGAATGCAAGAAACAGTAAAAATAAAATACGTGAAAATAAAAACAATTATAAAGTTTGAAAAATATAAACAGAGGAATTATAATACTTTGATTATTGAGTTTAATAATAATCTGAATTTTTAGTAATATTTAGAATGCAATAAAAAATTAAAACAGGATAAATGAGAAAATAGTTTACTATTTATGTAATTAGAAATACCTAATTGACTTTTTAATAAAGATATTAATACATTTCTGAAGAGGGAAAGGAGAAGATTTTATTTATTTTATATGGACCATAACCTCAAATTTGAAATAATTAATATTTCAAAAATTTACAAAATATTAGTCGACCAATTTTAGAAAGAATTCTGAAAAGTGAAAGGTATAGATTTTATTTATTTTTAGTTGGACCATAACCTCAAATTTTAAATAATTAATATCTCAAAATTTACAAAATATTAGTCGACCAATTTTATGAAGAAATCTGAAGTGAGAAAGGAGAAGATTTTATTTATTTTTTGTTAGACCATAACCTCAAATTTAAAAAAATTAACAATATTTCAAAAATTTACACAATATTAGTCGACCAATTTTGGAAAGAAATCTGAAGTGTGAAAGGAATAGATTTTATTTATTTTTAGTTGGACCATAACCTCAAATTTGAAAACATTAATATTTCAAAATTTACAAAATATCAATCGACCAATTTTATAAAGAAATCTGAAAAGAGAAAGGAGAAGATTTTATTTACTTTTAGTTGGTCCATAACCTGAAAACATTAATATTTCAAAATTTACAAAATATTAGTCGACCAATTATATAAAGAAATCTGAAAAGAGAAAGGAATAGATTTTATTTATTTTTAGTTAGACCATAACCTCAAATTTGAAAACATTAATATTTCAAAATTTACACAATATTAGTCGATCAATTTTAGAAATAAATCTGAAAAGAGAAAGGAGAAGATTTTATTTATTTTTAGTTGGACCATAACCTCAAATTTGAAACAATATTTCAAAATTTACACAATATTAGTCGACCAATTTTATAAAAAAAATCTGAAGTGAGAAAGGAAAATATTTTATTTATTTTTAGTTGGACCATAACCTCAAATTTGAAACAATATTTCAAAATTTACACAATATTAGTCGACCAATTTTATGAAGAAATCTGAAGTGTGAAAGGAATAGATTTTATTTATTTTTTGTTAGACCATAACCTCAAATTTAAAAAAATTAACAATATTTCAAAATTTACAAAATATTAGTCGACCAATTTTAGAGAGAAATCCGACGAGGGGAAGGAAAAGATTTTATTTATTTGTAGTTGGACTATAACCTCAAATTTGAAATAATTAAGAATAATTCCAGATTTACAAAATATTAGTCAACCAATTATATAAAGAAATCTGAAGTGAGAAAGGAATAGATTTTATTTATTTTTAGTTGGACCATAACCTCAAATTTGAAAACATTAATATTTCAAAATTTGCACAATATTAGTCGACCAATTTTATAAAGAAATCTGAAAAGAGAAAGGTAAATATTTTATTTACTTTTAGTTGGACCATAACCTCAAATTTGAAAACATTAATATTTCAAAATTTACAAAATATTAGTCGACCAATTTTATGAAGAAATCTGAAGAGGGAATGGAAAAGATTTTATTTATTTTTAGTTGGACCATAACCTCAAATTTAAAAAAATTAACAATATTTCAAAATTTACACAATATTAGTCGACTAATTTTATGAAGAAATGCCCGGGAAAAGGATTATAAACGAATAGACACGAAACGTGTACGATCATATTTGAATAGATACTAATCTGGTTCGCGTTATATGAGTCATAAGGTGCCATATCTGATGTCATACACGCAATGACCACGTCTGATCATACGCGTACGACAATATCGTATATGAGCTTGTATTATCGCCCACGATTGTATAAGATAATATCTAACCGTATACGGTACCTCATGCATATATGATTATATATGAATTCATATATGTAGGAATCCTGGAAAAAGAGAGTTACGATTCGAACCCACGATCTACGGAATTGCTGATCAGCAGTCCTGCCAACCTCAGCGTCAGCCGCAGGGCTGGCCAACTTCATTCGCGATTGACGAATAAAAATTTCAAATTCATTCGAAAAAACGGAGATCAGAATTCATAAACGAACTTTTACTAAGTACAATTATAAAATCATTAAAAATGTAATAATCAATAAATTGTTACACAAATAAAAATTTTTAATTCACTCAAAAAAATATACAGAAATCAAAATTCATAAACGAGCTTTTTCTAAATGAAATTATAAATACTGTCATTGGAGAATACGATAATAAATAAATTGTCACAACATTGAGTAATCGAATACTAATTTATATTACTGATAAAATTAACAATAATCCCTGCTAAGAATATTCAAACATTTTAAAACAACGAGAAACGATGCACGAACCTCCTAACCTAAAAAATTTTGTATCGTGTTTTCGTAAATTTCCTAACCTAAAAATTGTGAAGAAGCTCTGGATTTAATATGGACACAGGATCGAACAAATACGTAGGAATCGGAACAGCAACGATAATATCGCGAAAAGTAATTTCCTATTTCGTCTGGTGTTTTTTTCGATTCGCAGTCGATCGAAAGTAGAGAATAAACGGTGTATGAAAAATGACGGAGAACTTACCGTAACCCGTTTTGGCGGCCAAATTGAGCTTGCACTCGTGTCTCGTCGCGTAAACGTAAGGCCGTGGCTCGTCCGGACACCAAGGCACCGACGGTCCGCAAACGCATTTTCCGGTCGACAAAGTATTTCCGTTCTCTCCGGTGATTGCTTCAGAAACCAAGTTGCATCCCGGTTCCGACATTATCGGACCGCGCGGACAATGCCTCCTCGATCTGCCCGGAATCTCTGCAAAAAATTGCACGTGGATATAAGAAATGGCGTACAAAATCGTTAAAAATATTTCTATTCACACTGTCAAACGTTTCCTCTGAGTTTTAGGGCTTGAAAATGTGGTCGTAAATTAATAGATTTGGGAACAGATCAAAAATTAATTCTAGGGATAATATTGAGAGGTCAAAGTAGTGACAATTCACTAGAAACTAATAAAACATTGTAGAAGGAAAAGTTAAATACAATTTTATTTATTTGTAAAAATTCTTCTTTTAAAATGGAATTTTTTAATATTCATTGCACTAATTTCAAGTTTTAGGGATGGCAAATGTAGGGTTCTAAATTAATAGGTTTGGGAACAGATTAAAAATTGGTTCTAGGGATAATATTAGAAGATCAAACTAGTGACAATTCACTAGAAACTAATAAAACATTGTAGGAGAAATAGTTAAATGCATAAGTTAAATACAATTGTATTCATTTGTAAAAATTCTTCTTTTGAAGTGGAATTTTTTAATATTTATTGTACTAATTTCAAGTTTTAGGACTTGCAAACATGGTCCTGAATTAATAGGTTTGGAAACAGATTAAAAATTGGTTCTAGGGATAATATTAGAAGATCAAACTAGTGACAATTCACTAGAAACTAATAAAACATTGTAGGAGGAATAGTTAAATGCATAAGTTAAATACAATTGTATTCATTTGTAAAAATTCTTCTTTTGAAGTGGAATTTTTTAATGTTTATTGTACTAATTTCAAGTTTTAGGGCTTGCAAACATGGTCCTGAATTAATAGCTTTGGGAACAGATCAAAAATTGATTCTAGGGATAATATTGGGAGGTCAAAGTAGTGACAATTGAATTGAAACTAATAAAACATTGTAGGAGGAAAAGTTAAATGCACAAGCTAAATATAATTTTATACATTCCTAAAAATTGCATCCTTTTTTTGAAGTGAAATTTTTTACTATTCATTCCACTAATTTCAAGTTTTAAGGCTTGTAAATGTAGGGTTCTAAATTAATAGGTTTGGGAACAGATCACAAATTGATTCTAGGGATAATATTGGAAAGTAAAAGTAGTGACAATTCACTTGAAAGTAATAAAACATTATAGAAGAAAAAGTTAAATGCACAAGTTGTATACAATTTTATTCATTTGTAAAAATTCTTCTTTTGAAGTGGAATTTTTTAATATTGATTGCACTAATTTCAAGTTTTAAGGCTTGCAAACATGGTCCTGAATTAATACGTTTGGGAACAGATTAAAAATTGGTTCTAGGGATAATATTAGAAGATCAAACTAGTGACAATTCACTAGAAACTAATAAAACATTGTAGGAGGAATAGTTAAATGCATAAGTTAAATACAATTGTATTCATTTGTAAAAATTCTTCTTTTGAAGTGGAATTTTTTAATATTTATTGTACTAATTTCAAGTTTTAGGACTTGCAAACATGGTCCTGAATTAATAGGTTTGGGAACAGATCAAAAATTGATTCTAGGGATAATATTGGGAGGTCAAAGTAGTGACAATTCACTAGAAACTAATAAAACATTGTAGGAGGAATAGTTAAATGCATAAGTTAAATACAATTGTATTCATTTGTAAAAATTCTTCTTTTGAAGTGGAATTTTTTAATATTTATTGTACTAATTTCAAGTTTTAGGACTTGCAAACACGGTCCTGAATTAATAGGTTTGGGAACAGATCAAAAATTGATTCTAGGGATAATATTGGGAGGTCAAAGTAGTGACAATTCAATTGAAACTAATAAAACATTGTAGGAGGAAAAGTTAAATGCACAAACTAAATATAATTTTATACATTCCTAAAAATTGCATCCTTTTTTTGAAGTGAAATTTTTTAATATTCATTCCACTAATTTCAAGTCTTACGGCTTGCAAACATGGTCGTAAATTAATAAGTTTGAGAACAGATCAAAAATTGATTCTAGGGATAATATTGGGAGGTCAAAGTAATGACAATTCAATTGGAAGTAATAAAATATTGTAGAAGGAAAAGTTAAATGCATAAGTTAAATATAAATTTATTCATTTCTAAAAATTCTTCTTTTGAAGTGAAATTTTTTAATATTGATTGCACTAATTTCAAGTTTTAGGGCTTGCAAATGTAGGGTCCTGAATTAATAGGTTTGAGAACAGATCAAAAATTGGTTCTAGGGATAATATTGGGAGGCCAAAGTAATGGCTATTCACTAGAAACTAATAAAACACTGTAGAAGGAAAAGTTAAATATATAAGCTAAATATAATTTTATTAATTTCTAAAAATTCTTTTAAAGTGGAATTTTTTAATATCTATTGCACTAATTTCAAGTTTTAAGGCTTGTAAATGAAGGGTTCTAAATTAATAGGTTTGAGATCAGATCAAAAATTGATTCTAGGGATAATATTGGAAGGTCAAAGTAGTGACAATTGAATTGAAACTAATAAAACGTTGTAAAAGGAAAAGTTAAATACAATTTTATTCATTTGTAAAAATTCTTCTTTTAAAGTGGAATTTTTTAATATTGATTGTACTAATTTCAAGTTTTATGGCTTGTAAACATGGTCGTAAATTAATAGGTTAGGGAACAGATAAAAAATTGGTTCTGGGGATAATATTGGGAGGTCAAAGTAGTGACAATTCACTAGAAACTAATAAAACATTGTAGAAGGAAAAGTTAAATACAATTTTATTTATTTGTAAATATTCTTCTTTTGAAGGGGAATTTTTTAATATTGATTGCACTAATTTCAAGTTTTAGGGCTTGTAAATGTTGGGTTCTAAATTAATAGGTTTGGGAACAGATCAAAACTTGGTTCTGGGGATAATATTGGAAAGTAAAAGTAGTGACAATTCACTTGAAAGTAATAAAACATTGTAGGAGGAAAAGTTAAATACAATTTTATTCATTTCTAAAAATTCTTCTTTTAAAGTGGAATTTTTTAATATTGATTGTACTAAATTCAAGTTTTGGGGCTTGCAAATGTAGGGTTCTAAATTAATAGGTTTGGGAACAGATCAAAAATTGGTTCTAGGGATAATATTGGGAGGTCAAAGTAGTGACAATTCACTTGAAACTAATAAAACATTGTAGAAAGAAAAGTTAAATGCTCAAGCTAAATACAATTTTATTAATTTCTACAAATTCTTCTTTTAAAGTGGAATTTTTTAATATTTATTGCACCAATTTCAAGTTTTAAGGCTTGCAAACATGGTCCTGAATTAATAGGTTTGGGAACAGATCAAAAATTGGTTCTAGGGATAACATTGGAAGATCAAAGTAGTGACAATTCAATTGAAACTAATAAAACATTGTAAAAGGAAAAGTTAAATGCATAAGTTAAATACAATTTTATTCAGTTCTAAAAATTCTTCTTTTGAAGTGGAATTTTTTAATATTCATTGCACTAATTTCAAGTTTTAGGACTTGCAAATGTGGCCTTAAACTAATAGTTTCAAAGAATTCTTAATAAAATCACAAAAAGCTTTAGAAACACATAAAGAATTGTTTCAGAAAATATTGAAAGGTCAAATAGTGGCATTTGAATGCTAATAAAAAGTCTTATAAGAAAAAATTGAATGCAGGAGCTGAATACAATATTATTAATCCCTAAAAATTGCATTCTTCTTTTAAAGTGAACCTGTATAATTTTAATTATTCTAATTTCAAGTTTCAGGCCTTATAAATGTAGTCCTAAACTAATAGTTTCAAATAATTCTTGATACAATCACAAAAAGCTTTAGAAACACATAAAGAATTGCTTCAGAAAATATTGGGAGGTCAGATAGTGACATTTGAATGCTAATAAAAAGCCTTATGAGGAAAAATTAAATGCACAAGCTACAATTTAATTTATTTCTAAAAACGTTGAGAAATGTTGAGAGACTGTGGAATTAAATTTTATATGAACCAATGCTAATAAAAACTCTGATGAAGAGAAGTTAAATGCACAAGCTGAGTACAATTTTATTAATTTCTAAAAACATTGGGATATATTGAGAGCCAGAGCAGTGAAATTTCATTTAAATCAACACTAATAAAAACTGTTATGAGGAAAAGTTATATGCATAAGTAGAGAACAATTTTATTAATTTCTAAAAACATTGATAAATAGTGAGAGTCAGAGGAATCAAATTTCATTTGAACCAACGTTAATAAAAAATCTTCTGAGCCAAAATTAAATGCACAAGCTAAATGCAATGTTATTTCTCTTTAAAAACTGTATCCTTTTAAAGTGAAACTCTATAATTTTGATTGCACCATTCTATGCAGCTTTTTAATCTATACAAATATTATATCATGTACTAAATAATTCGAGAGTTGACAATTCACTAAATTATTTGAAGTCATAACCTCAATTATTTACCAAAATATATTCAATGAAAACAGTAAACTAACCTCAATTTCAGTCATCAGGTTTTCGTACACAGAAATAATGATGAAACATTATTGTAGTCGTTCGTGGATATAAACGTGTAAAAATACTATAATAATATGGTAATGATTCTTTTTAACGAACAATTCTTGAAAATTTGGAAGAATTGCGACGAACGCGGCGGAAATATTGGCGCCAATCGTCTGAGTGTCTCGTTGGCGCATTTTCGTTCGCTCTTTTTCTTAGTTCGCTAAATTATCTCAAGTCATAACCTCAATTATGTACCAAAAAATCGAAAGAAATAGAAAACTAACCTCAATTTTAGTCATCAGATTTTCGTATACGGAAATAATGATGAAACACTATTGTAGTTAATCGTAGTTACAAATGTGACTCTAAAATACAATAATAGTATGGTAACGATTCTTTTTAACTAACAATTCTTGAAAATTTATAAGAACTGGCGATAATCACGACAGAAAAATCGCCACGAGTCGTCTGCGTGTCTCGTTGGCGCTGTCTCACATCATAACCTCAATTACGTACCAAAATATATTCAATGAAAACAGTGAACTAACCTCAATTTCAGTCATCAGATTTTCGTATACGGAAATAATGATGAAACACTATTGTAGTTAATCGTAGTTACAAATGTGACTCTAAAATACAATAATAATATGGTAACGATTCTTTTTAACAAACAATTCTTGAAAATCGATAAGAATCGTCGCCGAACGCGGCGGAAATATTGGCGCGAGTCGCCGGCGCGTCTCGTCGACGCGTTTTCGTCCGTTCTTTTCCCCTTTTTTCTATTTATTCGGTTTTCTTTTTGCACTAGCCCGACCATGAATAATTGCAAATAGCGCGTCGATTGAATTCGAGATCGAGAGCGTGGCTGGAAATGCGCACCGTTGATTCCCACTCGTCCGACACTTTCATTATTCACCGTGATTGTGACTGTGACTTTAACGTTTACACGGAACCTTCCATTATTTTCTGCACGACCATACACGGTGTCCCGGGTCGGCCCTAAACGCGGAAAACAATTAAGGGATACCGGAGAACGAGTAGCTTTTTACTGGCGGTTATCGATTGTTCCCTCAACGAATCCATAACTGTAATATTACCCTTTTGTTATCGCCAATTCAAATATTCGCGGGTAAAAGACTATTCGTAATGGTATATGTGGCTGATATATTAACTTAATTGGCTTAATTCAAATTAAATACATCCCTGCTTAACAACTTTAAATAATGAATAAATATTTATTCTCCGATCTAAAACTTTACTTATCCTGCAAATAGAAATCATTTCTCGTACCGGAAATGTCACAGACACGTTACTGATTCATAAAAATCGTTGCATTAGGTATAATTATATGAATTAGTAAACTGGGGATATTTATGCATTTATGAGAAATTTAAATTTTCAAGAAACTTCAGAATACCTACATAAATAGTCAAAACAAAATACGAATTATTACATTTAAGGATCGAGACAAGAAAATAAGTCTGAAGCCGCCATTTTGGGAGAAATTTGAGGTATCGAATCGTCCAAAATGGCGGGCAAAACTTGTATAAACCGTGTTCCTGTTTCTATAGAGTGCAAGGGCAGAGTTTATTCGTTACAAAGACGGATCCAGATTATAAAAATCGTTGCATTAATTACAATTATATTAATTAGTAAACAAAGAATATTTACGCATTTATGAACAATTTAAATTTTCATGAAACTTCAGAATATTTAAGTAAATAGTCAAAACAAAATACGAATTATTATATTTAAGTCTAAATCCGCCATTTTGGGAGGAATTTAAGGAATCGAATCGTCCAAAATGGCGGGCAAAACTTGTATAAACCGTGTTCCTGTTTCTATAGAGTGCAAGGGCAGAGTTTATTCGTTACAAAAACGGATCCAGATTATAAAAATCGTTGCATTAGGTATAATTATATTAATTAGCAAACAGAGAATATTTATGCATTTATGAGAAATTTAAATTTTCATGAAACTTCAGAATATTTAAGTAAATAGTCAAAACAAAATACGAATTATTACATTTAAGGGTCGAGACAACAAGATAAGTCTAAATCCGCCATTTTGGGATCGATTTAAGTAATCGAATCGTCCAAAATGGCGGACAAAACTTGTATAAACCGTCTTTCTGTTTCCATAGAGTGAAGAAGCATAAAAATCGTTGCATTAGGTATAATTATATTAATTAGCAGAGAATATTTATGCATTTATGAAAAATTTAAATTTTCAAGAAACTTCAGAATACTTAAGTAAATAGTCAAAATAAAATAGGAATTATTATATTTAAGGGTCGAGACAACAAAATAAGTCTAAATCCGCCATTTTGGGATCGATTTAAGTAATCGAATCGTCCAAAATGGCGGACAAAACTTGTATAAACCGTCTTTCTGTTTCCATAGAGTGAAGAAGCATAAAAATCGTTGCATTAGGTATAATTATATTAATTAGCAAACAGAGAATATTTATGCATTTATGAAAAATTTAAATTTTCAAGAAACTTCAGAATACTTAAGTAAATAGTCAAAATAAAATAGGAATTATTATATTTAAGGGTCGAGACAACAAGATAAGTCTAAATCCGCCATTTTGGGATCGATTTAAGTAATCGAATCGTCCAAAATGGCGGACAAAACTTGTATAAACCGTCTTTCTGTTTCCATAGAGTGGAGAAGCATAAAAATCGTTGCATTAGGTATAATTATATTAATTAGCAAACAGAGAATATTTATGCATTTATGAAAAATTTAAATTTTCAAGAAACTTCAGAATACCTACATAAATAGTCAAAACAAAATACGAATTATTACATTTAAGGGTCGAGACAACAAGATAAGTCTAAATCCGCCATTTTGGGAGGAATTTAAGGAATCGAATCGTCCAAAATGGCGGACAAAACTTGTATAAACCGTCTTTCTGTTACCATAGAGTGGAAGTAAAGAAACAAGGGCAGAGTTTATTCGTTACAGAGTGATCCGTAAGTTCGTTGCGACCAACTTCCGGTCGAGGAACAGCGGAACGTCCCGTCCCGTGGCAGCGTGGGCTGCTAGATCGATAAGTTTAATAATCCACGGTCGAGCGCCCCAGAAATCGGATTTGCCAATCGGTTTGCCGATCGACCCTCCGCGCTGAAGCAAACCCTAAACGCGAATTCATTTCGAATTAATGGTCTGAATGCGCTTCCGGCTAATTGGCCGCGGTTCGCCGGGTACACACCAAGGGAGCGAAACGCTCTCGGTCGAGTCCGGCTTTCGATCAAGAAAATACCAAATCCTACGCGAACTTGCTCAAACACGGAAACCAACCGAAATTACCACAAATCTGCGGAATCGTACGATCTCGCTGCGTGGTTACGTTTACGAAAGACTATAACGTGGCCTACGAGGGCGCCCAAGACGAACCCAAACCACCCCTCCAAACCAAAACCACCCTCGATTTCGACGGGAACCTCATTCGGTCTCATTATACTTCTAGGTATTTTAGAATGGTCCCCAAAAAAAATATAAGTGTGATTTTTTATTTTTATTTGGTTTTTTATTTTGGGGGTGAAACGAGAAAAGAGATACTATTTTTTAATGTTCATGAGAAATGCATTGGGTCTCATTATATTTGTAGGTATTCTAGTCTCTCATTTCATCCCCTAAATATGAAAATAGATGAAAGCAACAAGTCACAGGTTTTCATATTTAGGGGGTGAAAAGAAGAAAAAGAAACTATTTTTTAATGTTCATGAGAAGTGCATTTGGTGTCTTTATGTTTGTAGGTATTTCTAGAATAATCACCCCCTCATTTCATCCCCTAAATATGAAAATAGATGAAAGCAACAAGTCACAGGTTTTCATATTTAGGGGGTGAAAAGAAGAAAAAGAAACTATTTTTTAATGTTCATGAGAAGTGCATTTGGTGTCTTTATGTTTGTAGGTATTTCTAGAATAATCACCCCCTCATTTCACCCCCTAAATATGAAAATAGATCAAAGCAACAAGTCACAGGTTTTCATATTTAGGGGGTGAAAAGAAGAAAAAGAAACTATTTTTTAATGTTCATGAGAAGTGCATTTGGTGTCTTTATGTTTGTAGGTATTTCTAGAATAATCACCCCCTCATTTCACCCCCTAAATATGAAGATAGATCAAAGCAACAAGTCACAGGTTTTCATATGTAGGGGGTGAAACGAGAAAAGAGATACTATTTTTGAATGTTCATGAGAAGTGCATTTGGTGTCTTTATTTTTGTAGGTATTTCTAGAATAATCACCACCTCATTTCACCCCCTAAATATGAAAATAGATCAAAGCAACAAGTCACAAGTTCATATTTAGGGGGTGAAATGAGAAACAAAAACTATTTTTGAGAGTTCATAGCAAGTGCATTAGGTCTCATTCTATTTTTAAGTATTTTAGAATGCCCCAAAAAAATTTTTCAAATGCATGTGTACTTTTTATTTCGATTTCGAGTTCCAATACTATTACACTGTTAGTTTGAAGATCATTTAAATTAAAATTTGCTCCCACAATTTTATGCATGAATGATGTTTTTACCCCCCAGTACATCAGGGGGTGAGCTACCCCTAAAAACTATTTTTTTTCCCTGATTTTTTCTCGATTAAATTCATGTAAATTTCTTCATATTTGACAACAGTTAATTCTGTGAAATTTCAAAGTACGCTGAACGCGCGGATCGATGTAGAGAATCATGTTTTCCAATTTTGTGGCCAAGTGAAGAGCCTTGTCAATATTTTATGCAACGAACAAAACTAGGTCGTCAGAATCACTGACAGATTCATTTTCCAGATGAGATTCAGAATCCCGGGGCTTTGTAAACTCGTAACGTATTTTCGAATTTATAACACATTTTATTACGTTTGTAAATTCGTAACGAACTCTAGTTCGATTTAAAAACTGTAAATATCGTTCGTTAAAAATATTATTGATCACCGAGAAAGTATTATATTTTTACGTCTTGGACGCCATATTGAACCAAATACGAATTTCATTAATTTGTACTAGTGTGCGAATTTTTATTTAATTTCTGCATTGTTATATTTCTAAATTCCTTATTTATTATTATTGCAATTTTCAAACGACCATAACTCCTACAATAGTGAACGGATTTGATTGAAATTTATTTGTGAAGTAGAGCTCAGGGGTTCCTACAAAAAAGTATTACGCAACTTTTCTGTAGGGCGTCAAACAAAAATACTAAAAATCAAAAACGAATTTTTAAGGAAAATCGACAGGGGGTAGGTGCCTAAATTTTTCGGCGAAATTAAAAAGATTCAAATCGCTCTAAAAAAATTATTTTCGGTTGCAGGGGGCAATTATAATCATTTTTGGTAAATAGACATATCCTCGAAATCCTACGCATTTTCGAGAAAAAAATTCCAAAAGTGGACAAATTTTTTGACTAAAATAAAAAATTTCAAATCGTTCTGAAAAAATTATTTTCGGTTGCAGTGGTCAGTCACAATCATTTTTGGTGAATAGACATATTCTCGAAATCCTACGCATTTTCGAGAAAAAAAATTCAGAAAAGTGGACAAATTTTTCGGCGAAATTAAAAAATTTCAAATCGATCTAAAAAAATTAGTTTCTGTTGCAGAGAGCCATTATAATCATTTTTGGTGAATAGACATATCCTCGAAATCCTACGCATTTTCGAGAAAAAAATTTCTTACCGAAAATCTAATCTGAGGCCAGAAATGCTACCCTAAAATTTTGTGCGTATCTTTAAAAAGTCATAACTCCTGAACGGATTGGACGATTTTAAAGTTTCAAAATGCAATCAACACGTATTTTAGTGAAGAATATGTAGAAATTCTAACAATCTTGGAAAAGTTATTCCTTGACCTTCGAAAGTGAGGAAACCCCCATAAAAATGGTTCAATTTTCAGACGACCATAATTCCTATAATAGTGAATATATTTCAATGAAATTTATTTGTGTACTAGAGCTCACTGATACCTACAAAAAAGTATTAGACAATATTTCCGTACAGCGTCGAATAAATTTATTAAAAATCAAAAACGTCTTTTAAAGAAAAATCGACAGGGGGTAGATGCTGAAATTTTGCGATGGAAAAAAAAAATTTCAAATCGTTCTGAAAAAATTATTTTTGTTTGCAGGGAACAATTATAATCAATTTTGGTGAATAGACATATCCTCGAAATCCTACGCATTTTCGAGAAAAAAATTTCTTACCGAAAATATAATATCTGACCAGAAATGTCTGCTCGAATTTTCATGCGTATCTTTAAAAAGTCACAACTCCTGAACGGATTGGACGATTTTAAAGTTTCAAAATGCAATCAACGCGTATTTTAGTGAAGAATATGTAGAAATTCTAACAATCTTGGAAAAGTTGTTCCTTGACCTTGGAAAGTGAGGAAACCCCCATAAAAATGGTTCAATTTTCAGACGACCATAATTCCTATAATAGTGAATATATTTCAATAAAAGTTATTTGTGTACTAGAGCTCACTGATATCTACAAAAAAGTATTAGACAATATTTCCGTACAGCGTCGAATAAATCTATTAAAAATCAAAAACGTCTTTTTAAGAAAAATCGAAAGGGGGTAGATGCTGAAATTTTGCGATGGAAAAAAAAAATTTCAAATCGTTTTGGAAAAATTATTTTCGATTGCGGGGAACAATTATAATCACTTTTGCTGAATAGACATACCCCTGAAATCCTACCCATTTTCGAGAAAAAAATTCCAAAAGTGGACAAATTTTTCCACTAAAATAAAAAATTTCAAATCGATCTGAAAAAATTATTTTCGGTTAAAGTGGTCGATCACAATCATTTTTGGTGAATAGACATACCCCCGAAATCCTACCCATTTTCCAGAAAAAAATTCTGTAGTGGTGGAACTTTAAACGTTAATAACTTTTTAACGAAGCCTCCATTAACAAATTAGTATTCTTGATTTTCGTCTAATTTTGGCCTCTAGAATCTCCTATTAAAATTCTTCCCACGGTTGGCCGAACGCATTGCATATTTTTCAACGAGCTACAAAACTCTCTGAAATATTGTGTATTTTCACGTAAGAATTATGGACGCCATTATTGTATTTTGGTGCCTAACTTTCGTTCCATCGTCTATACATCGTATTTATATTAGCGACGCGTTTAACAGAATTCGTCTCGTTCGTAATAATCGTAATAATAGTAATAACTTTGCCGGTGAATTTGCGAAACTCAAAGTTCGTTAATGCGCTTTCGCTCAGAGGCAACACAACATCCACACAGCGCGCAGTTTACTTTTCCCGTAGATTATATCCACGTTGTTTCCGACTTCGTAACGCGAATTTCGAAAAGCCCGTGTAAATCGAATCACAAAGTAGAAGCTACGCTGCAACGACCCCGAAATGGGCCCGTTTTAACGCGTTTCTGTCGGTTACCAACGCGATATTCCACGAAAACTGGGAACCGTGTCTGGTTTTTCACGCTTCGACGCTTTATTTCGGCTTGGAAGCATCACGACGAGCGAGTAGAAATCCTATATCTAGACGTTCGTCCAGCCATATTAAATTGTCGACGACCACGTGGCACACGAGGGACAAAGAAGTTGACTTATGCGAAACCTCGCCTAAATTGGACCGCGCTGATGAATAGTACTGTGGGGTACTGTTGATGAGAACATAGACGAGGTGTACGAGTAGACCTTACGTACAATGTATTCATTCGCCCCATTTTTCTGGGGCTCTAGAGCCACATTGCCATTTTCGTGTCGCTCATAACATTACCAACAGGTTACACAAATGGACACAAGAGGAAACGAGACAGAAAATGAAATTACAGAAACAGTTCTACAGAGACATTATACTTTCGATTAGGAATTTTTTTCTCGAAAATGCGTAGGATTTCGGGGGTATGTCTATTCACCAAAAATGATTATAATGACTCCCTGCAACAGAAACTAATTTTTTTAGATCGATTTGAAATTTTTTAATTTCGCCGAAAAATTTGTCCACTTTTTTGAATTTTTTTCTCGAAACTGCGCAGGATTTCAGGGGTATGTATATTCACCAAAAATGATTGTGATCGACCACTCTAACCGAAAATAATTTTTTCAGATCGATTTGAAATTTTTTATTTTAGTGGAAAAATTTGTCCACTTTTGGAATTTTTTTCTCGAAAATGGGTAGGATTTCGAGGATATGTCTATTCACCAAAATTGATTATAATTGTTCCCTGCAAACAAAAATAATTTTTTCAGAACGATTTGAAATTTTTTTTTTCCATCGCAAAATTTCAGCATCTACCCCCTGTCGATTTTTCTTAAAAAGACGTTTTTGATTTTTAATAAATTTATTCGACGCTGTACGGAAATATTGTCTAATACTTTTTTGTAGGTATCAATGCGCTCTAGTATACAAATAAATTTCATTGAAATATATTCACTATTATAGGAATTATGGTCGTCTGAAAATTGAACCATTTTTATGGGGTTTTTCTCACTTTCCAAGGTCAAGGAACAACTTTTCCAAGATTGTTAGAATTTCTACATATTCTTCACTAAAATACGCGTTGATTGCATTTTGAAACATTAAAATCGTCCAATCCGTTCAGAAGTTATGACTTTTTAAAGATACGCACGAAATTTTAGGGTAGCATTTCTGGCCTCAGATTAGATTTTCAGTAATGAATTTTTATCTCGAAAATGCGTAGGATTTCGAGGATATGTGCATTCACCAAAAATGATTATAATGGTTCCCTGCAACAGGAACTAATTTTTTTAGATCGATTTGGAATTTTTTAATTTCGCCGAAAAATTTGTCCACTTTTCTGAATTTTTGTCTCAGAAATGGGTAGGATTTCAGAGGTATGTCTATTCACCAAAAATGATTGTAATTGACCCTCGCAGCTAAAAATAATTTTTTCAGAACGATTTGAAATTTTTTTTTTCCATCGCAAAATTTCAGCACCCACCCCCTGTCGATGTTTCTTTGAAATTCGTTTTTGATTTTTAATAGATTTATTCGGCGCTGTACGGAAATATTGTCTAATACTTTTTTGTAGGTATCAATGCGCTCCAGTATACAAATAAATTTCATTGAAATATATTCACTATTATAGGAATTATGGTCGTCTGAAAATTGAACCATTTTTATGGGGTTTTTCTCACTTTCCAAGGTCAAGGAACAACTTTTCCAAGATTGTTAGAATTTCTACATATTCTACACTAAAATGCGCGTAGTTTACTTTTTTAAATATTAAAATCCCTCAATCCGTTCAGAAGTTATGATATTTTAAAGATTCGCATGAAATTTCAGGGAACCATTTCTGGCCTCAGATTAGATTTTCGGTAAGAAATTTTTTTCTCGAAAATGCGTAGGATTTCGAGGATATGTCTATTCACCAAAAATGATTATAATAACTCCCTGCAACAGGAACTAATTTTTTTAGATCGACTTGAAATTTTTTATTTTAGTTGAAAAATTTGCCCAACTTTTGAATTTTTTTCTCAGAAATGGGTAGGATTTCAGAGGTATGACGATTCACCAAAAATTATTGTGATTGACCCCCGCAATCGAAAATAATTTTTCCAAAACGATTTGAAATTTCTTTTTCATCGCAAAATTTCAGCACCTACACACCCTGTCGATTTTTCTTAAAAAGACATTTTTGATTTTTAATAAATTTATTCGACACTGTACGGAAATATTGTCTAATATTTTTTTGTAGGTATCAGTGAGCTCTAGTACACAAATGAATTTCATTGAAATATATTCACTATTATAGGAATTATGGTCGTCTGAAAATTGAACCATTTTTATGGGGTTTTCCTCACTTTCCAAGGTCAAGGAATAACTTTTCCAAGATTGCTAGAATTTCTACATATTCTTCACTAAAATACGCGTTGATTGCATTTTGAAACTTTAAAATCGTCCAATCCGTTCAGGAGTTATGACTTTTTAAAGATACGCATGAAAATTCGAGCAGACATTTCTGGTCAGATATTATATTTTCGGTAAGAAATTTTTTCCTCGAAAATGCGTAGGATTTCGAGGATATGTCTATTCACCAAAATTGATTATAATTGTTCCCTGCAACAGGAACTAATTTTTTTAGATCGATTTGGAATTTTTTAATTTCGCCGAAAAATTTGTCCACTTTTCTGAATTTTTTTCTCAGAAATGGGTAGGAATTCGAGGATATGTCTATTCACCAAAAATGATTATAATGGCTCCCTGCAACCGAAAATAATTTTTTCAAAACGATTTGAAATTTTTTTTTTCATCGCAAAATTTCAGCACCCATCCCCTGTCGATGTTTCTTTGAAATTCGTTTTTGATTTTTAATAGATTTATTCGGCGCTGTATGGAAATATTGTCTAATACTTTTTTGTAGATATCAATGAGCTCTAGTACACAAATAAATTTCATTGAAATATATTCACTATTATAGGAATTATGGTCGTCTGAAAATTGAACCATTTTTATGGGGGTTTTCTCATTTTCCAAGGTCAAGGAACAACTTTTCCAAGATTGTTAGAATTTCTACATATTCTACACTAAAATACGCGGCGTTTGGCTTTTTGAACATTAAAATCGTCCAATCCGTTCAGAAGTTATGGTGTTTTAAAGATTCGCATGAAAATTCGGGCAGAGATTTCTGGTCAGAAATTAGATTTTCGGTAAACAATTTTTTTCTCGAAAATGGTTAGGATTTCGGGGGTATGTGTAATGATCAAGTATCATTTTAATTTACCCCTGCAACTGAAAATAATTTTTTTAGAACGATTCGAAATTTTTTAATTTCATCGTAAAATTTGTCCACTTTCCTGAATTTTTTCCTCAAAAATGCGTAGGAATTCGGTAGTATATGTATTCACAAAAAATAATTGTAATTATCCCCCGGAATTAAAAATAATTTTTGCAAAACGATTTGTAATTTTTTAATTTCGCCGAAAAATTCGTCCACTTTTCTGAATTTTTTTCTCGAAAATGCGTAGGATTTCGAGGATATGTCTATTCACCAAAAATGATTATAATGGCTCCCTGCAACCGAAAATAATTTTTTCAGAACGATTTGAAACTTTTCAACGAAAAATTTAGGGCACCCCCTGTCGATGTTTCTTTGAAATTCGTTTTTGATTTTTAATAGATTTGTTTGAAGCCCTATAGAAAAGTTGTCTAATACTTTTTCATAGATATCCATGAGCTCTACTTCACAAATAAATTTCAATCAAATCCATTCACTATTGTAGGAGTTATGGTCGCTTGAAAATTGCGTTTTAATCCCTTTCATAGTCAACCTCACATGTAGTCACTCACGCACTACAGGTGCCTGCCTATCAATACTAATTCAGTGAATAGTTTTTCTCAACTGACCCGTGTCATCCATGAGAAGAGAACATTAAAAAATCTTCTCCAAAATTTTCAGGTCAATGTGGCAGTCAAATTGGGCCACTAAAATCCACAAGGTATAATAAAAATCTACTCATATAACTCGTCTGTGACCCTGCCTCAGACGCCAAGGCACTGAGAGTCGGTCGAGGAGCGTATATATACTAATGGAAGGTCGCTCGAGCGCTTGCGAGAGACTCAAGAGCGTAGCCCTCTGGTGGCGAGTACCAGAACAACACAATAACTTGGTATTACAGGGACATAAAATTCAGAGATATTCGTCTACAAATTATTGAGTTTTATCAATTTCTATTAATCACTCTGAAACCTATTCCAAATCCTCATGAGAAACTAAAACCAATACAAAACAACTAACATAGACTCCAGGAAATTAAACAAAGATTTCTAATTACACAAAATAGAACCAATTTTACTCATCCAGTAAAATCTCTGTTTACACACATTTCCCAATCAAAATTAAATACCTTTACGCCCTTTTTAGTGTCGGAAATAATTAAGAACCACCTCTATAGAGCACCAGCGAGTTTCCTAGGACTCCCCCCCTCCAGGGGTACGCGAATTACCCGTCGATTGGCTTTCGTTCCTGGAGCAACGTCGGAACAAAATCAATAGTTAAATGTAATCGCGTTCGCGGAATCTGATTATATCGAGGCGCGAGAGGGGGGGCGAAAAAAATTCACAGCACGTCGTCGTCCCCCCTCCCCTTCCGGGGGGCGAAACAACGGCGTGTTCCGAGACAACGAAATGCAGATTCCCGGTTACGAAGTAAATGGCGTTATGAAAAATAACGGCCCCCGTCCGCGCTAAGTAAATTACACGCGCGAAACGAGAGGCGTGTTAATCAGTCCGCGCACGTCCGCGGACGAATCGTGCCCCGCGGAGTCCGCCCCCTGGCGGCAAACGCGAAAACCGCGCGGACTATTTTTTCCCTCGCGAGTCCGTCCGCGATGGAAAAAAAAAAAAGGAACGCGTCAGAATGCAGCGTCCCCGCCTTGACAGCTATTTGTTTTTCCCCCCGTCCCGACGTTGCGCGTCCGTAACAATTAAACGAACCCCGGGCGACTGGGGAACTATGCTTTCTCATTACCCGCCGGCCGCGAACGATGATCGATGATCCGGGACAATTATGTGCCGCGTTTATTATTGTTTGCCCGTTCGAAACTCCCACCAAGCGCCGATCGCGAACTCCGCCGTGAGGTATTACACGTTTTCTACCTTTGTTTACTAGATTCTGGTAATTCTTATTTATCTTCGGTCGGTAACGTGTTTGTTTTACGAGGTTAGGATGTGAAATAATAATATAATGATAAACTTAGAGATTTAGACAGGGTGTTGGGCCATGGGAAAAATTTTAATGGGGGATTCTAGAGGTAAAAATAAGATGGAAATCAAGGATACTAATTTGGTGATGGAGGCTTCCGTAAAATGTTATTAACGTTTGAGGTTCTGGCAGTAGTGAATTTTTTTGTAGAAAGTGGGTAGAATTTCGGGGGTGTGTCTATTCACCAAAAATGTTTGTAATTGACCCCTGCAATCGAAAATAATTTTTCTAGAACGATTTGAAATTTTTTAATTACGTCGAAAAATTTGTCCACTTTTCTGAATTTTTTTCTCGAAAATGAGTAGGATTTCGGGGGTATGTCTATTCACCAAAAATGATTGTGATTGACCGTTACATTCAAAAATAATTTTTTTAGAAGGATTTGAAATTTTTTATTTTCACCGAAAAATTTGTCCACTTTTCTGAATTTTTTTCTCGAAAATGAGTAGGATTTCGAGGGTACGTGTAATAACCGAAAATGATTGTAATTGATCCCCCAAACCGAAAATAATTTTTTCAGAACGATTTGAAATTTTTTATTTTCGTCGAAAAATTTGTCAACATTTTGAATTTTTTTCTCGAAAATGCGTAGAATTTCGGGGATATGTCTATTGACCAAAAATGATTGTAATTGACCGCTAGATTCAACAATAATTTTTTTAGAAGGATTTGAAATTTTTTATTTTCATCGCAAAATTTGTCCACTTTTCTGAATTTTTTTCTCGAAAATGAGTAGGATTTCGAGGGTACGTGTAATGACCGAAAATGATTGTAATTGACCCCCCAAACCGAAAATAATTTTTTCAGAACGATTTGAAATTTTTTATTTTCGTCGAAAAATTTGTCAACATTTTGAATTTTTTTCTCGAAAATGCGTAGAATTTCGGGGATATGTCTATTGACCAAAAATGATTGTAATTGACCGTTAGATTCAAAAATAATTTTTCCAGAACGATTTGAAATTTTTTTTTTTTCGCCGAAAAATTTAGGCACCTACCCCTTGTCAATTTTTCTTAAAAATTCGTTTTTCATTTTTAATAATTTTGTATGACGTCCTACAGAAAAGTTGTCT
Organism: Colletes latitarsis; assembly: GCF_051014445.1. Lineage (NCBI taxonomy): Eukaryota > Metazoa > Arthropoda > Insecta > Hymenoptera > Colletidae > Colletes > Colletes latitarsis. Next base: position 19,729,995 of record NC_135145.1, read on the forward strand.
AATACTTTTTTGTAGGTACCTACGGGCTCTACTTCAGAAAAAAGTTTCATTGAAATATATTCACTATTATAGGCGTTATGGCTGATTGAAAATTGGACCATTTTTATGGGGTTTTCCTCATTTTATGGGGTCAAGGAACAACGTTTCGAATATTTTTAGAATTTGGACATATTCTACACTAAAATATGCGTTGTTTACTTTTTTAAACATTAAAATCGTCCAATCCGTTCAGGATTTATGATGTTTTAAAGATTCATGTTGAAATTTTGGAGAACCATTTCTGGCCTCACATTAGATTTTCAGTAATGAATTTTTTTCTCGAAAGTGCGTAGGATTTCGAGGGTACGTGTAATAACCAAAAATGATTGTAATTGACCCCTACAACTGAAAATAATTTTTCCAGAACGATTTGAAAATTTTTTTTTCGGTCGAAAAATTTCACACCTCGAATTTTTTTCTAGAAAGTGAGTAGGATTTCGAGGATATGTATAATGACCAAAAATGATTGTAATTGATCCCCGCAACCGCAAATAATTTTTCCAGAACAATTTGAAATTTTCGAATTTAATTGTTAATAACTTTTTAACGAAGCCTCCATCAACAAATTGATATTCTTGATTTTTGTCTTATTTTGGCCTCTAGAATCCCCCATTAAAATTTTTCCCAGGGGAGGCTGAACACCCTGTATATAAAATACTGGTTGTATCGAATTAAATTACATTTTAGAAGAGTAGCGATTATTTCTCTGTGGCTAAGAGGTTATTCAGAGAATGTTCAACGAACTACAATACAGCTTTGCCACGAAACTGCAAAACTCATGTCAATCATAATATAATCACAAAATATATTTCCATCTATAAATACAATCCTCTTAATATCTGCAGAACCATCGTGAATGTTTATTTAAAATCGATGCACAGCTCAAGCAGGTTATGTTACTGAAACATTTTCAATAAACTGTCTCGCGTAGCAAAGTGAGGTTATCCACACACAATGCATTGCACTATGTAGCATTGTAGCATAAAATACAGGTTATATCGAATAAAATTGCGTTGCAGAAAAGTAGTAATTTATGGCGAATAGATTATTTAGAGAATGTTCGACGAACTTCAATACAACTTTGCCATGAAACTGAAATACACACGTCGATCATAATATAATTACAAACTAAATATATTTCATAGTTCTAACAGGTTATGTTACTGAAACATTTCGAATAAACTGTGTCGCGTAGCAAAGTGAGGTTATGTACACACGTTACATCACACTATGTAGCATTGTAGCACAAAATACAGGTTATATCGAATGAAATTACGTTGTAGAAAAGTAGTGATTATTTCCCTATGGCTAATAGGTTATTTAGAATTTCAATATGGCTTTTCCACGAAACTGAAAATTACACGTCAATCACAATATAATTGCAAAGTAAATATATTTCGTACCTTTAACAGGTTACGTTACTGTATGACTGAAACATTTCGTATAAATTGTGGCACGTAGCAAAGTGAGGTTATGTACACACGTTACATCGCACTATGTAGCATTGTAGCACAAAATAGAGGTTATATCGAATGAAATAACATTGTAGAAAAGTAGTGATTATTTCCCTATGGCTAACAGGTTATTTAGAATTTCAATATGGCTTTTCCACGAAACTGAAAATTACACGTCAATCACAATATAATTGCAAAGTAAATATATTTCGTACCTTTAACAGGTTATGTTACTGTATGACTGAAACATTTCGAATAAACTGTGACGCGTAGCAAAGTGAGGTTATGTACACACGTTACATCGCACTATGTAGCATTGTAGCATAAAATACAGGTTATATCGAATGAAATAACATTGTAGAAAAGTAGCGATTATTTCCCTGTGGTTCTAATAGGTTATTTAGAGAATGTTCGACGAATTTCGATACGACTTTTCCACGAAACAAAAATACACGTCAATCACAATTACAAACTGAATATATTTCATACCTCTGACACGTTATTGTGGGAATTTGGGGATCCAAATGAGCAAAACTCGACTTCTCAGATTTAATGAGCACGAGGCTTCATTACAGACAGAAGGCACACGGTACAATATTAGTAAGTCAGAAGAATCCTAGGTGGCGCAGAAAATGGCGCTTTATTCCCAACAGTCACGTGACTGAATGATTGAAACTCTTCGAATAACCTCTCTACGCGTAGCAAAGTGAGGTTATCCACACACAATGCATCGCACTATATAACATTCTAGCATAAAATACTTATATAATGAAATAACATTGTAGAAAAGTAGCGATTACTTCCCTGTGGTTCTAATAGGTTATTTAGAGGTTAATGCTCGAACTTGCACGAAACTGAGAAACTGAAACAGACGAAACGAGCACGATCCTGTAAATATTCCGGGTTCCTATACAGGGTGGGGCAGTAACTATTAGCACCTCAGATATCTTGGAAACTATAAGTTTCACAGAAATATTTGCTAAAGTAAATTGCACAGTACGAAGGGCGCTATTGGGTGGCGATAATAGTTTTTTTGCAGGTGGAGGTACTTCGGACATTTGAAGGTCACATCCATTTTTTTAAATGGATCGGTATGTTTTTGCTTCCATATCACGATAGAGGATCTTAAAACGAGTTCAACGACCTATTACACAAGGTCATTGAAGGTCATAGAAAGTAGAGAAAGGCGATAATACTTACGGTTTTGGTAGTAAATGAAACATACGTATTGTCAACAGTAGAGGAATGCGTAATGCTTACCGTTTACTTCACTGAGAATAAACACTGCCTGAAGGACACTTTAATAGTTTGCAGAGTAAGATAAACATCATAAGATTAGTATCGATAAATCGGTCAATCCGACACGATGTATCCGTTTGAAGAGCAGGTTGATATGCTTCTTATTTATGGCGAATACCAACAAAATTCTGTAAGGGCGAAAAACTTGTATGCTGAACGATATCCACATCGGTCTCAGCCTTCGCGTCAAACATTTAAAAATGTGTATGATAAACTTAGGCAAACCGGTAGTTTAAGTGTTCGTAAAAGTGAACGCCAGAAACGAGTAATTAACGAAGAAATGGAAATCGGTTTGCTCGCTAGTGTGTCTAGAAATTCTCATATTAGTTCGCGACAAATTGAACGCGAATCTGGCAATAGTAGGAGGAGCGTACTTCGCATTTTGCACCGTCACAAATTTCATCCGTATCACGTTAGTCTTCACCAAGAATTGCATGGGAACGACTTCATGAATCGCGTTGAGTTTTGTCGATGGGCTATACGTCAGATTCAAAACAATGAGCTTTTTTTTAATACCGTCTTATTTACTGATGAAGCAACATTCACAAATCACGGGAATGTTAATTTGCATAACATGCATTTATGGGCAGCGGAAAATCCACATTGGCTGCGACAGGTTGAACATCAAAAACAATGGTCTGCGAATGTATGGTGCGGTATCATAGGTGATCAAATTATTGGACCTTATTTTATCAATGGAAATTTGAATGGCAACGTCTATGCTAATTTTATTAAGGATACATTGGGTCTTTTGCTAGAAGAGTTACCTTTATTTACACGACAAACCATGTGGTATCAACATGATGGATGCCCAGCACATTATTCATCGATTGCGCGAAGGGAACTCGATGAAAAATTTCGAAATCGTTGGATTGGACGCGGCGGTCCAATATCGTGGCCAGCTCGTTCACCAGACATAACACCTTTAGATTTCTTTCTGTGGGGAACACTGAAAAAGAAAGTGTACAAAGAAGTACCAACTACATCTGACGATATGCAACAGCGAATTATTGCAGCCTGTGCATCAATAAGTTCTGACGCTGTAAGACTTGCAAGTCAATAAATCGTAAAAAGAATCCAACGGTGCATTGACAGTGATGGTCATCATTTCGAACACCTACTATAAACATGTTTCATTTACTACCAAAACCGTAAGTATTATCGCCTTTCTCTACTTTCTATGACCTTCGATGACCTTGTGTAATAGGTCGTTGAACTCGTTTTAAGATCCTCTATCGTGATACGGAAGCAAAAACATACCGATCCATTTAAAAAAATGGATGTGACCTTCAAATGTCCGAAGTACCTCCACCTGCAAAAAAACTATTATCGCCACCCAATAGCGCCCTTCGTACTGTGCAATTTACTTTAGCAAATATTTCTGTGAAACTTATAGTTTCCAAGATATCTGAGGTGCTAATAGTTACTGCCCCACCCTGTATATCCCGAGGGTTAGGTGAGACTAGGAAATCTAAAAATCGAACGTTTCCGCGGATGCAAGGGCACGGAACGAGCCTCGACGTTGATTTATACGCCCCGATGTTTCCCGTCTATTCTTATCGGGACGATTGCGTTTGCCAAAAATGGAATCGCGGGGGATAGCAACGTGTACGAACTAATAATGCAACGGGTCGTAAGAAATTGAAGGAACCGTGTTCCATATTTGAAAATGAAATCCGTGTTGATTCGCGATAGGTCGTAAAGAAAAATAGAACCCGGGAGGAGAATTTAATGCCACGTATTCGCTAAATGGCGATGAAAATGGGGTCGGTTCGTCGTACGAGCGGAGCCAACCGATTCTATTCGATGCGTACAGAGCGATTTTCAGAGAGGGATCATGAATGTTTCAGAAGCACCGTGGCTCATAGGGGATACGTTTTATTTCGAAATCCCTATTTTTCCAAGCACCGGGCAGAGCGATCGAAGGAAACTCGGGCTTGTTTCTACAGTATACGTAATGTACGATGCCGCGGAGAATTATAGTAAATTCAACGGAACGCGATGCAACACGGACGAAAATTTTCATCCGAATAACGAGCGTTTCCATTAATCCGTCGGTTGATAATTCACCGTAAAGCAGGTTCGAGAGTTACGACGAATACGTGAAAAGATTCGGGGAAACTTTCGGGAGATGGGCTTTAACGTCGAGCCTAATTCCACCGGAACTTTGGGAGTTATTCTCTTTGCGAACGACCGCGGTGCATCCTAATTAACCCCGGAAATTGAATCGCGCTGACTACTTAGCGCGTTTCCAACGGTCACCGTGCTATCTTCCGACTCGCGAAACGCTAGAATCATTCGAGATTCGACCAATAGGAGCGTTTCTCCGACCAGAAACTGGGTGCATGAACTCGTATAATCCAGTATACAGGGTGTTACCATGGGAAAAATTTTAATGGGGGATTCTAGAGGCCACAATAAGAGGAAAATTAAGAATATCAATTTGTCGATGGAGGCTTCGTTAAAAAGTTATTAACGTTTAAAGTTCCGCCAGTATTGAATTTTTTTCTCGAAACTGGGTAGGATTTCGGGGATATGTCAATTCACCAAAAATGATTGTAATTGACCCCCGCAATCGAAAATAATTTTTCCAAAACGATTTGAAATTTTTTTCTTTCCATCGCAAAATTTCAGCACCTACCCCCTGTTGATTTTTCTTAAAAAGACGTTTTTGATTTTTAATAAATTTATTCGACGCTGTACGGAAATATTGTCTAATACTTTTTTGTAGGTATCAATGAGCTCTAGTACACAAATAAATTTCATTGAAATATATTCACTATTATAGGAATTATGGTCGTCTGAAAATTGAACCATTTTTATGGGGTTTTTCTCACTTTCCAAGGTCAAGGAACAACTTTTCCAAGATTGTTAGAATTTCTACATATTCTTCACTAAAATACGCGTTGATTGCATTTTGAAACATTAAAATCGTCCAATCCGTTCAGGAGTTATGACTTTTTAAAGATACGCACGAAATTTTAGGGTAGCATTTCTGGCCTCAGATTAAATTTTCGATAAGAAATTTTTTTCTCGAAAATGCGTAGGATTTCGAGTATATGTCTATTCACCAAAAATGATTGTAATTGACCCCCGCAATCGAAAATAATTTTTTCAAAACGATTTGGAATTTCTTTTTTTCATCGCAAAATTTCACACCTTCTCGAATTTTTTTCTCGAAAATGGATAGAATTTCGAGAATATGTCTATTCACCAAAAATGATTATAATTGCTCCCTGCAACAGAAAATAATTTTTTTAAAACGATTTGAAATTTTTTAATTTCGACGAAAAATTTGTTCACATTTCAGAATTTTTTTCTCGTTACTGCGTAGAAATTCGGTAGTATGTGTATTCACGAAAAATAATTGCAATTAACCTCCGCAACTAAAAATAATTTTTTCAAAACGATTTGAAATTTTTTTTTTTTCATCCCAAAATTTCACACCTTCTCGAATTTTTTTCTCGAAAATGGATAGGATTTCGGAGATATATCTATTCACCAAAAATAATTGTAATTGACCCCCGCAACTAAAAATAATTTTTCCAAAACGATTTGAAATTTTTTTTTTTCGGTCGAAAAATTTCACACCTTCTCGAATTTTTTTCTCGAAATTGGATAGGATTTCGGAGGTATGTGTATTCACCAAGAATGATCGTAATTGACCCCTGCGACTGAAAATAATTTTTTCAGAACGATTTGAAATTTTTTAATTTAATTGTTAATAACTTTTGAACGAAGCCTCCATCAACAAATTGGTATTCTTGATTTTCGTCTTATTTTGGCCTCTAGAATCCTCCATTAAAATTTTTTCCATGTGTTGCCAAACACCCTGTATATGTATTTTCTTTAAATAATAAAGTATTAATTATTCTTTGGATAAAAATACATTTTGTAAGTTCATTTGGTGGAAAACGCAACAGAATAAAATTGTATAAAATTCAGTTTTTGTGTCAGCTGACGTTCTTTCAAAAACCAAATATATTTTATGTGTCCTGTTGATGCATGCATAAATAATATTTAAAATGAAATATGATATAATAAAATAATATTTACAAAAAAAAGAAAACGAGATAAATAAATTCAAGCTTGTTAAATCTGTAAGTTATTGATACGTCGATTGAAATAAATTTTAAACCAATACTGTGTTTGCAAAATATTTATAACAATTGAACCTTAATAATGTTATGGATTATCCACTATTGAATATTTGTTATAATTTAGTAATATTTCGTTACTCCAGGCAGAAAAGGTTCAGTTTTGCTTTAATAAAATGAATTCTAGAAGTTGTAAAACCACTGTTATTCCACTCCAAACTGATCGTTCGCAAATGTCAGGGATTTCGTTCGAATCGAAATACGTTGTCAGTTCGTACAAAAGTAGGAAAGGTTTAATTCATCGTTTTGTCGTTCTCGTGATTGTTTAAAAACTACCAGACCCTCCAAGTTGTCAGTTTCCAGCGATTTATACGAAAATCGCGACACTACGTCGCATCGATCGATGAAATAGTGCTCGTAACGCAGCAGAATTTCGATCGTCGTTTGGGCATTTCGAAATTTTCGCAGTGAAATATTTTTTTCCGATCGTTTCGTGCATTATTTCGATACACATTACATATTATTTATTTTCTATTTTTCTGAATTTTTTAATACTTGAGAATGTTGAAAAAAAGTCAACTTGTACTAGAAAAAGTGTATCATAAAATAAATAATGCCTATTAGAGTATTTTAAATGGGGAAATAAGTAGCTATTTATTTCATAATAGATATTGTGTGTAATTATATTATTATTTTTTTAATAATTTTTTAATGAAAGTGTCTGAAAGATAATCTTGATTATAATAAAAAAATTACACTTTGTAGTCTTGATGAGGGACGTGGCAGGAGTTGAACAAGGTAAACAAATAGTTTACCACGAGATTAACTTTTTATAAGAAAAATGTACTCCAATACCTCTCTCGTACGTGTCACAAGACGTACTGACGAAGAAAGGTGGCGCGTCCGCTTATATTATGGTGGCGCCCTCACCGATCGACTAGATGGCGCTCTCTATCTACAAACGACTTTAATATGAACTACAAAAAGTGAACTACAAAATAAATAATGCCCAATGGAGTATTTTAAATGGGGAAATAAGTAGCTATTTATTTCATAATAGATATTGTGTGTAATTATATTATTATTTTTTTAATAATTTTTTAATGAAAGTGTCTGAAAGAAAATCTTGATTATAATAAAAAATTGTACTTTGTACTCTTGATGAGGGACGTGGCAGGAGTTGAACAAGGTAAACAAATAGTTTACCACGAGATTAACTTTTTATAAGAAAAATGTATCTCGATACCTCCCTCTCACGTGTCACAAGACGTACTGACGAAGAAAGGTGGCGCGTCCGCTTATATTATGGTGGCGCCCTCACCGATCGACTAGATGGCGCTCTCTATCTACAAACGACTTTAATATGAACTACAAAAAGTGAACTACAAAATAAATAATGCCCAATGGAGTATTTTAAGCGAGAAAATGAATAGCTATTTATTTCATAATAAATATTATGTATAACTATATTATTATTACTATTTTCTGGAGTATCGAATATTTTAAATAATTTTTTAGTGAAAGTGTCCGAAAGAAAGTCTCGATTGTATTGAAAAATTACGCTTTGTATTGCAGAAAGTGGACTATAAAATAAATAATGTCGATTGGAGTATTTTAAATAGTGCAGGAAATACAGTGGACGATACGATCGAATGCAAAAGTGTTTTAAACGGTCGAAATGGAGTTTGGTCTTTCAAGAGTTAATACGCATCGACGCAGCCGGAAATGGGGCGATGATGCGCATAACAAACTGCAAATAATTTCTGTCGAACGAAATCTGGTCGCGTCGCGTGCATTTATCGTGCACCATGTTATTCGCCGGACGGGTTCATCCTGCATCGGAACATTATTGGGCAGAATGTAACCTGATTAATGATTAACGGCTATAATTACCGTGTAATTAAACTAGCTACGATAATTACCGAGAAATCAATAGTCATGATTAATGAATAATACAAGTATTCAGAGCGAATGTAAATATCGCCTATGATCGACTTCGTTGGCCTGTAATCGCGAAATGATTTCATCGATCGCGATTTCAATCAAGGAATTAATGACGCGCGAGCATTCTTTCGGGAAATACGTATTGAACGAGCAAATGGACAATTAATTATTAAAAGGAAACTAGAGAATTATTGAACGAACACAAATGTACAATTTGCTTTTAGCACGACCCATTTCGAACGTTTCATTTGGCAAATATAAACTCCATATAATTAAAATATTAATATATAAAATATACATACTACATGTGCTTTCTATGTATATTATTTATATTAATGTGATTTAATTTTGATTGGACAAAGTATGAACGTTTCGAGAATGAGAATTATTCAATATTATTTTATGTAGTTAAAAAATTAATTGCAGTGAGTTATAGTTGCATATTACAGGTTTGAATTTTATAATTCGTAAACTAATCGTACGATGATCAAGTATTGTTAAGTTTTCGACCAGATCGTAATTTCGACGATAAATACCCTTTGATGGGACAGGAAAATGGCGACAAATGATGGATCCGCTCGAAACTCGACGTCGTTTCGTCCACATGAAAGTTCCTGATCGCGATGAGGTTATGTTACACGCGCGTGGACCGTGAACATGATTTGATGCGACGACAGAATGATGAAACTGTTACGAACCGCGTCGCAAACATCAATGCAACACGTGCACACAGCTACAGAGTCCAAACAAACGTTTGTGTTTGCAATGAGGTTACGCCGACGAGGTTACGTTACGTGCAAGTGGACACACATATATTGCACGGAGTTATAAAAAATGACCTTGCACTATATGCGCGATATCAAAAAAATTAGATCTCCACAATTCATTATATTCTCCTTTTACAGATATTTTAAGCCTCACTAATGGTTAGTTTAGACATAAACAAATTTACGAAATTTAAATTCATACGTATTCACGTTCTTTTGGTACGTATGATACTGCATAGAGCTATAAAAACTAATTTATAAAATTTAAATGCATATTTACGTGGTTTTGGTACATATTGTATTGCATGAATTTATAAAAAATGACCTTGCACTATATGCGCGATATCAAAAAAATTAGATCTCCACAATTCATTATATTCTCCTTTTACAGATATTTTAAGCCTCACTAATGGTTAGTTTAGACATAAACAAATTTACGAAATTTAAATTCATACGTATTCACGTTCTTTTGGTACGTACGATACTGCATAGAGCTATAAAAACAAATTTATAAAATTTAAATGCATATTTACGTGGTTTTGGTACATATTGTATTACATGAATTTATAAAAAATGACCTTGCACTATATGCGCGATATCAAAAAAATTAGATCTCCACAATTCATTATATTCTCCTTTTACAGATATTTTAAGCCTCACAAATGGTTAGTTTAGACACAAATTTACGAAATTTAAATTCATACGTATTCACGTTCTTTTGGTACGTATGATACTGCATAGAGCTATAAAAACTAATTTATAAAATTTAAATGCATATTTACGTGGTTTTGGTACATATTGTATTGCATGAATTTATAAAAAATGACCTTGCACTATATGCGCAATATCAAAAAAATTAGATCTCCACAATTCATTATATTCTCCTTTTACAGATATTTTAAGCCTCACAAATGGTTAGTTTAGACACAAATTTACGAAATTTAAATTCATACGTATACACGTTCTTTTGGTACGTATGATACTGCATAGAGCTATAAAAACAAATTTATAAAATTTAAATGCATATTTACGTGGTTTTGGTACATATTGTATTGCATGAATTTATAAAAAATGACCTTGCACTATATGCGCGATATCGAAAAAATCAAACCCCTAATTTATGAAATACTCCCTTCTTTTACAGAAATTTCACATCTTACTAATGATTACTTTGGTCACAAATAAATTTACAAAATTTAAATAAATATTTACATTCTTTTGGTACGTCTGATATTGCATAGAGTTATAAAAACAAATTTATAAAATTTAAATGCATATTTACGTGGTTTTGGTACATATTGTATTGCATGAATTTATAAAAAATGACCTTGCACTATATGCGCGATATCAAAAAAATCAAACCCCTAATTTATGAAATACTCCCTTCTTTTACAGAAATTTCACATCTTACTAATGATTACTTTGGTCACAAATAAATTTACAAAATTTAAATAAATATTTACATTCTTTTGGTACGTCTGATATTGCATAGAGTTATAAAAACAAATTTATAAAATTTAGATGCATATTTACGTGGTTTTGGTACATATTGTATTGCATGAATTTATAAAAAATGACCTTGCACTATATGCGCGATATCGAAAAAATCAAACCCCTAATTTATGAAATACTCCCTTCTTTTACAGAAATTTCACATCTTACTAATGATTACTTTGGTCACAAATAAATTTACAAAATTTAAATAAATATTTACATTCTTTTGGTACGTCTGATATTGCATAGAGTTATAAAAACTAATTTATAAAATTTAAATGCATATTTACGTGCTTTTGGTACATATTGTATTGCATGAATTTATAAAAAATGACCTTGCACTATATGTGCGATATCAAAAAAATAAAATCACTAATTTATGAAAGTCAATCTTCTTTTTCAAAAATTTTACACATAGCTAATGATTGCTCCAGACACAAATTAACTACAAACAAATTTGCAAAATTTAGATACACATTTACGTTAAATTGATACATATGATACTGCATAGAGTTATAAAAACAAGTTTACAAAATTTAAATGCATATTTACGTGTTTTTGGTACATATTGTATTGTATGAATTTATAAAAAATGACCTTACACTATATGCGCGATATCAAAAAAGTAAAATCATTAATTTATGAAATTCTCCCTCTTTTTTCAAAAATTTTACACATAGCTAATGATTGCTCTAGACACAAATTAACTACAAACAAATTTGCAAAATTTAGATACACATTTACGTTAAATTGATACATATGATACTGCATAGAGTTATAAAAACAAGTTTACAAAATTTAAATGCATATTTACGTGTTTTTGGTACATATTGTATTGCATGAATTTAAAAAAAATGACCTTGCACTATATGCGCGATATCAAAAAAGTAAAATCATTAATTTATGAAATTCTCCCTCTTTTTTCAAAAATTTTACACATAGCTAATGATTGCTCTAGACACAAATTGACTACAAACAAATTTACAAAATTTAGATACACATTTACGTTAAATTGATACATATGATACTGCATAGAGTTATAAAAACAAGTTTACAAAATTTAAATGCATATTTACGTGTTTTTGGTACATATTGTATTGCATGAATTTATAAAAAATGACCTTGCACTATATACGTGATATCAAAAAAATGAAACGACTAATTTATGAAATTATCCCTTCTTTTTCAAAAATTTCACACATAGCTAATGATTGCTCCAGACACAAATTAACTACAAACAAATTTGCAAAATTTAGATACACATTTACGTTAAATTGATACATATGGTACTGCATAGAGTTATAAAATCAAGTTTACAAAATTTAAATACATATTTATGTTCTTTTGATACATATTGTATTGCATGAATTTATAAAGAATGACCTTGCACTATATGCGCAATATCAAAAAAATCAAACCTTTAATTTATGAAATACTCCTTTCTTTTACAGAAATTTCACTTCTTACTAATGATTACTTTGGTCACAAATAAATTTACAAAATTTAAATAAATATTTACATTCTTTTGGTACGTCTGATATTGCATAGAGTTATAAAAACAAATTTACAAAATTTAAATGCATATTTACATGTTTTTGGTACATATTGTATTGCATGAATTTATAAAAAATGACCTTGCACTATATGCTCAATATAAAAAAAATGAAACGTCTGATTTATGAAATTCTCCCTCCTTTTACAACAATTTCACACCTAGCTCCTGATTACTTCAGAGGCAAACAAATTTACAAAATTTAAATACATATTTATATATTTTTGGTACGTTTGCTGTTGCATAGAGTTATAAAAACAAATTCACAAACTTTAAATACACGTTAACATTCATTTTGTAGGTATTGTATTGCATGAAGTTATAAAGAATGACCCTGCACTATATGCACAACATCAAAAAAATGAAATCTCTAATTCAAGAAATTTTCCCTGTTCTTACACAAATTTCACCCTTCCTTGATAACTCCAAGCACAAAAAAATTTACAAAATTCAAATACACATTTACGGTGTTTTTGTATCGTATTGCATGAAGTTACAGAAAAAGACCTTGTCCCCAAATCTCCCTTATTTTACAGAAACTTCCAAAATGAAAATACTGAATTACGTTTTTTTGGAGGCAATATGCAACGCGTATTTCGCGAGAACGACTCTACGTCGACGTTAATCAATAGTTGGCGCGATAGGGAATCTTGACAAACAGCGAAATAACGTTTTTGAAAAATTCTGATCACTCGATCTGAATTCCATTCGGTCGCAATCTCTGCCGCCTCGCCAGTGTACGTCCGTCCCGATGCAATATGTTCCGTGCCGACGACACAGTCTTCCGCGACACGGTGAAAATTACAGTTTACCCGTGTTTGCTTTTCCTCGATCGGTATCCTATCAGATTTAAAATCCCAAAATCCATCGGACGCATTCTGGTCATCGGCGTGCATTCATCGATGTTATAACATCGTGTACCTCTCGCTTCGGATCTCCCGTTACCTACCGATTCGCGTAATGTCACGAATCGGGCGCCCCACTCGACCCGACATTCCTTCAACTCGTCGCCCGTGTAATAACACAGCCGGGATCCTCGAGGATCGCGTGAAATAAAACGAATAATCGATCGCAGCCCCTACACACACAGCCCACCTATTCACCTGCCAGGAATACGCCATACTTGGCTTTGAAACACTGTCAAACGATCAGAGAAATCTCCTTTACGTGAAACCCTATAGAACTCATGCAAACATGGAGATAGGGAAAGATTGATCAAATATCGTAATTTTTTTAATTCGATTTAACTCAGAAATATCATAAAACTTTAGACGTGTGCAATTCCGAAACTATTACTGTTTTATTAAATATCGAGGCATTGTCAGAAGCGGCAAAGCCTCCCCTTTAAAATCGTTTTTGGTTTTTGTCGATCGGACTTTCCGTTTTCGAGATATCGCAATTTATGTAAAAGGTAATTTTCACTCTCGCGCGTGAGTCGAGACTGACTGACGGTCGCGTGAGGTCAGTGACCTCGCGACGTAAACAGTGAAACGTAAACAAACGCCGGAACTAGCCACCGCGTCGACTTGAAACTAAAATCGCTATATCTTCGGAACTAATAACGCTATCGACTTGCACGAGCGCTCATTTTAAAGGGCATTTCATCCCCTATCTGACGAGCATAACAATCATTATTATTTATGCTGTCTTCTATGTTTATTTTGACATTAACTTTGACATTACACACTCAAAGAAGTTTCAGCAATCCCTATCGATTATTCAACTGCTGTGCAATAAAACTGGATCATAAATTGTCTATTTAATTGAAAATGAATTTAAATACAGGATGTTTACGTAATAACTAGCCAGAATTTTTTCTTAAATAGTTGTTTTCTCAATTTCTAGATTTGTTTTATTACTTTTCCAGAAAGCTTTCTTGACGAATGTTTGGAATGTTCTGATTTCCAGGGGTGGAAGGTTCTTCGACAACCCCTGAAGCGCACACGTGAAGCTGAAATATACTTCCGCGTTTCTCTACTACCGCGTCAGGAATAATAGCGGTATCTGTGCTGGTTAACGTACCAACTATCCTGCGGTCTCGTTTCCTCGACCGCCATTGGTCGGAGCAATGTCTACGTTTATTCGTCTTGCGATCTTCTACCCTTAACGGTGCGGTCTCCGCTCCAAGTAGAAGATACACGGCGCTATTAAAGCGTTTGGTTAAACCTTTATTAACGTGTTCTGCTGATCACGTCGATAAACAAATATTGCACAACCTTTTGAAGCTTTTTGCTACTGAACGACGAAACTTTCACGATTTTGTAACAATATTTATTCTCTCCAAGTGTTCAAACAAACGGGAAATAGGATTCATCCATTGTGTAATGGAATAGTTCTCTGGAAAAGGGGTGTAACTTTTGAATTCATTTGTTTATTATACAGATTCTAAATTAGTTTAGAAATACATATGCATGTATCTTTTATAATTCAAATTGCATAATTCTCATATGGTAACGTTAAAATAGTGAAGATTGATTTATTAATTACGTTACACTTTTTAACATATTTACCAGCAATTATCAGTCGATTATTTTGTATCATACCTTTTCAGTGTATTCAACATTAGGTTCTCACTGATCCCTTTTTAAGGTTTGTTGTATTGTAAACATTATTGAGGGTGTTACACTAAAATTGTTCAAAGGGCAAAGCAAATTACACAATTGCACAATAAAATTAATTTTGAATATTTATAACGTGCTCCATTTTCCCTAAGAATTTGTTAAATTATTTTTTAATTAATGTAAATAGCCTAAGAGACCTAGTCTTCTCCATTTTATGATTGTAATTCTTGGATGAGCATTTTACAATTGAAGTGGAAGAAATTTTAGCGTAGAATGTGAGAAAGCTCGAGTATATCCGTTTCAATTAACACATTCGTCGCAGAAATTTAACAAATGTAATGTTTATCTTGTGTCGCGTAAATCTCTTCACGAACGAATTGCATTGTATGGAATAAATTAAAATTTCAGATTCCGTATGGTCCAAATTTAATTTTCCCCCGTTAGCGTGAAAGCTGAATAAAGAGTTATAAAATACTAACTGATATTAATCCACAACACGTATTTAACTTTAAACAATACCACCTCGTTATATCATTCAAAACATTAATTCTGAATATTCAAAATAAATTTTGGACCAAGAAAATTGTGTAAACATATTATTTGGAATTTTGCAAATGTGATATGAAGACAATTAATTTTGTATTAAAACAAATATAATACAAATGTATTTTATCTGTAATCCACAACTCGTATTAAACAATACCACCTTGTTGTATCATTGAAAAAATTAATTATGAATATATGACCCTCACAACCAAAAATAATTTTTCTAAAACGATTTGAAATTTTCTTTTTTCCGTCGAAAAATTTCACACCTCGAATTTTTTTCTCGAAAGTGGTTAGGATATCGAGGATATGTCTACTGACCAAAAATAATTGTAATTGACCCCCCTAGCTAAATATAATTTTTTTAGAACGATTTGAAAAATTCTATTTTCGCCGAAAAATTTCACACCTTTTCGAATTTTTTTTACGAAAGTGGGTAGGATTTCGAGGTTATGTCTACTGACCAAAAATAATTGTAATTGACCCCTACAACTAAATATAATTTTTCCAAAACGATTTGAAATTTTTTTTTTCCGTCGAAAAATTTCACACCTTCTCGAATTTTTTTTTCGAAAGTGGTTAGGATTTCGAGGTTATGTGTAATGACCAAAAATGATTGCAATTGACCTCCCTAGCTAAATATAATTTTTTTAGAACGATTTGAAAAATTCTATTTTCGCCGAAAAAAGACACCTTTTCGAATTTTTTTTACGAAAGTGGGTAGGATTTCGAGGTTATGTGTAATGACCAAAAATTATTGTATTTGACCCCCCTAGCTAAACATAATTTTTTTAGAACGATTTGAAAAATTCTATTTTCGCCGAAAAATTTCACACCTTCTCGAATTTTTTTTTCGAAAGTGGGTGGGATTTCGAGGTTATGTCTACTGACCAAAAATAATTGTAATTGGCCCCTGTAACTAAATATAATTTTTTTAGAACGATTAGAAATTTTTTTTTTCCGCCAAAAAATTTAGATACCTTTTCGAATTTTTTTCACGAAAATGGATAGGATTTCGAGGTTATGTCTACTGACCAAAAATAATTGTAATTGACCCCTACAACTAAATATAATTTTTCCAAAACGATTTGAAATTTTTTTTTTCCGTCGAAAAATTTCACACCTTCTCGAATTTTTTTTTCGAAAGTGGTTAGGATTTCGAGGTTATGTGTAATGACCAAAAATGATTGCAATTGACCTCCCTAGCTAAATATAATTTTTTTAGAACGATTTGAAAAATTCTATTTTCGTCGAAAAAAGACACCTTTTCGAATTTTTTTTACAAAAATGGGTAGGATTTCGAGGTTATGTGTAATGACCAAAAATTATTGTATTTGACCCCCCTAGCTAAATATAATTTTTTTAGAACGATTTGAAAAATTCTATTTTCGCCGAAAAATTTCACACCTTCTCGAATTTTTTTTTCGAAAGTGGGTGGGATTTCGAGGTTATGTCTACTGACCAAAAATAATTGTAATTGCCCCCTGTAACTAAATATAATTTTTTTAGAACGATTAGAAATTTTTTTTTTCCGCCAAAAAATTTAGATACCTTTTCGAATTTTTTTCACGAAAATGGATAGGATTTCGAGGTTATGTCTACTGACCAAAAATAATTGTAATTGACCCCTACAACTAAATATAATTTTTCCAAAACGATTTGAAATTTTTTTTTTCCGTCGAAAAATTTCACACCTTCTCGAATTTTTTTTTCGAAAGTGGTTAGGATTTCGAGGTTATGTGTAATAACCAAAAATGATTGCAATTGACCTCCCTAGCTAAATATAATTTTTTTAGAACGATTTGAAAAATTCTATTTTCGTCGAAAAAAGACACCTTTTCGAATTTTTTTTACAAAAATGGGTAGGATTTCGAGGTTATGTGTAATGACCAAAAATTATTGTATTTGACCCCCCTAGCTAAATATAATTTTTTTAGAACGATTTGAAAAATTCTATTTTCGCCGAAAAATTTAGACACCTTTTCGAATTTTTTTTACGAAAGTGGATAGAATTTCGAAGGTATATATAATGACAAAAAATGATTGTAATTGACCCCCGCAGCCGAAAATAATTTTTCCAAAACGATTTGAAATTTTTGAATTTAATTGTTAATAACTTTTTAACGAAGCCTCCATCAACAAATTGGTATTCTTGATTTTCGTCTTATTTTGGCCTCTAGAATTCCCCATTAAAATTATTCCGGTGGTCGAACACCCTATATAATCCACAACACGTATTAAACAATACCACCTTGTTATATAATTGAAAAAATTAATTATAAATATTCAAAATAAATTTTAATCGAAGAAAACTGCATAAACATGTTACACTTGAATTTTTGCAAATGTGATGTGAAAACAATTAATTTTGTATCAAGATAGATGTAACAGAAATGTATTTTATTTATAAATATGAGGAAGCAAAAATCCTCTTATTTTTTTGGTGTTTGGCATAAAGTTTGAGAGCAACGGTGCAGCGAGGAAAGCTCTTAACATTCTTGGCCTTAATATTCGCGTTTCCCGTCGCTTTAAAAATATCTCCGCTGTTAAACTTTTATACAACACTCTAGTTCGTCCCCGCATTTAATACCGTTCAATTATCCGGTGCCCTTACTTTAATGGCCGCTACGCCATCGCTGGACGCGTACAGCGTGAACTTCTTGAATTTATCTTTCATAAATTGGACACTCCCCTGTCAATGATGTGTCGCGAGTCCCTCACGTAATTATGATTAATAATTCTGGAAAAACTCTTCGCCAAGGGCTTGTTAATTTTTTCAGAAATTGATTGCGTTGTTTGGCTATTACACGATATATTAAATTTTATGTGTCCATTGGGAATCTGAGACTTTCACCATCAAAACAGCAACAGTAAATTTTATAATAACGAGATAATACTGTATTGTTTTTCTTCATTTGAACAAAATTAGATATACTTTCTAAAAAGTAAACAATTTTTGATAATTTTTGAGACGAGATTTATTATTCTTATATAAATTGATTAACTGTCACGTTGTTTAACTGTAATACTTAATTTTGGTAGAAATTAGAACGATACGTTGGTTTGGGAGCCTCATTTGCTACAAAAGGGACCACAATCTTGTTAATTACATTTTATTTTATGTTTGTTACGGTTTTCCTCATTAGTTAGACCGAGTTTGATCGAGTTTGATCAAGTTTAAGCAAGTTTGATCAATTATAGCAAAGTTTGATCAAGTTTAATCAAGTTAGGTCAAGTTTAATCAAGTTTGATCGAGTTCGATCAAGTTTAATCAAGCTCGATCAAGTTTAATCAAGTTCGATCGAGTTTAATCAAGTTTAATCAAGTTTAATCAAGTTTAATCAAGTATGATCAAGTTCAATCGAGTTTACTCAAGTTCGATCGAGTCTAATCAAGTTTAATCAAGTTTGATCAAGTTTAATAAAGCTTGATCAAATTTGATTATGTTTTATAATTAAAATCTGGGCTAATCTGTATATTTTGATGATTGACTGGTGCATGAAATTATTTACCCAAACTCTGACCATTTTCCACATGTTTGATACGTCCTTTTTTTCATGACTGACATCAAGTTTGGTCAAGATTGATCAAGTTGGCTAAAGTTCAATCAAGTTGGTTAAAGTTTGGTCGAATTGGTTGAAGTTCGATCGATTTGGTTAAAGTTCGATCAAGTTGGTCAAAGTTCGATCGAGTAGATCAAGGTTCGATAAAGTTGGTCAAAGTTCGCTTAAGTCGGTCAAAGTTCGATCAAGTTGGTCAAAGTTCGATCAAGTTGAGTCAAGTTCGATCAAGTTTAGTCAATTTCGATCAAGTTTAATCAAGTTCGAACGAGTTTAATCAAGTTTAATCAAGTATGATCAAGTTCGATCAAGTTTGATCATGTTTAATAAAGCTTGATCAAATTTGATTATGTTTTATAATTAAAATCTGGGCTAATCTGTATATTTTGATGATTGACTGGTGCATGAAATTATTTACCCAAACTCTGACCATTTTCCACATGTTTGATACGTTCTTTTTTTCATGACTGACATCAAGTTTGGTCAAGATTGATCAAGTTGGCTAAAGTTCAATCAAGTTGGTTAAAGTTTGGTCGAATTGGTTGAAGTTTGATTGATTTGGTTAAAGTTCGATCAAGTTCGATCGAGTTTAATCAAGTTCAATCAAGTTTTATCAAGTTTAATAAAGCTTGATGAAATTTCATTAGTTTTGATAATTAAAATCCAGGCTACCCTATGTATTTTGATCATTGGCTGGTACATAAAATTATGTACCCAAACTCTGGTCATTTTCCACATGTTTGATACGTTCTTTTTTTCATGACTGACATCAAGTTTGGTCAAGTTCGATCAAGTTTAGGTCTGGGTTATGCCAAGTTGAGTCAAGTGCGATCAAGTTTAGTCAATTTCGATCAAGTTTAATCAAGTTCGAACGAGTTTAATCAAGTTTAATCAAGTACAATCAAGTTTTATCAAGTTTAATAAAGCTTGATCAAATTTCATTAGTTTTGATAATTAAAATCCAGGCTACCCTATGTATTTTGATCATTGGCTGGTGCATAAAATTATGTACCCAAACTCTGGTCATTTTCCACATGTTTGATACGTTCTTTTTTTCATGACTGAGATCAAGTTTGGTCAAGATTGATCAAATTGGCTAAAGTTCAATCAAGTTGGTTAAAGTTTGGTCGAATTGGTTGAAGTTCGATCGATTTGGTTAAAGTTCGATCAAGTTGGTCAAAGTTCGATCGAGTTGGTCAAAGTTCGATCAAGTTGGCCAAAGTTCGATCAAGTTGGTCAAAGTTTGATCAAGTTCGATCAAGTATGGCCAATTAGTTTGCACAAACTCGCTCCGATTCGAGTAGAAATTCGAACGACGCGTGTAACACGCTGGAAAGCATAAACGAGTGGAAATAAAGCCAGCGAAATAAATGCATTCGAGTTTGTCGATGTAACCGCAAAATGCCACCTGACCACCGAACAATTTCTATTCCACGATGCGCGTCCATGTTGTTGGAAAGGTTTTGCAAATATATTTTGGTCGGTGGCACGCGCAGAGCGACGGTTAATCCAAGAATTCGTTCGATATGTCACGTCCTTTGGCCCTCGAATAATTTTCCAGCGTTATTTCGCGTTTGAAACATTTACACGGTCTCGAAATTTTAGGTAAACAGATTTTATCGCGGCCATTCCGTGTTTCCTTGCTCGTTCGCCCGCCGCTGGAGTGAATTTTTTACGCGATGGACAGTTTTCCCCGATTCCCTCGGCAGATTTAATTAAATTCTTATAACGGGTGTCTCTGAATTGGACGACCGTGTGCTATCGATCGACAAGGAACATCCAGCAAATGTACGTCGATTGAAAATTTTTCGAACGACCATTTTCTGTCTGTTTACGTTCGAAACGGAGAACGTAGGTATGATAATGCTTGAGACGAGATTGGAGGCGATACCAGAAGGAACATTAGCATTGCAGAGCGGGGAGGTTAATAAGAAACACAACTAGGGACGCGAGAACTTTGTTTCTTCTGTATTATTCTTTTCCTCCATTTTCCTTTTCCCCCTGTAAGTTTCCTTGTGTTTTCTGTTGGCTCTCTTACTTTGCTACTAATGTCACTTCTGTATTTCAGTCTCGATTCAAACATTATCATTGTTGCGTTGTTTAGTATTTAGAAAGTGTATTTAATTTTGTAAAATTAAGAAAAATGGTAGAGTATTAACGAACCAACTTGATCGAACTTTGACTTACTTGATCGAACTTTGGTCAACTTGATCGAACTTTGACAAACTTGATCGAACTTTGACCAACTTAAACGAACTTTGACCAACTTGATCGAACTTTGACCAACTTGATCGAACTTTGACCAACTTGATCGAACTTTGACCAACTTGATCGAACTTTAACCAAATCGATCGAATTTCAACCAATTCGACCAAACTTTAACCAACTTGATTGAACTTTAGCCAATTTGATCAATCTTGACCAAACTTGATCTCAGTCATGAAAAAAAGAACGTATCAAACATGTGGAAAATGACCAGAGTTTGGGTACATAATTTTATACACCAGCCAATGATCAAAATACATAGGGTAGCCTGGATTTTAATTATCAAAACTAATGAAATTTCATCAAGCTTTATTAAACTTGATAAAACTTGATTGTACTTGATTAAACTTGATTAAACTCGTTCGAACTTGATTAAACTTGATCGAAATTGACTAAACTTGATCGAACTTGACTCAACTTGGCCTAACCCAGACCTAAACTTGATCGAACTTGACCAAACTTGATGTCAGTCATGAAGAAAAGAACGTATCAAACATGTGGAAAATGACCAGAGTTTGGGTACATAATTTTATGCACCAGCCAATGATCAAAATACATAGGGTAGCCTGGATTTTAATTATCAAAACTAATGAAATTTCATCAAGCTTTATTAAACTTGATAAAACTTGATTGAACTTGATTAAACTCGATCGAACTTGATCGAACTTTAACCGATTCGACCAAACTTTAACCAACTTGACTGAACTTTAGCCAACTTGATCAATCTTGACCAAACTTGATCTCAGTCATGAAAAAAAGAACGTATCAAACATGTGGAAAATGGTCAGAGTTCGGATAAATAATTTTATACACCAGCCAATGATCACAATACACAGGTTAGCCAGGATTTTAATTATCAAACATAATCAAATTTGATCAAGCTTTATTAAACTCGATTGAACCTGATCATACTTGATTAAACTTGATTAAACTCGTTCGAACTTGATTAAACTTGATCGAAATTGACTAAACTTGATCGAACTTGACTCAACTTGGCCTAACCCAGACCTAAACTTGATCGAACTTGACCAAACTCGATCGAACTTGATCATACTTGATTAAACTTGATTAAACTCGTTCGAACTTGATTAAACTTGATCGAAATTGACTAAACTTGATCGAACTTGACTCAACTTGCCCTGACCCAGACCTAAACTTGATTGAACTTGACTAAACTTGGTCGAACTTAACTAAACTTGATTGAACTTCATTAAACTCGATCGAACGTGATCATACTTGATTAAACTCGGTCGAACTTGATTAAACTTGATCGAAATTGACTAAACTTGATCGAACTTGACTAAACTTGGTCGAACTTGACTCGATTTAACCTAACCCCGACCTAAACTCGATCGAACTTGACTAAACTTGATCGAACTTGACTAAACTGGATCGAACTTGATCATACTTGATCGAACTTGACTAAACTTGATCAAACTTGACTAAATTCGCTCAAACTTGACTCTACTTAACCTAACCCCGACCTAAACTCGATCGAACTTGACTAAACTTGATCGAACTTGACTAAACTGGATCGAACTTGATCATACTTGATTAAACTTGATCGAACTTGACTAAACTTGATCAAACTTGACCAAACTCGCTCAAACTTGACCAAACTCGCTCAAACTTGACCAAACTCGCTCAAACTCGATCAAACTCGGTCTAAGTAATGAAGAAACCCGTAACAAACCTCGAATAAAATTTGATCAACAACATTGTGGTCCCTTTTGCAACATATCAGGCTCCCAAACCAACGTGTCGTTCTAATTTCTATTCGAATCAGGGTAAGTCTGTGCAAGCTACATAGGAAACCATGGTTGAAAGACACAAGTTGCAACAGCGTTGGTGGAAAATGGCCAAAGTTTGGGTTAACAGTTCCCGCACTGCAGGTTTCCATTTCGATACGTGTCGAACATAAATTAGAAAGAAGTGAATTTACCGGGTTGTTATTTCCCCTCGAAACGTTGTTTATGGAAACGTTTATCGGGGCCCGTTTATAGACTTCCCGGCGGCTTTTGTACCGCCACGACACAGAATGATAATGGGCTTCTAAGGTACGGGTTGAAAGCCATTTCGCGGCTGTGGCTTCGCCCGCGAAATGAGGGTAGTTAGATTTCTTTCGCGGGAGTATACAGGTTCGATTCGAGCGTGGAACGAGGGTGTGCTGGACTTTCTGTGCACGGGATCGAATCGTACGACGGTGATCTATGGACATTCACGGTTCTCTATACTCGTTCGTATAGAATTCGTAGGGTTTACCAATGGCTGTACTCGCAGACGAAGCGTTGCATAGGAATGCCATCCAACAGCGTGGCGCGCTTACGGGCCATTCTCGAGATTTGTTGCTTGACGTTGAGAAACTGGACTTTCCTACGTCGTGTTCGCTCGCACGGAGCCTCTCGGTGGCCAGGGCTCTCGAACCAACGATCGAAATACACTGGGGAGCTCGGGTTTCAATGGTCAAACTTCATCAAATTCGGTCTAAGTAATCGAAGAAACAACGAATGTGGAACAAAATTGTATTGATGAGACTGTGGTCTCTTTGCAGAAGTTCAGGCTCTCGAAACAATCATTGAAATATACAAGATAGCCTGGATTTTAATGATCAGACTTAATCAAACTTGATCAAACTTGATTCAACTTGATTCAACTTGATTCAACTTGGCTCAACTTGGCCTAACTTGGCCCAACTTGCTCCAAATTGGTTAAAACTTGGTCAAAACTTGATCAAACTTGATCAAACTTGGTCTAAGTTATGAAAAAGGAAACACCTAACGAATGTGGAATACAATTTTATCAATAAGACAGGGAAATATACAGAATAGCCCAGATTTTAATGATTAAATTTGATCAAACTCTTTGCAACAGATCAGGCTCTCGAACCAACGATCGAAATATACAGGATAGACTGAGTTTTAATGATTAGATATGATCAAACTTGATCAAGGCTTGGTCGAACTTGATCAAACTTAGTCAAACTTGATTGAACTTGATCGAACTTGAACAAACTTGGTCAAGGCTTTGTCAAACTTGATCAAACTTAGTCAAACTTGATCAAGGCTTGGTCAAATTTGATCAAACTTAGCCAAACTTAATCGAACTTGATCGAACTTAAACAAACTTGGTCAATGCTTTGTCAAACTTGATCAAACTTGGTCAAACTTGATCGAACTTGATCAAAACTTGGTCAAACTCGGTTAAACTTGGTTAAACTTGGCCAAACTTGATCAAATTTGGTCCATGGATGCAGAACAGAATTTTATCAATAAGACTGGGAAATATACACAAGAGCCCATATTTTAATGATCAAATTTGATCAAACTCTTTGCAACAGATCAGGCTCTCGAACCAACGATCGAAATATACAGGATAACCTGTGTTTTAATGATTAGACTTGATCAAACTTGAACCAACTTGGCCCAACTTGATCGAAACTTGATCGAAACTTGATCCAACTTGATCGAACTTGATTAAAACTTGACCGAACTTGGTCAAACTCGGTCTAAGTAATGAAAAAGGAACAACTTAACGAATGTGGACAAAATTTTGCCAATAAGATTGCGAAATACACAGAATAGCCCAGATTTTAGTGATCACACTCAATCTAAATAATGAAAAAACGAACATAACGAATCTGATATAAAAGAAAATAACAGTTTTATAGATTCCTTCTTATATCTCTCGTTTTATTAACAAAAATTTGGTCTTTCACCAAATAATAAAGGGAGAATGAAGCATTTGACAACGAATTTATAATTTTCTACTCGTCGTTTGCGAATGAAACGCCAACTCCCGCTGCAAAAGGGTTAATATACGTCTTTTCCCCGTCGGGAAAATTATTATCGAATCAAACTTGGTCAAACTTAGTCAAACTTGATCGAACTTGATCGAACTTGAACAGACTTGGTCAAGGCTTTGTAAAACTTGATCAAACTTGGTCAAACTGGGTCAAAATTTGGTTAAACTTGGTCAAACTTGGTCAAACTCGGTCTAAGTAATGAAAAAGAAAGAACTTACCGAATGTGGAATAAAATTTTGCTAATAAGATTGTGAAATATACACAATAGCCAAGATTTTAATCATCAAATTTGATCAAACTTTTTGCAACAAATCAGGCTCTCGAACCAACTATCGAAATATACAGGATAATCTGTGTTTTAATGATTAGACTTGATCAAACTTGATCAAGGCTTGGTCAAACTTGATCAAACTTGATCCAACTTGATCGAAACGTGACCCAACTTGATCCAACTTGATCAAAACTTGATCGAACTTGGCCAAACTCAGTCTAAGTAATGAAAAAGAAAGAACTTACCGAATGTGGACAAAATTTTGCCAATAAGATCGTGAAATACACAGAATAGCCGAGATTTTAATGATCAATCTCAATCTAAATAATGAAAACACGAACATAACGATTGTGACATCAAAAAAAATAACGGTTTTATAGATTCCTTCTTATATCTCTCGTTTTATTAACAAAAATTTGATCTTCAACCAAATAATAAAGGGAGAATGAAGCATTTGACAACGAATTTATAATTTTCTACTCGTCGTTTGCGAATGAAACGCCAACTCCTGCTGCAAAAGGGTTAATATACGTCTTTTCCCCGTCGGGAAAATTATTATCGAATCAAACTTGAACAAACTTAGTCAAACTTGATCGAACTTGATCGAACTTGAACAGACTTGGCCAAGGCTTTGTTAAACTTAATCAAACTTGGTCAAACTTGATCCAACTTGATCAAACCTTGACCCAACTTGATCCAACTTGATCAACTTGATCAACTCAAAACTTGACCGAACTTGGTCAAACTCGGTCTAAGTAATGAAAAAGGAACAACTTAACGAATATGGACAAAATTTTGCCAATAAGATTGCGAAATACACAGAATAGCCCAGATTTTAGTGGTCACACTCAATCTAAATAATGAAAAAACAAACATAACGAATGTGACATAAAAAAAAATAACGGTTTTATAGATTCCTTCTTATATCTGTCGTTTTATTATCAAAAATTTGATCTTTAACCAAATAATAAAGGGAGAATGAAGCATTTGACAACGAATTTATAATTTTCTACTCGTCGTTTGCGAATGAAACGCCAACTCCTGCTGCAAAAGGGTTAATATACGTCTTTTCCCCGCCGGGAAAATTATTATCGAATCAAACTTGATCGAACTTGATCGAACTTGAACAAACTTGGTCAAGGCTTTGTCAAACTTAATCAAACTTGGTCAAACTTGATCCAACTTGATCAAACTTGATCAAACCTTGACCCAACTTGATCCAACTTGATCAAACATGATCAAAACCTGACCGAACTTGGTCAAACTCGGTCTAAGTAATGAAAAAGAAACAACTTAACGAATGTGGACTAAATTTTGCCAATAAGATTGCGAAATACACAGAATAGCCCAGATTTTAATGATCAATCTCAATCTAAATAATGAAAAGACGAACATAACGAATCTGATATAAAAAAAAATAACGGTTTTATAATTCCTTTTTACATCTCTCGTTTTTTTAACAAAAATTTGGTTTTCAACCAAATAATAAAGGGAGAATGAAGCATCTGACAACGAATTTATAATTTTCTACTCGTCGTTTGCGAATGAAACGTCAATTCCTGCTGCAAAAGGGTTAATATACGTCTTTTCCCCGTCGGGAAAATTATTATCGAATCAAACGTCAAAGGTTCAGTGACCGTTTCTCGAAATTCACGTGAACAGGGCCGCAGTTGCATTTGCGCGAACGTTTCTCGTAATATACAATCTGAATGGCCCCGGTTGTTTGGTAATCGGGTTACCCAGGTACAATGTTACCGTTCGCGGGCCGCTTTTAACGCAAACTGCTCCGCGCGGCCGGGTTAAATGCAAATTGACGCGTAAGTGGATTCGAGTGCGCGCGAATCGACGCCTTTGGGTCCGGCGAAATAGCGCGACGACACTGGTTCCTTTTAAAAATCACCGAAAGCCAACGAACCAACGTCGTTTGGTCAAATTTCGAAAACAGAAATATTCGACAGCTCGGTGAACCTAAATCTCACCACTCATTTGAAAAAACCAAAATATTTATAATCTAATAAACGTAGAATGAAATATGAAATAAATTAACGCTGAAGAGATGTGAATTATTAAATGAAAATAACAGTTATTTATTCATTGAATTATGAAGGAAATGTGATCAAGTTCGATCAAGTTCGATCAAGTTCGATCAAGTTTGACCCAGTTTGATCAAGTTTGATCAAGTTCGATCAAGTCTGATGATTAAAACCCAGATTATCCTGTATGAATTTACCAAAATGTTAACTAACAATTGAAAATTTTCTTTTTTTACTTGTTTGAAGAGATGAGATTTAAAACAAACAGAAAAGTCTCGTATATTATACTATAAATAAAATGAAAGAAATTGCATTTTCACTCGTAAAAAAATTGACAAAAAGTGCAAACCAATTTTACAAAAATCGTAAACTTTAGACGTCGATTTTTTTTGTGAATGAATTCGAAACCAGCAAAATGATGACATAAACTACCCCTAATATCGTACGGTCTACATCCTACTCAAGTTTAAACAAAATCCCAGACAGTGATCAATTTTAAAATCAAAATTTTTATAATGCAATAAACTTCAACAACTAATACAAAAATTTCCAATTCAAGGAATGGCCCTCAAGCTAGAAATTACACAGATAATCTATAATACTTCTATCAAAGTTAATAATAATTTTTCTCTCACTTTTGGCTGTCCAAAAATTTTGTAAAAATATATAAAAAAGAACAAAAAAAAAACAGCATTTTTATCCTTAAAAAAAAAATTAATTTACCCCCAAAAGC
The DNA here is from genome assembly GCF_051014445.1 of Colletes latitarsis. Taxonomy (NCBI): domain Eukaryota; kingdom Metazoa; phylum Arthropoda; class Insecta; order Hymenoptera; family Colletidae; genus Colletes; species Colletes latitarsis. Next base: position 19,758,412 of record NC_135145.1, read on the forward strand.
CACAAAAAAAACAATAAAAAATCGTATTAGAAGGATCGATTTTCTATAAAATAAAAAACTAAGATTTCAAAAAAGATTAAGTCTGTTAAGTTTCGTTCCTCGCCATTTTACAATGTGCTAATAAAGGGAGTCTTTTGCGTCTGGAATCGACCCAGATTCTCCTTTAATTGTGTACGGCGAGAAACCACGTAAAATGGCCGGTGCGTGTGCACCGTCGGATGTTTGAATTTCCTGTAAGGCCGCAATAAAATCGCAAGGGTCGCGCAATAGTTGGCCTGCGGTCGGAGGCGGGATTCGTCTGTGCACCGAGGCGGCGGTGGTTCGCGCTGGAGTGCCCGTTTCGAATCAAATAAACCAAGAATAGTCCGTTTTGCCAACGACGTACGCGGCTGCGGAGGAATATCAGCGAGCGTGTGCGTCCCGTTGGCATAAACAGTAGTTTGCGTCGTCCCTACGACTCGACTCGCGCAGATACGGCATTATATGTATTATACAGATTCATACACGGAGAAACGGTGGCAAATACGACTTCAAAATGCACCTGAATATCACGATTTTATACGATCGAGTGTTTTTCGAAAAATTGTTATCGACTGTCGATAACTTGCTGCATCATTATCGACCGTCGATAAGTTAGATTTGCGTTATGATATTTAATCTGTATATCTGTATATGTCGTACTGTATATTTATTAATGAATTGTAAATGTTTGTGTCTGTGAACATTGCATGAATTGCATTACAATATTAGTGTTTATTTTTTTAATTTATGTTCCACGCGAGTGTTAATTGCAGTTCGATTAGACGCTATATTTGATTATTAGAATATAGACCCAGTCTGTGAATGAGTATGTGAGTAGTAAAATACGAACATCGAAAATGAACTGGATTCTCTATAAGGTTAATAATAACTTCGTGAAGGGCGCTTAACAAAATAACGGACAGGCAAAGCGATAAAAAGTTGAAAAGTGCCGTTAAAAGAACGAACTCGAAGCAACGAATGGAATTTAATATTACAACAGAAGGACAGGAGAAAAAGAAGATTGGAATACTTTTTCCCTATTACTCGCATTTAATATTATTATTCCCACCCTTTTCACCCCCCTTCATGTTGCAGTATTAAATTCCATTTGTCGTCGATAGTCTGAAATTTCTTTACGACTTTTTATCGTTCCGTTTATCGTAACTTTGTAGAATACAGGGGAATGTGCAATTACACTACAATTTTATTCCATATTTTGTACGTGTCTATTACATTATTTATATGTTACAGTAGAATTTATAATAATCGAGAAAAAATGATAATTATGATAGACACAGATATACGAAAGGAATGGAGTTAATAAAACAAATAGTCATACAAAAGAAGCATAAAGAGCTCAACAATGGTCACTGATGGTCATCAATGGGATAGCTTGTGGTCACTAATGGTCAACTACGGTTTGTTTGTGGTCACTAATGGTCAACAACGTGTAGCTTATGGTCACTAATGGACAATTAAGCTTGGCTCGTGGTCGCGAATGGTCAGCAATAGTTACTTTATGGCCAGTAATAGTCAATAGTAGCTACTTTATGGTCACTAATGGCCAACAATAGTTATTTCATGGCCACTAATGGTCAACAATAGTTACTTTATGGCCAATAATGGTCAACAACGGGTAGTTTATGGTCACTAATGGGCAATTAAGGTTGGCTCGTGGTCACCAATGGCCAAAAATAGTTACTTTATGGTCACTAATGGTCGACAATAGTCATTTTATGGTTACTAATGGTCAACAATATTGGTTTATGGTCACTAATGATCAACAATAGTTACTTTATGGTCATTAATGGTCAACAACGGGTTGTTTATGGTCACTAATGGCCAACTAAGGTTGGCTCGTGATCACCAATAGTCAACAATAGTTACTTTATGGTCACTAATGGTCAACAATAGTCAGTTTATGGTTACTAATGGTCAACAATAGTCATTTTATGGTTACTAATGGTCAAAAATAGTTGTTTTACGGTCACTAATGGTCAACAATAGTTACTTTATGGTCACTGATGGTCAACAACGGGTTGTTTATGGTCACTAATCGCCAATTAAGGTTGGTTCATGGTCACCCATGGTCAATAATAGTTACTTTATGGTCACCAATGGTCAACAACACTTACTTTATGGTCACTAATGATCAACAGCAGCTACTTTATGGTCACTAATGGTCAACAATGAGAATAAAATCGAGGCCAGTGGCCCAATGAAAGTTCAGGAAAAGCCAGAAGCTTTTAACTATCAACTTCATGACGGTTTCAATGAGTTATTCGACGATCAACACAGAAATGTTACAATAACAAGATGGGAACATAAATAACACCAAAAGACAACGGTCACAAGGTAAATTTCACAATTTACTGTTACTTCGATCACCTGAGACGTGAATAATGAAAAGAAATTAGCATTTTGGCCGTCTTCGAGGGACTTCCGGTGGCCACAGGACCAGAGAAACGTGGCTTTCGTCTTAAACGCGTCGTCGTCGCTGGGGTGGAAGAACTGCTTTAAACGAATTCATCTTTCGAAACGGCCCCGACCGCCACTTTCGCCATTCCGGGGGATGAATCGTGTCCTCGCGTTAAGGGCTTCTCACCCCCGCGCTGCTGCATAAAATATACCGGAACTGCGCGCTCGTGACGCGCGTATGCATCTCCTCGACTCCACGGAATCGAGGACACAGGGATTCTTTTCTCCCCTCCCCCGCGAACGGCGGATGAATAACGACGAACATCTGAACGATCGAAAGAAACATCGAGTTGGAAATTTCCGTCGCCTCGACGCCTGCTGTATTGTTTTTTTTTTAGGTCAATAACTTTTACCGATGCACAATCATCGAGCTTCCGGTCGATTCGAGCCGACGAACTCCGGCGTTCCTTTAATTTCCGGGAACAAAGAGCAGGAAGAAGTCGGTTATCGCTGGAATGAGATAACGCGGATTGTTTTTCGCGCGTGTTATTTACGAACGCTTTGAAGAAACAAAGCGATAGATGGTCAACAATGGTTATGGCCACTAATGGTCAAGAATGGCTAGTCATTCTCATCGATGGTCAACAATGGTCAGCTATGGTCATCGATGATTTACTTTCGATTACTGATGGTCAAACCTGGTTAACTTATGATCACAAATGGGCAACGATGGTTAATTTGTGATCACTAATTGTCGTTAGTGACAAATAATGGTCAACGTATGGTCACTAATCGTCACTAATTGGCAACAATAGTTGAATTATGACCACTAATGGTCAAGAATGGCTAGTCATTCTCTCAGATGGTCAACAATGCTTAGTTATGGTCATAGATGGTCACCAATGATTAACTTCCGATTACTAAACGTCAACTCTGGTTAACTTATGGCCACAAATGGTCAACAATGGCTAACTTGTGATCACTAATTGTCGTTAGTGACAAACAATGATCAACGTATGGTCACTAATCGTCACTAATGGGCAACAATAGTTGAATTATGACCACTAATGGTCAAGAGTGGCTAGTCATTCTCACAGACCGTCAACAATGGTCATTTATGGCCATCGATGGTCACCAATGATTAACTTTCGATTACTAATGGTCAACGCTGGTTAACTTATGGTCACAAATGGTCAACAATGGTTAACTTGTGATCACTAATCGTCGTTAGTGACAAACAATGGTCAACTTATGGTCACTAATCGTCACTAATGTGCAACAATGGTTAAATTATGACCGCTAATGGTCAAGAATGGCCAGTCATTCTCACAGATGGCCAACAATGGTCAGTTATGGTCATCGATGGTCACCAGCGATTAACTTTCGATTACTAATGGTCAACACTGATTATCATATGGTCAAGAATGGTCAACAATGGTTAACTTGTGATCACTAATCGTCATTAATGGCAAAAAATAGTTAGCTTATGGCCACTAATCGTCACTAATGGGCAATAATGGTTAACTTATGACCACTAATGACCAACAACGAGATTATCGTCGAGGTCAACGGTCCAGTGAAAATTCAGAACCGACCAGAAGGCATTAATCGTCGCTTCGAAAATTCTTTTGCCCGTTGTTGAACGATTACGAGAGCCTCTCAGAAGCATTCAACGAAACACGATCTCGTGATACGGTTCCATTATCTGTGATCTGGAATTCTACGTTAGAAATGGAATTCATATTGCAACTTAATCGAACGAGCGTCTCAGAGTGGAGAACCTCCCTTAAATTATATCAGATTTCGCGATTATGAGTATCAATTCAACGAGAAGCTTCGTAGAAAAATATTAGGTCGTCCCACGAGAGTGTATCGAATTTTATACTGGAACTTGTAGGAAATATTCATTAAAATTGTCAATATTGAGTTTTTATGCGCTAAAAAGGATTGATTTCAATGCAATTCAATGGATAATTTCTGTAATGAACTCACGTATGTTTCTCTTTTGATAAACATCACTTTGTTTCTGTCCTTGACTCTGAAAATTTGTCTAATTAACTGAAAGTAGGGCATAACGTTTTTTAAACCAGTAGATAAACATTTCCAATTCTTGTGCCTTGTCAATGAGGATAAACTAACAGAAATTCGTCGATAATATTTACGAGGCTGCTCTAGTTTTGGTAAATTGCGAAATTTGATGCAACCTGTTGAAACACGGCTGTGAAATTGACGAGGTATTGAATAGATTAGACATTTCGTGTCGTGGAGGTTCGTATCTCATTCAATATCAGTAACTTTGTCTACGATCAAGGATATGCAGATACACAACGTGTGGAGAAACGTTAGGTGTTTATTAAGAGCTGGATATTAATTGCTTCCGTATGATTCTCCAATTGGAAACGTCTCGAAACGTCCTTGACACTGATTGTTCCGCCTCGAAGTGAAAATAATTTATGTGTGACTCTGCACACTCCACGGAAAATAAATTCTAAAGTTATCCAACAATTCATACAAAAATAGAAATACTCCAATTGACACTGACAATTATTCTTCTATTTCGAAAAAATATTATTAAACGTTCCAATATAAAAACAGACGTTCTTTTATCGGGAATCGATTCGAATTGTCCTTGACAAAGGACTTTTCTGTCTGGAAGAGGAATAAACTAAATATTCATACTTGATATTCCGCATAAAATAAAATTCTAAATGCATAGAATATTCTCGTACGAAGGAAATAATTTTACGTTCGACGTTCGATTCTTATCGTCCTTGAAATCTATTTATGTATCTGAGAAAGAATATTTTTACGAACAAGACAGAATTACACATGAAAAATATGACTGATGAAAATTAGATATTACATTAATATATTTGATAAATAATTATTATTGCCCTTGTTATAAAATTACAAAACTAAAAAACCTTTTTACTATGAAACTTGCTAAAAATTTATTTCTAGGGTCTAATTAATGAATTATAATGCATATGGGGACAACAAAATTTTAAAAATATAATAAATATTAATTCCAATCACGATTTGGAGTAATAGAAAAGTCATTTGTGGGTAACACCGAGCTAATGGCTGCTAATTAAAATTGTTTACGATATCAGAGAGAACTGGAGCTTCTGATGACCATAAACTGACCACTGTTGGTCATTTGTGGCCATAAACTGACCACTGTTACTCGTCAATGACCATAAACTGACCACTGTTGCCCACCGATTATCATACAGTAACCATTGTTCATCATCGATGGTCATTTGTGGCCATAAACTGACCATACTTGGTAATTGGTGGTTATAATCTGGCCACTGTTCATCATCGATGGTCATAAACTGACCATTGTTGCACGCCAATGATCATAAACTGACCACTATTGGCTGACGGTTATCATTGAGTGGCCATTGTTGACCATCGAAGTCATTTGTGGCCATAAACTGACCACTGTTGGCCATCGATGGTCATAAACTGACCATTGTTGTACGCCAATGATCACAAACTGACCATTGCTGGCCATCGATGGTCATTTGTGGCCACAAACTGACCACTGTTGACCATCTATGGTCATAAACTGACCACTGTTACTCTCCAATGATCATAAAGTGACCATTGCCATCGATGGTCATTAACTAACCACTGCTGACCATCGATGACCCATTAAAACCATGACGAAGTCATGATAATTCATCGTCAAACGTAGTATATCTTACAGTAAATTTCCAGAATAAGTGGGAGAATCTAACAATTTGCAAATATTTCTAGCTGTTGTCGTGTCTTCCAACTGAGCTTCGTGAGACTGAAAGGACAGATATTCCCATCGAGATCAGAAGATTTTACACAAGATATCTCATCTGATCATTCACTTTTACAATTCTCAGAACGACTGTTACACAACACAGTTTCGTGACGCTTAAGATTGCACGGAAAGCGACCCTGATACGCAATAAATTTATTCCAGATGACACGAAGGGCGTTCTTTCGCTCCCTTTACGCGATCCTAAATTATGAAGCAAAGAAAAGATATGAAACTTCCAAGTGTTGTTTGATCGTTCTTCCCTTGGGACGTATTTTAGAGTAAATTCCCAGGATAAATGGGACTTGGAAAATTTTAGTAAGTCGGTAGGGTAGCTATAACTTTGAAAATATCTGCTCTATGCATTCTACTTTGCTAAGATATTCCGTCCTCTGCGATGTTCCAAGCTCCATCAAACCGTGTGAACGGATGGGAGTCACATAATATTTTCTGATATTTCTACTGCAATTCCTGCTAATTCTAAATAAATAACGCGCGACAAGAAGATTGTAAGGGGACTCCAAAGCCCCTAAATCGCGAAACAGAAAATTCCGTCGAACATTTGGTTCATTTTACGCGCCTTCCGTGGCTATAATTCAGTCGTTCTCATCGAGGAAATCCGAAACACTAAAATGTTTCATAGCGGTGACGCTGTTCCGGCGTTTCGGGACTCGGAAAATGTCGCTTATTCGTTGCTACGCGGCGATAGTAATATTTATGAAAATCGACCCCGCTGGCCGCGTGTCCCATTCCTGCGTCGTACCGCTTCGTTAATATTTCCGCATAAATTAAATGGGTAATAACACGCCGCCGCGTAATGTCATACAGTGCATAAGTGACGAGCGTAAACCATATTTTCTCCAAATAAGCGGAAACACTTCGGAATAAATAATACACGCGACCCTCCATTCGAAACTAAATCTTCTTCGAAATCCAAAATTGATTAATTATAGAAATATCTTCTCCATTTTGCACGCTAGTTATTCAAAACAAGCTGCTATTTTGTGCGCTTTAAGCTTGTTTGTTATCAAAAACATTTCCCAAAGGAGCGTTAAAATAATTTAATTGAAATTCTCCATGGTGGTTAGTAAAAACAAGTTGATATTTTCTACATTTTAGACTAGTTTGTTATCAATCTTGAACGTGTATTTTTAATATTTTTATATCTCTGTTGTATTTTAAGTGGGTTAAATTGTGAAGCAGACTTGTTTGGAGAACCTCAGGCGTCCGCCATGATTGTTATGGCGCGGTCATTTTAACTCTGAGAGTCGCGGGAATTTCAAATGTTGTGATACGAATAGAGAGTACAGAAACGAAATAAAATGAAATAAGACGATATAGAATCTTCAAAAATATGATTTTTTGATCTTCTACAAAGGGTTTTTGATATTTTGGGTGTAATAAATATGACAACATCCCCTCTGCTGTATTTTAATTCTGTGAAAACTTTTTTGGTAAATAATACACGCGACCCTCCATTCGAAACAAAATCTTTTTCGAAATCCAAAATTGATTAATTATAGAAATATCTTCTCCATTTTGCATGCTAGTTATTCAAAACAAGCTGCTATTTTGTACGCTTTAAGCTTGTTTGTTATCAAAAACATTTCCCAAAGAAGCGTTGAAATAATTTAATTAACATTCTCCATGGGGGTTAGTAAAAACAAGTTGATATTTTCTACATTTTAGACTAGTTTGTTATCAATCTTGAACGTGTATTTTTAATATTTTTATATCTCTGTTGTATTTTAAGTGGGTTAAATTGTGAAGCAGCCTTGTTTGGAGAACCTCAGGCGTCCGCCATGATTGTTATGGCGCGGTCATTTTAACTCTGAGAGTCGCGGGAATTTTAAATGTTGTGATACGAATAGAGAGTACAGAGACGAAATAAAATGAAATAAGGCGATATAGAATCTTCAAAAACATGATTTTTCGACCTTCTATGAAGGGTTTTTGATATTTGAGGTGTAATAAATATGACAACATCCCCTCTGCTGTATTTTAATTCTGTGAAAACTTTTTTGGTTAATAATACACGCGACCCTCCATTCGAAACAAAATCTTCTTCGAAATCCAAAATTGATTAATTATAGAAATATCTTCTCCATTTTGCACGCTAGTTATTCAAAACAAGCTGCTATTTTGTACGCTTTAAGCTTGTTTGTTATCAAAAACATTTCCCAAAGGAGCGTTAAAATAATTTAATTGAAATTCTCCATGGTGGTTAGTAAAAACAAGTTGATATTTTCTACATTTTAGACTAGTTTGTTATCAATCTTGAGCGTGTATTTTTAATATTTTCACATCTCTGTTGTATTTTAAGTGGGTTAAATCGTGAAGCAGCCTTGTTTGGAGATCCTCAGGCGTCCGCCATGATTGTTATGGCACGGTCATTTTAACTCTGAGAGTCGCGGGAATTTCAAATGTTGTGATACGAATAGAGAGTACAGAGACGAAATAAAATGAAATAAGACGATATAGAATCTTTAAAAACATGATTTTTCGAACTTCTATGAAGGGTTTTTGATATTTGGGGTGTAATAAATATGACAACATCCCCTCTGCTGTATTTTAATTCTGTGAAAACTTTTTTGGTAAATAATACACGCGACCCTCCATTCGAAACTAAATCTTCTTCGAAATCCAAAATTGATTAATTATAGAAATATTTTCTCCATTTTGCACGCTAGTTATTCAAAACAAGCTGCTATTTTGTACGCTTTAAGCTTGTTTGTTATCAAAAACATTTCCCAAAGGAGCGTTAAAATAATTTAATTGAAATTCTCCATGGTGGTTAGTAAAAACAAGTTGATATTTTCTACATTTTAGACTAGTTTGTTATCAATCTTGAGCGTGTATTTTTAATATTTTCACATCTCTGTTGTATTTTAAGTGGGTTAAATCGTGAAGCAGCCTTGTTTGGAGAACCTCAGGCGTCCGCCATGATTGTTATGGCGCGGTCATTTTAACTCTGAGAGTCGCGGGAATTTCGAATGTTGTGATACGAATAGAGAGTACAGAGACGAAATAAAATGAAATAAGGCGATATAGAATCTTCAAAAACATGATTTTTCGACCTTCTATGAAGGGTTTTTGATATTTGGGGTGTAATAAATATGACAACATCCCCTCTGCAGTATTTTAATTCTGTGAAAACTTTTTTGGTAAATAATACACGCGACCCTCCATTCGAAACAAAATCTTCTTCGAAATCCAAAATTGATTAATTATAGAAATATTTTCTCCATTTTGCACGCTAGTTATTCAAAACAAGCTGCTATTTTGTACGCTTTAAGCTTGTTTGTTATCAAAAACATTTCCCAAAGGAGCGTTAAAATAATTTAATTGAAATTCTCCATGGTGGTTAGTAAAAACAAGTTGATATTTTCTACATTTTAGACTAGTTTGTTATCAATCTTGAACGTGTATTTTTAATATTTTTATATCTCTGTTGTATTTTAAGTGGGTTAAATTGTGAAGCAGACTTGTTTGGAGAACCTCAGGCGTCCGCCATGATTGTTATGGCGCGGTCATTTTAACTCTGAGAGTCGCGGGAATTTCGAATGTTGTGATACGAATAGAGAGTACAGAGACGAAATAAAATGAAATAAGGCGATATAGAATCTTCAAAAACATGATTTTTCGACCTTCTATGAAGGGTTTTTGATATTTGGGGTGTAATAAATATGACAACATCCCCTCTGCAGTATTTTAATTCTGTGAAAACTTTTTTGGTAAATAATACACGCGACCCTCCATTCGAAACAAAATCTTCTTCGAAATCCAAAATTGATTAATTATAGAAATATTTTCTCCATTTTGCACGCTAGTTATTCAAAACAAGCTGCTATTTTGTACGCTTTAAGCTTGTTTGTTATCAAAAACATTTCCCAAAGGAGCGTTAAAATAATTTAATTGAAATTCTCCATGGTGGTTAGTAAAAACAAGTTGATATTTTCTACATTTTAGACTAGTTTGTTATCAATCTTGAGCGTGTATTTTTAATATTTTCACATCTCTGTTGTATTTTAAGTGGGTTAAATAGTGAAACAGTCTTGTTTGGAGAATCTTAGACGTCCACCATGATTGTTACGATACAATCAGCCATTTTAATACGTTGAGTAGCAGGAATTTCAAACGACAGAAAGTTCACAGACAAAATAAAACGATATAAAATCGCCAAAAACAAGATTTTTCGACCATCTACAAAAGTTTTTGATATTTGGCGTGTAATAAAAATTGTAACAACCCCTATCCTGTATTTTAGTTGTGTTAAAATGTAAAACAATCTTGTTTGGAGACCCCCAGGCGTCCACCATGATTGATACGACACGATCAGCCATTTTAACATGTCGAGTAGCGGGAATTTCAAACGACAGAAAGTTGAGAGACAAAATAAAACGATATAAAATTGCCAAAAAGAAGATTTTTCGACCATCTACAAAAGTTTTTGATATTTGGCGTGTAATAAAAATTGTAACAACCCCTCTGCTGTATTTTAATTCTGTTAAATTGTAAAATAGTCTCGTTTAGAGAACTTCAGGCGTCCGCCATGATTGTTATTGCACAGTCAGGCATTTTAACACGTCGAGTGGCGGGAATTTCAAACGACAGAAAGTTCAGAGACAAAATAAACCGAAATGAGACGAAATAACACCATCCAAAAACTTTTCTAGATGATCGAAAAATCATGTTTATGATATTTGGCGTGTAATAAAACTAGCAACAACCCCTCTGCTGTATTTTAATTGAATCAAATAGTAAAACAGTCTTGTTTGGAGAATCTCAGGCGTCCGCCATGATTGTTATTGCATGGTCAGCCATTTTAACATGTCGAGTAGCGGGACTTTCAAACGACAGAAAGTTCAGAGACAAAATAAACTGAAATAAGACGAAATGAAATCGTCAAAGACACGTTTTTTCGCCCTTCTACGTAAGTTTCTCAGTGTTTGGCACGTAAGAAGAATTGTAACAACCCTTCTTCTGTATTTTAATTGAATCAAATAGTAAAACAGTCTTGTTTGGAGAATCTCAAGCGTCCACCATGATTGATACGACACGATCAGCCATTTTAACACGTCGAGTAGCGGGAATTTCAAACGACAGAAAGTTCGGAGACAAAATAAACCGAAATGAGACGAAATAAAATCGTCAAAAAACTTTTCTAGATGGTCGAAATATCATGTTTATGATATTTGGCGTGTAATAAAACTAGCAACAACCCCTCTGCTGTATTTTAATTGAATCAAATAGTGAAACAGTCTTGTTTGGAGAACCTCAGACATCCGCCATGATTGTTATTGCACAGTCAGGCATTTTAACACGTCGAGTGGCGGGAATTTCAAACGACAGAAAGTTCAGACACAAAATAAACCGAAATGAGACGAAATAAAATCGTCAAAGACACGTTTTTTCACCCTTCTACATAAGTTTCTCAGTGTTTGGCACGTAAGAAGAATTGTAACAACCCTTCTGCTGTATTTTAATTGAATCAAATAGTAAAACAGTCTTGTTTGGAGAACCTCAGACATCCGCCATGATTGTTATTGCACAGTCAGGCATTTTAACACGTCGAGTGGCGGGAATTTCAAACGACAGAAAGTTCAAACACAAAATAAACCGAAATGAGACGGAATAAAATCGTCAAAGACACGTTTTTTCGCCCTTCTACATAAGTTTCTCAGTGTTTGGCACGTAAGAAGAATAGTAACAACCCTCTGCTGTATTTTAAATGTGTTAAAATGTAAAACAATCTTGTTTGGAGATCCCCAGGCGTCCGCCATGATTGTTATTGCACAGTCAGCCATTTTAACACGTCGAATGGCGGGAATTTCAAACGACAGAAAGTTCAGAGACAAAATAAACCGAAATGAGACGAAATAACACCATCCAAAAACTTTTCTAGATGGTCGAAAAATCATGTTTATGATATTTGACGTGTAATAAAACTAGCAACAACCCCTCTGCTGTATTTTAATTGAATCAAATAGTAAAACAGTCTTGTTTGGAGAACCTCAGACATCCGCCATGATTGTTATTGCACAGTCAGGCATTTTAACACGTCGAATGGCGGGAATTTCAAACGACAGAAAGTTCAAACACAAAATAAACCGAAATGAGACGAAATAAAATCGTGAAAGACACGTTTTTTCGCCCTTCTACATAAGTTTTTCAGTGTTTGGCACGTAAGAAGAATGGCCAGGAGAATTTCAATGGAAGAAACGTTGAACGCGTAACCCCGAAGCAACTGGTACGAGTACGTGAGCTCGCTGTACGCACGTGCACGATCCAGGGACGGCCATAAATCTCGGTGAAACGCAGAACAAGACGAGGAAGGAGAACACATGGATCGCTGGTAGCGTTCGGTAAATGGCGGTAGCTCGATTTCTTCCTTTCGTACGGTCGCCGGATTAAAAATTAAATTATGCACGCCCGGCGTGGTTTTGCGGTGAAATATTGACCGTAACGCTATCTGCGCGAACCAGGTATCCTATATACGTACGTACATACATAATACGGCGCGTACGCATCGTTTGCATGCTCGCAAAGTGATATCGGGCTCGATTAACCAGCACGAGCGACGTCCTACCCTCTTACGGGTAAGGTGAGACCCTCAGTCATCCGTGAACAACGTTTATACGATAAATTAATCACGACACTTCAAAGCTGGATGTACGAAACCTGGGGAACACGCTTTTGGGTTCCTACAACTCTTCCCCCAGAGTCCCAGAAACGACTCAAATGGCATTTTCAGTGGCCACCAAAATGGAGATACGTGTGTCCTGGTTTCTCTTAACTTGATCCCTATTTTTGAATAATTTATAGATAAAAAAGGACGTTTGGACAGCTACAACTTTTACAAGTTCGTAGTATCTTCTTTGAATGTAGAAGTTACTGATTTTGTAATTGTTTAAATTTCCTACTGTTTACAATATTAACGTCGTTTCTGCTGATTTGTACCACAGAAACATTTTTTACGCCAGATATATCACGAAGAACAGTCGGTAAGTTCGTAAAATGGACAGTCGATACAACAGATTGTTCTATCGGTCGGTAATCACTTAAGCGTTGGTCGGTAAGGAAGCAATTAATATTTTACCAGTCGGTAAAGTGTTAATCATGCCTCAGTCGATACATTTCTTCCGTAAGACTAGTAAATACCTATTTTTGAATAGTCCAAATATAAAAAAGTAATAATTTCTTCAAATGCATGATTAATATTACGATTTTCTTTTACTTTTCACCACAAAAATATTGTTCGAAGAGGCTTTAATCATGACTCTAATTATTTTTAAGCTTGAGAAATACTTTTCTGAAAAATTTAATCTATGTCCAACTATAATTGAGATGATTCAGCAATACAAAATTCCACTCTGGAACCGTGTTGTGCGAGTTCCCTGTAAATCGTACAATAAAATTCCAATCCCCTTTGACATCGATACCAGAGTCTAGCCAGCGAAACCAATCTGCCGAAAACACATATCCGCCTCAATCAGATGCAATTTCAACGATTCCTACCATATTCCAATAATGAAAACACAGAGAAAACACTCGTCAATTATAGTCGATTTTCTCCACGGCAATTGCTAATGATTTCCAATATAAATAAGAGTGCACATTTCAGTACGTGATTTTTTTATTTTAAAGATCAAAGAGTCTGAAATTTGGGTTTCCAGCCAACGGGAGGTCCAAGGTAACGAGACAGGAGAAACGAAAAAGAACTTTCGTCAATAATGGAATATGCTGACAGGCTATCGATGGCATCTGTCTAAAAATGTTTTCAATATCGAGCACGACGCGGAATCAAGTTTAAAAGTAAAAGCCGCTTAAACGATACGCTATACCCGGACATCGTGCAGACATTAACTTCGTATCGTCCGGAGATAAAATCCCACGTATGTCACAGCGAGATTGATACAGCCGCGCCCCAGCAGCTACGACAGCCTGGGTTAAGTGCCTTTGTCATAAAACGGATCGCAGCCTTTTTTCACTGACAGGTGCACTCGACGCCCCAAAGTTCCACGAAGTTGTCCATTCGAAAATTATTAAACCGAAAATACCATATTTTTAAATTATCTGACACTCTGAGAAACGCTTAAGAATTTAATTCGTATTACATTTGCAATATTATCGACGAACAGTCGATAAGTTCGTAAAAATTACAGTCGATACAACAGATTAATGTTCTATCTGTCGGTAAGTACTTAAACGTTGGTCGGTAAAAAAGCAATTAATATCCAGTCGGTAAAGTGTTGATCATACCTCTGACGATACATTTCTTCCTTAACCTTAATTTTATTAATTATAAAGTTCCACGAAGTTGTCCATTCGAAAATTATTAAATCGAAAATACCATATTTTTAAATTATCTGACACTGAGAAATGCTTAAGAATTTAATTCGTATTATATTTGCAATATTTTGTACTGCAATCTTTAATTTCACGTTTCTGTTCTCTTATACAAGACATATCACGACGAACAGTCGATAAGTTCGTAAAAATTACAGTCGATACAACAGATTAATGTTCTATCTGTCGGTAAGTACTTAAACGTTGATCGGTAAAAAAGCAATTAATATCCAGTAGGTAAAGTGTTGATCATACCTCTGACGATACATTTCTTCCTTAACCTTAATTTTATTAATTATAAAGTTCCACGAAGTTGTCCATTCGAAAATTATTAAACCGAAAATACCATATTCTTAAATTATCTGACACTCTGAGGAACGCTTAAGAATTTAATTCGTATTACATTTGCAATATTATCGACGAACAGTCGATAAGTTCGTAAAAATTACAATCGATACAACAGATTAATGTTCTATCTGTCGGTAAGTACTTAAACGTTGGTCGGTAAAGAAGCAATTAATATCCAGTAGGTAAAGTGTTGATCATACCTCTGACGATACATTTCTTCCTTAACCTTAATTTTATTAATTATAAAGTTCCACGAAGTTGTCCATTCGAAAATTATTAAACCGAAAATACCATATTTTTAAATTATCTGACACTCTGAGGAACGCTTAAGAATTTAATTCGTATTACATTTGCAATATTATCGACGAACAGTCGATAAGTTCGTAAAAATTACAATCGATACAACAGATTAATGTTCTATCTGTCGGTAAGTACTTAAACGTTGGTCGGTAAAGAAGCAATTAATATCCAGTCGGTAAAGTGTTGATCATACCTCTGACGATACATTTCTTCCTTAACCTTAATTTTATTAATTATAAAGTTCCACGAAGTTGTCCATTCGAAAGTTATTAAGTCGAAAATACCACATTTTTAAATTATCTGACACTCTGGGAAACGCTTAAGAATTTAATTCGTATTACGTTTGCAATATTTTGCACTGCAATCTTTAATTTCACGTTTCTGTTCTCTTATGCAAGATATATCACGACGAACAGTTGGTAAGTTCGTAAAAAGTACAGTCGATACAACAGATTAATATTCTATCTGCCGGTAAGTACTTAAACGTTGGTCGGTAAAGAAGCAATTAATATCCAGTCGGTAAAGTGTTAATCATACCTCAGTCGATACATTTCTTCCTTGACCTCAATTTTATTAATTATAAAGCTCCACAAAGTTGTCCATTCGAAAATACCGTATCTTTAAATTATCTGACACTCTGAGAAACGCTTAAGAATTTAATTCGTATTACGTTTGCAATATTTTGCATTGCAATCTTTAATTTCACGTTTCTGTTCTCTTATACCAGATATATCACGATGAACAGTTGGTAAGTTCGTAAAAATTACACTCGATATAACAGATTAACATTCTACCGGTCGGTAATCACTTAAATGTCGGTCGATAAAAAAGCAATTAATTCTCTACCAGTCGGTAAAGTGTTAATCATACCTCAGTCGATACATTTCTACCCTAACCCCAATTTTATTAATCGATCTCGTCCTTTCAGCCGATACATAATTTGTTCGCGTTTCTATTCAGAACTCCGCAGTATAATAAATGTAATTCGTCGCGGAGGAGGTTGCACGGGGCCGGAAAGGAATCAATCCTGCGAACGGGACGGAAAAGTTCTTTCCCGACGAGAAATAAAAGTGGCTGCGATGTTTGCATCGAGCGTACCCTGATTGCAGCGAATTTACATCCACGGCGCATCAGCCGAAAACCGATAATGCCGGTGGTTAACAGATTCAGATACGGTCTTCCACCCACCCCCGAAAGGCAATAACGTCATTATGAACAGCGACGGGGAAATGGCCCGTAAATGTTCAGATATCGCGCGCCGCTTCTCAGTTCGTGTTCCTTTTCTTCCGCCCTTCTTTCTCGCGTTGGGATCGCGGGAGACCGACTTGTCTCGTTTCAATGGACCCTCTACCCCGTGTCCTATCGCGAGATAATGATCGCCATCCCTTTACGGCACGCTGTTTGTCCGCGAACCCCAACGTTCTCCCTCGATATTCGGGCTTAAGCTACTCTTTATCGGGAAGTGCTGGTCCCCGAAAGGAAAAAAATGGCACCCAAGACGGAAGTTTCTTTCATTCTCCTGTACGACGTGCGACACTGATCCCTTCGATCCGACGTTTTGCTGCGTGGACGGTATTTTATAGTCTGCGATCGACGACCAGGAAGAAAGTATTGTAATATTATGGATCATCTCACGAAACATACTACAAACGTGATATTTCTGGCCATATTTTATATTTTCGATAAAGAATTTTTTTCTTAGAAGTATGTAGGATTTTGGGGATATATGTATACACACAAAATGATTGTAATTGATCCCTGTAACAAAATATAATTTTTTTAGTATGATTTGAAATTTTTTAATTTTGTCGAAAAATTTGTCCACATTCCTGAATTTTTTTCTCGAAACTGAGTAGGATTTCGGGAGTATGTGTATTCACACAAAATGATTGTAATTGATCCCTCTAACTAAATATAATTTTTTTTGGTAGGATTTGAAATTTTTTAATTTTGTCGACAAATTTGTCCACATTCCTGAATTTTTTTCTCGAAACTGAGTAGGATTTCGGGAGTATGTGTATTCACACAAAATGATTGTAATTGATCCCTCTAACTAAATATAATTTTTTTAGTATGATTTGAAATTTTTTAATTTTGTCGAAAAATTTGTCCACATTCCTGAATTTTTTTCTCGAAATTGAGTAGGATTTCGGGAGTATGTGTATTCACATAAAATGATTGTAATTGACCCCTGTAACTAAATATAATTTTTTTAGTATGATTTGAAATTTTTTAATTTCGCCGAAAAATTTGTCCACATTCCTGGATTTTTTTCTCGAAACTGAGTAGGATTTCAGGGGTATGTGTATTCACACAAAATGATTGTAATTGATCCCTGTAATTAAATATAATTTTTTTTGTATGATTTGAAATTTTTTAATTTTGTCGAAAAATTTGTCCACATTCCTGGATTTTTTTCTCGAAACTGAGTAGGATTTCAGGGGTATGTGTATTCACACAAAATGATTGTAATTGATCCCTGTAATTAAATATAATTTTTTTTGTATGATTTGAAATTTTTTAATTTTGTCGAAAAATTTGTCCATTTTCCTGAATTTTTTTCTCGAAACTGAGTAGGATTTCGGGAATATGTGTATTCACATAAAATGATTGTAATTGATCCCTGTAATTAAATATAATTTTTTTTGTATGATTTGAAATTTTTTAATTTTGTCGAAAAATTTGTCCATTTTCTTGAATTTTTTTCTCGAAACTGAGTAGGATTTCGGGAGTATGTGTATTCACACAAAATGATTGTAATTGATCCCTGTAACAAAATATAATTTTTTTAGTATGATTTGAAATTTTTTAATTTTGTCGAAAAATTTGTCCACATTCCTGAATTTTTTTCTCGAAACTGAGTAGGATTTCGGGAGTATGTGTATTCACACAAAATGATTGTAATTGATCCCTCTAACTAAATATAATTTTTTTAGTATGATTTGAAATTTTTTAATTTTGTCGAAAAATTTGTCCACATTCCTGAATTTTTTTCTCGAAATTGAGTAGGATTTCGGGAGTATGTGTATTCACATAAAATGATTGTAATTGATCCCTCTAACTAAATATAATTTTTTTAGTATGATTTGAAATTTTTTAATTTCGCCGAAAAATTTGTCCATTTTCCTGAATTTTTTTCTCGAAACTGAGTAGGATTTCAGGGGTATGTGTATTCACACAAAATGATTGTAATTGATCCCTGTAATTAAATATAATTTTTTTTGTATGATTTGAAATTTTTTAATTTTGTCAAAAAATTTGTCCACATTCCTGAATTTTTTTCTCGAAACTGAGTAGGATTTCGGGAGTATGTGTATTCACACAAAATGATTGTAATTGATCCCTGTAATTAAATATAATTTTTTTAGTATGATTTGAAATTTTTTAATTTTGTCGAAAAATTTGTCCACATTCCTAAATTTTTTTCTCGAAACTGAGTAGGATTTCGAGGGTGTGTCTATTGACCAAAAATGATTGTAATTGATCCCTGTAACTAGATATAATTTTTTTAGTATGATTTGAAATTTTTTAATTTCGTCTAAAAATTTCAGTACCTACTCGAATTTTTTTCTCAAAACTGGGTAGGATTTCTGGGGTATGTGTATCCACACAAAATGATTGTAATTAACCCCCGTAACCGACAATAATTTTTTTAGAACGATTTGGAATTTTTCAATTTCGCCGAAAAATTTGTCCATTTTCCTGACTTTTTTTCTCGATACTGAGTAGGAATTCTGGAATATGTCTATTGACCAAAAATGATTGCAAGTGACCCTTGAACCTAAAAATAATTTTTTCAGAATGATTTAAAATTTTTCAATTTCGTCGAAAAATTTGTCCATCTATTCGAATTTTTTTCTCAAAACTGAGTAGGATTTCGAGGGTATGTCTATTCACAAAAAATGATTATAATTGATCCTCTTAGTTAAAAATAATTTTATTAGAACGATTCGAAATTTTTTTTTTTCACTGAAAAATTTAGGCACCCCCCTTTGTCGATTTTTCTTAAAAATTCCTGTTTCATTTTTAGTAATTTCGTTTGACGTCCTACAGAAAAGTTGTATAATACTTTTTTGTAGGTACCTATGGGCTCTACTTTAGAAAAAAGTTTCATTGAAATATATTCACTATTGTAGGACTTATGGCTGTTTAAAAATTGGACCACTTTTATGGGGTTTTTCTCATTTTACGGAATCAGGAAGCAATTTTTTCAATATTTTTAGAATTTTTACATATTCTCAACTAAAATACGCGTTTATTGCTTTTTTAAACATTAAAATCCTTCAATCCGTTCAGAAGTTATGGCGTTTTAAAGATATACTTGAAATTTCAGGGAAGCATAATCTGGCCTCACATTAGATTTTTGGTAAAGAATTTTTTTCTTGAAAATGCGTAGAATTTCGAAGGTATTTATAATGACCAAAAATGATTGTAATTGACCCCTGTAACTACACATAATTTTTTTAGTACGATTTGAAATTTTTTAATTTCATCTAAAAATGTGACCACCCTCCTGAATTTTTTTCTCGAAAATGGGTAGGATTTCAGGGGTATGTTTATTCACCAAAAATGCTTGTAATTGCCCCCTGTAACTAAATATAATTTTTTTTGTACGATTTGAAATTTTTTAATTTCGTCTAAAAATTTCAGTACCTACTCGAATTTTTTTCTCAAAACTGAGTAGGATTTCAGGGGTATGTTTATTCACCAAAAATGCTTGTAATTGCCCCCCGTAACTAAATATAATTTTTTTAGTACGATTTGAAATTTTTCAATTTCATCTAAAAATTTCGATACCTACTCGAATTTTTTTCTCAAAAATGGTTAGGATTTTTGGTATATGTCTATTGACCAAAAATAATTCTAATTGACCCCTGGAACTAAAAACAATTTTTCAGGCACGTCTTTTGCGATAAAAGTGTTAAAATTTAATCACAAAAAACACCCTTCAAACATTAATCCAAAACTCATCTCCAATTTTAATCATATCTCTATAATTAATTCTTCGACCCCCCATACAATAATTGTCAAAAAAAAACGTCCCCCACAGCGTCGAGTTTTCAATGATACACCTGACACGTATTTCCCTCCAAAAAAACCTTGAAAAAAATCCGTGCAACCAGAGCAAGTCGTACCCCCATTTCTATTTCCTCTCAGAACCATCCCTGATCCTCGAAAATATCGCGTTTCCACGGTTTGCAATTCCCAAACCTTCAAATATTAACTCAAAACTCATCTCCAATTTTAATCATATCTCTACAATTAATTCTTCGACCCCCCATACAATAATTGTCAAAAAAAAACGTCCCCCACAGCGACGAGTTTTCAATGATACACCTGACACATATTTCCCTCCAAAAAAACCTTCAAAAAAATCCGTGCAACCAGAGCATGTCGTACCCCCATTTCTATTCCCTCTCAGAACCATCCCTGATCCTCGAAAATATCGCGTTTCCACGGTTTGCAATTCCCAAGCCTTCAAATATTAACCCAAAACTCATCTCCAATTTTAATCATTTCTCTACAATTAATTCTTCGACCCCCCATACAATAATTGTCAAAAAAAAACGTCCCCCAAAGGGTCGAGTTTTCAATGATACACCTGACACATATTTCCCTCCAAAAAAACCTTGAAAAAAAAATTTTTCAAAAAAATCCGTGCAACCAGAGCAAGTCGTACCCCCATTTCTATTTCCTCTCAGAACCATTCCTGATCCTCGAAAATATCGCGTTTCCACGGTTTGCAATTAACGTTTTGCAATTCCCAAACAGCCTTCAAATATTAACCCAAAACTCATCTCCAATTTTAATCATTTCTCTACAATTAAATCTTCGACCCCCCATACAATAATTGTCAAAAAAAAACGTCCCCCAAAGCGTCAAGTTTTCAATGATACACCTGACACATATTTGCCTCCAAAAAAACCTTGAAAAAAAAATTTTTCAAAAAAATCCGTGCAACCAGTGCAAGTCGTACCCCCATTTCTATTCCCTCTCAGAACCATCCCTGATCCTCGAAAATATCGCGTTTCCACGGTTTGCAATTAACGTTTTGCAATTCCCAAACAGCCTTCAAATATTAACCCAAAACTCATCTCCAATTTTAATCATTTCTCTACAATTAATTCTTCGACCCCCCATACAATAATTGTCAAAAAAAAAACGTCCCCCACAGCGTTGAGTTTTCAATGATACACCTGACACGTATTTCCCTCCAAAAAAACCTTGAAAAAAAAATTTTTCAAAAAAATCCGTGCAACCAGAGCAAGTCGTACCCCCATTTCTATTCCCTCTCAGAACCATCCCTGATCCTCGAAAATATCGCGTTTCCACGGTTTGCAATTAACGTTTTGCAATTCCCAAACAGCCTTCAAATATTAACCCAAAACTCATCTCCAATTTTAATCATTTCTCTACAATTAATTCTTCGACCCCCCATACAATAATTGTCAAAAGAAAAACGTCCCCCACAGCGTCGAGTTTTCAATGATACACCTGACACATATTTCCCTCCAAAAAAACCTTCAAAAAAATCCGTGCAACCAGAGCAAGTCGTACCCCCATTTCTATTCCCTCTCAGAACCATCCCTGATCCACGAAAATATCGCGTTTCCACGGTTTGCAATTCCCAAACCTTCAAATATTAACTCAAAACTCATCTCCAATTTTAATCATTTCTCTACAATTAATTCTTCGACCCCCCATACAATAATTGTCAAAAAAAAAACGTCCCCCAAAGCGTCGAGTTTTCAATGATACACCTGACACGTATTTCCCTCCAAAAAAACCTTCAAAAAAATCCGTGCAACCAGAGCAAGTCGTACCCCCATTTCTATTCCCTCTCAGAACCATCCCTGATCCACGAAAATATCGCGTTTCCACGGTTTGCAATTCCCAAACCTTCAAATATTAACTCAAAACTCATCTCCAATTTTAATCATTTCTCTACAATTAATTCTTCGACCCCCCATACAATAATTGTCAAAAAAAAAACGTCCCCCACAGCGTTGAGTTTTCAATGATACACCTGACACATATTTCCCTCCAAAAAAACCTTCAAAAAAATCCGTGCAACCAGAGCATGTCGTACCCCCATTTCTATTCCCTCTCAGAACCATCCCTGATCCACGAAAATATCGCGTTTCCACGGTTTGCAATTCCCAAACCTTCAAATATTAACTCAAAACTCATCTCCAATTTTAATCATTTCTCTACAATTAATTCTTCGACCCCCCATACAATAATTGTCAAAAAAAAAACGTCCCCCACAGCGTTGAGTTTTCAATGATACACCTGACACATATTTCCCTCCAAAAAAACCTTCAAAAAAATCCGTGCAACCAGAGCATGTCGTACCCCCATTTCTATCTATTCTCTCTCAGAACCATCCCTGATCCTCGAAAATATCGCGTTTCCACGGTTTGCAATTCCCAAGCCTTCAAATATTAACTCAAAACTCATCTCCAATTTTAATCATATCTCTACAATTAATTCTTCGACCCTCCATACAATAATTGTCAAAAAAAAACGTCCCCCAAAGCGTCGAGTTTTCAATGATACACCCGACACATATTTCCCTCCAAAAAAACCTTGAAAAAAGAATTTTTCAAAAAAATCCGTGCAACCAGAGCAAGTCGTACCCCCATTTCTACTCCCTCTCAGAACCATTCCTGATCCTCGAAAATATCGCGTTTCCACGGTTTGCAATTAACGTTTTGCAATTCCCAAACAGCCTTCGAATATTAACCCAAAACTCATCTCCAATTTTAATCATTTCTCTACAATTAATTCTTCGACCCCCCATACAATAATTGTCAAAAAAAAACGTCCCCCAAAGGGTCGAGTTTTCAATGATACACCTGACACATATTTCCCTCCAAAAAAACCTTCAAAAACATCCGTGCAACCAGAGCAAGTCGTACCCCCATTTCTATTCCCTCTCAGAACCATCCCTGATCCTCGAAAATATCGCGTTTCCACGGTTTGCAATTAACGTTTTGCAATTCCCAAACAGCCTTCGAATATTAACCCAAAACTCATCTCCAATTTTAATCATTTCTCTACAATTAATTCTTCGACCCCCCATACAATAATTGTCAAAAAAAAACGTCCCCCACAGCGTCGAGTTTTCAATGATACACCTGACACGTATTTCCCTCCAAAAAAACCATGAAAAAAAAATTTTTCAAAAAAATCCGTGCAACCAGAGCAAGTCGTACCCCCATTTCTATTCCCTCTCAGAACCATCCCTGATCCTCGAAAATATCGCGTTTCCACGGTTTGCAATTAACGTTTTGCAATTCCCAAACAGTCCGCGGCGAGAAAAATTAAACGCGCCGCTGTAACGCGCATCTCGCGATTAACGCGTAACGAAATCAGGTTATTTGCATTGCGTTCGTCGAGAACGATCTCGTTACACGCGCGCAAATACCTACGGCTCGTTACTCGATTTCCCATCGGCGGCGGGGAGGGGGTGGGTGGTAAAGAATCGCGAAATATACACGGTCGATTAAACTCTCATCGGAATATCGTTTTTGCGTGCACGGACGTCCGCGTCCGACGTATCTGCTTTACGAAAGACCGCGTTGCAGATACGAGTTTTCACTTAGCGCCGGCGTTTTCACTGAATCGCGGGTGTTCGCGTTTTAATCGAAAAAAAGTCGTTCTCCGTTGGTTCGGTTGCAACGAAAAATAAAAAAAAAAGCCAGTCGATTGATATCTCGTGGGCATATTCGCGCGTAAGCCGCGTCCACGGACGATTACGTTTATAAATTGGCTAATATGGCGCTACCTGGCGGCAACGTGGACCAACATGGCGGAACGTGCGCCAGGTATAATCGATGTTTATTGCCGCGATTTGTACCGTCCACTGCTCGATTAACCTGCGATTTAGCTTGCGTTTTGTCATTCTGCGCAAGTTGCACTGGCTGCAAGAATATTATAAGACGTTTGGTGGCTTTAAAATGGCTGGAAGGATCGGAGTTTTTGAGGTTATTTGCCGTTGCATATTCTGTGACTATTATAGTTGCAATGTTATTGATGAGTGTTAATTGCCATATGGAATCTCTAAAATTGTCCACCAAAAAGGAATCTTTGGTTTTTAAATGATTGGGAACTAACTCATGGGAACTAACACTTATTTTTGCACATAAAATTGAAAAATTCACTATGGATTTAGTTTATTTAATATCTAGTCTTGAAAATCAATTTTTTGATTGTAGTATTGTTGGAAATAACAGTGATAAAACAGTTTTATTATACACGATGGCCACCCTGGTAGCCATCTTGTTAAGTCGTTTTTGGTTAGTCTTTTTGTACCACGAGGACATCGTTTCAATTTTTGTGGTTTGAATCCGAGCAGATTGATCGTTGACGTCATACACGTTATTTGGAGTTGTATATTTGGAGAATTTAATTTCACCATACGCTGTACACTTTCTCGAGCTCTCGTTGAACTCATTCAAGCGTTCTGTCTCCCTGCCAATCCGAAATAACGAACTCGATTAATTTATATGCACATGTACGCTTCCCTCAATGAGCAACGACCGCGAAAATTATTTTACTGCAGCCTCGAAAACACATTTGGTCAGATTTAACCAGATAAGTCGGCCATCTTGGATTTTCAAAAATTTCAAATCGGTTTGGAAAAATTATTTTTAGTTGCAGGGGTCAATTACGATCATTTTTGGTCAATAGACATATCCTCGAAATATTACGGATTTCTGAGAAAAAAATTCTTTATAATATGCGGGCAGAAATGGTTCCTCGAAATTTCATGAGCATGTTTAAAAAATCATAACTCTTGAACGGATTGGAGGATTTTAATGTTTCAAAAAGCAATCAACGAGTATTTTAGTGAAGAATATGTAGAAATTCTAAAAATATTGAAAAAGTTGTTCCTTGGCCCCGTAAAATTAGAAAACCCCCATAAAAATGGTCCAATTTTTAAACAATCATAACTCCTACATTAATGAATATATTTCAATGAAATTTAGTATGGAGGTAGAGCTCATGGCTAGCTACAAAAAAGTATTAAACTAAATTTCCGTAGCGCGTCAAACAAATTTGTTAAAAATAAAAAACGAATTTATAAGGAAAATCGACAGGTACCTTTTTCGGCGAAATTAAAAAGTTTCAAATCATTTTAAAAAAATTATTTTCAGTTGCAGGGATTGATAACAATCATTTTTGGTGAATAGACATTCCCTCGAAATTCTACGCATTTTCGAGAAAAAAATTCCGGAAGAAGGCCAAATTTTTCGACGAAATTGAAAAATTTCAAATCATTCCAAAAAAAATATTTTTAGCTGCAGGAGTCGATTTCAATCTTTTTTTGTGGATAGACATTCCCTCGAAATCCCACGCATTTTCGAGAAAAAAATTCCGGAAGAAGGCCAAATTTTTCGACGAAATTGAAAAATTTCAAATCGTTTAAAAAAAATTATATTTAGTTGTAGGGGTCTATTACAATCATTTTTGGTCAATAAATACACCCTCGAAATCCTATTCAGTTTCGAGAAAAAAATTCTTTACCGAAAATATAATTTGAGGCCAAAAATGGTTCCCCGAAATTTCATGCGAATCTTTAAAATGTCAAAACTTCTGAACGGATTGGACGATTTTAATGTTTAAAAAAGCAATCGACGCGTATTTTAGTGAAGAATATGTAGAAATTCTAAAAATATTGAAAAAGTTGTTCCTTGACCCCGTAAAATTAGAAAACCCCCATAAAAATGGTTCAATTTTGAAACGGCCATAACTCCTATAATAGTGAATATATTTCAATGAAATTTATTTGTGTACTAGAGCTCATTGATACCTACAAAAAAGTATTAAACAACTTTTCTGTACAGCGTTAAGAAAATTTATTAAAAATGAAAAACGAATTTTTAAGAAAAATCGACAGAGGGTAGGTGCCTAAAGAAAAAAAAAATTTCAAATCGTTCTGGAAAAATTATTTTCGATTGCAGGAGATAATTGCAATCATTTTTGGTGAATAGACATACCCTTGAAATCCCACGCATTTTCGAGAAAAAAATTCCAGAAGAAGGCCAAATTTTTCGACGAAATTGAAAAATTTCAAATCGTTTAAAAAAAATTATTTTCTGTTGCAGGGGTCTATTACAATTATTTTTGGTCAATAAATACACTCTCGAAATCCTATTCAGTTTCGAGAAAAAAATTCTTAACCGAAAATCTAATTTGAGGCCAAAAATGGTTCCCCGAAATTTCATGCGAATCTTTAAAATGTCATAACTTCTGAACGGATTGGACGATTTTAACGTTTAAAAAGGCAATCAACGCGTATTTTAGTAGAGAATATGGAGAAATTCTAAAAATATTGAAAAACTTGTTCCTTAACCCTGTAAAATTAGAAAACCCCCATAAAAATGGTTTAATTTTCAAACGGCCAGAACTCCTATAATAGTGAATATATTTCAATGAAATTTATTTGTGTACTAGAGCTCATTGATATCTATAAAAAAATATTAAACAACTTTTCTGTACAGTTTAAAGAAAATTTATTAAAAATCAAAAACTAAATTTTAAGAAAGATCGACAGGGGTAGGTAACTAAATGAAAAAAAAAAAATTTCAAATCGTTCTGGAAAAATTATTTTCGATTGCAGGAGTTAATAGCAATCATTTTTGGTGAATACACATTCCCTCAAAATCCTACGCATTTCTTAGAAAAAAATTCTTTACCAAAAATATAATATAAATTAGCTTATAGAAATAAGTCATTGAAAACTCAACACTTTGGAGGACATTTTGTTTTCAACAATTATTGTATCAAAGGTGTACAAATTGATTAATAAAAATACTACTTTTTGAAATTATTTTTCTGTCTTTTTAAATAAAATGTATTAAATAATTCATCCAAATCTCAACACTTTGGAAGCTAATTACGTAAAACCTTCTAATTCCATTCTAAACATTTTCCTGCGCCTTTCCTAATGCGTTTAATCAACATTTATTCCACTTAATGTTACATTTCAATCCTTGATTCGACTCAATCATATGTGAAATTCGGGTTTAAATGACACTCCACATTCTGTACGACCAAAGGCAATAAATGGAGATGATTTACAGGGTGTAATTACCATAATTCGTCGTATCATTACTAGAGAACTAGCAATTAAATTTCATGTGTCCCGAAGATATATCGTTGGTCGCTCCATTGACTTCGCATAGTCGCGTTACGCGATGTCTGGGGGTTGCCCCCCCTGTATTCTCTGAGCGACAGAAACAAATTGGATCGTGAATCAAAATATGTTTCGTTGAGAAATCGTCAACAACAGGCGCCGGTTTTTCAAACAAATCGTCCCCAGCGACGGGAAGTGGGCGCTTTGTCACGATGAAATTTGACAAAACAATGAAACGAATCACGGAAAGACGGCCCCCGGACGAATCTCGAAGGATGGTTTATAGCGGGGAAAAACTTACGCTGTACGGTGAGATATGGGAGGGATAACTTATTACGAACTTTTACAACCGATCAAACTTTCGCAAAATCAACCTATAAATTCGAATTTCTGTAGCGAACTCGCGCCTGGCCAACGGGAGAAGAGTCCACTTTCAACGGGGGAGTTTTACTGGGCGAAGGAAACGCAAAAAAACAAATTGGGGATAGTGTAGTGTAGTGTATGTTTCGAATTTTTTTTTTTAAATATTTTAGTATTTATGAGCTGCGATAGAAGACATTTATGAATGATAATAAGAAAGTTAGAGATGGAATTTGAGGATGAAATTTTTAAATGAATAAAAATTAAACAAATTTATGGATGAAATTTATAAATGAACAAATGAAACAAATTTATAAATGAACAAATAAAACAAATTTATGAAAACATAATTTATAAATGGACAAAAATGAAACAAATTTATAAATAAACAAATAAAAAAAATTTATGAATGCAAATTTATAAATTAAATCTATAAATGAACAAATGAAACAAATTTGTGAATATAAAATTTATAAATGAACAAAAATTAAACAAATTTATGAATGAAATTTATAAATCAACAAAAATTAAACAAGTTTATGAATGAAATTTATAAATGAACAAATAAAACAAATTTATAAATGAACAAATGAAACAAATTTATGAATACATGATTTATAAATGAACAAAAATGAAACAAATTTATAAATAAACAAATAAAACAAATTTATGAATGAAATTTTCGAACGAACAAATGAAACAAATTTATAAATTAACAAATAAGACAAATTTATGAATGTAAATTTAAAAATGAAATCTATAAATGAAAAAAAATTAAACAAATTTATGAATGAAATTTATAAATGAACAAATAAAACAAATTTATAAATGAACAAATGAAACAAATTTATGAATACATGATTTATAAATGAACAAAAATGAAACAAATTTATAAATAAACAAATAAAACAAATTTATGAATGAAATTTTCGAACGAACAAATGAAACAAATTTATAAATTAACAAGTAAGACAAATTTATGAATATAAAATTTATAAATGAACAAAAATTAAACAAATTTATGAATGAAATTTATAAATGAACAAACATTAAACAAGTTTATGAATGAAATTTATAAATGAACAAATAAAACAAATTTATAAATGAACAAATGAAACAAATTTATGAATACATGATTTATAAATGAACAAAAATGAAACAAATTTATAAATAAACAAATAAAACAAATTTATGAATGAAATTTTCAAACGAACAAATGAAACAAATTTATAAATTAACAAGTAAGACAAATTTATGAATGCAAATTTAAAAATGAAATCTATAAATGAACAAAAATGAAACAAGTTTATGAATGAAATTTATAAATGAACAACAATGAAATAAATTTATGAATGAAATTTATAAATGAACAAAAATTAAACAAATTTATGAATGAAATTTATAAATGAACAAATAAAACACATTTATAAAGGAACAAATGAAACAAATTTATGAATACATAATTTATAAATGAACGAAAATGGAACAAATTTATAAATAAACAAATAAGACAAATTTATGAATGCAAATTTATAAATTAAATCTATAAATGAACAAATGAAACAAATTTATGAATATATAATTTATAAATGAACAAAAATTAAACAAATTTATGATTGAAATTTATAAATGAACAAAAATTAAACAAATTTCTGAATTAAATTTATAAATGAACAAAAATTAAACAAATTTATGAATGAAATTTATAAATGAACAAATAAAACACATTTATAAAGGAACAAATGAAACAAATTTATGAATACATAATTTATAAATGAACGAAAATGGAACAAATTTATAAATAAACCAATGAAACAAATTTATAAATGAAATTTTCAAACCAGAAATGAAACGAATTTATAAATTAACAAATAAGACAAATTTATGAAGGCAAATTTATAAATTAAATCTATAGATGAACAAAAATGAAACAAATTTATGAATGAAATTTATAAATGAACAAAAATGAAACGAATTTATAAATGAAATTTATAAATTATTATAAATATATGAATTGTTAATGAAATTTATAAATTATTATGCATATATATGAATTGTTAATGAAATTTATAAATTATCCAAAAAATTTGTTAATTTTCGATCAAAAATTCAACAACATGTGAGATAACCTAACACAATACTGAAAATACTAAAAATATCTTATTATTAAAAAAATCTCACAAAAGAAATTTATAAATGAAATTCAAAAATGAATATATAATTTATAAATGAACAGAAATGAATCAAATTTATAAATGATATTTATAAATAAACAAATGAAAGAAATTTATGAATGAAACTTTCAAATGAACAAATGAAACAAATTTATAAATTAACAAATAAGACAAATTTATGAATGAAATTTTCGAACGAACAAATGAAACAAATTTATAAATAAAATTTATAAATAATCCAAAAAATTAAAAAAATTTCGATACAAAATTCAAGAACATGTGGGATAACCTAACACAATACTGAAAATACTAAAAATATCTTATTATCAGATACTTTGATACTTTTAAAAATCTCACAAAAGAAATTTATAAATGAAATTCATAAATGAATATATAATTTATAAATGAACAAAAACAATACAAATTTATAAATGAAATTTACAAATGATTGACTCAAACAACTGAAACAAATTTATAAATGAAATTTATGAATGAATATATAATTTATAAATGAACAAAAATGAAATAAATTTAAAAATGAACAAAGGGAACAAAATTATAAATGAACAAATGAAACGAATTTATAAATGAACAAATGAGACAAATTTACAAACGAATAAATTAACAAATGAGACAAATATATAAATAAACAAATTTATAAGTGAAGTTTACAAATAATCCAAAAAAATTGTTAATTTTCGACAGAAAATTCAGAAACTTATGTAACGACCCACCACAAACAAATATCTCATGATCAAAAATCTCGAAGCTCTTAAAAATCCCACGAAAGAACGTGTTTCTGAAGTTCTCCAAAATGGCGTCGCTCCATTCGAGGGAAGTTGGTCCCGCGACTATAAATAACGTATTTAGGTGATCCCATTTGCGTATTGCGAGCGTAACAACTGACTGGACGACGGAATTTCAATGAAAAAAATCATATTGACATGAAAGAGCTTTCTGTTGCAGCTGATAATGCCACGTAGGTTCGAGAAGACTGTCGATACTCGATGGTTTCCGTGAATATCAGTTCGCGTGACTACGTCGAGGCTCGTTCCTTTCATGTTTTCATTTGGCCTGCTTTTAATCGTCTCCATCGGTAGTACCGTTGGTTACCTTCGACGTTATTGTCATTTAGAAAGACGTTGAACGACTGAGACGATCGATGAACGCGACGTGCGAATCGTACGGCCAATTTCGATGGACGTCTGTAGGCTGCAAGTATTTTTGAATGGAAGCACGGTAATGTAAATATAAAGGAGCTAAACTAATTTGTCCGCCTCTCTGTCTCCCCCGAGACGACCTCTTGCCTTCGAGCAACGATATTCCATGAATACTGAGTACCTGGAGCTTCCACGTCAAGTACCAGTGCATATGCAAAGGCTTAAATTCAACGGGCGTATGCATATCCTCGACCGTAGTGTGTTCAGCTCTTTTCTTAAACGTTTTCCAAGCGAGCTGGGACAACGCAGCCGGGCTGAATCTTCGTTAAAATTGATTTAAAACTTTCCTCGCAGAGATTCCATCCCGGTTCCCGCGCTAATAGATTAACACCCACTTGACAAAATTCTTCCCCCGAACGTGGAAACGTTTTGGGCTTCGTAAATATGGCGAATGACATTTCTATGACGCCTAGATTTATTCTACAAAATTTGGAAGACGATGTGTTTAATTTACAAAAGTAAAATAGTTTTTTAAAATTTGTTAAAATATTCCCCTGGGCGTGGAAACGTTTTAGACTCCATAAATATGGCGGACGAAATTTCTATACTGCAAAAATAAAACAATTTTTCTTAATTTTCTCTTATGTACCTTGTTCTTTGAATATTTTTTACAGTTTCGGTACTGATTGCATTAAACTTCTGTTTTTTTATTTAAAATAGTAGTGGTTTTAATGCAATAGAAATTTTGTCCACGACGCCATCTTGTTACATTTTGTAGGGCGCGTGTTTTTAAATTTTGTTCTCTGATTTCTGTTGTTTTTTTAATATTTCTTACCGCTTCGGTACTAATTTTATTAGACTATTGTTTTTTTATTAAAGATAGTAGTGTTCTTAATAAAATAGAAATTTTGTCCACGACGCCATCTTGGTACTTCTTATAACGCGCGATATTTAAAATTTTATTCTCTGATTTCTCTTGTTTTTTATTCAAAATATTAGCGTTCTTAACACTAGAATTACCAATAAAACAACAAATACCTGAAGAAATGTATAACGCAACGATCGTTTGAAATAATTAAATGGCGACGTCAAGATGGCGTCAGGTAGCTGAAAGGTGTCATTATTAAATCGCGATTATCTGGTCGCAAGGACTCGTATTCAACTATATTTCAAATTCTCAATTAATTTCAAACTTTGGAATCCTTCTAGAAAAGAAATGGTATTTTTAAAAATCGAAATAACCTCAAAATGATCGTTTGAAATAATGAGGTGGCGACGCCAGATGGCGTTAGGTACCGAAAGGTGTTATTATTAACACTAGAACTAGAACTAGAAGAAGTGCATAATGCAATGGAAATAAATGTTTATTCTTTCTCTTATAAAAAATTCTAATAAATTTTTTTAGCTTTATTAAAAATGACCAATGGGTCATTTCGACTGCTTTGGTAGTTCTACTTTTAATGTAATAGAAATTTTGTCCACGACGCCATCTTGGTACATCTTATAACGCGCGATATTTAAAATTTTATTCTCTGATTTCTCATGTTCCTTGAATATTTCCTACCCTTTCAGTACTAATTCCATTATACTCTGTTTTTTATTCAAAATATTAGCACTGGAATTACCAATAATTATAGTGAATTTACCAAAGAAACGAAAACAACAAATACCTGAAGAAATGTATAACGCAACGATCGTTTGAAATAATTAAATGGCGACGTCAAGATGGCGTCAGGTAGCTGAAAGGTGTCATTATTAAATCGCGATTATCTGGTCGCAAGGACTCGTATTCAACTATATTTCAAATTCTCAATTAATTTCAAACTTTGGAATCCTTCTAGAAAAGAAATGGTATTTTTAAAAATCGAAATAACCTCAAAATGATCGTTTGAAATAATGAGGTGGCGACGCCAGATGGCGTTAGGTACCGAAAGGTGTTATTATTAACACTAGAACTAGAACTAGAAGAAGTGCATAATGCAATGGAAATAAATGTTTATTCTTTCTCTTATAAAAAATTCTAATAAATTTTTTTAGCTTTATTAAAAATGACCAATGGGTCATTTCGACTGCTTTGGTAGTTCTACTTTTAATGTAATAGAAATTTTGTCCACGACGCCATCTTGGTACATCTTATAACGCGCGATATTTAAAATTTTATTCTCTGATTTCTCATGTTCCTTGAATATTTCCTACCCTTTCAGTACTAATTCCATTATACTTTGTTTTTTATTCAAAATATTAGCACTGGAATTACCAATAATTATAGTGAATTTACCAAAGAAACGAAAACAACAAATACCTGAAGAAATGTATAACGCAACGATCGTTTGAAATAATTAAATGGCGACGTCAAGATGGCGTCAGGTAGCTGAAAGGTGTCATTATTAAATCGCGATTATCTGGTCGCAAGGACTCGTATTCAACTATATTTCAAATTCTCAATTAATTTCAAACTTTGGAATCCTTCTAGAAAAGAAATGGTATTTTTAAAAATCGAAATAACCTCAAAATGATCGTTTGAAATAATGAGGTGGTGACGCCAGATGGCGTTAGGTACCGAAAGGTGTTATTATTAACACTAGAACTAGAACTAGAAGAAGTGCATAATGCAATGGAAATAAATGTTTATTCTTTCTCTTATAAAAAATTATAATAAGTTTTTTTAGCTTTATTAAAAATTACCAATGGGTCATTTTGACTACTTTGGTAGTTCTACTTTTAATGTAATAGAAATTTTGTCCACGACGACATCTTGGTACATCTTATAACGCATGATATTTAAAATTTTATTCTCTGATTTCTCATATTCCTTGAATATTTGTTAGCCTTTCAATACTAATTCCATTATACTTTGTTTTTTATTGAAAATATTAGCGTTCTTAACACTAGAATTACCAATAATTATAGTGTATTTACCAAAGAAACGAAAACAACAAATACCTGAAGAAATGTATAACGCAACGATCGTTTGAAATAATTAAATGGCGACGTCAAGATGGCGTCAGGTAGCTGAAAGGTGTCATTATTAAAT
Organism: Colletes latitarsis; assembly: GCF_051014445.1. Lineage (NCBI taxonomy): Eukaryota > Metazoa > Arthropoda > Insecta > Hymenoptera > Colletidae > Colletes > Colletes latitarsis. The sequence goes on from NC_135145.1 coordinate 19,792,517, forward strand.
CGCGATTATCTGTTCGCAAGGACTCGTATTTACCTACATTTCAAATTCTCAATTAATTTCAAACTTTGGAATCCTTCTAGAAAAGAAATGGTATTTTTAAAAATCGAAATAACCTCAAAATGATCGTTTGAAATAATGAGGTGGTGACGCCAGATGGCGTTAGGTATCGAAAGGTGTTATTATTAACACTAGAACTAGAACTAGAAGAAGTGCATAATGCAATGGAAATAAATGTTTATTCTTTCTCTTATAAAAAATTCTAATAAATTTTTTTAGCTTTATTAAAAATAACCAATGGGTCATTTCGACTGCTTTGGTAGTTCTACTTTTAATGTAATAGAAATTTTGTCCACGACGACATCTTGGTACATCTTATAACGCGCGATATTTAAAATTTTATTCTCTGATTTCTCATGTTCCTTGAATATTTCCTACCCTTTCAGTACTAATTCCATTATACTTTGTTTTTTATTCAAAATATTAGCACTGGAATTACCAATAATTATAGTGAATTTACCAAAGAAACGAAAACAACAAATACCTGAAGAAATGTATAACGCAACGATCGTTTGAAATAATTAAATGGCGACGTCAAGATGGCGTCAGGAAGCTGAAAGGTGTCATTATTAAATCGCGATTATCTGGTCGCAAGGACTCGTATTCAACTATATTTCAAATTCTCAATTAATTTCAAACTTTGGAATCCTTCTAGAAAAGAAATGGTATTTTTAAAAATCGAAATAACCTCAAAATGATCGTTTGAAATAATGAGGTGGCGACGCCAGATGGCGTTAGGTACCGAAAGGTGTTATTATTAACACTAGAACTAGAACTAGAAGAAGTGCATAATGCAATGGAAATAAATGTTTATTCTTTCTCTTATAAAAAATTCTAATAAATTTTTTTAGCTTTATTAAAAATGACCAATGGGTCATTTCGACTGCTTTGGTAGTTCTACTTTTAATGTAATAGAAATTTTGTCCACGACGCCATCTTGGTACATCTTATAACGCGCGATATTTAAAATTTTATTCTCTGATTTCTCATGTTCCTTGAATATTTCCTACCCTTTCAGTACTAATTCCATTATACTTTGTTTTTTATTCAAAATATTAGCACTGGAATTACCAATAATTATAGTGAATTTACCAAAGAAACGAAAACAACAAATACCTGAAGAAATGTATAACGCAACGATCGTTTGAAATAATTAAATGGCGACGTCAAGATGGCGTCAGGTAGCTGAAAGGTGTCATTATTAAATCGCGATTATCTGGTCGCAAGGACTCGTATTCAACTATATTTCAAATTCTCAATTAATTTCAAACTTTGGAATCCTTCTAGAAAAGAAATGGTATTTTTAAAAATCGAAATAACCTCAAAATGATCGTTTGAAATAATGAGGTGGTGACGCCAGATGGCGTTAGGTACCGAAAGGTGTTATTATTAACACTAGAACTAGAACTAGAAGAAGTGCATAATGCAATGGAAATAAATGTTTATTCTTTCTCTTATAAAAAATTATAATAAATTTTTTTAGCTTTATTAAAAATTACCAATGGGTCATTTCGACTGCTTTGGTAGTTCTACTTTTAATGTAATAGAAATTTCGTCCTCGACGCCGTCTTATTACATCTTGCAACGCATAAAATTTTGTGTTTCCTGTTCGATGCACACACGTGCGGTACCCTGTGTACATAATATCCCACCGGAAGTCGCAACTTACGTCTTATCGATTTCATTTTTTCCCTTTACGACGAGAAATTTACGAGCAAGCTTTCTGTCGACAGAACGAACGAATCCTGTCGGCCGAGTCGATACGATCGTCGTACCGAGTTAACCCAATTTTGTTTTAGCCTCGAGTCTCTCGGTTTCTCTTTTTCTCCAAGGTGTCCGCTCGTCGAACATGCAGCGGAATAATACGACGAGAGTCGATTAAGCGAGCTTTTTCCCCCCGAAAAAAAGGTAATCACGATCCGATGTATCTTTCTAAAATAAAAGCTCAAGAACCGTGCTGGGGGATTTGTATAATTTTTTCTCCAAGATGGCGACGAACCGTCTTCTGAGGCAACGAGAATTTAATTATCAGGACCAGAAGCATCAATTCTCCTTTTATAGTTAGTAAAACTGAATAAACAATAATAGTAAATAAACGATAAGACACTGAAAACAAATTTCCATTATTTAAAAATCGAAGTAACCGAGAAATGATCGTTTGAAATAATGAGGTGGCGTCGCCAGATGGCGCTAGGTATCGAAAGGTGTTATTAACACTAGAACTAGAACTAGAAGTGTATAATGCGATGGAAATAAATGTTTATTCCTTCTCTTATAAAAAATTACCAAAAATGTTTATTCAATTACCGAATAAACAATAATTGTAAATAAACGATAAGACATTGAAGGACGAATTTCCATCAAAACGAGAATGGTGAAATAATCCAGCATAATTTAACCGTGAATTTTCATAATGTTATTAACATTAAATAATAATAATCTCCTGAAAGGGGAGAACGAGAGGTTCGACGGGGTTTCCTGTCGTCTTCGCGAAGGCGTTTCGTGTACAAAAGGGAAGTCGTTACTCGCGGGGCGAGAAAATTGAATCGCGGTAATTCAATTACCTGCCACTTTAAGATAATAATGAGAAGACGGCGCGAGTAATTAATATTAAAGCGTCCATGAGCTTTTGGAATCGCGAATACTCGGGGAAAGCGTTCAACCGCGTAGGAGATTTCGAGCCCCGTGGACGGTTCTTTATTTTCTTTGGCGAACTGGCTAGAAAAAACTCTTTCAACGAGTTTTCAACTAAGGGCAGACCCGAGATTAAAAAAATCGACGGAACGAGAGTTTGTCGGCGACTCGTTCCATCCCAAACAATCGCGCGTCGCGCTTCAACGAACGTCGAGACGTAAGTTTAACGGAACGGAACATACGTCCGTCAACATGGAAAAGCACATATCGAACGAACGCATGAAAACGAACGACTGGCAGGAACAAATACGAAATGTATAAACGTCGAGGAAAACGGCGAAATTTCTTCAGGCGTAGAGAAATGGACGATATTTTCTATATTTTCTTGACAATTTTCGTGTTAAGAAATTTGGTAATTATTATTGCATTGCAACTTTCACTGAATCACTCGATTTTAGTAGTTAAAAAGCGTAGTAACTTCAAAGCGATCATTCGCAACTTCAAAGCGATGATTCTCAAGACTTTTCTCGAGCTAACATTCTTAAAAATTAATGAATCATCGTGTGATTTAATATATGTACAAAGTGAGTGAATTTTAACTGAATTTTGAAATATTGTTAATATTTTAGTGATAATTGTCAATTATTATTCAGTATTGAATTTTGATACATTGTTTGAGGGTTTGTATAGTCTTGTAACTTTCATCATTCGATTTTAGTAGTTAATTTCGATATATGAGAGCTTGGATGGTCTCGTAACTTCAAAGCGATCATTCGCAACTTCAAAGCGATGATTCTCAAGACTCTTCTTGCCCTAACTTTCTTAAAAATTAATGAATCTGCGTGTGATTTAATATACGTACAAAGTGAGTGAATTATAACTTAATTTTTAAATATTGTTAATATTTTAGTGATAATTGTCAATTATTATTCAGTATTGAATTTTGATACATTGTTTGAGGGTTTGTATAGTCTTGTAACTTTCATCATTCGATTTTAGTAGTTAATTTCGATATATGAGAGCTTGGATGGTCTCGTAACTTCAAAGCGATCATTCGCAACTTCAAAGCGATGATTCTCAAGACTTTTCTTGCCCTAACTTTCTTGAAAATTAATGAATCTTCGTGTGATTTAATATACGTACAAAGTAAGAGAATTTTAACTTAATTTTGAAATATTGTTAATATTTTAGTGATAATTGTCAATTATTATTCAGTATTGAATTTTGATACATTGTTTGAGGGTTTGTATAGTCTTGTAACTTCCATCATTCGATTTTAGTAGTTAATTTCGATATATGAGAGCTTGGATGGTCTCGTAGCTTCAAAGCGATCATTCGCAACTTCAAAGCGATGATTCTCAAGACTTTTCTTGCCCTAACTTTCTTAAAAATTAATGAATCTTCATGCAATTTAATATACACACAATGTGAGTGAATTTTAACTGAATTTTCAAATATTATTAATATTTTAGTGATAATTGTCAATTATTATTCAGTTTTGAATTTTGATACATTGTTTGAGGGTTTGTATAGTCTTGTAACTTTCTTGATTCAATTTTAGTAGTTAATTTCGATATATGAGAGCTTGGATGGTCTCGTAACTTCAAAGCGATCATTCGTAACTTCAAAGCGATGATTCTCAAGACTCTTCTTGCCCTAACTTTCTTAAAAATTAATGAATCTTCATGCAATTTAATATACACACAATGTGAGTGAATTTTAACTGAATTTTCAAATATTATTAATATTTTAGTGATAATTGTCAATTATTATTCAGTATTGAATTTTGATACATTGTTTGAGGGTTTGTATAGTCTTGTAACTTTCTTGATTCAATTTTAGTAGTTAATTTCGATATATGAGAGCTTGGATGGTCTCGTAACTTCAAAGCGATCATTCGTAACTTCAAAGCGATGATTCTCAAGACTTTTCTTGCCCTAACTTTCTTGAAAATTAATGAATCTTCGTATGATTTAATATACGTACAAAGTGAGTGAATTTTAACTTAATTTTGAAATATTGTTAATATTTTAGTGATAATTGTCAATTATTATTCAGTATTGAATTTTGATACATTGTTTGAGGGTTTGTATAGTCTTGTAACTTTCATCATTCGATTTTAGTAATTAATTTCGATATATGAGAGCTTGGATGGTCTCGTAACTTCAAAGCGATCATTCGTAACTTCAAAGCGATGATTCTCAAGACTTTTCTTGCCCTAACTTTCTTAAAAATTAATGAATCTTCGTGTGATTTAATATACGTACAAAGTAAGAGAATTTTAACTTAATTTTGAAATATTATTAATATTTTAGTGATAATTGTCAATTATTATTCAGTATTGAATTTTGATACATTGTTTGAGGGTTTGTATAGTCTTGTAACTTTCATCATTCGATTTTAGTAGTTAATATCGATGTATGAGAGCTTGGATGCTCTCGTAACTTCAAAGCGATCATTCGTAACTTCAAAGCGATGATTCTCAAGACTCTTCTTGAGCTAACATTCTTAAAAATTAATGAATCATCGTGTGATTTAATATACGTACAAAGTGAGTGAATTTTAACTTAATTTTGAAATATTGTTAATATTTTAGTGATAATTGTCAATTATTATTCAGTATTAAATTTTGATACATTGTTTGAGGGTTTGTATAGTCTTGTAACTTTCATCATTCGATTTTAGTAGTTAATTTCGATATATGAGAGCTTGGACGGTCTCGTAACTTCAAAGCGATCATTCGCAACTTCAATGCGATGATTCTCAAGACTTTTCTTGCCCTAACTTTCTTGAAAATTAATGAATCATCGTGTGATTTAATATACGTACAAAATGAGTGAATTTTAACTTAATTTTGAAATATTATTAATATTTTAGTGATAATTGTCAATTATTATTCAGTATTGAATTTTGATACATTGTTTGAGGGTTTGTATAGTCTTGTAACTTTCATCATTCGATTTTAGTAGTTAATATCGATGTATGAGAGCTTGGATGCTCTCGTAACTTCAAAGCGATCATTCGTAACTTCAAAGCGATGATTCTCAAGACTCTTCTTGGGCTAACATTCTTAAAAATTAATGAATCATCGTGTGATTTAATATACGTACAAAGTGAGTGAATTTTAACTTAATTTTGAAATATTGTTAATATTTTAGTGATAATTGTCAATTATTATTCAGTATTGAATTTTGATACATTGTTTGAGGGTTTGTATAGTCTTGTAACTTTCATGATTCGATTTTAGTAGTTAATTTCGATATATGAGAGCTTGGATGGTCTCGTAACTTCAAAGCGATCATTCGTAACTTCAAAGCAATGATTCTCAAGACTTTTCTTGCCCTAACTTTCTTAAAAAGCAATGAATCTTCATGCAATTTAATATACACACAAAGTAAGAGAATTGTAACTTAATTCTTAAATATTATTAATATTTCAGTCATAATAATAATGGTTATTCAACGATATGAACAATTTTTTTTTCTATTTGAAAAAATATTTTTCTCTTTTCTGTGAAACCTGATTCTGTTTGAAGCGTCACTATTTCTAAAATTTACAATATTTCCTTTTGTAACCTAGCCTGTTGTTATATTCATACTAAACTGTGCTGTTTGTTTTTACATTTCCAGAATTCAAAAATGGACACGAAGGACGTGCGTTGTTTCTGCAATATATTTTGTTTGATTTATTCATTTTCATAGTTTCCAGTATCGACATGCGGAAATTTAATAAAAATTCTTGCAAATGGGATCCAAGTTGGTCAGTGAAACCGGAAGTGATTAAAATCGATGAAAGGGAAGATGCAAACGGTGGATGAGACTTAAACAGAGAAATGAAATCGTCGAGGAGAAAACGATGATGAATAGTCAGTAGGTTAATACGATTCGGAATAGGAATGTAGCCATGATCGATTCTGTCCATATACAATAGTAACCCAACCTGTACGCGACGAACCGCAAGAATTCGTGCTGAACTTTTCCGAGCATAATAACGTTTCACTCGATGGGGTAACCAAACGACACTCGCATACTCGACATGAGAATGGAAAAAGTTGTGAAATATTTATTCGTCTGCCTAATTTAGAGTCTCAAAACTTGCATTAAAATTCGAATTTTTTTTTTTTTTAAAGAACTATCAAATATTTCAAACGTAAACTTCGTGTAGATATTTAATTCTATCCTGCAAAAATATGGGAATTTTTTAATTAAAATATTTTACGACAAAATCTTTACTAATTTTTAGATAGTTTTTAGATATTTCATTTTTTTTGCACATTCGAGAATGAAAAAAGTTGTAAGCCTAATTTGGAGTCTCAAAACTTGGATTATAATTCAAATTTTTTTTTAAAAAAAGAGTTATCAAAAATTTCAATTTTATTTCATTTTATTTTGCCAAAATATGGGAATTTAAAAAGTAAAAAATCTTGTTATTGTTATTGTCCTTTACGTTATAATTCAGATTGTTTAAAAAAAAAACTATCAACTACTTCAATTTCAATTTCAAACTTATTTAATTTTATTTTGCCAAGATATGGAAAAAGTTGTAAAAAAATTGTGCGACTGCCTAATTTGGAGTCTCAAAACTTGGATTATAATTCAAATTTTTTTTTAAAAAAAGAGTTATCAAAAATTTCAATTTTATTTCATTTTATTTTGCCAAAATATGGGAATTTAAAAAGTAAAAAATCTTGTTATTGTTATTGTCCTTTACGTTATAATTCAGATTGTTTAAAAAAAAGAAATATCAAATAGTTTCAATTTTAAACTTATTTAATTTTATTTTGACAAAATATGGAAAAAGTTGTAAAAAAAGTAATGTATTTTCCTAATTTTGGGTCTCAAAATTTGCATAATAATTCAGATTGTTGCTTAAAAAAGGAACTATCAATTATTTCAATTTCAATTTCTTTGTTTGACTTTATTTTGCCAAAATATGAGAATTTTAAAACTAAAAAACCTTATTATTATTATTATTATATTATTCTTTGCATTATAAATCAGAATGTTGTTTCCAAAAAACTATCAAATACTTCAATTTCAATTTCAAACTTATTTAATTTTATTTTGCCAAAATATGGAAAAAGTTGTAAAAAAGTAATGTATTTGCCTAATTTTGAGTCTCAAAATTTGTATAATAATTCAAATTTAAATAAAAAAAAACTATCAAATATTTCAATCTCAATTTCAATTTCAAACAGATTTAAAAAAAAAAAAGAACTATTTGCCTAGTTTGAAGTCCCAAAAGTTAGATAATAATTCAGATTGTTGTTTAAAAAAAGAATTATTAAAAATATTCAAATCTCAATTTCAAACTTTGTGTATATATTTAATTCTAGCTTCTCAAAATATGTGAATTTTTAAATAAAAAATCTTTAATTAAGATTGTTTAAAAAAAAAAGAATTATCAAATATTTTCAATTTAAAATTTATGTATATATTTAATTCTATCTTACTAAAATATGGGAATTTTTAAATAAAAAATCTTTAATTCAGATTGTTTAAAAAAAAAAGAATTATCAAATATTTTCAATTTAAAATTTATGTATATATTTAATTCTATCTTACCAAAATATGGGAATTTTTAAATAAAAAATCTTTAATTCAGATTGTTTAAAAAAAAAAGAATTATCAAATATTTTCAATTTAAAATTTATGTATATATTTAATTCTATCTTACCAAAATATGGGAATTTTTAAATAAAAAATCTTTAATTCAGATTGTTAAAAAAAAAAAGAATCATCAAATATTTTCAATTTAAAATTTATGTATATATTTAATTCTATCTTACCAAAATATGGGAATTTTTAAATAAAAAATCTTTAATACAGATTCTTAAAAAAAAAAGAATCATCAAATATTCAAATTTCAATTAAAAATTTATGTATATATTTAATTCTAGCTTACCAAAATATGAGAATTTTTAAATAAAAAATCTTTAATTCAGATTGTTTAAAAAAAAAAGAATTATCAAATATTTTCAATTAAAAATTTATGTATATATTTAATTCCATCTTACCAAAATATGGGAATTTTTAAATAAAAAATCTTATAAGAAAGTCTCAGCTAATTTTTACAATTTGAAGGCTCGAGGCTCGAAAAAAATAGAACGAAAAATCAATTTTTGTTTATCTCCAAAGCATAAAAGCCAAGTGCCTCGTAACAGTATCGATAAGAGTGCTGATGGGCGAAGCAAACGACGAAGATGAGCCAAAAGTAACACCTAGATTGCGTATCTAGTGAATAGGTGTCAGTGGTACGCGATTATGCGCGTAAGAAACGATTAGCGTTCTCTGCAGCCGCGAAAGCCTCGTCACGTGATGTTTGGCAATATTAAGGGTAAGCTTATTATCGTTCCAACGACAACGCCGACAAGTCCAAATGAGATTAGGCTCGTGACGTCGTTGACGGAGATTAGGTACTCTGGAAAATGATTTAAAGCCATCCACATACACAACATTCATTGGATCATTTGATTTGAACAAAAAAAAAATCTCGAAACTCACCAGACATTGTATTTAACATAACCAAAAACTTTGTATTCTATTTCAACTGTATTGATTTATAAAAACAATAATAATAATTAATTAATTTTGTCAGAATGTTCATAATACTATTTATTAACTTGCAATTTTATGTTGAAGCTTCTAAAAATAAAAAAAAATCCTTTTAACTGTATAAGTTTGTAAAAATAAAAACAATGATAATAATTAATTAATTTTAACAGAATGTTCATAATAATATTTATTAACACTGCAATTTTATGTTTGAACTTCTAAAAATAAAATGAAATTCTTTCCACAACAAAAATCTGTAATTTAAAATTTATTCGTGTATTTTAAAAATTAAATTTGTGTTATTGAAAAGGAAAATGGAATTCAGTAATGGTAGATATTCCACGTGGTGCAAAGGGTTAAAAAACTGAATTTATAATAAATGCACAGCTTTAAAAAAATATCGAAAATCCATACACGAAATAATATTTAACTTTTATGCTGCATTCACCAAAATGCAAAGTTTGTTTAAAAATATTTATAGACAGATTTTTCGTGTACCTGTCGGCTCTGTATATAAAGGAATCACGTTTGATCGAGATAACGCAACCCAGATACTGGCGATCTCGTGTCGAGTCAGACGTCAGTTTACAGGATTACCGATCGCGTTCGAGGCTTTGAAAAAAAAAAAGGAAGTTCGTGTGCCACTGTTGCGCTAAATTGGCACGGTGCCATCTGCAACGGCAGCAAACGTTACGCTCACTCGCGCCAGAGTGTTAATAAAATCTGGAATTCTAAACACATCGTTACTTTGTCCTCGCCGTTCTCCATATCGCACCTGCCCTTCGAGAAACACGAGGATCGAAGTGTAATCGCGCGCCTCGATTCCACTATCGTCCTCCTAGCTATAACTATAAAAAGAATACCGAGGAAAGCTGCTGAAATTTGGCAGAGACGTCCTCAGACACATACTGAATCCGCCATTTTGGAAAATAGATGAATAGCAAGCCTTGTACGTTTTTGCAAATATCTCGCGAACTATGGATTTTATGAAAAAATGATTCATATATAAATTGAAGGGTTTGAAATTCTCTATAAGAAAGGTTCTATTCATATTTTTGATAACTGTAATATTTAACGAGTAAATCAGTGAATCATTTGGTGGCTCCAAAAAGTCATATCTGGAAGGAGCACCACCCGGGAATAAAATTCGTTTAACTTCTAAAATATCAAAATTATTAAAAATATGATTACTACATAAATTGAAGAATTTGAAATTCTCTATAAGAAAGGTTCTATTCGTATTTTTGATAACTGTACTATTTAAAGAGTAAATCGGTGAATCATTTGGTGGGTCCAAAAAGTCATAACTGGGAGGAGCATCACCCAGGAATAAAATTCGTTTAACTTCTAAAATATCAAAATTATTAAAAATATGATTACTACATAAATTGAAGGGTTTGAAATTCTCTATAAGAAAGGTTCTATTCATATTTTTGATAACTGTAATATTTAACGAGTAAATCAGTGAATCATTTGGTGGGTCCAGAAAGTTATATCTGGGAGGAGCATCACCCGGAAATAAAATTCGTTTAACTTCTAAAATATCAAAGTTATTAAAAATATGATTACTACGTAAATTGAAGGGTTTGAAATTCTCTATAAGAAAGGCTCTATCCATATTTTTGATGACTGTAATATTTAACGAGGAAATCGGTGAACCAAATGATGACTCCAAAAAATTGTGTCTGTGATGAGCACCACCAGAGAATAAAATTCGTTTAACTTCTAAAATATCAAAGTTATGAAAAATATGATTACTAGATAAATTGAAGAATTTGAAATTCTCTATAAGAAAGGTTCTATTCGTATTTTTGATAACTGTACTATTTAAAGAGTAAATCGGTGAATCATTTGGTGGGTCCAAAAAGTCATAACTGGGAGGAGCATCACCCAGGAATAAAATTCGTTTAACTTCTAAAATATCAAAATTATTAAAAATATGATTACTACATAAATTGAAGGGTTTGAAATTCTCTATAAGAAAGGTTCTATTCATATTTTTGATAACTGTAATATTTAACGAGTAAATCAGTGAATCATTTGGTGGCTCCAAAAAGTCATATCTGGAAGGAGCACCACCCGGGAATAAAATTCGTTTAACTTCTAAAATATCAAAATTATTAAAAATATGATTACTACATAAATTGAAGGATTTGAAATTCTCTATAAGAAAGGTTGTATTCATGTTTTCAAGAACTGTAATATTTAAAGAGTAAAATTGGTGAACCAAATGATAACTCCAAAAAATTGTATCTGTGATGAGCACCACCCGGGAATGAAATTCGTTTATCTTCTAAAATATCAAAGTTATGAAAAATATGTTTACTACATGAATTGAAGGGTTTGAAATTCTCTATAAGAGAGGTTCTATTCATATTTTTGATAACTGTAATATTTAACGAGTAAATCAGTGAATCATTTGGTGGGTCCAGAAAGTTATATCTGGGAGGAGCATCACCCGGAAATAAAATTCGTTTAACTTCTAAAATATCAAAGTTATTAAAAATATGATTACTACATAAATTGAAGGATTTGAAATTCTCTATAAGAAAGGTTCTATTCATATTTTTGATAACTGTAATATTTAACGAGTAAATCAGTGAATCATTTGGAGGCTCCAAAATGTCATATCTGGAAGGAGCATCACCCGGGAATAAAATTCGTTTAACTTCGAAAATATCAAAGTTATTAAAAATATGATTACTACAAGAATTGAAGGATTTGAAATTCTCTATAAGAAAGGCTCTATCCACATTTTTGATAACTGTAATATTTAAAGAGTAAATCGATGAATCATTTGGTGGTTCCAAAAAATTATATCTGGGAAGAGCACCACCCGGGAATGAAATTCGTTTAACTTCTAAAATATCAAAGTTATTAAAAATATGATTACTACATGAATTGAAGGATTTGAAATTCTCTATAAGAAAGGCTCTATCCACATTTTTGATAACTGTAATATTTAAAGAGTAAATCAGTAAATCATTTGGAGGCTCCAAAAAGGTATAACTGGGAGGAGCACCACCCGGGAATGAAATTCGTTTAACTTCAAAAATATCAAAATTATTAAAAATATGATTACTACATAAATTGAAGGGTTTGAAATTCTCTATAAGAAAGGCTCTATTCATATTTTCAATAACTGTAATATTTAACGAGTAAATCAGTGAATCATTTGGTGGCTCCAAAAAGTTATAACTGGGAGGAGCATCACCCAGGAATAAAATTCGTTTATCTTCTAAACTATCAAAGTTATGAAAAATATGATTACTACATAAATTGAAGGGTTTGAAATTCTCTATAAGAAAGGTTGTATTCATATTTTCAATAACTGTAATATTTAACGAGTAAATCAGTGAATCATTTGGTGGCTCCAAAAAGTCATATCTGGAAGGAGCACCACCCAGGAATAAAATTCGTTTAACTTCTAAAATATCAAAGTTATTAAAAGTATGATTACTATATAAATTGGAGGATTTGAAATTCTCTATAAGAAAGGTTCTATTCATATTTTCAATAACTGTAATATTTAACGAGTGAATCATTTAGTGGCTCCAAAAAGTTATATCTGTGAAGTGCACCACCCAGGAATAAAATTCGTTTAACTTCTAAAATATCAATGTTATGATAAATATGATTACTACATAAATTGAAGGGTTTGAAATTCTCTATAAGAGAGGTTCTATTCATATTTTCAATAACTGTAATATTTAAAGAATAAAATTAATTAACCAAATGATGGCTCCAAAAAATTGTATCTGGGAGGAGCAACACCCGGGAATTTAATTGATTTAACTTCTAAAATATCAAAGTTATTAAAAATATGAATGAAATCTTGTTCATAGAGAATTTCATGCTCTTTGATTTCGATAATGACTAACTTTTCTATACAAACGACGGTGCGCGAGATATTTGCAAAAAAGCGTAAAGCCGGCAGCTTCCTCGAATCTGACTCTGCATTTTATTAATTTCGCTTCGAAACGAGCTTTCTCGCTCGACGAAGCGTATCCTGGAATCGTTTCCTCTTTCCTCCAGAAGGAAGTCCGCGAGCCTTTCGACGAGAGTTTTTTTTTTACCGCCGATGCTTTCGCCTCGAAAACAAGAAACGAAGTAATAACGACGCGAGGTCGCCGTGGAAAAATTGTTCGATTAAATTCGCAGAGAGCGCGCGTCTCTTTCGTTTCAACCCGATTCCGCAGTCGTTCGTTCAGAGTGTTAAGAACTTTCACAGGAAGGGCGGGCGCGGAGGGGTCGCGGAACGAAATGAAAAGAAAAAGGATGACTGGCTGACTCTACTGAAAAAAACCGGGTAAAGGTTGTACGTCGTTTGTAGGTGGCGCGCTGCTATACAAATCGATTATTAAATAAACCGTGGAAACAGAGCACAGAAATCGTCCCGCGGACAATCGCGAACAGGAGGGGGCGAAAAAAAGTCGCAGCAAACAGTTTTATACGGTCTAGTGCTGGAAATAAATTTTTACTGCCGTTGGCAGCCACCCCGAGGATACTCGTCAAAAACAAGAAATACGAGAAACATTTATAGAACGTACAAAAGGATCGTCTTTGTGAAAACTCGAGGAGCATCGGTATTTATTGACCGTTCGGGATGTATTTAAACGATATTTCGTTCGACCATTCTTCCTGAAATGCTACTGTTCTCAAATACTGTTACATTTATGAGGATGGGTCTGAAATGACCTAAGATAAAACGTTCATAGACTGAGAAATTTGACACAAATTTGGTTTAAACGATATTTAGTTTGACTATTCTTCCAGAAATGTCACGGTTTTTAAATTGTATTTTATTGCACTCCTGAGGATGGGTCTAGAATGACCCAAGATATAAAAATCCATAAAGACAGAAATTTGACTCAAATTTGATTTAAACGATATTTAGTTTGACTATTCTTCCTGAAATGTCACTGTTTTTAAATTTTATTTATTTTATATTGTATTTTATTGCACTCCTGAGGATGGGTCCGGAATGACCCAAGATATGAAAGTTCTTAGAGACTAAGAAATTTGACTCAAATTCTATTTAAACGATATTTCGTTTACCACTGTTCGTGAAATGCTACTGTTCTCAAATACTACTGCATTTATGAGGATGGGTCTGAAATGACCCAAGATAAAAAGTTCATAGACTGAGAAATTTGACACAAATTTGATTTAAACGATATTTAGTTTGACTATTCTTCCTGAAATGTCACTGTTTTTAAATTTTATTTATTTTATATTGTATTTTATTGCACTCTTGAAGATGGGTCTAGAATGACCCAAGATATAAAAGTCCATAAAAACAGAAATTTGACTCAAATTTGATTTAAACGATATTTAGTTTGACTATTCTTCCTGAAATGTCACTGTTTTTAAATTTTATTTATTTTATATTGTATTTTATTGCACTCCTGAGGATGGGTCCGGAATGACCCGAGATATGAAAGTCCATAGAGACTGAGAAATTTGTATCAAAAGGGATTTAAACGATATTTCGTTCGACCACTGTTCGTGAAATGCTACTGTTCTTAAATACTACTGCATTTATGAGGATGGGTCTGAAATGACCCAAGATAAAACGTTCATAGACTGAGAAATTTGACACAAATTTGATTTAAACGATATTTAGTTTGACTATTCTTCCTGAAATGTCACTGTTTTTAAATTTTATTTATTTTATATTGTATTTTATTGCACTCCTGAGGATGGGTCCGGAATGACCCAAGATATGAAAGTTCTTAGAGACTAAGAAATTTGACTCAAATTCTATTTAAACGATATTTCGTTTACCACTGTTCGTGAAATGCTACTGTTCTCAAATACTACTGCATTTATGAGGATGGGTCTGAAATGACCCAAGATAAAACGTTCATAGACTGAGAAATTTGACACAAATTTGATTTAAACGATATTTAGTTTGACTATTCTTCCTGAAATGTCACAGTTTTTAAATTGTATTTATTTTATATTGTATTTTATTGCACTCCTGAGGATGGGTCTAGAATGACCCGAGATATAAAAGTCCATAGAGACTGAGAAATTTGACTCAAATTTGATTTAAACGATATTTAGTTTGACTATTCTTCCTGAAATGTCACAGTTTTTAAATTGTATTTATTTTATATTGTATTTTATTGCACTCCTGAGGATGGGTCTAGAATGACCCGAGATATAAAAGTCCATAGAGACTGAGAAATTTGACTCAAATTTGATTTAAACGATATTTAGTTTGACTATTCTTCCTGAAATGTCACTGTTTTTAAATTTTATTTATTTTATATTGTATTTTATTGCACTCTTGAAGATGGGTCTAGAATGACCCAAGATATAAAAGTCCATAAAAACAGAAATTTGACTCAAATTTGATTTAAACGATATTTAGTTTGACTATTCTTCCTGAAATGTCACTGTTTTTAAATTTTATTTATTTTAAATTGTATTTTATTGCACTCCTGAGGATGGGTCTAGAATGACCCAAGATATAAAAGTCCATAAAGACAGAAATTTGACTCAAATTTGATTTAAACGATATTTGGTTTGATTATTCTTCCTGAAATGCCACTGTTTTCAAATTTTATTTATTTTAAATTGTATTTTATTGTACTCCTGAGGATGGGTCTAAAATGACCCAAGATAAAAAGTCTACGCAGATTAAGAAATTTGATTCAAATTTGATTTAAACGATATTTGACCATTCTTCGTGAAATACCATCATTCTCAAATACTACTGTACACTCCTGAGGATAGGTCTAAAAAGTCCCAATATAAAAAGTCCCAAGAAACAAAGAAATTTTACTTGAAAATATATTAATCAAAAATGAATATTTAATTATACTGATCATTCCTGAAATACTACTGTGCACTCCTGAGGATGGGTCTAAAAAGACCCAATATAAAAAATCCCAAGAAACAAAGAAATTTTACTCGAAAATATATTAATCAAACATGAATATTTAATTGTACTGACTGGTGTACTCGAATTGAAATCTACTATTGCATATACTATAATTAGATAGAATTATTATATTTTTTCATTTGTATATATCAACTTAAGCATCTTAGGGACGATAAATGGGTATCAAGTTTTCATGAACATGAAATTTGAAACAGCTCAGCGAAACTTGGATCTGAGAAAAACATGTTTAAGTTATAAGAGCACTTTCGAGATCAGCCCACTTCATCCAATTCACAGGGTATGTTTCCAAAGTTACATATTTTCGAGGAAATCTAGTAAAATGAATCGAATTTTGTAACGTTCCTAATGGAGATCCTCCCTTAAGAGCACTTTCGTGGTGGAGTGCACCCCTTAAAAATTTTGTAGATTCGTTAATTCTTCGCAGATTCGTTTAAAATTCACGGAAAATATTTTTAATATACTTTGAAAAAATCCGGTGAGAAAAGAGTTCTTTTAATATTTATGATAATGCACCTAATGGACTCTCCCTCTTAAAATCACTTTGAAGATAATGTCGAACCACTCCTTTCGAATTATTATAATAAAATGAAATTTCCAACGCGGTATTTTCGAAGATAAATGCTTCCCAAATCCAATATGGAGTAAGTCGATTCCCTCGGATGCTCTTAGCAGGGAAAGGAAATTCTCATCCCTCTCGTTATCAAAATATTTGTCACTTTCGCGCCCCTTTTTATCCACTGCAATCGATTTCGAGGAACCTGCGTAATTGGAAGACGAGATAATATTACTAACAATGCATTTGCTTTCGTAAACTGAAACTAAGCTGTATTAGTCGCTTGCATCGCGATACTCTCATTCGACGACTAACGTGGCGAATTGGGTCGCGCAACGTTACGAGTGCAACACGAACCCCCTCAGAGAACACCGTGGAATAATGTTTCTGTAAATTTTTTCCATATATTATTACACGCCCTCGGTGGAATACTATTATTACCTTCCTGTATCGATTATCACGACCGCAAAAGACTGTCCCCGTTAACATCGTTTCAACACGACCACTCGAGTTTCGTTGGGAGACGAAGATTGGCCCCAAGTTAAGAAAAAACTGGCACAAGCAGTAGTTGCAATGTGAATTCATTGAAAATTTCGATTATTGTGAGACTTGATTATAGAAATCCTTGGGAGAAGTATCGAACAATTTTTTTCGTTTGTCAATTTTTCGTTCTTCAGCATATACATACGGGAGGATTTCATCTTGTACGACGAGTATATTCTATATTATTATTTTGCATCTTGTGTTCAAGTAGTTAAGGGTTGAAATGAATAAAATTGATTTAACGTTAAATAAGCTAGTGAATAATTGTCACAAAAATATTCTGTCTATAAAACATGGCTACAAAGATTCCTCCTTTTTAAGAAGGTTTGCATTTTGAATTAGGAAGAATATCGAACAATTTTTTTTGTTTGTCAATTTTTCGTTCTTCAGCATATACATACGGGAGGATTTCATCTTGTACGACCATTATATTCTATATTATTATTTTGCATCTTGTATTCAAACAGTTGAGAATTGAAATGAATAAAATTGAGTTAACGTTAAATAAGCTAGTGAATAATTGTCACAAAAATATTTCGTCTATAAAACATGGTCGTTGAAGTTCCTTTTTTTTAAGAAGGTTTTGTTTTTGAATTAAGAAGAGTATCAAACAATTTTTTTCGTTTGTCAATTTTTTGTTCTTCAGCAAATACATACGGGAGGATTTCATTTTGTACGACCATTATATTCTATATTATTATTTTGCATCTTGTATTCAAACAGTTGAGAATTGAAATGTATAAAATTGATTTAACGTTAAATAAGCTAGTGAATAATTGTTACAAAAATATTCTGTCTGTAAAATATGGCTACAAAGAGAGCTTCTTTTTAAGAAGGGTTGCTTTTTGCATTAGGAAGAGTATCAAACAATTTTTTTCGTTTGTCAATTTTTCGTTCTTCAGCATATACATACGGGAGGATTTCATCTTGTACGACGAGTATATTCTATATTATTATTTTGCATCTTGTGTTCAAGTAGTTAAGGGTTGAAATGTATAAAATTGATTTAACGTTAAATAAGCTAGTGAATAATTGTCACAAAAATATTTCGTCTATAAAACATGGTCGTCGAAGTTCTTCTTTTTAAGAAGGTTTTGTTTTTGAATTAAGAAGAGTATCAAACAATTTTTTTCGTTTGTCAATTTTTTGTTCTTCAGCATATACATACGGGAGGATTTCATCTTGTACGACCATTATATTCTATATTATTATTTTGCATCTTGTATTCAAACAGTTGAGAATTGAAATGAATAAAATTGAGTTAACGTTAAATAAGCTAGTGAATAATTGTTACAAAAATATTCTGTCTCTAAAACATGGCTACAAAGAGTGCTTCTTTTTAGGAAGGTTTGCTTTTTGAATTAGGAAGAGTATCAAACAATTTTTTTCGTTTGTCAATTTTTCGTTCTTCAGCATATACATACGGGAGGATTTCATCTTGTACGACGAGTATATTCTATATTATTATTTTGCATCTTGTGTTCAAGTAGTTAAGGGTTGAAATGTATAAAATTGATTTAACGTTAAATAAGCTAGTGAATAATTATCATAAAAATATTCTGTCTATAAAACATGGTCGTTGAAATTCCTTTTTTTTTAAGGTTTGCTTTTTGAATTAGGAAGAGTATCAAACAATTTTTTCTGCTTGTCAATTTTTCGTTCTTCAGCATATACATACGAGAGGATTTCATCTTGTACGACCATTATATTCTATATTATTATTTTGCATCTTGTATTCAAACAGTTGAGAATTGAAATGAATAAAATTGAGTTAACGTTAAATAAGCTAGTGAATAATTGTCACAAAAATATTTCGTCTATAAAACATGATCGTCGAAGTTCCTTTTTTTTAAGAAAAAAGTTTTGTTTTTGAATTAAGAAGAGTACCAAGCAATTTTTTTTCTTTGTCAATTTTAATGGGAGATTCTAGAGGCCAAAATAAGACGAAAATCAAGAATATTAATTTGTTGATGGAGGCTTTCTTAAAAAGTTATTAACGTTTAAAGTTCTGTTCGTATTGAATTTTTTTCTCGAAACTGGGTAGGATTTCGGGGATTTGCCTATTCACCAAAAATGATTGTAATTGACCCGAGAACCTAGAAATAATTTTTTTAGAACGATTTGAAATTTTTTTTTTTCATCGCAAAATTTCAGCCCTGTCGATTTTTCTTAAAAATTCGTTTTTAATTTTTAATAATTTTGTTTGATACTCTACAGAAAAATTGTCTAATACTTTTTTGTAGGTACCCATGAGCACTACTTCAGAAAAAAGTTTCATTGAAATATATTCACTATAGTAGGAATTATGACCGTTTGAAAATTGGACCAGTTTTAGGGGGTTTTTCTCATTTTACGATGTCAAGGAACAACTTTTTCAATATTTTTAGACTTTCTACATATTCTACACTAAAACACGCGTCGTTTGCTTTTTTAAACATTAAAATCGTCCTATCCGTTCAGAAGTTATGACATTTTAAAGATACGCACGAAATTTTGAACTAACATTTCTAGCCTGAAATTATATTTTCGGTAAGGAATTTTTTTCTCGAAAATGGTTAGGATTTCGAGGGTATGTCTATTGACCAAAAATGATTGTAATTGACCTCTGCAACTAAATATAATTTTTCCAGAACGATTTGAAATTTTTTAATTTTGTCTAAATATTTCAGTATCTACTCGAATTTTTTACTCGAAAATGGTTAAGAATTCGGGGATATGCCTATTCACCAAAAATGATTGTAATTGACCCCTGCAACTAAATATAATTTTTCCAGAACGATTTGAAATTTTTTAATTTTGTCTAAATATTTCAGTATCTACTCGAATTTTTTTCTCGAAAATGGTTAAGAATTCGGGGATATGCCTATTCACCAAAAATGATTGTAATTGACCCCTGCAACTAAATATAATTTTTTTAATACGATTTGAAATTTTTTAATTTCGTCTAAAAATTTCAGTATCTACTCGAATTTTTTTCTCGAAAATGGTTAAGAATTCGGGGATATGCCTATTCACCAAAAATGATTGTAATTGACCCCTGCAACTAAATATAATTTTTTTAGTTTTAATTTTGTCGAAAAATTTCACACCTCCTCGAATTTTTTTCTCGAAAGTGGTTAAGAATTCGGGGATATGCCTATTCACCAAAAATGACTGTAATAGACCCCTGCAACTAAATATAATTTTTCCAGAACGATTTGAAATTTTTTAATTTTGTCGAAAAATTTCACACCTTCTCGAATTTTTTTCTCGAAAATGGTTAGGAATTCGGGGATATGTCTAATGACCAAAAGTGATTCTAACTGACCCCCGCAACCAAAAATAATTTTTCCAGAACAATTTGAAATTTTTCAATTTAATTTTTTAATAACTTTTTAACGAAGCCTCAGTCAAGAAATTGATATTCTTGATTTTCGTCTTTAGCCTCTAGAATCTCCCATTAAAATTTTTCCCAGGCGTAGTTGAACACCCTGTATATACACCTGCGATTACAATTTCTCCTACAAATGTAACAAAATAAAACCTTGTCATCGTTATTATTATGTTAAAATGTTTTGGAAAAGTAATGGTCCAGAATGTGGAAAAATGAAATCACTGGTCGACGAGAAAACACGGATGTTCTCGTCCTCGTTGAATCGAAACGCCACTGCATTAGCGACCCTCGACGAGACAATCGTCGCGCTGTTTGTGCAGGATTATTAGTGGCTATGACACGGCGAACACGAAGAGACAGACTAATCGATGGCACCAAATTTTCACGAACCCGACAACGTTATTAATCACACTGTTTCGAAGAATATCGATTCGTCTGTCGTTTAGTCTCATTTCCGCCTTCAAATCATTACTCTACAATTTTGAGTAAAAAAAAAATAAAAATTCCAACTGAACCACGAGCTAGAGTTTCTCAATTTTAACTGTTAATTACTGTCCTGTATTATTACAAATAACTAGATATTCCAAGCGTCTTTTTTCATTAAGAAATAAGAGTTGGGTGTAAAAGAAATGCCCTGCCATCAAAGAGAGATGATCCTTTGGACTACTTCTCGGTAGTTTTCTTGAAGTATTAGGAAGTTCCAACGGTCGTACAGTTGTCCTTCGCCTTTTCTGGCCACTCCAGACAAGGTCCACTTATCTTACTTTAAAAAGCCCTTTCCTCCTTTCCCTCTGCCCTCTTTCCCCCATTTTCTCGCTCAGGTTTGACCTCTCCGTGTCAAACCAGCTTTGAATTATCAAATATTTTTGTGGCAATTATTTAAACGCTCTAATAAGTATCTCTGTCTGCCATTTTTATTATTACGCGAAAAGGTCAAAAAGTTCCAGCAACAACGACGAAAGAAAAAGTCCTTAAAAACGTTGCCTCGCAATGCAATTTTCTCAAAACCCAGTTTTCATAACGAAGTTTCGATGCAACCCGCTGCAGAAACCATTGTCTTTGCGATCAACAAACTCTCGAAGCCATTTCGAGTTCGTTTTACATCGCTTTGTATTTTCGACATGAGAGTTCTTACCAGAATAATCATTGGGAGCTAAATCTGGAGAATAGTAAAGTTCAGCTCTTGCATTCACAATAATTAATTTATCGTTCGAGAGCAGAACACTCGAGATTCAATAAACCTTGTTTTCGACAATGACTGCATTCTTTCCGGGCGCCATTATTTACAAACACTCGAGTATTAGAATATTGAAATGCCTTGGAAAGAATAGACTTTGGTTCTGTTTATAAGACAATTACAAATTCAAATGAAATTTAGAAAAGAAACTGTAGAATAATACTACTAATCAATTCAAAAAGTGTGAATATATTTTGTAATATTGTATGAATTATCTCTATATATCAAAAGCTTCTGATTGTAAGAAACAGGTTAGAAAAGTACCTGTACAATTATATTCCTAGTCAATTTAAAAAGTATGAATATATTTTGTAATATTGTATGAATTCTCTCTATATTTAAAAAGCTTCTGATTATAATAAACAGGTCAGAAAAATAGCTGTATAATTATACTAATGATCCATCTAAAAAGTGTGAACATACTTTGTAATATTATATGAATTCTCTCTATATTTAAGAACTTCTGATTTGTAACAAAGAATTCAGAAAAGAAACTGTACCATAATACTACTAATCAATTCAAAAAGTGTGAATATATTTTGTAATATTATGTGAATTCTCTGTATATTTAAAAAGCTTCTGATTATAACAAACTGTAATAATAAACCATTATAAAGCGCCATTTAATTCTGCGCCATCTTGAGTTCTTCTGACTTACTACTACTCTACTATTGTACAATGTGTCTTTTGAGAGAAAGTTGAGTTTTACTCATTTGAATCCTCAAATTCCAACACGAATAGGTCAGAAAAATACCTGTATAATTATACTAATAATCCATCTAAAAAGTGTGAACCTATTTTATAGTATTAAACGAAGTCTCACTATTTTAAGAAGCTTCTGATTGTACCAAACTGTTAGAAATGAAGCGCCATTTTTTTCTGCGCCATCTACAGTTCTTCTGACTTACTACTATTCTATTGTACAGTGTGTCTTTTAAGAGAAAGTTGAGTTTTACTCTTTTGAATCCTCAAATTCTAACATGAACATGTCAGAAAAATACCTGTATAATTATACTAATAATCCATCTAAAAAGTGTGAACATATTTTGAAGTATTAAATGAATTCTCACTATTTTAAAAAGCTTCTGATTGCACCAAAGGGAACCTGTATTACTAGTATCCATTTAAGAAGTGTGATCATATTTTGTAATATCAAAT
Source organism: Colletes latitarsis (assembly GCF_051014445.1). Taxonomy (NCBI): domain Eukaryota; kingdom Metazoa; phylum Arthropoda; class Insecta; order Hymenoptera; family Colletidae; genus Colletes; species Colletes latitarsis. Next base: position 19,815,539 of record NC_135145.1, read on the forward strand.
GAATTCCCTCTACTTTTAAGAACGTCTAATTATAAAACATATTGTCTTTCTTTTTGCTTACAAGTTTCTATAATAAAGTTTTTCCACATGGTTCTTATAATTTCTTGCTACCAGTACTCTGTCCACAGAGGTCCTCCAGTATGATTTATGCCTAATTACTCTACTTATTTTTCTCCTTATCAACTAGAACATATATCCATCTCTTTCAGACTTTATCGCAGGAACTCTTTGACCTCCCTAACGCGAATCGAATAGATTGCACCTACTTGTGCATATCCCCTCGTCGACTTCCCTGGCATTGGGCAGCAGATTCTTGATCACGCATTGCAGATCGTCGGCGCAGCTTCCGGAGAAACCAAACAGCCCACCGCACGGTTCACCCTCGACACGTGCGCACACCCTGCAGCATCTGAAAACGATTAGGGGAGTTAGGTACCATAAAACAACCGCGAATCTCCCTACAGAGATCCAACGACACAATCATCCCTGTTATCAAACGCGTTGTTATTAAAAACGAGGAACAATACGCAGATTCATAAAATCTCGTGGAAATAAACGCGATTTTACTGTCGTGTTCCACGGGCGTTATGAAAGCGAGCTCAAACGTAACAAAGCCACTGAAAGCAAACGACATTCAGCCTGGTTTCTAATGGCCGAGAGAGCCAGCGGAACCGTTCAAAGATAATGCTCGCGGAGATTCAGAGAACCGGGGGAAAATAAAGACGCATACACGGCGCAGAGTGGAGAGAAAAGAGATGGATAAGAACTCCTGTACTTCTGTGCACGGTGCAGGAAAATTTCCGGGCCCGGGACGAGCAATTTTATTACTCCGTCTCGCCGTAGGATCGGGGACAATCAATCCTTTTATATTGCCTCCCATCTTCCCTACGAAACAATTTTCCCGACACGTGTAACCCACCCAACTCGCGACAAGATTCGTTGAACCCTTTAATGAACCATTTCTCGCAACGACGCACCCCAAAATTGGGGAGGGAATAATTCTGTTATATTTTCTCATGCTTAATATAATTGTTCTACTAATTATTTAGAGATCTTTGCCTGATAACTGGGAGGGTAATTTTGAAATTAACGATGGGTTAACGCTAGATTTACAATAATTTGTAGAATTGCAGAAGTCATGATATTATTTGTTAGGAGTTTATATTAAATTATATCAATGCAATTATATGAATGTATGTTGTAATTGAAAAGAAAATTGCTTTTTTATGAAACTGGTTACAATCTGGTAAATCTAGAGTTGAAATCCTGTTTTCTTGTTAAATATTACATGTACATAGAGATATATTAATTCTTATGTGCTTTGACTGTTATAAGAAATATTTTCTACATTTTTTTAACTCTTCAACAACTCCAATATGGAGGAAGTAACACTTATAGAAAGAACAATTATAGAACCCATAATATTATTTGCTAGTAATTTATATTAAATTATATCAATGCAATGATATGAATGTATGTTGCAATTGAAAAGAAAATTGTATTTTTGTGAAACTGGTTACAAGATGGGTTTGGATATGTGCAAGTAATGTTAATCTAGAGTTAAAATCCTCTTTTCTTGTTAAATATCAGATATACCTTGAGCCATATTAATTTTTATGTGCTTTGACTGTTATAACAAATATTTTCTACATTTTTTTAACTCTTCAACAACTCCAATATGGAGGGAATAACACTTACAGAAAGAACAATTCTATAATATTATTTGCAAGCAATTTATATTAAATTTGATGAATTGTAATGGTATGAATGTATATTCTAATTGAAAAGAAAATTGTATTTTAATGAAACTATAAACAGAATGGGTTTAGATATATGCAAGTAATGTAAATCTATAGTTAAAATCCTCTTTTCTTGTTAAATATCAGATATACCTTGAGACATATTAATTCTTACGTGCTTTGACTGTTATAACAAATATTTTCTACATTTTTTTAACTCTTCAACAACTCCAATATGGAGAGAATAACACTTACAGAAAGAACAATTCTATAATATTATTTGCAAGCAATTTATATTAAATTTGATAAATTGTAATGGTATGAATGTATATTCTAATTGAAAAGAAAATTATATTTTAATGAAACTATTAACAGAATGGGTTTAGATATATGCAATCAATGTAAATCTAGAGTTACACTCCTCTTTTCCTGTTAAATATCCCACGTACCTAGAGACGTATCATTTCTTATGTTCTATGACTATTATAAAAAACATTTTCTACGTTTCTTTAACATCTTCAATATGGATGATACTTATGAAGTATTTGCAATTAATTTAATAAGTGTTTCAGAGGATTAAATCTCCTTTTTTCCTATTAACACTTTGACTACCACGTCATTCATATATGGATGATAGGATTTACCATTATGATACTAGAAAAATTAATTCTCAAATGAAGACGTTGAGGGAATTAAGATTGAATAAAATTTGTGAATTTTAACAAGGTTACAAAAATAACTACTGAAACAGATTTTAGGTTATGTAGTTTACAATGGTCCAAAATCAACATTTTACTTTTGTAGAATATCATATGGTTTTGTCTGGCAGTGAACGTGTTAAATATCGCATGTACCTCGAGACGTATTAATTCTTATCAACGATTATTATAAAAATACAATTACTACATTTGTTTACCTAACCCTAATATATTCGACCCTTATCATGTATTTAGAAATTGATTTAATAGGAATTTCAGAAAATTAAATTTAGAATGTAAAAATCGCAGAGTTAATTCCAGACCTAACCTAACATTTTCGACCGATAATTCAAAACAAATTTTAGGTTATGTAGCTTACAATGGTCTAAAATCAACATTTTACTTTTGCAGAATATTACACGGTTTTGTCTGACAATGAACGTGTTAAATATCGCATGTACCTCGAGACGTATTGATTTTTATCAACGACTATTATAAAAATACAATTACTACATTTGTTTACCTAACCCTAATATATGCAACGCTTATCCTGTATTTAGAAATTAATTTAATAAGAATTATAGGAAATTAAATTTAGAAGTCGTAGAGTTAATTAATTCCAGACCTAACCTAACATTTTCGACCGATAATTCAAAACGTGCGGACACGCGCGCGAGCTTCGAGGGAAGGGAAATGACGCGCGATGCAGAGACGAGAACGAGAAATGGAAAACGAAGCTTGCACGAGGCACCTGAGGGCAGCGTATTGAGAATTTATTGGAAAATGTTTAGTATGCAACGCTATTGTCGGATCCGCTGTTTCATGGTATTCGGATTAGGAGCCGCCAGTCGAAATGTATTGCGCCTTCTCCGCAGTATACGTGCAGAATCCAAGCCCCCGTACTAGAACCGACGAAATTCAAATGCACTCGCGGAATGAAGTGCCCTACTGTGCAACGTCGACCGTGAAAAAGTAATCGTTGCTTCGATCCTGCGCGTTACACACGCTTTTCTACGCTTTTCCCAACAATCTTTTATGAAACTTTCCCTGCTTAAGCTTTGGTTAATAAACTGATTATTAAAATCAGAACTTTGCAGAGGGTTGCCTCGACCCCTAAATACAATAATTCGTATCTTACTTCGTTTCTTATATTTGTGTATATTAAGTGCATTCTGCAGTTTTTTTCAAAATTAATGCATAAACATTCTAATTATTATCACATTGAAAGTTAGAAGAACTCTGGTTAGCTGACGCTTAAAGTACAGATCATCAGATAGATAAAGAATTTACAAATATGGTGATACGAACCTCTGCTTAACCTCTTAGGCACGGCTGAATTTTGCGCGGGACAATTCTGTTCTCTACGCGAGTACATTGGAATGTCACTGACACTGACACTGTCACTGGCGTATTATTATTAAAAATAAAGACTGTACATTCTGTCTGTATATTGTTAACACTGTTATAAAACGTTTTGAAGGCAAAAATAGTGTAAAACAAACCATATGAAAGCGATTACTTAATTCAGACAGTGAGCGAGTGAGCCGCCAGAGTGAGCCACTAGATTGACCCACTATAATGGCGCGTCGTTCAAAAAGATGGCATCCCATTTAATGGCTACTTTGAATATCATTGTACAACATTTTTATATGAAGAACAATGCATTTTAACTCGTAGAGGTTTACACAGTGAAAAGTCTGGTCTCATGAAGGTTCCAATGACCAATTTTTGAAGCCTAAATATTAATATAATTACAAAAGAACAATTTTGACTTGTAGAGATTTATATAGCAAAAACTCTAGTGTTATAAAGGTTCCAATGACCAATTTTAGAAGCCTAAATATTGATATAATTACAAAGGAACAATTTTGACTTGTAGAGATTTACATAGCAAAAGCTCTGGTCTCATAAAGGTTCCAATGACCAAGACTAAATTAACTTTAGTGGTACAAAATTAAAAAATCTAGCAATTATCTTAGAAAACGCCTTATCGTGGGGGTTTTTAAAAATACTGATTCTATTTTCGCGTGTCTCGAGTATCCGTGGCCCGGGCAATTTAACCACCTTTGCGCTCTATGACAACTGAATAATTTAGTTGCAACGGTTTTCAAGGAATCGCGGTACACGCGGCTCAAAGCTTTGAACATCTCGTCGTTTTTCCCGAGCTACCTCGCGAGCTTCGACTCGAAAAAGCACTGTCTCGCGTTACGAGTAGCGTTATCCGGCAAACACGCGAGCCGCGGATTTCAACGTTGAAACGCGTTGCTAATTGTAAGAGTTAGAGAGCGGCATCGTAAAACTTGATTTTCGTCTCCCTTTGTGCCGGTCGTTCGCGTAACACAACGGTGCCACGATTCCTCCACGAATTCGAGGGTTTACGCCCACGGATTGGGAACATCAAACATTCATGCTACTTTAAAAATTAATTGCAACGAATCTATCTGTTCCAATAGCTTGCGTTTCTAATCCACTAACACTGTACCCAAATTAACTTCTAAGAAGTGAGTTAAAGAGCTCTAAAAGTAAATGTAAATTTTTTTTTTTATAGATACTACAGTTAATTTGAATTGAATAATTTTTGCTGGACAAGGAGACATCTTTAAATTATAGAAAAATAATTTTTTTACACTGCTTAATAGATTATTTTTCTATAATTAAGACTATGGTATCACAAATGATTTCTATGTTGCCTTCCATCGCATTATACAATTTTTTTTTGTTGATACCAGCGTTAATTTGGATTAAATTATTTTTGCTGGACAAGGAGGCATCTTCAAACTATAGAAAAATAATTTTCTTACACTGCTTAATAGATTATTTTTCTATAATTAAGACTATGGTATCACAAATGATTTCTATGTTGCCTTCCATCGCATTATACAATTTTTTTTTGTTGATACCAGCGTTAATTTGGATTGAATTATTTTTGCTATACAAGGAGCCATCTTTAAATTATAGAAAAATAATTTTTTCACAGTGCTAATTTGGCTTAATATTTTTCTATAACTAAAACTATCGCCAATGATTTCTATGTTGCCTTCCATCGCATTATACAATTTTTTTTGTTGATACCAGCGTTAATTTGGATTGAATTATTTTTGCTGTACAAGGAGGCATCTTCAAACTATAGAAAAATAATTTTTTTACACTGCTTAATAGATTATTTTTCTATAATTAAGACTATGGTATCACAAATGATTTCTATGTTACCTTCCATCGCATTATACAATTTTTTTTGTTGATACCAGCGTTAATTTGGATTGAATTATTTTTGCTATACAAGGAGACATCTTTAAATTATAGAAAAATAATTTTTTTACAGTGCTAATTTGGCTTAATATTTTTCTATAACTAAAACTATCGCCAGTGATTTCTATGTTACTTTCCATCGCATTATAACAATTTTTTTTATAAATACTAGAGTTAATTTGGATTGAATAATTATTGCTGTACAAGGAGACATCTTTAAATTATAGAAAAATAATTTTTTTACAGTGCTAATTTGGCTTAATATTTTTCTATAACTAAAACTATCGCTATTGATTTCTACATTGTCTTCCATCGCATTATAACATTTTTTTTATGAATACTACAGTTAATTTGAATTGAATAATTATTGCTGTACAAGGAGGCATCCTTAAATTATAAAAAAACAATTTTTTTATACTGCTTAATCTATTATTTCTCTATAATTAAGACTATGATGTCGCCATTGATTTCTACATTGTCTTTCATCGCATTATAACATTTTTTTTTATAAATACTACAGTTAATTTGGATTGAATAATTATTGCTGTACAAGGAGACATCCTTAAATTATAAAAAAACAATTTTTTTGCACTGCTTAATCTATTATTTCCCTATAATTGAGACTATGATGTCTCCAGGGGTTTCTATGTTGCCTTCCATCGCATTATAACATTTTTTTTTATAAATACTACAATTAATTTGAATTGAATAATTATTGTTATACAAGGAGGCATCTTTAAATTATAGAAAAACAATTTTTTTACACTGCTTAATCTATTATTTCTCTATAATTAAGACTACGATGTCGCCACTGATTTCTACATTGTCTTCCACCGCATTATAACATTTTTTTTTATAAATACTACAATTAATTTGAATTGAATAATTATTGCTGTACAAGGGGGCATCCTTAAATTATAGAAAAACAATTTTTTTACACTGCTTAATCTATTATTTCTCTATAATTAAGACTACGATATCGCCATTGATTTCTACATTGTCTTCCATCGCATTATAACATTTTTTTTAATAAATACTACAGTTAATTTGAATTGAATAATTATTGCTGTACAAGGGGGCATCCTTAAATTATAAAAAAACAATTTTTTTACACTGCTTAATATATTATTTCTCACTTTCAACGCTTTCTAAAAACTCTGTAAAGCACGTTAACTGTTCGTCGTGGTAACTTAGCGTCCTCGACCGGAAGTTGCCTCCGATCGAGGCAGGTCTTCGCGATTTTCCGGATTTTGATACGCGGATTCCTCGTATCCTTCACTGTCCGCTCGTTTTTCTCCCGTGTATTATAATCGTTTCAGGGAATCCGCGTGCAATTAAAATCCGCGTAGCAAGGGCTCTCGTTCCCTTTTTCGTCGGTCGAACAAAAAATTCTGTTCTTTGTTGCGCAACGGTCTTTGTCCGACCGCCGTCGGCGAATTTTATTCGGGGTATTAGAAGCGTGCCGATGAAAAATAGGGCATGATAAAGCGAAGCCCGTACATTCGAGCCAGGGCGATGAACAAAAGCGTCAGTCTTCGGAATTTTCAGCCGCCCCCTCTCCCTCGACCGCTTGCGATCGACTCTCGTTCAATTGTTCCGGGGGGCTCGTGTTTAAACACATTTCCCTCTAATTTCGACGATAAACAAAGCAATCGAGAAGTTAATTAAGCTCGCGCGAGCTTTATCCCCGCCGCGATTCGTTCCGAGGAAGGATCGCGGGTCACTGGAGACGATTTAACTCGTTGATCATCGTTAATAATCAGGGGGGATCATCCCACGCGAAATGGGACACCTTCTATGAATTGTAATCAAATTATTGGCCGGATTCGGAACGCGTTCCCGTAATTATTACCTCTCCCTGATTTTACGCGTATCATCTTTCCCCCGTTAAGTAATCGAAACGTTATCGTATCAATCAACCTCGTGTGTAATTACACTGTGTTGCAGGTAACGAGAAAGATAGTAGGAGAGCAGAGGAAAGGGTTTGACTCGTTGGTAGTTAATAGAGGAACGAATATATAGCAACGGAGGAGTCGGTCGAGCGCTTGCGAGAAAGACGAGAGCGTGGCCCTCTGGTGACGAGTACGGGAACTAACGCCACAACGTATTATTTGCAAGAAATTGATGCAACGAAAATTATTCTGATTTTACGCGTATCATCTTTCCCTCGTTAAGTAATCGAAACATTATCGTATCAATCGTTCGGCCACCCCTGGGAAAAATTTTAATGGGAGATTTTAGAGGCCAAAATAAGACGAAAATTGAGAATAACGATTTGTTGATTGAGGCTTCGTTAAAAAGTTATTGGAAAATTAAATTAAAAAATTTCAAATCATTCTGAAAAAATTATTTTTGATTGCAGGGGTCAGTTAGAATCACTTTTGGTCATTAGACATATCTTCGAATTCTTAACCACTTTCGAGGAAAAAATTCTAAAAGGTGTGAAATTTTTCGACGGGAAAAAAAATTTCAAATCGTTCTGGAAAAATTATTTTCGGTTGCGGGGGTCAGTTAGAATCACTTTTGGTCATTAGACATATCCCCGAATTCCTAACCACTTTCGAGAAAAAAATTCGAGAAGGTGTGAAATTTTTCGACAAAATTAAAAAATTTCAAATCGTTTAAAAAAAATTATATTTAGTTTTAGGGGTCTATTACAATCATTTTTGGTGAATAGGCATATCCCCGAATTCCTAACCACTTTCGAGAAAAAAATAATAGAAGGTGTGAAATTTTTCGACGGAAAAAAAAAATTTCAAATCGTTTCAAAAAAATTATATTTAGTTGCAGGGGACTATTACAATCATTTTTGGTCAATAGACACACCCCCGAAATCCTGCGCATTTTCGAGAAAAAAATTCCTTAACGAAAATCTAATCTGAGAGCCAGAAATGGTTCCCTGAAATTTCATGCGAATCTTTAAAATATCATAACTTCTGAACGGATTGAGGGATTTTAATATTTAAAAAAGCAAACTACGCGTATTTTGGTGGGGAATATGTACAAATCGTAAAAATATTCGAAAAGTTGGTCCTCGACCCCGCAAAATAAGAAAAACCCCATAAAAATGGTCCAATTTTCAAACGACCATAACTCCTACAATAGTGAATATATTTCAGTGAAACTTTTTTCTGAAGTAGAGGTCATGGGTACCTACAAAAAAGTATTAAACAATCTTTCTGTATAACGTCAAACAAAATTATTAAAAATTAAAAACGAATTTTTAAGAAAAATCGACAGGGGGTGGCTGCTGAAATTTCTCGACGAAAAAAAATTTTTTCAAATCGTGCTGGAAAAATTATTTTTAGTTGCAGGGGTCAATTACAATCATTTTTAGTGAATAAACATACCCCCGAAATCCTAACCACTCTCAAGAAAAAAATTCCTTACCGAAAATATAATGTCTGACCAGACATACGCCTATTCTCCTTAAATTTTTCGGCGAAAAAAACGTTCAAACCGTTCTAAAAAAATTATTTTTAGTTGTGGGGATCAGTTACAATCATTTTTGGTGAATAGACATAATCCCAAAATCCTATGTATTTTCGAGAAAAAAAATTCTTTACCGAAAATCTAATGTGAGGCCAGAAATTTTTCTATAACTTTTTAACGAAGCCTCAATCGAGAAATTAGTATTCTTGATTTTCGTCTTATTTTGGCCTCTAGAATCTCCCATTACAATTTTTTTCAGTAGTGACCGAATGTATAGCAATGGAAGTGTCGATCTAGCGCTTGTGAGAGAGACAAGAGCGTGGCCCTCTGGTGGCGAGTACGTGAACTAACATCACAACACTGTTATTTGCAAGAAATTGAGGCAACAGAAATTATTCGTGATTATTTTATCGTACAAGAGTCGTCGTATTATTTAATATCAGCTTCAGCTAAGTTTTTATACTTTTCTTTTAATTTAAGAAAATTAAGGTGTCCGTAATTATAAAGGTACACTTTTAATTGCCTGGATAGTTGGCGAAAATGGGTCAATGGCTAATGCAAATAATAATATTCAGCGTTTCAGCTAATTGATAGAAAGTCGACGCGAAATCAAAGGGTCCGCATATAATTATGAAATGTACAAGGTGTCTCGATTATTTGTTCAGTCATCGTCGATTCCATTTGTCATCGCGAAAGTATCCGCGATAAAAAATTCGTGAATAGCTTTATGTAGATCGAAAGCATGCATAAAAAAAAAAATACGCTGTTATTTAACAGCGAATGCAATCTCCTCCATTAGCGAGTAACGTCTTGGCATGCTTCCGATCAATTTTTCAGCTCTGGACACAGGTAGTGACCTCCATATATTTCGAATACGATGTACTAGAGCTTTCAACGTTAAAATATGTTTTCCTCGACGTTTATGCTTCATAATAGACCATATATTTTCCATTGGATTTGCATCGTCGAACTCCGGAGGCCCAGTGCGACGCAACGACGTCGTATTTCGTCCTCGAAAAATCCATTTGTCAGTCCGATCGAATCCCGGGGAATATTTTTTATTCGTTAAATAATAGTAAAACTTTCAATCGCAAAATACAACGTCGTACGATTCACACAATATCGCATGTAATCTTATTTAACGTTAATTTTTTGTAGATCAAATAAAAACGAGTAAAACGCGGATGCAGGAGAAGGAAGATGGCGCTCGACATTAGCCAGTTTAAATTGCTCGACGATGGAGCACCGTATGGGCGTTTAGATATATCGGAATTATTGAATTTCCGGTAGAAACGAGAGGGAGAGCGAAGATGGAGGTAGAATTCTTCGTAGCAGTTATATCGTTCGTCTCCCCACCCCCCTCACAGGACCTTTTCGAATTCAATAGGTGTACCTAACGTTTACCGCGCCCAAAGAATCCTTGGAAAGTCTTTTGGAGCGAACGAAGTCGGTCGACTGTTCGACTCCAGCTAGAGACGATAAGGGGGTAGACGAGCTATCTCCAGAGAAGAAGGAACATCCGCGGATTTCGCGTAGCGTAAACATTTTACGACAATCAAATCCTCCTCTACGAAGGAGAACTCGAAACCTCCACGCAACCGACAACGTTCTAAGATTCCATCGCGATAACCGTTGCATCGAATTGGTAGCTTACGTCTTACGGTTCCATTCTACTAGAACTTAATCCTATGCACACACTTGAGAAAGAGTGGTTCGCGTTGTTGGAATTAATATTTTCAATTTCATAACGCGATGGAAGGGAACATTCAACTCACTTTAACATATTCTACTAATATTCTAATAATATATACTTTAATATATTAAAAGCAGTGTAAACAAATTTTTTTTTATAATTTAAAGATGCCTCCTTGTACATAAAAGATTTACTTTTAGAGCTCTTAACTCACTTCTTAGAAGTTAATTTGGATACAGTGTTAGTGGATTAGAAACGCAAGGTATTGGAACAGATAGATTCGTTGGAATTAATTTTTAAAGTAGCATGAATGTTTGGTGCATGTAATCTTAAGAAGAAAGTGGACAGCTCTAAAAGTAAATTACATAAATTTTTTTTGTGAACACTAGAGTTCATTTGGATTGAATTATTTTTGGTATACAAGGAGGAACCTTTAAATTATGGAAAAATAATTTTTTTATAACGCGATGGAAGGGAACATTCAACTCACTTTAACATATTCTACTAATATTCTAATAATATATACTTTAATATATTAAAAGCAGTGTAAACAAATTTTCTTTTATAATTTAAAGATGCCTCCTTGTACATAAAAGATTTACTTTTAGAGCTCTTAACTCACTTCTTAGAAGTCAATTTGGATACAGTGTTAGTGGATTAGAAACGCAAGGTATTGGAACAGATAGATTCATTGAAATTAATTTTTAAAGTAGCATGAATGTTTGATGCATGTAATCTTAAGAAGAAAGTGGACAGCTCTAAAAGTAAATTAGATAAATTTTTTTTGTGAACACTAGAGTTCATTTGGATTGAATTATTTTTGGTATACAAGGAGGAACCTTTAAATTATGGAAAAATAATTTTTTTATACTGCTTAACTATTGAAGACGATTGTAGATCGAGGGCGCCACCATATAGAAAGTGGATGCGCCATCTTGATTAATTCTTAACATTCGCTTTATAGATTATTTCGAAAATGTTAATATCGATTTAGATATACAATATTGTATTGCATAGAAATGTAGTTTTTTGACCATTGTTTTTACTATTATTGTTCACTGTTCATTATTTATTATTCTACGACATCAAACAGTGTAAAATCAGTCAATAACACTGTAAACAATAGTCAATAACAGAATTAACATCGTTTTAGATATACAATATTGTATTGCATGAAAATATATTTTTTTTGACAATTATTTTTCACGATTCTTGTTATTATTTATTATTCTACGGCATATTGTCAGGCTACACGACATCAAACAGTGTAAAATCAACCAATAACACGAAACTCGTTCGTTAAAGACGAAGTTGCACTCCACAGAACGAAGACACTCGGATATCACTGAGAACACAAACAACTTGCAAACTAATACGTTCAAACTTTAAAACAAGGCTCTGAGCGACTCGTACAAAGACGTACCTGTAGGTTTCATAGCAAACGTTGTCTGTACCTCAAAGACAAACTACGATAAGTTCGAATTCTAGAAATTTGATACTCCAAGCAACGATGGAAAATATTATTTAAGCGATTTTAACACTGGACAATTATAGAGTATTTATTTGTATCAAAGAAATTAAAACGATAGATACGTGAAGAAATGTATAATTTAAAGGAAATAAATGTTTATTCATTTTCTTATAGAAAATTAAATTCTCAAAAATTCAGTCGAGTTTTTTACAAATTTTATTAGAAATCACTAATGAATTATTTTGAGTATTTTGGTAGTTCTAGTGTTAGATTTCTAAATATTGAACTCAACATAGTTACTCTTTAAAATATAAGATATAACAAATTATTGATATATTTTATTAAACGTATTTCCTTGATACGTTTCAATCAATTTTATACAGGGTGTTCAACCACCCCTGGGAAAAATTTTAATAAGAGATTCTAGAGGCCAAAATAAGATGAAAATCAAGAATATCAATTTCTTGACTGAGACTTCATTAAAAAGTTATTAAAAAATTAAATTAAAAAATTTCAAATCGTACTAAAAAAATTATATTTAGTTACAGGAGTCAATTACAAGCATTTTGGGTCATTAGAAATACTCCTGAAATCCTACCCACTTTCGAGAAAAAAATTCGAATAAATACTGAAATTTTTAGACGAAATTAAAAAATTTCAAATCATACTAAAAAAATTATATTTAATTACAGGGGTCGATTACAAGCATTTTTGGTGAATAGACATACCCCTGAAATCCTACCCATTTTCGAGAAAAAAATTCCAGAAAGTGTGAAATTTTTAGACAAAATTAAAAAATTTCAAATCATACTAAAAAAATTATATTTAATTACAAGGGTCAATTATAAGCATTTTTGGTCATTAGACATACCCCTGAAATCCTACCCACATTCGAGAAAAAAATTCCAGAAAGTGTGAAATTTTTAGACAAAATTAAAAAATTTCAAATCGTACTAAAAAAATTATATTTAATTACAGGGGTCGATTACAAGCATTTTGGGTCATTAGACATAACCCCGAAATCCTAACCACTTTCGAGAAAAAAATTCGAGAAGGTGTGAAATTTTTAGACGAAATTAAAAAATTTCAAATCGTACTAAAAAAATTATATTTAATTACAGGGGTTGATTACAAGCATTTTTGGTGAATAGACATAACCTCGAAATCCTACCCATTTCCTAGAAAAAAATTCCAGAAAGTGTGAAATTTTTAGACAAAATTAAAAAATTTCAAATCGTACTAAAAAAATTATATTTAGTTACAGGGGTCGATTACAAGTATTTTTGGTGAATAGACATACCCCTGAAATCCTACCCATTTTCGAGAAAAAAATTCATTACTGAAAATATAATGTCTGACCATAACTGTCCGTTACCCTGAAAATTGAGAAGTTTCAAATCATTCTGGAAAAATTATTTTCGGCTGCGGGAGTCGATTACAATCATTTTTTATCATTAGACATACCCTCGAATTCCTACCCACTTTCGAGAAAAAAATTCCAGAAGGTGAAATTTTTCGTCAAAATTAAAAAATTTGAAATCATTCTGGAAAAATTATTTTCGGTTCCGGGGGTCAGTTAGAATCACTTTTGGTCATTAGACCTACCCCCAAAAACCTACCCAGTTTCTAGAAAAAAATTCAGTACGAGCGGAACTTTAAATGTTAATAACTTTTTAACGAAGCCTCAGTCAAGAAATTAGTATTCTTGATTTTCGTATTATTTTGGCCTCTAGAATCTCCCATTAAAATTTTTCCCATGGTTGGCCGAACACCCATGCATAGCTTTTAAATTACAAAAGATTTAATAGAAAAAGCACTTTGAAACTATTCGATTCAAACACTTCTCTACGACCCTTTTTTGTAATTTAAAATTTGTACAGAAATAAAATGACTGGGATTCTTACTTTGGACGCAGCTGAAAAGCACCGAAATACGTCATAGTGCTTAAGTTGGACCAATGAACATTTGTGGAAAGTTTCGTCAAAATCGGCTTTCTTAGTCGCGGAACACGCCGACAAAACTTTGCACAGAAACTCGCGAGACATTCTGTGTAATTATAAAAGTCAAACTTACAAAGTGCTTCGAAGTAAACTGTAATTAATATGAGTAACAAAGTTGCGTTGCATACATTTGAAAAATATGCAATCAAGGAGCCTCAAAAAATTGGAAAATCTTAGAATATAGAGTTTCTGTAATTCCATTTTGTTATTTATATTACGTCCTCCCAACTGTCTCAATGGTGATTTATATTCGGTGATTATGGCTGTTTTGGCACTGTTCCTTAGCTTTAATGCAGTACATGCTTTGGGTCACTATCTCGCCAGAAGATAAATGTTTCTTCAGGCCTCAATTTTATTGCTGCTCAAGTTATGATGCAGTTCACGGCGCAGTTAATAAATTCTAAGTGCTCTATACCAGCGTTCTCCATAAAACTAGTACGGTGCCTCTGTACTTTACGATTCCACAGAGATTGTTGCAACCCTCTAATCTTTCTCAAACATCTATCAGAATTTCCTATCAAACGAGACCAGGGCTGAGGAAAGTTTAAAATAGTAAACATTGAAATATTTGTATAAGTAAACACTATTTGAAAATATTATTTCATTTAATAATTAAATATTGGTTCATTTAATATATAAATGAAATAATATTTGGAAATACTGTTTTATTAAACGTTTAAATCGTGAAAAAATATTATTTGTGTTTTCAAATGTGGAAAATAGTATAATGAAAATAAGACAAATTTTAATGTTTACTGTTATTTACACAAATAATAAAACACAAAAATATTATAGAATAAAGCTCTTGTTTGCAATACTATTATTCTAAATACTATTTAGTGAAATATTACTATTTCATGAAATATTATTTTCCTATATTTTAATGAAATACTTGTTTCACAATTACTATTTCCATATGTACCTACACACAGTAGAAAATAAAAATATTTACATTCCATTTACTATTTTTCCACGGCCCTGAGAAAGACTCATTAAAACACATTTCCAATAGAAGTCATAGTTCATTAAAGCTTCATTATATTTTTAAAATACATACCCTTACCATTTCGTACTACTTTTATTAAAATTTCCACAGTATAATTTCTCTCGTATGAGAGATGTGCCTTTAAATATGAAAGTCCACGAAAAAATCCACCGCAGTATAATAAATTAAGCTTTTGAAATGCGCAATATGTCCACAGGGCACTCTAATGCACAGAGAGGAACCTTTCAACATTAAAAAGCTGAGTGTCGCTCCGCGGAATCCTAATAATGCATCCTAAAAATTCACAAATAACAAATAAAAATATTAGATCAGTAACAAATTTTTTAAATAATAATCCCGATAAACTTTGGCTAAAAATCAAATCTGCTCGACTGTGGCCAATGTGGATAATTGATAAAACACAAAAAATGGCGGAAATTTCTAATAATGCATTCTACAAATTCCTAAATATTCATAACTAACAAATAACAAATTTTTAATTACTAACGGAATTTTTTAAATGCTTATTCAGATAAACTATGGCTAAAAATAAAATCTGCTCGACTGTGGCCAACGTGGATAATTGATAAAACACAAAAAATGGCGGTAATAATGCATCTTAAAAACTCAAAAATTCACAACTAACGAATAACAAATTCTAAATCACAAATGGAATTTTTTAGATGGTTATCCTGATGAACTATGGCTAAAGATCAAATTTACCCAACTGTAGTCACCATAGATAATTGCTACACCATGAAAAATGGCAGAAATTCCTAATAATGCATCCTAAAAATTCGCAACTAACAAATAACAAATTTTAAATCACTAACGGAATTTTTTAGATGTTAATCTAGATAAACTATGGCTAAAAATAAAATTTGCCCGACTCTGGCCATCGTAGATAATTGCTACACCATGAAAAATGGCGGAAATTCCTAATAATGCATCCTAAAAATTCACAACTAACGAATATCAAATTCTAAATCACTAATGGAATTTTTTAGATGGATATCCTGATAAACTATGGCTAAAGATCAAATTTACCCGACTGTGGCTACCATAGATAATTGCTACACTATAAAAAATGGCGGAAATTTCTAATAATACATTCTAAAAATTCCTAAAAATTCGCAACTAACAAATAACAAATTTTAAATCACAAACGGAATTTTTTAGATGGTTATCCTGATAAACTATGGCTAAAGATCAAATTTGCCCAACTATGGCCACCGTAGATATTTGATAAAACACCAAAAATGGCGGTAATAATGCATCTTTAAAACTCAAAAATTCACAACTAACGAATAACAAATTTTAAATCATTAACGGAATATTTTAGATGGTTATCCTGATAAACTATGGCTAAAAATAAAATTTGCCCTACTATGGCCATCGTAGATAATTGCTACACCATGAAAAATGGCGGAAATTCCTAATAATGCATCCTAAAAATTCGCAACTAACAAATAACAAATTCTAAATCACAAACGGAATTTTTTAGATGGTTATCCTGATAAACTATGTTTAAAGATCAAATTTCCCCAACTATGGCCACCATAGATAATTGCTACACCATGAAAAATGGTGGAAATTCCTAATAATGCATCCTAAAAATTCGCAACTATCAAATAACAAATTCTAAATCATAAACGGAATTTTTTAGATGCTTATCCTGATAAACTATGGCTAAAGATCAAATTTACCCAACTGTAGTCACCATAGATAATTGCTACACCATGAAAAATGGCGGAAATTCCTAATAATGCATCCTAAAAATTCGCAACTAACAAATAACAAATTCTAAATCACAAACGGAATTTTTTAGATGCTTATCCTGATAAACTATGGCAAAAGATCAAATTTACCCAACTGTAGTCACCATAGATAATTGCTACACCATGAAAAATGGCGCAAAATTCCTAATAATGCATTCTAAAAATTCCTAAAAATTCGCAACTAACAAATAACAAATTTTAAATCACTAACGGAATTTTTTAGATGATTATCCTGATAAACTATGGCTAAAAATAAAATTTGCCCTACTATGGCCATCGTAGATAATTACTACACCATGAAAAATGGCGGAAATTTCTAATAATGCATCCTAAAAATTCACAACTAACGAATAACAAATTCTAAATCACTAATGGAATTTTTTAAATGGTTATCCTGATAAACTATGGCTAAAAATAAAATTTGTCCAACTGTAGTCTCCACAGATAATTGCTACACCATGAAAAATGGCGGAAATTCCTAATAATGCATCTTAAAAATTCCTAAAAATTCGCAACTAACAAGTAACAAATTTTAAATCATTAACGCAATATTTTAGATGGTTATCCTGATAAACTATGGCTAAAGATCAAATTTGCCCAACTATGGCCACCGTAGATGTTTGATAAAACACCAAAAATGGCGGTAATAATGCATCTTTAAAACTCAAAAATTCACAACTAACGAATAACAAATTTTAAATCATTAACGGAATATTTTAGATGGTTATCCTGATAAACTATGGCGAAAGATCAAATTTACCCAACTATGGCCATCGTAGATAACTGCTACACCATGAAAAATGGCGGAAATTCCTAATAATGCATCCTAAAAATTCACAACTAACGAATAACAAAATTTAAATCACAAACAGAATTTTTTAGACGCTTATCCAGATAAACTATGGCTAAAGATCAAATTTACCCAACTGTAGTCACCATAGATAATTGCTACACCATGAAAAATGGCAGAAATTCCTAATAATGCATCCTAAAAATTCGCAACTATCAAATAACAAATTCTAAATCACAAACGGAATTTTTTAGATGCTTATCCTGATAAACTATGGCTAAAGATGACAATTACCCAACTATGGCCACCGTACATAATTGCTACACCATAACAAATGGCGGCAACGACCGCTAGAAAAATAGTTTACAGCTTTGTTTTGATACTGTCTGCGTTGTGGCGTTTTATTTTCGTGAAAATTCATATTCCAGGGCACAGATTGGGGAGAAGTGAGGCCGACTTACTTGCAGGGGTCCAAGGTGAGGCCTCCGGGGCAATCCTCGTCGGTGAGAATGTCGCACTCGAGGTGCGAGCACACACATGAAAGAGCCCTCGCGACCGCGATCGAGAGCACCACGATGCCTCCCAGCAACAGCAACGAGGCCCTCATTTTTTCTCCACCCTTTCGATCCTCTACCCCGCACAACACGGTTTATATTCACTGTCCTCTGACTCGTGGGTGTTCACCGCCGCGAGAACGTCCTCCGAAACGCTCAGTTCGTCGCGGAAGGACTCGCAGCCCTGTGCATCTCTCAGCTCCGATTCACCACCTGCACACCTCGGCACGTGTTCTCACTTTTCGCGATCGAGTTACACTACGGCGATAAGCGACCTTCCATCGGGTTCCGCGAACCGAACGTTCCTCGAATTCGTACCAAGCACGAGCCTCGCGAACGCGACGGTGTAGGGAGAAACAGAGATCCCTCGACCTTCGGTCAATAAACACAAAGGAACGTCGTTTTTGTCAAACACAGATAGCTCTTCCGGGGGAAATCTGATCTATCAACTGAGCTACTGAAGCTGTAAAATATTTTACATTTTACTTCGATAATATTAAGAACTAATGGGAATCGTGGAGCTACACTCCTGGAGTCGTAGAACTAGTCTGTTCTATAAACAAAATTAAACGATACACGCGTGAAAAATTGAGTAACGAAGTCGTGTACTTAGCGGAAACAATTTTACAAGTTTATGATAGAGGAATAACGCGAGGATTCCTTTCATAAGACAGTTTCCACTCAACGATGTACTTCAACAACTTGCAAGTTACAATCGTACATAAGGGTTACTAGTAAAAGTAACTTTGTTTCTGCCTGCAATAACAGAATAGTCCATATCCCGGGCACTTTAGACGCAATCAATTTTACAATAGTCTAGAATAAACGGAAGTTTCCCTCCGCAAGAAAAGTTTCAACAACCTCGAACAACTAGTTATAAGTTACAATCGCGTGCTGAATAGAGTACGACCCCCGGAATTCCTAGGATTCTTCCTTCTACCGATAATTGCAATTACAAACAACAGAAACGGACCGAGTATCAACGAAGGAATTGCAAACTGTTGTAATCCGCGTCGATCGCGGTTCCCACTCGGCTGGATCGATAAATCGCGTCGACAGAGGGGAATCATCGCCGTCAGAAAGTTCGCCAGGTCTCGTTGCAGCGGTTAAATTACAAGGGTAGGCCGCGAACTCGGCGAAACAGCCGCAGTGCCGCATACAACCCTAGGCGCGCTCGAATTTCGAGGGCCACGGCGCCGAAACGCGACGATACCGTTTCGCGCGCGCCGTTTCGATCCCGCGGTTGTATTTCCCGACGGATGCATCCGCGGTAACAAGAATCGCGATGAACATGCATAACGGGGGAAGCACAAACGCGACGAATTGCACGCCGGCCAACGTCCACGCTGTCGTCCCGCTGATTTACACGAATTTCCCGGCTTTTGCCTCGCTTCTTGCTTCGATCAGAGATACTCGCAACACCACTGTTTACACATCTTCGGTCCCGGGCGATCGTGTAATTAAAAATCCTGATTACATCGCAGGAAGAGAGGCAGCAGCTCGATCGTTCACTGAAACGATTTTATCTCCGTTCATTCGAGGATCTTAACGCCGTAGAAGTAGAATGCAGGGTTTTAATAAGAGCAGGATAGCGAAGTGCGATGACGAAACGCTCCTGACGAATGTACGTGAATATTTACGAGAATTTTCGTAGCGTAGGATCGCATAGTAATCCCGATGGAAGCGCGTTTTCGTCCCCTGCGCGCTGTATCTCTCCCTCACGCTCGCAGCAACATCGCGGCACGGTACCACAAACGTAACCCGACGACGACGAGCACGCGACGCGCTCGATGTTCAAGACGAACGTGCACTGGTCGACGATCAGCGTCTACGACGCGGCGTCGACCGCCTCGACGCCCCGCGTCGGCGCCCTGACGCGTCTGCCTACCTTCTTTCCCCGCGTGCCGTTTCTTTTACCTGCGATTATTGTACAGGGCGAACTGCGTAACTCGTCCAACCCCTGATTAGTTTCTGTCGTTCGAGAACCTACGGCGGACTTAATTTACACCGTCCTTGTTCTTGGTACGCAAACAAAAACATAGCGGTATGTGCTTTGATTATACGAACCGTCTGCGACCAAACATCAGCCTCCAACTGGCAGAATCTCCCATTATTCCTCGAAGCTCTTTTTCGGTAGGCAAAACATCGTAGATGATCTAAGATAAAATATGGGTACATTAGGCATTTGACTATGCGTAAAAGAGAGGGAATATAATAAAATATTTTGTCCAATCGCGTACCTATTATTTCTCGAAGATTCGTGGCTTTTTCAGTAGTTGCAACATCGAAACAAGATGATCTAAGATAAAATATGGGTACATTGGTCATTTGACTATGCGTAAAAGATAGGGAATATAATAGAATATTTTATCCAATCGCGTACTTATGATTTCTCGAAGATTCGTGGCTTTTTCAGTAGTTGCAACATCGAAACAAGGTGATCTAAGATAAAATATGGGTACATTGGTCATTTGACTATGCGTAAAAGATAGGGAATATAATAGAATATTTTATCCAATCGCGTACTTATGATTTCTTGAAGATCCGTGGCTTTTTCAGTAGTTGCAACATCGAAACGAGATAATCTAAGATAAAATACGAGTATATTAGTCTATATGTGAAAGAGTGGGAATATAATAAAATATTTTATCCAGTGTACCTACAATTTTTTCTTTCTCTATTTGACCATCAAATGGAAAAGTCAATTGTGGCTTCTTTTTCCTATGGTTTCACCGGAGAGTATAAATGTAAGCTTTAATTTTAAAGCCGCATTGCACAAATCTCTGCACTCTGCTATAGGACTCTGCGAATACTTTTAATGTCGCCGTTGGGTTGTCTGTCGCGATACTGTGACACCTTTGTAATTATGCTGCATTCTGGAATGGTCTCGAACCTTCGAGAAGGTGTCGGTGTTTTATTTGAGAGAACACGAGACGAGGGACACGTGTCCAAACTCGATCTATGCTCGGACCAACAAGACGAGTCACCAAACGTAAACAACCTAACGCCGAATGTGACCCGTAAGCGTCCTTTGATAGACAGTGACTACAGTCGTAGCATGGACTACTGCGATCCGCTGACTTGAAGTCCCGCGGGACTGCACAGGGGCAAGAGGAGTTGGACCGTCCATCTATCAATCTTGCTCCCTTGCTCTCAGACAATTCAGATGTGTGTGTAACTGCCGCGACGAATAGCGAACTAGAAGTCAATGTGTATCCCTTCTACTTTCTTCAAGTTAGCGGAGGACAGTAGTTATCATATGACAGTAGAACCAGTAACATCTAAATAATTCTCCAAATTACCAGGCCCTCTACACGTAATGTAGAGTTACTACCAAGTAATTATGAAATATATAATTTACTTTTGACTTGTTCCTCCAGTCGCCACTGCGTGTTTGTAACGAGCAAATAACCATGCTGGTCGCCACCCCCCGGTGATCGAAGGGGAAGATGCTTTCGACCGCAAAGGGGTGCATGGCGACCCTCTGCCAGACATCCTAAGTTCATCAGCTAGAACAAAAAAGACCAATCAAAATTTCATTGGGAGTCTGGTAATAGATTGCAATAGAATTAGCCGCGCAAACAGTTGAAAATGGCGCTTCTTAGCCATTTCAAAGTACAATGACTTATAGTTTGCGTTATAATTTTTTTTTATATAGTTTTGCGCGATATAAATTGCAAATTGCGAATTTATACACGTTCTGCGAGATACCTTTGATGTTAATCAATTTTGTTTTTTTTTTATATTTCTATTACGATCGACGACCGCCTTAAAAGTTTACTATGACAAACGCGATGTACGCTAGAACCTTCTAGAGAAATTTCTCGGCCCGGGACGAGCAAAATTACCGGCTTGTTTTGATGGATAAGAAGCTCGTGTAAAAAGAAAAATTGGATGGTCTAACGTCGACCTAGAATATCCCGTGGATGAACCATCTAGTTGCCAGCGTTCTTATAGCCAATTGCAGCCACTAACTCTAACAAATGTACCCGGGTATCGTTCACACAGATGCGCTCACCCTTTCCATCTTGCACTCTCAAAAACAATTTTTCCTCTATGCGCGTCACAAAACGCAATTTGTCCTAATGTCTACGAAACGTCCTCGATGGATACCATTCCTCCACTGGAAGAAAGCACAGCGTGTTTACATCCCCACTCCTGTTGCAATCCGCTGACTCACAGGTATTGGTCGAAAACGGTGACGAAGTCAGCCAATCAGCACACTGCATACAACCAATCAGCAAGAGTGGGGATGTAAACACGCTGTGCCTTCTTCTCGTGGAAGGACGATACTTTACCACTTCGTTAAAACGTTATATTTGTCCAAAACTCCCTCTCCAATTCCAACATTTATATTCATCCAGCTAGAGAAAACCATTAATCAATCTCTCTCATTACAATTTCTTTCTTTTATAAATTAAAAATTAAAAACCACCTTTGGCCCATCTTATTCTAGATATTCTAATATGTTTATAATTATATGTATTTTAAATACATCTAACATGTGCATTTAATAACTAATAATTTAGTTCTTAAATTCAGAATATATTTTAAAATTGAGATGCAACAGAATATCTCAGAGTAACTCACGCATCGAATTCATTTCCAAAGAACAATCATACGCATTTAATAACTAGTAACTTATTCCTCGGAATCATGAAATGTTTAAACAATTTTGCTGTCGTAGAGTAATTAAGAGAACTTACTTTGTTAGCGATGCACCTCGTTGCATGGAGGTTAGATATTTCGAAGCGTCGAAGCGTTCTGTAATGCGATTGGCCGGATAAGGAGTCTGCGCAATTACGTCTCGTGAAGGTTTCGAACATGGTGGATAGGAAATTCGTATCGTTAGGAATCCTATGCCCAGCACACCTAACGAAAGCATTTATGCGAACATATTCGCTGCCAAAGCTTCCAGCTATAGCATGGATAGTTTATTTTTTGTATCTGCAACGCGAAACAGATATTTTTATCGTTGGTTTACGAAAGAGAAATGAGCAATTTGAATCTGACGCGCAATCTGTTAACCGTTCAAAATCTGCTACGTATTATGCTTTAAAACTATAAAAGAACTATAATATTGCTTTCTTCTTTCGAATTGTAGACTTAAGTCATTCCTAACAGCGTTACGATTACAAATTCAACGTATATAATTGCATTTTTGTCCAAAATCTTTGGCATCCATTTTCCCGTAAAGCGTTTCGTGTTCGTTAGATGCGTTCGAATATATAAACGTTTTACATTGCAAAAGAATGCAAATGAAAGTAAATACTTACGCTGGGGACTTGTTTCTCGAGTTGAATAATCTGAATTTGTAGAGGAAAACGGGATTTGCTTCATTTTATTCTTCTTTCAAGCAGCTCTGAATTACAAAGCGTGCGTCGCGCGCGAGGTCCTAGCGGGAAGTGAACGACAGTATGGCCAACTTTCGGCATCCTGGCTAACTTCAGTATCACTTCCGGTAACTTTCTTCCCGCCTAAAGGTCTGAGGTCTGTCGACCAATCAGAAATCGACTACATAGCGCCATAATGATTTTGTGACCAGTTTTCAATTCAATTGAAAATTGCATGCGCGATAATACGCGGCAGTACTTTCAACGGTGTGTTTGAGGTTACGTACTGGTCGTTGTTTACAGTAAATTGTTAACATCTATTACTAAAACAGATATGTAATGTTGAAATGCAGTTCTATTAGAGTTTAAGATATTTTAATTGTCTCGTAAGAGAATTATAGTGTGTTTTTTATTATTAACATAAATCAATGTATATGAAATGGAAGCTCCCGCTGTAGAAAGTCTGCCGTAAGTAAATATTACCTTGTTTTGCTGTCTTAATAAAAAAGAATACGGCTTTTATCGTTCCTTAAGAATTGACCCTGCTTGTACAATGGCTGTCATCGTCTAAACATTATTTTTAATGCAGATACTGCAAGGAATTATGGTTCTTGATATCGGATACGGTATGCCGGTGCGAGAGACAACTCGTCGAAGATGAAATTAAAAAGGAAACAAAACTCCTCAAAGAAGGTCTTTTATATTTCAAACCATACACAGAAGCATCGCTGCAAAATATACCCAAGAATGATCCTTCTCCTCGAATGTACGAACTAATTAGTAAACTTGCTCCTCTTCTGGTACGTATTAAAGCTTTTCGCTACTTCTCTTTATTTAAGTATTGTCGAAATTAATTGTTTCCTGGTTTTTCTAGAATTTGGATGCTACGATTACGTGGGACCTAGTTTGTAATTTTATAAAGTACGAATATCGCAATTGCACGGAAACTTTTGCGTCTCAACTTGTGGATTATACTTCGATGAAAGTGTTGATCAACGATATATGGAACTTTTACTATTCCGAAAGAATGACCTTAATAAAATGCCTCAAACTTATGGTCGAATATAAAGACAATGAACACCGTTACCAAAAGGAATTTGCCAAGTTTTTTGACAGTGTTTTATTTGGAACGTTACTGGAATCTATTCAGAAACAAATAGAAACATTGAAGACAGTGAACCCACCTATTAGGTCCCAACTATGTACAGAGGAGTACTTACACAGGCTGTATAACAGCAGCCTCGTCGAAATGCGGGAATTACTCCACATATTAACGGTCATCATTCATGATATACATATTGCAGACACGGAATTTTTGAAACTTTACGAAAGCATTGGGGTCCGTATTGTACTAAAAGAATAAATCAGCGCTACACTACTGTTACCAAATAAATTCGATTATTTTATAGGGGGAACCAAGGCGCTTAGCAAGTACAAAAAGTCACGAGGATAAGAAAGCGATTGCAAAGAAAATCAAAGAAATACAGTACAGTCAAGCGGCTCTATTTTTAGTAGCGTTGGACGTCAGAAAACAGTGAGTATTTTGCCGCGTGATCTAAAATGAATCATAATTTTAACGGTAATGTTTTGTTCCTCAGCGTCGACATGGAGGATTGGATACGGAGCGTCAGAAATAGCATGCAAGAAACTTTCGAGCACAAATGCATTCGCGACAGTTACCCGCAAGACAGTCCACTGTTTCTGTCGTGGATGTTGGCAAATTACGCCATCGATCCGGAAAATATGGATACATTGAACCGATTCAAACCGTTCGGTATCAAAGCCATACAACTCAACGTCTTCCATTATTTGCAAGATTTAATGAATACCGAAATGATTTGCGAAAAGACTCACTACGCCGAAGTCGTGCACAGTAGCGTGTACAACCTCCTCACCTTGGTGTGCGCTTTCGTGGACGAGGAGAAACTGAGCGTACTGAATGGTATCTTCGATGCTGTTGCCGCTACGATTCAATTTCCTAAAACGGCGGCGCGATTTTGGGAGGAACGGGACGACGGTTTATGGTTGATCTACAAGTTCGCGGCTGAACAATTTCCATACGAATTCGAGCCATTGACGAACATTGCGATCGGTTTGGCGACCGCGTCTGAGACGAGTGCTGAAAAAATCGCGGCGGAGCTGGACAATCTTCAGTCGTTGACGCTGGAGGTACCGCGACAACGGGACCATAATAAACCCTTCAAACCGTACGAGCAAGAGTGTATGATTCATAAAAACTCGTACGCGATAGCGGAGGATTCTCTGCGCGAAAATATACGCATGTCTAGCGACCGTGAGGTGGTGATATTTCGGCAGAAAGCATGCTACTGGGACGCTTTGCACTACAAGATAGAGCAGCTCTTCTCTCAAGCTGGCGGTGGGATCACTAATATCAGCGAGATGACTAAAAACTTGCCCGAAATCGTATCGCAAGGGTTGAAGTTATTGAAAACGTTAGCTAAATATATAGGGATACCGCAAAGTATGGTCATACCAACGGAATTAAGCTTCGAGATCATCAACAGATTTTCCTATCCAGTATTACCCGAGGACAAAATGTACATATACAAAATCGTTGCAGCGTGCATCAGTATTTCATCCGAACTCGTTCTAGAGTATCCAGAAGAAATACTCTCAAGGATGCGTGCAGGCGTTTATCCAAGGTTCAACAACCGTTACCAAAAGACGTTGGACTTCGCGGAAGCCGTCTCGTTCGACGGCGGTATAATCGCATCCTGGTTGTCCTCCATAGAAACGATCGCTCATTCTTATCCAATTTTGAACGCGTACTTGGACATCCTGTCGAAGTATTTGATCAGGAAGTACAACGAGGAAGCCTTGTACACGGTTGAAATACCAGGAATGGTGTTCTTGTTGCAAGGCGTTCTGCCTAAATTAGATTCTTGGTATTTCGATTCAGACGCGGAGAGGACCGATCTGTGGTTGAAAAGTATGTTCTGTCTTCACAGAGCTCTCGAGTCTAGTCTACCGAAAGAAGACATGCGCAATGAATTGCAGCTGGTCGTCGCGTATAGTTTATTGTATCTAGAACCAAGGCACGCGTTGCTGAAACTGATCCGCACAGGTGAACGTACACTGCACAACAAAATGATGGCGGAAACAGATTGGATTCGCGGTAAAGGGTTCAAGGCGATCAAGAGTGTACAGTTGGCTCTATCGGTGGTGAATAGATTGCTGATATTTAGGAAATCGTTGGGGCTAGAGACAGGAGACAGATCGCCGTTGGAAGCTGCCTTGTATTCTTCGCCTCGTGTGCCCAATGGTCTGTTAATAGTGCCCACGATCGTCAATTACCTTTATGTCTGGTTTAGTCCGCCGTTGCAAGCCATGGCTGTTAGGCTGCTGAAGAAATTTGCCGAAGGATCTTCTATGTCCCTCCTCGTTTGCATGGGTATGGACGGTACAGCTATCAGAGAAACCTTTGCGTCCCGTAGAGGACTCATGTCGCCAACTTGCGTGGCAGACGTTAAAGTCGCCATTCTTGAATTGGTCGCTGTTTGTCTGGAAAAGCAACCCGGCTTGACGGAGGCTCTCTTCAACATCGTACACCCGGCAGAATGTAAACGGATCTTCCCTCGATCGGTCGAGGAGTTCTTCACGGAAGGATGCAGACAGTTTTTGGTGAAATACTTGAATCGTATTTACGAAAAGGAAGACATCGTGTGCGACAAGTTGTACAACAGCACGATGGCGTTGCTGCGAGCGATGTGGTACCACAGGAACGAAATTCTAGTTAATTTCTTTCGAAAACGAGAAAAGTTCTGGACTCATTTGTTTGCTCCCCTTTTCAGAGACCTAGTACCAGGCGCGAAGGGTTACTCTCACCTGTTAGACATAATCACCCTGGAACTGTTCAAGAGTTCCGTGCTGGAAGACGACTTCTCCATGAACTTGAGAAAATTTTTGGACAAGTCGAAAGATTACTGGAAGAAGCTGGCGATTTACATACTCGAGGATGTGCATTCCGAGAGCGACAGGTCGATGAATTACGAGAAACAGGACACGAGTATCCTGCATTCCCAGTACGAAAGTAATTTAGAATCCTGGTATAACTTCATCGTCACGCTAACCGATGAAAGGATTGCGACCAACTATCCGGTGAACGTGATCCAAGCGCAGTTAATAACGCAGCACTCTCTAGGGTCGTTGTTGGAACGGGTGAAACAATCCCACGACCTTGGTAGTAGAAAAATCACGATGTTGCTAGCGTCTCTGTCCCTGCGATGCATCACCTCTTGGAAACAGATATGCGTCGACGACTCGAGGATCTTCAAGTCAGGCTTGACGCAGCTGATGCAAGAGATCGGCCAGGCTTATCGCAGTTACGGGAAGTCGTTGCGTCAGACGCTGATGTCTTTGCTCCTTGGGTGCGTGCAATGCGTGAAGAAGACGTTGCGCGAGGACGCTACGAGCCTCGAGTACCTTTTGGCGCACTCCTGCACGATTGCAGCCAGCGAATTGGAGCAGCTGAGAGAGGCAGCCGTTCAATTCGAGAAACGGAAGCAACAGCAGCCGATAGAACGCACGGTGGACGAGAAGGGGACGATCGGTAGCGTGACAGCGCAGAAGAACGCTGACGAGAGGAACGCGGAGACCCTCCGCGGAATTCGCGAGAGTTTGCCCGCCACCTTGGCCGTCTGCATGGTCACGCAACTGTTGCGATCCTACGTGGAGCGCAGCTCGCTGTCGAAGCAGCAGAATAAGGCCGGATGCGTGCAACTCCGTCAAATGATACCCGAGCTGATGGCTTGCATCGGCATCACCTTGCAAAAGTATCCTTACCTGAGGTTCAGCACAGCAGCGCTCAACCTGCTCAACCTGATCGTTCGTTCGCCGTACACTCTCCACCCTATCAACGAGAATGACATTGCGAAACTATGGCTGAGCCTGATTCCACCGGCTGACATCGGTAACAGCATGCTGGACTCCTTGTACGACGACTGCACTAACGGGAAATGGCGCTGCCAGGACTGGTGGCCGCTCTATACCCTCGGTTTGGAGTTCCTCACCGGTCTAGTGACCAGAGAAACACCCACAGTCTATATAAAATCTATTGTCATGTTTCTCGACTCCCACGAGCATCAGTTGATGGTCGCGTCGACGTTGCTCAGACATACTGCGGATCTTTTGGCCGCTGATCTGCTGCAATCCCTCGTTGCGCTCATCAACATCATGGCCACGCTACCGTACGTTTGGAACTCGATACAGAAGAGCGTCTGCGAGACTCTGATCAAGTGCATGTACCTGGCGTACGACAACACCGTGAACCTGCTGTTGCGTCCGCGGATCCTCAAGTTCATCATCGACGGTATCAGCATGGAGAGCGCGGAGGAGCTGGAGTCCTGCGACAAACGTTCGCCGAGCGACGAATTGAAGCTGCTGGTGAACAAGCTGATCATCATAAACACGACCTGCGCGCTCAGTTTCGTTTACTTCTCGCCCAGACTGAACACCCTGGTGGACACTATATACACACAGGACTTCTGGTACACGCCTATGGCGGAAATGAACTTTGGCCCGCCACAGATGAGCATAATCTCTGGTCCACGGTTGACATACGGCACCATCATCAGCTCCACGCAGCTGTTCACGCAGGCTCTTCACTCTAGGTCTCAGCCAGTGAGCTCTTCGTCGGTGTCTTTCGTCGGTCAGAACGACAAAACGGATTCCGCCAAGAGGGAGTGGGAACACGCCACGCCCGAAGACAGAAGAATGCACACGAGCAAAGATCTCAGAAGGATGATTCACGCCGCTTCCGGTTCGGCTTCTAGGTCCTCCAACGTGGCTGGGGACTTTCTGGCGTACGTCAGCGGTCTGGACGTGACTGTGCCGCTGCTGAGCAGCCCCAGACTCGTCAGAAGGCCTTACGATCCTCTCATTTGTGAGAATACTATACTGTCGAGAGCGACAGCCTTGACCAGTGGTAGGCACGTTACAAAAGGAGGTGGATCGATCACTGGTAAAAGCGGCAGCAGCCCTGTCGTTACCAAATACCAGAAGTTCAGCGATCCTTGGTTCGAATCTATGGACGAGAACAACACGAGGCTGGCACTCGAGATCAATCTCGTGTTAATATTGTGCCAAGCCTTAGAGGGTGTCAGGAGTCCGAGAATCGCTCTCAGAGACCGTCAGCTGATAGCGCGCGAAACGGTGACGGAACTGGGAGTTTTCTTCGATTTCCTCGAACACCGAGGCACGCCTGACAACTGGCTAGTTAAAGGATCGTTGATCAGCGCGGATACAAAGAGCGTTAGGACGATAGATCAGTCGGTCGATCCTAGTTACAATATTTTACCAGCTAGATTGAAAGAATCATTCAGAGAGGAGCTCGAAGAAGACATTTTCACTACCGGACGGTTCACGACCAACGTCAGCAGCGTACAATTTCTACCGCTGATGGGCAAGTTGCTGAAGGCTGTCGTAGAGTCTTTGGACTTGATGCAGTATCGATAGCGACTGTTACAAAATAGGACAAATTGCGTGTTAAGTTAAGAAAAACGAAAGGAGAAACTTGGTAGTGTACAAAAGAAATAAAGTTTTATAATTATTTGGTGTACGTTGGAATTCGTAATAAAGTAACGATTTTTATTATAATCTTCCTGTGCTCGTATAAAGGATAAAAAAGTTTGATAAAAAGAATAAATCGAGGGATATGCAAACGCGGGTGTTCCGAAATTTCGAGATGTGTATAAAACGCAGTGACTCTTAACCCTCGGTGCCATGAAGCTTTACAAAGGTCGAGGAACCACTGGCGCCAAATTACCAAAATTTTGATCACGCTTCGTGCATTCTCGAACGTAAATAAAAAAAAAAGAACAAGTTCTCAGCGAATTTAGTTTAATTCAACCATGCCTCATTTCGTCGGATTTACGTAATTCGCGTTGCGTAACTGGATTTCTGTACACTTAGTACCAGCGATCAAACACGCGACGGAACAACGTTACGTTTATCCTACGTAAGTTCGCGCCCGGCGCAACAATTCTGCGATCGCGATCGATCGTTCGGCTCGCACGGATAACACTTAAATATTTCTAGATCTGAAAACGCGAATCGATGTCAATAATTTAAACACGTGTGTTCCTTTCGTAAACTTTATCTACGGATAACGACAGACACAGTTACCGGAAAGTAGAAAGCAGAAAATGGAAAAAGCTACAGTGATTCGCGTCCACGTTCCACTTACCATTAAACTGCCCGTTTCATTTCTTGTCCTTCTCAGTTAATTAACATACTTTTAATACCTCTGTGTTCGTTTCGCGCGAGAACGTACATTTTTCGCTGTCGCGATCGATAGTCGTTACTACGATACAGTATAAAAATATATAATTCGTGATATTAACGAATATTATATGCTACGACGATAGCGATGGCGCTAGCGACGAGCTGAACGCGTCGCGCAATGACATTTGACGCCTTCCAGGCTGCAAACCCGAAGGTCGCGTTTGACGCTAAGGGGGCAAATGAGGTAAAATGTTCTCCGGTGACGGCGAGTCGTGGGAATCGTTGCTTCTCGACGTCACGCGCGAATGGTAAAAATTATTCGAGGTAACGGAAGTGACGACGGAACTGGTGGTCACCGTGCTGGCGATCCCGACGGCGGTGACTGTCGGCGCGGTGTTGGCTGTCGTGTTGATGGTGATCGTCGTCACGATGGAGGAGGTAGAGTGACTTCGCGACGCCAAGTTCGACCATGCGTGAGGATTGGGACAAGTCGAGTCGGCCGGTGAACAGTCGGACTGTCGAGTCGACGGGGTGCAATACGCAGGCGTCGTCAACGTGGTGGAAACCAATCCTGAAGGCGATCCGCTGGCAATGGTCGGCGTAGGCGGCGGTGGAGGAGGGGGCGGGGGTGGCGGCGGCGGTGGCGTTGGTCCATTCAGATCCGCTAACGGATCGACCGCGGCACTGTCCCACGGTTCCGTGGATTTCGATTCGTCGTTATTCACAGCACTAGCGGTCGACCTTTGTCGCTTGGCGTCACCGTACAATAAACAATGAACATTCGGCGAGCTGCTGCGATCGCGCACGCCCTCCTGCTCCTCCAGGAATCGGTCCATATAGTCCCTGCTTACGATTCAATGGTCTTGTCATACTTCAAGTTTTCAATCACGATACGTTGGAAAATGTAAATGAAAGAGAGACTGTGCGACTCGAACGAAAGTAATCCATCTATTTAAGCCGCGAAAGAAGATAAAATACGACATATGTTGTAATAATTTAAATAAAAGGAACAACTTCGTTTATGAGAACAATGCCCTATCGATGGATAGAGAAAATACTCACGTGATGCCAGGATGCAACGCGTACTTCTTCTTCTCCAGACGAGCCTTGTACGTAAATATATCGTGACGTTCCGTTTTCTTCCACAGGTAATAAAATTGCACTAATTCACCGACAGAACGCGTCCTAACCTGTAACAAGAACAACGACAATAGTACCCAGAATAACTTTCTATTTCTCGAGACAAGTCAAGGTACGTACCTTGTTCTTTTGTATCAGATGAAAATCTTTCCCGTAACTTCGTAATCCGGACTCAAAGTTGTGGCACTCTTCTTCCGACCAGAGGCTAACCGCATCCGTAGGCGGTACAACGTTCATTCTACGCCTTCTCAGTGCTTCTTCAAGATTATAGCCACACTGCAGCAACAGATACAGCGCTTGTTCGTCGTCTCTGATATGGGACCCCGTAGGTAGAGCACCGCCCTTTACAGCTGGTAACTGTGCCCGTTCTAAGAATTCCTCGGTCTCTTCTTCAGGTATATGGCTAGGATCCCATAACATTTTGTCCTCGTTCTCGTATGGTAAAGCATCGTCGTAACGACAAAGACCCTCTGGTATAGCAGCTTGGTAATCGTTACCAACCATGATTGTCTTTTTCCATTCCTCTTCGTCCGGACTGTAATCACAGTCGTCCTCTTCCTCCTCGCTCTGTGGTCGTGAAACGCTCCGCAATAATCTTGAGGTACCACTACCTATACTACCGCTAACTATTCCATCTTCACCCCCGTCCACTGCGCCACCCACGACGCTACCTTCTACTCCAGTGACGGTATTGTCGTCCGTTGTACATCCTCCGAGTCCAGTTATACCGCTGCACTTGGCGGCAACGGTACTTCCTATCGTTGCGGTCGTCCTCGCGTTTTCATTGTTGCTACAGCCATCCATCATGGAACATTCCTCGCCTTCGACTTCTTCGTCGTCGTCGTCGTCATCGTGAATCCGGTGCCGTCTACTATTATCCCCAGCGCCCACGCTACCAGCACCGCTTCCTTTTATCGCCGATCCCGACACCAACGACGTCGAATCTTTCCCCTTCACCAACATTTCTGTATAAAATTGTTTGAGATCTGGCTCGTTACTAGTCGCGTCCGCTTCGTCGTCGTCGTCATCGTCATCCGCGTCATTGTCACCCTTATCCGAATACTGTCCCTCAACTTCTGGATCGCCGCTCCCGGATGGAATTAACAATCGATCCGAACTGTTTGAATTTTCCGTCGACGGATCCCCGTATCCATACATTGCAAGTAGGTCTTTTAGTGGCATATCACCTTCCTGAAAGAAGACAAGAACACAAATGATCATCAAGCCGGATATAACAAATAGACTAGACATACGAATCTCACTACGAGAACGCACTTTGAGTCCAAAGTGTTGTAGAAACTTATCATAATTGTAATTATTTATGGGCTTGATTTTTTCATTTCACAGGCTTGATCCTAGAATAGTTGGGATCAGAATCTTGTTACAAAGTGAACATCGTATATATTACTTTAACTCAGAAACCATAGAATTATACCTTTTGCAAGTTGGACAACTCGTTGTGAGAATCTTCACTACCTTCTAAAGCTTCTTCTTCGTCTAAAGTCCGTTCATCGTCAAAATCATTTACCATCATTTCCGTGGCTGGACCCATATCATAATCTCGATCTGCCCTGTAAAATATTAAATGTTTTCAAATGTATTTGCCCTTTTAAGTAGCGATGAACAATAAAAATAACAAGGTTCATATATACTAACATGTTTATATCTTTTGAAGTGACCGACGTGGTAACATATCGCATTTATATTAGAATTATGTGTCTAATATATGCACAGAGCGATGTACACCATTAGAACGATGTAGGTGGTTGTCCTTAAACTACCTGCATTGTATATGTTGTTTCATGTAATCAATGTAACGAAACGAGAAGATATAATATGCAATTTATGACGCATACCTAACCTTAAATTCGTATGACTCGTACTGAGTTTATGGTCACAGTGATAATTCATATTTCGATAAACAATGTTAAGTACGTCTCAAAGTCTTTTGTTACTGGCACTTCATGCTGTACGAAATTTCACTTCACCTCACTGAAAATCCTTCGTTTCGATATCGTACATCTTCACAAAGAATGTTAAATTTTTCAAACGGAAACGCTTCGCAATTCATCCAACATTTTTTTAAGGCACAGTTTTAACGGACGAGAAATGCATTTTCGTCTGTATCAATGGCGATGGCACACATTTGTTATAAACTTTAAGGAAACAAGTCGAAACACACACAATTCATTATTTATATTCATCGAATGTATCGTTACACTCCTGCGGCATTCTAAAAAGCGGGAAAGACACGGAATCATCGCGACGACCAATCAGGATCGCTTAAAATTGTCTAGAAAGCATTTTACCATTGGTCGTGAAACACGTTTTCCCAAATTAATTCGTTTTTGTCAATCGTTGTAAATCCACCTTTTCATAGTCGAAATTTTGAATTAATTTTTAATAGTCAAATCGTATAAATATGCATTAATATGTATATATATTTTTAAATTGTATTGTGAATACGTTTAAATATTTGTAACAGAAATGTAAACGTGCGTTAAGAATATATAATTATACGATGCTTATGTACACATATGTATACATATATAACGCTTCTCGTTAATAATGTACTGCACAGTAGTTCATTGTACTTTCTATTGAAATTAGCAATAGTAGCATAAGTTTGAAGAATTTGTACTTTTATACGATTCAGTGTTGCTCAAATTATTGTATTTTATGAAATACTGTATAATAAAGAATAATATTTTCTGTGTGCAATATGTTCTCTTTACCAGTGAGACATAATTATTTTAAAAGAGAATTGGTAAGTATTTTGCGATATTTTAATATTTAATATGTTAGTTTAATAATGCATTAATCTTTCAGACTGATAACAGAAAAGTGCTGTTAGTTTTGCAAACAATAAGGTAAATAAAATTCTCGTAATTGGCACGTATAAACAGAAATATCTTTTTTGTAAATATTTGTGTTCATTATAGAAACACAGCCACGCAAAGGGATGAAGAATACCAATATATTAAAAGAAGTAAAACTCCCACAATGCATTTCCAACGATCTCTGCCGCGTCTGCCTATTCCTAAACTACAGGACACGTGCAGAAGATATTTAAACGCACAGAAACCTCTATTATCTAACGAACAATTAGAAAAGACTACGTCTTATGTCAATGAATTTCTTGCCACGAGCGGTGTTAGTTTACATAAAAAGCTTATAGAGAAAGACGCTAAAAATCGTCATACTAGCTATATTAGCGAATGGTGGTTCGATATGTATTTAAGAGATCGTAAGCCTCTACCCATCAATTACAATCCGTTCATAGTTTTTGCGCCAGAAAATGAAGCAACGTATAATGCACAGCTAGTGAAAGCTACAAATCTTATTGTATCGTCGTTAAGGTTCATGAAATCGTTAAAAGAAGGCATTTTGCCGCCAGAAGTGTTTCACTTAAATCCAAAAAAGTCAGATACTGATTTATTTCGTACTGTTACGAGATTACTGCCGTCCCAAATCAGTTGGTACGGAGCTTACTTGTTCAACGTAAGATAATAGATACATTTATTTATCACAAAACGATATACTTGTCTTGAAATTAATTGTTATTACAGGCTTATCCTTTGGACATGTCTCAATATCATAACTTGTTTAATACAACAAGGATACCAAAAGTAGAAAAAGACGAGATTTATCAAAATACATCTGCGCGGCACATAATCGTAATGAGAAAAGGGCATTTCTACTCTTTTGATGTGTTGGATGAAAATGGCTATATTCACGACTCAAAGACAATAGCGAGTTGTGTAAAATCTGTATTAGACGACGAAAGACCAGCCAGTAAAAGTCCTATCGGAATACTTACAACTGCAGAACGTAATCTATGGGCTAATACTAGAGCTTATTTATCAGAAGTTGGTAATCGAGACCTTCTGCAGAAAATAGACTCCGCTGTATTTACGATGATACTAGACGATGCATGCATTGGAGCAGATTATAATGAATTAGTTAAGACATTCCTCCATGCAGACGGAACGAACAGATGGTTTGACAAATCATTTTCTCTGATCGTCTCGCAAGACGGATACGCTGGAATAAATTTTGAACATTCGTGGGGAGATGGAGTAGCCATTCTACGATTTTTCAATGTATGTAAGAGTTTAGAGCAGAATAATCGTGATATTTGATGGCATCATTTTTCCAGGATGTAAAAGATGATATATCTAAACCGAGATTCCATCCTAACGAAGCCAATTGTCTTCGAAAGGGAACAGTAGACGTCGAACGACTCGAATTTATCGTAGACGATAAACTTCAAAATATCGTTGATACACAAACGAAAAAATACGGAGAATGGACGAAACGGCTGAGCATCGATCATATGATATTCGAAAAATTTGGTAAAGACGAGTGTAAGAACTTTGGCGTAAGTCCTGATGCGATTATGCAATTGGCTTTCCAGTTAGCTCTATACTATCGGGACAATTGTATGGTACCTTCGTATGAATCTTGTAGTACAGCCGCATTTAAGCACGGGCGAACAGAAACCATTAGGCCCTGTACAATGGAAACAAAAACAACCTGCGAAGCTATGGTGCGGAAAAGTAACAAATTGTCCAAGTCGGAATTGAAACAGTTAATAATTAATTGCAGTAACGTTCATAATACGCTCACCAAAGAAGCTGCTATGGGTAATTGCGACATAATCTCCATCCGGTGTTATGCTTAATCGTCAAGAATTGAAGTTAACAATTTCTTCGTACGTTCATAGGTCAAGGATTCGATAGACACTTGTTTGCATTAAAAAAGATTTGGGAACAGTCAGATTCCCCTAAACCAGCTATTTTTCAGGATCCAGCATACGACAATATAAACAATAATATCTTATCCACGTCTACTCTTTCGAGCCCAGCCGTAATTGCCGGTGGGTTTGGTCCAGTAGTGAACAATGGATATGGAATCGGGTGAGACACACTTCCTTTATTGTTTATATAAACATATCGCCTGTAACAAGCTAATGTATAAAGTAATTTTATCTACAACATTTAACTAATGTTTAGATACATGATTCAAGATAAGAGATTGGGATCTGTGGTGACGAGTTATAACAACCATTGCAATTCTAGCGAGTATGTAAAGTGTCTGGAAGAGGCGTTTAAAAATATTCATCGGGTATTGGCCCATTGACAATAACGCTATCAAATATTTGTAATTGATATTCAATTACTGTTGTATTCAAGTTCGTTGAACATACGTTACACATTTATAAGAACGTTTATCACTGTTAATTACATATACAATCATGAATTTTTATATAATGCCGTTTGAAAACCTTTTTTATTATTGTCAAATGAATAAAGAACTATTTTCTTCATCTTATGTCGTAAAATGAATTCTGCTGATAAATAAGATCATACGTACTATATTTTACACATAAAAATAAGTATAACATAATATTACTCTTGTTTGATACATTTCAGTTTGGAAAAAAATATATACATTAGATGCATTCAAAGGAGAGCGCTACAACGCACTCGAAGTACCGTAAACAACTGACAGTATCGCAGCAATAAATTTCTTTTACTACTAAAAAATAGTTGAACAACTATTTAAGTTCAACTCTATTTGTATCAAAATTACAGTTGCTCGAAACAGAGATGTACTGACCTTGCGTGAGAAACAATTTTTTTTACATTGATTTGAACAGAATGGTTATACTACGTATTCCTTCTACCTACTTTCCTTTTCTTTTAGTGATTACTAAACATGGAATGGAACTTTGTGATTCCAAAAAATACTTTATGGTTGTTCGTAGTGCTGCTTCTAATCCTAAATTTATACCTTATTTCCCATTTTTACTTTAGACGTCTGCGAGAACGAAAGAATTCATTAACGATGAAATAAAAGAATGGTCATTAACGTTTGTAAATAACTTACCATATAAATTCCAACGATCAATCCAAAAAGCCCGATAGCAGAACCAAAGATTTCGACTATAAGAATTTTTACAAACAGAGCAGAATTGGCTGCGTCGGAAAGAGCTGCTCCAGAACCTACGATTCCAACGGCTATACCGCAAAACAGATTGACGAGACCAACAGCTAAACCAGCTCCGAACATTAAATATCCAGCTAGCCAATTCTGATTACGAATTTCTTCCCTTAGAGCAGGTTCGTTGTAATTAAATTCCTCCAACATTCCGGATAAAACAATGGCTGTGATCAAACCATAGATAGCAACAGCTTCGCAAAATATAACAGAAATTAAATTCTTTGTTTTGATTCTCGGTGCTTTTACACCGCCTCCGATAATCGAGACTCCAGTTGTATGAATTCCTCTGAAAGATTTACATTATTTTTTTCAAATTGTTTGGAAATACACGAGAGAATCATTTGCAAGATTGAAACTAACAATGCAGCACCAACTACAGATAAAGCAACCGCAAGTCCAATGCCAAGGGTTGCCCACATATACGGGGATGAATTTTCCAAAAACCTAGAAATATTTGTTTTTTAATACTCGTCTGTATCGTTGCAAAAATTTTTGTGTAAAATTTCTCTACTCACCATGCAATGCTAACACGTTCTCCTTTTCCAGTAAATACATGGTACAATACTGCAAGGGACATTATTATTATTTAAATATATACGTACGTACATTTTATAAAAATCGAAATTGCAAACACGACAATCGATCTTTATCGATTAACGGTTACAATTGGTTAAATTTCTTTATAAACTGTTTTACGATTTTTCGTTTCATTTAAAGCGAAATGAATATTAATTAATACCTAATACTAGAATTGTAGCGGAGGCAGTGGATGCAAAGGTAGTACCCAAAACGTATCTCATCGCGGTGTTTTTAGTTCCGTCGTTGTATACGATACTCGAGAAAAACGTTGGAATGAAAACGAATTAATATCGACGAATCTAAAGCATACGTTGGTCACAGGTATTTGCGATAATTTAAAATAAGAACATTTCACGCAGAGATTGGAAGCAAAGCACTCACACCCGTCTTATCATGTGACGTCTGGTGCCCCTAATGGTTAAGTGATACTAGTGACATCGATCGCAGAAAAATTGTATTAAAATTCAATTTTTAAATGTCTCTGAAACGCATTCGAAATTTTGCGAGTAGATCGACGAATGTATTCGTACAACGTACTCGACGTATCTGGTATGCTTATACAGTTTCATCTGAGAATTGAACTTTAATTTATAAATAAATGGTTGGATTTATAGATTCGTAACACGGTCAAATCATGATCGAATTTATTACTTTCCTTCGAAATTACCCAAAGGAACGTACATTTCACGCATCTGCGTGGCTCGTAACGTTTTTTGGAAATACTCAAATGTATGTATTGTATTAATTCTTTCATTTTCTATGAAATGTAATTATATCGAAATTGTAAGATTGTAAGAATAGGAAATGTTAGTAATTTCGTTGATCGTTATTATTTTCGAACGTAGATTATTCTATTTTATCTGTCCGGTTATTTTTCTTAAAGTCAAGTTTTGAAATAAAGCACAAGGTGTCCCGGAGCAAAATCTCGGATATCTAATTTTAGAATTCGTCACAGCTCATTCGTCTCGTGTCTTGTACTGCAATAAAAGTGCGTGTGCTAATGTCAATTGCGATACAATTAATTGTAACTGCCGGAAACGAAAAATGTCTTTCACGAAAGGGTAAGCGAACGACCTCTCATCATTGAAACAACATACAAAGTACGAATTATTTTTCGATAGTTCGCGAAGGGGCGACGAAAATGATCGTAAAAACGATTTAAATTGCACGTGCAAATATTGTTCGGAGAAAGTTATATTACTGGGCGAAGCGTGGAAATGAGAAACTATCGCGCAAACTATTTCAGTCTTCGATTAAATTACATTGGTAAATTTAGAGACCTAAAATTAAGGTTTGTCGGCCAGAAGCACGGCCGTTGAAGCTATACGACGATCGTTAGATTGCTATGTATAACAGAAGCTTGGAAAACCGAATATTCAATTATTACTTTTAATCTCCTGTTTAATCCTGTTTTATCGACTGTAAAATTATCTTACTGTACAATCCCATTTTATCGACTGTAAAATTGTCTTACTGTATAATCCTGTTTTATCGACTGTAAAATTGCCTATCACTTTTAATAAAAGAATAATAAAAAGTGTAAAATATATGAGCAGAACTTGTTTTTTTAATAACAAACGGATTTTGTTTCTAAAGGCTTAATTCCCTCGGGGGTCCCGTGGACCATAGTTTGAAAAATATTCATTTATGCAAAGAAAAAAATTTTCGGTGATACAAGAAAGTAACGAAGGCACATATTGTTTACACGATATTGTTTTATCATTGCAGTAGAATACATTCCCAGAGTGTGTTCCCTAACTTTAAGAGTACATACCCGCGCATATAACGTTACATTTGTGTGAATTATTCGCAGATGCGTCAAGTTCAGCGAGTTTCTGAAGACGGTTTACGACGTTGCAACGACAGAGCCGTTCGCGAGCCGTTTCAAAGCGTCGTCCACGAACGGTGACAGAGAAGGAATGATAAAGATTCTCATGGACGTACCGTACATAAAGAGCGTAAGAATTGTCGGGTCGTGCACGGGTAAGGATGACGTTAAAGCGTCAGAGCTTTATGGCAAGTGTCGAGTGGTCGAGAATGGAGTTACGCGAGACGACGAAGGTAGAATTAGTGACCTCACGGAAACACTGTTTACGGCCAGCGTGAGTAGTAGATTGTTCCTGGATGCGCTTTTAGATTGCGCACGACACTGGTACGAGTCGAAGGCTTACGCGAGATGCCTGAGGTACTGCGAGTGCATGCTTGCGCTTCCCGCGAATTTTTACAATAAGACCGCCGACAGCACGAACGATTTCTTGGAACGTAGAGAGACGTGCTTGCGTTTAGAGAGCGAGTGCAAGAAACGGTTGAAAGCGTCGTCCTCTCGGGACAGGAAAGCGCGCAGGAAACGCAACTCGAGTAGAAGCACGGCCCTGGAGAACGCATTTGTAGGGAATCACGGTCGCACGCCAGACGTCGACGGGAAACGGCACGCCATTCTTAAGAGTTGCTCCGACGCTGTGGCCTTGAGATGCGTTGACAAAAGGGGCCGGTGCTTGGTAGCCACCAGGAACATCAAAGCAGGAACTGTTCTTATCGTTGAACCACCGTTTGCTTTCAGCACGAACAAAGAGGCGTTTGGCAGGAATTGCTTGCACTGTCACGTCACCTTCAAACTGGACACCGTCGCCAAGATTCCCTGTTACTATTGTCGAACGGTTAGTTATTGCGAATAGATCTCAACCGGTACTAGGGGCAGGCATATTCGGAGTAACGAAAAAGTATTAGGGTACTTAACTCTTTGGGGCACGTTGGGATTACAAGTATCTCACCTTTTCGATGCACCGTAATGCATGGTGGGACATTTTCAGTCAGAAATATTGCAATACCTGTATGCATTGGCATGATAAACATGCATGCTAGAGCAGTTGGTAATAACAGATGTTACAAATGTATTCAATTGTGTTGGCAACATTCAGCGTGCCAATACAGGTTCATCAATTGTTGCAAGCAGGTTTTCTATTTTTTTATGTTTTTACTTGATTCCTTTATTAATAAAAGTACACCAATTTTGTTTAATTTCTATGCAACATGGGTCTATTTTATTATCTGGAATTCTGTGCCACAAAGAGTTAAACTTTTTCTTGTATAACATGTATTCAATGCAATCGACAAGCTCTTCAAACTTTAATAAACAATGAAATCAGTCACGTCACCTTCAAACTGGACACCGTCGCCAAGATTCCCTGTTACTATTGTCGAACGGTTAGTTACTGCGAATAGATCTCAACCGGTACTAGGGGCAGGCATATTCGAAGTAATGAAAAAGTATTAGGGTACTTAACTCTTTGGGGCACGCTGGGATTACAAGTATCCCACCTTTTCGATGCACCGTAATGCATGGTAGGACATTTTCAGTCAGAAATATTGCAATAGCTGCATGCGTTGGCATGTTAAACATGCATGCTAAAGCAGTTGGTAATAACAAATGTTACAAATGTATTCAATCGTGTTGGCAACATTCAGCATGCCAATACAGGTTCATCAATTGTTGCAAGCGGAAGGTTTTCTATTTTTTTATGTTTTTACGTGATACCTTCATTAATAAAAATACACCAATTTTGTTTAATTTCTATGCAACATGGGTCTATTTTATTATCTGGAATCCTGTGCCACAAAGAGTTAAACTTTTTCTTGTATAACATGTATTCAATGCAATCGACAAGCTCTTCAAACTTTAATAAACAATGAAATCAGTAAGTACTTACAAAATCGATTTATATCAAATATCACACTAATATACATACAACTATCGACATGTTTATTCGTGACTCGTGTATTCGTTACCTAAATTATCAAATAATCCTGCGCTCACTATTGACTATGCTGCACATCTAACGAATACGATCAAGCACTCGACTACAAACGGAAATGAATAAGACATTCGTCGCGTCGAATACCTTTTCAAGTACCAAAGTACCATTCTTCCACGAGATGAAGGCACAGTGTGTTTACATCCCCACTCCTCTCACAGTTCGTTGACTCACAGGCATTGGTCGAGAACGGTGACGAAGTCAGCCAATCAGCAGACTGCAGCAAGAGTGGGGATGTAAACACACTGCGCCTTCTGCTCGTGGAAGGACGATACATTTCGCTCGTCCCTGCTTCAACTACAATATTTACCTTTCTACTCCTGACACACGAACGTCTTGTACTTTTACAGGTGTCTTTCTGTTCAGAAAAGTGTCGCAAAGAAGCATGGCACGCGTATCATCGATACGAGTGTTCCGTGTTCGACGCTTTTCACGACGATGGTCCCGAGCAAACGCAACGACACACATCGCACTTGTTACTGGCTTACAGAATGACGATCGTAGGATCCTTATCGTCGAACACTGGAAAAACAAATAACAATAACAACACGGAAGAAAACGACATTCCGTTTCTAAACGACAATTTCCTACGGTATCACGCTACCAGCGCGAAAAACGAGCACAGCGAGTTAGGGACAAGCGAGCCGTACAATTCCAGCGACTATCGCACCGTGCTGGAGTTGGAAACTCATTGCGCGACTCTGGAACCGAACGTGAACCTTATTCGCGCTATCGAGGCGGTCTTTTTATCAAAATGCTTCACTTTCGCCTTGAGTAAAATGGACATTGTTTGCTTGAAGGAAACTCTCCTCTCCTTGGCTGTAGCGACGATGCATCATTTGCAGGCGATCAATTGCAACGCTTACGAGATCGTGGAGAACGTGTACGACAAGGGGACTCATGTTTGGGAACCGAGGCACGTTGGCGGGGCCATTTATCCATCGGTCAGCCTCGTGAATCACAGCTGCTATCCGAACGTCGTTCGCCATAGTTATCCATCAGGTAAAAAAAACGAGTCCAATACGTTCTATCAATGTCAAGGAACGACGTGTAATTATGAATCACTTTCACAGGAATGGTCGTGGTAAGAGCGTTACGCTTTATCGGCAAGGACGCCGAGCTTCTTGATTGCTACGGGCCCCATTTCCTTAGCGAGAGCAAATTACAGAGACGCGAGTATTTGTGGAAAAAGTATCGTTTTCTTTGCGCATGCGAGGCTTGCACGCAAAACTGGCAGTATCCGTTACCTGAAACAATGAATTATAACTGCAGAGCATGTTCGGAAATGATCGGTGCGCTTGCTTTGAACGAAAATGGTACACGTAACGTATCCCAATGCCACAAGTGTGACGAGAAAATCGATTGGAAAAAAGTAAACGGTCAGTTACGAAAATCCATCGACAAACGACTGAACGCGATTTCCAAGATGTACGAAGGCCATTATGCAGAGGCTCTACAACAGTTGCTTGAGCATATACACTTTATTGATAAGTTTTTCACTGCACCCAACATCGAAACTATCAAAACACAGCAATGTATCATTCAATGTTACAATCAATTTGGCTGTACCTCCCAACAATAATAAGTTAACAATGTTTTCGTATCTATGTGTATATATATATCAGTACATGGCTTGGGATTTATATCACAAAGTATTAAAAGAAATTTTTTTTTTATAATTTTTTGTATTAAATGCAATTTCGACTCCTACGAGCAGTGCAAAATGTTACAAAAAATTACAAACTGCCCTGTTTTCACGACCCTTGTTCTTACAGTATACAATTGTCGATGGCTCTTGGTTTTTTTTACACTTTACAAATTGTCGAAAATGTTGATGTCTCCGATGTAAACAAAATTAGAACAAAAATTTTATTAAGGCTTTTAAAATAGAATAAAAAAAAAAGAATTATGGCATTAAGCACCATTGGTATCACTGATAATACTTCAGTTTCTTAATATCGACATTTCCTATAAATGCACGTGCTACGATACTGTTGTTCTTTTGCGCTTATAAAGTGTAACTAGAAGAAAATACGGCGTAAAACCTTAAAAATAATTGTAGCTGTAGACACTGCTTGCATGAAAAATA
Organism: Colletes latitarsis; assembly: GCF_051014445.1. NCBI lineage: Eukaryota > Metazoa > Arthropoda > Insecta > Hymenoptera > Colletidae > Colletes > Colletes latitarsis. Next base: position 19,860,129 of record NC_135145.1, read on the forward strand.
AAAATTATATACAGTGGTTCGACGTACGCGTTATTTCATTCATCAATTTATCTAATAAAAATGCCAAACTGTCTATGTTGAACTACAACGTGACGGTGTAGACAGGTAGTGTACAAGTTCAGTTACCACATGTGTGTTTCTCGAATTTCGCTAATAATGTGACCAGCATGAGTCAGTGCCTGAAACACAAAACACGTACATATATAGATATCGATAATTACACAGAACGGAACGTCGTTGTTTACGTAGGTGTACCTTCAGCATGTCTGCTGTTTCCTTGCGTCTAACAGCAACGTGCTCACTCTCGTTTAACAGCATTTGAGCATGATCCGCCTTATACAAATGAGTCACGAGCTCGCTCTGTAAATTATCTTTTACATAGTTGACTAGAAAATACATTACAGCTTTTGGTACACTGTCCTTTATAGATTTTCGTACGATATAAAAGTATGATTTTATTAGTCTCTCTGCAAAATGAAACGTTTATATAAGTGGAGAAAATAAATTATGAGGCACGAATTACGAATTTCCTTCTTATTCGTACCAATAACATCACAGTCTCGTTCTTCTCGTTCGCTGAGTTTTCGAGGTGTATGCATCGGTACTTCCGGAAGTAGGTTTATCGATTTTTGTTGCGGAGTTTTCTGTATTTCAATCGTTGGAATTGTGTTAGGGGAGAAACCATCGATCGAATTGCTCGTCGAATCGCTCCTTCTTTGAAGCAATGAATTATTGAAAAACGAATTCTGATGGTCCTGTTGCTCTCTACTCTGCTCGGAAAAAGTTGGCAGTTCATCTTGACTGTTAACTGACTTTACACTCTGTTAGGGATACGTTAAGTGTTTAATTACGTAGCACTCTAGTAACATCGATACAGAAATGCAGGCATTCGTTATATCATCTCGCGAATAAAACATAAAATGTTCAATCTTATCGTTTACAAAGGTATAATAAGGTAAACAATTAGTCACTACGCTTCTTCGCGAGAAGAAGTCACAGCGTGTTTACATCCCCACTCCTGGTGCAGTCCGCTGACTCACAGCTATTGGTCATTGGACAGCCAATCAGCGGGCTGCAGCAAGAGTGGGGATGTAAACACGCTGTAACTTCTTCTCGCGGAAGGACGATACATACAAAGTGCTCAGAAGTAATTTTACATACTTTTCATAAATACTTACCCCTACATCGTTTTGAATTATAGTACTTGACGCGCTCGAGGTTGAAAGCAGCTTTCTATTCCGTTTTATATGATCCAAGTCGTTCGATAGTAAAGACGATGCAAAAGCAGCATCTTTATGAAAATCTGGATGTTTGGTATTGATATATGCTAATTCTATGGCAACCAAATTTTCAACCATGGTGTTAGTAGGCGGAAGACGCCGTCGTAACAAGTGCGTCACAACGTCGACGATGCGCTCGTGCAACTTTGGAAAACGTAACATCTCGTGTTGCACCTCGGTACAACAGTGCAGTATAATCTTTTGCATTTCCTCGTGTATGAGGTCCACGCACCGTAAAGAGGGTTCCTCGAGTCTTCGAATTTGTCGCTTGACCAACAACTCGAACGAGACCTCTGGTATAAATAGAGCAGGTCTTGGTCCAGTCGCGTTTTGAATAGCCGTTAAAACGTCCCATTTTGTCAGACCCGCCAGCGGATGAATGGAGTCGAGCCTTCGGCCAAACGTTTCGTGAAAAATGTAACAAATTCGTGCGCCGCCGCACAATTCCGTTGTTCCTATATTCCTAGCCGTTCCCTCGATCGTGGAGCAATAGCTGCTTGCAAACTTTGTAATGATTTGTAGCAATATTTGCGTCTTGTCGCTCACGTTGTCGCTCACGTCGTCGCCGAACGAGGAAAGCAGATTTTGATGTTGCGAGACCATCACGTTTACTCTCGCCTGTTTTCAAAAAATATAAGTTCTACCAAATTATGCCCATTTTAGTTCTTTCTAGTTACGGTACGGTAAATTAGTTTTCACGAACAACATTATTACCTTTAACTCTGGTAGGCAATCTCTGATGTGAGTCATAAGTAAACGGTTCAAAGTTTTGGCTAAATAAGGGGTTCCGTTTCTGTTTGCTAGCGTAGGGTACTTGCGTTGTAAAAATATAGCCTCGTCCTTCAATGAATCTTTAATACTTTTATTGTTTATTATGTCTTGCTGAGAACGATTAACTACTCCAATAATTCCTAATTTTACAGGAATTACTCTACCACATAATATATCTATGGCATCGGTACCTAGAATAATATTTAATACAGTGATTATATCAATTCGTCCAGGTAAAATAAACATTTTAAAAGAATAACGTACCAGCATCCATGAGATCTAATTTAGTTACGACAGCTAAAGTACGCATGCCGTCTGGATCGACCTCCTTGCTAAGTTTTAAACTTTCGCTTGTAGCCATGTCCGTGTTTGCAGTGACGACAGCTAATATAATAGAGTTAGGGTTACATATGTACTTTAATACAAGCTGGCGTATCTGAGATTCGATATCTTCAGGTTGGTCGCCGACCGGTACCTTTGTGATACCAGGAAGATCTATGAGCGTCAGATTAACAACCGACGTCGAATATATCTTCAAATTAATTGGTTCCGGACAAATTCCTTTATTAGATCCAGCCATGCGCTCTGTTTCCAATTCAATTTCTTTACAAATATCATCGAAGTTCCTGTAAATTCTATTTTTTGTGTGTAAAAATGTACCCCACTCGTCTATATCGCACGTTCCATTTTCTGCATTTCTATTTTCATCTATTACATCTTTAGGTGAATAGATAAGTTGCAGTATTAAAGGACGTCGAGTAACTATGCCGGTGCCACGTGGTAAAAAAGATCGTCCAACCATGCTTTCGATTAAAGATGACTTTCCTGAACTCTGAAAACAATATTAATATATGTATTTAACGTTGCATTGAAAGTATTCTGTACAAATTATAAAAAATTGATTTCTATGTATTCTTTTCGAACACAAAGAACGTTGTACGATTGATAATAATACAAAACATAAAGATTTAATATATAAATTAGTTTAATTTACTGCTCCGTTCGACTAAGCGTTTGTTTATTCGAAGAGAAAATATTTTCATTGAAATTGTAATTACGGTAGGTCACATGAATCTATTATCTATCGTAATTTAAAAAATACCAACTGACCTGTGCGCCAAGTACGACGATCTGAGGTAATTGTATAGAATCTGAACCGAGAGTGTTAAATACATCTTGCAACTTATTTATTACTGGTATTAAAGCTTCCATTGTAGAAGAATAACTACAAGGTAAATCGATCGGGACGATTACGCGGTAAGAGCCGGTGGATAATGTCTTTTTGTTATAGACGTTCTTGCAATTACATACGACGTTGACAGCGAAAAATCGTTTTCACAAAAATTTCCGTTCTTTCGCAGATGTTACTGATTTCTGTAGTGACTTTCCAACTGCTAAAATTTCCGTTACAAATCACTGCAACAAATTTACACCTGCTGCTCTCTCAGGCACCCGTTTCCTACTTCTCGATCCGCACGCGTGCGCATGTCACGCCAGTGTGGCCAGATCTGGCATAATTGAGTGCATCGAAACCGACGTTAGTAACGACGAACGTCCTTAGCGTCTAACAGAGTGGTGGGGATAGCAGACATACACTACCGCACGAGCCACGTGTACGTGAGCTCAGCACTTCGCACAACTTCGGAAAATTGATAAAGAACGCTAGTGTGAGTCGTTTCTTCTTGCTCTTGTAACAGCGACATACGATTCGCGATAACCCAAGTCTCGACTGCCCAGGCATTTTTATTTTCCAACCCATGTATACCTGTTACACATAAACGAGGTAAAGAATAAACTTATAACATGAGATACACTCTTCCAATGTGAAACAAAATGTTAAAAAGATCATGCATCAAATTGTAAGGGGATCCTCGTAAGGAGGCTTTAATCTTGGTCCGCGAAGAGGTCGCTAAAATCACCTCCGAATTTTCAGGTCGGTATGGCAGTTAGATTGGGCCACGAAAGTCCATGAGGTGAAAGGTCTACTCGTATACCTCGTCTATGGCGGTACTTTCCTTATACCTTCTATGCGTCGGAAAGTAAAAATGCTGGGGCAGTCGAGATTATCGCAAGATCGTATTTCAGTAACGAGAGCAAGAAGGAAAGGCTCACACTCGCGTTCTTTATCGATTTCCCGAAGTTACGCGAAATGCCGGGCTCACGTATACGTGGCTCGTGCGGTAGTATATACTCGTTATCCCCACCACTCCATTAGACGCTAAGGACGTTCGTCGTTACTAATGTCGACGTCGACGCGCTCAATTGCGCCATATTTGGCCATGCTGTGCGCATGTCACGTTTTATCACGTACGTTACATACGAGCCTGAATTCGCATACTTAAAGTAACGTTTCTATCGTGCAAATGCGAAAACCATCCTATAATAAAAATAGCAGTCTCCTATAAGGACCTAGTCCGAATCAAACGTAAATTTCGTAACTACGTACGATCGACGACTGTTCCCGTTCAGTGGAAATGTAATTGAAAAAGTAGGCGCGAAAATGTTGCAATTCTGCCCCCCCCCCCCCCCCCCGTTCGAAGCGGACATGAAAACGGGCCAAAGCGATGGGTAAGATAGGGACTGAGAAAATGGCGGTATCGCTAGAAAATCGTTACAGCTTGTAAGTACTTCTGTGCTGTAGTCTATGCCTACTACAGTTCGTCATCACTCGTGTGACAGTTCATCCTGGAGCGGGGGTCGACCGATCACCCGCTCAAGATTTTGAAGATTTTGCGATACCGATTACCGCGGGATGGGTGACTCCTTGGACGGCTCCGGGGAACCGTCCCCGGAGTCTCAGATTGTTACGGTCGTGGGTTATTGGGAGTTTGCTAATTATTTAAAAAAGGTCGTGATGGTACTTCTACCTGACGAAGATGTGGTACCACCCGCGTTCGTTTCTGCTCTCGACGACAAGAACAATCAGGAGTGTATAAAAAAATTTTTGAACGACTCTCAGGTGTGGGCGCTCTACATACAAAGGAATTCCAGCAAAGGTGCGTAAGACAGAACGATTTTTTGCGATGTACTGTACGATTCGCTGTCGCGAATGTTGCACTCTGCCCTGTTGCGATATCCTCCATTGCGGTCGTCCGATACAACGGTACATTAAGCCGCGGCGACAGGAAACGTATTCTGAAAATTAATGTGGCACTTGCCGTCCCCATGCATTTACATTTCCACCGATTATGACTCATACCTCGATATAATCGATACGCGTAACGACATCGCTAACATTGTTTTCGATGATACATTGTACACCGTACTTTATCATTGTCGCAAAACTGTGCCGGTGCGCAATGTTTCGCGCCGATAATGCTCTCGTACACATTTATGTTCGAAGTCGAATTTTTTTGCACTGGCTTATCAAAAGGAAAAAAAAACAAATTTTCCTACGACCTATTTTCATAAATATTACGCATCTTCTGCCCACTATGAAATCATTAATTTTCAAAAAGAAGTTCAAACTTAAACAAAAATCGTCGATTTATGTACGAATCTATTATAATTACTCTAATTAATTTATCAGTTTCTACATTAAAAATTGTTGATTTTAATAACTCGACTAAATAGTAAAATTTTTATTTTAAACCATTGTAAGCTAACCTAAAATTTGTTTACACAAATTCCATTCAAATTTATTTCCCTCGACGTCTTAACTTGAGAATTAATTTTTCTAATATTATAATGGTAAATCCTGTCTGTTAATACTTGAATTTATTATCTTTCAGAGGAAGACAGCAATGAAGCGGACGAAGAGAAAGAAAATTGTGTTTTTTATATATCGAACGAGATACATTTTACTAATCCTAAAATGGCCTCCTTAGTTATAACAAAGCGTGGAACTATAGTCGAAGCTGATAAGACTATCCATTCGCAGTTGCGTCTAATAACATTCTCGGATGGATCACCTTACGAAACTTTGCATGCTATAAGCAAAACTATGGCTCCGTATTTCAAGAGCTACGTGAAGGAAACAGGTCGCGCGGACCGAGACGGCGATAAAATGGCACCAACCGTAGAAAAGAAGATAGCAGAACTCGAAATGGGTTTATTGCATTTACAACAAAACATAGATATTCCTGAAATTTCGCTGCAAATTCATCCAGTCGTTGCGCAAATAATTAAACAATGCGCCGAAGAGAATCGCAAGCCTAAAGTTGCTGATTTCGGTGATAAAGTTGAAGATTCAACATTCCTGAACCAATTGCAAAATGGTGTCAATAGATGGATAAAGGAAATTCAAAAGGTAAATAATTTTAAAACATTTGTATACGTCTCGTGTCATATTGTTACAAATTTTATTTGCACAGGTCACTAAACTAAATCGTGATCCAGAGTCGGGCACTGCTCTTCAAGAGATTTCATTCTGGTTGAATCTGGAAAGAGCGTTGCACCGGATACAAGAGAAACGAGAGAGTATAGAAATATCTTTGACTCTGGATATACTCAAGCATGGGAAAAGATTCCACGCGACGGTTAGTTTTGATACGGACACTGGACTACAGCAAGCTCTAGCTACAGTCAACGATTACAATCCATTGATGAAGGACTTCCCAATTAACGATTTACTATCGGCAACGGAGCTTGAAAGAATACGAATCAGTCTTCAGCAAATTTTCATGCATATACGGAAAATTAGAAACACAAAGTACCCTACCCAGAGAGCACTGAGGCTGATAGAAGCCATCTCCAGAGATTTAGGACAACAGCTTCTCAAAGTGTTGGGCACAAGAAGATTAATGCACATTCCATTCGACGAGTTCGAGAAAGTTATGGGACAGTGTTTCGAAGTATTCAACGCGTGGGACGACGAGTACGAAAAATTAACGGGATTACTGAGAGACCTTATAAAGAAGAAACGCGACGAACATATGAAAATGGTGTGGAGAATCACGCCTATGCACAAGAAGCTAGAAGCTAGAATGGAACATATGCGACAATTCCGTCGACAGCACGAACAACTCAGAACGGTTATTGTTCGCGTGCTCAGACCCACAGTTCATCAGAGCAACAATACCACCGCGTTGGAGAATCCCGATAACGACAAGGCCGAATTTGCTTTGGACGCGGCAGACGCAAACGCCATCAGCGAAGTAAATTTAGCGTACGAGAACGTGAAAGAGATCGATTGCCTCGATATTACCAAAGAGGGTCTTGAGTCCTGGAAAGCCGCTGTATATAGGTACGAGGAACGCATCGAAAGAGTCGAAGCAAGGATTACAGCGCACCTAAGGGACCAATTGGGTATCGCGAAAAATGCAAACGAAATGTTTCGAATCTTCTCGCGTTTCAACGCGCTCTTCGTGAGGCCGCACATTCGAGGCGCCATTAGAGAATACCAGACACAATTGATACAAAGAGTAAAAGACGATATCGAAGCACTGCACGAAAAGTTCAAGGTATAAGAAACCCGGACATCCGAAAGATGTTTGTATTATACATTTCGGTAGACCTTACGTTTAGGGGGGGCAGCTCCAATGACCTTGACAAATTTAACATTATTTCGTTTCGTACAATTTTTGCAGTCTAGTGGAATATTAATGATACATTTTTATAGCGACGGCTAAAACTGTTCTGACAACATATGTCAAGGTCAAGGTCAAGGTCATCGCAGCTGCCTCCTCTGAACGTAAGGTTTGCCTAAATATCAACAAATTATTGCGTTGCAGGTTCAATATGCACAAAGCAAATGTTGTAAAATGAGCATAGTCAGAGACTTGCCTCCTATCGCTGGATCCATCATTTGGGTTAAACAAATAGATTACCAGCTCACGATGTACTTAAAACGGGTTGAGGATGTATTAGGTAACTATCGAAGTTATTTTATATGTTTTAATTTAGTTTTCATTTGGTTTTCTTCGTTAGGAAAAGGATGGGAGAGTCATATCGAAGGTCAAAAGTTGAAGGCGGATGGAGACAGTTTTCGCATGAAACTGTCTACTCAGGAGATATTTAACGAGTGGGCGCGCAAAGTGCAACAAAGGAATCTCGGTGTTACCGGAAGAATTTTTACAATAGACAATGTACGATCGCGTACGGGACGCGGCAACGTGTTGAAATTGAAAGTGAACTTCCTTCCTGAAATTATCACGTTATCGAAGGAAGTGAGAAACTTGAGGAATCTCGGTTTCCGTGTACCGTTACCTATTGTTAATAAAGCACACCAGGCCAATCAACTGTATCCGTTCGCGATCAGCCTGATCGACAGCATCAGAACTTACGAGAGAACGCTTGAAAAGGTAATCCTTTGTTGTGTGTGTTTCATATTTTTTTATCACGCAATTTCTAAAATTTACGTAAGAATTTTCGAGAGACATTCGTCATTCGAGTAGCAACTAAGTTTCATTTTCTAGATGTTTTTGCACCGTGATTATCATTATTACAATAACGCAAGACATTTAAATCTCGAAGATACGAATTTTTTTAAAATAGAGAATAATAGGAAATAGAGCCAGGTTAAAGGTTACTTATTAGTAATACTGATATTTCTAATTTCTTGGATCTCCAATATTTTTAGCTTACCAATTGGAGTCCCCACTGCTCCGCATTGAAGGTAGTCATACATGATGCTTTCAGGCATTATGCATCTTGCCTACATTTGCAAATTATTATTGTATGCCTGCTTAGCTCTTGTAGAAAAATATGTACTGCAAGATGATACGATTTTGTTTTAGTACAATGGACAATTTAAAGAAACTAGTACGAATTCGTCTGAAGTATGAGTAGGTGAATTGTATGGATGTGCGGGGACCTGATAAATTGGAGTCGTTTCTTTCCACTTTCAATTAAAATTATCCGTAACGTTGGGTTCAATGAACTAGAAAAGTGATGCGATTTCTCTTTTGTTTGGTTCGAAATTCACATTGTTTACTTTTTATTTAAAAGGTTTGGCTATCCGCACATTCCGAAAGTTGCTTGTAATTGATATGGTGACATCTTGTGTTCCTCTGTTTCTGTAATATTTAAAGCGCAGATAAAAATTATCGTACAATTTCTTAGCATCGGCTATGAACATGTAAAACTTTTGTTTGCATTCTTTGTAATGTACATTATTGAATGATGAATCGTAATTTATGTCGTAAAATTGTATTGGTATTTCCAGTAATGTAATTTTGGTTTGATTATGTTTCATAATTTTTGGTTTCTTCCTAGATCGAAGACAAGGCCAGTATCGTACCTTTGGTCGCTGGGATGCGCAACGACGTTCTGTCGCTTATCTCCGAGGTAAGTTTTCATACTCGACTACAAAGGGTATAGCTGAATAAAGGGGGTCAAATGTGCCCTTGAACCAAATTTGGCATACGATGAGAATCAAAATCAAACATTCTGTGCCAAGTTTTAACCCTCTATCTACTTCGGAGGGGTAGTTACAGGGAAAATCCGGATTATCGAATTTGTGCTTGTTTTCCGCATTTAATCGAGTTCGAAAATTACGTAAAAAATCTGGTGCATCGTGGTTATCGAGATACGCGTTCAAGAATTTTTTTCGATTTTTCGATTCCAAATTCTAGGCGTGAAAAATTAAAAACGTAGAAAAATACCGATTTCGTATTGAAGCTTTCGAAACACTAGATTTATACAGGGTGTTCGGCCACTCCTGGGAAAAATTTGAATGAGAGATTCTAGAGGTCAAAATAAGACGAAAATCAAGAATACTAATTTGTTGATGGAGGCTTCGTTAAAAAGTTATTAACGTTTAAAGTTCCGCCCATACTGAATTTTTTTCTCGAAAGTGGTTAGGATTTCGGGGGTATGTGTATTCACCAAAAATTATTGTAATTGACCCCTGCAACCAAAAATAATTTTTCCAGAACGATTTGAAATTTTTTTTTTTTCATCGTAAAATTTCACACCTTCTCGAATTTTTTTCTAGAAAGTGGCTAGGATTTCGGGGGTATGTCTATTCACCAAAAATGATTGCAATTGACCTCAGTAACCAAAAATAATTTTTCCAAAACGATTTGAAATTTTTCAATTTAATTGTTAACTTTTTAACGAAGCCTCCATCAACAAATTGGTATTCTTGATTTTCGTCTTATTTTGGCCTCTAGAATCCCCCATTAAAATTTTTCCCAGGGGTGGTCGAACACCCTGTATAATTACTATAAAATTGTCATTGGTTATATCTCTGAATTTTTTCAGATTTTTTGGCAGGGTACGTCGTAGTAACAAAAATAAAAATTTTCATACTCGATTAAGTACGGAAAACAAGCACAAATTCGATAATCCGAATTTTCCCTATGACTACCTATGGCGTCGCTTCCCATGCTCGCCACCAGAGGGATCACGTTCTCACAAGCGTTCGACCGATCCTCGGTTGCTATATATGCACTCCTCGATACGACTTCTCAGTATTTCTGCCATCTAAGGCAGAGCCTGTTAAGTCTTATTGTTGAGTCCATTAGCAGGCCCTGACGAAATATGCGCCCCCTCCTTTCCTTTTCTGTCCTCCTACCCGCAGAAAAGCAGCATCACATACCCTTTCGAACAAGTCAGAGGGTTGAAACTTGGCACAGAATGTTTCATTTTGATTCTCTATCGATGTATCCATAGTCAAATTTGATTCAAGGGCTCATTTTGACCCCCTTAATATCTCCTATACCCTTTGTATTGCTTTTCACGCATTAACTCTTTCTACTTAGGGAATTGCTCTCATTTGGGAAAGTTATAAGCTAGATCAGTACGTGCAACGCCTATCCGATGTTGTTGTTTCGTTCCAAGAAAAAGTGGAAGACCTAGTGGTGGTCGAGGAACAACTGGACGTGGACGTTCGTTCCCTCGAAACGTGTCCATATTCAGCAAACACCTTTGCTGACATACTTTCGAAAATTCAAAAGGCCGTGGACGAGCTTTCCCTAAAAAATTACTCCAACTTGAATATCTGGGTAGCCAGACTCGACGAGGAGGTGGAAAAGAATTTAGCCGCCAGATTGGAAGCTGGAATAAAGGCGTGGACCGACGCTTTAACCGGTCAAAAGAAGGAAGTAGATTTAAGTATGGACACCGATGCACCGTCTCAGCCAACGCACAAACCTGGCGGTGACCCAAAGATTCAGAATCAAATTCACGAGGTTCGCATAACGAACCAGACGATGTACTTGTATCCGAGCATCGAGGACGCTAGATTCCAAATAATGCAACAACTGTTTGCCTGGCAGGCGATCGTCACCTCGCAAATGCGGCTTCAAAGCTCGAGGTATCAAGTAGGTTTAGATAAACCAGAGTCTGGTACTTACAGGAACCTTCTCACGAAATTGCCTTCCGGAAAACAACCTCTGGAAGCAGCCTACAACGCGGTCGAGTCCAAAATGAAGGACGTTGCCGATTACGTGGACCAGTGGCTGCGTTACCAGGCGCTCTGGGACTTGCAGCCGGACAATTTGTACGGGAAACTGGGCGAAAACATAAACTTGTGGATGAAATGCTTGAACGACATCAAGAAAACTAGAACCACTTTCGACACGTCCGACACAAGACGCGAATTTGGCCCTGTTATAATCGGTTACGCGAAGGTGCAAAGCAAAGTATCGTTGAAATACGATTCGTGGCACAAAGAAACGTTGGGTAAGTTTGGAACTCTCCTTGGCAACGAAATGGCGAGCTTCCATTCGCAAGTATCGAAGTCCAGGAGCGATTTGGAGCAGCAGTCCATCGAAGCTGCTAGCACCTCTGACGCAGTCGGGCTTATAACTTACGTGCAATCATTGAAACGCAAGATGAAAGCGTGGGAGAAACAGGTCGACGTGTACCGCGAGAGTCAGAGAATATTGGAACGCCAGAGGTTCCAGTTTCCATCCTCGTGGCTGCACGTGGACAACATTGAGGGCGAATGGGGCGCGTTCAACGACATACTGAAGAGAAAAGACACGAGCATACAAACGCAGGTCGCGTCGTTGCAAATGAAGATCGTCGCGGAGGACAAGGCGGTCGAGATAAGGACCACCGACTTCCTGAGCGACTGGGAAAGAGGCAAACCAGTCGAGGGTCATTTACGTCCGGACGACGCGTTGCAACAGCTGCAGCTGTTCGAAAGTAAATTTGCTAGGTTGAAAGAGGAGAGAGACAACGTGGCAAAGGCTAAGGAAGCTTTAGAGTTGCAAGAACCAGGAGGAGTATCCACCAGCGAGGATAGAATGCAAGTAGTGTTCGAAGAGCTTCAGGACTTGAGAGGCGTTTGGTCGGAATTGTCGAAGATATGGTCCCAGATCGACGAGACTCGTGAAAAGCCTTGGCTGTCCGTTCAGCCAAGGAAGTTGCGTCAGCAATTGGACACGATGATGGCGCAGTTGAAGGAACTACCTGCCAGACTCAGACAGTACTCCTCCTACGAATACGTCAAGAAGATGCTGCAAAGTTACACGAAAGTCAACATGTTGATCGTCGAATTGAAATCCGATGCTTTGAAAGAGAGACACTGGAAACAATTGACCAAACAGCTTCGAGTGAATTGGGTGTTGAGCGAGCTTACCCTCGGCCAAGTTTGGGACGTGAATCTGCAGAAGAACGAAGGAATAGTCAAAGACATAATTCTTGTCGCGCAGGGCGAAATGGCGCTGGAAGAATTCTTGAAACAGGTCCGCGAATCCTGGCAAACGTACGAACTGGATTTGATAAATTACCAAAATAAATGTAAGTTGATTCGCGGTTGGGACGATCTCTTCAACAAGGTCAAAGAGCACATCAATTCGGTGGCTGCCATGAAGCTGTCGCCTTACTACAAAGTCTTCGAGGAGGAAGCATTGACTTGGGAAGAGAAACTGAACAGAATCAACGCGTTGTTCGACGTCTGGATAGACGTACAGAGACGTTGGGTATACTTGGAAGGTATCTTCTCGAGCAGCGCCGACATCAAAACGCTGTTACCCGTCGAAACGTCCCGTTTCCAGAGCATCAGTTCCGAGTTTCTAGGTTTGATGAAGAAGGTATCGAAATCCCCCATGGTCATGGACGTCCTGAATATTCCTGGCGTGCAAAGGGCGCTGGAACGTTTGGCTGATTTGCTTGGTAAAATACAGAAAGCTTTGGGCGAGTATCTCGAGAGAGAACGTACCTCGTTCCCGCGATTTTATTTCGTGGGAGACGAGGACTTGCTGGAAATCATTGGTAACAGTAAGAATATCGCTAGACTGCAGAAGCACTTCAAAAAGATGTTTGCAGGCATAGCTGCCATTCTCCTGAGCGAGGACAACACCATCATTACAGGTATAGTGTCTCGCGAGGGAGAAGAAGTGCTGTTCCAGAATCCAGTGTCCACCATAGACTATCCTAAGATCAACGAATGGTTGACCCTCGTCGAGAAAGAGATGAGAGTCACGCTGGCGTCGAGTCTCGCAAGAGCGGTACAGGACATCAAACAATTCAAAGACGGTAACATTAATCCACAGGCGTTCATGACATGGTGCGATTACTACCAGGCACAAATCATCGTCTTGGCTGCTCAAATCTTATGGTCAGAGGACGTCGAGGCAGCCCTGCACGAATCCCAAAACGATCCAAGCAAGAACCCCTTGGAAAGAGTGCTGCTACAAGTGGAGGGCACGTTAAACGTTCTGGCGGACTCTGTTCTCCAAGAGCAGCCTGCCTTGAGACGAAAGAAGCTGGAACATTTGATCAACGAATTCGTACACAAACGCACAGTGACCAGGAGATTGATTGCTAACAACGTCTCCAATCCAAAGGCGTTCGAATGGCTGTGTGAAATGAGATTCTACTTCGACCCCAGGCAAACTGAAGTTTTGCAACAGCTCACCATACACATGGCGAACGCCAAGTTCTTTTACGGATTCGAGTACTTGGGAGTGCAAGACAGGTTGGTTCAGACACCTTTGACAGACAGGTGTTATTTAACGATGACCCAGGCTTTGGAGGCTCGCCTAGGTGGCTCTCCGTTTGGACCAGCCGGAACAGGAAAGACAGAATCGGTGAAAGCTTTGGGTCATCAGCTTGGAAGATTCGTGTTGGTGTTCAATTGCGACGAGACATTCGACTTTCAGGCCATGGGTCGTATCTTCGTTGGTCTTTGCCAAGTCGGTGCATGGGGTTGCTTCGATGAATTCAATCGTTTGGAAGAGCGTATGCTCTCTGCTGTCTCTCAGCAAGTACAGACTATTCAGGAGGCATTGAAGAGTCAGATGGAAGGGAAGAAAGAGGGAATGCTTTGCATGGAATTGGTTGGAAAGCAAGTCAAAGTGTCCACGGACATGGCGATCTTCATCACAATGAATCCAGGCTACGCTGGACGATCGAACCTTCCCGATAACCTGAAGAAACTCTTCAGGTCGTTGGCTATGACCACACCGGATAGACAGTTGATCGCTGAGGTCATGCTTTTCAGTCAAGGATTCAGGTCGGCTGAGAAACTGGCGTGCAAGATAGTACCGTTCTTCAAGTAAGCTTCTCAGACTTCAAGATTACCTCTTTTAAACTGTTATTAATGTAAAACATGCAACATTTGCAGGCTGTGCGACGAGCAACTTTCTGATCAGTCCCATTACGATTTTGGCCTTCGAGCGCTGAAGTCCGTACTCATTTCCGCCGGAAATGTCAAACGTGATCGCATTCAGAAGATCAAGGAAGGCATGCAGAACCGCGGCAAGACGAACATCGACGAGGCCTCGATCGCTGAAAATTTGCCTGAGCAAGAAATCCTTATTCAATCCGTTTGCGAAACAATGGTGCCAAAGTTGGTGGCCGAAGATATCCCATTACTGTTCAGCTTGTTGAACGATGTGTTCCCTAATGTAAATTACACGCGTGCAGAAATGAAAGGCAAGTTTACATCTTTTGCACCTTGCATGGGCTCAATAGTGTCTTTTCTTTACGAGTGAAATGTTCGTAGGATTGAAAGATCAGATCAGAAAGGTGTGCATGGAGGAGTATCTCGTATGCGGCGAGGGCGACGAGCAAGGAGGAGCTTGGCAAGAAAAGGTAACGTGAAACGCCAGAGTATCGATCACTGTAAATAATCATTACATGCATTACCCTCGGCATGCAAAACTAGTAAAACGATTAAAGTGAATTTTGTGAAAAAAAATTGTCATGTTTTCCTAACTTCTAAATTGTTTATCGCACTCTCAGGATATGATCGGTGAGACCTGGCTAGGAAAGGTGAGAGAAAGTGAACAGTCTGTGATCAGTATCGCATGATTTGGTATTTTTTACTTCCCCTAGATGTATTGTACCCTGTCTCGTAAATTCGCATGAGTATCATTCTCGTTCCCTTTCCGTAATTCTTGGTTTGTAGCGACGCTTTGCTTTAGGTACTGCAACTCTATCAAATCTGCAACCTGAATCATGGACTGATGATGGTCGGGCCCAGCGGTTCTGGGAAAACAATGGCGTGGAAGGTGCTGCTGAAAGCTTTGGAAAGATTCGAAGGAGTGGAAGGCGTTGCACACGTGATCGATCCAAAAGCGATCAGCAAGGAAACATTGTACGGTGTGCTGGATCCGAATACCCGCGAGTGGACCGACGGTCTCTTCACGCACATCCTCCGTAAAATTATCGACAACGTGAGGGGAGAGATCAATAAGAGGCAGTGGATCATATTCGACGGCGACGTTGACCCGGAATGGGTCGAGAATCTGAATTCCGTGCTGGACGATAATAAATTGCTCACGCTGCCAAACGGCGAACGTTTAAGTTTACCGCCAAACGTGAGAGTCATGTTCGAGGTACAAGATCTGAAGTACGCCACGCTGGCCACCGTCTCTCGTTGCGGCATGGTTTGGTTCTCCGAGGACGTGCTCTCCACGGAGATGATATTCGAGAACTACATGCTACGTTTGCGGCATATCCCGCTCGAGGACGGCGAGGAAGACAATCTCAGCAAAAAGGCAACGGAGAAAGAGGACACGGTGTCCCCCGCGTTGTCCGTACAGAGAGAAGTCGCCAGCATCTTGCAGAGCTACTTTGCTCCCGATGGATTGGTCGTGAGGTGCTTGGAGTACGCCATGAAGCAGGAACACATAATGGATTTCACGCGTTTGCGTGCACTGAGCTCTCTGTTCTCCATGTTGAACCAATCTGTGCGCAACGTTCTGCAGTACAATCACTCTCACACTGATTTCCCCTTGCCCAGCGAGCAGCTGGAGCGTTACATGCCAAAGTGTTTAGTGTACGCTCTGCTGTGGAGCTTCGCTGGCGATGCGAAATTGAAAGTCAGATCCGATTCGGGAGATTTTGTTAGATCCATCACGACCGTGCCTCTGCCAACGCAGAGTAACATTCCTATCATAGACTTCGAAGTCAGTATCCACGGCGAGTGGTTGCCTTGGAGCAACAAGGTACCGCAGATCGAAGTGGAAACGCACAAGGTCGCTAGTCCGGACATCGTTGTACCGACTCTGGACACCGTTAGGCACGAGAGTCTGCTTTACACGTGGTTGGCAGAGCACAAACCAATAGGTAAGTAGCCTGTTTTTGCAGATACGATTAAGACTATACATTTATTCTTATTGTAGTGCTTTGTGGACCACCTGGGTCCGGCAAAACCATGACTCTTTTCTCCGCCTTGCGAGCATTGCCCGACATGGAAGTCGTTGGCCTTAACTTCTCGTCTGCTACTACTCCCGAACTGCTGCTCAAGACCTTCGATCACTATTGCGAGTATCGTAAAACACCAAACGGCGTTGTACTGTCTCCGGTGCAACTGGGAAAATGGCTAGTTCTGTTCTGCGACGAGATCAATCTGCCAGACATGGATAATTACGGAACGCAACGTGTGATCTCGTTCCTGAGACAGCTAGTGGAGCACAGAGGTTTCTATCGAACCAGCGACCAAGCGTGGGTCACTCTAGAAAGGATCCAGTTCGTCGGTGCTTGCAATCCCCCGACAGACCCGGGCAGAAAACCTCTCAGTCACAGGTTCCTACGACACGTTCCGGTCATTTACGTCGACTATCCGGGAGAGACATCCTTGAAACAGATCTATGGAACGTTTACTCGCGCTATGCTCAGGTAAGATCAGAAGATCAGAAGAGAAAAGAGGCGGTTTTAATTCGTGATATGTTTCAGATTGACTCCTTCGTTGAGGGGTTATGCAGAACCGTTAACGAACGCCATGGTGGAGTTCTACCTGGCGTCGCAGGAACGATTCACTCAAGACATGCAACCACACTACGTTTATTCCCCGCGCGAGATGACCAGATGGGTACGCGGAATTTGCGAAGCTATCAGGCCACTCGATAACCTGTCGGTGGAAGGTTTGGTGCGCTTGTGGGCCCACGAGGCCCTTCGTCTCTTCCAAGACAGACTGGTGGAGGACACTGAAAGAGCCTGGACCAATAAGAATATAGATACCGTCGCCATGAAACACTTTATGGGTGTCGACAGGGAGAGGGCGTTGGCCAGGCCCATTTTGTACAGCAACTGGCTATCCAAGGACTATGTACCAGTCAACAGACAAGAGCTACGAGATTACGTTAGGGCAAGATTGAAAGTATTCTACGAAGAAGAACTCGACGTGCCGTTGGTACTCTTCGACGAGGTTCTCGAACACGTTCTTCGAATTGACAGAATTTTCCGTCAGCCTCAGGGACACTTATTGCTCATTGGTGTCTCTGGTGCTGGTAAGACAACTCTGTCCAGATTTGTTGCGTGGATGAACGGTTTGTCCATATTCCAAATAAAGGTACAAACTATCTCATTTATAATTTATTTAATCCCCGTAATAAAATTTAACGTCTATTATCGTTTTAAAAGGTGCACAATAAATATACCGGCGAAGACTTCGATGAAGATCTGCGCCAAGTACTGAGACGTTCCGGTTGCAAGGATGAGAAGATAGCGTTCATTCTCGACGAGTCGAACGTGCTGGATTCTGGCTTCCTGGAGCGTATGAACACGCTGCTCGCCAACGGAGAGGTGCCAGGTCTCTTCGAAGGTGACGAATATACAACCTTGATGACGCAATGCAAGGAAGGGGCTCAGCGCGAGGGTCTCATGTTGGATTCCAACGAGGAGCTGTACAAATGGTTCACCGGTCAAGTTATGAAGAACTTGCACGTGGTGTTCACGATGAATCCCAGCACCGATGGCCTCAAAGATCGCGCCGCGACCTCGCCTGCGTTGTTCAACAGATGCGTGCTGAACTGGTTCGGCGATTGGTCGGACGATGCGTTCTTCCAAGTCGGCAAAGAGTTCACCAGCCGCGTGGATCTGGAGAGACCCACCTGGAAGTGTCCAGACTTCTTCCCGTCCGTTTGCTCGCTGATCCCGTCGGTGCCCTCGCACAGAGACGCGGTCATAAACGCCTGCGTCTACGTGCATCAGACGTTGCACAAGGCCAACGCGAGGCTGGTGAAACGAGGCAGCAGAACCATGGCGATCACTCCTCGTCACTACCTGGACTTCATCAATCACTTCGTGAAACTGTATCGGGAGAAGAGGAGCGACTTGGAGGAACAACAGCTCCACCTGAACGTCGGTTTAAGCAAGATCGCGGAAACGGTGGAGCAGGTGGAAGAGATGCAGAAGAGTTTGGCTATAAAATCTCAGGTGAGATCGGCGTTTTACGGTTCTTTGCAAAGGGAATGTTAACGCGTTGTATTCGTTAGGAGTTGCACGCGAAGAACGAAGCCGCAAACGCAAAATTGCGACAAATGGTGAAGGACCAGCAGGAGGCGGAGAAGAAGAAGGTGCAAAGCCAAGAGATCCAGCAGCAGTTGGCTATACAGACGGTGGCCATTAATCAAAAGAGGGACGATGTTGTGGCTGACCTGGCGCAGGTCGAGCCAGCTGTAATCGACGCGCAGAACGGTAGGTATCATTCGCGGTTATTTGTCGCGATTATCGCGACGATTGCAAAACGAAACACGCCCATTTATATTTGCAATTGTGACACGTGCCCCACGTTGCGCTGAAACCGTTTACAATGAGTGTAGCTGTCAAGGGGATTAAGCGGCAGTATCTTGTCGAAATTCGATCGATGGCAAATCCTCCCAGCATCGTAAAGCTGGCTTTAGAGTCAATATGCCTGTTACTCGAGGAGAATGCTACCGATTGGAAACAGATTCGCGCCGTCATTATGAAGGATAGCTTCATACCGACCATCGTCAACTTCAACACGGAGGCCATCACGTAAGGAAAACCAATTATTCAGTGATTGCTGAATGTTCGATACTCGCAACTGGGAACATACCGAGGCAAAACCGATACCATAACCGCTTGACATACATGTCATGTCTTTTGGCTGAATACACTTATTTACGTATAGACACGTTCTTATAAGCAACTAAAAATATGGTAATTGGTTTCTGTAGTTGTAATTTTAATTTTATTAATGATTATAAGGACGTGATACGTAAATACCGTGCGTATCACTATGTAAATAAAATATCCGTGATCTCTAACTTTATAGGTCAGCTGAAAATGATGCGCAGCCTGCTGCAGAGCTTGTTTCTTACATAACATTGTAACTTTTCTAATTGCACCATGCCTGCACTTGATTTGTTTCCACTGTACTATATAAAATTCGTTTCGTTTTTCCGTATAGCGGTGAAATCGATAAAGAAACAACATTTAGTCGAAGTTCGGTCCATGGCGAATCCGCCGGCGATCGTGAAGGTCGCGTTGGAGTCTATCTGCTTATTGCTCGGTGAGAATGCCAGTGACTGGAAATCTATCCGCGCTGTCATCATGAGGGACAATTTTATCAATACTATTGTCTCTAATTTCAGTACAGAGGCCATTACGTAAGCATGCATTCCACTGTTTTAGTTTTTCCTTGACGAACGATTCAAAGTTCTTTGATCTTAGGGATCAGCGAACACGATACCTTCGAAAACTTTTAAAAACCAATTGTCAAGGCGGAAAATAACGCGTAACACTAATACTCGTTGTATGTATGTACAACTAATCTCTGTGCTTGCTGATCTCGAATCTAAAAAAAGAAAACAAAAACGAAAGCGTTCCAACAAAATTCACAAAGCACAAACTACTATTAAGAGCATGATGTGAACGATAAATGCCAAACTTGTTACTAACCGAAGTTTACGTGTATAATACAGTATACTAAAATATTGCTTAAAGTTCCGGTTTTTCGTTCGTTAACCAAGCGTATCTAAGACAAAGAAATAGATTAAGTTGCTGTTTTTTAAACCAGACGTTATAGTTTCGTAAATGTTTATCTAGCGACGAGGTGAGGGAGAAAATGAAGAGTCGCTATCTGAGCAATTCCGACTACAACTTTGAGAAAGTGAATCGAGCCAGCTTGGCTTGTGGACCACTCGTTAAATGGGCCACCGCGCAGGTAATTGTATTTTACACATTCAAATTGAATAATCAAATATATCGAACTCATAACGTTGAACATTTTCAGATCGAGTACGCGGATATGTTGAAACGAGTAGAACCTCTGAGGGACGAGCTCCATTCGTTGGAACGACAGGCTGAAACAAACATGCAGAAAGGCGAGGAAGTGAAGAATTTGATCGCCCAATTGGAGCAAAGCATAGCCTCCTACAAGGAAGAATATGCTCAATTAATTTCTCAAGCTCAAGCTATCAAAGCTGACTTGGAGAGCGTGCAAGCCAAAGTAGATCGCTCTATTGCTTTGCTGAAATCCTTGGGAATCGAAAGGGAACGATGGGAAGCGACGAGCGAGACATTCAAGAGTCAAATGTCTACGATAATAGGAGATGTTCTCCTGTCATCCGCCTTCCTGGCTTACGCTGGATACTTCGACCAACACGTAAGCAATAGTAGCTTAATCGCTAGTTCAATTGTAACTGATTACATTCCTCTTTAAAGTGTAACACTTGCATCTATTTTCTTCTCGACAGTACCGACAAAATCTATTCAGTACCTGGTGCCAGCATCTACAACACGCGAATCTGCAATTCCGACCAGACATAGCAAGAACAGAGTACCTCTCGAATCCTGATGAACGACTGAGGTGGCAGGCGAACGCCTTGCCAACGGACGATCTCTGCACGGAGAATGCCATCATGCTGAAACGCTTCAACAGATATCCATTGATCATCGACCCCTCCGGACAAGCAACAGAATTCATAATGAACGAATTCAAGGACCGAAAGATCACGAAAACGAGCTTCTTGGACGACTCGTTTAGGAAGAACCTCGAAAGTGCTCTGCGCTTTGGTAATCCTCTGTTGGTGCAAGACGTCGAGAATTACGACCCGATACTGAATCCTGTCCTGAACAGAGAATTGAGAAGAACCGGTGGTCGTGTACTGATCACCCTCGGTGATCAGGATATCGATCTCTCGCCGTCTTTCGTGATCTTCTTGTCCACGAGAGATCCGACCGTAGAGTTCCCGCCAGACATCTGCTCGCGTGTCACCTTCGTAAACTTCACCGTGACCAGAAGTTCCCTGCAGAGTCAGTGTTTGAATCAAGTCCTGAAAGCAGAGCGGCCGGACATCGACGAGAAGAGGTCCGACCTGTTGAAACTGCAAGGCGAGTTCCACCTGCGACTGCGGCAGCTCGAGAAATCCTTGCTGCAGGCGCTGAACGACGCCAAGGGAAAGATCCTCGACGACGATTCTGTGATTACCACTCTGGAAACGTTGAAGCAGGAAGCTGCTGACATCAGCAAGAAGGTCGAGGAGACGGACAAAGTGATAGCGGAGATCGAGACGGTCTCCCAGCAGTACATGCCCTTGTCTCAAGCCTGTTCCAACATGTACTTCACGATGGACAGTCTGAATCAAGTGCACTTCTTGTATCAGTATTCTTTGAACATGTTCTTGGACGTTTTCACTTCCGTTTTGTCTCAAAACCCAAGACTGTCTAATATATCGGACTATACGCAGAGGCTGTCGGTAATTATCAGCGACTTGTTCTCCGCCTGTTACGAACGCGTGGCGCGTGGAATGCTGCACACCGATAGATTGACGTTCGCGCTGTTATTATGCAGAATACATTTGAAGGGTATCGCCACGGAGTCCACGTACGACAGCGAGTTCACGTTCTTCTTGCGTGGCAAAGAAGGTGTCCTGAACATTCGTGGACCCCTCGCGCCCAATCTGAGCTCGGAGCAGCAAGAGGCCATGATGCGGTTGAGCCTCAGGCTCCCAGCTTTCAAGAAACTGGCGGAGAAGATTCAAGAGAACGCTGAGTTCAACTCGTGGCTGCAATCGCCGACCCCCGAGACTTGTGTGCCAAAACTATGGGACGAAGAGAAGCCGTTGACACCGACGGGAACAGCTATGCACCAGCTGTTGATCATCCAAGCGTTCCGACCGGATCGCGTGATAGCTGCTGCAACGCTGGTGGTGACGTCCGCCCTGGGCGAATCCTTCATGGCTGCTGCAGAGGCAGAGCTCGACTTTGCATCTGTCGTTGAGAACGAATTGAAAGCCACGGTGCCCGCTTTGCTATGTTCGGTGCCTGGCTTCGACGCGTCCGGCAGAGTCGACGATCTGGCCGCCGAGTCGGGCAAACAAATAGCCAGCATCGCCATTGGGTCCACAGAAGGGTTCAACCAAGCCGACAGAGCGATAAACATGGCTGTCAAAGCTGGCAGATGGGTGTTGTTGAAGAACGTTCACCTGGCCCCGCAGTGGCTGGTGCAGCTGGAAAAGAAGTTGCACAGCCTGCAGCCACATGCCAGCTTCAGACTGTTCTTGACCATGGAGATCAGTCCAAAGGTACCGGTGAATCTGCTCAGAGCTGGCAGAATATTCGTCTTCGAGCCGCCGCCAGGCATCAGGGCAAACCTGTTGCGGACTTTCAGCACTGTACCAGCGTCGAGGATGATGAAAGCGCCCAACGAAAGGGCCCGTCTCTATTTCTTGTTGGCCTGGTTCCACGCTATCGTTCAGGAACGCCTTCGCTATGCTCCACTAGGCTGGGCCAAGCATTACGAATTCAACGAAAGCGACCTGAGAGTTGCGTGCGACACTCTGGACACCTGGATAGAGACCACTGCTATGGGCAGAACCAACTTGCCTCCGGAGAAGGTGCCCTGGGACGCTGTTGTAACGCTGCTCTCTCAGTGCATATACGGTGGAAAGATCGACAACGACTTCGATCAACGTCTGCTGACGTCGTTCCTTCGAAAACTGTTCACGCCCAGGTCCTTCGAGGCCGACTTTGCGCTAGTTGCCAATATCGACGCCTTGCAAGCGAGTCAGAGGAACATTACGATGCCGGATGGTACGAGGCGCGATCACTTCCTCAAGTGGATCGAGTCGTTGTCAGACAGACAAACACCTTCCTGGCTGGGTCTACCGAACAATGCAGAGAAAGTGCTGCTCACCACCAGAGGAACCGACTTGGTGTCGAAGTTGTTGAAGATGCAGCAGCTGGAGGACGAAGACGAGTTGGCTTATTCGAACGAAGAATCCCTGGACACGCCTACGAAAGCTGAAGCCGATGGCCGCCCTTCGTGGATGAGGACGTTGAACAATTCGGCGTCGACGTGGCTACAGCTGCTTCCGAAGAATCTGCCAACCCTGAAGAGAACCGTGGAAAATATAAAGGACCCTCTCTACCGATACTTCGAGAGAGAAGTGAACAGTGGCGCTAAATTACTGCAAGATGTAATTCACGATTTGGAGGACGTAGTCTTAATTTGTCAGGTACTCTTTCAACTGTTAGTGTAGCATCCGGTAAATTGCATTTGTAACTGTTTTTATTCAATTTTTAGAGCAAGAAGAAGCAGACCAATTATCACAGGACCATGTTATCGGAATTGGTGAAGGGCATTTTACCAGGTCGTTGGAGACGCTATACCGTACCAAGGGGTTGCACCGTGATACAGTGGATAACCGATTTTAGTCATAGAGTGTCTCAGTTGCAAGAAGTTTCGCGACTGGTGTCTCAAGGAGGAGCGAAGGAAATCAAGGTACGTAATTGTGTACGCTTCGTGGGAGGACACTTTGCTGAGACTTTGCATTTTCCCCCAGAGTTTTCCCGTTTGGCTCGGCGGATTGCTGAATCCTGAAGCGTACATCACGGCGACGAGACAATGCATAGCGCAGGCGAACAGCTGGTCGCTCGAGGAGCTTCAGTTGGACGTGACCATTGGAGACTGTGATAATATCGCGACCGACGACTGCTCGTTCGCCGTGACTGGCCTGAAGCTGCAAGGAGCACAGTGCAAGGATAATCAGCTGTATCTGACGTCGACCATAATGACCGACTTACCAGTTACCATGTTAAGATGGATACGCTCAGCCACCGACGAAGTCCGCAAAGGCAAACTCTCTTTGCCGGTTTACCTGAACAGCACGCGTACCGAATTACTGTTTACCGTCGATTTAAACATCGCTCCTAGTCAAGATCCTCACAGTTTCTACGAGAGAGGAGTCGCCGTTCTTACATCCACCGCTTTGAATTAATATCCTTAAAACTAGTTAATTGTATTGCCCTCGAGAGCAAGTCTCTCGAACGTTTTAATTCCGTAAATGCGATATTTAAAAAAAGAAAGAATAACGTAACGATGAAATTACTTTGCAACGACTTAATTATCATGTATGATTCAGGAATGGGAAAATGGGCTACCACGAAGCTACTCTCCGCATCTAGTGTAAGATTTCATGGAGATATTTATTTATCTGTCCGTTTTTTTTTTTTTTTTTTATTTATGACCCAACCATTTAAGGAATACTGATTTTCATTCGATATAGAATAGTAGTATTTTGTCGATGCTAGCTCGCGTAACTTTGCATTAGATCCTTCGTGGAAAGACGTTTGCCCATCACTCCTGACGTAATAAATAAAATATACGTATGGTAAAGAATATTATTTAAACGCATCAAGAGGTTTTCTTTCTGCACATTTTGTAAGCGTGTAATGAAACGAATGCTCTGTTCGACGATATTAGCATGATCGATGAAAGTGCAAGACATCCGTGTAAGGGTCGTCGTTTCGATAACGAGGTTGTAATATACATAGTTTATTTAGTTTTATATACGTTCGAAACTGAAAGACCGCTTTCTGTAACAAAGATACGTTGCGTTCGCTTATGTGTAAGTACCAAGGTACTGTAGAATTTATATTATTTGAATGGCATCTAATAAATAATTTACCATGCTATGTAAGCGTCGTTAACAAGATCCCAAACTGCAGACCGATTTAATATTCAATTAAAATTTTAATGGGAGATTTTAGAGGCCAAAATAAGACGAAAATTAAGAATATTAATTTCTTGACGGAGGCTTCATTGAATAATTATTAAAAAATTTCAAATCATTCTGAAAAAATTATTTTTGGTTGCGGGGGTCAATTATAAGCATTTTTGGTGAATAGACGTACCCTCGAATTCCTACACACTTTCGAGAAAAAAATTTGATAACATATAATAAATACTGAAATTTTTAGACGAAATTAAAAAATTTCAAATCTTAATAAAAAAATTATATTTAGTTACAAGGGGCAATTGCAAGCATTTTTGTTGATTAGACGTACCCTCAAATTTCTACCCACTTTCGAGAAAAAAATTCGAGTAGATACTGAAATTTTTCAACGAAATTAAAAAATTTCGAATCATAATAAAAAAATTATATTTAGTTACAGGGGCCAATTGCAAACATTTTTGGTGAATAGACGTACCCCCGAAATCCTATCCACTTTCGAGAAAAAAATTCCTTACCAAAAGTATAATCTGAGGCTATGGTTCCGCGAATTTCATGCAAATCTTTAAAACATCATAACTTCTGAACGGATTGAAGGATTTTGATGTTTCAAAAAGCAATCAACGCGTATTTTAGCGAAGAATATATAGAAATTCTAAAAATATTGAAAAAGTTAGTTCTTGACCCCGTAAAATTAGAAAAATTCCCATAAAAATGGTCCAATTTTCAAACGTCCATAATTCCTACTATAACGAATATATTTCAACGAAACTTTTTTCTGAAGTAGTGCTCATGGATACCTACAAAAAAGTATTGGACAACTTTTCTGTAGGGCGTCAAACAAAATTATTAAAAATAAGAAACCAATTTTTAAGAAAAATCGACAAGGGGGTAGCTGCCTAAATTTTTCGGCATAAAATAAAAAATTTCAAATCGCTCTGAAAAAATTATTTTCGGTTGGTGGGATCAATTACAATAATTTTTGGTGAATAGGCATACCTTCGAATTTCTACCCAGTTTCGAGAAAAAAATTCGAGTAGGTACTGAAATTTTCAGACGAAATTAAAAAATTTCAAATCCTATTAAAAAAATTATATTTAGTTACAGGGGCCAATTATAAGCATTTTTGGTGAATAGACGAACCCCCGAAATTCTACTCATTTTCGAGAAAAAAATTCGAATAGATACTGAAATTTTTCGGTGAAATTAAAAAATTTCAAATCATAATATAAAAATTATATTTAGTTACAGGGGGCAATTGCAAGCATTTTTGGTGAATAGATGTACCCTCGAATTCCTATCCACTTTCGAGAAAAAAATTCGAGTAGATACTGAAATTTTTAGACGAAATTAAAAAATTTCGAATCATAATAAAAAAATTATATTTGGTTACAGGGGGCAATTGCAAGCATTTTTGGTGAATAGACTAACCCCCGAAATCCTACTCATTTTCGAGAAAAAAATTCGAGTAGTTACTGAAATTTTCAGACGAAATTAAAAAATTTCGAATCATAACAAAAAAATTATATTTAGTTACAGGGGGCAATTGCAAGCATTTTTGGTGAATAGACGAACCCCCGAAATCCTACTCATTTTCGAGAAAAAAATTCGAGTAGGTACTGAAATTTTCAGACGAAATTAAAAAATTTCGAATCATAATAAAAAAATTATATTTAGTTACGGGGAGTAATTGCAAGCATTTTTGGTGAATAGACGTACCCTCGAATTCCTACACACTTTCGAGAAAAAAATTTGATAATATATAATAAATACTGAAATTTTTAGACGAAATTAAAAAATTTCAAATCTTAATAAAAAAATTATATTTAGTTACAAGGGGCAATTGGAAGCATTTTTGTTGATTAGACGTACCCTCAAATTTCTACTCACTTTCGAGAAAAAAATTCGAGTAGATACTGAAATTTTCAGACGAAATTAAAAAATTTCGAATCATAATAAAAAAATTATATTTGGTTACAGGGGGCAATTGCAAGCATTTTTGGTGAATAGACGAACCCCCGAAATCCTACTCATTTTCGAGAAAAAAATTCGAATAGGTACTGAAATTTTCAGACAAAATTAAAAAATCAAAAACAAGATTACAAAAGAACATAAAAACTTTATTATGGTCCATAATATCAGGTATAGCAGTTACACTTATGAAATATTATTAGAATATTTGCGGCACTCTACAACTACGTAATCATGTAAA
Organism: Colletes latitarsis; assembly: GCF_051014445.1. Classification (NCBI taxonomy): domain Eukaryota; kingdom Metazoa; phylum Arthropoda; class Insecta; order Hymenoptera; family Colletidae; genus Colletes; species Colletes latitarsis. Next base: position 19,887,437 of record NC_135145.1, read on the forward strand.
TAACAATACATTTTTTACATTGCTTTCCTTGCTTGATCTTAGTTCGTCTATTCGTATTGCCATATAATACGTAACGTACAATTTTCATTGCAACGTGTACAATCACTATTTCGCCGCAATTTTGTTCGACCATCGGCCAGAAAGTATAGTACAGGCTTCGATGGACGGTGGACGGACTATACAATTGCGACATAAAACGGGAACGTTAATGTACGAAACGCGCAACAAGCAAAATCTGTAAATGATTCGTTAAAATACTATATACATTAATACGGTAAAACTACTAGGAGACTAACAGCAGTATATTACATCAACATTTCATCCTGCACAGTCTCGAACAAGAATGCCGAAAAATTGTAAATTACACCGGTTCGAAGTTGAATGGGATCTCGAGCGATATAATCGAGGCTTCGCGAGTTCGTTGTACGTTTTATTCTTCGTCGTTATCTGATATCTCGTTCTCGATACAATCGTCGCGATAAATAGAACGACGAGATTATGCAGCTATTCGTCGGGCATGACAAGACTAACAAAGAAAAAAAAGAACAGAAAAGAAATACTGGATTCAGTCTAAAGAATAAGAATAAATTTCCCGGTCGTTGATTCAAGATTACCGCGGTAAGCGCACGATTAAAAAGGCAACGGGTGAATCATTGCGTGACGTGGACATGATTCACCGAGAACAACAAGGTTCTTGGATAAAAACTCGAACGAAGAACAGAGTCTATATCACGGAAACGGACTCGTCCGTTTCTACGGCAGTCTTTTTGTCGTCGCTATTATCGTTAGCCTGTTCATCGGAGACTAGAGACACGTCCTTCGGGAGGACCAAGGATTCTTCGCCGATCGGCGCGGCGGCCTCGACTAGATTCTCGACGGAGGCGGCCACCGTCGGCTCGTCGTGGCAGAAGCTCCTGCGCAGGGACTGCTGGGTCCGCGCAGTTCCTCTTCTAATGCTACTACGAAGTAAATTCGCTACATCGACCGCGGTCAGGTTCGAGCTGCTCGACACGGTGGTGCACGGTCTGGGACGCGTCCTCTCGAGCGTCGAGTGGGTCCTCTCGATCGTGCGCGTCACCGCGCCGATCCTCGTCGATCTGTCGATCGTGTTAGGCCTGTGTCTCTCCATCGCGTTGCTTCGAGCGTTCGCGACAGAGATCTCTGTCCTTGCCTCGGTCATGTGAATCGCCACGTCCTGCGTCTGCCTACCTTGATTCATTTCCACGAGGACGGTCGCGTAATCTGGAGGCGGCGGTTGCAACGCTGGCCTCTGCCTGGGCGTGCTGCTCTCCCCTAGCACGTTCGCTATCCGTCTCACGCTTCTTCTGAAACTCTGTCTCAACATCTTCGCTATCCTAGCCCCTGTAGCCGTGGTGTAGCTGGGCGGTGGCGTGTACTTTGGCGGCGGATCCTCGAACGGCACCTCCGTGGTCGCAGGAACGATCCCGTTACCGTGGATGCTGGTACTCGTGTCGTTCCCGATATGCGTTTGAGCGGTTCTAGGGTCGTCCGGCTCCAGAGAGGGTCGGTACAGCAACTGAATTCTCTGCAAAACGTAGTTGCCGTCAAGGTACGTTAACTGTTTAAAGATTGAGGGGTATTCCCCGGTCTAGGCATGCAGTTTTTGGGCCTGTTTTTTAAGAGACTGTACACTGTACTCAGATTCACCCATTGCAAATTGAATTTAATCTGCAGGACAGTTGATATAGAAGACTTAATACCACCGTGCACTTAAAGATTGAGGGGTATTCCCCGGTCTAGGCATGCAGTTTTTGGGCCTGTTTTTTAAGAGACTGTACACTGTACTCAGATTCACCCATTGCAAATTGAATTTAATCTGCAGGACAGTTGATATAGAAGACTTAATACCACCGTGCACTTTTGTTAGTGTGTTTAATGGAAGGTGCAGGACGATCTCGAGCATGCTGTGCGGTTACAAATGAAAACTTACGCCGTTACACTGCTCGCAGTGATTTACGTTAACTGCCACTTGATTGGTCTTAGCACGAACAGAATAAAGAAGCGGTCGTGTTAGTGGATTAGGAGGCAAATTTTTGAGTATTATAACATCTGATTGTTCAATGTATCGTTATATCGCACTGATATCGACAGTTGCAGGAAAATATAAGGTTTTATCTTTATTTGTTCTTCGATATCCAATGGCGACATATCTTTGTCGGCCTTCAGAGCAACATGCATAGTACATGCGTTCATTTAAGAATACATATTGTTCTAAAATCCAAAAAGTTTATGTCGTTTTGCCATTTGATATCGATAATCTAGCCCTGTTCGTGCTGCAAGTTTACCAAAACTCACTCGGACCCTTACATCAAATATATCAGGTGGGCCGTTGTTCAAATATCGACAGGTCTGTATGATAGCCACTGCAGGTATAGTTAGTATCGGTATCAGTTGAATGGTAGCTCCGAGTTGCCTTGACAGTACCGTCCAGTAATCTCTGGCAGTCCGTCGATAAGAGTACAGCTCTCGGAATCCGGCGTTTTTGAATACCGTGATGCTGAGAACCTGTCGATTAGAGAATCGTTTGCTCGTGTTTCTGCGATACTGATCATAGCATGATAACGCACCATGAGGATGACTGGTAGTACGACGTTCCACGTAAACGATAGGAGAGGTCCAGCCCAGTGCCTGAGACATCGACCGGTGGGTGGAAATAATTCTGCAACGACCGCTTCTCCGCTGTGAGGTCGTCCTCGCACCGCGAACACAGCACCGACTTGCACCAAATATAGGATCATTATCCACCACGAACCACCAATTGTGTAATCCAGATAATACACGATATGTATGCCCACCTGGGAACAAAAGTAATACGATCACATGTGGATTTGATTGCAAGAAGAGGAACAATATATTTACTCTAAATACTAAACAAACTCTATCAACCAAGACAACAATTTAACAATGTAAAACAGTAGAATAATATCAATTAAATATTAACATTACATTCGACTATAATCTGAAACAGTATCAACGTGTAATCTATACATCTGTGCAAATAACGTTATTTGGAGTACACTCAGGACCCATGTATTTACTTTGTTCTTTATGTCAACGATTGTATCAGCCACTCGATCGCTCACGACACGAGAGACGACGCGGAAGCGCTCGTTTTTATATCCCTCACTTGTATGTCCAGGAACAACGCGTCGTCCTTAACATACCCAGTGTACCGGGTCAAAGTCGTATGAGGAATGAACATGTAAATTCCAGACTCTCTGTCGACGTTCTGGTTCGTTTTATCGTAGCCAACAGCCTTGACGAGCTTCTTCACGTCGTTCGCGGGGTTTTCTTGGTTTCTCAAAGCGACGGAGGCTCGGAGGACGCAGGGCCAGTCCAACAGAGGGTCCCACTTTCCGTTCTCCACGCGAAGGCAACCGATTATGTGACGGTCTTTCCATTGGCCTATACCGTTTAGGAACAACTCCAGCCTCAGCGTGTATCCGTACTCCTTGTTGAAGAATCTTGGGCTGTACAGCGCGCAATCGCTTTCCTTTGCGTCGGACATTTTCTCTTTGTAACGATCGATCCTCCACAAGAGCCTACCGTTGGTCGAGAATTGTTCCTCGTGTTCTTGTTCGCATCGACACTCGACCAACTCCGCAACAGTAGGCTTTGAGCTCTCCTTGATCAGTTCTTCCAGATACTTCAAGTTCTCCTTCGTCTGAAACTTCAGTCCTTTGATGGTGCATTTGTGCTCGTCCACCACCGACGTCTGCTTGCGTAATTCTTCGCCCAGAGCGTCCACTTTCTCGACGAGAGCCTTCTGTTGCGACGTCAGCTCGTTCGAGCTCTTACACCTCATCTCCAGCTCCAACTTCAGGTCGTGAATCAGCTGTTGCTGTTCTTGCCACATACCGCTCACGTGAGCGTTCTCCTGCGCCAGGTACGTCTTTAAATCTTTCAGTTCTATGCACCAATCGCCGAGCACCTCGTCCTTCTTGCCCTGTTCGTCGGTCAGCTCGCCGTGCAGAAGCTTCAGTTGCTCCGAGATCTGTTGGAAGCTCAACCTGGTACGTAGCTCCATGTCGTCGCGACTCGATTCCAACGTACTCAATCGCTGACTCAAGGCAGCGTTTCCCTGTCGATATTCCTCAGTCATTTCCGCCGTTTGGAATCGCAAAATGTCGATGGCCTCCTGCTGGGAGTGCAGCAACTTGAAGCATCGAGACACGTTAACTTGAAGGTTCTTGCGTTCTCTTTCCTCCTCGTTTATCGCGGAGCGAAGCAACGTTAAAGCTGAGAATATCTTATTCCTCCATAAAGTGTCTTGGACCTCGTTTATCTGACTGTTCCTTTTCGAACCGTTCCTATTGCACGTCCTTCGATGGTCCTCCATGCTCCTCCGCGGCACGTAAACGCCACACTTGTAGGCGCATTCTTCCAAAACCGAACCGCAATGCTTCAGGTGATCGTTAAGGTATCTCTCATCCAAAAAATCGTTGCAGAAATAACAGGGTACGCTTCGACGTACCACCGAATTCGCGCGGTTGCTCATTTTCAATCAACGACGATGACTCTAGCGATACTGACGAAACGGTTCGCTTGTTCTTAGACTGATAATCGTTATCAGAGCAAATAAAATATTATGGGGTATATCTGATAAGTACTCCGATTACCACGCGATAGTAACAACTATGCTCTTCTCGTTGAACTCTTTGAAAGACCAGTTTGTTAGAGAATATTTATGTACCTCGGTGGCCAACGGTAAGCCCAGTATGTATGCACAAGCACAGCTGAAGAAGGTGATGGTTGTTTCCCAGAGTTTCATCACTTTTGTGTTGATAGCCATGATCCCCGTTATCACGCAGTGCCATATTGCCAGCTGTAACACCAGAAATTATGTGTCTGTTAAAATGAGCTCCAAGAGCCACAACTCCAAACTTAAACCGAATGATTTTATCTCTTGCCACGAGCATTCCAAGAGGATAATCTCAAGAAGAAAAATAGAGAAAAAATTCTTATTAAAAATATAGTTTGTATGGTGATCTCTTCGTCCAAAAATTTATTTCTTTATCTAAAAACATATACTCATGTGTCTCAAGATATTTATTCAGAGTTCAACAAATGTAACTGAATTAAAATATTTAAATCTACTTAAAAATTTATGGAAATATCTGTTGACTGATTTCTAGTGTAAAATTACATATAAATGTAAAATAACACATTTCAGATAATGAATGAACGTCAGTCTGCAATTCAGGCATCCATGTGCTTAAACTCCTGATGTTAGTGTCGAAGACTTAGAGAGTATGATGAGAGTATGATCGTAACACTAGTATGATGTCTCTGATGATATTTGAATGATATCGAATTCATATTGTGTGTACCTGTTGAGCAATTCCAAAGAGAATGAGCACAAAGTAGAAGAGTACCGCCCAGAATGGCGACACTTGCTCGGTGCCGAGCAATGCCAGCGTCGCAGGGACCAATTCGGTGGAAAGTCTGAGGACTTGATAGCCAGATTCTACGCTGGAATCGGCGCCGGGACGAGTTACACGCTCACCGACGATAAACGACGCGTGGGCCATAAATCTCTCTGGTGTACTACTATATCCCGGCGGTGCCGGCTGATTCACGTGCCTCATAAACACGTACGATGATATTCTTTCTGAAATAGAAACACTGTATCTTTAAATACAATCCTCGTCGATCAGAGTTTAATTATAAGCGAATAAAAGTAGTCCCATCTTTTGTCTTTCCAAACCATCGAGATGATACAAATATCTTGAGTAAGAGATTGCATATAAATAGCAGAAACGTTGAAAGAAACTAATTAACGTTATTATCCGTAAGTACGACAGACAGAAATGATGAAAGGAAAACCTTGTACCAGATACATTAAGTATTCCAGCCTAGACGTCAGTTTTTTAGAAACTTGTACAATTCTTTTAATGCTAAGTTTCAGTGGAATCTCTTTTGTTGAACATGCTTTCGCGATTTCCAACCATTCTGTCTACTCAAAATGACCTAACATTTCGTTTAGTAGTTATGGACTAAAAATAGACTCGGTATTAAATTTGTAGACGTTTGAACCGGTCGGAACCATTAAACGCAGAGACGAAATTATCGTCAATTACACGGTGCACCTGTGGCTTCACTTACCGAAGGAACTCGGAATGTAAATATACCCGTGATGCTTGAGAATCTGCACGCAAGTATTCGCCAGAAATGCCGCGAGGAGGAGAACCACTATCGTTAGCACTATCACGAGGCTCGTGTCCCGTTGTAGGAGATGCTTGTGCTTGTTGTGTGCTGCTATCTAGAAAAGCGATACTCCGCTCAAGTTTTTTCCGTTATTCAAACACGCGTTTATGGTGTCCGTGGGGCAATTACCTGCATAGCGGCTGCACCGAGCAATCCCCAGGTGAGGAAAACCTCGATGGACGCCGCCACCCACGATTTCCCGTTGATGAAGAACTCGGTCCCGACGGTGGCAGGAAAAAGCTGATGTATAGAGCCCGGAGGCGTGAGACCAAGCAATTTTGTGCACAGTACCAACGTACCAAACACAGGCACCAGCGTGAAAACGTACACCACTTTACCATAAGATCTCAAGCCTGAAATTTTAATAACATCAAATTAAATTTAAAGGACCTATCGTATGTCTGTTATGAAGAACATATTGTACAGAACAGTGTTTCAAGTTTGTTTCAAGGAACTAGATATGTAATGTTAGTGATGTGGTTATATTTAATTGCTACAAGTATTCTGTTTTGTAAGTTTTGATGAAGGAAATGCAAGGAAAAGACTGTTCTTATATGTTCTTGAATGTTTCTGGTTTCAAAGTGGGAACACGCGAGTTTGTTTCCATGCACTGTTTCACAGTAATGATACTATAGTGTTCAGAAGGTGTATTTATAGAATAAATGAACTTATAGTGAATCGTTTTTATAGGAAATTTCGTCCACTGTAAGCTGGGTGAAAGATGGCTGCTACATCCTTAATACCTTTGCTCAACGAGACGAACACGATCATCCAAACGACGGCCAAGTTGAAAGCTACTTGAAATTTTAACGTCACGACGCCGGAATCCGATTCGTGCAATTGCTGCCTTTGCAACACGACCCCGCTAAAATAATCCGGCACCGTTTCGTACAGTTTGTTCAAGGTGCTGGCATTTTGCGCCGGCTTGTCCTCCCTGTACAAAGAAAATGGCTCTGCCCAGCGGTACTTGTCCTGCTTCGTTATGAACGAATCCCTGCAAAAATAAAGAAATTTCTTAATTGAAGAAACTTTGGTGCATTATAGGGCTTTGGAACTCTAAATCTAAACAGTAACTTTTTCTTCAAGCTTTTAAAAATCCTCCATTTAGTCAGAAGTAGATACAGTGTGTCGCTTAAAATCGTACGTCGTGATACTAGATATCTACTTGAAAAACATTGTTATTATGGCATTTAGAATGCAGAAAATTTTCATGTAATTACATTGTGTCTTTATTTATTATTAACAAATTATACATATTGAAATCATCTGTCAATTATATATTGCATTGTACTTCTGCTTCTGTTCATAATTTGAGAAATTTCATTATAATTTTTTTTATTTTTATAGTGATAAATAACCAAGTTTCATTTTTCAATAGAAGTTTGTTTCATTTGTATTATCAGTGCACCCTAATTTGTGGAGTTTGCTTAATGAAAAATTTGAATGATGAAGTAAACGAAGGACTACCAACACTGCATTTCAAAAACATGGGGTATTCCCCGAATAATTACAGTCGTACCAACTTGTACGATTTCTAGAGACAGGTGATTTCAGTACGTTATTTTTGAATATGTTTAATTCCTTGATTACAAATAGAGTTTTTCATTTATAGCCATCATGTATTAACACCCTAATTTGTGGAGTTTGCTTAATGAAACATTTGAATGATGAAGTAAACAGAGGACTACCAACACTACATTTCAAAAACATGGGGTATTCCCCGAATAATTACAGTCGTACCAACTTGTACGATTTCTAGAGACAGGTGATTTCAGTACGTTATTTTTGAATATGTTTAATTCCTTGATTACAAATAGAGTTTTTCATTTATAGCTATCATGTATTCTAATTTGTAGAGTTTGCTTAATGAAACATTTGAATGATGAAGTAAACAGAGGACTACCAACACTACATTTCAAAAACATGTGGTATTCCCCGAATAATTACAGTCGTACCAACTTCTACAATTTCTAGTGACTGGTGATTTCAGTATGTTATTTTTGAATATGTTTAATTCCTTGATTACAAATAGAGTTTTTCATTTATAGCCATCATGTATTCTAATTTGTAGAGTTTGCTTAATGAAACATTTGAATGATGAAGTAAACAGAGGACTACCAACACTACATTTCAAAAACATGGGGTATTCCCCGAATAATTACAGTCGTACCAACTTCTACAATTTCTAGTGGCTGGTGATTTCAGTACGTTATTTTTGAATATGTTTAATTCCTTGATTACAAATAGAGTTTTTCATTTATAGCCATCATGTAGAAAATAAAAACATATTAGTAAACTATATCTCAAATATTTTCATTTTAAATGCATAATAAGAATGTTTTTCGAGCTGATATCTAATAAATATCAAATCGTGATAAATTTAGATTATGTGCGTTGTTTGTGCAGGGAAAAAATGGCCGTACCTGAAGTACACGAACATCCAAGACACTCCGACTATACTGTAGGTACCGATAAACGCTTGTGCAGTTAACAGAGCTATACCGACGCCCTGGAAAAGGGGCGAAATTTTCCACATATCCACGGATCCAGCCGCTAATCTTTGCCCGAGGCACACGTGCAACGTCAAAAGTGGAATGCCCAATATCAGAGACAAAATCAGGAACTGTACAATGAAATTTACTGGAAAGAGAAAACATAACGTATGGTTTCATTTTGTTTTTCATTTATTTCGACTCAGAGACTTAAAACCGAAATTAATACCGGTACTTTCCTGGTTTTCATCCACCCGATACCGATCTCCAGCTACTTAAAATGTACATTCGTTCGAGCCGCAAATAAACTTTCCTTTTCCTTTTAATTCTCTTTTCCATTATTAGAGTGCGTCGGAAAATATTGTGCGTTTCTGGTTCGTAATCCATCGAGTCGCGTTTAATAATAAAAGGTGATTTCAAGCGCGATGATCGATAATTTTCGATGAAGACAACCACGCACGCCTACGCTGGATGTCGTCATGATTGAATCATCTTTCAAAAAGGTGATAATCGGACCGTGCAAGGTCGTGGCAATGTGTAAATTATTTCACGCGTAGAAATGTTTTAAAAATAAACAAAACAATGAAAAGGCAAGGTACATACTTTCGTAATTATTACAAATGGAATTTGCCAATATTTTCTGAAACATTCTACTACGTTCGACGTTATTGACGAACCGTTCTTGTTTATTTCCGTACCTCGATTTCTATTAGGCGTTTTCGCAGACGTAACCGGAAAATATCGATATAATACCGGTAGTTTACGTTTCGTTCTAAGTCCCTGCGGCAATCTTTCTTCTGGGACTCACCTCCAAATTGTATACTAAGGATAGAGAATCTACTTATATTAAAAAGACCAAGGGTGCAACTAAGGCACGCTAACGCAGGACTAAGAGCGTGTGGCCACTTCCCCAATGGATTCGCGTCCTCGTCTTCGTCCTCTCCTCTGTCCTCGTCCCTGTCGACGTCTCTTTGCCTTTCGCATATCCTAAACAAACAATAAACAATTTTGGCTTGTCAATAAACAATTGTCAATATTGATTTTAATTCTTGTAGCTGCAAAATGCAAAGAAAAAAGGAATGATTGTCTTCTTTCTAAGCCATATGTAAAAAAACAAGATGGCGTCTTCTCTCTAAGTGATACATGAAAAAGCAAGATGGCGCCTGATTTGAGATGCTAAAGAAAGTAAATCTGGACAGAACTCAAGAAATATGAATTTACAATCAAAATTTTACTGTTTTGATTTGTTAATAAATCATTATAATTATTATTTGTTAATAAGTCAATATTGATTTTAATTCTTGTAGCTGAAAAATACAAAGAAGGAAGAAACGATTGTCTTCTTTCTAAGCCATATGTAAAAACACAAGATGGCGTCTTCTCTCTAAGTGATACATAAAAAAGCAAGATGGCGCCTGATTTGAGATGTTAAAGAAAATAAATCTGGACAGAACTCAAGAAATATGAATTTACAATCAAAATTTTACTGTTTTGGTTTGTTAATAAATCATTGTCAATATTGATTTTAATTCTTGTAGCTGAAAAATACAAAGTGATACATGAAAAAGCAAGATGGCGTCTGGTTTGAGATGTTAAAGAAAGTAAATTTGGACAGAACTCAAGAAATATGAATTTATAATGAAATTTTTACTGTTTTGGTTTGTTAATAAATAATTGTCAATATTAATTCTAATTCTAGTAGCTGAAAAATACAAAAAAGAAAGGAAAAATTGTCTTCTTTCTAAATAATACATGAAAAAGCAAGATGGCGTCTGGTTTGAGATGTTAAAGGAAATAAATCTGGACAGAACTCAAGAAATATGAATTTACAATCAAATTTTTACTGTTTTGGTTTGTTAATAAATCATTGTCAATATTGATTCTAATTCTAGTAGCTGAAAAATACAAAAAAGGAAGGAAAAATTGTCTTCTTTCTAAATAATACGTAAAAAACAAGATGGCGTCTTCTTTCTAAGTGATACATGAAAAAGCAAGATGGCACCTGATTTGAGATATTAAAGGAAATAAATCTGGACAGAATATAAGAAATATAAATTTATAATCAAATTTTTACTGTTTTGGTTTGTTAATAAATCATTGTCAACATTGATTTTAATTCTTCTAGCTGAAAAATATAAAGTGATACATGAAAAAGCAAGATGGTGTCTGATTTGAGATGTTAAAGGAAATAAATCTGGACAGAACTCAAGAAATATGAATTTACAATCAAATTTTTACTGTTTTGGTTTGTTAATAAATCATTGTCAATATTGATTCTAATTCTAGTAGCTGAAAAATACAAAAAAGGAAGGAAAAATTGTCTTCTTTCCAAATAATACGTAAAAAACAAGATGGCGTCTTCTTTCTAAGTGATACATGAAAAAGCAAGATGGCGCCTAATTTAAGATGTTAAAGAAAATAAATCTGGATAGAACTCAAGAAATATGAATTTACAATCAAATTTTTACTGTTTCAATTTGTTAATAAATCATTGTCAATATTGATTCTAATTCTTGTAGCTGAAAAATACAAAAAAGGAAGGAAAGATTGTCTTCTTTCTAAATAATACGTAAAAAAGCAAGATGGCGTCTTCTCTTTAAGTGATACACGAAGAAACAAAATGGTGCCCGGTTTGAGGTGAGATTTAAATTTAAAATCAAAATTTTACTGCCTTGGTTTGTTGATAAATAACTGTTAATGTTGATTTTAATTCTTATAGCTGTAAAATACCAACAAGGAAGAAACAACTGTTTCTTTTCTAAGTGATGCACAAAAAAATAAAAACTGGTCGACGAAATCTGAATTTAAAATCAAACATTTACTGTTTTGGTTTGTTGATGAATCACTTGCTAACATTGACTCTAATTCTTGTAGCCGTAAAATACTAAGTAAATGTAATTTAGTTTGATGAATTGCAGATTATTTCTTAAGAAGTAGCCCGTAAAACGAAATGCGGTATTGCATAAACATTAAAAACCGCATTAGTTGTTGCGAGCTTATCGATTCCCGATAAGACTGCGTAAAATAATCATGCTGGAGGCCGTATCGATCTGTCGTAAAACTGGGTCGAACGTAAATGTATCGCATTTGTCATCGTTGTCGAAGATAATTCACGGTCGATCGAGACCTCGTTGCCACAATCGATTCCATACCAGGACATCTCGAACTGCGAGGTAAACTCGAGTCGATGATGAATTCAAGTTAAAAATAATTTTATATAAATTTATCTGAAAATCTTTTCATTTCAATCGACTTGTAATACATTTCAAAATGTCTATTTATTATTTACTGTTTCAATTTGTTAATAAATCATTGTCAATATTGATTTTAATTCTTGTAGCTGAAAAATACAAAAAAGGAAGGAAAGATTGTCTTCTTTCTAAATAATACGTAAAAAAGCAAGATGGCGCCTGATTTGAGATGTTAAAGAAAGTAAATCTGGACAGAAGTCAAATATGAATTTACAATCAAAATTTTACTGTTTTGATTTGTTAATAAATCATTATAAATATTATTTGTTAATAAGTCAATATTGATTTTAATTCTTGTAGCTGAAAAATACAAAAAAGGAAGGAAAGATTGTCTTCTTTCTAAATAATACGTAAAAAAGCAAGATGGCGTCTGGTTTGAGGTGAGATTTAAATTTAAGAATTAAAATCAATATTGACAATGATTTATTAACAAATTGAAACAGTAAATAATAAATAGACATTTTGTAATGTATTACAAGTCGATTGAAATGAAAAGATTTTTAGATAAATTTATATAAAATCGTTTTAGATGTTCACGTTTCGTAATTAAATTTTATCGATGATTTCTTTCCCGTATTAGGAAACAGAGTGGAACGTGGAAGGTGATTTTTTAATCGAAGATCCTAAAGGTTTCCCTCGTAGCGATAGTGTTAACGATTCGAAAGGTTTAAATGGCCGCCATTTGCGTCGAGGCGGTAGAATGCAAGTTACGATAAAATAAAGCGCGCAATGGTTAAGCAAACCGCGGATTACGAGCACAGGTACGAGCTAAGGATCTCACGGTAGTGTCGATAACAGATCGAGGATCACGGGTGTACCGTTATCGAGGAATAGAGAGGCGAGTGCTTAAGAGAGGCCGAGCACTCCTACGTGGATCCACCTTAAAGGCGCAACTGGACCTTGTTTCGCTAGAGGAATACGGAAACGTCTACGTCGCCTTCGTTGCACCAATCTTAGTACATTCTGACGTTTAAGACGACCATATGTGAATTATTCATACGAGTTTGAGTAAGAAGATCGCCTCGATCCCGGTTAACGAATCCTTGTTACCGCGAAAAGCCTCTCCAAGCTCTCGCGAACCATTTTGCGCTATTTTTGTTTTATCTACGGTTCCACGCGTTGACTACTCGAGTTATTAGCGTTCACTTTGCAAATTAAATGCAATTTTAAAGCTGTGTTTCGTCGATGAAAGTGATTATTCATCGCTTAAGAGGGTTCCCGAAAAATTCACATTTTTGAAATTTTATAAAAGAAAAACTACCGAAGATATCAGGGTTAAACTTTGCACTGTTATTTGTACGTATCTTAAGAAGTTACTTGAATTTTTTCATCCGAGAACGTGTTATAGTTTTAAAGATGGCGGCTGCTTGAGTAGTCGTGGTAAGAGGAATGTATGGAAAACCATTTTGCGCCATTTTTGTTTTATCTACGGTTCCACGCGTTGACTATTCGAATTATTAGCGTTCACTTTGCAAATTAAATGCAATTTCAAAGCTGTGTTTCGTCGATGAAAGTAATTATTCATCGCTTAAGGGGGTTCCCGAAAAATTCACATTTTTGAAATTTTATAAAAGAAAAACTACCGAAGATATCAGGGTTAAACTTTGCACTGTTATTTATACGTATCTTACGAAGTTATTTGAATTTTTTCATCCGAGAATGTGTAATAGTTTCAAAGATGGCGGCTGCTTGAGTAGTCGTGGTAAGAGGAATGTATGGAAAACCATTTTGCGCCATTTTTGTTTTATCTACGGTTCCACGCGTTGACTACTCGAGTTATTAGCGTTCACTTTGCAAATTAAATACAATTTCAAAGCTGTGTTTCGTCGATGAAAGTGATTATTCATCGCTTAAGGGGGTTCCCGAAAAATTCACATTTTTGAAATTTTATAAAAGAAAAACTACTGAAGATATCAGCTTTAAACTTTGCACTGTTATTTGTACGTATCTTACGAAGTTACTTGAATTTTTTCATCCGAGAATGTGTAATAGTTTTAAAGATGGCGGCTGCTTGAGTAGTCATGGTAAGAGGAATGTATGGAAAACCATTTTGCGCCATTTTTGTTTTATCTACGGTTCCACGCGTTGACTACTCGAGTTATTAGCGTTCACTTTGCAAATTAAATGCAATTTCAAAGCTGTGTTTCGTCGATGAAAGTAATTATGCATCGCTTAAGGGGGTTCCCGAAAAATTCACATTTTTGAAATTTTATAAAAGAAAAACTACTCAAGATATCAGAGTTAAACTTTGCACTGTTATTTATACGTATCTTACGAAGTTACTTGAATTTCTTCATCCGAGAATGTGTAATAGTTTTAAAGATGGCGGCTGATTGAGTAGTCGTGGTAAGAGGAATGTATGGAAAACCATTTTACGCCATTTTTGTTTTATCTACGGTTCCACGCGTTGACTATTCGAGTTATTAGAGTTTACTTTGCAAATTAAATGCAATTTCAAAGCTGTGTTTCGTCGATGAAAGTGATTATTCATCGTTTAAGGGGGTTCCCGAAAAATTCACATTTTTGAAATTTTATAAAAGAAAAACTACCGAAGATATCAGGGTTAAACTTTGCACTGTTATTTGTATGTATCTTACGAAGTTACTTGAATTTTTTCATCCGAGAATGTGTAATAGTTTTAAAGATGGCGGTTGATTGAGTAGTCGTGGTAAGAGGAATGTATGGAAAACCATTTTCTCTGGCTTTGGCAACCATTTTACGCCATTTTTGTTTTATCTACGGTTCCACACGTTGACTATTCGAGTTATTAGCGTCCATTTTCCAAATTAAATGCAATTTCAAAGCTGTGTTTCGTCGATGAAAGTGATTATTCATCGTTTAAGGGTGTTCCCGAAAAATTCACATTTTTGAAATTTTATAAAAGAAAAACTACCGAAGATATCAGAGTTAAACTTTGCACTGTTATTTGTACGTATCTTACGAAGTTACGTGAATTTTTTCGTATGAAAATGCATAACAGTTTTAAAGATATTGATTACTTCAGTAGTCGTTGTAAAAAGAATATATGAAAAATTCAATAATTGACAAAGTTGCTACGTTTAATCTTCGATTATCATGTCAAAGTTGCACAATAATCATAAATCTTAAAGTTTTACAATAATCAAAACACAATCGACGCAAGTTTAGCCACCGTTGTGATTTCTAAATCTGCAAAATACATTAATTTTGTTTCTCTTTAAGTTTCCAATATGGCGCCCAACCGCGTCCTTGACTCGTCGCGATCCCGATCGTACATTACGCTTTAACGAATTCATACATGTCATCGGTACGACCAAGTTGAAAAACTTGCTATACATAACGATCGTCTGACAATATGCGTATCAGCTGCAGCTAAGAAACAGCTCGATAAATAAAATGTCTAATTTCAACCGTTGAAAAATTAAGACATTTTCTGTTTTTTATTTGAAACTCTCAACTATCGTAATATTTACATACCATAGTCGGTTGGAAAACTCGAAAGACACTTTTGAAAAAAGATTATTATTTAAAACTTCAAAAATAATAATGTATTATTTATTTTAAATTCTCAACTATAGTAATATTTATATACCATAGTCGATTGGAAAACTCGAAAGACATTTTTGAAAAAAGATTATTGTTTAAAACTTAAAAAATAATAATGTATTATTTATTTTAAATTCTCAACTATCGTAATATTTATATATCATAGTCGATTGGAAAACTCGAAAGATACTTTTGAAAAAAGATTATTATTTAAAACTTAAAAAATAATAATGTATTATTTATTTAAAATTCTCAACTATCGTAATATTTTTATACCATAGTCGATTGGAAAACTCGAAAGATACTTTTGAAAAAAGATTATTATTTAAAACTTCAAAAATAATAATGTATTATTTATTTTAAATTCTCAACTATAGTAATATTTATATACCATAGTCGATTGGAGAAACTCGAAAGGTACTTTTCCCCAACTTTTCGTGATTCTGTTTTATTGCAACGACTGAATAAACGCGCGAAAGACCGAAAATGCGAAGGCTGGCCACGAATTCGCGTGGAACGGAGGTCTGAAACGAGATTGCCTTATCGATTAATCGATAAACTGACCGCTTCTAATGACCACGATACCTTCGTCGGCGTGTACTAATAATGCACGCGATTAGAAACACGCGAACGGTTAGATTCGCCGCGATAAGGGGTAAGACCACGATAAAAACCTGAAATAAAGCGTTTTTTTTTTTTGAATGGATGGAAAAGTAATAATAATATTCAAGAATGTTATTAACCATGTCGTTAAGTGTTAAAAAAAATATATTTATTCAAAAACAGTGCAAAATGACGACGCTGGAGCCATTCTCGCGAGGCGTGTTTCGAATTTGAGGCGCAAATGCTCGCCAATCACACAAAAATTAATATTTCAAAAATTCCCTGCATATTTCTTTAGCTATACTCGTTTAGATTAAGAGAAAATTTTTTGTTTTTTTTTCTAGACACAAAATCAGTTACATTGCGTGTTGCAAAGAGCCTCAAATTCAAAATGGAGGATTCTCGCCTCGCGAGAATGGCTCCAGCGTCGTTATTTTGCACTATTTTTGAATAAATATACTTTTTTAACTCTTAACAACATGGTTAATAACATTCTTGAATATTATTATCCTCTTACTTTTTCATCCATCCAAAAAAAAAGCTTTATTTTAGGTTTCTTTCACGACGAAGTTTCGAAGCCCAGGCGAAATTATGAGAAAGAATCACGACAACGTTTTTTTCTTTTTTTTTTTAAACAGAGAACAGTTCCAACGTCCGTGCATTCTGTCGTGTCATGACTCTAGTATGATAATTGGTCGACGGTTGCTCGTATCCGCGATCGAATCGAGAGGCTTTCAAGGCGAACAGCGGCGAATTGGGAGACGATCGACGATCGAGGGAAGGGAAACGTTCGAGTCTAGCGACAGAAAATCCTGACTGCTCGGGAAATCGTATAAATCAGCGATGGACAGCGAACCGAGTTTTCTCGATTCTGAGAAAAGATGACACGACTCGGAAAAATATAGGAAACATGGAGGATTACGACGAAGAATTTGCGTTTCAAAGTATCGTGGAAAGGCAAAAGTAACTAAAATATACTAGAATTTTGTGGCGAGATGTAATTATCTGTGTGGTTTGAGTACCTAATGAATGAGATTTATGTTTTTGTTTTTTTTCGACATCTTATATACAGGGTGTCCGGCTACCCCTGGGAAAAATTTTAATGGGGGATTCTAGAGGGCAAAATAAGACGAAAATCAAGAATACCAATTTGTTGATGGAGGCTTTGTTAAAAAGTTATTAACAATTAAATTCAAAAATTTCAAATCGTTCTGGAAAAATTATTTCTAGTTTCTGGGGTCAATTACAATCATTTTTGGTCATTAGACATACCCCCGAAATTCTACCCACTTTGGAGAAAAAAATTCGAGAATTTGTGAAATTTTTCGACAAAATTAAAAAATTTCAAATTGATTTAAAAAAATTATTTCTAGTTTCTGGGGTCAATTACAATCATTTTTGGTTATTAGAAATACCTCCGAAATCCTACCCACTTTGGAGAAAAAAATTCGAGAATTTGTGAAATTTTTCGACAAAATTAAAAAATTTCAAATCGATTTAAAAAAATTATTTCTAGTTTCTGGGGTCAATTACAATCATTTTTGGTTATTAGAAATACCCCCGAAATCCTACCCACTTTGGAGAAAAAAATTCGAGAATTTGTGAAATTTTTCGACAAAATTAAAAAATTTCAAATCGATTTAAAAAAATTATTTCTAGTTTCTGGGGTCAATTACAATAATTTTTGGTTATTAGAAATACCCCCGAAATCCTACCCACTTTGGAGAAAAAAATTCGAGAATTTGTGAAATTTTTCGACAAAATTAAAAAATTTCAAATCGATTTAAAAAAATTATTTCTAGTTTCTGGGGTCAATTACAATCATTTTTGATTATTAGACATACCCCCGAAATCCTACCCACTTTGGAGAAAAAAATTCGAGAATTTGTGAAATTTTTCGACAAAATTAAAAAATTTCAAATCGATTTAAAAAAATTATTTTTAGTTACAAGGGTCAATCACAATCATTTTTGGTCATTATACATACCCACGAAATCCTACGCATTTTCGAGAAAAAAATTCGAGAATGTGTGAAATTTTTCGATAAAATTAAAAAATTTCAAATCGTTCTGGAAAAATTATTTTCGGTTGCAGGGGTCAATTGCAAGCATTTTTGGTCAACAGACATACCCCCGATATCCTACTCAGTTTCGAGAAAAAAATTCCTTACCGAAAACATAATTTCTGGCCAGAAATGTCTGCCCGAATTTTCATGCGAATCTTTAAAACGCCATAACTTCTGAACGGATTGGACGATTTTAATGTTTAAAAAAGCAAACTACGCGTATTTTGATGGAGAATATATACAAATTGCAAAAATATTCGAAAAGTTGGTTCTTGACCACGCAAAATGAGAAAAACCCCATAAAAAGGGTCCAATTTTCAAACAGCCATAACTCGTACAATTGTGAATATATTTCGATGAAACTTTTTTCTGAAGTAGAGCCCATGGGTACTTACAAGAAAGTATTAGACAACTTTTCTGTAGGGCGTCAAACAAAATTACTAAAAATGAAAAAGGAATTTTAAAGAAAAATCGACAGGGGGTAGGTGCCTAAATTTTAGGCGAAAAAAAAAATTTCAAATCGCTCTGAAAAAATTATTTCTAGGTTCTGGGGTCAATTACAATCATTTTTGGTCATTATACATACCCCCGAAATCCTAACCATTTTCGAGAAAAAAATTCAGTACAGTCGGAACTTTAAACGTTAATAACTGTTTAACAAAGCCTTCATCAACAAATTGGTATTCTTGATTTTCGTCTTATTTTGGCCTCTAGAATCCCTCATTAAAATTTTTCCCAGGGGTGGCCGATGTATTAATGTCTAAATTGAAAAATAGAGAACTATTTAAATTGTATACGAAGTTCCAAATATAATTACAATTCTATTTATATCGTAATTATAGTGTATAATGTATTACTGTCTAAATTGTTAAATGGGAAACCATTTAAATTGATTACAAAGTTCCAAAACTGTAAATACATTTTTTTTAAAATAGTACTTAAGGATACCGACAAAATTAAATTACTGCACATCGTAAATATATTTCTTCAAAAATAGTATTTAAGCACATCAACAAAATTAGAATGTAATTGTAATACAATTCTATTCTAAGACGTTCGTGGGAAAATGAAGTTTGAGAAACTCTGCTGTATTGTATACTACGCCTGATTAGACACACGATAAAAGCAATACCTGTTTAATTGAGGAAAATTTGCAAAATTTGCGTAAAATGTTTTTATGCAATAGCAAGAACGATTCAATTACCTATTATTCAACGTCAATCAATTTATAAATACATTCAATGATCAATCTTCTTCAAAAGATAAGATAAAACTTATGAAATAAAGAATTTGCATTATACAATATATTAATACATTAATGTTTATGTCTCCTGTCTACATTTTCATACACAAATAATTGTGCAAGTAGAGTTGAACGTTAATTTACGAATAACCAATCTTTTTAAAAAAAACAGGTAAAATTCATGGAATAAAAAATTTGCATTGCATGATATATTAAGATATTAATGTTTACTATCTACTATCATTTTATTGTACTATTCTGTACATTTCACTATAGTACTTGTGATATAGTATTTGCGAAATGTACAAAAATGATAGTAAATAGTAGACGTAAACATTAATATGTTAATTTATTATATAATGCAAATATTATTAGTTATTTCGAAATAACTATTGAAGTAGAATTGAACGTTAATTTATAAATTCAATAACCAATCTTTCTCAAAAAATAAGCTGAAATTCATTCAATAAAAAATTTGCATTATAAAATAAATTAACAAGTTAATGTTTATGTCTATCATTTACTATTATTGTACAGTTTTGTATTATCATTTGTATAAATAACTAAGCAAATAAAATATAATTTCATATTAAATATCATAATCACCATCGAATTTCTAATGGACCCTGTCGTGCAACTTTTGTTTGGTTTACTTTTTCACACAGATAATAATATTGACGTTAATCGTGTAATGTCAACTGCCTCGAAGTGTATCTAGCTCGAGCAAATGTTTGCCTTAGGCAGCCCAAGAAATGTTTACCTGTCGAATTCACGTGGGGTTTTGGCGTAAACGCGAGAAATCGAAATAAACTAAAAACTTGCGATCAGACGTTCGCTTTCAGCCTTGAAATTCTTAAAGAATTTAATGGACACACGATATAATCAATTAGTAAACTTTACCAACGAGTGCACGATAAAAAACACACTTTGTGCATCATAAACAATTTTTATAATTTAATTTATAATTTTGATGCAGTCAAATCTCATAAATTATAAATTATTATTATCTTCACAGATTATAATTTTATTTACAATTATAATTTTTTTTTAATCATTCTGTAGACGTTCAAATCTGAATTCAAAAATGGTAAATAAAATAAAAACACACTTTGTGCATCATTAACAATTTTTATAATTTAATTTATAATTTTGATGCAGCCAAATCTCATAAATTATAAATTATTATTATCTTCACAGATTATAATTTTGTTTACAATTATAATTTTTTTTTAATCATTCTGTAGAGGTTCAAATCTGAATGCAAAAATGGCAAATAAAATAAAAACACACTTTGTGCATCATAAACAATTTTTATAATTTAATTTATAATTTTGATGCAGCCAAATCTCATAAATTATAAATTATTATTATCTTCACAGATTATAATTTTATTTACAATTATAATTTTTTTTTAATTATTCTGTAGACGTTCAAATCTGAATTCAAAAATGGTAAATAAAATAAAAACACACTTTGTGCATCATAAACAATTTTTATAATTTAATTTATAATTTTGATGCAATCAAATCTCATAAATTATAAATTATTATTATCTTCACAGATTATAATTTTATTTACAATTATAATTTTTTTTTAATCGTTCTCTTGAGGTTCAAATCTGAATGCAAAAATGACAAATAAAATAAAAACACACCTTATGTATTATAAACAATTTTTATAATTTAATATATAATTTATGAGATTCTATTGCATCCATTATTTACAATTATAATTTTTTTTTAATCGTTCTCTTGAGGTTCAAATCTAAATGCAAAAATGGCAAATAAAATAAAAACACACTTTTTGCATCATAAACAATTTTTATAATTTACGAGATTCTACTGCATCCAAATTATAATCTTCAATGATTATAATCTTTTTTTAATCATTTTCTTGAGATGCAATTCTAAATGCAAAAATGGCAAATAAAATAAAAACACACTTTATGCATCATTAACAATTTTTATAATTTAATTTATAATTCACAAGATTCTACTGCATCCAAATTGTAATCTTCACAGATTATAATTTTTTTTTCGTCATTTTCTAGAGGTCCAAGTCTAAATGCAAAATTGGCAAATAAAATAAAAACACACCTTATGCATCAAAAACCATTTTTTGTAATTTAATTTATAATTTAAGGGAATCTACTGTATCTAATTTTTTTTTCATCATTTTCTTGGGGTCCAATTCTAAATGCAAAAATGGCAAATAAAATAAAAACACATCTTATGCGTCATAAACAATTTTTATAATTTAATTTATAATTTAAGGGAATCTATTGCAATTTTCACAGATTATAATTTTATTTACAATTATAATTTTTTTTTAATCATTTTCTAAAGGTCCAATTCTAAATGCAAAAATGGCAAATAAAATAAAAACACACCTGATGCATCATAAACAATTTTTATAATTTATATATAATTAATGAGATTTTACTGCATTCAAATTATAATCTTCACAGATTATAATTTTATTTACAATTATAACTTTTTTTAAATCATTCTCTAGAGGTTCAAATTTGAATGCAAAAATGGCAAATAAAATAAAAACACACCTTATGCATCATAAACAATTTTTATAATTTAATATATAATTTATGAGATTCTACTGCATTCAAAATATAATCTTCAAAGATTAAAATCTTTTTTTAATCCTTCTCAAGAGGTTCAAATCTGAATGCAAAAATGGCAAATAAAATAGAAACACACCTTATGCATCATAAACAATTTTTATAATTTTATTTTTAATTTATGAGATTCTACTGCATCTAAATTATAATCTTCAAAGATTATAATCTTTTTTTAATCATTCTCGAGAGGTTCAAATCTGAATGCAAAAATGGCAAATAAAATAGAAACACACCTTATGCATCATAAACAATTTTTATAATTTTATTTATAATTTATGAGATTCTACTGCATCTAAATTATAATCTTCAAAGATTATAATCTTTTTTTAATCATTCTCGAGAGGTTCAAATCTGAATGCAAAAATGGCAAATAAAATAAAACACACTTTATGCATCATAAACAATTTTTATAATTTAATTTATAATTTATGAGATAAATGCAAAAATGGCAAATAAAATAAAAACACACCTGATGCATCATAAACAATTTTTATAATTTACTATATAATTTATGAGATTTTACTGCATTCAAATTATAATCTTCACAGATTATAATTTTATTTACAATTATAACTTTTTTTAAATCATTCTCTAGAGGTTCAAATTTGAATGCAAAAATGGCAAATAAAATAAAAACACACTTTTTGAATCATAAACAATTTTTATAATTTACGAGATTCTACTGCATCCAAATTATAATCTTCAAAGATTATAATCTTTTTTTAATCATTTTCTAGAAGTCCAATTCTAAATACAAAAATGGCAAATAAAATAAAACACACTTTATGCATCATAAACAATTTTTATAATTTAATTTATAATTTATGAGATTCTACTGCATCTAAATTGTAATCTTCAAAGATTATAATCTTTTTTTAATCATTTTCTGGAGATTCAAATCTGAATGCAAAAATGGCAAATAAAATAAAAACATACCAATTGCATCATAAACAATTTTTATAATTTACGAGATTCTACTGCATCTAAATTATAATCTTCACAGACTATAATTTTTTTTTTCCTCATTTTCTAAAAGTTCAATTCTAAATGCAATAATGGCAAATAAAATAAAAACACACCTTATGCATCATAAACAATTTTTATAATTTAATTTATAATTTATGAGATTCTACTGCATCTAAATTATAATCTTCAAAGATTATAATCTTTTTTTAATCATTTTCTAGAAGTCCAATTCTAAATACAAAAATGGCAATTAAAATAAAAACACACCTTATGCATCATAAACAATTTGTATAATTTAATTTATAGTTTAAGGGAATCTACTGCATCCAAAATATAATCTTCACATTTTATAATTTTTTTTAATCATTTTCTTGAGATAGAACTCTAAATGCAAAAATGGCTGCCCATGGATATTGAATTTTCATTTTTCAGTCGATGATTTCAAGATAAATAATTAAATTCAAAGCGTCGATTAACGCATGCTTGAACGTTGACGTGCATCGGCAATAAACTTGGTTTTAATTTAAACAAATGATATGTCGCGTTTACGTATCGCGAGACATTAAATCGCGTGGTTGCGTAACGAGACAGAGACAGAGCTCGGAAAAATGTCGAGTTTCATTTTCGAGATTGAATTTTTTAGTCTTAAATGGCGGTCGTTGCAACGCGTGTCCGGGGCGCGATGCAATCCGAATTGCAATTAGATCGTGGGAACAGAACGCGAGATTGTGCACCGACCACATTTTCAATGTAACGTGCAATGTAATTCGCTCGTTTCGAGTGTGAATACAATAAATAAAAAGCATCGTTTTTATTTCGAAATTGTAAACAAGCGTTTACTCAAGAAACTTGCAAAAAAAATTTCATTCTTCGTGTGGCCTCGACAAACTGTTCCCTTCGTCGTTTAAAGAGTACAATTTAATACCAAAAAGAAGGATCTTTAAATTTAATATTTAAAAATAAATTAAAATTTTGGATTTGACTGATCCCATTTTTTCAAAGAGTATAATTAAATAAAAGAAAATGAAAAAAGAGTTAAAATTAGTCAAGATTTTTTGATTTTTATTAGACTCTATTCTTAGAATCATAGAATTCTTTCCAGAGAACACGCGATGGGTACTTTCTTAGCGCTTTCCCCAAGTTTTTGCTACCAAAACAAAACAGTTAAACGACTTTCGTATTTTTAACGCGCCATTTACCGAAACAATTGTTAACTTTACGAGCATGAATGCAAGAAAAATTTGAAATGCGATTGGAATGAAATTCTGGTTTCGACGATGAGAAATTTAAATTCACGTTGGTCTATTGCAATCCTTAGTTACGTCAACCGGTGTTAAAACGACTTTAAACACCGACGAAAGGTAGAATTGGCTCGTGTTAGCCGAGCAACGACAACGCGTCGACATCCTTCGACCAACTAATTCGCGCGACCTGCTCAACGTATTTGACAACCTTGATTCGCATTTATCGATAACGTTCGAATCTCCGTTTGAAAGCATCGCTGTCATCACTCTACTCTGTACAGTTCGAACAAAGCGACTACGAAGAGTTTCGTGAGCCTTGATCGCACAACTATCTAGCTTCAGCGACTCGATCTCTCAAGGAAAACGAGTCATCGTCGATCGTCAATTCCTTTTGACTCTGGCAAAGGTTATATCTAGCATTAACTCCATTTATGAGACATAACCTAACTTATCCGTTCGAAACATCCCTCCTACAGGCTGAGAAATATAAAATATTTATATTAACCCTTTGACGTACGATTTAAATGGAAATAATTTTTCAAACGTACACTATTTAATTTTGTTCAACACATCCACTGCCAGATCGAAACTGTATAATATTCTGAAAAAGTACAATTTTGATTTTAGACCATTGTAAGCTACATAACCTAAAATTTGTTTCGGTACAATCACCCATATCACATATATGGGTGGCGTGGCAGTCAAATTGTAGACCATTGTAAGTTACATAACCTAAAATTTGTTAAACGAAAGAGGTTTTGCACGTATTTCCAACGACTGCATAGGTTTTTTTACGAAGGAATAAGGGCTAGATTGCTAGGGTCGACCCTCTTCGCGATCTAGCCTAGATTTTCTCGCGTTCTTTAACCTCGCGAAGCTTTGCAAATACCCCAGTCGCATTGCTCGCGACGAGATACCGTATCGTACGCAGAGAGAAAACAATGTCTGAACATTGACAGGATTTATTGCTGTTTATCTCCATGATTAACGAACCGAGGATTTCGCGCCACGAACGCCCGTTTTCGCGCTCAACGTACAACGAAATTTTAAATTCTATACTTTTACTTTCGAAAGAATTAAACGACTGGAGAATATAGATGATCAAACATACATAGTTCAATAATGGGGGGTCAGTTTTGAAATCTTCGTTATTTCTTTACAAACACATACCTTGACCCTATTTTTACACGAAATTAAATCACTGTTTATTTAATTTGCATCCTTATATATCTTCTTCCAAATTTTAATTAGTTTCTAACTCTCTATACGTCATACATATTCTATGATTAAACCAGAATAGAAACTCTATTCAAATCTTAATTTCCAATTCCTAATACCATTCTTCTCTCTCTTTCTAGTCTAAACTTTTCCTTTCTTATAGGTCGTACGTGAATTATTTATTCTGTATATAGAGTAGCTATGAGAGACTTTTTTGTATTTACAAGTTTACTGCCACTCGTATTCGTACCCTATAAATGAAAGTAAACTTGTTTTTTATCAATTCTTTCAGTATATTATTTTTACTAACTGTTATTTTTTTTAAATATTAATAATACACAAATTATAAATCCGATAGAGAAGTAGAATACAAACAGTATACAACAATGCTAACGTTAAACAAATTAGAGAAATGTGTTCTTTCCTCGGAGCGGTCACCCATCCCAAAGTACTGGATTTGAACGTGGCGAATGCAGCTGCACTTCACTGATCAGGCAAGGACCACTGTCACCAACGTGCCACAACCCTTGACAAGTTATATTATTAATTTATTTATATATAACTCCCATATAAAAACAATGACTCAACTCATAAGAAACAAGTTCTTTTTCATTTGCAGTAAGTTATATTATTAATACGTAAAAACAGTGACTTAATTTATAAAAAACAAGTTCTTTTTCATTTATAATGAGTTGTATTATTAACTTATTTATATAAAACCCTGTATAAAAACAATGACTCAAATCATAAGTTATTTTTTTTTCATTTATAATAAATCACTATGATGGTGTACGAATATTAGGAGTAACTGTTATAATACATTATTCTACGTTTCGAAAACTAACTTTTACTTAAAAATATTATGAATTAAGTATGATTTACAGAAAACACGGATTTCCTGGCTACCTTAACACGTTAATTGGGAATTTATTTATTTGATTTTCCATTGCAATATTGCAACGCGTTTGTAACTCCAAAGCGCCGGTCACCGGTGACCACCAACAGATCAACGTGTTAACAACTCAATGACGAATCATTATGTTTGTTATTTTATAATATTTCAAATAAAAGTATTATTTACAATTTCAAAAATATTAAAATTCTCGTTTTACACAATATTACAAGACATTGTAAGTTCCAAGTGTCGGTCACCGGTGACCACCAACAAATCAACGTGTTAACAACTCAATGACGAATCATTATGTTTGTTATTTTATAATATTTCAAATAAAAGTATTATTTAAAATTTCCAAAAGTATTAAAATTCTCGTTTTAAACAATATTACAAGACATTGTAAGTTCCAAGTGTCGGTCACCGGTGACCACCAACAAATCAACATGTTAACAACTCCCAATGACAAATCGTCACGAACGATCGATACCTGATACGATGTCTACGTTGACTACAGTAGAAATACTGACGGCAGATCGCTGGATCGTGGTTCATCTTGAACACATGTCACGCCAACGACGTCAACGACCGGGACCGTTCGTTTCCACGGTGTCTATCGATTTTCCTCTTCCTTCGATCGTTTCTATTCTTCCACAGCGTTTCCGGGAGCGGTTTTAACAACCGGGGCGACAGTCGAATTAATTTCCTCGAAATTCCGTATGCCTCGCGTGTCTGGGATCCAACGTGTTAACAATCTTCGAGACAATCATGCAAAATACCGATTTCAAGGTTCCGGGCACGGTTCGAATACACCAAAAACAATTTTTCAACTCCTTTCCGGTTTAACTCGCTTTCGACGATTTTTCTCTATTGTTCTTACCGATCTTGACGTTTTATATCTATAAACTTGACGATTTATTGTCGTCTTCACAGATCTTGATCTATTTTTCCGATTTATATCTATTTTTTTTACCGATTTTGCCGATTTATATCTATTGTTTTTACCGATCTTGAAGATTCGTCTTTAGTGTCTTCACCAATCTTGACGATATATATCTATTTTTTTTATCGATCTTGCCGATTTATATCTATTGTTTTTACCGATCTTGACGATTTATATCTATTTCTTTTTACTGATCTTGTCGATTTGCATCTATTATCTTTAGCGATCTTGATGATTCGTCGTTATTGTCTTCACCAATCTTGACGATTTATATTTATTTTTTTTACCGATCTTGCCGATTTATATCTATTGTTTTTACCGATCTTGACGATTCGTCTTTATGGTCTTTGCTAATCTTGACGATTTATATCTATTTTTTTTTACTGACCTTGTCGATTTGCATCTATTGTTTTTACCGATCTTGACGATTCGTCTTTATTGTCTTGACCAATCTTGACGATTTATATATATATTTTTTACCGATCTTGCCGATTTATATCTATTGTTTTTACCGATCTTGACGATTCGTCTTTATTGTCTTCACCAATCTTGACGATATATATTTATTTTTTTTACCGATCTTGCCGATTTACATTTATTGTTTTTACCGATCTTCACGATTCGTCTTTATTGTCTTGACCAATCTTGACGATTTATATATATATTTTTTACCGATCTTGCCGATTTACATTTATTGTTTTTACCGATCTTCACGATTCGTCTTTATTGTCTTCGCCAATCTTGACGATTTATATATTTTTTCTTTACCGATCTTGACGATTTATATCTATTGTTTTTACCGATTTCGAATCTCGTGTTCAATTCCCCACGAGGTCTCGAAAAATATTTCCAAGCGTGGTTCCCCGTCGGTCGATGGTTTGACGCAATGCAGTGATGGTCGTTTCCGTTTCCTCCGCGCGGACCAACGACACTGAGTTTCGGGCGTTCGATCGCCAGAATCCACGACGTTATCGATCACGCTTTTGCACCGTGCACGTGGCCTCTCGATCGATTCTAAAGCGACCAGCGCTCACCAAGATCCACGGATCGACTAATACGACGCTCCGGGCGCGATCCTTGGAAGACCGTCGTCGATTCGTACACACACGGCCGCCGTCGTTCCTCGTTCCTCTTAATTTCGCCGCGAGCTTTACGTTCGTCGCGTTACAGGACGACTCACAATGCGCGAAACTCCCTTTTTTTTAAGCTCCGTCTCGACGTTCGCGTCGGTTTTCGATCGGTTACGCAACCACTGCTTCTGCCCCGTTCGGGCTATAAAAATGTCCGTGTGGGAAACGGGATATAAGCACTCGATTAACACTTTGCGCACCGTCACGTTCCGGCTGTGTATGTACGTCCAACTTGTCGCGAATTATCGACTGGTCCCGATGCAAAACGCTGCCTAGGAGTCGGTGAAAAACAACACTGGCGTCCCTCTTCGAAAACGGGAGGCGAGACGGTGGAAATTATCACCTCGATTCGCGTCGCTATTATTAACTCCGCGGGAAAATGCGGACAAAAGAATATTCTTGGAATTTTCCTTCAACTCGACATTCGTCATTCGATAATTTTGAGTTTGCTATGTTCAAATGTTTCCAATTCAAATTATTTGCAATTTTAGAATTGAAAAATTTCTGTTTCGAAAAGTGCCGGTCACCGGTGACCACCGCGCGTTAAAAGGATTTCAGCTTAACATTCGACGCGATTTTCTCTGGAAATAACAATACCGTTGCAGTGTGGCAATTTCGAACGCTTTATACGGTCGGTCACGGTGAAAAAACGAGCGGAACCGAGGCGTATTATTCGGCGAAAGATGTGCGTCACCGGCCACGTAGCGTCGATCCATCGAGGACCACAGAGCGGGAAAAATCGACGTTACCGGTGGCACGTCCGAACTTTTTCGCTGGCCCCCGTGTACTACGTGTCGCGTTACCGCGAACGGAACCTTGAAGATTCCACGATCGTTCGCGCTACCAACTGGATGGCTGTACAGGCCAACACTATTGCCCGACGAAACACACGTATGCACGTAGAATCCCTCTGAAGTCGATGTATAACTGTACCCGGTCGGAGTCACGTGACAGACGAGCCAGGCAGATGAGCGCACGTGTACGCTCGCGCCCGCTAGACCGCTCCTTGGAGCCACCTCCGCCATTTTTATTCTCGACAGGGGTAAACCACCCAAAGAAACTCGATTTTTAAGAATTTTTTACGGGATAATTTGGGAGTTTGATAGAAATGGTCTGTTTATTATGTGTGAAGCATTTTTTTAATTTTTGGAAACAATTTTTCTTATGCATCTATGTTTGGCATCTCGAATTTTTTACGAAAAATTTGTGAATTTAATGAAATCGCTCGTTGGAGCCATTTTTATTCTCGAAAGGGTTAAACCACCCAAAGAAACTCGATTTTTAAGAATTTTTTACGGGATAATTTGGGAGTTTGATAGAAATGGTCCGTTCATTATGTGTAAATCATTTTTCGAATTTTTGGAAACATTTTTTCTTATGCATCTATGTTTGGCATCTCGAATTTTTTACGAAAAATTTGTGAATTTAATGAAATCGCTCGTTGGAGCCATCTCCGCCATTTTTATTCTCGACAGGGGTAAACCACCCAAATAGACTCGACTTTCAAGCATTTTTTACGGGATAATTTGGGAGTTTGATAGAAATGGTCTGTTTATCGTGTGTGAAGCATTTTTCGAATTTTTGGAAACATTTTTTTTTATGCATCCATGTTGGCATCTCGAATTTTTTACGAAAAATTTGTGAATTTAATGAAATCGTTCGTTGGAGCCATTTTTATTCTCGAAAGGGTTAAACCACCCAAAGAAACTCGATTTTTAAGAATTTTTTACGGGATAATTTGGGAGTTTGATAGAAATGGTCTGTTTATCGTGTGTGAAGCATTTTTCGAATTTTTGGAAACAATTTTTCTTATGCATCCATGTTGGCATCTCGAATTTTTTACGAAAAATTTGTGAATTTAATGAAATCGTTCGTTGGAGCCATTTTTATTCTCGAAAGGGTTAAACCACCCAAATAGACTCGACTTTCAAGCATTTTTTACGGGAAAATTTGGGAGTTTCATAGAAATGGTCTGTTTATCGTGTGTGAAGCATTTTTCGAATTTTTGGAAACATTTTTTTTTATGCATCTATGTTTGTTATCTCAAATTTTAATAGATTTGATTTGTTAATAATTTGTTGTTGATTAATAGCTTGATTTGTCGCTAAATTGAAGGTGTTTATGAGCTCGATTTTCACGAATTTTTTACGAAAAATTTGTGAGTTTGATAAAATTGCTCCTTGGAGCCACCTCCGCCATTTTTCTTCTCTATGAAGTTAAACCACCCAAATAAACTCGATTTTCAAGTATTTTTCACGGGAAAATTTGTGAGTTTAATAGAAATGGTTTGTTTATTATGTGTGAAGCATTTTTCGAATTTTTGGAAACAATTTTTTTTGTGTGTCTCTATTTATTTGTAATGGAGAAAATGGTGGTATCCTGAAATTCTAATAGAAGCTTGA
Source organism: Colletes latitarsis (assembly GCF_051014445.1). Taxonomy (NCBI): domain Eukaryota; kingdom Metazoa; phylum Arthropoda; class Insecta; order Hymenoptera; family Colletidae; genus Colletes; species Colletes latitarsis. The sequence goes on from NC_135145.1 coordinate 19,918,274, forward strand.
TTTCACTACATTGTGGATGTTTGTGCACTTATTAAGATACGAATTATTATATTATGAAAATATATTATTAAAACTAGAATTGTTCAGAAAATTTTTACAATTCCCTTCCTCAAACCCTTGCACAAACATAGTTTACTACATTTACCAAACGTTTCGTCCCCCATTCTGTTACTGGGTCTTCCCCGACACGCACGAAGCCGATAATTAAACCTAAAAACGATGCACCGGAGTGCTAATTTTCTTATCTCTAATTACACGTTCACGTTTAAATTGCATCGAAAACGACTATATATTTCTAAAGCCCATTTACGCCGAATTTTTGTACCATACTTGGAAATTTACAAAGTTACAAAATTCGTCAAGGTTTCAATAGCGTTTACTGTTTAGCATAGAATCGTTGAAAGGTAAATGTCAGCGAGTGGAAGGGGTTACGCTCGATGTCAATGATATGCAATTTCCAAGCGGGTGCTCCGTTTCTTTTTTGTTGCAACGCTGTAAACAATGACTCGATACGTCGGTGCAGTTGTGTCCGTGGTACCAGGGCAGCAGAGAAGGTAGGAGGTGCGCGGTTGCACGTGCTGCAACCGATACATCGGTGTGCAAGTGCATCGCGAGCTGTATTTATAGCGGAACCGCCGTTCCCCCCCGCTCGTCATCGAACTAATGGAAAGGAAATTTCGCGCAACGATCACGATAAATCGTGATGCTTGAAAAGTCCATTTGGGTTTCGGCAATCCTTCCTTCTCGATCTATAAATCGATTATTTTTAGAACTTTATCTTGCGAATATGCGATTAATATTTACGCCCACCAAGCATGTACAAACTTACACAGCCAAATATCACATACCACCCCCAATTCGAATAAAATATTAATTCAAGTATAATTGAAAATTCTGTTTTACCGACAGTGGTAAAATATAAAAATGAAGATTTTTAAATTGTTGAGAAGTGCAATCAGTAGGTTTTTGGATAAATATAGGTACAAATGTTATAAAATGGAGGTTTAGAAATGCTGAATACAACGAATGGCGGAGTCTGGGTCAGTTTTGACCCGAATTTCGACGCCGTTGCTTTGCGTTTCTGTGGAATGCTTCTGATTTAATTTTATTGTGTTCGAGGCGCGGTTTTCATCGTCCATTCTCCGGTTCCTCGCGGAGAAACGATGGGAAACGCGAAACGAGTCGCGCGAGGCGTGTTCGGAGTTAACCGTTCTCGCTTTACCGGTTGCATACAAACGCGACTTTACGAAACTAAAACGCGCGGAGCACTTCGGAGTAAAAGTCCCGTAACAGGCATTAACGAGTTTGTCAGAGTACGAAAAAACTGGGGCATTTTCAGAATTTCATAAAAGCTAATACAAAATATTATTATTAGGGAATTCTTTTTTACTGGAAAATTTAAGAAATTCCTAAGCAAACTATTGCGTATATGTTCAGTGATTTCTTAATGCGCTGTTTGAATTTTATTTAAAAATCATTACAGTACAATTTGTTTTCACGTTTATGGGAGACACTTATGTCATCTTCTAATTCAATAGAAGCCTGACATCTGCGAATCATAGGCAGTACATTTTCAAATATTTCTTCCGTGTCACGTTTTGTAACATGCACTTTCTATTCGATGTCGTAAGTCCACATTATTTATCGCTGATGAGTAATGTCTCGCAGTGTCTCCACAAAAAGTAGACAGTTTTTCGGGATTCCCTCGCGCCAATCAAACAATTATTTCATTATGAAAATTTCTCAATTTACACATATCGAGAACTACGTTCTTAACCAAACCTAATAATTGAGAATCGAGGTTTTAGAAATCGAGAATAAAATAAGAAACGATCGAAATTAAAGGTCTATCGGCGGCCATCTTGAAAACACGTAAATATAAATAATACGTCGACCTATATGGCGCGCCACCTAGAGTTATTTAATTATGAAAACTTTATAATTTATACATATCGAGAAGTTCTTAATCGAACTTAATAATTGAGAATCGAGGTTTTAGAAATCGAGAATTAAATAACAAACGATCGAAATTAAAGGTCTATCGACGGCCATCTTGAAGTCGCGTAAATATAAATAGTATGTCGACCTACATGGCGCGCCACCTAGAATTATTTAATTATGAAAAATTTACAATTTACATATATCGAGACGTTCTTAATCCAACTTAAAAATTGAGAATCGAGGTTTTAGAAATCGAGAATTAAATAACGATCGAAATTGAAGGTCTATCGGCGGCCATCTTGAAAACACGTAAATATAAATAATACGTCGACCTACATGGCGCGCCACCTAGAGTTATTTAATTATGAAAAATTTACAATTTACATATATCGAGACGTTCTTAATCCAATTTAATAATTGAGAATCGAGGTTTTAGAAATCGAGAATTAAATAACAAACGATCGAAATTAAAGGTCTATCGACGGCCATCTTGAAGTCGCGTAAATATAAATAGTATGTCGACCTACATGGCGCGCCACCTAGAATTATTTAAATATGAAAAATTTACAATTTACACATATCGAGACGTTCTTAATCCAACCTAATAATTGAGAATCGAGGTTTTAGAAATCGAGAATTAAATAACGGTCGAAATTAAAGGTCTATCGGCGGCCATCTTGAAACCGCGTAAATATAAATGGTACGTCGACCAACATGGCGCGCCACCTAGAGTTATTTAATTATGAAAAATTTACAATTTACACATATCGAGAAGTTCTTAATTCAACCTAATAATTGAGAATCGAGGTTTTAGAAATCGAAATTAAAGGTCTATCGGCGGCCATCTTGAAACCGCGTAAATATAAATAGTATATCGACCTACATGGCGCGCCACCTAGAGTTATTTAAATATGAAAAATTTACAATTTACACATTCGAGAAGTTCTTAATCCAACTTAATAATTGAGAATCGAGGTTTTAGAAATCGAAATTAAAGGTCTATCGACGGCCATCTTGAAACCGCGTAAATATAAATGATACGTCGACCAACATGGCGCGCCACCTAGAGTTATTTAATTATGAAAAATTTACAATTTACACATATCGAGAACTACGTTCTTAATCTAACCTAATAATTGAGAATCGAGGATTTAGAAATCGAGAATTAAATAAGGAACGATCGAAATTAAAGGTCTATCGACGGCCATCTTGAAACAGTGTAAATATAAATAATACGTCGACCTATATGGCGCGCCACCTAGAGTTATTTAATTATAAAAAATTTACAATTTACATATATCGAGACGTTCTTAATCTAACCTAATAATTGAGAATCGAGGATTTAGAAATCGAGAATTAAATAACAAACGATCGAAATTAAAGGTCTATCGACGGCCATCTTGAAAACACGTAAATATAAATGATACGTCGACCTATATGGCGCGCCACCTAGAGTTATTTATGATAAATTTATAATTTACACATATCGAGAAGTTCTTAATCCAACTTAATAATTGAGAATCGAGGTTTTAGAAATCGAAATTAAAGGTCTATCGACGGCCATCTTGAAACCGCGTAAATATAAATGGTACGTCGACCAACATGGCGCGCCACCTAGAGTTATTTAATTATGAAAAATTTACAATTTACACATATCGAGAACTACGTTCTTAATCTAACCTAATAATTGAGAATCGAGGATTTAGAAATCGAGAATTAAATAAGGAACGATCGAAATTAAAGGTCTATCGACGGCCATCTTGAAACAGCGTAAATATAAATAATACGTCGACCTATATGGCGCGCCACCTAGAGTTATTTAATTATAAAAAATTTGCAATTTACATATATCGAGACGTTCTTAATCCAACCTAATAATTGAGAATCGAGGTTTCAGAAATCGAGAATTAAATAACAAACGATCGAAATTAAAGGTCTATCGACGGCCATCTTGAAACAGTGTAAATATAAATGGTACGTCGACCTACATGGCGCGCCACGCGACAGCTGAAATTGGAGCGACGAAACGTGACTGTGGAGGCCTCCCCGGGGATTGTTTTTGAACCGTGTGTCGCAAACGAAGACGACACCGAGCCATCAGCAGCGAATGTCATTCATACCGAACACCGCGACGCCTTATTGCGTACAAAATCCGCGTACCGTGAGCGGACTGATGTAACAACGAGCCAGCAAAACAAACGGACGACGCTTTCGCGGCCTCGTTGCACTTTTTCACGCGACGCAAGCACGACGGAAGCGTTTCATCTCGAGAAACGTTACAATTCGAAACCGTAGCCCGTATGGCGTGCAAATAACGTACGCGATTGTGCTACTTTTTTATTTGTTCACTTTTCCGTAATGTTAGGTTAGAATGAATGTCGGAAAATTATATTTTTGGGATTGGAGGAACAATACTAACCATAGCAAGAAATTCAGTACGAAGTTGGCTCGTTGGCCGTGCGCGAGACGATAACACCGCAAACGCCAGGCACGAGGCGACTTTCGTCTCAGTTTCGTCTCGTTTTCGACCGCAGAAAAATTGTCCACGAAACAAGCTCGTAGACCGCGCCGTTCCACGCGAACCCGAATATAAATAAGACGAGTAGAACAGAAAACCGCATGTAATACGGGCGATCAGCGGTTATCGGTACCAACGCATACCACGCCTTTTCGTTCCACGTGCTTTTATGAAAGTTATCGCCGTCTGTGAGTTCTAAATGAACTCGTTAACGATACCAGTTCGTTCTCTTTAACTTCCCAGGAAACTAGAATCTATACTTTATTCGGTGAACCTTGTTACGCAACGAGATGAGCGAATAACAAACGGTGAAAACGAGCGTAAGCAGTATTCGTAGAGTGTTTAATTTCAACAGACGGATCGCGTGCCTTTGGTTTTTTAAACGTTTCATTCAAAACTGTTGAAATCTAGTACGGGAAAGGCAAGGTGCAGCTAAAATGTAGCATACATTCTCGAACTGTACAAGCAACGACCTTTTGTTGCGCGCGCAACTAATCGCGAAACAAAGGATCCAAGATGGCGACCAACGCGAAGGACAGAGCGATTCAGAAGGACGAAACAAGACTTTTCAGCCTGAAATTACATTTTCAATTGCAAACAATGAATGTTAGCGGTATTTTCACAGCGTTTCATTGCAATAAAAGGAACGTGTATCTTTATTTTTTTACAGAACTGTTGAAATCTAGTACGAAAGAGACAAGGTGCAACATACATTCTCGAACTCTACAAACAATTGTTGCACGCGCAAATTGTGTATCGAAGGAAACAAGATGGCGACTAACACGAAGGACAAAACAAGACTTTTCAGCCTGAAATTACATTTTCAATTGCAAACAATGAATGTTAGCGGTATTTTCACAGCGTTTCATTGCAATAAAAGGAACGTGTGTCTTTATTTTTTTACAGAACTGTTGAAATCTAGTACGAAAGAGACAAGGTGCAACATACATTCTCGAACTCTACAAACAATTGTTGCACGCGCAAATTGTGTATCGAAGGAAACAAGATGGCGACTAACAGGAAGGACAAAACAAGACTTTTCAGCCTGAAATTACATTTTCAATTGCAAACAATGAATGTTAGCGGTATTTTCACAGCGTTTCATTGCAATAAAAGGAACGTGTATCTTTATTTTTTTACAGAACTGTTGAAATCTAATACGAAAGAGACAAGGTGCAACATACATTCTCGAACTCTACAAACAATTGTTACGCACGCAAATTGTGTATCGAAGGAAACAAGATGGCGACTAACACGAAGGACAAAACAAGACTTTTCAGCCTGAAATTACATTTTCAATTGCAAACAATGAATGTTAGCGGTATTTTCACAGCGTTTCATTGCAATAAAAGGAACGTGTGTCTTTATTTTTTTACGGAACTGTTGAAATCTAGTACGAAAGAGACAAGGTGCAACATACATTCTCGAACTCTACAAACAATTGTTACGCGCGCAAATTGTGTATCGAAGGAAACAAGATGGCGACTAACAGGAAGGACAAAACAAGACTTTTCAGCCTGAAATTACATTTTCAATTGCAAACAATGAATGTTAGCGGTATTTTCACAGCGTTTCATTGCAATAAAAGGAACGTGTATCTTTATTTTTTTACAGAACTGTTGAAATCTAGTACGAAAGAGACAAGGTGCAACATACAATTTCGAACTCTAAAAACAATTGTTGCGCGCGCAAATTGCGAAACAAAGCATCCAAGATGGCGACTAGCGCGAAGGATAAAAGCGATTCAGAAGGACGAAAAAAGACTTTTCGCGCCTTTTGCACTATCCTTGAAGGTGTCTAACGAGTAGAAAAATCGAAAGTACTGCTAATAGATTCCCCGTTTATGGATCAAACCGCGGAACGATATTATTCGAAAATCAGCTGTTTCTTTCCAGTACAATATAACAATTATCGCAACGCTCGTTAAGTTTTGCCTCGCCGCTTCTTGCGTCCGCGTAATTACGCCGGCCTCTTCTTTGGTTTTGATCGCGATGCAACCGCGCCATAAAGTTCGCTTTACGATCATACGCGTCGTTATCGAGTAATTAAAGCTTTCAAGGGAACAGCTTCGAATATCAATCGTATCGAATAATCATTTTTTTTTCTTTTTTTTTTTTTTAAAGCGTTCCGCTTAACGACTACCTGGATTACTCAAACTATATACACGTCATTTATCCGTTTTTCTAATCGTTCTTAAAGAACGCGGTTATTCTTTGTGATATCGAACACGCTCGCGTGTTTCGCGTTCTAATCGAAACGAGGCCTCATCTCGATGATTTTCCTATTACGATTTTAACGGTATGTCGTGATTGTATCCTCGAGGCTTGGATCTAATGGGATTTACGGGCACCGTAATGTCGATTACGCCAATTCTACCAGGAACCGTTTTAATTTCTCTTCGCCGCGAGATTAATCCATACAGGAATGTCGTTTTCCATATTTGCAATATAAAATTAATCTCCCCGACAATAATAACTTTCGATACGAATTATTATTACGTTTAGAGAAAACTGTGAATTTCTGTACAGTCCAATTAAAATGCATTTGCGAGGAGAGATTTTATCCAAACTTTTTCTAGAGTGAAAATAGTTATTAACATATCGAAATCTTCTTTGAATCGTGGTTTTGAAGTATTCAGAACTTTGGAGCCATTTCAAACAGGGATTTGAAGAGTCCAAGGTACCAAATCTCGCAAATGGGCACTGGTGACTCGAGTTGCTGTCAGTGTTTCAGTGCATTCAACGTGCAGCAGACAATGATAGCGCGTAGGAAGGTGAACCGGAGCCACGCACTCTGGCCACTACAACGCCACCGGAGAAAAGAGAAACGAGAAAAGAGAGGGGAGGGGAAGCACATAAACGTGCACGCCCATACTTGCACTTATTACGGTTACGCGGACGTGTGCGTCACCACACGGCGAGAACGTGTGTACACATAAGCCGCTAGCAATTGAAAACGATCTTTACAATAACAAATACGCACCGGCTTCTTTAACCCAAATTACAGACCAATTTTATGTGAGACATAAAACGGTCTTGCAATTCGCCATTTGCAATCAGACGATCGTTGACCGCGCGTTTAACCGAGTCTACTGTATCATTCGCTCTACTATAAACGTTCGCTAAAATCGAATATTCAATAAACATGAATTACTTCCAAAGTTAAAAAAAAAAATTCCTATTTTTTCTATTGTAATTTTAACGAGTGATAAAGCTATTTCTGGACGTGGATTGAGTTCTTGCTAATGTTAAAGAGCTTATAAATTGTTTCGTGACTTGTTTTCGTGCTATTATGAGTCAACGCATAAATTACTACGAGAATTATTTTTAACGCTATGCAGGAGAATGTTTTAAGTAGGAATTTTAAATAGAGGATTGCTTTAGTCGTATAAATATGCAAATTTCGATTATACAATATCTTGCAAATACGTTTAGAAGATTAGTTATTATTTTTCATTCGAATTTCGCGCCAAGTTTCGGCGCCATTTTGTTTAACGAGTGACAAAGCTATTTCTGGACGTGGATTGAGTTCTTGCTAATGTTAAAGAGCTTATAAATTGTTTCGTGACTTGTTTTCGTGCTATTATGAGTCAACGCATAAATTACTACGAGAATTATTTTTAACGCTATGCAGGAGAATGTTTTAAGTAGGAATTTTAAATAGAGGATTGCTTTAGTCATATAAATATGCAAATTTCGATTATAGAATATCTTACAAATACGTTTAGAAGATTATTTATTATTTTTCATTCGAATTTCGCGCCAAGTTTCGGCGCCATTTTGTTTAACGAGTGACAAAGCTATTTCTGGACGTGGATTGAGTTCTTGCTAATGATAAAGAGCTTATAAATTGTTTCGTGACTTGTTTTCGTGCTATTATGAGTCAACGCATAAATTACTACGAGAATTATTTTTAACGCTATGCAGGAGAATGTTTTAAGTAGGAATTTTAAATAGAGGATTGCTTTAGTCGTATAAATATGCAAATTTCGATTATAGAATATCTTGCAAATACGTTTAGAAGATTAGTTATTATTTTTCATTCGAATTTCGCGCCAAGTTTCGGCGTCATTTTGTTTAACGAGTGACAAAGCTATTTCTGGACGTGGATTGAGTTCTTGCTAATGTTAAAGAGCTTATAAATTGTTTCGTGACTTGTTTTCGTGCTATTATGAGTCAACGCATAAATTACTACGAGAATTATTTTTAACGCTATGCAGGAGAATGTTTTAAGTAGGAATTTTAAATAGAGGATTGCTGTAGTCGAATAAATATGCAAATTTCGATTATAGAATATCTTGCAAATACGTTTAGAAGATTATTTATTATTTTTCATTCGAATTTCGCGCCAAGTTTCGGCGCCATTTTGTTTAACGAGTGACAAAGCTATTTCTGGACGTGGATTGAGTTCTTGCTAATGTTAAAGAGCTTATAAATTGTTTCGTGACTTGTTTTCGTGCTATTATGAGTCAACGCATAAATTACTACGAGAATTATTTTTAACGCTATGCAGGAGAATGTTTTAAGTAGGAATTTTAAATAGAGGATTGCTTTAGTCGTATAAATATGCAAATTTCGATTGTAGAATATCTTGCAAATACGTTTAGAAGATTATTTATTATTTTTCATTCGAATTTCGCGCCAAGTTTCGGCGCCATTTTGTTTAACGAGTGACAAAGCTATTTCTGGTCGTGGATAGAGTTCTTGCTAATGATAAAGAGCTTATAAATTGTTTCGTGACTTGTTTTCGTGCTATTATGAGTCAACGCATAAATTACTACGAGAATTATTTTTAACGCTATGCAGGAGAATGTTTTAAGTAGGAATTTTAAATAGAGGATTGCTTTAGTCGTATAAATATGCAAATTTCGATTATAGAATATCTTGCAAATACGTTTAGAAGATTATTTATTATTTTTCATTCGAATTTCGCGCCAAGTTTCGGCGCCATTTTGTTTAACGAGTGACAAAGCTATTTCTGGACGTGGATTGAGTTCTTGCTAATGTTAAAGAGCTTATAAATTGTTTCGTGACTTGTTTTCGTGCTATTATGAGTCAACGCATAAATTACTACGAGAATTATTTTTAACGCTATGCAGGAGAATGTTTTAAGTAGGAATTTTAAATAGAGGATTGCTTTAGTCGAATAAATATGCAAATTTCGATTATAGAATATCTTGCAAATACGTTTAGAAGATTAGTTATTATTTTTCATTCGAATTTCGCGCCAAGTTTCGGCGCCATTTCGTCAAATCGAGAAGACACCTTCCGAGAAATGCGTTCGTCGAAAATATACACACTTTCTAAACTTTAATACACGAGAAAACGGACAAGCGACGTCTTTTATTTCGAGCTGGCTATTATCGTCTCAAAAAAAAAAATAATAAACACGCGCACGTGCTAATTTAAGACGTTTCCAAGTCTTCGAGACTTATACCACGTATCGTCTCGCTCTAGTTAATCGCCATTATCGAACCGTACGGTTTGTCTCGGTACAGGAGGTGTATCGTCTGCTGGACGATACTATGCCAGTTTTTCGATTATTCCGGGTAAAGTCATTCCTGCTGACACGGAAACGTCACGAAAGGAAGTTCATCGCGCTCGAACAATGGCGCTTGTCAAACTTCTGTAATTGGCTCGTATCCGTAGCTGCACCTAGCGTTTCCAACTTTCTCCAAATATTCTGGCAACCACAGCTCGATAAACGTATCGACGTCTATAGACACTAGCCATTTCGATAGAAATTTTCTAAAAATAAAAATTGCGAGATTCTCAAAACTTTCAAAGCTTCCAAATCAGCTCCTCGAACGTTTGTAGACATTTTTCAAAGTTAACAAAATGTTTAAAAACGAGAGATCTATTAACCTTGCATAGATAATTCATTTCAGAACCGAAAAAAGCGTTTAAAATTCTCAGGGAAAGTTCAGGCAACAAAGTCACAGGGACCGTAGGTAAGAGAAAACCGGTTGCCCACTCGTTAACAACAACTACGAATACGATGAATCTTGCTGCCTTCCAACGTCAGATTCTACGAGAAGAGCAGCGTTATCTCGATGTTTCCACGACGCTGGAAATTTTCGTACGCTTTCTTTTCCACGGTCAAACATCCCGAATTAATCTCCATTTATTTTTCTCGCTTTGCTCGATGCACGAATTCGAGAGATTCCGTAACACGTCGACGAAATGTAAACTGCGCAAATACAAAATTTATCGCAGTATTTTTTGAAACGTCGAACGAAACGTGTTATTTTCTTTCGAGAGAAACAAATAAATTAATGGGTACGATTGTTAGAAAACATCGAAGTTGCTGTGTTTCGTTCGCCCTTGTTGATAAGAAAAAATCGTTAGACCGTACACGACAATTGGCGTCGGTGTTACGAATACCGTCGAGGTGGACTTGGAACAGAGGCAACGGCTTCGCTCGGGAAATAATCAATAAGAACAAATGTTCGTGGTGTACGTGTATGCTAGCGCTGAGCATACGTTTGTTTCACAATAAGTGGCCAGATTTTAGCGCTGTGCCGACAATGAACGTAAATAATTGTTATAAACGATATAAATGCTCCTTTGCATCGAACAGATTGCAGATTAACAGTCGAGTCGAGATGATGAGGACGGGTCACTTTTGACCCACGCTTCTTGAAACGTCCTGAGAAGTCACAGTACGAATTTTTAGCCAACTTGTGTGTTTATATTACTGTTAATATATAAAAACATCGATCGAGTTGAGATGGTGAGAACGGGTCACTTTTGACCCACGCTTTTAAAAACATCCTGGTACGTTAGAGAACGAATTTTTAGCAAACTTGCGTGTTTATATTACTGTTAATATATAAAAACATCGATCGAGTTGAGATGGTGAGGACGGGTCACTTTTGACCCACGCTTTTAAAAACATCTTGGTACGTTAGAGAATGAATTTTTAGCAAACTTGTGTGTTTATATTACTGTTAATATATAAATACATCGATCGAGTTGAGATGGTGAGGACGGGTCACTTTTGACCCACGCTTTTAAAAACATCTTGGTACGTTAGAGAATGAATTTTTAGCAAACTTGCATCTTTATATTACTGTTAATATAAAAATACATCGAATATATAAATACATCGATCGAGTTGAGATGATGAGGACGGGTCACTTTTGACCCACCCTTTCAAAAGCGTCTTAGAACGTCATAAAACGAATTGTTAGCAAACTTGTATTTTGATATTACTGTTAATATATAAATACACCGATCGAGTCGCGAAGGTGAGGATGGGTCACTCCTGACCCACGCTTTCAATAAGCCTCCTGGACATTGCAGAACGAATTGTTATCAAACTTCTATCTTTCTATTACTGTTAATATATAAATACATCGATCGAGTCGCGATGCTGAGGACGGGTCACTCCTGACCCACGCTTCCAAAAGCTTTCTAGGACGTCGCAGAACGAATTTTATTAAGCATCTACCTTTATATTACTCGTAGCATAGACGCTAGTATATAAATACATAGATCGAGAATTGTAAATTAGTATTAATGTAATATTCAATTCTCGATGGAAAAGGCTTCGAAAGACTCGTATCCGGGACACACTGATCCGTTAGAAACGTTTCGATTAGTTTCCAGAGTGACGAGGTCTTTCGGTGAAAAGATCGTGTCAATTATGAAACTTTGAAAAGGATGAAACCGTGATTATTACAGCAGTGTACCGTTAAGGAAACCACATCAGGCAGTACCGTTGACCTGAAGCCGCGCGTTCCCGTACTACCACTGACCCAAAAACGACTCTCATTGTTTAAGAATCGAGACAATTACACGTTCTATCCTCGTATTTGCATACGAGAGTACGCGGAAACGCGACCACACTCTCGAATATGTTAATAACTGGCAAAGGAGGCAACTGTTTGAACAAATATTCGTAAATACAATTCTCAAAATGGCGGACAGTGGTTGGACAAAGGGTTCGAAATTCCAAGGGCACTTATTCTCTCCTACAAACATTGTCAAACTCTGCCCATAAATTTCAGCAGTAAACAATTAATTTTAGACACGTTCACGTTCACAACCAACTTAACTTCAAGTAGCAAGTTTAATTTTCCCCAAAGCAGTGTGAAAATTCTTACATAACCTAAAAAACAACGATCAACGATGTAAAGTATCGTTCGACCCCTGCGATTCAAGTAAAAATTTAATTTTAATTCACTTTAATTTCTCAAAGCAGTATGAAAGTTTTTACATAACCTACAAAATGACGGTTAATAATGTTGAGTTTCGACCCCCACGATTCGATTAAAAATTTAATTTTAATTCACGTTAATTTTCTCGAAGCAGTACGAAAGTTTTTACATAACCTAAAAAACAACGATCAACGATGTAAAGTATCGTTCGACCCCTGCGATTCAAGTAAAAATTTAATTTTAATTCACGTTAATTTTCTCGAAGCAGTACGAAAGTTTTTACATAACCTAAAAAATGACGGTTAATAATGTTGAGTTTCGACCCCCACGATTCAAGTAAAAATTTAATTTTAATTCCAGTTAATTTTCTCAAAGCAGTACGAAAGTTTTTACATAACCTAAAAAATGACGATCAACAATGTTGAGTTTCGTTCGATCCCTGCGATTCAAGTAAAAATTTAATTTTAATTCACTTTAATTTCTCAAAGCAGTATGAAAGTTTTTACATAACCTAAAAAATGTCGATTAACAATGTTGAGTTTCGACTTCCACGATTCAAGTAAAAATTTAATTTTAATTCGCAAAGCAGTATGAAAGTTTTTACATAACCTAAAAAACGACGATCAACAATGTTGAGTTTCGTTCGACCCCCACGATTCGAGTAAAAATTTAATTTTAATTCACGTTAATTTTCTCAAAGCAGTACGAAAGTTTTTACATAACCTAAAAAACGACGGTTAACAATGTTGAGTTTCGTTCGACCCCTGCGATTCAAGTAAAAATTTAATTTTAATTCACTTTAATTTCTCAAAGCAGTATGAAAGTTTTTACATAACCTAAAAACTGACGGTTAATAATGTTGAGTTTCGACCCCCACGATTCAAGTAAAAATTTAATTTTAATTCAAGTTAATTTTCTCGAAGCAATACGGAAGTTTTTACATAACCTAAAAAATGACGATCAACAATGTTGGGTTTCGTTCGACCCCCACGATTCGAGTAAAAATTTAATTTTAATTCAAGTTACTTTTCTCGAAGCAGTACGAAAGTTTTTACATAACCTAAAAAACGACGATCAACAATGTTGAGTTTCGTTCGACCCCCACGATTCGAGTAAAAATTTAATATTAATTCACGTTAATTTTCTCGAAGCAGTACGAAAGTTTTTACATAACCTAAAAAACGACGATTAACAATGTTGAGTTTCGTTCGACCCCCACGATTCGAGTAAAAATTTAATATTAATTCAAGTTACTTTTCTCGAAGCAGTACGAAAGTTTTTACATAACCTAAAAAATGACGATCAACAATGTTGAGTTTCGTTCGACCCCCACGATTCGATTAAAAATTTAATTTTAATTCACGTTAATTTTCTCGAAGCAGTACGGAAGTTTTTACATAACCTAAAAAACAACGATTAACAATGTTGAGTTTCGACTTCCACGATTCAAGTAAAAATTTAATTTTAATTCACAAAGCAGTATGAAAGTTTTTACATAACCTAAAAAACGACGATTAACGATGTTGAGTTTCGACCCCCACGATTCAAGTAAAATGCACGATATTGGAAGCAGCGGATGCAAATGTAACTGCGCACGGTTAGTTGCTTGGCATAATAGGTCCAACAAACGATTCTTCGCGGTAACTATGCGTGCAGATTGGACATCAATGGAATAAGTTCGCGTGATATCGTTTCGATACGACGGTCACGGCCCGGAAAACGATCGTTCCTTTGAACTTTCTCGATTCCCGGTAACCGTCTGCAGCCGGTTAATCGACGAAGCCCCGGATCTACGACGCTTGTAAGAAACGCGTCGCTTGCGCTGTTCATTGACGGAGAAACCGTTCCACGGACTCTGCTAAACCGGCTAGAATGACGGGCGGCGACGCTAATCTCCCTCGTTCAACGACACGCGCGCCTCCAACCGTATACAATTACAATCGATGCGTAGAGGGCAACCCGGAGATTCGGAGAACGAATAAAACAAAATGATGGCCACACGTCAACGATAACGAATATATTTCGATGTACGGGTTTTGTTAAATAGAACACCGACATCTCGAAGGTTCGACACCGTTTAAAAATGCGGTATAATTACAAAGGTATCGGCATCCTTTGAAGATTCTTTGTCGCTTACCATATCGCGCCGACAACACAATGGCGCGGCACACATTAAAAGTATTATAACCTAACCTAACTCTGCACCTGATAAAATAAAAATATCTTGCACGTGAATCGAATCTTAATAGAATCGTGTTTAAGTCGAAAAGTTTAACTATTTTACGGAGACTCGAATCGTGGAATTTTCTCACGTCGACGATGGAGGAACGCGAGACTTCTCTGCGTCGGGAGATCTTGCTCCACGACGCTAGATCGTGGATTGCGCAACAGGTTACACGGTTCATCGACGGCGAAACAATCTCCGAGCAATCGAGATCATCGACCCTCGCGGACTCGATCGAATCGCACGCAACATCGTCTACCGCGCTTTTTCTCACGGATTGTTGTCCGAAACGCGCGACAACGATTTCCGTATCCGCAGCGATCTTCCGATATTACGCTGTCCCCGAGGGAAAAACTCTCCAGAGACGCGCGGGAAGATTTTTCCAATCGGATTTCAGGCTTATTTTTTTAAAAAAAATTAAATTTGGTATCTGTATCATCGAAATATCTACAGGACAATTATTTAGAGCAATGTTCCTCTTCAGAAACAATATGGCGTCGAATGTGGGAAAAATGATGAAAAGAATCTTAAAAGAAAAATTTGTATTCAAAAGCAAAGTTAATAGAGTCCGAAACACCTACGGAGGAATGTTATTTACGCTGATGTCTTCCTTCAGAAACAATATGGCGTCGAATATGGAAGAAATTCTGGATAAAATCTCAAAAGAAGAATATGGACTAAATAGGTTATATTAAGAGTTCAAGAGAGGAAGAAGTTAATACAAAAATGAATAATTTATACTCAAAAGTAAAGTTAATATAGTCTGAAACACCTACAGAAGAAAACTGTACACTAATGTTGTCTTTCAAAAACAATATGGCGTCGAATGTGGAAAATATGATGAAAAGAATCTTAAAAGAAAAATTTTTATTCAAAAGCAAAGTTAATAGAGTCTGAAATACCTACATAGGAATGTTATTTACGCTAATGTCTTCCTTCAGAAACAATATGGCGTCGAATATGGAAGAAATGCTGGAAAGAATCTCAAAAGAAGAGCATGCAGTAAATAGGTTATATGAAGAAATCAAGAGAGAAAGAAGTTAATAGAAAAATGAATAATTTATACTCAAAAGTAAAGTTAATATAGTCTGAAACACCTACAGAAGAAAACTGTTTACACTAATGTCTTTTTTCAGAAATAATATGGCGTCGAATGTGGACAAAATGATGAAAAGAATCTTAAAAGAAAAATTTTTATTCAAAACAAAGTTAATAGTCTGAAACACCTACGGAGGAATGTTATTTACGCTGATGTCTTCCTTCAGAAACAGTATGGCGTCGAATATGGAAGAAATGCAGGAAAGAATCTCAAAAGAAGAATATGCAGTAAATAGGTTATATTAAGAGTTCAAGAGAGAAAGAAGTTAATACAAAAATGAATAATTTATACTCAAAAGTAAAGTTAATATAGTCTGAAACACCTACAGAAGAAAACTGTTTACACTAATGCCTTTCTTCAGAAACAATATGGCGTCGAATGTGGACAAAATGATGAAAAGAATCTCAAAAGAAGAATATGCAGTAAATAGGTTATATTAAGAGTTCAAGAGAGAAAGAAGTTAATACAAAAATGAATAATTTATACTCAAAAGTAAAGTTAATATAGTCTGAAACACCTACAGAAGAAAACTGTTTACACTAATGTCTTTCTTCAGAAACAATATGGCGTCGAATGTCGAAGAAATGCTAGAAAGAATCTCAAAAGATGATTGTGAAATAAAAAAATTGTTACTTGAAAGCAAAATTAATTATAGTTATCATCTCTACTATATAATAAGTCCAGCTTAACCTAACCTATCAAGATAACATTAAAAATGTAAACTAAATGTAAGAACTGATAACAACAATAAAATGTATCGAAAAAAATAAAAAGTGAACGAAAAATATATATTGAACAATGTTTGTAACAACGATAAATGCCAGACGATACGAAATAGTGAACTTTAGTTGCTGTTCGACGTCTCGAGTCGCGATGGCGCGACGAATAATTTAGGGACGCATCGATCTTCGATGCCGCGGCGCATAACGGAAAATTATTAATCGACGGGGAAGAAGACCGTGTTCAATTTGATTGTCAGACGCGCGTCGCGGTAACACGTTGCGTCAACTCATGGCGGAAATGTAAAGCGCGTATAACCAGCCGTGATGGTGCACGAGGAGCTGTCGCAACTCTCGTCAATTATTCTCGACACGCGGGCCCTCCGGGGTCTACACGTCCGACCGTAGTCGTCGAATGTTTATGAAGACAATAATTAAATAACTCGAGGTCCCCATCCTCGTTGCCTTCGATATCAACGATTTTCGAAACTCACCGTTATTTCGCGGTAAAGTAAAAACGTAATGGCGGACGGGTGGAATCCCGCGCAAGAAAGCTCGTGGAAGTAATTTTCTGGATTAATTTCCTAACGCCTTGCCCACGAAGTGTATCGACGGTTTGCGTAAGAGGGATCCGAAACGCAAGCAGTGTCAGGCTTGGACGAGCAACGAGCAACGGCAAACTCGTTAAGCCGATTCCCGTTTCCGGTGCGCGTGTGGCAAGAGGATTGACCGAAAGAGGACCAAACGCGGTTTCAGCGTCTAATTGATCTCTAGGAAGTCGTTAACGAAACAATTGCCGGGTAAACGTTCCCGGAAACGGCGAATTCGGCAAAGATAAGAAGGACTCACCGTCTGGAAGCGATTCGCTGCGGACTGGTCACCGTGCTGGAAGGTGGGCTCGTGGAAGCACCGCCGAAAGAGCTGGAGCACGTCGTCGTTCCCGAGGTGGTGGTGTCACTGCCGGTGGTCGTCGACAGAACGCTGCTTTGCCTCGAAGACACGTCGCGACTCCGCGTGGCTTGCGATCGACTTCCCCTGAACTGTCTGCCACCCCGTCGCGGCGGCACGGCGTTGGAACTGTTCACGTTCCTCACGGGGGCGCTGGAGGGCCTGAGGAGGGTACCGGAAGTGCCGTTCGTCTGCGCGGCGAGGATCTCCGGGGCGATCAGCGCGATGTCCGGCAGAGAGTTGGGCGCGGAGACGATGGCCCCGCGACGATTATTCGCGTCGCCGCTGCGCTGTCTCTCGATGCCTTCCGGTAGTCTCAAGTGCCGCAAACGTCTCATGGACGCCCTGACCCACGAATTCACCACCGTCGTCGCGTTCTCGCGGCCGACGGACTCGTTGGCTGCGTTGCAGCGCGTCGCCTCATCCTGATCGGTGTCCTCGTTACGATCGGGCAACGGGTCGGAGGTCGACCATCGCGAACCACCGACCACCAAGGACTTTGCCGTCCCGGAGACGGACATCGCGGCACTGCAGCCCGCATCGGTAGCACGATGCTCGCAGCCGCGCCTGCGCCTTGCGCTTTCGCTGGTGGGGGATGCGCTCCCCCCTCGGTGTTGCTCGGTGGTCTCCTGAACCGCGTCGACCGCAACGGGCGCCGACGACGACTCCGTGGGCCGCGGGCACTCCACTTCCTCCAGCCACGACCAATCTACTTCCGAACACTCGGAACATCCGTCCTCGGGGCTCGTGTCCAGGTCATCCTCCCTCGAAAAGCTGGAAAACGGACGCCATCTTTATTTCATTCGCGCGATTTTCAAATGGACGATCTTTGATGATTTCTCAGTGGATGTTTGGACCGATGGAATATACTCGTGGTAGCTTACAAAAGTTATAACTAAACTGTGAATCAAGCTCGTATTTGTATTAATAGGATTAATGCATTGGTAGCTTTATAGAAGTTATGTATATATAGTACTTTGTATCTTACTTTAAGTATTTAAACATCCACAGTCTAGTTACTATATAAACCCCTTTGAATCTGTGAAACTTTTGTAACCACAAATATAAATATAAAAGTGTACCCACAGCCACCACGAGTATACTTAATTTTATGTATGTAACCAACTATTTATGATAAAATATACCTATCAAGAAATAACAGAACTTGGATAAGCAATAACACTCAAAACAGGAATGCAACAGGAATAACCTCATACAATTTAAGCTTGGCAGAGAATGAATTAAAAGAAGGCTGTATGAAAGTTTGAGGTCCACTTATACAATATCCAAGAGCTAATGTCTCTAACACTAGATTCATAGAATCCCCACAAACTTCATACAATTTAAGCTTGGCAGAGAATAAATTAAAAGAGGGCTATATGAAAGTTTAAGTCTCTAACAGTAGAGTCACAGATCAAATATCTGTGATACTGATACAATGATCAACCTGTATCAATTTTTAACATCTTTCAATAAAAGTACAAGCAATTAATGCCTGTAAATCCAATATTACTTGAACATACAGGTCATGGTGCCTTTGATACTATTTTGGATGAGGCTATGAGGTTTTGAGATGGGATTGGACGCCCTATGGTCGCCGTAGAGAAACAATCGTGCCCTAAATGAACAGCGTACGGCAGGTCGTACGGCGAAAGTTCTAAACTCCTTTGTTTCTCAGGCGTGGCTGCACGTGCCACTTCGGGGATCTGCTCGTCGAGCCGACTTGGATCCACACTTCTCGCGCACGACTCTCGTGGCACTACTTCCGGCTGTTCGCTCTTGTCGTGCAACGTATTCCCCTTACCGGGATCCGATGCGAGACCGCACGTACAAAAGGCTTTTCCACCGTTCCATTCGATCCCCGTGAGTGCCACCCGCACCTCACATCCGCCTATCGTTCAATCTAGGGTCGTTTCAAACGTTCACCCCCTCATGACATTATCTAAGTTTTCTTTATCTATTTTAAAATTACATTTATCTTATAGATTCATCACTTTTCATTGCCCCTCTCATTTAGAACTTTTGATTATTTCTCAACGACGACGTCGAGAGCTTGTTTGAACAATCTTTTCTAGATTACTGCATAATGGAAGCACTCAAGCTATTGAAATTATGTTTCGTTCAATCTAGGGTCGTTTCAAATGTTCATCCCCTCATGATACTATCTAAGTTTTCTTTACCTATTTTAAAATTACATTTGTCTTATAGATTCATCACTTTTCATTGCCCCTCTCATTTAGAACTTTCGATTCTTTCTCAACGACGACGTCGAGAGCTTGTTTGAACAATCTTTTTTAGATTACTGCATAATGGAAGCACTGAAGCTATTGAAATTATGTTTCGTTCAATCTAGGGTCGTTTCAAATGTTCACCCCCTCATGACATTATCTAAGTTTTCTTTACCTATTTTAAAATTACATTTGTCTTATAGATTCATCACTTTTCATTGTCTTTCTCATTTAGAACTTTCGATTCTTTCTCAACGACGACGTCAAGAGCTTGTTTGAACAATCTTTTTTAGATTACTGCATAATGGAAGCACTGAAGCTATTAAAATTATTTTTCGTTCAATCTAGGGTCGTTTCAAACGTTCACCCCCTCATGATACTATCTAAGTTTTCTTTACCTATTTTAAAATTACATTTGTCTTATAGATTCATCACTTTTCATTGTCTTTCTTATTTAGAACTTTCGATTCTTTCTCAACGACGACGTCAAGAGCTTGTTTGAACAATCTTTTTTAGATTACTGCATAATGGAAGCAGCGATGCTATTGAAATTATGTTTCGTTCAATCTAGGATCGTTTCAAATGTTCATCCCCTCATGATACTACCTAAGTTTTCTTTACGTATTTTAAAATTACATTTGTCTTATAGATTCATCACTTTTCATTGTCTTTCTCATTTAGAACTTTCGATTCTTTCTCAACGACGACGTCAAGAGCTTGTTTGAACAATCTTTTTTAGATTACTGCATAATGGAAGCACTGAAGCTATTAAAATTATTTTTCGTTCAATCTAGGGTCGTTTCAAACGTTCACCCCCTCATGATACTATCTAAGTTTTCTTTACCTATTTTAAAATTACATTTGTCTTATAGATTCATCACTTTTCATTGTCTTTCTTATTTAGAACTTTCGATTCTTTCTCAACGACGACGTCAAGAGCTTGTTTGAACAATCTTTTTTAGATTACTGCATAATGGAAGCAGCGATGCTATTGAAATTATGTTTCGTTCAATCTAGGATCGTTTCAAATGTTCATCCCCTCATGATACTACCTAAGTTTTCTTTACGTATTTTAAAATTACATTTGTCTTATAGATTCATCACTTTTCATTGCCCCTCTCATTTAGAACTTTCGATTCTTTCTCAACGACGACGTCGAGAGCTTGTTTGAACAATCTTTTTTAGATTACTGCATAATGGAAGCACTGAAGCTATTGAAATTATGTTTCGCCTTCCATTTGTCAAAGCGCGATAAAATTCACGAGATTTCTTTTACCCTTTCCGTTAACAGACTTGTTTTTATTCTCGTTATCGCTGCCCACGGTTTTTTGATAAGTTTCTACAAAGCTAACGTTAACGATACGGTCGAATTCGTCTTTTTAATTAGGAACACGAACGCTGACGGACGGTTTCGCTTAATAGACGCAAGATAACCGCGAATTGTTAAATTACAGTGAAATATATTCGTCGCGATAACGTTCTATAAATTCTTTATTAACGTTCCTGCGAATTTGCGTGATTTCATTTAGAGAGCGACTTTTATAGAAGTATTCTTTTCATTTCAAAGCGTGTCTTGCAAGTTAATGCTTCTTGCTACCCAAAAATTAGTGTCCAATCCTACCGATTCTTAACCCGACAGATATCATTTGATCGTCTCGCTCGCTTGACTCATAATCGGTCCTGTCTTTTACGTCACTGCGTACTAATGTATTACGATCACGCAAATCATTCGTTGCACGCTTCACAGATAATAATAGCAGTGTAACTTTTACTTCCATTACGCTTACAACTAAAGCATCGACAAAGGCTATACAAGACGATTCTATGAACCGGGTCACAAAGCTACAGTTCTTTCCTAAGGTGAGAGACACTATTCTTATACTCTCGGTGCAGGACAAGGTTGAATTCCTCGACAGAGACTTGTGTCTTCTCATGGGTTATCATCGTTTTTCTTTCTCTGATCCATCAGTGCAATGAGCACATTCGCTTCTCTACAATGAAATTTATACATCTACTTTTAATATTCTACATGTGAAAGTATGAAGATGCAAGGGTGTGTTGCATTTGGAAACCGTATTCAACATTATCCTGTACAAGATGATTCTATGAATTGGGACAAGCTACAAGTTCTTTTCTAAGCTATGAAATACTACTCTTGGTAGTGCAAGACAAGGTTGAATTCCTCGACAGAGATTTGTGTCTTCTTATGGAGTGTTATCATCGTTTTTCTTTCTCTGTTCCATCAGTGCAATGAGCACATTCGCTTCTCTACAATGAAATTTATACATCTACTTTTAATATTCTACATATGAAAGTATGAAGATGCAAGGATGTGTTGCATTTAGAAACCGTATTCAACATTATCCTGTACAAGATGATTCTATGAATTGGGACAAGCTACAAGTTCTTTTCTAAGCTATGAAATACTACTCTTGGTAGTGCAAGACAAGGTTGAATTCCTCGATAGAGACTTTTATTGTCTTCTTCTGTTCCCTTCAGTGCAATGATGCACATTTTCTTTGCTACAATGAAATTATACACATCTTTTTAACATTCTACATATTGTGGCGCTGCTTTGCTGGAGGTAACGAGAAAAATAGTAAGGAAAGAAGAAGGGAGCGTTTGGGTCCCATGCTTGCTAAGGAAACTGATCAATAAAGCTTCCTAACAGGCCCTGCTTCAGACTCTACGACACTGAATACTCGATCGAGCGCTTGCGAGAGACTCAAGAGCTTAGCCCTCTGGCGGCAAGTACGGGAGCTGACGCCACAATTCAACCTCATCCTGTACAATAACTCGTACCTCGAGATGAAACTGGACTGTCGATGAGCAACGGTGGAAGTGGACGGTTCACAGTTGTACTCTCCCAAACTGGTGGACCTGTCGAACCTAGGGAAAGCGTCCTTGGACCCAGTCTTCAAGCTGTTGGTTCCCTCAGTCCATGATTTGCGATGCGTGCGTTGAAACGACGTTCTTCCAAACGCCTCCTCTTCTTTGCAACGTTTCTTCACGATTGGCTTGCCACCTGCCTCGAGCTCGTGACCCGCGGAAACGGACCTGATCTTCCGCGAGATGTTGGAGGAGTTAGAGGACAATTCGAAGGCCGGATTATCCAGATCGACGTTATCCTTTTGGACGAAGTAGCCATCCGGGGCTTTCCAACTCAAGGTCCGCGACGATCCACGATGGAAGCTCAACAGATCCTCGTTCTCCGACCGTGTCAATAGCACTGACACGTGGGAGTCCTCGACGTCGTCGCGACGATCGTAGCTGGCCTCGACCTGGTCCTCTGCGTCGTCGAGTTCCGTGAGGAAGTTGAAGGCGTTGTTGATTTCCTGGGCCTCGA
Organism: Colletes latitarsis; assembly: GCF_051014445.1. Classification (NCBI taxonomy): domain Eukaryota; kingdom Metazoa; phylum Arthropoda; class Insecta; order Hymenoptera; family Colletidae; genus Colletes; species Colletes latitarsis. The sequence continues at coordinate 19,941,458 of NC_135145.1, forward strand.
ACGTCTCATCCTCGTGCTTTTCGTGATTCGACGCGGTTCCATGGTCCACAGTGTCCTGATGCTCCTCGTTAATATCGGAACATGTCTTCCTTATAACTGGCTCCAAGTTCCTGGTGATGTCGCGAACCCTTTTTATCGTATCGGAGGAAACAACGTCGATCCTCTTGCGAATAGGCACCACCTGGTCGTGGCCCAGCGTGACCAACACGTCGCCATTGTCGCTCACGCTGTGCACTTGCTCCTGCTTTCTGGTCAGCGAGAGCGTCTGTTCCAATTTCGGCGGGCACACGTCGAGAAGATGCTCCTGCTCCTCGGGCAACAACTCCTCGACAGGCACCCGTGGCACGCACACTTCGTTCCCTAGATCGATCAGGTCGCCATCCTCGTTCGACGTCATTTTGCGCTGCTCGCTCTCTGCAATCACGAAAACTTATTTTTAATTACGAAATAAAAGTAACATAACCTATTTCAACGACAGCTATTTGGAATAAAAATTATTTGACTTGGTTCAGCAGTTTATCGTCCGCCATTTTGTTACCAAATTTATTCAAACGACGGTTATTTGGGATAAAAATTATTTGACTTGGTTCAGTAGTTTATCGTCCGCCATCTTGTTACCAAATTTATTCAAACGACGGTTATTTGGGATAAAATTTATTTGACTTGGTTCAGTAGTTTATCGTCCGCCATTTTGTTACCAAATTTATTCAAACGACGGTTATTTGGAATACAAATTATTTGACTTGGTTTAATGGTTTATCGTCCGCCATCTTGTCACCTTTATTCAAACGACAGTTATTTGGAATAAAAATTATTCGACTTGGCCCAGTGGTTTATCGTCCGCCATCTTATCAACAAATTTATTCAAACGACGGTTATTTGGAATAAAAATGACTTGACTTGGCCCAGTGGTTTATCGTCCGCCATCTTATCAACAAATTTATTCAAACGACGGTTATTTGGAATAAAAATTATTTGACTTGGTTTAATGGTTTATCGTCCGCCATCTTGTCGCCAAATTTATTCAAACGACAGTTATTTGGAATAAAAATTATTTGACTTGGTTTAATGGTTTATCGTCCGCCATTTTGTTACGAAATTTATTCAAACGACGGTTATTTGGAATACAAATTATTTGATTTGATCCAGTGGTTTATCGTCCGCCATCTTGTTACCAAATTTATTCAAACGACGGTTATTTGGAATAAAAATTATTTGACTTGGCCCAGTGGTTTATCGTCCGCCATCTTATCAACAAATTTATTCAAACGACGGTTATTTGGAATAAAAATGACTTGACTTGGCCCAGTGGTTTATCGTCCGCCATCTTGTCAACAAATTTGGTGGAAAGATGGCGATCCGATCCGGAACGTTATTTGGTAAAAAGATGGCGGACGATCGCTTCCGATACAACTAACCTCTTCCCACGAACAAAGTGGGCCGACTGTTTCTCTCTCTGACCGTCTGAACCTGTCCCACATTCGCCTGACTCGAGGACGAAATATCTTCGACGTGTATTCTAATACAACGACCCTACCGTGTAACGAATAATCCTGGAAAAGTCGTTTCACGAATTGTTGCGAACTCACCGTTTAAAAAATATCGAAAAATGTTACGGAGCTTCCATGCAGGTGCCATGCTCTGATTAACGATTTAAAACAGAATCGATGCTCGACTTTGCCCGCAGAAAGAGCCACGTGAGAATGCCGAACATTCGAAGGAAATAAGCTGGAGATGATTGTGTCATAATATTAGACGCTATTAACAATGGAACGCTAATTACGAGCGTTAATTAACCGCGAAAAACGCACCCGGAAAGCGTAACGATAGATTATTTATTGCACACGTTTAAATATCCTATGATAAGACTCGTTAAATGACGTTTTTCCTATGAAACAATTCCTCGAATCGGTTATCATCGATTCTGTAACGATCCAAATTATTATTACCACATTACCGTTGTTTAGAAAAAAACAGCGTGTACCGACAGTAACACGCGCGACCTTTCTTGCTTTATTGTCGTCGTGATCAATGGAATTAACTGTGCTAGGCGCGAGACCCGCAGTTCATTGAACTTTTAATACCAACGTATCAGAGAAAGGGTTTTATAGGTGAAAAAGTAAACGAATTTTTCTAAATATCGTATCGTTTGAACAATTTTGATTTCACACCATTGTACGTAATCTAAAATTTCAGTACTTATTTTCGTAACCTTGTTAAAATTTACAAATTCCATCCAAATTTATTCCCCTCGACATCTTAACTTGAAACTGAATTTTTGGCCGATTAATCTGCTTTTAATGCTCATCGAAAGTTCTCAGAACGAATATCAAATAACATTTTAACAATTATAAATCGCGATGAAGTTACAGTGCTGCGAAAGAAGGGGATTATTTGTCATGTGTGACTGCCAAAACCGGTCCTGTACTGGAGAACAATTCGCACCCAACTGAGCCAGTCGCGGTTACTCTAACCATAACCTACAAATAAAGTGTTAAAATAGTATTGAGCGACAGTGACGCAAAGTATTCCGACGTATCTGTTTCCAACAACGATTATGACACTAATGCTCGCAACGATGTTCAAAATTTTCAGGCAACACGTCGTTGCAAAGGAATATGACTCATTCGGTAATTGATTCATTCGCCTCGCCACTTGCGGGACAGAAGAACAGTGTTTCTGAAACGTTGCTCTTTTCGAACAGGTATCTGTCTCGTAATCTCCCACGATGGAAGAACAAACAGTTGCCTTTACACTTTGTTTATTTGCATCGATTTTATACAGTCGCGTGTTGACAAAAATCGATCGCTCGAGTAAAGAAAGCACGCGTGAGCAATTTTTCCAGCGACCGTAGCAACGTACGACGCGCTGCATACCAAATAGCAACGACACGCAACGGGCACTGAGGGAAACAGCAGAATTTTCGGAAATCCGTCATTCCGAAAGTCGCGACCGGGGATACTTCACGGTCGATACTTCAGGACGAGTCCGTTGCACACTTGTCCAAGTAACAGGTAACCAGTAACCGGACCTTCTCAGCTGGCAACGGCTCTACATAGCTCATTCGTGAATCACGAACCAGGACAACGCCACAAGAATATTTCTGAGGGGCTCGAAGCTAATCGACGTCTCAAGAGGGGACGTACTTTTACGTGTACCAACAAATCCATGCTTTTTACTAGCTTATTTAGTAGGCATTTTTATTCAAACTTTCCTATACCACGATTTTAACGATATAGAATTCCTTCGACATGTGTATACTAAAAACGCGATATTTTTGTAATTAATATATTTCGTTGAAATTTTTATGTGGATAATATTAGACGTTAGGGGGCGTACTTTTACATGTATCAACGAGACCATGTTTTTTACTAGCTTATTTATTAGGCATTTTTATTAAAACTTTCTCACACGACGATTTTATTGATATAGAATTCATTTAATATATGTATACTCAAAACGTGATATTTTTGTAATTATTTTATTGAAATTTTTATGTGGATAATATATTAGACGTTAGGGGGCGTACTTTTACATGTATCAACGAATCCATGTTTTTTACTAGCTTATTTAGTAGGCATTTTTATTCAAACTTTCCTATATCACGATTTTAACGATATAGAATTCCTTCGACATGTGTATACTAAAAACGTGATATTTTTGTAATTAATATATTTCGTTGAAATTTTTATGTGGATAATATTAGACGTTAGGGGGCGTACTTTTACATGACCAACAAATCCATGCTTTTTACTAGCTTATTTATTAGGCATTTTTATTAAAACTTTCTCAAACGACGATTTTATTGATATAGAATTCATTTAATATATATATAGTAAAAACGTGATAAGTATTTTTGTAATTATTTTATTGAAATTTTTATGTAGATAATATATTAGACGCTAGGGGGCGTACTTTTACATGACCAACAAATCCATGCTTTTTACTAGCTTATTTATTAGGCATTTTTATTAAAACTTTCTCACACGACGATTTTATTGATATAGAATTCATTTAATATATATATAGTAAAAACGTGATAAGTATTTTTGTAATTATTTTATTGAAATTTTTATGTGGACAATATTAGACGTTAGGGGGCGTACTTTTACATGTACGAAGGAATCCATGTTTTTTACTAGCTTATTTAGTAGGCATTTTTATTAAAACTTTCTCACACGACGATTTTATTGATATAGAATTCTTTTAATATATATATACAGTAAAAACGTGATAAGTATTTTTGTAATTATTTTATTGAAATTTTTATGTGGATAATATATTAGACGCTAGGGGGCGTACTTTTACGTGTACCAACAAATCCATGTTTTTTACTAGCTTATTTATTAGGCATTTTTATTAAAACTTTCTCACACGACGATTTTATTGATATAGAATTCATTTAATATATATATAGTAAAAACGTGATAAGTATTTTTGTAATTATTTTATTGAAATTTTTATGTGGATAATATATTAGACGCTAGGGGGCGTACTTTTACATGACCAACAAATCCATGCTTTTTACTAGCTTATTTATTTTGTTACTAGAATACTCGTTTCCCGCCAATAATGTATTAAATATACATAGTTCAAGGAAGTTTAGAAATCATAAGAACAAATTCATACTTATTTTTTTTCTTTTTAGGACAAGCTTCTTTTTCATACGACGTATTTTGTGACACACGATACCGACAAACAGACTTTGCCTTTCGTGTTCAATGCACGCACATAAGATGATTGGTTTTACAGGAAGAAACCTAAGTTCCCATTAAACATTCGTTATTCTTCCATTGTCTTTCTTTAATAAGTTCTTAGACACATTTCTTTTGAATGCAAAGACACGTTATAAAATAACAATAACATATTCAATCACAGTTTTGCAACTACGAAATCTAAATTTTCCTTTTAAATGTTTAGAAATATTTATTTTTAAAAAAATTTATAATTTTTGTTGCGCATCCAAAATGTTGCAAAATCATTTTCATTGATTACAATGCTTACAACTAAATTTTCCTTTCAATCGCAAAAATGTTAAGAAATATTTATTTTTGAAAAAAGTAGTTTTTGTTGCGCATCGAAAATGTTGCCAAATGATTTTCATTGATTACAATGCTTCCAACTACAAAAACTAAATTGTCCTTTCAATCGCAAAAATGTTGAGAAATATTTAATTTCGAAAAAATTTGTAATTTTTGTTGTGCATCGAAAATGTTGCAAAATGATTTTCATTGATTACAATACTTGTGACGTTCGTGTAATCATTTTGTAAAAATAATAAATATATCACGAAAGTTGAAAGAAGGTTACGTAAAACGCAATAAGTATGCCAGTATCTTTTATGTGTGAAAATCAAGTGCACCCATAATGAGTTAAATTATATTAATACATCCCCATATTATTTATTTGGCTTCTAAAAATTACATACGCCAATGAATATCGAAAACATTCCTGTGAAAAACTTTTCTTCAATTTGTTTACATGCACGTGACGTCACACGCACTTCGTTTAACTTCGATTCTCTTCGGCTCCCTTCGGTTTTAGTTATTTAAAAAAGGAATCTTTTACATTTAGAATATAATGAAGCTAAATTTTGTATTAATGGTACAATTTTTGGGTCAATTTTTTATTTATTAACTGGACTCCATGGAATTCACGTTATTAATTCTTTTCTTAAAAAACAGGTTCTTATAACAAATAAAATCTTTTAAATCAAAGTCGAATACAAAGAATAAACTTGTGTTTAAAAGCGATACTAAAACCTAATTCTATTTCATATTTTGTCCACCCGTGTACCAATCGCGTAAGAACGAAAATCATAGAAACAGTAACAAAACAATTGTGTAAATAATTACCGTGAACACGTTGACCGAGTTCTTTGTACATTTTTCAAACGCAATGCAATAAAAACGGTACATTTGCAAGCATGTCCGACATTGCACCAATACGTACCATCGATACGTATTCGAAGGCCAACTACTCTTGGACATTTGCAACAGCAACTATTCTCAAGATTCTTACGATCTCTATTTTTTTTATAGATCGTTTTCCAATCGTCCCAACCTGTACAAGTTTCGCGAAATGAACACGGAGAAATCATTATCGATAAAAATATCGGACGTTCCACGTACCTTCGTTCCCTCTGTGTTTTTCAAAAACGATGTCCAGAACACGGAACACCTACGCTTCCGACAGAGCCGATCGCGCAAGATTCATCCTTCATTCTTCCCACAATTTCTTCGCGAACGCACAAAAAACACCGAGTAAATTAACAGACTTCGGATCCAATTGTTCCACTCATGGTCTTTTCGTAAAGGAAAACCGTACGGTAACGTCTTTTGTTTAACACTTACGTCATTCCATCGCACGGAAAAAATGCGTTCACGCGTACGTGATCGAACGACTTAACGCGGTCAACGTTCCCCGAGATGCGACGACTCTCGAAAATTCGTGAACCGATCGGGACCGAGCATAAAGCCATCTAAAAATATTGCGAGCTCGGTTGGCCAGAAACGCGTCTATCGGAACAGAAGGAAAAGGTTCGATACTGCTTTCACCGATAAATCAACGGATACTGGCGAAGAAGAATTCGAATTTCTCTTTACCCGTGATCGCGAAGCAGCGAAGCAGCCGTTGGCGCTGCCTCGTCTCACTCGTGGTTTAGATTACCGCCACCGCGCCGATAAAACTTCTTTTGGCTGTCCGTGTCCGCACCGGAGCGACAGAATTTTCTACGGGGGGATGCACGCGATCCATCGAACCCTCGAAATCCACTATCGCCGGATCTCGATCCGAACAATCGATGAGACGATCGGTTCTCCGTTCGCCCGTGACGTACGCGAATTCACCGCGATTCTTTCGAGTTTCCAGTTACACTTTTGCATTCGGCAGGTCCGTTATTCTTGGCACTGGTTCGCGAAATTCCGACCACTACGCGATTCTCGATGGCACCACTGCGGGACAGTGAACCAACGGCGTTCGTTCGATTCGCGTACGTGACTTTAAAGGGCACGTATTCGTCTCTAGTTTTCTTTCCGCGCTGGCCTTTGTTCCACGCGAGCCGAAACGAAGCGGTTCGCTGCTGCAACGCGCCACGTAGATGATACGAAACAAGCGATGTACTTCACGGTATCCGAGTAAGGCACGCACTGAGAAAGAACGAACGTCGGCGAGGAGAGTCCGATGCGTGCATTCACCAATTCACTGCCGATCTTCGGTGTGTGTCGGTGTGGGCGTGCTTGCCTGGCCTGCCTGCCTGCCTGCTTACCCATCGGAAAGAGAGTATGCAAGACCCAATGGCGGAGAGAAAGGGAACCAAGAGGAAAGAGGTGAAGAACCAGTGGAGAGGGCGAAAAAGAGTAGGTGATTCGAAGACAGAACAAGCATAGGCGAAAGCGGACACACGAACCCGTAAGATTCGCGACACCCCCTCTAAATACACAATACCAAATTCAATAAACCGTTTCGACCATCAGTGTTTCGTGTACATGGGAATTCGGAACAAAAATCGTAACTTCCGGAGTAATTTTCGACCTGTGACCCCCCATAGTTTTTTAAAGAGAATGAAAAAATGCATCAAATGTTACATAAATATATATAGTTTTCTAGAGAATTAATAAAATTAAATTAAGAAAATAAAAAATTGTTGGCAATTGTAACTATTTTTGCAAGTTATTACTGACTATCTTTCGTTTAAGACATTTTTTTATTGGACTAACGAGAATGCCTGAACAATCGTAATAGTCATTTCGAGTATATGGATAATATTTTTATTCCTTTTTTAAATAATCAAATATTATTTACATAAAATAGCTAAATATAACAAACTTTTAGAAATTTCGAATATTTTCTACATATTGGGCGAACTTGGGCAGCTAGGTTTGACGATGATTTACAGTTTAATAACCTCTTAATTAGTAAAAAAATTAGGAGTTATTTCTCGTTAGATTCTTTAAAACTCAAGTCAAAGTTGAAGAATATTGAATACAACAAATTGAGAGAGGCAACTAGGTTTGATGTTGATTTAAAGTTTAATAACCTCCTAATTAGTAGAAAAAATATCACAGAAGTTACTTCTCGTTACATTTTTACAAATTGAGAGAGGCAACTAGGTTTGACGTTGACTTAAAGTTTAATAACCTCTTAATTAGTCGAAAAAATCAGGAGTTATTTCTAGTTACATTTTTTAAAACTCAAGTCAAAGTTGAAAAACACTGAACACAAAAAATTGAGAGAGGTAACTAGATTTGACGTTGACTTAGAGTTTAATAACCTCTTAATTAGTAGAAATAATCGAGAGTTATTTCTAGTTACTTTTTTAAAAACTCAAGTCAAAGTTGAAAAACACTGAATACAAAAATTTGAGAGAAACAACTAGGTTTGACGTTGACTTAAAGTTTAATAACCTCTCAATTAGTAGAAAAAATATCACAGAAGTTACTTCTCGTTACATTTTTACAAATTGAGAGAGGCAACTAGGTTTGACGTTGACTTAGAGTTTAATAACCTCTTAATTAGTCGAAAAAATCAGTAGTTATTTCTAGTTACATTTTTTAAAACTCAAGTCAAAGTTGAAAAACATTGAACACAACAAATTGAGAGAGGTAACTAGATTTGACGTTGACTTAGAGTTTAATAACCTCTTAATTACTAAAAAAAATATCACGGGAGTTACTTCTTTTAATTAATTTTTTAAAACTCAAGTCAAAATTGAAAAACACTGAACATAAAAAATTGAGAGAGGTAACTAGATTTGACGTTGACTTAGAGTTTAATAACCTCTTAATTAGTAAAAAAATTGGGAGTAATTTCTAGTTACCTTTTTTAAAACTCAAGGCAAAGTTGAAAAACACTGATTACAACAAATTGAGAGAGGCAACTAGGTTTGACGTTGACTTAGAGTTTAATAACCTCTCAATTAGTAGAAAAATCGGGAGTTATTTCTAGTTACATTTTTTAAAACTCAAGTCAAAGTTGAAAAACATTGAATACAAAGAATTGAGAAAGGCAACTAGGTTTGACGTTGACTTAGAGTTTAATAACCTCTTAATTAGTAAAAAAATTGGGAGTTATTTCTAGTTACCTTTTTTAAAACTCAAGTCAAAGTTGAAAAACACTGAATACAACAAATTGAGAGAGATTGTTAGTATTGCAAAAAAGTTAATCAGCAATTTGAAATTTTATAATACTGAAAAATCGAGTCACTTGGATGAAAATTTGGCAAATGGCACATTTTCCGAAAAATGTATAAAAGATTACCATCAATTATGAAGCACCATTTTCAATTACAAAATAGTAAATTCAGTAAAGAAGTAAGACAGTATCAAAGTTATGTATCTTCATGAATATTTTAAGCTATAATAAGCCATCATTTATAGATATTAGTTTTTTTATTTCTGTCTATCACACGAAACACTGTGCATCGTTCTTATTTATCTACCATCCCTATATTTATCAGTTTCTAGATATTAAGATATATCCATTTAGTGTATTAGTTAAATAAATATTTAATCACCTATTTCATAAATCTATTTTTCTCAACTCTGGTTCCACAAACGCTATAAAGTTGGTATAAAGAAATTACGAGTTAGACTCGTCATTGTACAGCAAAGGGTTGAAGAGTAGCCAATGGAGAAACGAGAATTTTAATAACGATTATTATACAATGCACGGAGTCATGATAATTAGATTACACGAGATGATTTTGTTCATTTATTAATTGTATTGCTTTTATAATTTTTAATTCACGGCGTTAGATCTGTCAACCGCCTTTCTAAAACCTCCGAATTCAGGCGATGCTTGCAAAGAAACTGACCCTCTAAAAAGAGAACTGGAATTTCGTATTTGTACTGTTCGAGGAACCTTTCGTTCCCCGGAGCTGTAATGTCAACTTCTTGCAGTTGGTAACGACCAGAAAACTGCGTTTTCAACTCGTTTTTTAGATTATCGCAAAGCGGACACGGATGTTTTGTGTACAATGTTAGTGTCGGTGGAGAAGATATTGGATGGCACCTACAGAACGAAAGAGAGAATTTTAAAATATTTTTTTAACATTGTTTATTCGTCGTAACATGATTTGTAAAAATCTAAGAAAGTATAAAAATTACATGTGTATAGTAAAAAAAATAGAAAGTTTTTATGATCGTTTCAAAAACCATATAATACATTCTTTACTGGAGTATCGATCGAGTATAGTCTCTTTCCCCCATAATAAGTATAAAAATATTTCCGCAGTAGTAAAAACGTTTCTCGCCGCAGACTTACAATTTTTCAATTAAAATTGAAGAGGCACCGCCGCCTCCGTTACAAATGGACGCAACACCCTTTTCCCCAGCTTTCAGAGCGTGTACTAAGTGTACTACGATACGAGCCCCAGACATACTAAAATATTAAATATAGTTTGTATTTTATTTACGATTAAATAGTTAAATACTCACCCAATAGGGTGACCAAGAGACACAGCGCCGCCATGGACGTTCACTTTGCTTGGATCGAGATCGAGTAGTTTCTGGTTTCCAACGACAACTACGCTGAAAGCTTCGTTGATCTCCCAAAGGGCTACATCGTTTTTATTAACTCCAGCCCTTTGTAGCAACTGAAAACAGATAGACGCCTCGTTATTAAAAGCTCAAAGAGTATATTGCACCATAATGTACATCGCAAGAATGTACTTTGGGAATTGCGAAAGACGGTGCAATAGGGAAATCAATAGGATCGGTTGCAGCATCCTGAAACGCGACTACTCGCGCTAAAGGCTTCAGATTCATTTTCTGCGCGACGTTTGCAGTAGTCAAAACTAACGCGGCAGCCCCATCGTTTAAAGTCGATGCATTTCCAGCAGTGACTGTACCATTTTCTCTCTGTAATAAAGAGAAATCGTTACGTAAAATTTAGATCGCTAATTTTTAATTGGTTCAAAGGTATACCTGAAAGACTGTATTCAATTTGTTAAACTTAGCAAAGTCCACTCTCTTGTATTCTTCATCTTCGTTGAATACAATGTCAGGTTTGCCTTTTTTTTGCGGCACGTTAACTGGGGTCAGTTCATCCTGAAATACTTTATTCACGTACGCTTCTGCGCTACGTTTGTAACTGTTAATAGCGTATTCGTCTTGCTCTTCTCGCGTAATGTTTAACTTTTTAGCAGTATTTTCTGCACAATTGCCCATATGAAACTTGTTGTAAACATCCGTTAAACCATCGAACACGATGCCATCCTGTAAAATTACAAGGAGCGAGTGAGATAATTGGAAACATGTACACAAATTTAATAAAATATCGAAAATATTTATTGCACCTCCAGTTTCATACCACCGTACTTTGTTTCTCCTCGTGCAAGGTAAAATGGTACATTGGACATGGATTCCATACCGCCAGCAAGTACGATCTCTTGATGTCCGCATTGCAACGTCTGAGAAGCAAGCATAATGCTTTTCATACCACTTGCACAGACTTTATTGATCGTTGTACATATCGTTGACTTAGGAAAACCTATCGCAAACATTTTTATGTTAATAATAAAAACGTAACTGTGTAAATAACGTATTATTTTAGAAATGAAACCTGCAAACAACGTAGCTTGTCTTGCTGGTGCTTGACCCAAAGAAGCTTGACAAACATTTCCCATAAACACTTCTGTAACCTGTTCCTTCGAAATCTTGCTACGCTCTACTGCTGCCTTAAAAAATTATTAATTATTATTTGTACTTGGAATTAATTAGCTTAGTCAAAATTAGATTAATACTTGAATAGCCACGGCTCCAAGTTTTGGTGCAGGTATGCTTGATAAGCCTCCGAGAAACGATCCGATGGGTGTTCTAGCTGCACTAACTATTACAACGTCGTTTAAATTTGTCTTGGAACAACAGGATCGTACATTGAACTGATGAATCTAGACAGAAAGCAAAATGTTAAATTACAAGAGAAAAATTTTTAACAATTGAGTCATTGAACAAAAAAGGGGCACATATTCTTTACCTTTAAAATTCGAAAAATATTAAGAAGTTGCAATATATACATAAAAATATATAAAAACTCGGTCTTTATTATTGCATTATGTTTCATGATTTTTTCGAAATAGTATTTTGGCGTATGTGTCCTTTTTCAATTATAACGTACATCTATTAAAATTTCTCCAAAAAATGAAAATTGCAAAAAATTAATGAAATTATATCAAATCGACAATTTCGTAGAGAAAACTAAATTCTTGGAAATTTATTCAATTGTTTATAAGAGAACAATTAACTTACTTTGCTAATGTTCTTTAGTGTCAACATTATGAAAAACAAGGCAGTAATTTTATTCCAACTACTGTGCTAAAAGTACAATATGGTTATCAATGTGTGCACACGCATTTAGCAGATAAGAACTACTACAAGTTATCAATTTCTACAGTTTCTCGGTTGATAACAATTTATATTTGTCAACATTAAAGATGGCGTGAATTGCTACTTTCGAATCACTAGTGATTCGATCACGTTCATTCCCAATCATGGTGATTTTTCACAGTGATTAGGAGAAAGAAAGGGAAAAATTTAAAGTGATAGATGTAAGTATAAGTTTTATTTCTCATTGTTTCAACATTCGTTTCATAAATGTTCGTGAAATTTTCCAACAAAGTAATGTATACGCAAAACTAACCTGTTTGTAATTTTAAATTCTAACTTATTTCTTTATGATATAAATATATACAAAATGTCATATTAATGTATAAAAACGTATATAAATGTATAATATGTATATTTTCATATAAATGAACATAAGAATTTTCATTACAGAATGATTTTATACTTTTTCTTATTTTTAAAGCGAGTGTTTTACACCTGAGCAATACTTTTTATCGTTTATTTAAATAATCGACTGAAACAATTTGAGATTTGAAATGTACAAAATATGCAATTAAGCAGGCTTTTTCATTACTATACAATTTTTGGCGCATTTGTAATTCTTTGAATTTCCTCTGAGGAGAGTTAGCGAAACACTAATGATCACGGTTAACGTGAACCGCTACTAAAGCGCCATCTTTCGGATCACGGTCGTGAATGGAGTTTAATCACGAGCGTGATCGTGATTTTGTGATCTTGTGATAAATCACTGTTAGTGATTTTGCACGCCATCCCTATTCACAATCATGGTGATTTTTCAGTGATTCGTGATTCTTTGTGATCGCTTTCGATTGGTGGGGAGCGTTCTTTTCCGTATTATACTGTATGGTACCAGAATTATCGTAATTACATTTCTCCGACATGAACAGACCTTTCATCGCGTTCCCTCCATGAAAACTGAAGCTTAACGCTTGACGATCACGCGACATACAGTAAAATTATTACTACATGCATGTAAACAAGTAAATTTACTATAGAATTGTTTGTGTATGGATTTATATGTATAAGATTTAACATTGCATCGTTTAAAATAAGTTAAATGCTGTGGTAACAATTAACACTACACAGAAAAGATGTCTACTGCAATAGAACAAGATCCCTGTAAAGATAAAGAATCTATAGAAAATACCCAACATTTTAAAGAACGTGCAGAACGAAATCGCCAAAAAGCATTGTTACTAAAGAAATCTAAAATTGTTTCCCACCCTTATACGAAAAGGTACGCTTTTCCTATTTATTAATGCTTCAGCAGATGATGTAATATTATAACTAACGAAACCACATAAGGTGGAAATTTTAATTTTTGAACGTGTAATTTTTTAAGGGAAAATGGAGATTCAACAAATAGTAAATTAACACAAAGTCAAGGGCAACGTGTCATAGATAGTGGAGCTGGTTTTCTTATAGAAGAGAATGATGACTTAGAAGAACAAATGGTATATTTAAACGACATTTAATTCTGAAGTAATAAATACCGGGAATTTAAAATATTTAGTAGTGTATTTTCCTTTCAGTTAAAAATAGTAGCAGAACCTGCACCCATTGTGATCGATTTACCTCATTGCAGCGAATGTAAATCTGAGTTCAAGGACTCTTACCTTTTGCAAACCTTTGATTTAATTGTATGTGATAATTGCAGGTACACGGATTTGTATGTGGGAGTAATTATATCACGTAACAATGTTGTTATTGTTATTTGTTTTATTCCAGAGATTCTAGGGGAAAACATTCATTGATAACAAAAACGGAAGCTAAACAAGAATATTTATTAAAAGATTGTGATTTTGATAAAAGGGACCCTCCTTTAAAATACATCACAAGAAAGAATCCTCACAATGTAAATTGGGGTGAAATGAAATTGTATCTGCAATTACAAGTGGAACAAAGAGCTTTAGAAGTTTGGGGATCGGAAGAAAAACTGTTGCAGGAGAGGGAATTGCGCGACGTTAAACGAGAAGGGTCAAAAATTAAAAAATTTAACAAGAAGGTAACAAACACGTTTAATAATGTAATATTATGCTCATATTACGTTTAAAAAATGAAAATAAACTTTATAAATATTCTTGTTATTCAGATTAAACAATTGCGAATGCAAGTCAGAAGTTCGTTGTACGACAAAACAACGAAAGCATCTCATACGCACGAATTTGGAGAGGACGCGTATAACGAAGAAGATGATACATATACACACACCTGCACTACTTGTGGTTACGAAGAAACGTATGAAAAAATGTAAATTATAAACCCATAACAAACTTTGTAGAAGTATTTTATTAAGCTGTGTTTTAACATAGTACCTGTTTCTTTCATATCACGGAAGATTTTTAATGCTCGCAGAATTGTTCACACGAAAAATCAAAAATTTTTAGTTGATTATTATTTACTTTACCGATTACTTTTTTTTTCTTTTTTCTTAAATGTTTCAAGTTGAAATTTGATACGTTTGTACTAATAAAACTTTACACGTAATGCATTTAAACCTTAAACTACATTTTTCCTACATCAAACATAAAAACAAGGTATATAATTTAGAATTTTTATTTGCATTGCAATACCATAATCATATCGTTTTATTTTTAGTTGTGAAAAATATTCATTAGTTTGAATGTACTCAGTACATCACACAATGTCTAGTCTTTCGTTACATCATCTTTTACTGCTACATTATTTGAATCCCGATTGATTAAATTACTATAACTAAAAATTAATATTGCACTATGTCAAAATATGACGGTTTTTATGCAAAAAAATTAATTTTTGCACAATGTTAATCTTATACAACCATCGTGAATTGCATAGTTCTTTGCAAATTATGTATACAAATCCAGTACATATTAAAAATATTATACCTTGCTTGCAACACAAGTCGTACGAATAGCATATTTAAATCACATTTAGGTTATAATTTAAGATCGATTTTACTGTTCCGATTAAAATCGTTGTAATCACTTCATTGTGCTTGCTTTTATCTTTATTCTTGCGTTTTGGTATATATCTTTTCATGAACACGAACGAAAAATATTTCTTTGGAATATTATATCGAAGCGGTAGTCCATTCTACTGAAACGTTAATCCGGAACCAATTTATGTACGATCAACGCTAACATTTGTCCTTAAAATCTTCACAAACACTTTGTATAGGCTCTAAAACATTTGGCACGGTCAGTGTATTTCCGACATTGCTTTGAGGAGCGATCATTGCATTCGTTACCATGGTCGATGATCTGAAATGAAATTATATATTATTAAATTTAAAATACAGATTATTTTCTTACCAACATACCTATTGTGCCTAAGATGACTTTTTACTAAATGTCCAGCTGTAAGGGCAGCCATCAGCGACAATTCACCGGCAAGTACCGTGGCGCATACAATTCTAGCTAATCTACTGGCATTTTCACCGGGCACATCAACGTTGGCGCCTTTAACACCTAACATAGCTAAACACGCCCCTTGTGCAGGAAGACCGGTTCCACCACCAATTGTGCCTATCTCTATACTAGGCATCGTACAAGACACATATAAATCTGTACCATCCGCTCCCCAAGGTTCCATCAAAGTCATACAGTTACTACTGCCAACGTTCTGTGCAGGATCTTGGCCAGTGGCTATAAAAATCGCCGTCACAATATTTGCGGCGTGGGCGTTGAAACCGCCCACGCTACCGGCTACAGCCGACCCAATCATATTCTTACTTATATTCACGTCTACCAAAGCGTGGACCGATGTCTTCAGCACATTGGTAACGATGTCTGCGGGTACCACCGCCTCGCAAACTACACTTTTACCCCTACCCTGAATCCAATTTACAGCCGCTGGTTTCTTATCCGTACAGAAGTTACCACTCAACGACAATATCTCCATATCAGGAAAATGTTCTTTCACAGTGTTCAACGATTTTTCCGTGCCCTTGGACAACATGTTCATCCCCATGGCGTCACCGGTCGTCGCTACGAAACGAATAAATAAATGCCTGCCAGCGATGCGTACGTGGATCTTGGTCAGTCTTGCGAATCTACTGGTTAAATTAAAATTATTCTGCATTTCTTCGAAGTTTTCTGGGTCCTGCATCCACGCCATGGCCTCGCTGGCTCTGACGATATTTGGGAATCTTACGACCGGTCCTCTGGTCATTCCATCGGCCACCACGCGACTCGTCACGCCGCATTTCAACAATGCTCTGCTGCCACGATTAGTAGATGCTACTAAACATCCTTCGGTAGTTGCCATCGGTACATGATACAACTCACCGTCGATGGACAATGGACCAGCGATTCCAAGCGGCACCGGCACATATCCTATAACATTTTCACAGCACGATCCTAGTACTTTGTTATAATCGTAATGCTTATACGGCAAATCGATCAAATCGTCGATAAATTTTCCAGCCTCTCCAATTATGAGGCGTCTAATTCCGACGCCACGCTCCATATCTCCGACAGCCTTTTCCAACTGATAAGCGGCTATATGCTTGTGCATAACCAACTGAATAACTTCTTCGTCGGTCAACGCAGTAGCTCCAAGCTGTGGATACAAGAAGACGACATTAGAACAAAATTCTACGGTTTCTTGTTTATCTAGGATTTCGTAAGAAATAGATTTACTTCGGATTTGTATATTTCAAGACATTCCTCTACCGATCTAGGAACTTTCGATCGAAGAGACGAACATTCGCTGTCCGGCGTGTCCACGCTGAATTGCCTCCCGTCGGTTTGCACTTCTTTGTCGGTAAACTCCGTCTGAGATTCGTTGTTGTCTTCGATCCAGCTCCCGCCTACTCCGGACAAAGGAAAAATGGCAGATCGCATCTCGGGAAGCGTTTCTCCAAATCGTTGACGTAACGACATGTTCATGTTCTCGGTAGCAGCGTATTCACTTTCAATTTTCATCTCTGTCTCGTCTTCCTCTTTGAATCGTAATTGCTTGGCAATGTCGCCCTTGTCTTCGAAGAAAATAAATTTAACCGCAAGCGCGAGTAGAAGTATCAATATGACGATATTGTCAGCGCTCACTGACAGCCAGTTCTTCAAATATTCCTTGACTTCAGTTTGGTTCTCTGTCATATTATAAGTGTCCGCTACAATATGCGAGCTCGCAGGTGACCTCTTACCTTCCACCGTGTAGCCATTTTCGTCGTTCTTGAACGGCCAACGACTAAAACATATGCAACACTTTATAATAATACTTATCTAAGCATTAAATTTCAATTTCACTTTCAATCCATGTAAATTAATTTTAATATATGTAATCGCCAAACTAAAGATGTTCGTTGATATAAAATATATCGAAAGAGACACGCGCTAATAAGGAACCAGTATTATTACAGAAACACACATTTAAAGATGAAACGTGCTTAAATTTAAATATTCTTAAAAGACAAAAATGCAACGTATGGAAAATAAGAGATACATTGCTAAAATCCTTTAACGATTTGTGTTATACGTAATAAAGATTTACATAGATTGCTCGCCAAGTTTATATTCTTCAACCTTCAAGCTTCACCATCACATCACTAAAAAAAGAATTCCCGAAACCTCGCGAAATCTGAAATTCGACGCAGAAGAATCAATAATTACTGTCATTCGTAACCGGGCACGGTCGAATCGTGTACTGCTTCTCAACTTAGCAGTGAAAGGGTTAAAGGAGTCCAAACCCCTCCGCGATACCATCTTTTTTCGCAGAATTCATTGAATATGAATTAAACTTATGTTTATATTACTGTGTAATAAGTTGAACCTGACCCGTGGAAGTTGGGAATAAGAAAACTGACAAACAAAAACGTAGAAACATCAATACGGTTCGGGTAAAAAAAAGTGCACGTTTTTTTTCCACGTGCGCGCATGTTATCTGATGTATAAAAGATAGAGTTCGCCGTTAAATGAAAAACCGACATACATTACGCGAAAAAAAGGAAAAAAGAATAGTACGAAAATACTGTGCCTGTGAACGTGCACCACAAATAGCCCGGCGATCATGATCAACTTGACGCGCTCCACCACCGGATTCGGCTTTTGATCTTCCTCGTTCAACGGATGCATGAAGATCTTGTCGGCGCTCGACGGTTTCATGCCGTTTGTTCCGCGAGAAAGCTAGAATAGAAATCAACAACAATGCAAGGCATGTAGTACTACGCGTGGCTACAATAGGAATTACCTCGAGGATAAGCGACAAACACGCAGGATAGAAGGTCATGAAAACGATATAATTAACGACGACACCGAGGCAGGCGAAGCTGCAGAGGATCTCTAATCTTCGAACGCCGGATAACGATCCAATCCCGATCAACAGAGTCTCCACTAATGTGTTTAACGTGATGGTTGGTCCCAACAGCGACATGCCGCGAGCGATGTTTGCACGCACCTCGTCTTGATTACGGGAGTTCAGTGCCAGCTGCGCTAGTATGACGGCCTTGGAAAGGTCGATGATGAGCAGGAAGAAGAACAACGCGTCCCTGAAAAGAGAAACGCTTTGTCAGACGAGGATTAAATAGAACAGGTGCTCCTCTTGAGCGAGAAACTTACTTTAAATCGGAAATGTCGCTGCGCCCAAAGTTCACTACACTGGACGTGAACACAACGCTGGAGAAGACGGTAAATAGACCCGCGATACCTAACACAATGTTGCATTTGAACCAGATGTATTGTCAGAGAGTAAACTTATGCAAATTTGGTGATTAAATGTCTTGGAGCGTTTAGCACTTTCACTCATGCTGAAAGCTTTCTTAGATACTTCAAGGAGGTATAACCCGACCTACCACATAATCTAGAACTACTTTAAACGCTTATACTATATAGAAACACATGTTTCCCTAAAATATATTTTGAATCCAACTTTTGTACCTAACACAATGTTGCATTTGAATCAGATATATTGTCAGAGAGTAAACTTATGCAAATTTGGTGATTAAATGTCTTGGCGCGTCCAGCACTTTCACTCATGCTAAAAGCTTTCTTAGATACTTCAAGAAGGTATAATCCGACCTACCACATAATCTAGAACTACTTTAAACGCTTATACTATATAGAAACACATGTTTCCCTAAAATATATTTTGAACCCAACTTTTGTACCTAACACAATGTTGCATTTGAATCAGATGTATTGTCAGAGGAGAGTAAACTTATGCAAATTTGGTGATTAAATGTCTTGGAGCGTTTAGCACTTTCACTCATGCTGAAAGCTTTCTTAGATACTTCAAGAAGGTATAACCCGACCTACTACATAATCTAGTACTACTTTAAACGCTTATACTATATAGAAACACATGTTTCCCTAAAATATATTTTGAACCCAACTTTTGTACCTAACACAATGTTGCATTTGAATCAGATGTATTGTCAGAGGAGAGTAAACTTATGCAAATTCGGTGATTAAATGTCTTGGCGCGTCCAGCACTTTCACTCATGCTGAAAGCTTTCTTAGATACTTCAAGAAGGTATAATCCGACCTACCATATAATCTAGAACTACTTTAAACGCTTATACTATACAGGGTGTTCGACCACCCCTGGAGAAATTTTTATAGGAGATTGTAGAGGTCAAAATAGGAGGTTTCGTTAAAAAGTTATTAACAATTGAATTAAAAAATTTCAAATCGTCTTGGAAAAATTATTTTCGGTTGCGGGGGTCAATTACAATCATTTTTGGTGAATACATATATCCCCGAAATCCTACCCTTCTTCGAGAAAAAAATTCGGATAGGTGAAATTTCTCGGCAAAAAAAAAAATTTTTCAAATTGTTCTAAAAAAATTATTTTCGATTGCAAGGGTCGATTATAATCATTTTTGATGAATAGATATATCCCGGAAATCCTACCCAGATTGGAGAAAAAAATTCGAGAAGGTGTGAAATTTTTCAAGAAAATTAAAAAATTTTAAATCGTCCTAAAAAAATTATTTTTGATTGCAGGGACCAATTATAATAATTTTTCGTCAATAGATATACCCTCGAATTCCTAACCATTTTCGAGAAAAAAATTCCTTACCGAAAATCTAGTCTAATGGTTCCATGAAATTTCATGCGAATCTTTAAAATGTCATAACTTCTGAACGGATTGGTCGATTTTAATGTTTAAAAAAGCAAACGACGCGTATTTTAGTGAAGAATAAGTAGAAATTCTAAAAATATTCGAAAAGTTGTTCCATGACCCCCTAAAATGAGAAAATATATTTTCTCCCCCATAAAAATGGTCCAATTTTCAAACAGCCATAACTCCTATAATAGTGAATATATTTCAATGAAACTTTTTTCTGAAGTAGAGCCCATAGGTACCTACAAAAAAGTATTAAACAACTTTTCTGTAGGACGTCAAGCGAAATTATTAAAAATCGAAAACGAATTTTTAAGGAAAATCGACAGGGGGTAGCTGCTGAAATTGTTCGGCGAAATTGAAAAGGTTCAAATCGTTCTGGAAAAATTATTTTCGGTTGCGGGGGTCGATTACAATCATTTTTGGTCATTACACATACCCCCGAAATCCTACACACTTTCGAGAAAAAAATTCCTTACCAAAAATCTAATTAAGTGCCTAAATTCGACGAAAAAAAAAACTTCAAATCGTTCCAAAAAAATTATTTTTAGCTAAGGGGGTTAATTACAATCATTTTTGGTGAATAGACATACCCCCGAAATCTTACCCATTTTTTAGGAAAAAATTCGAGAAGGTGTGAAATTTTTTGACGGGAAAAAAAAATTTCAAATCGTTGTGGAAAAAATATTTTCCGTTGCAGGGGTCAATTACAATAATTTTTGGTGAATAGACATACCCTCGAAATCCTAACCAGTTTTGAGAAAAAAATTCATTACGGGCATAACTTTTAACGTTAATAACTTTTTAACGAAGCCTCCATCAACAAATTGGTATTCTTGATTTTCGCCTTATTTTGGCCTCTAGAATCCCCCATTACAATTTTTCCTAGGGGTGGCCGAACACCCTGTATTTTGAACCCAACTTTTGTACCTAACACAATGTTGCATTTGAATCAGATTGTCAAAGAAAAGTAAACTTATGCAAATTCGTTGATTAAATGTCTTGGCGCGTCCAGCACTTTCACTCACGCTGAAAGCTTTCTTACATACTTCAAGAAGGTATAACCCGACCTACCACATAATCCATCACTACTTTAAACGCTTATACTATATAGAAACACATGCTTACCTAAAATATATTTTGAACCCAACTTTTGTAGATTGCGAAATTGATGATAGGTGAACAGTATTGCTAGACATCTTATTATAGTCATGACTATAACATCAGCTGCGTTTAGGTCCTAACAAGTAACGGATACATTATTCGTACGACTTAAGATCGTACAATTCAGATTAAGATTAAGATTAACAATGGTTCCTTATGAAAATGTAACTTGCGTGGCAAACGAAACAAAAGAAATTGTGGATTTTTTCAACGTTCTGCGCTTGTTCGATGTATCCTTACATTCGAATTACATCTTCCGGATTGGCAGTGCGCGGCCACTGGAATACCTCCGTTTCGCGGTTGTCCACTTCCGGTCTCCATGTTTAAAATGCATGCCGTGAGTGTAAAGGTCGTCACGATCACTTCCAAGGGATGACCGGCGCAAAACCGGCCATGGATCTCGAACAGGCGTGCCAACATGTTTATTGCTCTTAAGAACTATTTACAACCTGGAACAAACAATTGATAAACAATAAAATATTATTACCAACACGATATCTCGTTACTGACTCTTTTTTATACTTATGCACCATACCTCTCCATGTACTATAGTTCTGTTTTAACTCTAGGTTTACGAAATACGTCAATTTGACGCATTAAGATTCTAAACCTAACGTTACAGAACTCATAAATATTTTTTGTTAGCAATTTATATTGGATTTAATTGATGTAATGATAAGAATATATATTCTAATTAAAAGAATAATTGCATCTTAATGTAACTATTAATGGAGCGAATTACAATAAAAATATGCGCAACGAGTGCCCGTAAAACTAATGTTAATCTAGAGTAGTATTCTATTGCAAGAAACAAACACTTTCACAGCTTACACGAAAAGTTCGTAACCAGTTGAAGGCAGTCGCGAAGAAAACGAGAGTGCACGTTCAAGTTGAAGAAAGTGCTTTCAGTTCGCCGAAGATATTCGGTGAAATCGGTAGGGAAAACTTGGGCTCCTCTTACTTTTCGAAACGAGAGAAGAGGGTGAACCGTGACAAGAGAGGACGAAGAATAAGAAACACCGTGGGTTTGGGGAAAGCGAACGACGGGACCGGTTATTGCGGCACGACGATTCTACCGTGTGTCAATAATGCTCCATATAGCCATAATGCTTTCAGTTACGCAACACGACGATGCTAGTATGTGACAAAATCAAAGTTCCGCCGCCACGAAGAACATCGACAAAAACAGATCGGATCGTTCGTACAAGCTGAGAGGAATAACGTTTAAGGACGACCATGGAACAACCAAGCGATTATTTTTCCACTTGTGTTTTTTATTACTACGGTCGTGTAAAAAATAAGCTAATTGAACGGTGAATATATCTTAGAAGAAACGAAATGTCTGTCAAGGTCGGTAACTTTCCAACAGCTCTTGACAACGTATCTATTAGAGTCTCCTATCCGGTGCGTGTATTAATACGTTAAACGCTATGTTGGCCCCCAGGAACCGACACTAAACTTTCCGTTTTGGGCAGCGTGAAAGTAAAAGAAAATTATCTCGTTTAACGTGTTAAAACGCACGTCTACTCACGACGCATAGGCCCCTTGTAGGACGTAACACGAATACAAGGGTAGTGTTCCTTCCCTTGAGGGATAAGACCACTGTAAAAACCTGAAATAAAACGTTTTTTTTGTTTGGATGGATAATAATATTCAAGAATGTCATTAACCATGTCGTTAAGCGTTAAAAAAAATAAATTTATTCAAAAACAGTGCTGGAGCCATCCTCGCGAGGTGTGTTTTGAATTTGAGGCGCAAATGCTCGCCAATCACACAGAAATTAATGTTTCAAAAATCCCCCGCGTAATTCTCTAGCTATACTAGTGTAGCTGTAAATTTTTTGTCCTTTTTCCAGATACAAATTTGCGTCAGTTGCACTGCGTGTCGCTGAGCGCCAAAATGGCTCCAGCGTCATCATTTTGCACTATTTTTGAATAAATATATTTTTTATTCTCGAATATTATAATACTCTTACTTTTCCATCCATTTAAAAAACAAAAACGCTTTATTTCAGGTTTTTGTTAAAACGCACGTCTACTCACGACTACAAGGGTAGTGTTCCTTCCTTTGAGGGATAAGACCACTGTAAAAACCTGAAATAAAACGTTTTTTTTGTTTGGATGGATAATAATATTCAATAATGTCATTAACCATGTCGTTAAGTGTCAAAAAAAATATATTTATTCAAAAACAGTGCAAAATTACGACGCTGAAGCCATTCTCGCGAGGCGTGTTTTGAATTTGAGGCGCAAATGCTCGCCAATCATACAGAAATTAATGTTTCAAAAATCCCCCGCGTAATTCTCTAGCTATACTAGTGTAGCTGTAAATTTTTTGTCCTTTTTCCAGATACAAATTTGCGTCAGTTGCACTGCGTGTCGCAGACCGCCAGAATGGCTCCAGCGTCATCATTTTGCACTATTTTTGAATAAATATATTTTTCATTCTTGAATATTATAATCCTCTTACTTTTCCATCCATTTAAAAAACAAAAACGCTTTATTTCAGGTTTTTGTTAAAACGCACGTCTACTCACGACTACAAGGGTAGTGTTCCTTCCCTTGAGGGATAAGACCACTGTAAAAACCTGAAATAAAACGTTTTTTTTGTTTGGATGGATAATAATATTCAAGAATGTCATTAACCATGTCGTTAAGCGTTAAAAAAAATAAATTTATTCAAAAACAGTGCTGGAGCCATCCTCGCGAGACGTGTTTTGAATTTGAGGCGCAAATGCTCGCCAATCATACAGAAATTAATGTTTCAAAAATCCCCCGCGTAATTCTCTAGCTATACTAGTGTAGCTGTAAATTTTTTGTCCTTTTTCCAGATACAAATTTGCGTCAGTTGCACTGCGTGTCGCTGAGCGCCAAAATGGCACCAGCGTCATCATTTTGCACTATTTTTGAATAAATATATTTTTTATTCTTGAATATTATAATCCTCTTACTTTTCCATCCATCTAAAAAACAAAAACGCTTTATTTCAGGTTTTTGTTAAAACGCACGTCTACTCACGACTACAAGGGTAGTGTTCCTTTCCTTGAGGGATAAGACCACTGTAAAAACCTGAAATAAAACGTTTCTTTTGTTTGGATGGATAATAATATTCAAGAATGTCATTAAACATGTCGTTAAGTGGCAAAAAAAATATATTTATTCAAAAACAGTACTGGAGCCATCCTCGCGAGGCGTGTTTTGAATTTGAGGCGCAAATGCTCGCCAATCACACAAAAATTAATGTTTCAAAAATCCCCCACGGAATTCTCTAGCTATACTAGTGTAGCTGTAAATTTTTTGTCCTTTTTCCAGATACAAATTTGCGTCAGTTGCACTGCGTGTCGCTGAGCGCCAAAATGGCTTCAGCGTCATCATTTTGCACTATTTTTGAATAAATATATTTTTCATTCTTGAATATTATAATCCTCTTACTTTTCCATCCATCTAAAAAACAAAAACGCTTTATTTCAGGTTTTTGTTAAAACGCACGTCTACTCACGACTACAAGGGTAGTGTTCCTTCCTTTGAGGGATAAGACCACTGTAAAAACCTGAAATAAAACGTTTTTTTTGTTTGGATGGATAATAATATTCAAGAATATCATTAACCATGTCGTTAAGTGGCAAAAAAAATATATTTATTCAAAAATAGTGCTGGAGCCATCCTCGCGAGGCGTGTTTTGAATTTGAGGCGCAAATGCTCGCCAATCATACAGAAATTAATGTTTCAAAAATCCCCCGCATAATTCTCTAGCTATACTAGTGTAGCTGTAAATTTTTTGTCCTTTTTCCAGATACAAATTTGCGTCAGTTGCACTGCGTGTCGCTGAGCGCCAAAATGGCACCAGCGTCATCATTTTGCACTATTTTTGAATAAATATATTTTTCATTCTTGAATATTATAATCCTCTTACTTTTCCATCCATCTAAAAAACAAAAACGCTTTATATCAGGTTTTAGTTAAAACGCACGTCTACTCACGACTACAAGGGTAGTGTTCCTTCCTTTGAGGGATAAGACCACTGTAAAAACCTGAAATAAAACGTTTTTTTTGT
The DNA here is from genome assembly GCF_051014445.1 of Colletes latitarsis. Classification (NCBI taxonomy): domain Eukaryota; kingdom Metazoa; phylum Arthropoda; class Insecta; order Hymenoptera; family Colletidae; genus Colletes; species Colletes latitarsis. The sequence goes on from NC_135145.1 coordinate 19,967,086, forward strand.
TTGGATGGATAATAATATTCAATAATGTCATTAACCATGTCGTTAAGTGTCAAAAAAAATAAATTTATTCAAAAACAGTGCTGGAGCCATCCTCGCGAGGTGTGTTTTGAATTTGAGGCGCAAATGCTCGCCAATCACACAGAAATTAATGTTTCAAAAATCCCCCACGTAATTCTCTAGCTATACTAGTGTAGCTGTAAATTTTTTGTCCTTTTTCCAGATACAAATTTGCGTCAGTTGCACTGCGTGTCGCTGAGCGCCAAAATGGCACCAGCGTCATCATTTTGCACTATTTTTGAATAAATATATTTTTCATTCTTGAATATTATAATCCTCTTACTTTTCCATCCATTTAAAAAACAAAAACACTTTATTTCAGATTTTTGTTAAAACGCACGTCTACTCACGACTACAAGGGTAGTGTTCCTTCCCTTGAGGGATAAGACCACTGTAAAAACCTGAAATAAAACGTTTTTTTTGTTTGGATGGATAATAATATTCAAGAATGTCATTAACCATGTCGTTAAGTGTCAAAAAAAATATATTTATTCAAAAACAGTGCTGGAGCCATCCTCGCGAGGCGTGTTTTGAATTTGAGGCGCAAATGCTCGCCAATCACACAGAAATTAATGTTTCAAAAATCCCCCGCGTAATTCTCTAGCTATACTAGTGTAGCTGTAAATTTTTTGTCCTTTTTCCAGATACAAATTTGCGTCAGTTGCACTGCGTGTCGCTGAGCGCCAAAATGGCACCAGCGTCATCATTTTGCACTATTTTTGAATAAATATATTTTTCATTCTTGAATATTATAATCCTCTTACTTTTCCATCCATCTAAAAAACAAAAACGCTTTATTTCAGGTTTTTACAGTGGCCTTACCCCTTAAATAAACACGTGTCTAAAGTTTGAACGCATCTCGAGGCGCACTGTTATTTTAATCTGCTAACCATTTGTAATTTTGTTTACCATGTTATTTTAAATGCACGTGCATCATCAAGGGACACAATATAAATACAACATAAATACACGCATAGAAATATGACGAAACTTAATTATACATGTACACATAAAATCGTATCTCTAATTTCTATACTCGATTAACCATTGACCTTTTCTTACTTTCAATGGAACCGCAACTGAAAGAGCCTATTCCGTTATTTTGATGGCGTATTGTCATTCAAATGGATTCACGTCAATCGTTACCGGAAATATCGCAGAATCCGTGGATCTGCTTTCAATAATAAATCTTATGGACAAATGCATCGAGATCGGTTAACAATTTTTAATTCTACATTTAAATGTAAATTCTGAATCTGAATATTGATCGATATTAATAACATTACGTATGTCGTCAAAGTCCGACTCGTAAATTTGTCATTTTTAACTGATTGTAATGTCTGTTCTGCGACGTCAGCCGGCTAACGATCGAACATCGATTCATTAGACACTTAAACTTGAAACCTGGTCAAGATCGAAAATAAAGCATGAGTACGTTGTATATTTTCTTTACATATACTTCTCGACTTCCCAGATCAGAGTGCACTAAGAATAACCGACGCACCATGTCTCGTTCCGATCTTATAACATTCAGAATGTTCGGCCACCCTTGGGAAAAATTTTAATGGGAGATTCTAGAAGCCAAAATATGACGAAAATCAAGAATATCAGTTTCTCGACCCAGGCTTTGTTATAAAGTTATTAAAAAATTAAAATAAAAAATTTCAAATCATTTTGAAAAAATTATTATCGGTTGCAGGAGTCGATTACGATCATTTTTGGTCATTAGACATACCCACGAAATCCTATCCACTTTCGAGAAAAAAATTCGGGTATGTGCTGAAATTTTTCGACAAAAAATTTTTCAAATTGTTCTAAAAAAATTGTTTTCGATTGCAGGGATCGATTACGATCATTTTTGGTCATTATACATACCCTCGAATTCCTACGCACATTCGAGAAAAAAATTCCTTACTGAAAATCTAACGTGAGGCCAGAAATGGTCCCCCAAAATTTCATGTGAATCTTTAAAACATCATAACTCCTGAACGGATTGGACGATTTTAATGTTTAAAAAAGCAAATAACGCGTATTTTAGTGAAGAATATGTAGAAAATCCAAAAATATTCGAGAAGTTGATCCTTGACCCCAAAAAATGAGAAAAACCCCATAAAAATGGTCCAATTTTCAAACGACCATAACTCCTACAATAGTGAATATATTTCACTGAAATTTTTTTCTGAAGTAGAGCTCATGTATACCTACAAAAAAGTATTAAACAAAATTTCCGTAGAGCGACAAACAAATTTATTAAAAATCGAAAACGAATTTTTAAGAAAAATCGACAGGGGGTAGTGCTGAAATTTTTCGGCGAAATTAAAAAGTTTCAAATCGTTCCAAAAAAATTATTTTTAGCTAAGGGGGTTAATTACAATCATTTTTGGTGAATAGATATACCCCCGAAATACTACTCATTTTTGAGAAAAAAATTCGAGTATGTGTTGAAATTTTTGGGTGAAAAAAAGAATTTCGAATCATCTGCGAAAAATTATTTTTAGTTGAAGGGGTCAATTATAATCATTTTTTATGAATACACATATCCCCGAATTCCTGCGCGTTTTCGAGAAAAAAATTCCTAATCGAAAATGTAATTTATGGCCCCAGAAATGTTGCTCGAAAAAATGCGAATCTTTAAAATGTCATAACTTCTGAACGGATTGGGGGATTTTAATGTTTAAAAAAGCAAATAACGCGTATTGTAATGAAGAATATGTAGAAATTCTAAGAAATTCCGAAAAGTTGTTCCTTAATCCCGCAAAGTAAGAAAACCCCTAAAAAATGGTCCAATTTTCCGAGGACCATAACTCCTAGCATAGTGAATAGATTTCATTGAAATTTTTTTCTGAACTAGAGCTCGTGGGCACCTACAAAAAAGTATTAAACAAAATTTCCGTACAGCGTCAAACAAATTTATTAATAATGAAAAACTAGTTTTGAAATAAAATCGACAGGAGGTAGGTGCCTAAATTTTTTGGCGAAAAAAAAAATTTCAAATCGTCCTAAAAAAATTATTTTCAGCTAGGGGGGTCAATTACAATAATTTTTGGTGAATAAACACACCCCCGAAATCCTACCCACTTTCTAGAAAAAAATTCGAGAAGGTATGAAATTTTTTGACAGAATTAAAAAATTTCAAATCGTTCCGGAAAAATTATTTTCAGTTGCGGGGGTCAATTACAATAATTTTTGGTGAATAAACACACCCCCGAAATCCTACTCACTTTCTAAAAAAAAATTCGAGAAGGTATAAAATTTTTCGACGAAATTAAAAAATTTCAAATCGTTCCGGAAAAATTATTTTCGGTTGCAGGGGTTAATTATAATAATTTTTGGTGAATAGACCTACCCCCGAAATCCTACCCAGTTTTTAGAAAAAAATTCGAGAAGCTGCCTAAATTTTTCGACAAAATTCAAAAATTTCAAATCGTTCTGGAAAAATTATTTTTGCTTGCGGGGGTCAATTACAATAATTTTTGGTGAATAGACATACCCCCGAAATCCTACCCACTTTCTAGAAAAAAATTCATTATACACGGAACTTTAAACGTTAATAACTTTTTAACGAAGCCTCCATCAACAAATTGGTATTCTTGATTTTCGTCTTATTTTAGCCTCTAGAATCTCTCATTACAATTTTTCCTAGGGGTGGCCGTACATCCTGCATATGAAATCAAAATTCGAACTGTCTTAACAGAAATTCACACTCCCCCATGACGCTTTTACTTCTACGATCTTAATTCGTCTGCTATTGTTTGTTCGTCTTGCAGTCTGCTAACTAAAAAGAGTGTGAAAGCCACGAGGAAATCATTTTTACGTCGTGAAATAGGTAGAAAGTACGACCGACTACAACGGACATCGAATAATATTAACTGTCGTGGTAACACGCATCCATTTTTTCTTCCTAAAACATTCAAAAGGTCTTATTTTGAGTGATCGTGTCCTTGCAAATTCGTATCTTCTAGATGGCTTTCATACTATGCTCGACATTAAAATTCTCTCAAAGGAATTCTTTGGGATTGGGAACGATGACCTTGAAAGTTTTAACAGCCAATCGCTTCCTTCAACGCAGACGTTTTGGCATACATTTCTCATGCGCCGAAGTAATGTTTTATTCCAACGTCAAACCTTTTGCCTTTTCCATGCAACGTTTCGCCTATGAAAACAAATGAACACGTTAAAAAAAAAAAATCTATTCCTTCTCGCGGCGACACGTGCCACTATCCTCTCTTTTAACAAGAATTATCGATAAACTATAGTTCCTTGTACAATCAAAATTCATCGACACTTATCATACAAATGATACAGAAATTTCTCTTGACCCACTTAGATACATATTTTATGTAAATATTTTTGAATAAACGATTTTTCCTTTTTTTATTTTTAGATGCAAAGCAACGCAATGTGCCCCGTCACGTACACGAGCGAATGAGTCAAAAGTATTAATTTTACCGCTTAGAACGGCAATAAATTTTAAGACAAGATAAAGTTGAAAGTTTTAATTCCTAGTAGTTTGACCAAAAATGGCGAAGAATAAAACATTATGTATTACTACACACACTGTTGTGAATCAACAACATGTACTCCACCGTAAGCGTACGGTAAACGTCGTTTAATCTGGTACTCTAAATGTAAACAGTTCATCGTGAGTTCTCCGTACCATTTCTCTGTTAAGCTGCAGGTAGCTTAGAAATGGCAAATAACAAAACAAACGAACCACTGTTACGAGCAGAAAGAATTTTTGTGGTAAAAAAACGAGATATCAACGGATAAATTTAATCGCTGAAAGTTTCTTGGTAAATATTAAGGTATGATTAACTAACGTAATTTATTAGAGCAAACACTTTAGACTAAGATGATTGGTAAATGCAAACAATGTGTAAATTCTTAAATGCTTCGTAAATAAGTATCTAAAAATATACGTATCTACTTAAGAAAAAATTTCTAGTTACGTAAAAATATAATTCATAATTTTGCTTCTTCTTGCATCGTGCACGATACTTCAATCGAGCAGAAATTATTTTATTTAAATCGATTCGAGATAACCACGGCATAAGATCAGAGATCAAAACAAAAGATTACCTGAAGCGGCAGGTATTAATCTGATGAAGTAAATTAATTTAAATAATAAATATTTTAATAGATGTTATTATCATCAATATTAACAAAGATGTTTGAATTATCGAAGAATAAATTATTACAAATTTTATAGAATTAACATTTAAAATTATTAATGAATTAATGAGACCGTGGTCTTTGAACACTAGCGCCAAATTCGGACGGGCGTACCTTAAATCAGGTGCAAGGAGAATGGCTCGACGAAATTCTTGACGTACAGTGCACTCGTGGATTGAATGCAGAGAAGCGCAGGGATGAAATTAATTGATTGGAATATCGTTTAGGTCTATGTATTAACTGATAGGTGCCATCAAATACTGTTCGAAAAAGTTAAGACCTTGGAAGGATAACAAGGACTGACGTAGAACTGAATTTTTTGGGATCTTATTCCATTTTTGTTAACTATATCTGTACTGTCCTTATTCGATTTTCTTGCTCATTTTTCATTTAACATAAAAGAAAACTGCATAGAAAGAAACACGCGAAAATTAATGCAATCTTTAATTTACATAATGGTTATAAACTCGCACCGGTCCGATCTATAAATCAATTAACGAAAAACTGACGATAAGTAAAAAATGTAACAATTACTCAATATTTATAGCTTTCTTTCCCATCAAACGATATTGTTTCTTACGCGAACCAATCACGATCTAAAATTACGCGAAACGTAACGATTCGAAACCTTGAATTTATGGAACAAAAAGAATAAATAAAAAACGAACACACAAAACGATACTGACAGAACGGCGCTCGCCGACTAACAAAGCTGCGCTTACGCGCGAATGGGCCGATCGACCCTTCGGGATACGCTCGTCTTTTTCCGTCTACGTTCGGCAATCTTCGTCTCTTTCTCCTTTCACGAGCACGTGCCCTACACTGAGAAGTTAATATCATAATTATATTAATAAACAAACACTTTAAACAAACGTAATCTCACAATTCGCATCGCACAAGGTTTTCTATATTCGAGTTGCTAGCTGTTACTCAAAGTTTGTCGCTTTTTCAAATTCCAGATGCAACAAACCGCGGTGAAATTTCGCCGTTTCGAATTAAAATATTAGTCGAGCAATGTCGACGCTATGTGACAACATTTTCTCTGAGAACTATATAAATTTATAGATCATTGCGGACCATGTTCCCTTCGATTCTCTCGTTCGAAAATCGGCGTTCGCTAACAGACTTTCGTGATCTCTTTGGCGAGAATAATTTAAAGTCCGCACGAGACACGGCACGCATGACTTTATAAACGCAAAGTATTTGCGCGGTTTCTCTCAGAAAACGCGCGCGGCATACTCATTTATCGTGTCTGCACAAACTACCTGGAAATTCCGAGTTTACAGACTGGTCAGATATTTGTACGAATTCGAACGATTTAATTAGTTTCCACGTACAATTCCGAATAACATGTATCAAATTGTTATTCATCGATCGCACGTCTCGTTAAAAAATATTAAAGAAAATGTTACATACCTAACAATGTTGTAGTTTGTAATTATTAATGTTTTAATGATGATCTAACGACTTCTGAGATTGTACTATATACTTAGTATTTATTTCACATTCGCAACAATGTTTAATTAAATTATAACAAACAGTTATATAAGAATATTTTATTATGCTGTTGGTCTTAAACTTTCTTTTGTTTATTAATGCACTGTCTCTAAATATAGCCATTAATTTTCGAAAATTAGTAACGATACTAGTCCAGTAATTATAATCTACAGACTACACAAAATGTCCTACATTCTGTTAAATTAAATAAAATAATTGAATTTATATAAACGAAAATGTCAGACATTTTATTATGTAATTAAATAATACTATTAAATATTAATTTACAGGTAAAAATCATGATTCAAGGCTAATACGATCAATAAACGGTAAGATTATTTTTTTAAATTAAATAAAATTATGCAAACACTAAACGGGCATAACCTATAAAATGTAAGAATGTCGAGTGACCAACATACCGTAAAGTATCGTACTTGTCCGAAGATAATCGAAATACGTTTCAACTGGCATCATTTTTTGAAAATCGGGAAAACAACCATTCACGTCCTGTTTTTCCCATCACATCACAGATTTATTAACATCTTGCACACCACTCGTCTGATAGCACACTGCATTCGTTACTGCGGATCTAGTGACATCTAAAGTTTATTACGTAAACCACCGTTTAAAAGAACTTTTATGATAAACTGTTTCTCGCACACTTCCTAGATTATAATATTTGCACGTTAGTAGCAAATAAATAAAAATATTTAACAATTACAAAATAAAAGTACTTAAAAAATACACAAAACACATTAAAATATTCAGCTGATATATAAAATGTACCGATATACGGAAGATACAAGTAACAACATTATTTAACTAATATTTCATATAATGTGTTTATTTACACAATTTTTTGATTGCAAATCAATTAATTATTATTTATCATCATTTATAACGTCAACATCCATATTTTTTAATGTTATTATATTTTAAACGTAAAGTATCAACTTCCATATTAAATTTCAATTTGTTTTTTGTATTTCTGCAGAATGCCTAGCATGATTCATCATAGATTCTACTCTGTTGGCTGTCTCCCTTACTACATCGGATATTTCATCCGGCAAATGATCTAAAGTGGGAATATGTGCAGATAATCGTTTATATACAGAATCTCTGTTTGCATCTTTTTTATGTCTACGTTGTTCCTCGTATTTTAATTGTTGTTTGAAGAATATCGCATTCTTTATGAATTCCAGAGTATTCTCAAAACTTTTTCCAGCTCCGTGCATTGTTTTAATAGCACTAACGGCATATTCTACGTCGTAGCATCTACCCAAAAGTTGCTGCTGAAGCGTTAATACTTCTACCCGTTTTTCCACCATAGGAGGCAACGCTTTCCTTACGTGTTCTTGAAGTCTATAAAATGCAAGAGACGGCTCGTTTGCAACAATGTGCATATTCTCGGATATGCGTTCAGTTGCTAGAAACGATTAAAAAAATGACAATAATTAAATTATTAGATTCCGCAAATTGTTTAGAAAACACGCTGTTACTACTGCATTGAATAAGAATATCCTAACCTTTTTTAACCTTTGTTTCTAACTCTTGATCCGATTGATATACTTTTGCAGCCATTGTTTAAAATATTATATTAATAACAACGCTGATTATCGAATTTATACAGCACGAATAATACTTGAAATTTCAAGATAATTTAGTATAACTCTCAATGAACGAAGAAATGGTTCTCGCTAGTGTCGTAATATATTTGAAACACTTTATGCGAATTATGTATTTCCGTTAACGTTCACGATGCGTAGTATCGTGCAAAACTTTGTTAAATGTTTCCATTCGTATCAGTCAAGTTTGTATAAACATTTACCGAGGTATCGATTTGTTTTCACCGCCATTTTATTAAAAAATTACCGGAAGTTAATCGACACAGAACGGTGTTTCCCTTCATCGAAACGTGGCAGCAAAGTATGTGTTGTTGGCACTTCTCTCAAATGTATCCTTTAGCTCTTCCTATGGAGTAATCATCTCGTTGCCGCGTGTAACACAGTTCTGTCACTAGAAAAGGTACAAACCATCAAATTATTCAATGAAAGTTCAACTGAAACGAGTATCTCAATCGTAAAACCACATTCTACGTAACGTATGATATTTATAAAAGACAGTAGTTTTTATTTGACACATTTCAGTAACGGTTATAAACATCGCGTTTGACTTTTTTGAATAACATCGATTAATAAATTTTCGTGAATAAAATGTGCCTTGTTTTAAAAGTTTCTTAAATTACGTTGATTGGTTTTTTAAGAATCTGTGGTTCTTTTAATAGTTATACCAATATTGTTATATGTAAATCGAAAGTAACGTGTAATCGAAATCTTACGAATTATATTGACATTTTAGCATGAAGTGGTACATAATATCTGCAGCTTTTGCTGCTTTAATTCTCACCATACATGCAGAAGAAGAGGAAGAGGCTGCAAGATTATTAGTATCTAAACAACTTCTGAACAAGTATCTTGTAGAAAATATGGACATTGTGATCAAAGTAATTACGAAAATGTATTTTCTGTAATTTCTGTAACCTTAACATTTTTATCTCAACGTGTAATGTTTTTACAGTATACGGTTCACAATGTAGGGAATGCAGCTGCGTTAGAAGTTGAAATCACAGACAACTCTTTCCACCCGGATCATTTTACTCATGTGAGTGGAGAAATAAATGCAAGGATAGATCGTGTTCCACCTTACACGAATGTTACTCATACGGTTGTTGTAAAGCCACGGATATTTGGACATTTCAATTTCTCGTCTGCGGAAGTTTTATACAGACGCAAGGAAGATGCTCCTAGATTACAATTTGCTGTCAGTAGCGAACCTGGCCAAGCAATCATTGTATCGTTCAGAGATTACGACAAGCAATTTTCTTCTCATGTGGTGAGTAACTACAAAAATTATACAAATAGAAATATCATTATAGAATAAAATATTTAATATTTTCAATTATTTTTACATCAGATCGATTGGGCTGCATTCGCTGTGATGACGCTACCTTCGTTAGCTATTCCTTTTGCATTATGGTACTCTAGTAAAAACAAATACGAAAAATTACTTAAAACTTCGAAGAAACATTAAGTGTACAAATTCGTCCTAAGTCATTTGAAAGAGGCAGTTTTTTCTATACAATCGTAAGAAACCTGACTGTTCCATTATGTACATCTAATTTTATAATAAACATTATTTATAAAGAATTTACATTCGTTGTATCTTTCAAACTACAAAGCATCCAAGGTAGAACTTTGATATCTGCATGATGTATCGTCCTTCCACGAGAAGACACAGCGTGTTTATATCCCCACCCTTACTGCAGTCCGCTGATTGGCTGTCATCGACCTTCGTCGCCATTTTCGATCAGTACCTCCGAGTCAGCGGACTGCAACGGGAGTGAGGATGTAAACACGCTGTCTTCTTCTCGTGGAAGCACGGTACAATGAACGATTGCATTCAAAATAAATGCAGGTGATCGAGCCATAAGTATGTTACAGTTTTCAGCCCCATTTTCTTGCAAATATTGAGGTTCCACTACATGAAATTAAAATACAAGTATATAAAATACAAAAAAATACTAAAAATTACTTTATTCTTTACAGTATATAGTACACGTTCCTACCTATATGATCTTATACTTAAGCAATATTATCTATTCTTGACTTAGTCAGTAAATGGAAATTATACGTTTTTGTGACGTTAACGGTTGTCGTAAATTATACAACAAAATTATTTGATCGTCAAAACAAATTATATTTAAAGAATATAAAAATTATAAAGTAATTCAATATGTAGAAATATTATACTCTATGCTACAAGCCATTTTAACTTTGTCTCACAGTCAATAAAGAGTGTAAAAATTATTGTAGGAATTCTTCTTCCATTGTTATACGAGATGCGTATCAAATAATTAATCGTGTCATTACGGTAATTACGTAAATTATCAGCTATATGACTAGGAACCATATACCTCAATTTTTATAAATTAAATACAACCAACATAACCTTGAAATACATTTGCATCAAACTCCTCTGTGGACCTTTCCATCAATCGTAAAATTAAGTTCTATATTACAGAATATACATAATTTTATATGCTCGTAACTTAATATCGACTGATATATCATCGCTATAAAAAACAACATAAAAAATCCTTACCTTCTAGGAGTAATTAATTTCTTAATAAAAATGAGTTTGTGGTAATAAGGCACCAGTTTCTGACAATCGAATATTCGTTTGCAAACAAATCTAGTTAATACGATGTAGTCTCGTTGTAAGTACAATGTGTCTTTATATCGAAAATGTCACTTGTTCTTACTATTAGATTCATTAGGTATTCATTGATCTATTCCGTTTGCTTGCTGAATAAAAACTGCGAGGATCGCCATAAACCGGATCAAATGCCGAGAATGGTCTTATCGGTGTAATCGGGCTTCGAGGAGTAAACATATTTGTACTATTTAAAATAGTTGAACACGGGGTACTAGTCTTTTTTAATTGCGGTGGACATTTGTCAGCTGCAAAAAAGAAAATATTTAAGCAGCTAATTTATAAAAATAAATGTTTATTAATTGTATCACTGCAATACGTACCAAAAACTGTTCTATTTTTTACATTCAAGTCAATATTTGCCATTTTATTCTTCCATACTGTTAAAAAAATAAGCGAATCGTTAATAAAATATTTACGTAGTAATTTAAACGGCATGTAATTAAAAATAAGGAGAAGTTTACCATAGAAGCATGTAATTACGAGAACGGCAAGTGTTCCAAACGTATAACGGTGAAAATACATATAATCCACCCAATGAATCCCAGATAATGGTATGAAATTTTCATATTTTGTCACGCGTACGAAAAGCTAAAAAAAAATATAAATTATTGCAACGAGTCGCTAATTTTAATATTAATTCTTTCGTTCACTTACAGATATATTTTGCTTTGTAATGTCGTTAGCAACGATAACTTTTTGTCCTTGAATGTCATCTAGATTATGTATTAAACGTAATTTGTACTGCATCGTTGATTTGGAAATATATTGTCGTGCACTCACAGTCATTCCATCTGGTACATCGATCTAAGAACGATTGATATGAACAAACGCAGTTTAAAATCGAAACTTTCATCGATGAGGATAGAACTCACTGTAAGATGATCCAATACAGATTGTAAACCATATATTTCGAGTGTTGCAGTTGGCACAGTTTGAGAATGAATATTGATAAAAACAATTTCCTTGGCATCGACATATACAGGTGGAAGATACGTTACTTCTAAAGGTACAGCTTCAATGTCCCTGTGTTGTGCATTTATTTGCATACGAGTTTCTAATGTACTGGAGATTATATTGGGAGAGCCCATAGGTATTATATCACAATAATAAAAACCTGTAACGAATCATTGTAAATAATTAATTAAATTAACGATCACCGTCTTTATACTATTTGAAATCGAATTACTACTAACCTGTTGTAATATCAAATCGTGGCTTGACAAGGAATAAATCTTTTACTCCGATTGACGTGGTCGATGAAACAAATTGTATATTACACGTGTAAGGAAATGAATTTAGGGTGAAGGATGTAAACGTTCTACAACCACCTAGACCTCTAGATAATACGTTGTTTTCTTTAACTTGCTCGTCTTTACTTTTCAATACAAGAGGAACGCTGAATGTTTCAGTTCCGGTGATATTTCGACCTCTTAATGGAACAATTGATACCTGTATTCGCAAAACAAAATCGTTTGTTTGACGAAATATTAATAAAAGAAAAATTATGTCTCATAAAAATTGTACCAATGAACTGGCAAACAGATGATACCTTTGCAATCGGTTGTATATTGACTTCTATTTCACCTTGCATATGTGTTGCAAGGCTGTGTTTTACAACTGCATAGCCTACATTTTTCGCTCTACCTATTCCTGTGATAGGATCTACTGTTAATATTTCAGAAGCTGAGGATTGCCAGTAACCTGGATCACCATCAGAAGCCAGAAGTGGCATTGAGAAACAAACTATATCACCTACTGTCAATGTTGTCTACGAAATATAAATTCGATTAATACGTAATATTATCTACGTCGAATGAAAGAATTCATAGATCGAATAAAATACCTTTGTTGGAAAGACTATGTCACCAATCATCATATGTACATAATCAAACATCCCATTAGGATACCTTTCATTGTATGCCTTTACAACAAGATCTCCATTTTCAATGAATTTTGCAGTAACGGTATTTTCACCGCTTATAGTAAATGATGCTAGGTCAGCACGATTTAGCATAGTTTTAGCATTAATTTCGGCAGCATGGAATTTTGTTCCAACGTTATCATAATATTCGAGAGCATAATCCAATTCCATGCCTTTAGGCAACATGTTTAATTCTTCCCCATTACGAATTCGCAAAATTGATTTTAACGATATCATCATGTAATGAACGGGTTTCACCTACGAGCAGTAATTGGAATAAAAATGTCTGTTCTAATTAAATTTCTACTTAAAAATATGCAGCTAAGACCTTACTTCGACAATAACGGTAATCGACTGCTTCAAATTATATGCTTCCATATTTGAAATAGAAATGACTATTTTCCCAAGATTTTCGCCAGCTTTTATGATACCATTCTTATCGATAATTACAGTTTTAGATGTTGGAGTTAAAGCATGTGTATCCTCTGAATCATTTCCATGCATGGTCGACAACACTTTATAAGTAGTGGAGCCATGCTTATCACGATTTGTTTGCAATTTCAAAACAGAATTCGGTGACATTAATATCACTGGTACATTGGAAGGTAATTCGGGATGCGTCAAACGCAATTCTTCAAAGATTTCTACTTTTACAAAAGTAGTGTACGTTACGTCACTTTTAAATCCAGCCAACATGTTACATGGCATTGTGACATTTAAATAAATGGTTGCCAATCCAGGACCGATAGCTTTAGCTCTCAAAGAAACCTCGTTTTGATATCTGATATTGATACCTGTACCTTCGTACATGTTATACAAAGTTACTAAATTAGAATCACTAGATGACCACATAAAAATCAATGGTAGTTGCATAGATCCTATAATAAGTGGAGTCAAATATTCTGGAATACCAAACGCCCAAAGTGGGAATGTCGCACCCACTTTTACTCTGCTTGTTGGAACGACGATTTTAATGCCCTCAAGATACAGCACATGTATGTCGGTATAATCCTCAGAATAAATGACTTTGTTGCCTTTAGCATTAAGACCAATGGCTCTAACGATTATTTTTGTTTGCCCAACTGATTTTCCTTCAAATATACCATTCCGATCGACATTTAAAATATCATTACTTTTCGTTGAGAATTCGATTTCTGCATTCGACGGTCCTCCTATTGTTTGCACTTGATAAACGGTGCCTACCAATATCGTTAAATTCTTTGGGAAGACTCTTAAAGGGAGGAAAACTTGAATAGTCGCTGACTCGCTCTGTATTTCTCTATCACCTCCTTTATTCACAAAAGTTAACTGAGATTCCCCTTCTGCCATGCCATATATCATATACAACAATTGATTATAAGGGGCATTACCATGCTCGCTAGGAGGTAGTTGTTTAACTTCTATACACTCGTTATCGACTTCTGCTTTAAATTCCAATACATTCAAAAACGGTAATTTTATTATATGACCGTTTGTATCATAAAGCTTCAATGCAGCCACTACACACTTCCCTTTTTCAATTTTATTTACTGTTTCTATTTCTATAACAGCAAGCTGCTGTATTTCGATCACAGCTTCGGCCGATTTTGAGGGCAAACAAAGATCCACCAATGCCAAATTAAGTACTCCAGATGCTTTTGGCGTAATGCTGATTGTTTTTGTCGACTCTATGTATCGGACATCCGCAATATCATCTGTACTCAGCACAAATTCATAGTAGCCAGAACCTTGGCTAACTTGTAAATAATATTTTGCAGTGGGATCATTTAATACCATTAATTTACTAGGGCTAATACTGGTATCGTTAACTAAAACCATTTGTATGGAAGCTTCAATAAGTGGAGTTTCATAGATTCTTCTTTCAGTTTCAATGGCAAAAGGCGGCCATTCGGGTATTATTTTTAATTTACTTAGAATGTATTTCTGATAACCTGTAACGGTAGCTGTTAGCGTAAGAACACCGGAATGCTTTTTAAAAATAACATTTTGATAATAATTCTTTGGTAAAATTACGTTCATGTCCGTGAACGTTTCTTCCATGCAACCAGGCGACATTTCTACAAAACCTATAGACGAGGGTTTTAAATTCCATTCGATGTGTAAACTCGTAATGTTATCGAATGTTCTACCTTCTTCGTCTTTTACTATAGTGATAAGTTTGAAATTTTTACCGCTATATGCCATTACTCTTTCCGTATTAAGACTGATAGGGCAGTTCTTGCTGTCTTTATATTCAGGCTGAAGGTAAATATGTCTAGGTTTTCCACAAATAATTCGTACAGTTTCGATCGCGTACATACTTTTGCAATTTGGTAGTAAAGGAACATTGGAAATTGTAAATGTTAAGATCACCTCCCCAAGAGCTTTGCACATTACTTCAAAAACTGACAATTTGTGAAATTCGTTTGGTAAATCTCCATGTTCTATTACCTCGACAAATTTACTTTCAGATACCTGAATTTTTCGTAAATAACTCTGAGGTTTACTGGACCACGGGTGGGGTCCACCTTTAAAAACTATTTTTCTCGAAGATCCCACCGCTAACAAAGTTTCTTTGCTACTTGGATGTATCGCGAGTAAAGGTTCATAGGCTGACACAGTGATATTATCAGTTAAATATTGACCATTAGCTTTGTATACTACTGTTACTTCAGACGTTCCGATATCCATGCTAGTGATTGCTATAACAGCACACGCGATTCCAACGGGTTCTACGACCTTACTATCGTTTTGCACAAAATTACTATCCGGAATGTACGTTTCAAAATTAATATCTCTACAATCGTTGAATGGTACCTCTTTAGAATCAGTTCCATTAATTAATTTTCCATATAACGCAATGTGGAGATAAATTGGTTCTCCTACAGCTACTTCCATACTATACTCTACCACCTTTAGTTTCGAAGGCGTTAACACATATACCCTTGCTGTATCTTTGTTATACTGATTTCTTGTCATGGCAACGCTTATCTCGGTTGTACCAGTTGCTACAATTCTTATCCCCCCATTTTGAGAAACTGTTACTATCGATGAATGTCTACTAGACCATACATATGATCCATCTCCTCCACTTGCTTTCAACACTATGTCATACCGTGATTTGGCCTTAAAATCCCATGGAACAGCCAATACTTTAGGCTGAATAGTGACAGGAGTGTGAATCAAAAGCTCAGCTCTTGTAGTAGGTCGCGATGCGACAGGAATCTTTTTCCCATACTTATCGATTATGCCATAAAGCGTAGCTTCGATAGTCATTGTTCCGCATGTAATAGGCACACCGACAACGTAAGTACCATTTTGCGTTACCAATTTCGGTTCGAAGTAACGTTCGTCCAATTTCATCGACACTTCTACACCTTCTCCGATGTAGAATTTATGATCTTTGTTGTTGTATAATTCGACTACAATCTCATGGGTGTGGCCAAGTATTAAACCCCAATTTTTGTTAGGTAAGATAGCGAGCGTGATGTAAGATACATCGTTCACATTGACCATAGCAGATGGCAAAATAACAGGATATTCGTCGCGAACATTTTTGTCATGCAAAAATACTTTGGTGCGACCCAAGGACTTAGCATACGCGCTGTCATGGTCATTATCAATTTCTAGTATGTCTGGATTTTCAGCTTCTAAGTAGTACTGGCTAGACGGTAGATTTATTTCTTCTAAACGACCTTGACGAGCTTGCATTATTTTATATTTAAAACTATCGTACGCCATTATTGTTATGTCCGATGGAATGATAATTAAATTGGCTATTACGATCAATTCTACTTCTATCGGTGGTACATGTTTATATTCCGGGTATGGTAATCTTACGGAAACCTTAGCTGTACCAGTTTTTATCCCTTCCAATAGCACGATGTGTCCTGTCTTACTAACAGAGTCTAAAGCAGCAACAGTCGAGGGAGTTTCGTACTGTGATTCCTGATAAGTCATAAATCTCAGAACATCATTCTGTGTTTTACCATCCAACATATATTTATCGGTATTATCTATACTCCAAAAGAATTCAACTCCTGCGAGAGTTGTAAATTCATTGCCTGTTAAAATACAAGAAAAATAGAATATAAACTTTTATTATATTTAACAATTACAAGCTTAGATCGATATAATAGATAAATCTAAATGTTTCGTACCTTGTTCGTCGTATGCTCGTACTTCGAATGCTTCTGGTGCTTCTTCTATGTACAATTCTCTTGTGGTTGTAACAAGATTTAAAGAAAAAATTGCATCGACTATAACATCGCATCGTAAAAATTGTCCATTATTGACATCCTCTGCCAATACTATTGCCGTATTTCTAGTAGATTCTCTTGTTATCGTTTGAATTAAAATAGCAGAGGAACATGTTCGTTCGACATTTTCATTTATGGGAATTAACTGAATTATATCTAAACGTGACGTTGACCTACAATTAATATTGAATTAGTTTAATTAAACCATGCACGACGTAAAGTATAGGAAATTAATATTGTGTATTAAAGCTAAATCTTGTACATCGATTTAAAAAATAAACATTTCTTACATAAAATTAATAAAGTTACACAGAAAATTATACATGATTCAAGAATGTTAAGATTTCAATGATAAGAACGTTCTTAAGTAGACAGAATTTTTAAGCAATTGAACAATAAAATGATATTAACATGAGAGAAACAGTAGTTACCATTGATAACAAGCACCATCGGTAACTTCAAGTGTAAAATTAACAGCAAAATCATTGAATACCGGCAACAAAACTCTAGGCACGTTTAATCTATGCACACTAGCATCCGACACCATATAAAATAGAATGAAAAATGCCGCGAGTATCATTATTTTAATGGATATTGTCGACCCAACCACGAACTTCTCACGTGTATTCGTGACGATCTGCTAAAGTTGGCGGTCTCTAAATAGCTTTCAAACAATCACAGTGCATTTCTCGATACGATTATCGATACTTCTAATCGATATTCGAATTCCACATATTCGATTCGACTGGAAGGAAAGTAATAATTACTCTTGCGTTTCTATTGTTATTGTTCTTTTATATAATTAACTTGAGGAACATACGATATTGCACGTTTTAATAGTGGCTGGTATGTAAAAGTGATGCTAAATGTTTATGGAATGAAAAACTGTTCAACATATAGAAACGTGACCAATTAAAGACTATATGCGCACATAACGTTCATGGAGATACTGCTTGCGTAAAACTGTTGATTTTCAATCTGCTGCTAATTCTGTTATTTGCTAAAAAAATATGTGCTGTTGATGTCTCGTTTATTCGATAAGGGATTTTGCATAAGGTTATGTGTATGATAATCAATGATCGACATGTTCTAAAACGTAGCGCGGAAACGATCATCGACCGATTACTCTGCAAATTTTAAACTGCTATATCGAGTAATCACTTACGGACAGATTAGCCCGCGTCAGGGTGACTTTAAATATACTTCCTCGAGTATGTTGTGTTTATCTTGAAAGCAATCAACATCGAAATCGTAAGATTCGCTTATAAGAATGGCCGATGAAATAGAAACAGTTCGACTTGTTGAAGAAACCGAGTGCGTGGAAGCAGAAATAGACGGTGACGATGTAGACGAAGAAGGTTCCGATGGTGTTGTAGTTCCAGAACTTAAGGGTACATTATCCAAATGGACAAATTATATACATGGCTGGCAAACTAGATTTATTGTTCTCAAAGATGGTACTTTATCTTATTACAAATCTGAGCAGGACAGTGGATTTGGATGTCGTGGTTCAATAAGTTTGTATAAAGCTAATATTAAGGTACGAACTGATATAAAATAATCAGGTTTATATATGTTTATTCGTTGGTTTTATGAAATGAGCCATGATATCACTCTTTACCACCTGTTTTGTTAGGCACACGAATTTGACGAATGTAGGTTCGATGTATCTGTAAACGATTGTCTAGTATGGTATTTAAGAGCAAATTGTCCAGAAGAAAAGCAGCGTTGGGTCGATGTTTTAAAATCTTATAAGGTATAGAAATTTCGCTTTGTAAAGCGAAAAATTGAACCTGAGCAAAAAAATTTTATTAAAACTATCTGTGTTTATTTTTAATAGTCGGAGTCTGGTTACGGAAGCGAGAACAGTTTGAAACGTCACGGTAGTGCCATTTCGCTTGTGTCGAATACACAATCTATCACAAGCGCAGGTAGCTTTACTAAACGTGGCGTTAGAGGATTGAAAGAAAAATTAGCAGAACTTGAAACCTTCAGAGATATTCTAATCAAGCAAATAGATACTTTGCAGAAGTATTTTGATAATTGCGCAGAAAATGCTAAAAACATTTCCATGAAAGGTATGTAAAGCAGTGATTTATGTTTATCTATGTTCATTTGTCTTACAGTCATCTGTTTTTCTAATTTTCATATATTTACAGACGTTTCGAATAAATTGTCTTTTTATTGTCTAAGAATTATAATGTCGAATGAAAGATATTCGTTTCAGAAAATAAAGTTGAGACAATGTTTGATCCAGCCAAACACTCAGTAGATTTTAAAGGAGAAGCGATAACTTTCAAAGCAACGAGCGAAGGTGTGCTTGCGACATTGCAACATTGCGTTGAATTAATGGTACAACGAGAAGATGCATGGCGTCGTAGATGGGAAAAAGAAATTGAGAAAAAACGAAAAGTACAGGAACTTTACAAAACTTTAAAAGATCAAGTTGCGATGCATCAAGGTGACTCTCCTAGACCCAGAGTCCTTATCCATGGAGGTCCAGATTATGAGGTTCGATTGCATAAATTGATAACATATATAGGTCCAAAGTACATCAAATATAATATTATTGCACTAAAACATAACATACGCTTGCATCGAGCAATGACGAGTATACTCGTCATGATACAAAATCCTGCCGCTTCTCCATGACGAGTATACTCGTAAATCACAGCTAACTGGTTAATTGTGCTATCAAATCATCTACCTATTTAGAAATATTTTATCTGAATTACTATTCCATATATTACTATTTTACGAGTATAACTTTCATGCATACTTCGTGCTTGGAAATCTAATTATCTATGCATGCACGTTGTTTGTTCAGTATGTTTGCATTACTATGTACTTTCACAATGAATAGAGCTACTATCTTGAAAGTGTCACACCTTGTCTAGTTTAAAGTAAGAAGGTATACAATTTATTTGAGCTGGATTTAAACATCGTTGATTTTCTAAAAATTTGATAAAATAGTCTTAATTTAAGATGAACTTCGAGATAATGTTAAGAAACGTGAGTGAATGAATTTAATCGATCCAAAGGAATTCCTGTGTCTTCACAGCTGATAAATTTCAGATTGTGTAATCAAACAAAATTCTTGATTTTCAAGGAAGGACCACATAGTGCTCTCTGCGATGAAGAATTCTATGACGCAGTAGAGACTGGATTAGATAAGATTGATGAAGAAAATCAGCTGAGAGATCGTTTGAAACAAAAATCAGTTTCGATATTAGCAACTCCTACTATGTCGGCGTCTAAGCATAGACTTTGGCCAGAGGTAATTACCCCAGGTTCAAAAGGAGTCGCCGTTACAACAATTAAATCTTTCTTTTTATTCGTGTATTGAATGTATTTATAGATAGAAAAAATAACGATGCAACAATTGCATTATGCACGACTTGGAGTAGGAGCTGGTGGCTGGCAATTATTTGCCGAAGATGGCGACATGCGAATGTATAGACGCGAAGAAGAAGCAGATGGCTTAGTGGTAGACCCTTTAAAAGCATGTCATGTTGTGAAAGGAGTCACTGGTCATGAAGTTTGCGAAATATTCTTTAGTCCTGAATATAGAAGTGGATGGGAGGCTACGCTCGAGGACATGACCGTGATCGAAAATATTTCTAAAGATACTCTGATATTTCTACAAACGCATAAACGAATTTGGCCAGCAAGTCAAAGAGATGCGTTATTCTGGTCGCATATGCGTAGAGTTTCTGACGATCAAGATCCCGATGCACACGATTTATGGATAGTTTGTAACCATAGTACGGAGCACTCTGATTATCCTGTAAGTTTTACTAAAAGGTTAAAAATATTTATTTCCATTAAACATCGGTCTACGTAAAATTGTTTTTTTACAGCCAAATACAGGAAAATGTGTGAGAGTGTATCTAACTGTGTGTCTCGTATGTCAAACCTTTATTGATCCTCCAAAAGATGAAGAAGAAATAAAAAGAGAAAATATTACATGTAAAATAACTTACTGTTCCGTTGGTTAGTACTGCAATTTATTCTTTCTTTTCGAATTTAAGTCAGCACACGTACACGTGTGTACACGCATCTAATACTCCAATCTGTCAATTATAGTTAATCCTGGTGGATGGGCTCCAGCACCTGTTTTACGTGCTCTTTATAAAAGGGAGTATCCAAAGTTCCTTAAACGTTTCACTAGCTTTTGTATCGATCAGTGTAAGGATAAACCAATTACATATTAAGTGTAATTTATATAAATTTCTAATTTTCCATCCAATTCCCTATTTACTACATCATAGCGTCGTATCGCGCTTTCAAGTGATCTAAAATGTATTAAAGAAAAAAATTAAATTTACACAGTACAGAAATTTGGAAACAAGAATTCTTCCATTATAAATGAAAGTGTTTTTTATATACCGTTTCTTTTCTTTTTTTCTTTTTTAATTTGCTTAATATGATCAATATAACAGGATACACATACTGTTACATTGAGAATGATTTATTAAAGCATAAGGAAACATTGTATACATTTCCGAGATGAACTTTGTAATATGGAATATACGCTCTAAAGCACTATTCAAAAATTATATTTACTTATTTAAATAACAGCTTGTTATTTTATTGTTATACAGAATGTTGTCACAAACCACTTGTACAGATCTTAACAAAGCGAATACATATACATTTATCTATTGTTACATTATATATCCAATTAAATACGAAATTGTATAATACAATTATATTGTTATTTTTATTTATATATGACGTGTATATTGATACACAATATAAAGGTCAAATGGAGAAACATAATAAAGACTGTTGTAGATTTGTCGTAATCGCAATTGTATCCTTTGTTTTTATCCAATTTTTTTTATCATTGTTGAATTATTACATGTTTTTAACATTTAAATCCATTGACTTTGTTTTAATAATTGAAAAAGATTTTATACTACGTTGATATTTAAATATGTACAGGATTTAAAAATTAGTGGAAGAATTTTCATAAGAAATAAATTTATTTCTATAAATTAATTAACTAAAATTATAAAACTATTCTATATTATATATATGTACATCGTATAAAATACTTTTACCTCGCACCCTCTGTTTCCTGTAGTTTGCTTCAAACTGAAATTTTGCTACAAAATAGTACTTTTTCCCTTTCTTTCAGTGTTTAGAGGGGGGTATAGAGGCGATAAATGCTTTTCTGTCTTCTTATAAACTAATTATTACATATTACAATAATGGCCAAAATTGAAGGTCTATTATTTATCTAAAAGTAAGGATTTTTGTAAATGTTATTATACATATTGCAAAACATACTCCATAATTTGGAACAATCTTATTATACAAAAATGCAATTGCGTAAGTACTGTTATCTAGTCATTTCGTAAAATAGCATGATCAACTTTCATACTTTACATATAAAAGGTAGTAAAATTTAATATTTTTATTATTGTGTGATATTTACAAACTTCGTTACTTAATTTTAGCCATTATATTAACAAATTGATTCCTCATGTGATTATACATACAACATTTGAATTAAACTTTGTAAAATCAGTATAAGCTAGGAGAAGTAAACATACTCTTGTTTTTAATTCATAATGTATATCTATCAGACTATAGACGAACTGCATTTTAATTTGTTGAAAAGGAAGTATTTGTGATAGCTATATTTACAATGTATATCACCTATAGATGTACTCTGCATCATGGTAAACATATAAACATAAACATTATTACAAATTTAATTCAATTAATATTAATTTTGAAATTAATCTCAATTAAAAATTGTAATATTTAAAATATTTATAGTACCATATTACATACCTTCATCACCATTATCGCTTGTGTGCAATTGAAACATATAATTCGATGTAAATCAGTTGTGAAAGCAAAATATAAAAATTTTCCATTTAATTTTTAAATGACTTCAAATGTAAAAAATGTGTATTTTTTTTCTATATTTCAATGACTATTTTCTTTATGATTCCTAAGAACGTAATTTCTTTAATACACTAAGACCTTTTTCATCATATTCTTCCTTCGTTATCCATACTGAATCCCGATCCTTTGCTATTTCTGCTAATACAGCACCACCCATAAAAACCATATGTTTACGTCTCGGGGAATCCTCGATTTTTATTTTAAATTTCTAAAAACACATATTAATGACTACATGAACACACATCTTCCATATATTAAAATTGACAAAAAAAAATATTAAACATTTTGTAATTACATTTAATTTTGAGGTATCGTTCTTTAACACTCTTTGTAGGTAAAGTTGTTTAATTTCTCTTTCAAGTCTAGATGGAAGACCTGGATACATTGTACTACCCCCGCTTAGAACAATATGTTTATATAATTCGCTTCTTATATCAATATTGGCTGCTTGAATAGTGCTAAATACTAATTCAGCAATCCCCTGAGCCTCAACATTTATCAAATGAGGTTGAAATAAAGCTTCCGGAGCTGCAAATCTTTCACCACCTACTTTTATTACTCTTCCGTCGGGAAGCTAAAAGAATTTAATAATTATATACCAGAATTTATGTGTACGTACAGGGTGTTCGGCCACATGGGAAAAATTTTAATGAGAGATTCTGGAGGTCAAAATAAGACGAAAATCAAGAATGCCAATTTGTTGATTGAGACTTCGTTAAAAAGTTATTAACGTTTAAAGTTCCGCGTGTAGAACGGCAGTCTGCGAACAGCTGCGCACGCATGATGGTGGTTCTCATTCACAAAACTGTAAGACTGTCGATACGTCAGTAAGTAGAGTTTCTCATACTGAATGAGAACCACTATCACGCATGCGCAGTTGTTCGCAGATTGCCGTTCTACAAGCGGAACTTTAAACGTTAATAACTTTTTAACGAAGTCTCGATTAACAAATTGGTATTCTTGATTTTCGTCTTATTTTGGCCCCCAGAATCTTCCATTAAAATTTTTCCCAGGGAACACCCTGTATAAATATATATACACACAGAAACTTCTACTTACAGTATACGACTCGACCAAAACTGTTGTCTCAAGTGCTAATTTATCTTCAGTTTCAATATTATATCCAATATAACATAATTTTTCTTTTAACATCCTAACAGTCTCAAAATCAGCCGAGTGATTAAACGCATAACCACGTAACATGAGAAGTTTTATTAAATACATTGTGATATCTCGACCAGCTATATCTAATCGTCGAGTAAGATGGTGTAAAGCATATTCTTCGAACACGGGACAAATATGAGTAACACCATCCCCAGAATCAACTACAACGCCACTAAGCAACCCTTGAGCATATAATGTAAGGACTGCTTGAATCGCAATATACGTTCCAGCGAAACCGTATTTTTCAAACATTACCTAAAATCATTTCATAGTACCCAGAATCAAATTACAAATTTTCGGAGGAAAAATTTATATCCAAAATCGTTATTTTACCTCGATCATTTTCTCGCGATTTGTAATAGGATTCATCGGTGGTTCCGTTAACAAAATTTTACACTCCTTTGGATTAATATTCATTTTTTCCTTCCCAAACGTGTAGTCCCAAACATGACACATGTCCTCCCAGTTTCTATTATATATTTTAATAATTTAATAATTTAGAATACATGCATTCACCACATACATCCACATACACACCTAACAATTCCATTTTGCATTGGATAACTAATTTCTAGCATAGATCGAAATTTACTTGCTTCATCTCCGACCATTAAATCCTGTAGTAACAATATATAAATTACTTAAATATAACTATGAATTTTCCATGTGCAGTAGATTAATATAAATCGTTAATATTCCAATAATTTAACACGTTGCTCTAACTTCTAATGAAATAAGTAATTCGGAGTATAGGTAACTATGATAATGAGTAATAAATATACCTATTCTCATAAAAAAATATTTTTTATTTTTATTTTCTCATTAGTGAAATGTTATTGCCATCAAGTACATTACCTTCTGTTTTTTAACACTGACATAATTGCTTAGACGATACAATATCAATTATTCAAATTGTTGCCATACACAGGATGTTACCACCCATTTGGTAACACCCTGTACACAAGCCAAAAAAGAAGATATAATAATGGTAGAGACCTTATCGATATTTGAGTAAAAAATTTTTCAAGTTTCCTAAGCTCTGATGTAATATTGATAGATGTACATATTATCATCAAAAAATGCAATAAACTTACAGGCACGTAAAGCACATCCTACGAGAGCAAGTGTAAGCACACAAATATATTAGGTAATTATAAAAAACACAGCACACACGCATAAATGTTAACTCTGTAAACACTTTCATTCTGTAATATTTTATGTTCTTTGTGTATTCAATAACATATAACAAAATAATAACTTATAATGCGACGATGGAATTTATCATAAATAATTTAAATGTCTTATCTTTACCGATTTATCCTGATTTTCTCGATTATTAATTAAATTTTGATAAATAAATATATATTCTAATAATCTTAAAAATAATATCCATATTACTTTTTACGTGTATACTTCATTTTGATATTTGTTAGTAAAAAGGAATTAATAAATTAAACTTTATTTAGATTAGTACGTAAATGCATGGACTACTTTCAATCAAATTCAAACACTGGAGCACACAGTGTAATATGAAATGACTTACACGAATATTATATTCTTGCTGAAAATTAAGTAAATAATTAATAAACTGTTTCCAACTAATTGACTACAAATAGTAATCTAATGTTCCAAAAAATACTTTTAATTTTAAAACCATACAAGGTGTTCAGCCACCCCTGGGAAAAAATTTTAGTGGGAGATTCTAGAGGCCAAAATAAGACGAAAATCAAGAATACTAATTTGTTGATGGAGGTTTCGTTAAAAAGTTATTAACGTTTAAAGTTCCGCTCGTATTGAATTTTTTTCTCGAAAATGCGTAGAATTTCAGGGGTAGGTCTATTTACCAAAAATGATTATAACTGACCCCTGTAACTAAACATGATTTTTTTAGTATGATTTGAAATTTTTTAATTTTGTCTAAAAATTTCAATACCTACTCGAATTTTTTTCTCGAAAGTGGGTAGGATTTCAGGGGTATGTGTATTCACCAAAAATGATTGCAATTGAGTTCCATAATCAAAAATAATTTTTTCAGTATGATTCGAAATTTTTTAATTTAATTTTTTAATAACTTTTTAATGAAGCCTCAGTCAAGAAATTGATATTCTTGATTTTCGTCTTATTTTGGCCTCCAGAATCTCCCATTAAAATTTTTCCCATGGGTGGCCAAACACCCTGTATAAAACAAATTTCATCCATATATCTTATCAACAATTAACCCCCGCATGAACAACTGAAATTGGGATAAATAATCCGATTAATTTATATTATATATGGAAAATTAAGGAATCTACCTTTACATCAATGTCGCCCATCTTATTAACTGCTCTAATAATAGGACGTCCAACTACGGATGGAAATATGTGTGCAGGAAAATTTGCTCCTGCATAGCCACATTTTACAAACTGTAAGCAAATAATTAACACGTATACAAGATATTCTTTTTCGATCATGTCATATAACGTTACTTTAACAAAAACAAATGTTTACAATAGAATTTAGACATACATTTAAGAAACTACAAAGAGAAATCAAACATAGGTAGAACTATATAACCTTACCCCTGTTCCGTTATCGCAAACAATTATCTTCCTGCCTTTGCTATCCATTTTCTATTCGATGTTATTAATTAAACCGATCCTTTTATTCGTTATGTTAGATCGTTTTAAACATTACACATTCCGTTAGGTGACTAATTCTTGTAAGTCCTAGGGCGTTACCGGCATGACGTAGACTTGTACTTGCGTTCACACTCAAACGGTAAATACTTGTTATTTATAAAGAAATGAATTGAAATCTTGCAAATTGTAATATTCTCGTTTAACGCGTAATCACTTATATCGCGCAACCAAAGTGTTGATGGGACAAACCATAAAACCACTGGTCATCACCGTCAGCAGTGTGACTAGACTGACCAGGTTTGCCGCAATTTTCGCGCATGCGCGTGAAAAATGGCTTCAACGGAGTACCGAAATCCAGTAAATTGTGTCGTAAATTCGTCGCTTTAAGTTTCATTCGCAATTATTTGTTTTTGACACTCACTTTAGAAGATAAAATATTTCTGTTTGCACATTTTTCTTTCATTCAAACTTTCGTTAAATATACTCATTCCGACAAAAAAATTCAGAATAAACAATAAATATGTTTAGAAGAAAATGTTCGCGATCACTTTTATCCTTGAATAATTTCAACCTGTATCCAGTATCCAGTTCTCTTTAGACGAGCATTTGTTTTGTACGTTTTTAACGGTATAATACAGATTGAAATCAAAAATTTTCGAACGTAATAGACAATGGCACGACCAATTGCTTATTTAACTCGAAAAGAGACAATATCTAGTTGTCACCGATTACACAGGTACAAAATCAATATTCAAAGTAAAGAATAACTTTTTTTAATTATATGCAGTTTTCATTCTATTTTAGTAACGATTTAACCGAGGAAGAAAATAAAAATATATACGGAAAGTGTAACAACTATTGGGGACATGGTCATAATTATACAAGTAATTATTATTGATTTATTAAGATTTATAAGTGTTAATTGCAATTTCATTTTAGTCGAAGTTACTGTATGTGGGCCTGTAGATTCTGTAACAGGTATGGTTATGAACTTATCAGATTTAAAATTATACATGAAAAAGGTATTGATGGATCAATTGGATCATAAAAATTTGGACAAGGATGTTCCTTATTTCAAGAATGTTGTTTCAACTACTGAAAATCTAGCTATTTATATTTTTAACGAATTAAAGAAAATTATGCCTAATCCAAATATTCTGTATGAGGTCAAGATCCATGAAACTGATAAGAATATTGTTGTTTATAGAGGAGAGAAAGAAACATAATTTGTAGAATTATAAAACACAAAATAACAGAATGTTGCTCATTATTTTTATAGATAAATATATTCCAAGTCTCGATCTAATAACGGTTATTACATATAAATACAATAGCATTTACATAAACATATTGTTATAAAAATTGAATTCAAATTTTTTTTGCTCAAAAAACAACTCTTTAATTATCAAATAAGATATATTTTCCACAGATAAGAGTACATAAATGTATCACAATATGTTTATAATGATTATATTTATAATAAAGTTTATTGTATAAAAAACGGAACAACGTAAATTTATTTATTGAAAGATTACTCAAAGAAAAAAATATAGTAATTTCCAATTTCATAAATTTAGATAATACAAGGTTCCAATAAGATTACTTCGATATTCCATTTAATTTTTTCTTCAGATAATAACAAATATATATTGCAACAATGTTGCTTCGCATTTGGTAAGAGAATAAATGTTTTTATACTATACTTTAATATTGCACCTCTACAGATAGTGTCATTTCTTAATCATATATATTTATAGAAAAAGTAATAACTAGAGTAATATCACAAAGGTCCTTATTCAAAATCGACGAAATCCCCAGACTCCTCTGATCGACTTCAAATTTTGCATATTTCTAAATTTTTGTTGTCGTCAATTTTCCCCTAAGTATATAGGGGGCAGGCTATGAATATGCAAAATTTCACGTAAATATATGTAGGGGGTATTTCTTTGATTTTTCATCAAATCTTTTAAAAAAAGCAAATTTATCTTTTATGTAAACTAGATAAATGTAAAATATATATACATCTCTTTGTAAAAATACTGGAACAGTCAAGTTTTTAAAATAAGAGAATTAAATAGTACGCTTCAATGTCGCCTATGTTTCCATTTTGTTGTTCTCAAAATTAACAACATTGTTTGCTAAGTAAAAAATTGTAATAGCAGCCTCTTCGATATTTACATTGGTAATTATATGTTTGTATTTGTATCAAGTTTAACGTAACTTCTAATAGTTACGTATGGTATACCAAGTTCAAAGTCATCCTGTGGCCAATACTTTAACACTGGTGATTGCTGTGGTTTTTCATCTTTTACAGAAAAATATGCAAAGAGTACAGCTGCTGTGTAACTTGCAATGAAAATAAACAAATGCCAAAGTGCATGTAGATAAGGGAAATTCAGATTCAGCCAAGTATCACAAAATAAACGATCGTTTAACCAGCATGTAACAGCTAGTAACCAAACAGCACCGCACCGTAAACCCAATCTATAAACTCTCATGGACTTTGTCCTTAAAAAAAGCACATTAAATGTTATAACTTGATGCTACATTGTACAGCTTTTTATGAACATAGAATTTTACCTTTTTAATTCGATTATCATAAATCCAAATGCTGGTATGCAAAGACTCATTAACGCAAATGCATTTATCGCAGGATGTATAAATGACAAACCGGTTGCAATAAGAGTTGGTAACATTGCACATAAGGAAAGTAGTTTTCTGTCATTTTGTAAAATATTTGGAAAGTACCTTCTTGGAAAGAACATACAGAATCCAGCCATGTATACCCATAAAATTGCTAATTCATCTAATAATTGTCCTATTATGACATAATGAAAGAAAACATTTAAATATATCTATATTCCTGAAATTTGTGATCAATTACTTACCAATAAGGGATAAAGTAGCATGAAAGTATGCACTGCTAAGACCTACTATCATTAATAAGAACCAAATGACGTGAATTCCAGGATTTACAAATCGACCGTAATCTTTGAAGAGATGCATAAGGACAGGGGGGAGCAATAGAAATACCACATTGCTCAGCTATAAACAAGATTACTTTATTACTGTTCTACCATTATTTCAATACTCGATAATAAATTCTAAAATAGTTGTAATTAATATAAGCTATTTAACCCCTTGCACTAGTGTAACTCGTGATGAAAATTTTAGGTTAAACTTGAACATCACGATTGTTGTTTAATTTCATGTCAAACATAAACAACACGAGCTGACTCGTAATCGATATTTCGGGCCAAAGATGAATATCATGAATCGAACTCGTAAATATCGATATTTCGTCGAACGACATATCGTATTTCAAGTTCTGACATTCGGGCGTATGGATTAGGCTTTTTTCGAATTTCAGCCTAGTGTAAGGGATTAAGAACTGTATTATTTCAATTGAGAATAAGAATACTAAATAAAATTGTAACCTTCATATTAATTTTCATTGTTATAAATTACAAACCGTGTTCATAAATTCAGCGATGCTAGAAGAAATACTGTAATTACGTTCGCACCAGTCAACTGGTGAACTACCAGCTTCAAATGGTTTCCACATGTCGAAATTTTTATATTTCTGTATATATATTTATATAAAAGTCACTTGATTTTTAACCTGCAGTCCCTGAAGAAATATTACAAGTTTAATTACGTAGAAATCCATTAGTGAATCATTTAAAACTCACAAAGAATGTTGAGTCAACAAAATAGCGTACATCGTTATTAAAATACCTTTATGCGTATCAACGATTTCTATTATATGAACATGCAAAAGGTACACGTAACTATTATAATATATTATACAAAGAACACTTGGAAAATATATTATTTACGCGACGTGTCAACATTTTGCTTTTGTTTTTATTAGAAACGGAGAAGAAGAAATTATGACAATAACGCTACGCACAACATTTACGTATAAACACATTCACTACAAAGAACGCGAGAACGCTTCGAGTCAGAGAGACAATGAAGTATGTTCTACAAAGGAAACATACCAGAGTACAAAGGCTTCTACTATGCAATAATCTAACCTAACTTGACCTAACTTTGCTTCACCATAGAATAATGAACATACAGAAGTTTCGTTTCGAGGCGGTACTTTTGATGTTACAAACACAAGTAACAGTATCTAACCTAACTTTTCAAAATAATTAAACTTTGCTGAATTGTTCTGAAAGATATTGGTAGTTAAGAAATAATCTTTTGAATAAATTTTGAAAAGAGACTTGAACGTTAGACAGCAGAAATGGAGAATATTAAGTTTGTTATGCATAGATGCTTGTGCACACCTGCAGTGAATGGGTTGCACAGAAAATTGTTTAACAGAAATTATAATATGGAAAATGTGCAGCAAAAGTCGGAAAAGAAAATTCATCCTTACAAACAGCTTCATCCGTGGAAGTCGTTGACAGACTTTTCGGAAGATCTTGTGAAGAATGTGATTTATAATAAAGGTAAGAATAACAAGTAACAAATAGCTTTTTATGTGTTTTTCAAAGTAATTTTGACTTTACAGATGGTTTGGTAGTATTGAATAAACCATATGGCATAATCCATCAAAGGATACACGAAGAAACCATTTCTAGTAATATACCAAATTTTGTAGACTATACATTAGAAGATGCCTTACCACATATTGCTAAACAACTGAATTATTCAAACTTAATTGTAGTTAAAAAACCGGAAAAGTAAGTAGAATTTGTTTGGTAAGGTAAATTGTTACAAATACTTGATTATTTATCTAAAGGTATAAATTAATTTTGAAATCAGATACATGACTGGTATCACACTTTTAGCAAGAGATTCAAAGATTCAAGATAACATAAAGCTTGCATTACGCCGTGGAAATAACTTTACAAGTACTTATTGGGCAATTACAATTAGAGTTCCAAATACATTACGTGGAGAAGAACATTTGGCAATAAAAATGGAATTGAATCCTCAGTATAAACTTAAAAAGGTAACTTCTAGTCCAACAGGTTAATTAACCATTTGTTTTGTATGCGATATTAAATGTTTCTAAATAATTTTCAGCCAGTTATTGTAACATCATGGTTTAAAAATGCAATGAAAAGGGGAGATGTGAAAATTTTAAATGTTAAATTCAAAGTCTTGTCCAACTCTACGCTTAATTTGTCTTCCTTGGTCGAAATAAAATCGTCTACTACAAAGTACCATGCTGTTAGACTGTTTGCAGCTACATTTTTATATTGTCCAATTCTAGGAGATAATATATATGGGTCACGGGTCCAAAAAGTTGGCAATACTTATGTAAATGTTAATCCCTTTCTCAAATATACAGACTTCCCACCAAAATTGGACAAAGAACTACTTCAATTGTTGAAAGTAGACGCGCATAGACAGCCTATTATTCCTGCTCATATTCATTTAAGATCAATGGTTTTACCATCTTTTCTTGGAAAGGGACAGGATCTAACGATCGAGGCTCCTTTAATTCCACCTTTTGATTGGACTTGCAAACAACTTGAATTTAAATATTTAATGCAAGATGAATAATTTTTATTTTACATTAGACATGTTAGAAAGAAAACCAGTAAATGTATATATTTTTAAACGCAAATAATGGTAATAAATGTTTAATGAGTGAGTACATGTCTGCCTTTTAAAATTCTCCTCATAATAATCTTTCTACCACCGAGTGTTGCCATTCTTGCGTCCCAACCATGGCGTTTAATGCGACGAAGTTCATTAGGACGAGGAAAATGATATCTCATTTTCGTTCTATTTAACGTAAGACTCCATTGATTCGCTATTGCTGGTGAATCGACAATCGATGAAGAAATGTTTCCCAACGTTACACGTCTGAAAACAATCTTAAATTGTTCACAAGAACATAAATAAAAATGTGTGTTTTTATATACACAATTACGTACGGGAGGAATTGATAAATATTAGAAATTAATCTGCCGAACATGCCGAATTAAAGAACCTCAAGTTAGAACATGAACTATTTGCCACGAGTAGATTTGTAGACTGTAACCAGTGTAACTTATGTATAGGGATACGGGGCCTAGGAAA